>NC_090297.1:172052846-173302846 GCF_039906515.1 Pseudorca crassidens | reverse complement strand
TTTTGCTTTTTTCTCCACCACGTCACTGAAATGACCTTGCTCAGATCATTAAATCAAATAGACATTTTTCAATTTTCCCTTAACTTGGCTTCTTTAGCAACATTCCAAATATTTCTTGTTTTTTAAATGCTTTTTGCATTCAGTACCTCAGTTATTTTTCATACTTTACCAGTTTATCCTAAATTATATCTTTTGCTGAGCTAAAATAGTCTACCTTAAATGAATGTTGTGTTTTTTTATGGAATGAAAGTTTTTTTTTTTAACATCTTTATTGGAGTATAATTGCTTTAAAATGGTGTGTTAATTTCTGCTTTATAACAAAGTGAATCAGCTATACATATACATATATCCCCATATGTCCTCCCTCTTGCGTCTCCCTCCCACCCTCCCTATCCCACCCCTCTAGGTGGTCACAAATGGCCTTAGGGCATTTTCTACTCTTACTGTTCACTTTCTCCCTAGTCGATTTTCTCCCAAGAATAGTCAACATCAGAATCACCGAGGAAGAACTGAAAACCTGCATATTTTGAGACACCTCCACACAGATTTACTAGTAAATGACAAAACAATGTGGACTGTCTCCATAGCTCTTGGAGTGGATATAGGAGGCAGTACTGTCAGAGTAACAGAAACCTAGGCTCTAGCCTTCAACCTACAGAAATGACTGGGGAAGGAGATCATGCCCAGAATTTCACCTGACCCATGATAAAGACAAATTTGAACTTCAAAATTTCTACCAAGTATAATACATGTGACTATTAAGAATTTCCAGTTTTCTTCACAGAAAAGATATTTTGTTGGAGCTGATTTTTTTGTATACACACGTTTTTATTATGCTAGAAAAGCATGCAATAATTTCATTATTCAGAGCTGTATCTATTCTGAGTAGAAGGTCATGTTTATATATGTTTAGAAAAACACATCTTCCTTAATGAGGATCATTCATATACTTTTCTGAGATTTGTACTATTTATCTTTGTAAATATTTCTCTCTCTGTATGAGTATATTGCGGTAACACTCTCACACTTATGATTAAGTGATAAAGTGATATCTTTATCCCACCCTGGACCAGGAGCTGTAATGAACAAGCAACAAATCTGTATTGGAAAAATCACACTGCTCCCTCTTGGTGAAGAAATCCCTATTGTGGAAGACAGTAATGAAAAGGAAATCTACTTTGGTTTTAGGGACTACAAACTCAGTTCACACATGAAAAAATATCCCTATGGTCAGAACTTTCTCACCATTTATCACGTCACACAGCTGCCTGGTATGAAATCCTTATTCACTTGATCTATGCCAGCTATATGTCACTTTCTGGTCTCAGCCACCTCAACATCTTAACAGTCAGGGAACAGACTTTATCTTCAATATCTTTTTCCAACATTTCTAATTTTTTAAACAATGAAGCCTGAAACTATTACCACATCAGTGAATTTCTCAAAAATTTGATGAAGGCTATTATGGAAGCTCTGAGGATGATATGATTAGGTGGTGGGTAGTCAGCCTGTTTATAATGAATCTACTCCAGCATTACTATTTGCTGGATATTTGAATTTTTTGATCTATGACATTATTAAAAGGAATTTCTAGTTACTCACCTTTTAAAATAGTGGCCATCATTGGGTCCCAGAGGCTGAAGCTAGCACAATGGGCTAAAACTTTTTGGTATATGCATTCACATCAAAAAATGTAGTCTGATGGAAAATTATGTTGCTTCTTCTTTTCTTGACAATCATACAAATATGTTTATGCATACACTGAGGTTAGCCCAACATCTATCGCTGCCTTTTATACCAGAGATATTTACCAGTTGGAAAACTGGGGCATAGGGATCAAAGAGAAAGTAAAAGCATAGGTGTTGCAGAAGTGTCACATGGTTGAAGAGATAAAATTGGCAGTGAATGTCTACCAAGTGAGTAAACGTAGGAGCAATCAAATTCAAGGAGAAAAGAGCCCTGTAGAGGAACAGGCCCCATATTCTGTGACACTTTCCCCCTCAATACATTTAATAACCCCTAAGCTTGGCAATCAAGAGACCTTGATTCCAAGCAGAACACGGTAGCTAGGGTGCTAGTCACTCGACAGTGTTTTTGGCAGTCTCATCGACTGAGGAAACACACTTTAAAAATGTCCAAGAAGGAGTGCCCCCCAGCAAATATCCTTGACTTCAATTAAAACTCCAGAAAGGCTGTACATTAGAATTATAGTCGAATGGTCGAGCCCTCTTCAAAACTAAATTTTCAGATGAATCAATTCAATCACTGCTTAGGTAAAAGAAATCTTAACCTACTATAATTACCTGTAGAAAAATGTTAATTCCTCTCTGCAGGAAGATACACTTATTAAGAACTTCTACATTTTTAAAATATGCAATTCCAGTCATTCAGTAAAAAATAAACAAGCAGGCTGATAAACAAGACCAAATGACAAAAGAAGAGTTCTTAACAGATGTTTTCGAATAACTAAGTCAGATAAACCCAGAAAATCATTTCTTACAATTATAAAATATATCAGACTTTATTCTTTTCAAAGTACTTTCTTTCAGTTATCTGATTTCATCTATGCAATAGTCCTGTATGCTTGGTGGGGCCGACAACAGAAACAGACCCAGGAGTTATCAGATGGGATCTTTAAAACAACGCTGATTAATTTATTCACAGAATATAAGTGATGAGGAGAAAAATTACTCCCAGAAGTCTGTACTCTACATTATGTGACAGAAATTTTAGAAAGGCAAAAGGAAATCATAAAACTTAATAAACAGATTAATGTGATAGTATTCAAGACAGCAGCAGGTAATAATAGTGATGTGGAAGAGTGGGCAGAAGTAAATATCCACAATGATGAGACAAAAACAAGTATAAAAAATACATAAAAGAGCATGAGACTCATATAGCAAATTGTTTTTAAAAAAGGTTTAGTGCCCATGTAACTGGAATCCCTCAATGAGAGAAGAGACAACGACAGAGATGCTGTTTTAAGAAATTATACACACATACACTTGAAAGGATGATGTACATATAGACTTAGTCTGTATTAAAAACCACAAATAGGATAAATAAAAAGAAAAATCAGGCATAGCAGAGGAATAAAAAAGACTTAAGGCCCAGAAAAAAATATTAAAAGCAAGGACAGAAAAATATATATATTACCATCAAAGTAACAAAGATAAAACCACAGTAAAAGGGTCAATAGAAACACTGAAAGTCAGAAAACAATAACTTTTTAAAATGCAAAAAAAATTCTTCAAAATGAAATTAAAATAAATTTTAGAGAAGCTAAAATTAGATTTAACATGAACTAACCATTGTTATAAAAATAATTAAAGAAATACTTCAAGATAAAAAGTGGTTCTGAATGGAAAATAACAGAGAAAATGTTACAAATGTTAAATATACAAAATGTTAAATATTTGTGTGACTCTAAATAAATATTGACTATGTAAATAGCACTTATTTGGCCTTGAAGTTTAACATGTTGGTTAAATTAAGATAATGGAAAAAAGACAATTTCCGTCCACCTACTTAACTTCTGAACCTTTGAGATACAGTTATAACCCTATTTTAATAACCTTCTCTGCTAATTATAACAACTGCCTCACTTCTTATTCAATTTTGATTGAATGATTAGTTTTATTGTTATGATCAATATTTTCCTACCTCTTTGGATGCTTCATAATCTTTTTTTTAAAACAATTTTATTTAGGTATGGTTGACAAAAAATAGCTGTACATATTTATTGTATACAACTTGATGAGTTTGGAGATAAGTATACATTTGTAAAACCATCAGCATATTCTATGTCATAAACATATCCATCATTTCTAAAAGTGTCTTCTCATCTTCCTTTGTTATTACTATCATTATTTTGTGATAAGAATACCTAATATAAGATTTATCCTCGGGGCTTCCCTGGTGGTGCAGTGGTTGAGAGTCCGCCTGCCGATGCAGGGGACATGGGTTCGTGCCCCGGTCCGGGAGGATCCCACATGCCGCGGACCGGCTGGGCCCGTGAGCCGTGGCCGCTGAGCCCGCGCGTCCGGAGCTTGTGCTCCGCAACGGGAGAGGCCACAACAGTGAGAGGCCCAAGTACAGCAAAAAAAAAAAAAAAAAAAGATTTATCCTCTTAGCAACTTTTTAATTATACAATACAATATTTTGCACTATAGGCAGTAATCTGTACAAAAGATCGCTAGGACTTATTCATTTTGTATAACTGATACTTAGTATCCTTTGCTTCATACTCATTTCCCCCTCCCCCAAATCTCTGGCAACCACCATTTTACTATCTGCTTCTATGAGTTTGACTATATTAGATTCCTCAGATAAGTGGTACCATGTAGTATATGTACTTCTATGTCTGACTTATTTCACTAAGCATAAAATAATTCAGGGTCATCTATGTTGTCAAAAATGGCAGGATTTCCTTCTTTTTTGAAGCTGAAAAATATTTCATTTCATGTATATATGACATCTTCTTTATCCATTCATCCATGACATCTTCTTTGTCCATTCATCCATTGATGGGTATTTAGATTGCTTCCATGCCTTGGGTATGGAGAATAAGGCTGCAGTAAACATAGAAGTGCAGATACCCCTTTGAGATCCTGATTTCAATTCCTTTGGGTATATATTCAGAAGTGGGATTGCTGAATCATACAGTAGTTCTATTTTCAATTTTTTGGGGAGCTTTCATTCCTTTTTCATAGTGACTGCACCAATTTACATTCCTACCAACTGTACACAAGGGTCCCCAAAAACACTTATCTCCTGTCTTTTTGATGATAGCCATCTTAACAGGTATGAGCGGATATCTCACTGTGGCTTTGATTTGCATTTTTCGTGATGAAGAGTGATGGTGAGCACTTTTTCATGTCCTTGTTGGACATGTGTATGTCTTCTTTGTAAAAATGTTTATTCAGATCCTTTGCCCCTTTTTAAATTAGGTTATTAGGTGTTTTGTGGGGTTTTGTTTGTTTTTGTTTCTGTTTTGCTATTGAGTTGTAGGAATTTCTTACATACTTTGGATGTTAGCCCTTAATCAAATACATGGCTTGCAAATATCGTCTCCCATTCCAATGACTGCCTTTTAATTTTGTTGATTGTTTCCTTTGTTATGCAGAAGATTTTTAGTTTGACATAGCCCTGCTTGTCTCTTTTTGCTTTAGTTGCCTATGCTTTGGGTGTCATATCCAAGAAATCACTGTCAACACCAACATCAAGAAGCTTTTCCTCTATCTTTTATTCTAAGAGTTTTATGATTTTAGGTATTACGTTTAACTCTTTAGTTTATTTTGTGTTAATTTTTGTGAATGTTGCCAATAATGATCCAATTTTGTTCCTTTAAATGTGGATATCCAGTTTTCCTGGCATTATTTATTGACAAGACCATTCTTTCTCCGTTGTGTATTCTTGACATTCTTGTCAAAGATAAGTTGAGCACAATGTGTGGACTTATTTCTGGGCCCTCTATTCTGCTCCACTGATCTACATGTTGGTTTTTACACCAACACTGTACTGTTTTTATTACTGCAACTTTATAATATATTTGGAAATAAGCGGGTGTGATACCATCTGCTTCATTCTTCTTGCTTAAAATTGCTTTGTTTATTCAGGGTTTTTTATGGTGCAATATAAATTTTAGGATTTTTTTAATATTCTGTAAAAAATGGCACTGGAATTTTGATAGGGATTAATTCAATCTGTAGATCACTTCAAGTAGTATGGACATTTTAATGATATTAATTCTTTTAATCCATGAACCTGGGATGTTTTTCCAGTTATTTGTGTCTGCTTTAATTTCTTTTTTCAGTGTTTCATAGTTTTCAATGTACAAGATTTTCACATACTCAGTTAACTTTATTCCTAAGTACTTTATTCTTTTACATGCTATCAAAAATAAGGGTTTGGATAGTTCATTTTGATGTACAAAAATGTACTGATTTTTTATATTTCTTTGTATGCTACAACTTTATGGAATTCTTTTATTAGCTATAACAGTGTGTGTGTGGGGGTGTGGGGGGGGGTGTGGGTGTGGGTATCAGTGTCGTCATTAAGGTTTTCTATATGTAAGATCATGTCACCTGCCAACAGATAATTTTACTTCTTCCTTCCTAATTTCCAGGCCTTTTATTTCTTTTTCTTGCCTTAATACTCTGGCTAGGACTTCCATTACTATGCTGAACAAAAGTGGCAACATTGGGCATAAGAACAAACTAAAAAATTAGCAGACAAAAGAAAACATAATGAAGATTAAAGCAGAAATAAATGAAATACAGAATAGAAAAACAATAGGAAAAAATCATCAAAACTAAGCAGTGTTTTTTTTTAAAAAAGATAAATGAAATCAACAAACCCTTAGCTAGACTAACCAAGAAAAAAAGAAAAGACTCAAGTAAATAAAATGAGAAATAAATTAAAACATTACAATGGATGCCACAGAAATTTAAGGTATTATAAGGGACTACTATAAACAATTATACACCAACAAACTGGACAACCTAGAATAAATGGGTAATTTCCTAGAAATTATAACCTGCCAAGACTGAATCAAGAAGAAATGAAAAGTCTTAACAGTAAGGAGATTGAATCAGTAATCAAAAATTTCTCACAAAGAAAAGCCACAACCAAATGGCTTCATGGGTGTATTTTACCAAAGATTTAAAGAAGAAATAATAACAAAGCTTCTT
This sequence comes from Pseudorca crassidens, assembly GCF_039906515.1. NCBI lineage: Eukaryota > Metazoa > Chordata > Mammalia > Artiodactyla > Delphinidae > Pseudorca > Pseudorca crassidens. Next base: position 173,296,154 of record NC_090297.1, on the reverse strand, counting down.
AAACTCTTACAAAGAATAGAAGAGGGAACTTCCAAACACATTTTATGAGGTCAGCATCACCTTGAAGCCAAAGTTATCAAGTCATGAAAAGACACAGAGGGGCCTTAAATGCACATTACTAGTTGAAAGAAGCCAAGCTGAAAAGGCTACATACTCTATGATTCAAATTATATGACATTCCGGAAAAGGCAAAATTACGGAGATGTAAAAAAAAATCAGTGGTTGCCAGGAATTGAGAGAAGGGAGAAGTAGCACAAAGGGTTTTCAGGGCAGTGAAAATATTCTTTATGATACTATAATGATGGGTACATGTGTTTATATTTGTCCAAATGCATAGAATGTACAACACAAGAGTGAACACTAATTTAAACTATGGACTTTGCATGATTATGATGTGTCAATGTCAGTTCATCAATTGTGACAAATGTCCCAGTCTAGTGGGGGATGTTGATAATGGGGGAGGCTATGCATGTGTGGTGCACAAGGATATATGGGAAATCTCTATTTTCCTTTCAATTTTGCTGTGAACCTAAAACTTCTCTACTTTTTGTAAAGTCTTTTAAAAACCCCAACAAATTAGGTATAGAGGAAAGTTACCTCAACACAGTAGAGTCATATGAAAAGTTTACCGTTAACACCATATTCAATGGTGAAAAACTGATTTTCCTCTAACATCTGGATGCCTTGTAATCTTTTATTGGTTACCAGATATCATTAATTATACGTTGTTGGGTACTGAGTATTTTTGTATTTCTTTAATCAATTCCTTACTTTTCTTCTGAGTTGTAGTTAATTTATTTGGAAACAATTTGATCCTGTTAGGTACTACAGAGCAGTTCTAAGTATTCTCTTATCAAGCAGGATGTTTTTAGTACTTCTAACCTGAATTATAAATATTTCTAGACTGACTGGTGGGAATGGGCCCTGTTCCCAGCCCTGTGTAGTACAGGTATTGTCCCTTATAGTCCCTGGTTTCTCCATCCTGGCACTATTTATATTTTGATCTGGAATTCTATAATGTGGAGCTAGTGGTAGTCCTGTGCATTGTAGGATATTTAGTAGCAACACCGGCCCCTATGGACTAGAAGTCAATAGCACCACCCCAGTCATGCCAACCGAAAATGTCTCCAGACATTGATAAATGTTCCCTAGGGTGCAAACTACCCCTGATTAAGAAGCACTGATCGGGCTTCCCTGGTGGCGCAGTGGTTAAGAATCCGCCTGCCAATGCAGGGGACACAGGCTCCAGCCCTGGTCTGGGAAGATCCCACATGCTGCAGAGCAACTAAGCCCGTGCGCCACCACCACTACTGAGCCTGTACTCTAGAGCCCGCGAGCCACAACTACTGAAGCCCGCGCACCTAGAGCCTGTGCTCTGCAAGGAGAGAAGCCACCACAATGAGAAGCCCGCGCACCGCAACGAAATAAATAAATTTACTTAAAAAAAAAAAAAGCAGCACTGTTCTAATTCTCCCTAGCCTCCGGCCATACATAGCTTTCTCCCATGCGTGCACTGAGCACCATTCTTTTGAATTCTTGTTGGAGCCCTTCTGCAAATGACCAGGGTTCTTTCTTGGTATAGCTCTCTCCAATCAGAATCAGAGAATTTTCCTATGGATTCTAGATGCCTTGGACTCCCCTGACTCATAGCTTTATCTCCTTAATTTAGGGAGTATGCTGGTCTCTGCCTCAACTTCCTCTTCCTATCCCACAGCCTGATAAGCTGGGACAGCTGTAACACACATTGTTTTCTTCCCCAAATGTCTCAGGAAACATTATCCTTTATTGCCAGATGACCAGTGTCTCAAAAAACACTGTATTTTGTTTTATGTCTGTTGTTCTTGTTTTCAGGTAGGAAGGAAAAATCTGATACTCTTTTACTCCAGAGAAGTTGGAAGTTAAAGTCCCTCAACAAGTCAAACTTGTTTATTTTAATATAAAATGAAAGAGTTTGTGGATCCACATACATCCTGAAAGTTTTAATTTTTACTATGCTCTGTTAAATCCAAATGTAGGTTAACTCTGGAGTAATGGGCACCCGAAGATATCCTAATCCCTGGAACCTATAAATGTTGCTTTATGAGAAAAAGGGGTCATTGCAGATGTGATTAAATTAAGCATTGACATGGCAAGATTAACCTGGATTATCCGAGTGGACCCTAAATCCAATTACAGGCATCCTTAATAAGAGAGACGCAGGAGGAGATTTCATACACTGAGGCAATGTGACCAGGAAGGCAGAGATTGGAGTGATGCAACCAAAAGTCAAGGAATGCTGACGGCCACCAGAAGCGGAAGACAAGAAATGAAGTCTCCTTGACAGCCTCCAAAAGGAGTGAAGCCCTGCAGTACCTCGATTTCAGCTCAGTGAAACTGATGTCAGACTTCCGGCTTCCAGAGCTGTCAGAGAATACACTTCTGGTGTTTTAAGTCACCAAGTTTGTGGTGAATTGTTACAGCATACACAGGAAACTAATATAGTCACCAATAAACAATAATTAAAATACACACAGCAAATGGAACAACTGATGGGCTGAAAGGAGGGCTAAAGGAGAAAAAATGTGAAACAAATTCTAAGATCAAGACTTGAAATGCAAATTTATGAGCAGCCTGTTTCTCGGGCAAATATTTTTCACAGTTTTGCCCCATGCTTGGAATTGGCCGCCCTGGGAGAAAAGATACTGTAGAACGGTCAGCTCTTCATTCTGTGGTTTCCTCATTTAAGATGTTAGCCCTTCTAATGTTGCTGACCTCAGCAATTTTCTAATGATTACTATATATCAATTATATGCATATACACACACGCATATATATGTATATACATATGTGTGTGTATGGCTGTACATTGGTTCTGCTAATGCATTAACCAAATAAGCATTCAGTATTAAAGTTGTAAATTTTATTATCCAAGAAAATCTTCCTGAAATAAATATATTCAAATGGAAGGTGAGTCACTATGTATTTTCTCAAGTTACCTAAAAATCTAGGGACTTGCTTGGCGGTCCAATGGTTAAGACTCTGCCCTTCCACTGCAGGGGGCACAGGTTCGATCCCTGGTCAGGAACTGAGATCCCGCATACTGATACCGCATGGTGTGGTCAAAAAGAAAAAGTCTAAATAAATTTATAGAATGATGATCAAGACTAACTAACATACAGATATGGGTTATCAAGATTACTACTTTCATTTCCTCAAGAAAAATAATTCATTCTAACTACATTATTTTTTTAAGTTATTTTTCATAAGGACTTTTTGAGTTAATAGAGACAGAGGGAATTATTCAACAAGTTAGATAATGAATCTTTACACATTAAGAGACATAGAAGAATGGGGTGAGTTTCATCTACAGATTAATTCTTTTTTTAAATAAGAATCTAAGAATTTGAGATGTTGTAAACCAAAAGATAATTTGAATTGTCAATAAGTGTAACAACATAATTAATAACTTAATAATCAACTAAGTGTACTATAGGTTCGTAAAGACATCTTATTGAAATAAAATGTGCAAAATATTTATACTACGTTAACCCATCATAAAATGCAGTCATATGTTTAGTCAAAGTCTGTTAACTTTATGGCCTTTTAATATTTATAAACAATCCACTTGTAAAGTTATTTATATCTCAGTTTCATGCTGTCATGGCCTCTCTTCTAAGACTTCATTGAAAAATAGAGATATGGGTGGGAGGGGGACGCAAGAGGGAGGAGATATGGGGATATATGTATATGTATAACTGATTCACTTTGTTATAAAGCAGAAACTAACACATCATTGTAAAGCAATTATACTCCAGTAAAGATGTTAAAAAAAGTTAAAAAATATTGCTCATTACCAAGGAGTATGGCATCTTTGTTTCAGTTTGAGCAGTCAGCTTCTGTTAAGTTAAGGCACACTGCTAGGTTAATTCCCCTGAGACTAAGTACTTTCTTATGTTTCTTATATTACATTATATATTATACTACAGACATATGATAAACAATTTATGAACTGGCACTTATCCATGGAACCTACTTGTCCAGGGACTTCACGCTAGTGAAAACTGAACGGAGAATCATGTTTTCAACCAGAAGAAAATGCCACTTAAAGAAGGTAGTTAGACAGTTTGCCACATTTGTAGTGTCATAGATATCACATGCCTTGAAATAACTTAACTTATTGAAGACAGTTGGTGTGGTCTAATGATATGTACTTCAATACTGATTGTTCTGAGAGATCAATGTGGCTCAGACAATGATCTGAAATTGGCAGTGAGGAGTTAGGAATGTAGCTGTCTCATCACAAGCCCAATTTAAGAGCGGTGTGGGAGGAACAAAAAAGCAGTCCCTTGAGAGACTTTCAGCCAAAGCAGTGTTCTCAAGGGAGATACATATTTCAATCAGATATATATAGATGCTGAAAGAAACAGAGAGGAGGCTCAAGATATAACATACTTTAATTACATCAGCAGTAAATGTTTTGGAGTTGGGAAAGGGTGCATGTGGGGTTAGATTACGGAATGTATGGAACTATGTAGAAATGGAAGAGATGGGTCATGAGCGACATCCCGGGAGTTTGGGATTTCTTGTGGTCACTGACAGAACAGAGATGAAAGTGGTAAGGGGTTGTGTCCTGACTGTTTCTTAGGCAGACTGGGGTGGCTGTGGCTGAGAATATTTTTCTGTTTGTCACTGGGGGCATGTGTTAGCAACTCCGTGTTCCCTTCTTCATTCTTGCCTCAGGAAGGGCAGTGTAGCAAGGAACACATAAAGTTCAGGAGTCTGGTCCTCATTCCTGCGGATGGTGTTTTAGAAACAGAAAAATGTTTCTGGGACTGTAATGAGCTCTGCACGTCCTTTACTCCTGTCTATGCCCTCAGGCACAAGAGGCAGACTTACCACGTAGAGCTTCATAATTATATGAATTATTTATTGGTGATATTTATTTATTGATAATTATTTATTGGTGATAATTATTTATTGGTGATAACATAGTAGTTTAATATTGTTGAAGTTTAATGTTTTTGAAGTTTTGTTTATCATTTTAAGAATGCTTATGCTCATTAGCAGAGAACTAGCATTTTATTTAGCAGAGAAGTCCAAGAAAACTTAATATTTAAATAATGGTTTGCAGATCTAGAACAAAATGGTACCAGGAATCATTATTTACTCAGAATATTTTTTTCCTTCTTCTTGATCTTGTACAATAAAATGTTACCTAAAGAATTATACGGGGCTTCCCTGGTGGTGCTGTAGTTAAGAATCCGCCTGCCAATGCAGGGGACACGGGTTCAAGCCCTGGTCCGGGAAGATCCCACATGCCACGGAGCAACTAAGCCCGTGCGCCACAACTACTGAAGCCCGGTGCGCCTAGAGCCCGTGCTACACAACAAGAGAAGCCACCGCAATGAGAAGCCTGCTCGCCACAACTAAGAGTAGCCTCTGCTCACCGCAACTAGAGAAAGCCCGCGTGCAGCAATGAAGACCCAACGCAGCCAAAAATTAATTAATTAATTAAATCTAAAAAAAGAAGAATTATATGGGTGGGACTTCCCTAGTGGAGCAGTGGTTAACAATCAGCCGGCCAATGCAGTGGACACGGGTTGGAGCCCTGATCCAGGAAGATACCACATGCCGTGGAGCAACTAATCCCCTGCACCACGACTACTGAAGCCTGTGCACCTAGAGCCCATGCTCTGCAACAAAAGAAGCCACCACAATGAGACGCTCATGCACAGCAATGAAGACCCAACATAGACAAAAAAATTAATAAATAAGTAAATTTAGAATTATATGGGTTAGGACCGGATTCAAATAAAAGGAATATAAATAAGCGTTCTGAAGGAAAGAAATGCATAGAAAACACAAAAGACAGTGAACTTTTCCGTACTGTGTAAACAGTATTGAGAATGAGTTTTGAGTATGGTACATGAATACTACTACTCAGCCCTCTTCCTTTCCAGATACTGGGGTCTTTCTTCATGAAAACTGAGATCACAAGATTCGTCTTTAAACACAGGCAAGTTGAAGAGTTCAAGATGATTCCGTGCTACCTTTTCCAGATAATACCTAAATGCTTTGAAAAGGTAAGATTTAATGGATGTTTACTATCTCAGGAAAAAAAATTACCCTTTCTTACTATTCCAAACATGAAGTGAAATAAAACAGTAGAAAGATAAATAAAATCTACTAAGCAACTGCTTGAAATCTAGTTTTAAATGTATTTTGTAGTATAATCTGAATATCAGTATAGTTTTTTTTAAAGAAAAATGAGTCCACCGACATGAGAAAAAAAATGTCAAGAAAATCTGTTTCCATACCATATAAATCCTTACTCAAAAGCTTCTCTTGTTTAGCTTCTCCAAGCTTTCCTTCTTCCCATATCTACTTTGTCCAGTAGGAAGAGTTTTCTATTCAATGACTATACCCGTTTTTCATTTTTTCTTCTGCTTAGACATAAATATGTGTTATAACCAACAAGTTCAGTCCATAGTCCTATGGTCTGTAAGCTATTTGCTTAATCCTATTATTTCATAAAGAAAGCCAATCTGTATCATTGTTTGCATTTTATTTTCTTCTGTGGCACAGGAAATTTGGAGAAATAAATTGTTCTTATTCTCAAACAACTTTCAATTAAGTTGGGGAAACAGAGCATGAACATATGTACTGGTGGCATATTATTGTTGATCTACGTTATTTTTAAAAGCCTAATATTGTTTAAGAATCTTTTTTTAAAAAGTTTTACTCTCCATGAGAGTTAAAGGCAAAAAAATATTAGAAGTCAGAGAAAAATAAGTCCCTTTGAAATAAAACAGGAAGTAGATAACAGATGCCAGTAGAGTGTATTCCTTCCTTCTTCATTTAACAAACTTTTAATTTAGCATGTAACCTGTGCCACACTCTACTCAAGGTTCCAGGGAAATACTTCAGGGTTAACAGGACATAGTCTCTGTCCTCATGAAACTTAAAAGTTGCTGAGATTTAGATGAGAAATACGCATGTAAATTACAAGAGAGAGAACAAATAAAAGTACAGAAAAGTGGAGGTAAATACATTATTTGGGAAAATAACAAATAACAATAAAGCCATGGTGTACTTACTACCTTAGACAAATATGATTAATCTGAAATAAGATTGGAGAGAGCCAGTCAGGAAAGACTCTGAAGGAAATTAAGAACAAGCTGAAATCATACATTTTTTCCATAGGCTATGGGGCAGTGTGTAGAGTTTTTCAGCAGAACACTGACATACCAAGTAAGTTTTGAAGAAAAATGAGTAGCCTATAAGATGAACACAAGGAAAGAAAGATTGGAAGTGGCAGAGTTAGGACAGTCTGTGGGTACCTGTGATTTATTCCTACAGAAGGTGGTACCTCTGAACATAGAAAGGAAAAGATGAAAACTTGAGTAAGAGGAAGGAAAATAACATGTATTGTTCATGTAGGATATGTGTGTGTCATGTGTGAACGTACTTAATCCTCATAAAAACATTTCATTGCATTTTAAGCATGAACTGCACTAACTAAACTGAACAAGGTTAAAATTTTTCTTGAAGAGACAGAGTTGAGATCCAAACCTAGGTTTATGTGAATAAAACATTCATGAGTAGGCATGGCAAATAAGCATATGAGGAGATGCTTAATTAGGGAAATAAAAATTAAATCCACTGTGAGGTACCACGATATACCCAAGAGAATGGCAGAAAGGAAAGAAAGGAAGAAAGGAAAGGAGGAGAGAGAAAGAAAGAAAGGGCAAAGGAAAGGAAGAAATGAAAATAAAGAGAAGCAAACTGTAAATGCTAACTGCTAGGGACATTTTGAAGCATCTGGTGTCAACGCAAAAAGAACATCCTCTTTGGAAAATGGTTTGGCAGTGTCTTAAAAAGTTAAGTGTACTTTTATCATATGGTTCAGCAATCCAATACTCATAAGTATTTGCCCAAGCGAAATAAAGACGTATGCCTACATGAAAGCCTGCATACCAATGATTATTGCAGGTTTATTCATAATTGTCAAAACCTGAAAACAAACAAAATATCCATCAACTTATGAATAAAGAAAATGTGATGTATTTACTTAATAGAATACTACGTAGCAGTGTAAAGGAATGAAATACTGACACATTAAAAAATGTAAAAAGTGTACATGGGGGACATCTCAAAAGCATCTTGCTAAGTTAAGGAAACCAGTCACACAAGACATTTAATGATTACATTTATACAAGTTTCTGCAAAAGGCAAAAGTATAGGGACAGAAAACAGATCAGTGGTTGCCAAAGGCTGGGAATGGGAAAAGAGGTTTATTTATAAAGATGTGAGATTATTTTGAGGGATGATGAGAATATTCTCTCTCTTGATTCTGGAGGGAGTTTACATGACTTTATACAGTTTTGAAAGTTCTTAGGATTGTACACATAAAAAAGGGAAATTTACTGTACCTAAATTATTGCTCTGTAAAAAAACTACAAAAATTCCATGAGTATGCCTTGCAGAGTGGTGGATAATAAAGATGAGTTTTGGGGAAAGGGCTCCAGCTATTAATATCTATAGGACTTCGGGAGTGAAAGGTTTAGGAGTGTCTTTTGACTATTTTTTACAACTTAAAATACTTAACTCTTATGTGATTTAGTTTCTTCATCTTTGAAATAAGAATTCAAGCATTCCTTTGCTCATCCAATATTTTCTGAGCTCCTACTATTTTGAGATATATATTTTCATACTAGAAACAAATCAGTGAGAAAATGACTCAATCCCCAATCGTTGGCCCTCTTGGAACCTTCCGTGTATTGAGTGCAAATAGAAAATAAAATAACAGTAAGAGCACCTAATCCATAGAACTATTATTACGGTTAATAATTACTATATATTTAACTTAATATGGATCTATATGCATATTACATATTAAGTGCAATTATGTACTGTTATTTTGTAAGTGGCTTTATTATTTGCTCAAGGACAAATGTACTAACGTCAAGCCAAAGTAGAATGCCTGGCTGTCATCATTCTGTGAGACAAGTGATAGGGTACGAGTGCAGGCAGAGTGGAGGTCTTATTTTTCCTGTCTTCAGCTCTCTTAACGCCTTTGTTTCTGAGTACAAACTCTGGTTTAATGCCTCCAAGCCTTCTTATAGTGTGAAATGCGATCATGACGTGGAAGTGGAGGTGAGGGTGGAATCTCAGGGCGCTACAGTGCCGCAGTTTCTTATACAGGTTTAGAATTTGCCCTGTTTCCCACTTTCGTGTTTGTTTTTTTTTTTTTGCGGTATGCGGGCCTCCCACTGCTGTGGCCTCTCCCGCCGCGGAGCACAGGCTCTGGACGCGCAGGCCCAGCGGCCATGGCCCAAGGGCCCAGCTGCTCCGCGGCATGTGGGATCCTCCCAGACCGGGGCACAAACCCATGTCCCCCGCATCGGCAGGCGGACTCCCAACCACTGCGCCACCAGGGAAGCCCCTCCACTTTCACACCAGTTCTTGAAACCTTTCCAAGTTCTGTGATGGGAACTGGTGTTTTCAGGGATCTCCCTTTGCCAGCATGGGTTGACATGATAAATTAATAACCATTTGTTGCTTTTGTCTCCTTTTCTCTCTTTGTGGGTGTATGCTCTTTTCTCCCTTTACTGTCACTTAAGTGAGCATTTAAGAGGTGTATTAGTTTGGTAGGGCTGCCATAGCAAAGTGCTGCTGACTAGGTGGCGTAAGTAACAGAAATATATTTTCTCACAATTCTGGAGGCTATAAGTCTGAAATGAAGATGTAAGTAGGACTCCTTTCTTCTGAGGCCTCTCTTTTTGGCTTGTAGTTGGCTGTCTTCTCCCTCTATCTTCACATGGTCTTCCCTCTGTCTATTTTAATCTTCTCTCTTATAAAGACACTGGTCAGGGCTTCCCTGGTGACGCAGTGGTTGAGAGTCCGTCTGCCGATGCAGGGGACGCGGGTTCGTGCCCCGGTCTGGGAGGATCCCACATGCCACGGAGCGGCTGGGCCCATGAGCCATGGCCGCTGAGCCTGTGCGTCCGGAGCCTGTGCTCCGCAACGGGAGAGGCCCGTGTACCGCAAAAAAAAAAAAAAAAAAAAAGACACTGGTCATATTGGATCAGGGCCCACAAGTATGACCTCATTTTAACTTAATTACCTCTTTAAAGAACCTATCTCCAAATAAGTCATATTCTGAAGGTTTAGGACTTCAGCATATGAATTTTGAGCGATAAAATTCAGTCCATAACAGGAAGTATTTAAAACCAGTTATTTCAATCAGGAAAACTCTATGGGGCATTTTACATATTTACTGTATATAAATGAGAAAATAAACAGGCCATCTCATACTGATTAAACAGATCCAGAGATGTTTTTTATTAAATTGGATTTCTCATATAACCTAAAAATAGCTATGTTCCTTATAAACTAAGAGATATTTGTAGCAAGTTTTAATCTGAAACTTAGTGATCTATGCTTGACATTAATGTCATTACTTCTCTGAAGTCTTATAGATAACATTGAATTATGGAAACTCTATACCTTAAATAAGTATTTCTTAAGTGAATAAATGAATAAACAACCTAGAATATCTGAGCCATTTTGGGCTACAAATGCTGCCTGTATTCTACTCAAACATGTAAAATTAACTCACAAGTAATTACACATGTGCCTCCTCTTCGGGTCAGAACCCCTTTAAAATAACAGAAAGGTGATTTTTAAAGAGATAAAGATTATAGAATAACACAAGTCAATAAAGATGTATCAACCAAACATTTAGAAGTCAGAAGAAAAATAAAATTGGAAGATTGACTACCTGACGTCAAGACTTTCTATGAAGCTAGAGAAACTAAATACTTGAATGAAAAACCCTACTGGTAATTAATACTTGTGGGTCTTACAAAAATGTTGCCAACCTTTTCCCATGCCACCCTAGATAAGTGGTTCTCCACTGGGGGTGATGTTGCTCCCAGGTGATATATGGCTAAGTCTAGAAGCATTTTTTTAATACAACTGAGGGGATGCTTCTGACATCCAATGGGTATAAACTAGAGATGATGCTAAAACATTTCACAGTGCACAGGACAGCCCCTCTACAACAAAGTATACCCAGTTAAACATGCCAATAGTGCTGCTGTTGAGAAATTCCGTGCTAGATAAATCTCACCACTTCACATGAACTTTTAATGGCTCTTACTGCTTCACTCTTAAATATAAATTTGGTATTGGAGCGAAGCTATAGGAGAGAGATAAAAGCAAACAAATTCAAGAAAACAGTAATTCGGAGAGAAAATAATAATTCTGGGTATTAATATCTTAATGGGGGTAGGAGTGATGAGCAATACCTACTTCGCCTGTCAATATCAAACTAATTGAGAAATAACTCTGAGAGTTGGCAAATAGAAGATTAAAGTGTCATCTTTGTTACTGATAGATAAAACTATTCCTGGGCACTTCAACTTATATTCATAGGCAAGTGTGCTTCTTAATACAGATCTCAGAATTATCCAAAGACGGCAACAAATACCAGTGCTGGATCCAAGCCCCCTCACCTCTGCCTCTAAGGGGCAGAGCTTGTGCCTGGAACACAGCAATGTGTGATCTAGACAGTCAACTTGATTCCAAGAGACAGAAAAAAGGAGGGCGCAGACTAATACATGCTCATTTTTACCTTTGAAACTCACAATTTGGTTTTCAAAATTCACCTGCCCTGGCTTATTACATTGTGGTTAGGAGGCTGAGAGATATCAGGTGTTTTATGGTAAGGGTTTCCTAACTCACAGAAGAAATCATCAAGAGAGGTGAAGAAACATTCTCCCAAACAAAGAAATGAGAAGAAAACATTTTTTAAAATGTAATATACTGTAGAGAAATTAGAAGGTCTTGGTATTTATATAAAAAATAACGTAACATTAAAAGAAACATCTGAGAATATAAGTTTTTAAAAATTAAAAATACATGAAATAAAAATAATCATTGGAAGCCTTAAAAGACAGAGTTAAAGAAAGGCCACATGAAGGAAAAAAAAATATGGAAAATAAAAGCCTTAAGAAAAATGGGAGATGAACTCAGGGAACTTAACAGGCAATTGTTACCTGCACCAGAATGAGAACACAGAGAAACCTGCTGCGGAAGCATGGAAATAAAGAAATAACAACCCTGTGAATAGCATACGTCTCCAAGTAAAAGGCTGCCCAAGTGAAGACAATAAAAATCAACCAGTTGTAGAACACTAATTTGAAATTTCAGAATCTCAGGGAAAAAGAGTAGATTATACTGTGTTTTCAGATTGAACACTGATATTACATATTTTATATATATATATGTACATACACACACACAAATATATATATGTAAATATACATATACATATGTATATATGTTGTATATATGGAGAATAAGGTAGTGCAGAAGTGCCTAATCCTCCACTACCATAATAGTAAGTCAAAACAGTACACCTAAATCTGAAAAATCAAGTAATAGAAATATGGAGGCAAAGCCCGGATAAAGAGTTCAAGGAGTTAAAACAGATTCTGGGAATCCAGATTAGAGGTTGCAGGAAGTTGAGGAAGAAGAATGCTGGGGTTTTTTGTAAGCCATCATGAATATGCTATGAGAAAAAACTATATACGTGCATTACTTTTTTAAATTACAAGATATTTATCTTTGTATTGTTGATTGATTATATAGAGGTTATATAAATCCTTCTGAAATCCTAAACAGTGGCATTAAGTATACCAGTACATACTAAATTTTTTGTATACTAGAAATAGTTATATGCTATTCTTAATTGGATGAACAAAGGAATGCTTGAATTCTTATTTCAAAGATGAAGAAACTAAATCACATAAGAGTTAAGTATTTTAAGCTGTAAAAAATAGTCAAAAGACACTCCTAAACCTTTCACTCCCGAAGTCCTATAGATATTAATAGCTGGAGGCCTTTCCCTAAAACTCATCTTTATTATCCACCACTCTGCAAGGCATACTCATGGAATTTTTGTAGTTTTTTTACAGAGCAATAATTTAGGTACAGTAAATTTCCCTTTTTTATGTGTACAATCCTAAGAACTTTCAAAACTGTATGAAGTCATGTAAACTCCCTCCAGAACCAAGAGAGAGAATATTCTCATCATCCCTCAAAATAATCTCACATCTTTATAAATAAACCTCTTTTCCCATTCTCATACCATATACAAAAAAAACACCTCAAGATGGATTAAAGACTTAAATGTAATACCTGAAACCATCAGAATCCTAGAAGAAAACATAGGCAGTATGCGCTTTGACATTGGTTTTAGCAATATTTTTTGGATCTGTTTCTTTGGGCAAGGGAAACAAAAGCAAAAGTAAACAAAAAGGACTACATCAAACTAAAAAGCTTTTGCACAGCAAAGGAAACTGTCAGCAAAACAAAAAGGCAGTCTACTGAATGGGACAAGATATTTGCAAATGATATAGCTGATAAGGAGTTAAAATCTGAAATATAAAGAATTCATACAACTCCATACCAAGAAAACAAACAACCCAATTAAAAAAGGGGCAGAGGACATGAATAGGCATTTTTCCAAGGAAGACATACAGACGGCAAAGGGACAAATGAAGAGACACTCAGCATCACTAATAATCAGGGAAATACAAATCAAAACCACAATGAGATATCATCTCACACCTGTCAAAATGGCTGTCATCAAAGAGACAACAAATAACAAATGTTGGCAAGAATATGGAGAAAAGGGAACCCTTTTGCACAGTTGGTAGGAGTGTAAATTGGTGTAGTCACTATTGAAAACAGTATGGTAACAATTTTCAAAAAATTAAAAACAGAATCACCATATGAGCCAGAAATTCCACTCCTTGGTATTTTTCGAAAGAAAACAAACACCAATTTGAAAAGATGTATGCACCTTTAAGTTCATTTTGGCATTATTTATAATAGCCAAGATATGAAAGCAACCTAAGTGCCCACCCATAGATGAATGGATAAAGATGTGCTGTGTATATATGTGTGTGTGTTTGTGTGTATAAAACGGAATATTACTCAGCCATTTGGGACAACATGGATGAACCTAGAGAGTATTACGCTGAGTGAAGTAAGAGAGAAAGGCAAATGCTGCATGAGTTCACCAATATGTGGAATCTAAAAAACAAAACAACATAAAACAGAAATAGATTCATAGATACAGAGAACTGGTGGTTGCCATAGATGGGGGGGGGGTAGGAGGAGAGCGAGTTAAACAGATGAAGAGGTTAAGACATACAAAGTGCCAGCTACAAAATAAATTAGAGGGAAGTAACATATACCATAAGGAAAATAGTCAATAATATAATAATTTCATATGGTGATAGATGGTAACTAGCCTTATCATGGTGATTTTTTTTTTCCCCCAAGAAATCCCATTCTTTTTATTCAGGCTATTGACATCCCTGGGTATTCTAAATTTTCTAATTATCCGTTAACACTTACTTCTGAAGTCATCTTCATGTCAGTCCAAAAGCTTAGTCCACTGCCATATTTCTGAGTTGTTGCAATTTTCTGCCTTGAGGAATAGAATGTTTCCAATTACCCAAAAACTGGCTGAAATGTTGCACCATGTCATCACTCCACTTCAACTCTGAGTTGCAGGCAGGGATTCCCAGATATTTTGCCACAGATGGTCCATCCTTCCCTGGCCACATCTTCCCTCGCCACATCTTCCCTCAACAACAGGCATTTTGAAAAGGGGTAAACTTCTGAGAGCTAGTCCTTTCTTATCTGGGAAGCTCCACTAAGAAGGAAGGTCTTGACTTCAATTTAAGCAAATATTCTTGCTTGCCATATCCTTTTCTGGCACCATCAAATACCTTTCAAGTCCTGTGTCCCTTAACCTGTAAGTTTCCCCCGCATTTCTTCTGCCAGTTTCCCACTTGAGCACCACAGAAATGCAGACCTCACTCTCAGAAATGGGAGCCCCCTTGGAGAGGTTGGTTGGGGAATCCGAGGAGTCACACTGAAGCCCGAACCATCAGGCTCCCGCCATTCAGACTTAAGCACCAGAAGCTAGGTGCGCTCTAGGCCACTGCCATCTGCAGAAAGCACCGCGCGGCCACACTCCGGCCTCACACGCCGCGTTCGCGCAGGAGTACAGGGAACCGGCCTCAAGGCGCCAGCCGCCCCTCCTTCCGCGGCTTCGACGCTGACTTCCGCTCCCTTCCCCGGGCCGCGACGCCTCGGCTGTTCCCAAGGCCTCCCGGGGACGCGCGGGAAACAGGAGTTGGCGCTCCCCTCGACGTAGGCAAGTCGTCACCAACCTCCTTGAACGACTTCCGCTGCCCCGCCCAAATTCCGGTGGCGCGGGCGGGAGGGCGGAACCAGGAACCCCTGCCCTAAGCCCCGCCCTCCCATCATCGTGATCATTTTGAAATATATAAAAATATAGAATCGTTATGTTGTATACCTGGACCTAACATAATATTGTAAGTCAATTATACTTCAATAAAAAAATCTAGATACAGACCTTATATATCACAATAATTAATTCAAGATGGATCACAGATCTAAATGTAAAGCATGAAACTATTAAACTTTGACACGATAGCACAGAATATCTAGGTGACCTTCAGTTTGGTAGCAACCCTTTAGATACCACATCAAAAGCACAATCCATGAAAGAAATAATTGATAAGTCAGATTTCATTAAAATTAAAATCTTTTGCTCTAACATACTCTTCAGAGAATTAAAAAAAAACATAGACTGGGAGAATATATTTGCATAACGTATTTCTGATAAAGGACTTGTATCCAAAATATACAAAGAACTCAACATTCAACAATAATCATTTTTTAAAAAGCTATTAGTAAATGAGCAAAATATCTGAAAAGACCCCTCATGATAGAGGACATACAGATGACAAATAAGCATATGAAAAGATGTTCAACATCATATGTCATCAGGGAAATGCAAATTAAAACACCAATGAGAAATCACTACACACGAAATCTAAAACACTGACAAGACCGTATGCTGGAGAGAATGTGGAGCAATAGGAACTCTCATTCATTGTTGATGGGAATGCAAAATTGTACAGCCACTTTGGAATACAGTTTGGCAGTTTCTTTAAAAGCTAAATGTAGTCTTAACATAAAAATACAAAAATCATGCTCCTAGATAATTTACCCAAATGAGTTGATAAGTACACACAAAAACCTTCAACTACTGTTTATAAGAGGTTTATTCATAATAACCAAGACATGGAAGCAACCAAGATGTTCTTCAATAGGTAAATTGATAAGCTGTGGCACATTTCTACAATTTAATCTGATTAACAGAAATAAGGAGGTGTGCTATCAAACCATGAAAATACATGGAGGAACCTCAAATGCATATTTCTAAGTAAAAGGAGCCAGTGTGAAAGAGCTACATGCTGTAAAATTCCACTTTATGCCATCTGTAAAGGGGAAAACCATAGAAATGTAAAAGATCAGGATTTTCCAGGGGCTCAAGAGGAGGAAGGGAGGGATGAGCACATGGAAACAGGGGATTTTAGGGCATTGAAGCTGTTCTGTTTAACCCTGTGATGGTGGATATATGACATTATGTGTTTGTCAGAACCATAGAATTATAACACAAAGAGTAAACCCTTATGTAAACTATGGACTTTAGCAAATAATGATGGATGGGTATTGGTACCTCACTTGTACCAAAGCCACCACAATTATGCAAGATTTTAATAATAGGAGAAACTGTGTGAGGAGAGTGGAGGTATATGGGAACATTCTGCTCAATTTTTCTATAAACCTAAAACTTCTCTAAAACTAAACTCTATTAAATTTTTAAAAATGTATTGTTTAATCTTTACATCTGTTGGATTTTTCCTATCATATATTTTTTATATATGTTAAAATACATAGCAAATTGCTTACTGAAAATGAGTTACTTATTTTAAAATATTTGGTAATCATTACTTTGCAATTGTTTCATTTTTTGAATGTTCTTATAAAGATTTTAAAATATTTTTCTTCATACATTTCTGCCATTAAGGCATTACCAATAGTAAGAAATTTGTTGTAACACCTTGGAGCTTTCCTCATTCGTGCATTTGTGTGTGTATGTGTGTGTATGCGCATGTGCTAGTACTCTTCTAATTTAAATAAACCTGACACCTATTAAACACTGCTTATTTCAAGCAGAATTGAATGCTTTTTCATCCAAAGTTGATTTCATTTAACAAAAGTTGGAATAAAATATTACACACTAATATTAATTATGGTAATCACTCACAAATTTTATGGTTTTTAAATATATGAAGTGTTAATTGTATTAGAGAAACCATAGCTGATCAAAGGAAGTTCACATGTAAAAACAAAATATGGGGTTACCAGCATTACCAAAGCAATATTTGACTTGTAGACTCCCTCTGTATACAGATGACACTATTCTAGTATATAAATATCAGGTATTCACTGACCTTCAAGTAAAATTTACTATAGTTCAACTGTAGTGGTAAAAATCTGTTACTACTGACAAAAATTATAAGCCATTTAAAGAGCAGTTAGTCATTGTTTTCCTAATGTGAATTTAGTGACGTTAAAAACAAACAAAAAAACCTATATACACTCTTCCTTCTGGTTTACAATATTATTGTACATGACATCATACTTCCTATATTTTTTTTCTTTTCCTGAAAGTCATGGAGAAAGGTAAAATAAAACGTTCCCTGGGCTTCCCTGGTGGCGCAGTGGTTGAGAGTCCGCCTGCCGATGCAGGGGACGCGGGTTCATGTCCCGGTCCGGGAAGATCCCACATGCCGCGGAGCGGCTGGGCCCGTGAGCCATGGCCGCTGAGCCTGCGCGTCTGGAGCCTGTGCTCCGCAGCGGGAGAGGCCACAACAGTGAGAGGCCCGCGTACCGCAAAAAAAAAAAAAAAAAAAAAAAAACGTTCCCCTACAATAAGTATAAATGCTAGGTAGAATGCCAAGTCTCCCTTTAACTCTTATTTAAGTTATATCCTTGACAACAACAAAGGGTTTTAATCCACCGGCATTTTAATTTCATTTTTAAGGCAGTTTTCTTTGGGATAACTAACCTCCAGGGAGAACATTATTTGAATTCCTTTAGTGGCTCTGAACTATACCATTTCCTCATTATGATACTTTAGGTGTGCTCAAGAAATTGACTGAGTTCCACAGAAAGGCGACTATCTCACAAATTATTCATAAAAATGCTGAGCTTAGGTTTGTATCATTCTGGTTAGAGAATTGTGAGACATGGCAAATGAAGTATCTGCATTGCTTTCTGAGATATTTGATCTTGGGTTAGGTTTAACTCAAGTTCAATGCTCTTTCCTTGTCTCAAAGACACCTTAAATCAGGTATAGGTGTCACTGACAGAAGGAACAATGCTTTGCTGCCAAATTCAGTGTCTGGATGTGCTCAGATTCCTTGGAGCAAAGCTAAGCACAATGGCTATGTCTTTGGTAATATTTGATAGCTTTTATTTTGTGAGTCATTAAATTGAACATTCAAAGACCAGCTGTTTAAGAAAAGAAACTTCCTTTTCGGCAAAGACTGTAGGCTCACAGTTTTCGTTGTTGAGTAAGTTGACGGTTTTGAGATTGCTTATAAAATGAATCAGCAAATCAGGGAATTAGGCATCTGGAGCCAATGGTTTGAAAGTTTCTACCTGATATTACCTCTTAAAGAGTCATTCTTTTTTTAACATCTTTATTGGAGTATAATTGCTTTACAATGGTGTGTTAGTTTCTGCTTTATAACAAAGTGAATCAGCTATACATATACATATATCCCCATATCCCCTCCCTCTTGCGTCTCCCTCCCACCCTACCTATCCCACCCCTCTAGGTGGTCACAAAGCACTGAGCTGATCTCCCTGTGCTATGTGGCTGCTTCCCACTAGCTATCTACTTTACATTTGGTAGTGTATATATGTCCATGCCACTTAAAGAGTCATTTTAAAGCTGAATTTGAAAAAAAATAAATCTGTCCTGGACCAAATTCAAGAAAAGAGGATATTTTATAGGGCAGTTTAATTTCTAACCAAAGGTTATTAAACAGTCTTGTCTTCAAATTTTATAGAATGTCTCCTGGATGTCTTGACAATATATGTCCTTAAATCTGTGAAGTTAGGGTACGTATGAAATAGAATGTATCATTTCCTCCCTTTCACTTCTAGCACAACTGTGGCGGTTAATATTTGTTATTAGATATGAGCACTTTGTTGCACCTAGAGTGTTATCACTAATACTTTTCATAAATAAAATTTGAACTCTCAAAAATGAATAAAGAAAAAGAAAAGTGAATAAAGCAAAAGTTGGCCCAAATAGACTAACTCTTTTGTATACAAAAGATACATCAAAAAATATAGTTAAGGAGACTGACAGGTAAAACAGACGTATAACATCTCTAGGAAGTAGCCAGTAAAGTTCAAATAATAAAATATCTGCCATAATTAATACTCTGCAGGATGGAGCTATGTATTTTGATGTTAATTCTAGTTAAGATTTTAGTATAAATTTCTTTATTGCTTAACCAAGAGGAAAAATGAGTTAACCAGCTCTGTTACTCATTTGGACAGGTCATTAGTTTAAGTCTACTCTTTTTCTTAAAATATAAACCTATTTTCTCTTGACTCATACTATCATTTGATTACAACAACATTGAAAAGGTCTTATATTTCTTCTCATGAAAACATAAATATAGATATAGGAAGGAACAAAATTATTTTATTAAATTATCTTCAACTGTCATTTCATCCTTTTCTTTGTTTTTTTCTTTCAATATTATAGCACCTATAGTTGTGAACAATGTACTAATCATAGTGTTGTGGCAGCAACACACGTAAAACTGTTCAGATTTCTGAATTTGGAAGGATTTGATGGGAAGTAAGGTCCAGATGATGTCAAAAAAGAAGTATTAGATGACCTGCTGTTGAGGCAATTGGAAACCTGGAAATGAGATTAGTATTGATTTACATTTTACAATTAAATAAATAAAGATGTCAAGCATTTTTTTTGGAAAACTGAAACCAATATCTAAGTATAATTTCCTATACTAGCCATGTTTATTATATTCTAAGTAGAATCAATGCAATTTTATGTTAATTTTCATGTAACTGAAAATATAAGAAAATATCTTATATAGCGATACATCTTTTGTTAATTCTGAATGAAACTATAATGTAATCACAGAACTGATCATTTCTAGCATAGTAAAGCGAATAAAGTAGAGGAATGCTAATTAGAAGTGTCCTTTTACGACCAAACATTACATGATTATATGTCCTTTAATTCACTTTCACATTTTTTTTGCAGTGTTAAGATTTCCATATTAAGGAATTCTAATATTACTCATTACCAAACTACTGTATTTTCTCCCAAGAGATAAAAGTTCTGCTTCCCAGCATTTGTAATTTGATCAAGTGAGCAAGTGGTTAACTTTCTGTTGAGTCAATTGTCAAAAAGAAATCTGTCCTTAGAGTAATTAAAAATTGCTCTAGATTGCCATTGAATGATATACAGCAATACACTTTGATTATAGTAAAAGACATTTTTATTGTTTATCATCACATTGAACTGTGAAAATAAATGATTTGTCAACTGTTGACAAGCAGATAATTGGTGTAGTTTGTTCAACTAAAATTACGTCTATTTTTTAGATCTTCTGCAAGGTTAAAAGTATTAATATCATAAGTCATACTTCAATGGGAATTTGATAGCCTTACAAGGTCTTTTAATTCTGGTCAAATATTTGTTTTGCTTCACTGCTATATGTTGTTCATTAAAAGCAAAAATCACACATCTTAGCAGTATTTGCCAGGATAACATAATTTATTTGACCAATGGCTTAGGAATCATTTGATAAGTATACAGTGTATTTAATTATTTTGGCTTCAAACATTTAGATAGTAGTCTGAAAGTATAATTTAAATAAAACCAACTGCACTGGAGTTGGAAAGCTTTCACTGTTTCAAGTGAACGTGTTTGGGTTCTTCAGAACGTCAGTAGAAAGGACACTAGTGAAACCAGGCTCCAAAGCTAGTATAATGTTGCTAATATAATACTATAAAATACAAATGTAGTAATATAAAATTAATTTTTAAATCCTGCAAGCTATTGCAAATTTCTAAATTGTTACAGGTTAGTCCAAAAGAATGACAACCCTAGTTGTCAGGAGAAATTTGAACACTGGATAATTCTAGTGTTTGCAAATTCTGACAACCAATTACAAATCAGATTTCAAAAAATTTAATTTTTATTCCATATGTACATATGATACATGCATATACATGTGTGTATATATATATAATATGTGTACAGATATAAAATATCTGTAATGCACATATAAACATATATATACACTAATTTTATATTGAACCAGAATACATGAGAGAATGTTAATGCCTTTATTTGGTATGTTTATGTCTTTCAAAATCACAACTTGATCTTTCAAAATGATATGAAAATATCAGCTTGAATACAACAAAAGAGTTTATAGAAAATATATTTTACACTAACACTTTCTTCAGTCACAAGGACTTAAAATAACCTGTTTTAAAAAGCTACTCAGGCCTCCCCTGGTGGTGCGGTGGTTAAGAATCCTCCTACCAATGCAGGGGACACAGGTTCGAGGCCTGGTCCAGGAAGATCCCGCATGCCGTGGAGCAGCTGGGCCCGTGTGCCACAGGTACTGAGCCTCTGCTCTAGAGCTCGCATGCCACAACTATTGAAGCCCACATGCCTAGAGCCCGTGCTCTGCAGCAGGAGAGGCCACGGCAATGAGAAGCCCGCACACCACAATGAAGAGTGGCCCCCACTCGCAGCAACTATTGAGGGCCCATGCACAGTGACGAAGACCCAATGCAGCCAAAAATAAATAAACTTATAAAAAATAAAAAATAGAAAGCTACTCAAAGGTGATATAGTGAATGACAAAAAAGAATACTGAAAACTATTGGCGGTTATTATTGAAAATTGATTTCACTTTAATTGAGTAAATTTGTTGTATCAAGATTAGATGTATACCTTGGAGATACTGTGCATTCTGTTCCAGACCACCCCAATGAAGGGAGTTTCATGATAAAGTGAATCACATAAATTTTTTGTTTCCCAGTTCATATAAGTTATATTTACACTATGCTGTAGTCTATTAAGTGTGCAATAGCATTATGCCAAAAAATGTACATACCTTAATTTAAAAAAAATAATGTAATGCTGTTGGGAAAATGGCACCAATAGCCTTGCTCCACGCAGGGTTGCCACAAACCTTCAACTTATTATAAAATGCAATATATGCAAAGTGCAATAAATCAAAGTGAAATAGAATGAAGAAAAAAAAAAAGTGCAATAGAATGAAGTATGCCTGTATTGGAAAAGTATATCCAGTATAGATTGCCAGTTTGCATATATTTCCAAGATGGGCATACGAAACATCAATAGTAGACATAGCTATGTTCATATAGATTTACATGTAGTCATAATTATAACTAGTAACATACAGCTTCATATACAAAAATAGTTTGAATGCATTTAGGAATTACTATATGATTAAACTGGTGAAAATCAGCATAGAGAATTTAAGTGGTTTGCATAAAAACTTTCAGAAGAGTAAGACTGATATTAACCTCTTTTTATGTAGCAACATTTTCATAAGGCTATGCATGCAATATTTAATTTAATGAAGTATAAAGTATACTCAGGTAACAACTCAAACCTCATTTTCTACCTTTAGCGTTTCTAGAACAACCCAGCCTAATTTAAGTGCTCTCTTGGTCTTAGAGTAGTAGAACTAGTACAGGGCTATTTATTAGTCAACATAGGCCTACTACTGTAACTACCACCTTAGGCTTAATGGAAGAGAGTTGTTTTTCATTTGTGTTTTCCTTCACTCTCACTCACATCACAGTACAATGCTGGCCAGGGTTCTGTTCCGTCAGATTTTTAGGAACTCAGATTGCTTCCAACTTGAGGCTTTTCCATCCCCTAAGGCCTTATAATCTGGCCAGCAGACAAGGGCCTAGAGGGAGACAGCATGGAGGACTATGGGGGAAGCTTTACTAAGAGCTCCAAAAAAGTGGCATCCAGCCCCCATCCCCTTCATATCTTTGGCCTGAACTCAGTTATATAGACCTACCTAAGGTCAGGAGGCTGAAAATGGGGTCTGTCTGAGTTTCCATAAAGAAAAGAAATGTAACTTAGTGGACGTATAGTGTTGTCACTTCCGAAGATTAGCTCCTCAGATATCTCTGTGAGTCATGCTAAGAGAACCTTAAAGCAGGTACACAGTCTGTGCTTCAAAAGTACTTTTATATACTACTTCAAAAGTAGTATATAAAAATGAAAAACACACAAAGAAAAATATAGGTGGATATTTGGTGGATTTTAAGATGAAGAATAACTACTCAATTTTCAATGAAGTACACAAAATCACCAAGATTTAAGCCAACATTTTACACTGAATGGAAGTTTAAAATATATAAAAAACATAACCCAGATAATATTTATATATAAAAATTACTTGGGAAAATATTATCACTAAATATGGCAAATGTACTAATAGCTACCATCTATAACAATTATCAAAATATCAAGATTAATGTTAACCTTTTTTAATGAGCCAGGCATTCCACAGAGGTTATACATGTACTACCTTATTTATTTTACACCAAAATCTCAATGATTGTTAAATCCATACCATTGACGAGGATTCTCAGGTTTAGAGAGGTTAATTTGTATAAGACCACAAAGGTGGCAAACACTCAAAATTATAAGGAAAAAAAAAGTCAAATATTGCAACAAAAAGTGGAAGCTTCAGAGAAACAAAAGAACCACAAGACATATTGCCAAAAATTGAATTTATACTATTATAGCAGGTTAGGAAGAAAGAGATTAGAGAAAAGTCTGGGAAGGATATGGTTACATATTCATGCTATAAGTTTTTGGTGTGAATAGGCTTTGTACAGGGTTGTGGGCAAAGGACAAACACAAACAAAAATGTGGGCAAAGAACAGATACAAATAAAAACATGCACAGACAGAAACACACACATTGTGGTATGCATAATAGTGACCTCCAAATGATGTCAACATCCTGGAACCTACAGATAAGTTAGATTCTATGGCAAGGGGGAATTCAGATTACAGATGGAATTAAGGTTACCACTTGTGACAGTTAATTTTGTATGTCAACTTGCTAGCTAGGCCAGAGTACCCAAATATTTAGTCAAACAGCAGTCTAGATGTGCTCTGAAAGTATTTTTTAGTTGAGATTAACATTTAATTCGGTATTTGGCATAAAACAGATTACTTTCCATAACGTAGGTGGGCCTCATCCAAGCAACTGATGACTGAAAAGGCTATGGTGCCCTGAGAAAGAGGGGATTCTGCCCCAGACTGCTTTCAGCCTTGAACTCAACATCAACTCTTCCCTGGGCCTCCACCCTGAGGGCTTTGCCACAGATTTTGGACTTGCGAGCCCTCACAATTGCATGAACCAATTCTTCAAAATAAATCTCTCTCCACATATGTGTATACACATCCAATTTGTTCTGTTACTCTGGAGAACTCTAACTAACGTATTTGTCAACTAATATTAAAATAAGGAGATCATCCCGAAGTGTCTGAGAGTGCTGAATATAATTAAAAGTATCCTGGGCTTCGCTGGTGGCACAGTGGTTGAGAGTCCGCCTGCCGATGCAGGGGACGCGGGTTCGTTCCCCAGTCCGGGAAGATCCCACATGCCGCGGAGCAGCTGGGCCCGTGAGCCATGGCCACTGAGCCTGCGCGTCTGGAGCCTGTGCTCCGCAACGGGAGAGGCCACAAGAGTGAGAGGCCCGCGTACCGCCAAAAAACAAAAATAAATTAAAAAAAATAATAATAATAAAATAAAAGTATCCTTAAAAGTGGAAGAAGAAGTGAGAGCCAGAGTGAGATGTGAGTAAGGAGGACACCATACACCCTTGCTAGCTTTGAAAATGATGGAAGCAGACCAACAGACAAGGATCATCAGAGGCCTCTAGAAGGTGGGAAAAACAAGGAAGCAAATTTTCTGATAGGGCCTCTAGGAAGGAACAAAAAACCCTACCAACACCTTGATTTTAGCCCAGCGAGACTTGTGTTGGACCTCTGACCTGCAGAATTGCAAGATAATAAATTTATGTCGCTTTAAGTCACTAAGTTTGTGGTAATTTGTTATGACAGCAATAGGAAACAAATGCATTCTTACTACTGTACAAACCTAGAGATATGCAGTCATGTCAAAAATATGCTCACTTATAAAGTAACCTTTCATGAATTCTGAAAACCTGCTGTATGTCTTTGAAAGCATTTGAACAGCATCACTTATTTTGCTAGAAATAAGATATCCCTCTGTACATTATAACTACCTCAAGGATAAAAGATCATATGGGCTGAAATTTGTAGAATATTTTGTTACCGAAACCAAATAAAACACCCAGACAAGCATAAATTAATAATAGATAGAGCTTATATATGAAATTTTTATTTTTAATTTAATTTCACTTAACAGGTCAGATCATAGCTCCCATCTTGTTTATAGCAGCTAAATGTATAGCTACTGAGTGGATTGCCAACTGGAAATGCTGTGAAATTTCTGTAAGATATTTGCATTAAGCATGTCATAATGTTTTTGGTTGTTATGGGGGAAATGGAATGAGATATGTGTAGTTTTCCATTATTTTGTCCCTATCTCTTTACTGCCCACTATCTGACTCTGTGTGGTGGGAGAGAATATGATTTAAAGGTACATCCTGTCAAGAGACATAATGATCTCACATTTTGTATTATAATAGGTGCCAGTAATTATATTAATGGCTATTTATTCCCATACACGAGTGATATTAAGTTGCTGATCTGATCTATTTACATTGTGGTCAAGTAATTAGAAAACCCTTAGTCGGCGAAAATGGGCAGGAAGGAAAGGACATAAAGACACCATTATCTATTTTTAACTCTCCCTAGAAACCAGCCCAGATATATTAATTTCAAGGACCACTTAATTTTCAGAGAACTCTTATCCCTCAAAGGTGGTACAATCAGGAGAAGAGGTTGACTATCAAAAATTTAAAGCTATTAAACAATTTCTCTCTCTCAAATAACACAGAGCATGCTACACTTCAGGATTTTAGATTCTTAAATGGAATTATTTTTTATTAGGTATTCACTGGAAGTATTTTTAGGCTTTTCTAGTATGCGCAAGCAAACTGCAAATGAAAGCTGAAAATCCTGGGAATAAAATTATCCTTTGAACTTGTTAACATCACATAATCTTTATCAAATAACAGTTAACATTTTTTAAATTGATATACAATAAAACATACATATGTATTACCTTTGGCACAGCGAGCATTGAGAATTGTGAGTTAAACCTGATTCCTGCCCTCTAAGCCAGTGCTGAGGAGGAAGCTTTTTTCTTTACCTTCTTGAGTTTGAAAATAGGAGCCTGCAAATTAGCAAAAGACAGATTTGCTGTCTTTTCTTTCAGAAAAGAAAAGAAATTCAAAGAAACAGGTAGATCCAGGGGCTTATATATCATTTTAACAAAGGAAAGGGGATTTGGGCTTCAGAGGATGAGAAATCATGGGGAAAGGACTAGGAAATATATGGGGGAACTCATGGAAGATCAAGGTTATGTTATCTCCATTTTAGTTAAGTCTGCTTATCCCAACTCCTCTCTGTGTCAGCCCTCAGTGTGCAGTGATGAGTGTTCTTCTTCATCCTAATACAGGGAGGACTTCTTCACAAAGAGAAATTATGTCTGTTTTTAGGCAGAAAAGGAGATGGCAGAGAACACTTCCTGCGTCTGTTGCTTTTCAATTGCCTTAAACTCAAAATAATCCTTACGTCAAAGTGGCATATTTGTGGTGGCATATTCTGTCCCCCTTCACAAGACACTGCACTTAGACCCTGACATATATTATGACACTCAACTCTTTCAACAACCCTATCAAATAAGTATTACAATTATCCCCATTTTAAAGACTTACAGAGTCTCAGAAACTTTTGCAACTCCTATTGCAATATAAATGACAGAGTCAATATTTGAGCTTAGATTTGTCTGGCATGAAATTCCATGCCCTTTAGCCACGCACTTCATTAAGTAGAATTAGACTCGTGGAAAGAGTTGGAAAATGTATTCCAGGAAGAGGAAAGGCCTTGTAAAGAGACTCAGATATAAGAGATAACACGGAGAAATGTACATCTGGACATTAGCGAATAAATCAGAGAAATGAAAAGAGATGAAGCTAGAGAAATAATCAGGGGGTCAGCTAATGAACTGTTTCAATGAACCTGGACTATATCCAAAGAATTCAGGCTGAGAGATGATGGAAGAGAGATTTACACTGAAAGCTCACCTTACTGGAATGCAGAAAAGACTGGAGTGGAAAAAGCCTAGAGGCAGAAAGGCCAGTACAAGAAGCTGCATATTAAAATAATATATGATCCAGCTGAGGGATACTGGTGGCCTAATCTGAGATAGTCCCACTGGAATGGTAGGAAGTAAATGGATTACAGAAACATAAAGTAGGAAAGATGGTGCTCAATGAATACCCAGAAGGAATGAGGATGAGGAAAGGAGGAGTCAGATTTACCTACAGGGATGAGGGGATGATAATGGGTAGAACAGAAAAGAGCTTTGGAGGAAAAAATGAGATGAGGTTTTGAATAAACTAAATTTGAGATGCCTTTGCAACATCCAAATGCAAAAGACCAGTTGGTAGTGAATAGAAATCTCTGGCCTCAGGAGAGGGATATAAATGTATCACTTAGGAACATACAGATTGTAAATGAGGCATGAGAGTCTATGAGGTCACCCATGTTACATACATAGAGTGGGGAGAAAAAAGATTCTGTACATAGAGAGGAGTACCAAGAAGGCATGCACAGCTCATAGAAAATCAGAGGGGGAGGAGTAACTGAGATAGAAGAGTAACAAGTCATTTGTCTTGAAAAAGCAGGGATTGCTAGAGTGAAGAGAAGTAAGAATTGCAAAAGAACGGCTCAAACTTATCATGATACTGCAATGAGTATCCGTCTTTTAGATTTAATAATACAAAAGTGTCAGTAACCTAGGTTAAAAAAAAGTGTAGAAAGCTAAAAATTAAATGTGAGGCTAGAATATATTTTACGTATGTATTATAGGTGTTTTACGGCCTTCCAACCACTAGGAGGTAGGCTCTATGAAGGTTGGGGTTTCTCTTTTATTGCTGTATCACCAGCATATACAACAATACGGATTAATTATAGAGGTCCTGTTGAATAAATGAGTTAATTGATTACTTTTTCCTAAAAAAAAAATTACCTTCGTGCAGAGAACTTATGAATATAAACTTCAAATATTTAATTAAAAAGTCATAAAGAAATCGATTGAAATAATTTTAAAGATCTTTCTGAACAAAGTGAAATAATATTAAATCAGTTTTCTTTGCCTCACCAGATACTGCAATTTGAACATGCCACAAGCGTTACTTCATATTGAGATATTTTCCTTCCAGCCAGAGTTTTCATGTAATTTATTGATCTTTCTCAGTTGCCAAAAAGGTATCCAGAAAGAAAAGTTTATTTAACATTCTTAGACAACACCTTCTAGGGTAATGTTAGCTGACTTCTCATGGAAGAATGTCAAGATAAGAGAACACATTTTGATTCAGGTAATAAGATACCTTGAATATATATTTAATACTGCTGCATATTTTTTTAAATTATGGAGACTATTTTTGTGATTTGATTGTCACAAGAATTCAAGTGAAGCAAACAAAAAGTAGAAGATTTGGTTATGAAAGTTGCAACATATTTCATAGTCAGGGCCTGCAAAATTTTTAGTTACGTTTTGATTTTCTCTAAAAACTGACATATCATTGAGACTACACTGATGTTGACAGACCAGGGTTATAAATATATTTATGGGAAGAATTGTTGCATTAACTAAACAAGCTATTGCACCAGGAACAGTCCCTGGGCATTCAACTTCTGCTACATTTCCAAGGGCAGGCCACCCTGATATGGCATGTTCATGAAAAGTAAGTAGCACTGAATACTGGCAAGTCCCAATATAACCTCTGCAGAAACGTTATATGGAAGACATTTCTTCTGGGACTAGTAAGAACTTGCTATTATTTGCAGTAGCATGTTTCTTTCCTATTTTCATTTTGCCAAACTTTGAGTATTTGACAGTGCTTTTCAAAACATGATGTGCTTATTTAAAAATGTATTGATATTAAAGGAACACAATGTCATATCTAGAGCTTTAGATAAGTAATTATTGGCTCTAGACTTTACTTCACCCGTGTTTTGCACACTTTATTTTGTAGGTATTAAGGGTCAAAATTATTCAAAAACAGTCATTCCATTTGACCTAGATTTAATACACCTAATTTCTTCTCATTTCCTTTCACCTTCCATATGGCAGGCATTAGTTATGACTCTAAGAAAAATGTATCACATTGGATCACAAACTTTTCAAATATCCATCAACCATTGGCCATAGTTACTTTTACAATGCTCTTAAGAGAGGATTCACAAGTATGTTTTAGAAAAAAAATCTGATAGTTTAGAAAAATATCAATATTCTGAATTTTTAGCCACAAATCACTATGTAAATGGTTGTGTGTGCAGAGGGCAAAGGGTATCACCCAAGGGCATTTTCTACTCTGAACTTATACCAACTTTGAAGCAACACTTAGGACTTGGCTATATCATCCACATCCAAAAAAATCAAATTTTATTACATGTATCAGATTACATGGGGACACAGAAGGAAGCTTTTAAAAAATAGTATTTGGTAAGACTTATTGAAAGTGCTCTTTCATGTCTGTTCTTTTCTCCAGATTTTTCATTTCCTCATGAAATGAAATGTCATCTCATCTTCCCATTTTATTGCAATAACTTCATGTATTTTCCAATGCAATTCAGTTGTTACATTAGGTATAGTTTCCTAATTTTATAACACCAATATTGAGTACAGATCATCAATTTGTCTTTCATGTATGTACATTAGGGTTTGTGTGGGAGACATCTTTGCAAACATCTAATCTGGTTCATTGGGTTGTGTAATGATTGAACTAGAATAAGGACTACACTCATATCTACACTTTAAATCCTAGACTTTAACCAGAGCTCCATGACCTCTTTTTCCTTAGTCTTGCTCTACTAAATAGACCAGGAGTCAGAATATCTCCTTCCAAATATTAAAGGACTACAGTTCCAACTAACCATACCACATTCATAGAGTCTAGAGGCCAATGGGAAGAGGAAAAGGAAAATGTCTCAGGGAAGTGTTGTCACTGCTGTGGTCCAAATGCCAAGATAAGAATACAGCAAATAGGGCTTCCCTGGTGGCGCAGTGGTTGAGAATCTGCCTGCCAATGCAGCGGACATGGGTTCGAGCCCTGGTCTGGGAAGATCCCACATGCTGCGGAGCAACTGGGCCCGTGAGCCACAACTACTGAGCCTGCGCATCTGGAGCCAGTGCTCCGCAACAAGAGAGGCCACGACAATGAGAGGCCCACGCAACTAGAGAAAGCCCTCGCACAGAAACAAAACACAACACAGCCTCAAATAAATAAATAAATAAGCTTTCATTTAAAAAAAAAAGAATATGGCAAATAATAAGTGCTCAATAAACAAATGAAATAAATGCTAAGAAAAAACATTAACACAGATCTTAAAAGTAGTTGTATTTGTTTTGGCATGACATGAAAAAAACTTGGAAATTATCACTCCATCCTCTAAACAAGAGAAAGTATAAACAAACTGAAAATCAGTAGTTCTTGTTAGATCTACCAACAATTAAGGTCATAGGTAAACCCCTTCCCTGAAAACTGGAGAGAAGAGTGAATACAGAGAATCAGAGTTTATAGACAGGAGAAACCACAGTTGAGAAGTCTTAGGTCAGAGCCTTAGAGGAACACTAAAGGGTTATTAACTAATTACTGGAGGCTGAATTTGTACTAGGGTTAGAAGAAAAAAAAAATTTTGAGTGCCAAGCTTTAGGGTATACCTGCATGGTCATGATTTTTATCTCTAACATTATCATCAGGTTCTCAGGGTGAAGAGCAAAGAAAATTCCCCTAGTGCTTCCAGCAAGGGGAGGGGAAAAGTAACCAATTTGAAATAAACTTCAAGAATTCTTCTCTCATTAATAAAGGCCTGCCTTCAAGAGAGATTACTTTGCTTGAACCTAATTGATGTTGGGAAAAGGAAATACCCAACTTGAGCCCCCTCTAGTCTTTAACATGAGGGAGGAGAAATACCCAATTCCAGGTCCTACTAGACTTCCTATCTCATCTGCCTGGGAAGTAGGGAAGCTGGGAAGGTCTCAGGGGGGCACAGGTTCACTGAAAGACTGAGCGCTAATTACAGGACTATAGAATGCTTGCCCTCCCTCCACACTTTACCATCACATAAACAACACTCCTACATGAGAGAGGATTACATCTGCAAAGAAGTGTAAGGCTCAGACTGTGTTCAAGAAATAGTCTCTAGGGAAATCTCCCAATAAAAAACAGATCATGAGAGGAAATTTCAGCCTCTCACTCCTATAGGAACAGCAAAAAATAAACTGAGGCACTATTTCTTAGCCAGGTAAACATTAAAAACTCACCTAAAGGTCTGGTTACTTCACTTCCTTTTACCAAACACTATGTCACGCTTTCAACAAAAAATTACATATATGCTACAATTAAAAAAAAAAAAACAGAGAAAGCTTCAAAAACAGACTCAAATATGGCAGAGATGTTGCAATTATCAGACAAGGAGTTCTTAAACTATCAAAAATAAATAAAATGATGAGATGCCACATTAAGAAAAATACAGAGAAACAAATATATCCAATATATGAAAGAAACAGAACAAAAATTGTGAAAAAGACTAAATTAATAATGAGAATATATGTGCATCAAATTTAAAATCTATAATCAATGGATAATTTCCAAATATATACCTTTTGTTAGCTCTATGAAAGGTATATATTTGAATAGACTACAAACAATATTTTAAAGTTAAATAGCTGCCATTAAACAAGTTAGTCAAGCCCATACTACTTTATAACTCAGTTAAAAAACAATCACATACTTCCAAGGTTATTTAAACTTTTCTAAATCATAAGACAAGGATAAAACATGGAAGAGATATCTCTTAATTTCTTAATAGTAAGACTTGACTGAGATAATGCAAACTGAAAAACAAACAAAATCACACATAAAATTTAACGCAAAAATTAGACAAAATATTAACAACTTGAGTGCAGCAATGGAAAGAAAGAATATAGACCATAATTAAGCAGGTTCTAGTTTTACAATGCAGAAATAACATGCATAAAACAGCCAACAACATAATTCATGACAATTGCAAAGAAAAAGAAAAATAGGCATAAATGACAAACGTGTCATTTAATGACAAAAAGAGATTAGATAAAAATTTAGGGTCCACACTTATTAAACATATAGACTAAATATTTGCATTAAAATATTCTTAATATAGTAGACCTTTCTAAAAACCCAACCTCAATATCACCCAGAATCACAGAATGTCAAAATAAATTCCTTTTAAATAGAGAAGAAGCCAGAGCTGCAAGCTTTTTTTTTTATTAGTTATCTATTTTATACATATTAGTGTATATATGTCAATCCCAATCTCCCAATTCATCCCACCACCACCACCACCCACCACTTTCCCCCCCTTGGTGTCCATACATTTGTTCTCTACATCTGTGTCAGAGCTGCAAGCTTTAACCACTATTATTATTCAATGTAATTTTTGAAGTCTACCTTATAAAATAAGATCAGAAAATACTATAATATTTTTTGATGGTGTGCCTATTAAATAATTCATTTTCCCATGTGTGGCTCTGGAAAATAATTTATGTTCTTTGTTTGCCTCAATATTCTCATATGTAAAATGAAGTTAAAAGAAAACTATTTGACTAGTTTGTTATGAGGATTACCTTAGTCAGTTTACACAAAATATTTAGGACAGTATCTGATACACAGTAAATACCATAGGTGTACTTGATGGTGTTTACTATTATTACATCTAGAAAAACAAGACTCTAAGATAAGTATTCCCTTTACAATTGGTAAGAAGTTAATAATTAGCTCAAAACGTTTTATAAGTATTAAATGTTTTGTTTTAAACTGCTTTGCTCAGTGCCAGAGGTAAGAAATTTTTAATACTGAAGAGGATGTATGCTGATTGAGGATTTGCTACTAAATGTCCCCTTAAAAAGAGTGCTTAAAAATAAATTTTCAGGTTTGGCACCAAATAAAGATATTAATAGGTTGGGAGTTTGGGAATAACATGTACACACTGCTGTATTTAAAATAGATAACCAACAGGGACCTGCTGTAAAAATAAATAAATAAACAATTTTTAAAATGCTATTAAAAAAACAATAGACTTCAGGTATATGCTACATGCAAAAAAAAGATAATGATGATGATGATGATAAAAATAACTGGTATCTATTTATTCCTTACTGTGTAATTTACCAGCTTTAGAGTTACCCAATATTTCCCTTCATGTTTGCTCTTGATTGAATCCAAGTATTATTTTTTGCCATTTCATAACCTGGGCTGAATAGTAAGTCACCACCAAGACATCTAATATAAACAAATGAAGCAAAAACATAATTATTAAGCAATAAATATTAACTCTATTGGTATTTGTGGAGGATGAACTGAGAGTATACTCTCTTTCCATGTTAAGTGTTTTGTCTGAAGATCAAGCCATATTATACATTTGATCATTAGGATAGATGTGTTTGGAACACACATATAATTTTCCTTCATTGTAATTGCACTTTAAAATAATACTTTCAGTTGCAATGAAAAGCATTACTAGGTCAGTTGTAGAGAACATGGTATGGTATGACAGTTACATTATGAGAAGTTGGGGACATTTAAAAAAATTACTATTTTCCTAATAAATGCATATATAAAGACAAGTACAAAAGTGAAATGTAGGTTCCTCACTTAGACTCACTCAAAACCTAGATGATTCACTTCCATGAACCAAACTCACCACTTGAAAAATTTCCAAAAGTAATTCAAATAAATATTTCCACAAAATGAGAAGTTTCTATTAGCAAAATGTCCCTAATATATGTGGAGTCTGTAAATGTCAACTATGTTTATGAGGGCTTTGCATACTTCTTCAGATTTTCCATGAACCCTACAGAATTTCACTTAGATTTGAATGCCCAGAAAAACTTTAGCTTTGTTAAGTATCTAGTATATATTTTTATTTCTTGTGATCAAAACTAACGTAGAGTACATGTGGTTCTAATATCTACCCAGGTAATAACATTATATGTACATACATCTACATAATGACTTTAGTCCTAGATTAATCCTATTATATTATACTTATTTTTGCTTTCATATAATTTTTTGCTCTTGTCTGCTTTTTTTGCTTATATTCCTATAGTCTCTGTTTGACCTTGTAATCAAATATGAGAAATTTATATTTTTGGGGGTGTGACGACATGCCAGTATAGAACAGAGGGCATCTTTCAGTGAAGTAGTGGGATATGAAATCAGACTGTTATATCAGGGACAGAGATTAAAGGGCAGATACATCACACTAAAGAATGCTAATTTTATCCATTAGGTAATGGGGAAGAGTGAATGAAGATTTTTAAAGCTGAGATTGTTTGATAAGGTTAGACAAGCAGAGAATTGATGTCATAATGCTTGATAAGAATTAATTGAATAAATGAGTGACATGGAACATGCAAGCCACAACTACTGAAGCCTGCTCCCACCTAGCCCATGCTCCACAACAAGAGAAGCCACCGCAATGAGAAGCCTGCGCACCGCAACCAAGAGTAGCCCCTGCTCGCCGCAACTAGAGAAAGCCCACGTGCAGCAACGAAGACCCAACACAGCCAAAAATAAATAAATAAATAGGAAAAACAGATTTTTAAAAAAGATATACAATTCTCTTTGAATAGGCAGGCAGTATTAAATACTACAAGCTAGAAATCACTTTCCAATGGAAATGCTGAGTTTGATATTTTAAATGTGGATTTTTAAGGATACATAATGAAGGTATAAGGATACATAATGAAGGTTTTTAAGGATACATAATGAAGGTTTAAGGATACATAATGAAGGTATAAGCATCTTCGTTCCATTATGGAGGAGAGGAGATTATTTCTGATGACAAGTTAAGCTCAGTGCATGTTACGGTTTGGGATATTTTCAAACATACAAATTTTCTTTGTGCCCAGATGATAATTTTTATAAAAACACTTTTGCATGATCAAAGTCATAACACTGCCTTGAGACAGATGTGACTCCAACTGACATTATAAGATTTTAGAACATAGCACTGAACTTGAACTCGGAGACTGGTTTTCAGTCATGTAATTACCAAAATAATCATAATTTATTATGTATATATTATCACCATAGTAGGTACAGTTTTATGAATGTGACTTGAACTAGGAATGTAAGATTCTCATTTTTAAGCTTTCCATTTCATTACAAGTAATTGTCATCCCTTCTTATTCATAATACTTGTTTCCTATTCAAAATCTGTAGGGAGTGCATCTGAATTATGAAGATAAAGTTACATTCTAATGACCTAACTGAAAAGTGAAATGGGAAAGTGATTATTAGTCATTTTTACCCTCTGTAGAGAGGTAGAGAAAAACTATCCATGTATCTTAGGGAGGGGTATTTCCTAAATATAGAAATAGAAAAAGAGTGATATATATTCTATACCATTTTTCTTCTTTTAGACTTGTCTACTTGTGTCTGTTTTTTGTTTGTATTTTTGTGATAAGGTGTCCATTCTTTTCTGCTTAGTAAATTCATCAAGGACTGTGACCCCATCACAAGCTCAGAGCTAAATCCTGGTTAGACAAATCTTGATATATTTTTCCCCTAGATAACAGTTAATTTTAAGGTGACTGGTATACCTTTTCTGCCAATGAAATTTAGGTAAAGTAGTTGTTGAGAATTCTTGGAAAGGTTTCCTTATTTATAAAAAGATCCATATAGAAAGAAACATTAGCTTAATTCATAAGCTATTTTCGTATCTCTACGTGAAGGAAGTATTAAGCATATGGATTATTTGTGAAGGCTCTTACAGAATGGTGGTGTAAGCTGTAGGTATAAAATGACTGTGATGAAACACAAAGCTCAGCTTCTAGAACAAAATAACCACGTGTTGACACATCAATAAGCTCAGAAAACCTCTTTTAGGGAAAGTGGAGAAAGGGACCTTCAGGAAGTTATATTGCCGTCTGCTACATTTGATCTCACTAGCAAATCTTTGTTGAATTTCATCAAATAATTTTGTAGCAATGTACTTTCAGTACAACAGTTAACTCACAAATGTCAAACAAAAGAGAAATTACTTCTTCTAGTTGGAAAATAAAAGATTACTATTTTGAGCTAGTGTTTGAAGAATGGCAAACACTGCAATATATGAGCTTGGTAGATGGGTAAAGTGTAACAGTATTTGAAGGAAATTACCTCTCCCTCCATAGTACCCCAATTTTAAGTATATATGAAATGTGTGAAGATTTTATTCAGGGAAAATATGAATGAAGTTTTGAAAATAAAATTATTATTATATTGTGAAAGATCTTAAAACACTAAAATGTTTAGACTTTTTAATATGCAATGAGAAACAATTTAAGATTGTGAGTAAAGGATGATGTAATCCTATGCAATTTTAGGTCAGAGTGGAGAAAGGGAAGACAAGGAAATTGATAATAATTATATTACAAGAGTCCACTTAATTGTAATAACTTTTGGCACTACGTGTTTTCGATGGATGTTGCACCCAGATGCAAGATATAAGGTGAACTAATAGACAAGTAAAGCATGGCATTAAGAATATAAACTTTGAAGACAGTCTATTGGGATTAAGCTAATTAGTGACATGGCCCTACAAACATCATTACCTTACCCAACCAAGCCAAAGTTTACAGATCTCTAAAGAGGGAATAATAGCGATTTTTGTGATAGTTATATAAAGTAATTTGTGTGATGCTCTTAGCATAGTCCTTGGCACAAAGTTCATTATATGCTAGTCAACCTTATTACTACTCTGCTATTTTAAGATGTTCAAATTCATCTTTGCTTATGCTTTGTTCCATACAGCTAAATAGCTCAAATAAATAAAGCTCAGGTAAATATTATGTCTCTGATGAAAATTTATTAGGAATCAAGTGAATGTAAAGGTCAGACATGCACAATTAAAGTGGATATGTAAATCTTGAATTTGCATATTGAAGTTTAAATGACTGCCAATAAATAATTTTTCTTAAATGAAAACCTCAGAAAGCTAAATGGTCATGAGTAGATCAGTTCAGGTTACTCAAGGTTTTGACCATATCACTGAGATATAAACTGAGGGAACTTACTTTACATCATAGAACTTGCTTTTGCTGAAAATGATCATTTCATGAACAATTTTTAAATCATTTTGTATTAAACAAACCTAAATGCATCTTTTCTTCTAAAGTCATCTCACTTCTGTACTTACTCTACTTAAAAACACATTACACTTGAAAAAATGTGTACCAATGGGTACACAAAATAGTGATCACATTTTTAGAATGTTTTTCAACACTGAACAAATATATGGAAACTTTTTTTAGCTCCCAGATTTTCTCTATGAATAAATCATAGAATGACTTAGAATTCAGGTGCAGTATCTAATTTTGTAGGAAATTATTCCTTGTTGCCACATAGTTGATAGTACATTGGCATTTATACTAAAATGTTATTTTCCATGCTAGATCGTGTCTTTAAAATTGTCATTAACTACAGGGAAAATCTCCTTCCTGTATTATGCATTTTCTGCAATAAACATATAAAGAAAGTCATTAAGCCCTTCTCCCTAATATACACGTATAATAACGGTTTTGTGCCATTCTAAACAAATTGTTAGAAAAATAATGTGTTGGTTTTTAATTACTATAATCAATTGTATCTTAGTGATATTATACACAGATCAGACATGTAGTATGAGAAAAAGTAAATTGGCAACAACTCACTCTGCTTTTTCCTGAGTATATTTTCCACCAACTTTAAATCTTGCTTTATATTTTCTTAATAGTATGATGTACTAGCACTGGATTTCTTCCCCATAGACTACAACTTTAAATGATACATCTAGACTTGATGTCTTCACTGCTTTCAATGACAATATTTACTAAATTAGCCCTGCAAAGCATTATTTCCTGTTTATTCTTGAAAGTTATGATTGGGTTTTAAAGGAGATCACTGTTTTTATTTAAAGATGACCCAAAAATCCTTGCTTTGAGTCATACCCTGACAATTATTCTCAATTTAAAATTCAACCTGGCCCTTTATTTTTTTCAATAGTTGCTATCTTTCCATGTGCTATATGATTTATTACCGGTGTCATTCCAGATTACCTATAGGATACAAAAATAAATTTTCAGTGGCTTATAACATCAAAATTTTATTTGTGCTCAGTGCATATGGGTTGGCATGGGGACTTGATCATCAAGGTCTCCCAGAAACCTTGACTAACAGAGGCTCCAATGGGACACATGTTTTCATGATATCAGAGGCAGAAAAAAAGAGAACAGGGTGACTGTTTTTGAAAGCTTCTTCCCGAATACTTCACATTTAACTTCTTCAAAGCAATGCCTGAGTTTCAGTGAACAACAAAAGTGATCTCAGATTGTCTCCAGTAGGAGAGAATAGGGCACTTGTGAATAGCCTTAATAGTGATCACACTTAAGGCCAAAAAATTTCATATTAAAATTACAGTAGTCCTTTCTTATCAGCAGTTTCAGTGGCCCTCAGTCAACTGTGCTCTGAAAATATTAAATAGAAAATTCCAGAAATAAGCAATTCATAAATTTTAAATTGCAAACCTTTCTGCTCCATCCTGCCTGGGATCCCCAACCATTAACATCATCTGTTCCTGACATTCAACCACAGACATCACCATGACTCAATGATACAGGATCAGCAGAAGCAGATGATGCTTCTACTGATGTATTGTCAGAAGGTCAATAGTAGTCTAATGCTACGTCACAGTGCCTAATCATTCACCTCACTTCATCTCATCATGTAGGCATTTATCATCTTACATCATCATCATAAGAAGGGTAAGTACAATGCAGTAAGGTATTTTGAGAGAGACCACATTCATATAACTATCATCACAATATATTGCTGTATTTGTTACATTTTATTATTAGTTACTGTTGTTAATCTCTTACTGTGTCTAATTTATAAATTAAATGTTATCCTAAGCATGTATGTATAGGAAAAAAACATTATATATATATATATAATGGGGTTCTTGGAAAGTATCGCTCGTGGCTAAGGGAGGGGGGGTAAATACTACCAAATACTTCTTTCTGCACACAAAATGTAACTATCATCTTTCTCAAGAAAGAAAACTCAAAAATCCCATCTAGTAACATCCTCAAAGCCCAGATATGATATTTCTTGATTCAGACTTTTAATTTAAAAGATATCTTCTTTTACCACCTCATATTAAATAATCGAATAGAGATGGAATAGCTAAAATAAACATCCCTAAAATAAAGAGGAAAAAATTAGTCACAGCAGCCACTTGTCAATAGTTTTTGCTAAATCTCACTGGGCTGAGATTGGGGTGGGCTCCTATACTGAGGTGGGCTCTGCCTTGTTGAGGCCCTGATTCCAATCCTTTGGAAGCTCCCCTGGAAGAACTGGCTTCATGAGTGTGAAGAAAGTGTCACACATAACCCTACTTTCAGGAATGTCCCCAAACTTGATTAAATGTTTTTCTGTCACCCTTGAAAATTCTTAATAATTTTATCTTTGAACTTTAGTTCTGTGAGTTTTTTTTATGGCCAATTTATTTTTTTAACTTTTTATTTTATATTGGAGTATAGTTGATTAACAATGTGTTAGTTTCAGGTGTACAACAAGTTATTCAGTTATACATATATATGTATCTATTTTTTTTTCAAATTCTTCTCCCAATTAGGTTGTTACATAATATTGAGCAGAGTTCCCTGTGCTATACAGTAGGTCCTTGTTGGTTATCCATTTTAAATATAGAAGTGTGAAGTTTAATTGCACAATGGAACATGTGAGCAGAGGACATATCCTAGGTGGCAGAAGCACGAGCAGACCCAGGCCATGGGTGTGCTAGATGGAGGGAGGGGAGTAAAGGGCACTGAGGAGAAGGATGGGCAGTGTGTGCCCTGAGCACACATGGCTGCCCAGCACACACGTGCTTGACTGGGCAGTCGGAGCCATGGGGCTCAGAGGGGCTGCTCTAAGCAGGACATGGCCTGAGATTTTTGGTGATGATGAGGCCAACAGCAGCAAAAGTAGCAGCAGTGACAGCTGGGCTATAATCCTGGGAGAGAGACAGGTACTCTGCATGGGGACAGTACCACCCTTGAGGTCAGAAATCATTTTTCCAAAGATTCCCAGAGCATTTGTACAAATATTCATTCTCTGGAAAAACAGGAACTGCTGGAACTCAGGCAACAAACCTTGTCAGTAAATTATTATAAAACTATATCACAGGGGCTTCCCTGGTGGCGCAGTGGTTGACAGTCCGCCTGCCGATGCAGGGGACACGGGTTCGTGCCCCGGTCCAGGAGGATCCCACATGCCGTGGAGCGGCTGGGCCCGTGAGCCATGGCCGCTGAGCCTGCGCGTCCGGAGCCTGTGCTCCGCAGCGGGAGAGGCCACAACAGTGAGAGGCCCACGTAACGCAAAAAAAAAAAAAAAAAAAAACAACTATATCACAGACATGGTCAAATAAAAACAAAGAATGAAGCGATCTACATATTGTTTGAGTGTTGAATTGCAAGGCAATACCAAATCCCTTAAGTGTGCATATAATGACCCCGCAAAATAAACTGGGTCTTCCTATAAACCCTTGGGGCTTGACTATCACAGTATGTTCATGATTTTTCCATGTAAAGGAGAATAGGTATTGGGAGTTAGGGTGAAGTGGTGTGCCAAAGAAATCAGAGTATAACTCAACAATGGCAAAAAGAGTGGCACTGCAGGGTATGGAAGTTAGAATAGTACTTTGGTTTGGGACACAAAGGAACCTGGATTTAACGATTTTATTTACAGCTTGCAAATCTTGGGCCAATTGGTAACACCTTCTATTAGTTCCCCCTGCCTCTTGGTAAAACATGTGTGCTGCAGACACCAGAGGTGGAAATAAGAAGCCCCTTGTCAAGGAGGTCTTGAAAAATAGATTAATAGTAATAATAATAATCACTATTAAATAATAATAATATTTAATAGTATTTAATTATAAATATAGTTAAATACATTAATACATATCAAATATAATAATATTTAAT
The DNA here is from genome assembly GCF_039906515.1 of Pseudorca crassidens. Lineage (NCBI taxonomy): Eukaryota > Metazoa > Chordata > Mammalia > Artiodactyla > Delphinidae > Pseudorca > Pseudorca crassidens. The sequence goes on along the minus strand of NC_090297.1, from coordinate 173,254,876 downwards.
AATGTTACTATTATTGCTCAAGTTTTGAAGGGTACTCGGTAGTTTAGGGAAGTCATAGTAGGATCTACATCTGCTTTTTTTTTTTTAACATCTTTATTGGAGTATAATTGCTTTACAATGTTGTGTTAGTTTCTGCTGTATAACAAAGTGAATCAGCTATATGTATACATATATCCCCATATCCCCTCCCTCTTGTGTCTCCCTCCTACCCTCCCTATCCCACCCCTCTAGGTGGTCACAAGGCACTGAGCTGATCTCCCCATGTGATGCAGCTGCTTCCCACTAGCTAAACTATACTACAAAACTACAGTAATCAAGACAGTATGGTACTGGCACAAAAACAGAAATATAGATCAATGGAACAGGATAGAAAGCCCAGAGATAAATCCACACACATATTGGTCACCTTATCTTTGATAAAGGAGGCAACAATATACAATGGAGAAAAGACAGCCTCTTCAATAAGTATGGTGGGAAAACTGGACAGCCATATGTAAAAGAATGAAATTAGAACACTCCCTAACAGCATACACAAAAATAAACTCAAAGTGGATTAAAGATCTAAATGTAAGGCCAGACACTATAAAACACTTAGAGGAAGACATAGGCAGAACACTCTATGACATGCATCACAGCAAGATCCTTTTTGACCCACCTCCTAGAGAAACGGAAAGAAAAACAAAAATAAACAAATGGGACCTAATGAAACTTAAAAGCTTTTGCACAGCATAGGGAAGTCATAGTAGGATCTACATCTGCTTTTAAGGACCCTGTTTCCCGAATATGCCGTATACCTCTACTTTCCATAGCCCCAAAAGAGTCAGGAATGTGAATGAACATTTTCTGATTATAGGGATTATCAAGAGCTTGGACTTCTGTAAGAGGGGCAAGAAAACCCAGATGACCTCTCAAGGTTTTCAGAAGGCAAATATAAGGGTAACTAAGTTTACCCTTAAGTTCTCTTCACTGTTGAATTCTATTATTACACTAGTTATGCTTTTATTTTCATCACTGCTATGAAAACTTCATAAACCATTTTTGACCCATTGATTTATTTTTATGAGTTGAAGCTCTGATGCAGTGTAGTATTAATATAGCAAAAGTTTAACAAATGGTAGTAACAGCATGTTAATAATGTGATAAAATGATAAGCTGAGATGGAACGCATTGTGTTGACATATACTGAACAAAATGGTGAACACATTCCTTGTAGCACATATACAATCTCTAGAACGCTAGTGATTTCTATAAATGAAATTTAATGGGTGGAAATATTGACTATTCATATATTTTAGACTTTTTAGATGTGAAACAGTGTTTAAGTTCCAATTTTCTTTCTTACTCTGGACATTACAAATTGCCTTAGAGATACATTTTATACTACAAGACTGCATCAGTAGTCTGTGGATTGTTTGTTAAACAGTGTTTATGGAAATATTTTGCAAATCCCTAGTATTTCAGTGAGGTAGAATTTACCAAGTTCTCTTCCTTTTTAAGCATTTTGGAAGCAAAAAAATCATGAATGCCAGTGATGTACCCCTTAATCCAATTTGCTTCAGTCTTAAAAATGTTGAAGTAAAGAACAAATCCCTTATATCTGAGACAATATCTATGTTTATGATTAGACCTGAGTAATCAATGAGTGTCTCTGTTTCAACAGAGTTAGTTTACTTCCTTTGTCTTATTGGTGTACTCTGTCAACAGAGCAGTGCTTTTTTCTTGTCTGTTTCTTTGATTATTTTTAATCATAATTCAGGTCATATTACAATACCTATTGACAGGAAAACTCAATAGATATTTTTTAATGGATGAAAATGATAAAAATTTTTCAAAATTGATTGATTGGACTAAATATCACATCAATAAAATTATTTCAATTTCAGGTTGCTCACCCCATGATTTATTCTCATTATTTATTAATTTACCTACCAAGAAACATTTTACAATAAATGAGTAATAAGAACACAACAAATAGAATAAAATTTAGTAGTGGAAATATTCATTCTCCTATACAGATGTGGTAAAGCAAAAACCTCACAACTTTCAAGGATGAATGCATTCTAAATTGTATTAGATTTATACTATTGCCTAAGAAAAAAACATTACATTATCAAGTATATGATAAAATGAGCCACTTATTAGGATATCAAGCTTCTTTATATTTTAGCAATTGTTGCCTTTCCATTAGTGGAAATAATATGTTAGAACATAATCTTGTATTTTTCCATTTAGGTGTATCAAATTGATGAGTGGCAAACTTTCTGTTAGATACATTTACCCACTTTAATCCAATATTATTACAAGTGCATTTTCAAAAGAAACTACTAGCTTCAGCTGTTTGAGTAACTCCTTTCTCTCTTCTAGAACTTGGAATATCATATTCATATAATCAACATACCCATTCCGTATCTACCCCATTTCCAGGGTTGTTTCATCTTCCCATTCCTCACTGCTGTTCCATCATAGGTTTCTCGACCATTCGTGAGATCCTTCTGTAGGTCTTTCCACATGTCACGTCTAATTCAATATACTGAAAACTAAACTCTGCCTTTTTTCTCAAACCTATACCTTTTTATGTCTTATTTAACTTAAAGAAATAGCAGTATCCCATCTACTAACCCAACTGAAACTCTCATCATAATATTAAAAAACCACCTGTCCTTTATTCCTCATAACCATTACTGATAACTGTAACATGTGTGTGTGCATCCATGCTCATCTTCGACCATAGGTGATCTGTTTCATGTAATCCTATATCATTCATGTTGTTGGTGTATTTAAGTCCTTTATAGCTACAAGATGGCAAAGGTATAACTGGAATTCTGTTCAGTTTGATTTCAAATCTTGTTCAGTACTAACTTCCCTTGATGAGAATGATTCAATTGTCATTGATCACCATGAAACTTCCCATGCTACAGTCAATTCTCCACAGTATCAGATTTTGTTAATATTTAAATCTTTCTAAAAGGCAAATATAATTTTACATCCTTGCTCAAATATATTCATAGCTGTTTGTAAGCAGTTTAGGTCTAAACTCCATACTTCTCATGCTCAAATGCTGTACTTCAGACACCCTAGACTTCTTGTAATTCCTCAGAAACTCCCAGGATATTTTTAATTGCTTCTGATCAATCTCTTTGCTTTACCTGAAATTGCCTTACTCTGCTGCATAGATTAAAACCTCTGCCTGTTAATTTCGTCAGAAAATTCCATTTCAATCTAATTGTACCAAAGGGTATAGCTCTAAGTTATGTCTATCATAAATTTTATTTAGACACATTAGAGAAATTAGTGTATAAGAGACTTTTTAAGAATATATCCATCGTAATTAGAAAATAAAATTATATTATATTTTCCTTATTTTATTATTTATATGTAATTAAGCACTTTTTCAACATTATGGCATTATATATCCTATTATTCTTTTGCTGCAATATGTAGATATATTCATTCTACTGTTTATTCCATTTTTAAATTCTTGAAATATAAGGTTTACTTCTTAGTTCTAGTAATCCATGCATTTGCAATGATATTTGCAAAAATCAGCTCTTAAACGCAGTCCTGTCAAACATATCATATATAACAACATGTAGAGATTAATCCCTTTTACTACTCAACAAACAAAAACATCAGTTACATATATATTTTCCAGTTACTTTCAAAATAAAGTATATAGAAATGGTACAGGCTACTATATTAGCAGAATCCTCTTTTAAGCCATATTTTCAGTTGATTCTGGAAATACTGGTATTTGAAATAAAAAGAAACAATTTTGATCATTATAATATTTGCAAATATCTGAGGTAAAAATTTAAAAAGAATATCTCAATGCCATGTCTCACTTCTTTAGTTTTAATGTTTTATACACTTTATTTAATACTAATGATAACAAAAAAAAAATGTAATAGCTCTTTATCCACACCTTCCTTCCACCTCCCCATTTCTCTCTACTTCCTCCACTTCAAAGATAAACACTATTAACAGATAAATGTATAAATGTTAATGTAGTGGTTTGACCCTGGGCAAGTTATTTAACCTTTCTGATCCTCAGTTTACTCATCTGTAAAATGAGGATAAGAACAGAACATAATCTATAAATTTGTAATGAGAATTAAATTAGTTAATTAAAAAGCACTTAGAACAAGACTGGGCATATAGTAAGTATCAATAATCAAGAGGCTCCTTGTCAATATGACTGTGTTAGGACTGTAGATCACCCATATCAACATGACTTAGTTGTTTCTTTCAAAAAACCTATGCCCAAGAAAGATTAAACCATCAACCAATAAATAACTTGACTATTTACTTGAAGAAATTCTCACCAATAAATTTCAGACAATAGCAAACAGCTCACTTATTAAACACCTTCTGTTTGTTCATCAGCATTCATTTCAAGACCCTTTCCTCACTCTGCCAATCCTAATAATAACACAAATAGTATCGCTAATTTTACCAAATGCCAAACAATTCCCCACCTTGAAAAGCCTGTCTTAAACTACTTGAACCCAGACCACAAAGTCCTATGCATATCCCACTTTTGACTTTCCCTTCTAAGAGAATGCTGAGAATGCAACAGGATAGTTTTCTCATTTACTGCAGTGAATTTAATTTTGTTCTATTATCAGCTTCTCTGGTATTATTTGGGGGAGATAAAGAATATTATATAAATATTTATTAATTAGTCAATCAATTGATTAAAATTTCATCTCACCTATTTCCACTGAGAAAGTTTTCACTGAAGAAAATGTTCATAGTTTTAGTAACTTATAAAAACTGTTAAAAGGAAAATTTTGCCAATTTTGATTATTTTAAGGAATCAAATCTAGGTTTCTTCCTCTATGAAATAGTGAAAAAAAATGCTTACCGTACCTATCTTAGTTATTGCCAATTTAAAGAGTCATAATATATTATCTCTGATGTCAAGGATCTTACAATCTGAAACCATCTTTACCTTCTTCCTTTAACATTTTGTTCTTTCAAAAGTACATATTTTGGAGGCAATTTATTAGCTTACTTTTTCATTAAAAAAATGATCAAATTGTGTTATTTCTCTCTGGGTGCACTGTGACTTCCAAGTCTTTAAATGTAAAGACAAACTTCAAATTGCAGCAATCAGTGTATTTACATGGTTTATGGTAATTGGAAATACCCCCTCCATTTCCCACAGGCTTAATTAGGAAAAACATCAAGAAGTTTAGTGACTTTAATTAGCTAGTTATTCAGCATATATTTTTTTTTATAATTAAACAGTTCTGTAGCTACTACTCTCATCACAGCTATAATGAGGAAATAAATTACCTTTTAGAAATTGGAACAGATTTAATAAGCAACTTCAATGAAAATTAGATTTATCTTGACTCCAATAGTCAATGGGTATGACCAGTTTATCATTTCAGATTTATGGTATCCAGTGTCCCTAAATTGAACATAAACTACTTTAGCCATAATATTATAATGAATTTCTAATCTGGTAACCTGAGTCTGAATTGAAGTTTAGTACAATATATTGAATAATATATTTTAATATATATATATATATATATCACAAAGAATTTTTATTCCAATATTATACTGTCATGTTTACAGAAACTTTTTTATTATACATGTTTTATGACAAAATATAAACCTAAAATGAAGAGGACATTAATGATTAGCAACTATTCACGATTTCAGAGAAGAAGGTAGTGGGATACAATCAAAATCAGAGATTCAGTGACCCCAAATAAAATGAGAAAAAAACTATTAACTAATTTCTCTATATACTTTTAAAATGAATATTCACAGCTTTACTCACATGATTTACTCACAATTATTAATGCAAGTAAAATTAAAACAAAATTGATGCCTAATTTAATAAACAGAATAATTCAATACTTTTATAAGGACATTTATATATCCATATTAAAGTTGTGAAGGTTAATTACAAAGAAAATCCAACACTAAAATATTTTTCTTTAAAAGTATGATGAGTCATATGTATTGTAAGTATTATTAGTATTGTGAGTTATGTCAGAAAAAAAGATTCTTAAGTGATAATAATATAACAGTAATGTAATACAATAATATAATAATGAAACGGAGCAGGAACCTATGGTAATTCCCCCCGCCATGTCCTCTGCCTGCCTTTTGTCTGTGGAAAAAATTAGGCAAAGGATAAGTTTAATCAGAGAAGTGAGAAAATGCAGAAGCAAAGAAAAGTAGTCAAACAGGACAAAACAGTAATAGTTTAGTCAGTAAGCAAAGTCGAGGACCTTTAGCTCCTTCTCAGGGTTTATGGATAATATTCTGAGCCATATCCTGTGAGCTGACTTGTAGATCCTGAAACCCACACCATGTGGAAGAAGTTAACTACATGATGACCAGACTGTAGCCATGACATAAGCTGCCATAATTCTGAGAACTGGCCTTAAGGAAATGGGAACAAACTGACCCTGGAACTGAAGGCTAACTGTACTTAAAACAATCAAGATGATGCTGTCAGACCACTGCATGAACAATTTCAAGATGACTGTCAGAGCTGACTGTGCTGTTTCTACATGTAGCCCCCACCCCCCGTCTATAAAAGGTCTTGCCCACTGATTGTCAGGGGGAGGGGGCGGGGGGGGAGGGTAGTCGGCCTTTGGACAGGAGTCCACCCTCCCCCCGGTTGCTGGTATCCTAAATAAAGCAAACTTTCCTGTGCACCTGCTTGCCTCTTTATTGGCTTTTGAATTGCAAGCAGCTGGACCCCCACTTCCAGTAACACTAACATGTTTAGAATTTATGAAATATAGTAATAGTCAAATAAAGTCATAGGGGAGGGAGTGATCTTATACACTTGAACATACCTAAATTATCTTCTAAATCTTGAGGAAATGGAATTCATCTACAAATATTTTATATTAATTTAAGCAGAGGTACTGTTTGAATCAGAGATATGTATCTGCACTTCAGCCTCTTTTACTTTAAGAAGCAATAGGAAGCAGGGGAGGGAGGGAGGGAGAGAAGGAGGGAGGAAGTAAGGAAGGAAGGAAGGAAGGAAAGAAGGAAAGAAGGGAGAGAAAAGGAAGACAGGAGGTAGGTCAGGGATGGAGGGAAGGAAGGAAGGGAGAATGAGAGAGAGAAAGAAAGGAGAGAAGAGAAGAGAAGAAATATATTTAGGTAGTTGATAGAAAAAGCATTTATGAAATTGTTTTGTTTCAAGGGTTATAAACTCAACTCAGCATGGTGTGGAAGGGGAAGGCTGGGGCTGGATTAATGTTTCTGTAATTAGGACTCTAGCTGCAGAGTTGGCTACCCAGTCTCTGAGGATGACATCACACTATTTTTCTTTCACTCTATCTCTCCTCTTCTTCCCTCTGTGTTGCCTTACTTTCAAACACAAGAAATAAGGCAGATTTGACAGATGATGACTCCCTAAAATACTTCAGTAGTCCTCTGGTCAATTTTCATTTTTTTCCAATCCATGGGTTTATAGTACACAAAGCTTCAGTCTTGTCAGCCTTAAGTAAGATCTGTCTTTAATATTTTCATCCTTAAGTAATAGGTATTAATATGTCACTCACTTTTTTTTCCTGAGGCCAAGTGACTGGTACCTTGGCCACTGTCATTCTGGCCATTTCATTAAAAGAATAGAAACAGTTTTTCTCCTTCCCTTTGCTGCATCCTGATGGCTTACTCTTTTCTTTTTTCAGTTTTAATGAGATATAATTAACATATAGTATTAGTTTTAGGTGTACACCATAATGATTTGATATATGTATATAACATGAAATGATTACCACAGTAATTTGAGTTAACATCCATCACCACACATAGTTATAATTTTTTTCTTGTGAAGAGTACTTTAAAGATCTACTCTTGTAGCACCTTTCAAATATACAATACAATATTAACTGTGGTCAATATGCAGTACATTACATCCCCCAAACTTACCTATATCTGGAAGTTTGTACCTTTTTACCACTACTTCATCAGAGAAAGACAAACACAGACATCCCTCAGTATCCACATGGGATTGGTTCCAGGACCCCCCTGGATACCAAAATCTGCAGACACTCAAGTTCCTTTTGAAAAATGGTGTAGTATTTGCATATAAGCTATAAGCATCCTCCCATATACTTTAAATCATCTCTAGATTACTTATATTACCTAATACAACGTATATGCTTTGTAAGTAGTTGCCTGAGCGTGGCAAATTTATGTTTTGCTTTTTGGAACTTTCTGGAAATTTTTTTCAAATATTTTTGATCTGTGGTTGGTTGAATCTGCGAATGTATAATCCGTGAATATGGAGGGCTGACTATACTGTATGATCTCACCTCAATGTGGAATCTGAAAAAAAACCCCAGCAACTCATAGACACAGATATTGGTGGTTTACTCTTCACAATGCAGTTTCACATTGGCTGAGGAAACACAGCTGAAATGGGTCTCAGTCATATTTACTGTTTCCAGCTTCCCTGACTTTTCTTACATCAACTTGAGTTTTAGAAAGGGAATTTCACTTTTCAATCCCTACAAGGTGTGTGACCATCTCTTGCAAACATCTGGGTCACTAACTTCAGGCATAATGTCTTCTTTATGAGGGCAGAATCTATCTCTCAATTCAGATGTGCCAGGTACAACTGTTCGCCTCCTTTTTATAGGTTCTTACTGAACCCCCTGTGACATTTTGATATTTACTCTGATATCATCAAAAAGCATTTAGCATCAATAAGTGTATGATCTAAGCAACAAGAAACAACAACGTTTGCATTAGTCAGACATTTTGTTATTGCTTGATTAGGATTTCTGACTTTCTACCCTCCTAGACTTTGTGTTATATTTCTCTAGTTTACACAAGGTACTTTAGAAAATTACCTCGATCACTGCCAACAGCCTATACACCCATTACTAATTTATTTTTATTAAATAATCTTTCTTATTTATGTGACAAAAATCTAACTAAAAAAATGCCTTAAAAAAGTGAACTCATGGATTCACTCATGGAACTGGGAAGTCCAGTGCTTCACAATCTTCAAGCAGAGCTGAATACAGGAGCTCAAACAGAATCAGTAGGACCCGGTCTGTATAGTTGTGTCCTCTGGTCTCTTTCCTTTTGTGTTATGTTTGTTTTCAGGTACATTTTTTATATGTGGGGGCAAAATAGGTTCCAGTCTTATAAACTGTAACCCTAGGAAAAACGAAATAAAACATCCTTCTGATAGCTGCATAAAAAGGCAGAGGTATGGCTGTAACTGGCGTTAAGTCCACAACGTGTTTGTCTCTGAAAAAAATTCTCCATGCCCACGAGGTGAGCCCCTCCTGGCTGAGTAGGGGAACAGTTTCTCCATAGAAATGTTTTGCTTTCACAAAAGAAAAGGTAACTATTTAAAAAGATTACATTGCTTGAAGTATTGCATCCAGGATAAACCAAATAAAGGATACTATAATATAGCAATAGTTAGAAACCCTCTGTAAAACAGTGATACACTCACAGCATTACATTTTAAGAATGTTAGTAACTATAAAAACTGCATACAGTGAAGGGTAACAGATGGAAAGATAACTGGTAACATTAAAGCATATAAGGAAAGTTAGAAATGGATCTTATGTGAGATGTAAGAGTTGTCTCCCCATGTCTATATAACTGTTATTAGCAATACGGTGGAAAAGACTTTGTGTTATATTTCTCTAGTTTACAGTATCTTGCATATTATGTAGATGTTCAATAAACTCCTCATAAATTAATGAAAGCAGTTCACCTGCTATCAAATAGATATAGATATTTTAAATGATCCAAATAAAACTTAAGATGGAATACATAGAAACCTGTATACTACCAAAAATAACTATTCCTAGAAGAGATTTTAAATCACCTTAAAATTTACTAGACATGTGAAATCTTATTTTACATAAATGGAATATATTACCTATACTTTTCTTTAGATTGGTAGAGCTCTGCAAAATAAGGGAGATGAGCATATATGTGGGCATTAGTGTATTTTGTTTCAAATTTCAATGACAAAAATGAATTGTAAATTTTGCTATATTCTGTTGATTTAGTGTACTGTAAAAGTCTCCACCATCTGTTACACTTTATTCCCTAACTGCCTTAATGTAGCAATTAGGAGTCGATTAGAAATGTCCAGGAACAATAATACTTAAAGATCAATTAGGAACCCATGCTGCTGGGAAGATTAAATATTTACTAAAATAACAGCCTTGAAACTAATGGTTCAAACTTCATTACTTGAACACATTTTTTGAACTGCTATTTTCTGCCTCACTTCACTGTAATTGCAAAATGTAACAGTAGCAGTAAACATTTCAGACTAAAGTACATAAAAGGCACAAAGCTTTTAGGTCATAATGACACTGGTTTAGATATTGTACACAGAACACAAGCAGTTTTTGGTACAAGTTGATAAAGGCCTGATTGAAAAGAAAGCTTCATAATTATATTATTTAAGACTAATTATATTTATTGCAATTGATGGAAAATAAAGCTACTGAGTTTATTTCTTATGGGGCGAAAACAACCAAAATTGAAGTGTGTTGGACTACACATTATGCTTTAGTAATTTACATGGTAACAATAAAGTTGCAGCTATGTGAAAATTAAGTCACAAGTTTCCAAGGAAGTTGTTTCCAATTTTTCACCACTGTAAATGTTGCTGTTATAAAAAGTTTTATCTATAAAGTTTGTGTATTTTCTGCATAGACTATAAAAAGGCATTGAGTAGTTTTTAACAGTAGCTTTTAGACTTTTCATAGTTATACCTCTGGGGATGAGCTTTGTCCACAGACAGCAAAACTATTCCACCAATATTCTCTGAACAAGGAAATGAAGATCACCTCTTTTATGGTCAGATTGGACAACCACTTAAGCGAAATGACTTCAAGGATACCAAGATGGACTTGTGAGTACACGAATACATAAATAAATAAAGTAAACACAGGGATCCAGTGCTGACTAGATCCGTAGGCAGGGCCAGATCTTGGAAGGAGAATGTAGGCCTGTTTGCTGTGTGAAGCCTAGTGGGGACACTCAGAGTCTAAATAAAGTGGGCGTCATGCTTAGCCCCTTCCCTGCTTGCTTCTTTCCGGGAGGAGAAAAGAATAAAGGTCATTTGAAATTGCCCCACAGAGACAATACATTTGAAAAGAGTGATATTATTATTAATAATATAGCAGGATGATTAAATAAAATTTAAGGTACAAACTTTTTCTATTAATCAAATAATAAAAAATATAAGATATGTACCACTAATGTATTCTTATACCTTTTTCTAACATATTTATGCTGTATGTATTTCAGCATATGTTTCAACATTAAATTTCTTAAAAACATCACTAATCTGTAATAGTGTATGAACACATGTATCAGAAATGCCTGTCCCTAAAATAAACATGTGACCACTTCAACTATCTGTAAGACCCATAAGGTCTCATCTCCAGAAAACCAGCTGGATGTTATCTGATATAACTTGTAGATGTTCCTTTCAATATAACATCCAGCTGGTATAAGGCATTAACCCATTAAAATCTATATCATTAGTTAATAGATAGTTCTCACATAAGTGACAACCATTCTGAAGACAAAATTGATCAGTATCCTTTCACACACTATATAAAATTAATGTAAGCTGAATTAAAAGTCAAAATAAGAAATAAAAACTATTAAAATGGCAAAAGAGAACATACATAATTTTTTTTTTTTTTTTTTTTTTTTTTTTGTGGTACGCGGGCCTCTCACTGTTGTGGCCTCTCCCGTTGCGGAGCACAGGCTTCGGACGCGCAGGCTCAGCGGCCACGGCTCACAGGCCCACCCTCTCCGCGGCATGTGGGATCTTCCCAGACTGGGGCACGAACCCGTGTCCCCTGCATCGGCAGGCGGACTCCCAACCACTGCGCCACCAGGGAAGCCCATACATAATATTTTTACAATCTCTCCACAGAGAAATTTTTAAGAAACCCAAAAGTTATGAACAACTAATATAGACACCTATGGAATATGTTAATTTCTCTTTGCAAAAAGATGTTTATAGAGATAAATAAAAATAAAAAGAAATAACCCATGAAAACTATTTTTTAAATACCAATCGCATTTCAAGATACTGGTTGGTTTTTTTCAAAAGGGCTTTCAGTGTGTTCTCTGAAATGTCAAAGGCCAATTAAAGGAGTGACAATTTCCATCTTGTAGAGATTCTTTAAATTCAATGTGTCTATAAAGGTTTCTCCCATCTATCCAGTTTCTCAAAGTCAAAACTCTGGGAGTCTTTTATTCCTTCCTGTCTTTACCACCTGTGCCCAAATGATCACCAACGGTACTGAATCTCTCCACTTTTGCAGTGTCATCGTTAAATTGAACCATTTTCTGGTATTTATTTCACAGCCACTGCAGCAGCCTCTAGGGTGAGTCCATGCATTCACTCTTGGAACTCCAATTTATTCTCCAGCAGCAACTGCCAGAATGAGCTTGTTAAAATGTAAATCAGAGGTAGAGAGGAATTAAATTGGGGCAGAAAATATATAACTATGTTAAACACAGTACAGGGAGAGTTTTCACTGAAGAGACATCTGTGTTTAAACAGTGTGAATGAGCCGTTATAAGAGAAATAGTTTGGAACGCAAAGATGAAAATGTGTTATTGCATCTTCAGGTCTCAAATATGCTGGAGGACTTTTCGTTTTTTTCCCTCCTTTTCTCTTTTCCTCTCAAGCATCTGGATACTAAACCACTCTTGCCAAGGGATATGAATAAGTAGATGAGGAGACAGTTTTAAACTCCTTTATCCCTCTGTTCTTCCCAAGCAGTGAAATAATTTGAATTTCTATAGTAAGACTGTGTTCTAGTCTTGTTACTTCAGTAACAGTGGTAGACTGTATGAGAAAAATGAGAAATGATTAAATTTATGAGCAGTTTTTGTGGCTTTTTGCTGAATTTTTAATCTTTACAGAACCTTAACATATTGCAAAAGGAACTTGCTTTCAGCTTTTCCTCATCCCGTTTATCTAGTCTTTCCCATGTCAGTAAATAGCAGCACCACACGTCCAAAAATCTAGGATTGGCTCTTGATTTATCTCTTTCTCATACCACATATCTAAGCCAATCTTTGAAATTATAAACATTTATCAACTCTGCAGCTGATGCTCTATAGCCCGCACCACTATCACATTCCCTTTCTTTTGAACTATAGAGAATCCCCCACAGATCTATTCACTTGTTTTCCCCGTCCCAGACTTAATTTCTTTATTGTACTTGTCATTGTTTAGATTATATCATATGTTATGAAGTCTTAGATATTTCACTATATTAGAATATATAGCATCACATTATATTAATTATTTTCTAGTTTCTTGATCTCTCTCTTCCCACCAAAATGAGGAAGGACATACCATGGAGTTCTATATCATTAAATTCCAGAATTGGTGACACCAAAGCAGACGTTTAAAAATATAATGAATATTATATTGTTAATGGTATATTAAAACAACAATGAAAAACCACTACACACCTATTAGAATGGCTAATCTAAAACACTGACAACGACAAACTTTGGTGGGGATGTGAAGCAAAAGGAACTCTGATTGACTGCCGGCAGGAACACAAAGTGGTGTAGACACTGTGGAAAACGGTTTGGTCATTTCTTGTAAAACTAAATATATTCTTACCATATGATCCAGCAATCACACTCCTTGGTATTTACTCAAAGGAGTTTAAAACTTATGTCCACACAAAATTCTGCACATAGATGTTTACAAAAGGTTTATTCATAGCTGCCAAACTTGCAAGCAACCAGGATGCCCTTTAGTAGGTGAATGGATAAACAAACTGTGGTACATCCATGCAATGGAGTATTTATTATTCAGCGATATGAAACAATGAGCCTCCCACGCCATGAAAAGAAATGGAGGAAACTTAAATGCATACGGCTAAGTGAAAGAAGCCAATCAGAGAAGGCTATGTACCAAAGGATTCCAACTATATTATATTCTGAAAGGTAAAATTATGGAGACAGGGGGCTTCCCTGGTGGTGCACTGGTTGAGAGTCCGCCTGCCGATGCAGGGGACGCTGGTTCGTGCCCCGGTCTGGGAAGATCCCACGTGCCGCGGAGCGGCTGGGCCCGTGAGCCATGGCCGCTGAGCCTGCGTGTCCGGAGCCCGTGCTCCGCAACGGGAGAGGCCGCAACAGTGAGAGGTCTGCGTACCGCAAAAAAAAAAAAAAATTATGGAGACAATAGAGAGATCAGTAGTCATGGGGCTGATGGAGAGAAGGAAGAAAGGGATGAATAAGTGGAGCAAAAGGGATTTTCAGGACAGTGAAACTATTCTGTATGTTATTGTAATATCAATATATGCCATTATGTATTTGTCAAAACCCATGAAATATACAACAAAAAGAGTGACCCTACTATAAACTATAGACTTTGGCTAATGACATTATGTCAGTATTGGCTTATCAGCTGTAACAAATATACCACACAAATTCAAGAGGCCATTAATAGGGGAAACTGTCTGTAGTGGGAAGGGGTAAATGAGAACTCTGTACTTTCTGTTCAATTTTTCTCTAAAACTAAAACTTCTCTAAGAAACAAAGTCTTAATTTAAAAACTTAAGCCTTTAGGAAAAGATTAAAAAACATAATGAATATCTGAATTAATGCCCTCACAACAATGAAAACATTCCACACACTGGAAAAGAGAATACTGAGTAGCTCATTGTTTAAGATAAAAAGGTAAAAAAGTAAAAATGGTAAGAAAAAAAGGAAAAAGTGACTTTACTAAAATTGTTTTGCTTCTCATAATGTCACACATCCATGTTTCTTAATATTTGAATCATAATTATTCTAGATAAAAGGCGTTTCATATTTGTAATCTGAAGCTGCATCCAAAAGTATTAGTAGTATATTTATAACATTAAGTGGAATTTCCAACCTAATACACATAACTTGAAAAGTGGGAAAAAATTAATCAAAGACATAAAATTTATTCTGTTTACTCACAAATCAGAGCTCATCTGTAAAATTAATAAAATGAATTTTCCTTTCAAAATGTGTATAATTTTATTTTATAAAATACTTTGGCATGAATATGATCAGAGTTTTGGGGTATAAATTATTAACATCATAATTGATTTAATTGTTAAGAACTAAGACTTTATGGGAGTTACCTGGCGGCCCAGTGGTTAGGATTCAGTACTTTTACTGCCATGGCCCAGGTTCAATCCCTGGTTAGGGAACTAAGATTCTGCAAGCCCCACGGCGCAGCCATTAAAAAAAGAGAGAGAGAGAGAGAACTAAGACTTTATATATATATGTCAGCACATGACTTTTTGTTTTACAGCCATCAAAGGCAGCTTATTTCAAAGTAAGTTCCACATTCACAAAAATGGTCCACAAAGCCCTCATGACCTACCTCATATAGGGCTCCTTTTTTGTTCTTTCATTCCTTACCCTCCAGGTACAATAGCTTCTTGGCAGTGTTTGAACCTATCAATCAGACTTCAATCACTGGGCCTTTGAACTTGTTATTTCTTCTTGAGATGATGTTCCCTAGATACTCTCAAGACATTATCTTACTTCTTCAAGGTCACAAATGACCTTTTATCACAAAGACCTTCTCCAACCACCATTTTCACCCAGACCACCCTAATCATCCTGACAACTCTTATCCCAAAGGTCTTTACTGACCATTTTACATAAAAGGCCAACTCCTTAGGTCACACTTTTTCCCCCTTACCTTGTTTTACTGTTGCCTGTCACATACATGAATGCAAAAATGAATATTCTAAATATATTAGTTTCTATAAATGTTGTCTATTTTCCCCACATGAATGTAAGTTCCACAAGGGCAGGGATGTGCAGATTTTATTTTGCTGATCTCTCTCTCTCTCTCTCCTTCTCCCATGCATCCCCCTATATACACACACTCAGGCGTGCACAACTCATGTATGCATTGCAGAGCTGCCATAAATTCAGACAGAAATAAGATTATACAGTTATGCAATATATTCAACTTAATATGTTTTTATGTTTGTAATATACTAATAATATACTGTAAGAATTTTTCCAAATTATTATATAGTCTTCTTAGTTTTAAAGGCTGTATGGTATCACATACAATTTTTAGAAAATATGTAATCACTATATTAACTAATATTTTATTGTGATGCAATGCAAATGGTTAATGAGATCAATTTGGTTTTACTATACATCCTCATAACTTTCCTATTAAATATTACAGAGCAAATTGTTTTAGCTTTCTGATTCTCAGATTCTTATAAAAAACAACTATATAAGATGGGATTGTTTTAAAGTTTAAATGAGATAATATTTAATGCTTAGTATATAGCAAGAATACAATAAACATTAGCTCTTATAATCATTGTGATCATCATCATATCATTATTAGATATTTAGATATTATATATTTTTACATATATGAATATCATTGCAGTATCATCCTCATATATACATTTGGACATTTCTCTTGAATTCTGCTTTTGAAATATATTTTAAGAACTAGAACATAGAGTATTCCTATAAGATTAGTTAACGGACTTTTGATAACTATTGACAGTTATCAAAAAAACATATAACAATTTCGGGCTTCCCTGGTGGTGCAGTGGTTAAGAATCCACCTGTCAATGCAGGGGACCCAGGTTCGAGCCCTGGACTGGGAAAATTCCACATGCCACAGAGCAACTAAGCCCGTGTGCCACAACTACTGAGCATCTGCTCTAGAGCCTGCTAGCCACAACTACTGAGCCCACGTGCCACAACTACTGAAGCCCGTACACCTAGAGCCTGTGCTCTACAACAAGAGACACCACTGCAATGAGAAGTCCACGCACTGTAACAAAGAGTAGCTCGCCGCAATTAGGGAGAAGCCCACGCCCAGCAATGAAGACCCAATGCAGCCAATAAATAAATAAATTAAATTAATTAATTTTTTAAAACAAGTCATTAAAAAAATATATAACAATTTAGATCTAGGATAGCATAAGGATATGCATTTCTCCACCCTATTATATGCTATGCATATTTAATTTTAAATGTTCAGATAATCAAAAGAAGATATGTTGTAATTTTATTTTTTCAGCTCAATTATCTGTGATTGTAATTTTTATATGATTTCTCTCTGGATATGTTCTTTTCCAAATTCAATACTAAACCTCATATAATTATCCTTTAACTTTTCAAGGTGGTTAACATGATTGTATTTTATAAATTAACAACATTAACACTTTCTCCTTTCCAAAACTTTATAAATACTGATTCAGAGTTTACTGTATATTGTTTAATTTTGCTTATGATGTTTTATGAAAAGTAGACTAATTAAAGACTTTTTATGAACCCTCTCTATTATGATATGTTCAGAAAGAGTTTATAGAGCATGGAAATAATCTAGACCTTGAAAGCAGTATTTTTTCTTGCCCATAAAACTACTTGGTTTATTTAGTTCCTTTTTGGGAGGAATTATTGACACCTCTTCAAGTTCTTACATTGATTCGCTTACTATTTCTTAAAGCAATAGTAGTAATTAATATTATTCCAAAGAAATGTATTTTAGGTTAAATTATTAATCTATAAAATCATAAATCAAGAAAAAGTCTCTATTAGATTTTAACCATCTAACTGCTGTAACTGTGGAAATATTGTCTGAACTGCCTTTGCTGTGAACAGTGTTTATTAAATTCTCTATCTTTCTCTATATATTTATATGATAAACATCAATATATCTATTAGCTGTATTAACTTATGCATCTAATATAGATATGTATAATATATAATGTATATATATCATGTATAAAATGAATATAGATATGTAAGTTATGATATATATCTATTATATGACTATAATATAATGTATAATATGGATATAAATATGTATATTTATATATGTATGTGAATATATATATCATATTATATATATTAAGAGAGAGAGAAACTCTATAAATAACTAACTGAACCATATTGATGCTGTAGAAATACATAATTAGATGTTTACACTAAAGTATACACCTGAATGGAAACAGAATTGTCTAATAAATTCAGTTCACATGTGTCAGAGCTGAATTATCTGATCTGAATTCATATTGAAAATTTGAGTCCTAAATATCTGTGAAACTGAATGGTTATTCATATATCTCCAGACTGATATTCCAGGTTGAGAGATATTTATGTATAGTTTAAAGGTGAGTTAATCCATCATATGCTTCTGCTTGATTTTAAGTGAAGTTTTTTCATTCAAATTAGACTACAGTAGAATATCTCAAAACTCTCAGGAGGAGCTTACTGTATTATTTAGAACTCATATTTATGACAGGATATGATTTTGACACGGGGTATAGTCTTAAATTAAGTTGTCCAACTAAGTAGAAGTTTTTATTTGTGTGAGCGTATTTATAAGCTAATGTACATGTGTTTTGACTGAGGGACTTCTTGACTTTGTGAATTATTCTATATTGCCTTCGTGATTTTTATTCAGTGCTGGAGTTGGTACTGGCAAGTTCCTTTGGTTGTAAAATACATTGTTATGTTTTATGGAATTAATTAGCCATTTATACTTGGTAAGGGCTTAAAAAGATTATTAAGTATAGAAGGTTACTCAATACAGTTTCCATCCTAGTGGAAAATATTACAAAGACAAGGATAATGTGTAGTCACTTTTTGGTCACTGTAGATCAATAAATTTTAGAGTGAATGGAAAAAAAGTATGATTATCTTTGCCTGAAACATTACAGTATTAATCATATTAATATAGTCATTCTGAGTTAAAGAGGAGAAGCTAACAACCTATAATTTATAAATGAATCAAACTTTCCGAAGTTAAACTTATAGTGGACTAATAGGAAGTTAAGATAGAAAAAGGAAAATGGTATTTCTGTGACATTAAGTGAAATTTCCCACCTTAAATATGAATTTAAACACCGTGCTATTGAAGGGAAGCCCCCGCTACCCCCACCCACATGCCAAAAAAGGTTCTGAGGCATTCCTAAGTTAATATGGCACTATATTTTTCGTATGTCAGAGATAAAATATGAATAATATTAAAAGCATAATAAAAATAACAACATAACGATAAATGATAGAAATAATAATGGTTAGCATTATTTATTTTTGCTATTTGTCACTACCAGGGACTGTACTACGTGAATTATCTAATTTAATTCTTACCACAACCTTATGAGGCTCTTCTATGATAAGCTGTTTTATGTATGGGAAAACTTAAATAGCTTACCCCAAATAGCATTTTTAATATACAGTAATACCAGGATTCGATCACACTTTAGGAAGGATGGAAACGTTGAGTCATAACATTTTAGGCTCCAGAGAAGCGGTTCGTAAATGATGGTTCATTGGCCAGCCACCTCTTTTGCAGTTTGTTGGGAACATAGACGAAGCTAAGATAATGGCCATGGGGTTCAGCCTCAGCAACTCGTGGGGGAAGTGGGGAGCAGAGTGAGCAGGAAGTGCACCCAGGCTGCAGGATGGACACACACCACTGAGGGCCGTTCTTAAGGGCACTGCCCCCCCTGGAGAAGCCTGTACATTGGGCAGTGCCAGGGGTGGGGACTGCCTGGCTTCCCACCCCGCTGCTGCTCCTGCCCTCAGAAAAGGAGAGATACTGGGCCCCTGGGGTGGCTCCTCTGCAGACCTTGTCTGTCTCAGTCCTTTTGTCAATGGAGCACAGTTTCTACCTAAGCTGTCCTCCCTTTTTGTACTAGGCTGAGTTTTAAAGTATAAGTTTTAACTGCCTCTGGGTGAAAAAAAAGCTTTAATAAACACCTATTACCTTAAAAAAATTTATTGGATGAATACTCAGCTGTGTGTGCCCAAGGTGGGATTCAGCAAGACTTGGCACACAACAAATACTGGGTATCTAGGCTTCCACAGAGTTACAACAAGCAACACTGTACTGAGAAAGAGAGGTGTGCACAAGCTAGAGTGGAAAAAACAAACTAAACAGGACAGACAGTGAGTTAAAGTCCCCCAAAAGGACTTCATTAGCAGTAGCACCCCCCTAGCCCTAGAGTGAGAGCTCTGTATATCCTCACTAACAAAGCTAAAATACGAGCCTCAAGAGGATAAAGGTAGTTTGCCAGCAAGTTACCTGCCTTCCAAAACAAAATTCAACACTCTTTAATGAAAGACAAGAAAATCTCAACTTTCAGTAACATAGTATCTACAAGAACAAACATACAACTTTTTAAAAAAGAAAACAATATATGTGACAGGGGAGGGAGAACAAATATGTGATCCATAGCAGCAGAAGGATAATAGTCAATAGAAATAGATCCAGATATGACATGGACATCAGCATTAGCAGTTACAAACTTGAAAACACCAATGATGAATAGGCTCAAAGATGTAATCTAAAAGATTGGAGTCAGCAAATTATGGCCCACAAGCTAGCCACCTATTTTTATAAAGCTGTACTGGAAAATAGTTAAAACTAATAGCTTCCATTTGTTTAGTACTGCATTTGCCCAAAAATAGCAGAATTGAGTAATAGTGATATAGACTATTTGGCCTGCAAACCTAAAATACTATCAGAACTTTTAAGAAAAATATATTTAGCTCTTGAAAAAGATGAACATAATGAGTGAACAGAAAAAAATTTCAGTATAGAAATGAGCACATGTAGCAGCATGAGGGGCGGAACCTCGGGCGCTCGAGGATCCTGAGTTGCAGAGGGGATAGGGGAAGATGGGGGTGACAGCTGCTTCTTTTAGATGCTAGGGAATGCAGGTGGACCTGGATCCAAATCAGGCTCTCCATATCAACCAGGTCCGGAGGACAACGCCTGGCTGGAGGACAGAGCGGAGCACAAAAGGCTGGCCACCCTGTGCCTTTCGAATGGAGAATTTAATACATTTACATGTAAGCCATGTGGCTGACAGGGTCTTGGTGCTCTGGCCGGGTGTCAGGCCTGAGACTCTGAGGTGGGAGAGCTGAGTTCAGGACACTGGACCACCAGTGACCGCCCGGCCCCACATAATATCAATCAGTGAGAGCACTCCCAGAGATCTCCGTCTGAATGCTAGACCCATCTCCACTCAACGACCAGCAAGCTACCATGCTGGACACCCCATGCCAAACAACTGGCAAGACAGGAAAACAACCCCACCCATTAGCAGAGAGGCTACCTAAAATCAAAATTAAAAAAAAACCACCATACGCAGTCCTACCCACCAGAAAGACAAGATCCAGCCTCATCCACCAGAACACAGGCACCAGCCCCCTCCAGCAGGAAGCCTACACAACCCACTAAACCAACCTTACCCACTGGAGGCAGACACCAAGAACAACAGGAACTATGAACCTGCAGGCTGCAAAAAGGAGACCCCAAGCACAGAAAGTTAAACAAAATGAAAAGACAGGGAAATATGCAGCAGATGAAGGAGCAAACTAAAAACCTACCAGAGCAAACAAATGAAGAGGAAATAGGCAGTCTACCTGAAAAATATTTAGAGTAATGATAGCAAACATGATCCAAAATCTTGGAAATAGAATGTAGAAAATACAAGAAATGTTTAGCAAGAACCTAGAAGAACTAAAGAGCAAACAAACAACGATGAACAACACAAGAAACGTAATTAAAATTCTCTAGAAGGAATCAATAACAGAATAACTGAGGCAGAAAAATGGATAAATGACCTGCAAGATAAAATAGTAGAAATAACTACCACAAAGCAGAATAAAGAAAAAAGAATGAAAAGACTTGAGGACAGTCTCAGAGACCTAACAGACAACACTAAATGCACCAACATTCGAATTATAGGATTCCCAGAAGAAAAAGAGAAATATAAAGGGAAAGAGAAAATATTTGAAGAGATTATAATTGAAAACTTCCCTAATATGGGAAAGGAAATAGTCAATCAAGTCCAGGAAGCGCAGAGAGTCCCATGGACGATAAATCTAAGGAGAAAAATGCCAAGACACATATTGATCAAACTATCAAAAATTAAAGACAAAGAAAGATATTAAAAGCAGCAAGGGAAAAGCAACAAATCACATACAAGGGAATCCCTAGAAGGTTAACAGCTGATCTTTCAGCAGACACTCGGCAAGCCAGAAGGGAGTGACAGGACATATTTAAAGTGATGAAAGGGAAAAACCTACAACCAAGATTACTCTACCCAGCAAGGATCTCATTCAGATTTGACAGAAATTTTTTACAGACAATCAAAAACTAAAAGAATTCAGCACCACCAAACCAGCTTTAAAACAAATGCTAAAGGAATTTCTCTAGGCAAGCAGCACAAGACAAGGAAAAGACCTACAATAAAAAATTCAAAACAATTAAGAAAATGGTAATAGGAACATACATATTGAAAACTACCTTAAATGTAAATGGATTAAATGCTCCAACAAAAAGACACAGACTGGCTGAATGGATACAAAAACAACACCTGTATATATGCTGTCTACAAGAGACCCACTTCAGAGCTAGGGACATATACAGACTGAAAGTGAGGAGATGGAAAAACATATTCCATGCAAATGGAAATCAAAAGAAAGCTGGAGTAGCAATTCTCATATCAGACAAATAGACTTTAAAATAAAGACTATTACAAGAGACAAAGAAGGACACTACATAATGATCAAGGGATCAACCCAAGAAGAAGATATAACAATTGTAAATA
Organism: Pseudorca crassidens; assembly: GCF_039906515.1. Classification (NCBI taxonomy): domain Eukaryota; kingdom Metazoa; phylum Chordata; class Mammalia; order Artiodactyla; family Delphinidae; genus Pseudorca; species Pseudorca crassidens. The sequence goes on along the minus strand of NC_090297.1, from coordinate 173,232,260 downwards.
TTTATGCACCTAACACAGGAGCACCTCCATACATAAAGCAAATACTAACAGCCATAAAAGGGGAAATCGACAGTAACACAATCATAGTAGGGAACTTTAACACCCCACTTTCACTAATGGACAGATCATCCAAAATGAAAATAAATAAGGAAATGCAAGCTTTAAATGACATATTAAAGATGGACTTAATTGATATTTACAGGACATGCCATTCAAAAACAACAGAATTCACTTTCTTCTCAAGTGCTCAAGGAATATTCTCCAGGATAGATCATATCTTGGGTCACAAATCAAGCCTTGGTACATTTAAGAAAATTGATATTGTATCAGATATTTTTTCTGATCACAATGCTATGAGACTCTATATAAATTGCAGGAAAAAAATGTAAAAAAAATACAAATGCATGGATGCCAAACAATACACTATTAAATAACCAAGAGATCACTGAAGAAATCAAAGAGGAAATCAAAAAAATACCTAGAAACAAATGACAGTGAAAACATGACAAACCAAAACCTATGGGATGCAGCAAAAGCAGTTCTAAGAGGGAAGTTTATAGCAATACAATCCTACCTCAAGAAATAAGAAACATCTCACATAAAAAGCTAACCTTACACCTAAAGCAATTAGAGAATGAAGAACCAAAAAAACCCCAGAGTTAGCAGAAGGATAGAAATAATAAAGATCAGATCAGAAACAAATGAAGAAGAAATGATCAAAACAACAGCAAAGATCAATAAAACTAAATGCTGGTACTTTGAGAAGGTAAAAGAAATTGATAAACCATTAGCCAGACTCATCAAGAAAAAAAGGGAAAAGACTCATATCAACAGAATTAGAAATGAAAAAGGAGAAGTAACACTGCAGAAATACAAAGGATAATGAGAGATTACTACAAGCAACTATATGCCAATAAAATGGACAACCTGGAAGAAATGGACAAATTCTTAGAAAAGCACAACCTTCCGAGATGGAACCAGGAAGAAACAGAAAATATAAACAGATTAATCACAAGCACTGAAATTGAAACTGTGATTAAAAATCTTGCAACAGACAAAAGCCCAGGACCAGATGGCTTCAGAGGTGAATTCTATCAAACATTTAGAGAAAAGCTAACACCTATTCTTCTCAAACTCTTCCAAATGTAGCAGAGGGAAGAACACTCCTAAACTCATTCTACGAGGCCACCATCACTGTTATACCAAAACCAGACAAGGATGTCACCAAAAAAAGAAAACTACAGGCCAATATCGCTGATGAACAGATTCAAAAATCCTCAACAAAATACTAGCAAACAGAATCCAACAGCACATTAAAAAGATCATACACCATGATCAAGTGGGGTTTATCCCAGGAATGCAAGGATTCTTCAATATATGCAAATCAATCAATATGATACACCATATTAACAAACTGAAGGAGAAAAACCATATGATTATCTCAATAGATGCAGAAAAATATTTCCAAAAAATTCAACACCCATTTATGATAAAACCCTCCAGAAAGTAGGCATAGAGGGAACTTACCTCAACATAATAAAGGCCATAGATGACAAACCCACAGCCATCTTCACTCTCAATGGTGAAACACTGAAACCATTTCCACTAAGATCAGGAACAAGACAAGGTTGCCCACTCTCACCACTATTATTAATCATTTGGAATATTTGGAAGTTTTAGCAACAGCAATCAGAGAAGAAAAAGAAATAAAAGGAATTGAAATTGGAAAAGAATAAGTAAAACTGTCATTGTTTGCAGATGACATGATATTATACATAGAGAATCCTAAAGATGCTACCAGAAAACTACTAGAGCTAATCAATGAATTTGGTAAAGTAGCAGGATACAAAATTAATGCACAGAAATCTCCTGCATTCCTATACACTAATGATGAAAAATCTGAAAGAGAAATTAAGGAAACACCCCCATTCACCACTGCAACCAAAAGAATAAAATACCTAGGAATAAACCTACCTAAGGAAACAAAAGACCTATATGCAGAAAACTATAAGACACTGATGAAAGAAATTAAAGACGATAGAAACAGATGGAGAGAAATACCATGTCCTTGGATTGGAAGAATCAACATTGTGAAAGTGACTATACTACCCAAAGCAATCTACAGATTCAATGCAATGCCTATCAAACTACCAATGGCATTCTTCACAGAACTAGAACAAAAAATTTCACAATTTGTATGGGAACACAAAAGAGCCCTAATAGCCAAAGCAATCTTGAGAAGGAAAAAAGGAGCTGGAGTAATCAGGCTCCCTGACTTCAGACTACACTACAAAGCTACAGTAATCAAGACAGTATGGTACTGGCAAAAAAAAATATATATATATATATAGATCAACGGAACAGGATAGAAAGCCCAGAGATAAATTCACGCACATATGGTCACCTTATCTTTGATAAAGGAGGTGAAAATATATAATGGATAAAAGACAGACTCTTCAATAAGTGGTGCTGGGAAAACTGGACAGCTACATGTAAAAGAATGAAATTAGAACACTTCCTAACACCATACACAATAATAATCTCAAAATGGATTAAAGGCCTAAATGTAAGGCCAGACACTATAAAACTCTTAGCAGAAAACATAGGCAGAACACTCTATGACATAAATCACAGCAAGAACCTTTTTGACCCACCTCCTGGAGAAATGGAAATAAAAACAAACAAATGGGACCTAATGAAACTTAAAAGCTTTTGCACAGCAAAGAAAACCATAAACAAGATGGAAAGACAACCCTCAGAATGGGAGAAAATATTTGCAAATGAAGCAACTGACAAAGGATTAGTCTCCAAAATTTACAACCAGCTCATGCAGCTCAATATCAAAGAAACAAAAAAACCCAATCCAAAAGTGGGCAGAAGATCTAAATAGACATTTCTCCAAAGAAGATATACAGATTGCCAATGAACACATGAAAGGATGCTCAACATCACTAATCATTAGAGAAATGCAAATCAAAACTACAATGAGGTATCACCTCACACCAGTCAGAATGGCCATCATCAAAAAATCTACAAACAATAAATGCTCGAGAGGGTGTGGAGAAAAAGGAACCCTCTTGCATTGTTGGTGGGAATGTAAAGTGATACAGCCACTATGGAGAAGAGTATGGAGATTCCTTAAAAAACTAAAAATAGAACTACCATATGACCCAGCAATCCCACTGCTGGGCATATAGCCCGAGAAAACCATAATTCAAAAAGAGTCACGTACCACAATGTTCATTGCAGCTCTATTTACAATAGCCAGGACATGGAAGCAAACTAAGTGCCCATTGACAGATGAATGGATATAGAAGATGTGGCACATATATACAATGGAATATTACTCAGCCATAAAAAGAAATGAAATATAGTTATTTGTAATGAGGTGGATGGACCTAGATTCTGTCATACAGAGTGAAGTAAGTCAGAAAGAGAAAATCAAATACCATATGCTAACACATATATATGGAGTCTAAAAAAAAAAAATGGTTGTGAAGAACCTAGGGGCAGTACAGCAATAAAGACGTAGATGTAAAGAATGGACTTGAGGACCCAAGGAGGGTGAAGGGTAAGCTGGGACGAAGTGAGAGAGTGGAATTGACATATATACACTACCAAACGTAAAATAGACAGCCAGTTGGAAGCTGCCGCATAGCACAGGGAGATCATCTCGGTGCTTTGTGTCCACCTAGAGGGGTGGGATAGAGAGGGTAGGAGGGAGACGCAAGAGGGAGGGGATATGGGGATATATGTATACATATAGCTGATTCACTTTATTATACAGCAGAAACTAACAGAACATTGTAAAGCAATTATACTTCATAAAGTTAAAAAAAAAAGAAATGAACACAAAGGAATAAAGAGAATGAGGAGTAGCAAATATGTCATAAATGTATAGTCTGTTTTTCTTGTTTTTGAACTTCTTTAAAATAAAATTGACTGCTTATCAAAAATAATAAAACTATTCAGAGTTTTCTATGAATTTTTTTTTCCATTTTTAAGTTAGCCAAACTAACATCTTGTAGAAACAGACTCCTTTGTTCTTGGAATATATATCTATTATTCCTCACTGGGGATTTACTTAACTATTACAGAGTGAGAAGTATTGACAAATACCTCACTTTGTAGTTGCCACTAAAGCAACTACATGATACACTAGATAACACATAAAAGAGTAAATAAAGGTCAACAGTAGTAAAGATAATAAGCTAGGGTCAATGGAAATAGACTCATAAGACTTCTATTTCACAGGTAAAATGGTATAAAATTAGCTCATGGAATTCTGTAATAAAGCAAGAATGCTTATAGTAAAGCCTAAAAACAAAACCCTAAAATACATTTTCAAAAATGAAAAATGTAATTAATACAAAAGAAGGCAGCAATGAAGAAACAAAGGTAGAAAAATTAGATGGGACACATGTAAAAGACAAATATGGAAGACTTAAACCTACTCATATCTTAGCTTTCAGCAGTTTTTCTTTTATGGAGTTAAGTGTGGCATTCTTTACATGTATATGTGTATCCTGCTTAATATATGACTTGATTTCTTATACCCATTTCAAAATTTCTTCCTCGTAATCTCGCCAAAGATTGATTCTATCCTACTTTAACTCTTCTCTTGTGCAATGGTATTTACATTCTGGTTAGTCTTTTCGTTTTGTTCTATATAACCCATGTGATCTCTTATATATTTTCCATCCAATTGCCTCTCTATTTTTCAGTCTAAATATCTTACAACTATTTTCAGTTCATTATCTCTTAACTTGCTGTTCAATGTATCGCACTCAAAAATATTAGGCTTTTTAAGAGTTCTTACTTGCTTCTCCTTTGTAATTTCTGCTATTTTCTTTGTTGTCTCATCTATCCTTAGATTTATTTGTTGTAGTCATTTTAAAGTCTATGTCTGAAAACTCATTTTTAAAATATCTCCTATCATTTCATATTTGGAACTTTTCATCTTTTAAAAGAGTTGGAAAATAATCTGAAAAAATATATATATATATAACTGAATCACTTTGCTGTACACCTGAAACTAACACAATATTGTAAATCAGCTATACTTCCAAAAAAAGTTTTGTGTTCTTGTAAAACTGGTTGTCTTTTTACTGAATTATGGACTTCATTTATAAAAGAGAATTTGAGGCTCTGGTTGTCATTTTCCTTTAGAGAAGATTTATGGTTCCTTGGGGTGGGCAGCTATTCTCTTCACAGTAACAGTCTCGTATCACTTTTCCCAGATGGAGACTAAGATGATGTGAAGTCAGATTTTAGTCTTTTGTGACTGAGTAATCTATTTATGCTTCACCTTTCATTCCTTGTGGACCTCAAAGTCCCAATCAATAGCTTTGAAAATTTACGAAGTTTTCATTTCAAGTGGGTCCTCAAAGTCTTATAAGACTACAGAAATCTCTGCTCAGCTTCTGCACCTATAGTTACTGCTTTCACTTTTTGAATCAGTAATCTTCTCAAAGGGAAAAGTGGTCCCCAACATGCAGATAATAACTCTGCACTTTCCTCCAATCCAAGATTGTAGGCCCCCCAATTTTTACTGTCTTTGTAGATTTCCATTGCCTTCATACATAAGATATATACAGTTTGTCAAGATTTTTAAGTGGAAGAGTTGCTCTAAACTAGGCAAATATGGCCAGAAACATAACACCACCGCCAAAGGTGAGATCAATAACATCATGTGATTTGTAGAGTTACCTTCCCTTTGGTCTTGTCTTCTCAGCTTGTTGAGATTTCTTAATGACCAGAAGATGTTAGTTTTCAGGTACCAGGATATTTAATTTTTAAACTGATAAGCTATACTTAAAAAAGAAAAAATAGGCCTTTGGAGCTAAAAGTCAGAATAGGTGTTCAGAGTATATAAAGCATCTAATAGACTATAACACCTAATAATGCAAATATATATTCGCAGAATATAACAGCAAGACTAACCTGAAATTGAAGGATAGTTTCTCCAGAATTTGAAGGAAAAAAAAATCACAGAAAAATCAATAACTATAGGCAGCGATTCATAACTAATTCATTTCACTGTCTCATCTATATTTTAGTGACGTGAACGAATAGAAATGTATGGTTTATAATAAGTAAGTTATGGATGTTATGTTTAATATATGTAACCTTGATTTAATGCAATTTCTTAGAGATCCAATAATGCTGACTGTTATGATTTACAACTTTTTCTACCTTTTAGTGGTCAAAAGGTAATTCTGATAATTCTCAAATGAGTTTTCTTCAATATAACTCAGAGATTATAAATTTATCATTAAATTTCCTAGTCCAGGTATTTGATGAAATTTTTTTCCAGGTAAATCATATTCCTCATTACTCCCTTCACTGCAGAATATCTATTTCGTACCTATGTTTCTGTCCAAACATCTAAATAAGTAAAGCTATCCACCTATAGAAACAATAACAGTTTGGTGCAGACTTGCAGAATAAAACCGCAGGAAAGGATTTTGAAATACATAGTTTCTTATCATTATTTCTGGTAAATAAAGAATAAAGAGGGCAGGAGAGAGGAGCAAATTCAGAGGGTGAAAGGCAGAGAGAGAGTCAGAAACAAAGAGAGAAAAAGTAGGAAAGAAACAGAGCAAGTACTCTGAAGGAAAAAGTGGAGAGCTTTTTCTAGCATCACCTCAAAACTCTTCCAGCCTCTACCCACGACCCAGTTCCAAAGCTGCTTCCACATTTTTAGGTATTTGTTACAGCAATATCCCACTTCTCAAGACCAATTTCTGCTTTAGTCCATTTGGGTTGCTAAAACAAAACTCCTTACACTGGTTGGCTTAAACAACAAACATTTATATTTTACAGTTCTGGAGATTAGAAGCGCAAGATAAAGTTGCTCATAGATTCAGTGTCTGCTGAGGACCTGTATCCTGTTTCAAAAATGGGTGTCTTGTTGAGGTGCCCTTACATGGCAGAAGGAACAAGGAAGCTCTGTAGGGTCTCTTTTATTTATTTATTATAATTGTAGATGTATAACTTTATTACATTTTTTTATTGTGCAAACATTGAGTTTATCCCTAAACTGCATATATTTTATTTTTTGAATTTTATTTATTTTTTTATATAACAGGTTCTTATTAGTTATCTAGTTTATACATATTAGTGCATATATGTCAATCCCAATCTCCAAATTCATCACACCACCACCACCCCCTGCCAGCCACTTTCCTCCCCTGGTGCCAATATGTTTGTTCTCTACATCTGTGTCTCTATTTCTGCCTTGCAAACTAGTTCATCTATACCATTTTTCTAGAGTCCACATATATAATATAATATACAATATTTGCTTTTCTCTTTCTGACTTACTTCACCCTGTATGACAGTCTCTAGATCCATCCACGTCTCTACAAATGACCCAATTTTGTTCCTTTTTATGGCTGAGTAATATTCCATTGTATATATGTACCACATCTTCTTTATCCATTCATCTGTCGATGGGCATTTAGGTTATGTCCATGACCTGGCTACTGTAAATAGTGCTGCAATGAAAACTGGGGTGCATGTGTCTTTTTGAATGATGGTATTCTCTGGGTATATGCGCAGTAGTGGGATTGCTGGGTCATATGGTTAAGTTTATTTTTATTTTTTTAAGGAACCTCCATACTGATCTCCATAGTGGCTGTATCAATTTACATTCCCACCAACAGTGCAAGAGGGTCCCTTTTCTCCACACCCTCTCCAGCATTTGTTTGTAGATTTTCTGATGATGCCCATTCTAACTGGTGTGAGGTGATACCTCATTGTAGTTTTGATTTGATTTCTCTAATAATTAGTGATGTTGAGCAGATTTTCATGTGCTTCTTGGTCATCTGTACGTCTTCTTTGGAGAAATGTCTATTTAGGTCTTCTGCCCATTTTTGGATTGGGTTGTTTGTTTTTTTAATATAGAGCTGCATGAGCTGTTTATATATTTTGGAGATTAATCCTTTGTTCATTGATTCATTTGCAAATATTTTCTCCCATTCTGATGGTTGTCTTTTCATCTTGTTTGTAGTTTCCTTTGCTGTGCAAAAGCTTTTAAGTTTCATTAGGTCCCATTTGTTTATATTTGTTTTTATTTCCATTTCTCTAGAAGGTGGATCAAAAAAGATCTTGCTGTGATTTATGTCAAAGAGTGTTCTTCCTATGTTTTCCTCCAAGAGTTTTATAGTGTTCAGGCTTATATTTAGGTCTTTAATCCATTTTGAGTTTATATTTGTGTACGGTTTTAAGGAGTGTTCTAATTTCATTCTTTTACATGTAGCTGTCCAGTTTTCCCAGCATCACTTATTGAAGAGACTGTCTTTTCCCCATTGTATATCCTTGCCTCCTTTGTCATAGATTAGTTGATCATAGGTCGTGGGTTTATCTCTGGGCTTTCTATCCTGTTCCATTGATCTATATTTCTGCTTTGTGCCAATACCATATAGTCTTGATCACTGTAGCTTTGTAGTATAGTCCGAAGTCAAGGAGGCTGATTCCTCCAACTGCATTTTTTCCCCTCAATAGTGTTTTGGCTATTCAGGGTATTTTGTGTCTCCATACAAATCTTAAGTTTTTTTTTCTAGTTCCTTAAAAAAATGCCACTGGTAATTTGATAGGGATTGCATTGAACCTGTACATTGTTTTGGGTAGTATAGTCATTTTCACAGTATTGATTCTTCCAATCCAGGAACATAGTATATCTCTCCATCTGTTTGTATCATCTTTGATTTTTTTCATCACTGTCTTATAGTTTTCAGAGTACAGGTCTTTTACCTCCTTAGGTAGGTTTATTCCTAGGCATTTTATTCTTTTTGTTGCAGTGGTGAAGGGGATTGTTTCCTTAATTTCTCTTTCTGATCTTTTGTTGTTAGTGTATAGGAATGCAAGAGATTTCTGTGCATTAATTTTGTAACCTGAAACTTTCCCAAATTCATTGATTAGCACTAGTAGTTTTCTGGTGGCATCTGTAGGATACTCTGTGTATAGTATCATGTCACCTGCAAACAGTGACAGTTTTACTTCTTTTCCAATTTGTATTCTTTTATTTCTTTTTCTTCTGTGATTGCCATGGCTAGGATTTCCAAAAGTATGTTGAATAATAGTGGTGAGAGTGGATGTCTTTGTCTTTTTTCTGATCTTAGAGGAAATCCTTTCAGTTTTACACCATTGAGAATGATGTTTGCTGTGCATCTGTCATATATGGCTTTTATTATGTTGGGTAGGTTCCCTCTATGCCCACTTTCTGGAAAGTTTTTTTATCATATATGGGTACTGAATTTTGTCAAAAGCTTTTTCTACATCTATTGAGATGATCATATGGTTTTTATCCTTCAATTTGTTAATATGGTGTATCACATTGATTGATTTGTGTATATTGAAGACCCCTTGCATCCCTGGGATAAAACCACTTTATCATGGTGTATCACCTTTTTTTTTTTTTTTTTTTTTTTCAGTACGCAGGTCTCTCACTGTTGTGGCCTCTCCTGTTGCGGAGCACAGGCTCCAGACGCGCAGGCTCAGCGGCCATGGCTCACGGGCCCAGCCGCTCCGTGGCATGTGGGATCTTCCCGGACCGGGGCATGAACCCGTGTCCCCTGCATCGGCAGGCAGACTCTCAACCACTGTGCCACCAGGGAAGCCCACCTTCTATTTTTTTTACTTAAGTGAGACAGGAAGGCTAGAGAGGGATGGAGTTGGGTATTTCCCTTCCTCCACACTGTTTAGGCTCTGCTAAAACCCACTTTGGGGAGACAGTGGTAGAACAGTTTCCCTTATGGGCATGTCTTTGTTAAGGAAAACAGAATTCTCTGAGCATATTCCAAAATGAGTACTTTTCCCCTCCCCTGTTGGAAGCAGGAAGGGATTTTTCTCAGATATTCAAGGTGAAAACCTCGTGGGGCTCCTGGAGGGAAAACTACAAAAGTGCAGGAGATCCTTACGACTGTCTTTCTGAAGTTTTTATACCTTATGTTAGTCCACACTAGTCTCTAGCAATTAGTCAACAAACTATTACATTGAATGCTGACTCTAGTGCCTGTTTCTGCCCTTGATAAGCTACCACGTCTGTATCTACTTTTCTTTCCAGTTTTCAGGACAGTGGTTTTTCTGTGATTCATTAGATAAGTAGTTATCTAATGAATGTAAGAGAGTTGTTGACTTTTGGTTTTTCAGGTTTTTTCTTGCTATGAGAATGACAACAATGACTTCCAAACTCTTTACATTTGGTATCTTTATAAAAAAAATGTTCTAAACATAAAGCTTTTGAAAATGCCCACAATACTAATACCTATTACCAATTTTTTATTATTTTTCTTATTTTATCCTGACTCTAATTTCCAGGTACTTCCATAATTCCTAATAGTCTAAAGTGAGTTATCTTGTTCAGTCATTAACCCAACTGTATTATCTTACAAGAATTTACATATGTGTGTACAGTGATATGCTTCCAAATGATTTTGCCTATGTTATATGTTTATTAGGCATATAGACAAAAGTGTCTTCTGAAAAGGAATATGTCAAAAATTTCCAGTTAGCATTTTCTCGGTAGACAGTGTAATAAAATAAATGAAAACAGGACAAGAATCAGAAACTCTCTATGTAATCCTTTTGCTAAATATCTAATTGTGTTCATTTAGTTCAATCAGTGTTCTAGTTAGTCCACTGTTGTGTTTGTGAAATAGAAATTATACCACTGTTCCTTCAGTTCATTAAGCTGTAAGAATGAAATAAAATGTGTTCAGAAGGTTAAGTAGTCTAAATAGGGGAACTGGTTAGATTTGCCAAGAATAGCCTTCTAACAGTCCTCCCAAACTCACCAGTAGTGCACATATTAATATTGTTGACATGATTAAGATACCCTGTGAAAGCACCTAGAAAATTATGTTATGAAAAATAATGGCTGCCATTATTTTAATCATGTGTTGTGTTACTATTGTGTATCCTGTGCATTCATATTCTCTTGATTTTGAATCCATTTTGAGTTAACAACAAAAGAATTCTCTAGTTCTAGCCATGAATTCTGATGAAATAATATCGTAACCCCAAAGGAATGGAAATAAATAAATTTCATTTCAATTTAATGATCAGAGGACCAACATTTTCTCCAAATAGCAGCTACATTCACTATACTAGAAATCATGTGAGGTTTATACAACAATCCTTATTCCTAGCACACTAAACCAAAATAGATTATTTTCAAACTAAAATTCCTCCACACTATATAAATCGAACTTCAATTTAAATTCATTCTAGGCCCATCTATACCTTTTACATCACTGCTTTTGGGGAGTACTGATGCAGAAAATCACACTATATAAAGGGAAATGTTTTAAGATGAATTTAATTTTAAAACTCAAAATCATATATCTTAACAATAGGTACTGGACAGGAAGCTTATCTCTGTACTCTGGAAGTTATACATTTTCCTATTTTCTTTTTAAGTCAGGGCATTCATTTAACTAACCAATGTAACATGCAGTAAAATTCCTGCTACAATTTATTCACACCGTTTATTCACAAGAAGAATGATTGATAGATTGATATATTCTGACATTGATACTGAGCTAGAAGAAAACAAATCTGTGAAATATATAAATCTTTTGTCAGGTTTTACAAGTTCAAAACCACTTGAAGCTTTTCTACACCTTGCCTGATGTTTAAATACCTGTGTGATGACATACTGAGATTACAGTTCTCAATGAAGCAGTGCTGTGTATCTGAAAGCACTTGCATTGATTTTATCACTAGAGAGCAGCTATGTGACAACTGATGGATTGTAGGGACGACAGTCCATGAACTCTATGTGCCTATCTGTTGTCGGTAGACTTTTAAAGTCTCCTTATCCTGCACATTTGATATTTGCTAAAACGGCACACTTTTATTTGACCAGTATATTTTTTGCTCAAGAAATCAATGATAATAATTACCCAGAGTAGATTTAAATAATAGGTATTCAAATTGATTGGTTTGTCTTAGCACTTTAATTTAACCAATAACGTAAGATATATGTTGATTCCACAAAGAGACAGAGGCATTACTCTTTCTTTTCTGTTGAATTCTTAGTTCTTAATAAATCATTCTGTTTATCAATAGTGCTATAGGACACGGGGGAATTGTTGGTTGATACATGATTAACAAGTCTCAGATGGCTAACTCCACCTCCTCAACAACCCTCTATAATGTCAATTGTATCTTTAACACAGAGAAATCCTTTTATAATAATTTATAAAGGAAATAGATAAATCTAAGAAGGTTGAAGGAACATTTTTAAATCATATTGCTAGAAAGTTCTGAAAATCTTAAGGGTCAGTAAAGGTGATAATTTCTTTCCATATCTTGAGAGTCAACAGCTTGATGGCTCTTTTTATATTAATCCAATTGATATAATGAAATCCATGGGAGAGCAGGTGGTCAAAATTTATGTGATGAAAAGATCTGGACTGAGACTCTGGTACTATTATCTACTAGCTGAATTTCTTAGTTTTTCTTAGTCCCAGTTTTATCATCTGTAAAATAAGAATAATTGTAGCTACCCTGTTGAGAGAGTTAGGATAGGACATAAAGGAGATTCTCAGCAAATGGGTGGAACATTTTACAGACCAAAGTTTCAAGTAAAATTAATTCGGGCATTTGGTAGAACTGACAGATGTCAAATAGGGTCAGATAGAAAAGAGAACCTTGACTTGTGGTCACAGAGACATAGGTCTAGCTATACAAAGACCTAAAGGAAATCTGTTGTTTTGCTCCTGGCAGCACACGTCTTTTTCAGTTGAATGATTAGATGGATCCCAGAAAAATTCTGGGTTATATAACATACAAAACATTAAAAAAAAAAGATGCTGTAATTTTTTCTAACTTTCAGACATTATATTTTAATAATCTTATTAATTGAGGATGTAACAGCAAAGCGACGTAAATAAGCATTATATTAGGGAGTCTGATGTGCTCATCTGTTTTACGTTAAAATAACTGAAATAAAATCCCAGAATTACCATACAATCTAGTTTTAATATTAGTCTGAACATTTGGCATATATGGGATCCTAAATTATGTGAAAATAAAATTACATGGTTCATGTAATTGCCCTGTATAAAAGAACATATAAATCCCAAAAATCTTAATACACTAGTGAGTTGACACTAAAAGTCAAGTCGTTGGGAAAAACAACAAAAAACAATGATTACCAATTGATTAAATTGTGAATTAGGGAAATATTTTTAAACCACAAAATTATGGATGCTTTGACAAAAAGAAGGTTGGACAATTTGATCACAAACAGTAGCAATTTATAGGTCAAGATAAGCCAATCAAAATTATATTTGTCTGAAACAAAACTGAAAGTCAAATAGGAAATTCAGTAAAATATTATCAACAAATGTTACATAATCATTCATCATGTAGGACATATATCATTTTCTCTTTAACATCATTAAGGACTCATAAAATTCACAAGTGATAACAATAAGAGCTCCCCTCACAATAACAAAATAATAAAATAGACTAAGGGAAAGAATATATTTTTAAAGAAATATCTCATTAAACATAAGGAATTATAATTCTCAAAAGTATTTGAGGTATTTTCAAAGAAATACATTGTGAAGAAATATTGAGATATTTTATTATCAAATTCACAAGGATAAATTTTTGACATGTTTTTAATGACAAAAGATAATGTTGACGAAACAGATATCTTGAAACAGTATTGGCAGTAGTTTAAAATGCCACAGTTGTTCTGGAAAACAATCATGAGCTTTAAAGATATTCTTTTTAACCAGGTAACTCTGATTGGGGAATCTGTCCTAATTAAATAGTTTCAAACATGTGATATTTATGTTATTGTAAAAAGTTATTATTTAACAAAAAACAACATAATAACATATTTACTAGCTCCAGGTAACCTTAATTCCTTGAGGAAAAAAAGGCAAATTTTTGAATTAAGATATTGAGAAAAAGATGAATATTCTGGGCAATACAGTTTTTTAAATTCTTCATTTTCTTTGGACATATGCAACATTTTTCTGTTCCCTGGTTTCTATATCTCCTTTTCAAAATGACATTAATTATCTAGTGAATACATATATATGATTTTTAAAAATCGAGTAATACTTTTTTTTTTTTTTTGCGGTACGCGGGCCTCTCACTGCTGCGGCCTCTCCCATTGCAGAGCACAGGCTCCGGACATGCAGGCTCAGCAGCCCAGCCGCTCCACCGCATGTGGGATCCTCCCGGACCGGGGCATGAACCCGTGGCCCCTGCATCGACAGGCGGACTCTCAACCACTGCACCACCAGGGAAGCCCCTCGAATACTTTTTTGTGGAGTGGCAATGAAACTAACTTGTATGTTAATTTTGTGTCCTGCTAATGATTTTTTTCAAATATTCATCATAATTTATAATATTGAATCCTTGAAGGATATTATTCTATTTATAAAACTGAATTGTTTGCTGAGCATTAACGTTTCATAAAGTTCATACTTAGAACTTTATGCTCAACTAATTTAGATGGAAAAATAACTGGAGAGAGAATACAAGGGCAAGAAGGAAATGAAAGAAATAATACTTGGTGATTAATTGTGCTTGATTTAACAGCAATATAGGCTATGTTACAAGTGTATAGGAAACTATGTTTGTTGGTGAAGAGAAATCTGCTGCTTCAATTAATGACAGGAGGAAAAATGGAAAGAAATTACATTTTTCGAAAATCAAGGCAAATACATTCAATATTGTATTAACTCTAGGGTAAACAATCTACTATTGTTTCCTTTCCTCTAATCATACTTTTCCTAGGTATCAACACTGTTTAAAATTTAAATTCTGTCTGCTAACAACACTTTTATAATCTTTAGAAAGAAAAAAAATATAGCACATTTGCTGACAAAATCTTTTTTAACAAAAGAAAAAGCAAATAAAAATTAGTCAAAAATTGACTTCTAGGGCTTCCCTGGTGGCGCAGTGGTTGAGAGTCTGCCTGCCGATGCAGGGGACACGGGTTCGTGCCGCGGTCCGGGAAGATCCCACATGACACGGAGCGGCTGGGCCCGTGAGCCATGGCCGCTGAGCCTGCGCGTCCGGAGCCTGTGCTCCGCAACGGGAGAGGCCAGAACAGTGAGAGGCCCGCGTACCGCCAAAAAAAAAGAAAAAAAAAAAAAAAAATTGACTTCTATTCTGAAATGGTACTAAAGTTTAAACAGTTGATTCTAGAAATCTGCTTATGAACTAGTAAAATACAATATATTCCCAAGCACTATAATAATATGTGAAAAATAGAATCTTCTTGAAAAAAACATGTTAACACTCTGTTTTTGTAGTTTTATTGAGAAATAATTGACATACATCACTGTATAAATTTAAGACTTTTAGCATGATGTTTTGATTAATATACATTGTGAAATGATTACCACAGTAGGTTTTGTTAGCATCCATCTTCTCATGTAGATACAATAAAAAGAAAAGAAAAAAAGAATCACCTGTGATAACATAGAATTTACTCTCAAATTTCCTATATACCATGCAGCAGTGTTACCTATAGTCATCATGTTGTACATTACATCTCTAGTATTTATATTATAATAGGAAATTGTACTTTGGACCACCTTCCTCTAGTGCCCCCTCTCCCCACCCTCTGCCTCTGATAACCACAAGTCAGACTGATCTCTTTTTCTATGAGTTTGCTGATT
Organism: Pseudorca crassidens; assembly: GCF_039906515.1. NCBI lineage: Eukaryota > Metazoa > Chordata > Mammalia > Artiodactyla > Delphinidae > Pseudorca > Pseudorca crassidens. Next base: position 173,216,601 of record NC_090297.1, on the reverse strand, counting down.
TTTGTTGTTGTTTTGATGGTTTGTTTTTGTTTTTAGATTCCACATATAAGTGAGATCATATGTATTGTTTTTCTCTGTCTCATTTACTTCACTTAGCATAATGTCTTCAAGGTCCATCCATGTTGTTGCAAATGATAGGATTTCCTCATTTTTTTTTTACAGCTGAATAACATTCCGTGATATGTATACATCACAACTATTTTACCCATTCATCCATTGATGGACACTTAGGTTGTTTCCATATTTTAGCTATTGTAAATAATGCTACAATGAACATGGATGTGCATATATTTTTTCAAGTTAGTAATTTTGTTTTCTTTGGATATATTCCCAAAAGTGGAACTGCTGGATCATATGGTATATACATGTTTAACTTTTTGAGGATCCTCCATACTATTTTCCATAGGGACTATTCCAATTTACAGTCCTACCAACAGTGTACAAGGGTTCCCTTTTTCTCCACATCCATTGTTATCTCTTGTCTTTTTTTTTCTTTTCTTTTTTTTTTTTTTTTTTGCAATACGCGGGCCTTTCACTGCTGTGGGCTCTCCCGTTGCGGAGCACAGGCTCCGGACACGCAGGCTCAGCAGCCATGGCTCACGGGCCCAGCCGCTCCGCGGCATGTGGGATCCTCCCGGACCAGGGCACGAACCCATGTCCCCTGCATCAGCAGGCGGACTCTCAACCACTGCGCCATCAGGGAAGCCCAACTGAATTTTTTTAAAAATTCAATTTTAACTGGGTGTCATGTTTCTTAACTGACAACTCTACTCTAGCCCCCAAAATTTAGCTTCCTTAAAATTTTCAAGCTTGTATGTGCCAGAGTTTTTGAACTTAGTCTTCCTTGTCCCTGAAATGCCCTTTCTCAAGGTTTTCACATGCAAAAGTATTAAAATTTAAATGACAACTAAGCCCTCAAATAAACCTGTGAAAATTCAAATGTAGTGGCAAAAGGCTATATGCATTTTTTTTCAAAGATTAAAAAGGTCAGTTTCACAAGCCTAGGCATCAAACAAGTAAAGTGGAACATAAGCAAATAAAAGGGAGGACTTTGTGAGGCAAAATTCCTCAGGGGAGAAGAGAAATACAAAGCAAGTAAAAAGAGAACAAATCAACTGTGGTGGACTGAATAATGGCTCCTTAAATATGTACATGCCTTAATCCCTGGAACCTGTGAATGTTACCCTATGTGGCAAAAGGGATTTTTCAGACGTGATTCAGTTAAAGGTCTTGAGATGGATAGATTATCGTGGATTATCCAAATAGGCCGCATGTGATCGAGACGACCCTTAGGAGAGGGACCCAGGAGAGTCAGCAGAGAAGAAAGCAACATGATGAGAGAGGCAGAGATTGGAGAGATGCAGTTTGAAGGTGGAGGTAAGGACATAAGCCAAGGAGTACAGGCAGCCAGTAAAGACAAAAAAAATGCAAGGCAACAGATTCTCCACTCAGAGCCTTCAGAAGGAACTAGCTCTGCTGACAATTTGATTTTTCAGCCCCATAAGACTCAGCTCTCAAGACCGAAAGAGTATAAATTTGTGTTGCTTTAAGCCACTAAATTTGTGGCAATTTGCTACAGTGACTATAGGAAACTAACACACCAGCCAACTCACAGTTTCTACTCTTTTCCCATTACAGCTTCCAAACTTAATGATCAAGGATTTTTTTTAAAGGAATTTTATTCATGTTTGTTTTAAATTTATCATTCACCCAGCACTCCAGTTAAGTCTTACTTAATCATTCTTCTGTATTTACTCTGAGTTATTTTTAAAAATTTTGGTGGGGAGAGTGGTTTCAACCCTCAACTTGGTTTTTTTATAACAAATAAAATGAAATATTGTGGAATATCTTAAGAAATACGCTAAGAAAAGTGCATTAAACCTTTTTATTTAGCCATTGAAATAGTCTCGTTGACTAAAAAAGTACTTTTAGGCACTCCTTGGATGATACGCAGTGTGTCTACTTCCCTTCAGAAATCAAGCATGTTAATAAATACATCTGGTAGCCTCTCTAGTCTGTTGCTAACAGACAAAAAATTATGTGGTTTTAGAATTGGGGAACAAAGGGAATTATTATGCATAAAGCATGTTGTAAAAATAAGAGAAAAAGAAAATACAACTGGATTTTTATCCAGTACAAGGACTGCAAACATAATAGTATTCATAAATATGAGACATTACAATATGATCACAATTATGATGAATGATAGGGGAGGAATAGTAATGATAACAAGGATGACAATTAGAACTGAGAATGTTAAGAAATTCTTACCTGTTTTTCAAATTCCAGAGGCACAGTTTAAGCTTGGATTTAGTGTTAGTAAGGCTACTTACTTGGATAATTTTTCAGCACTATGAAACAGTTTCTTAAAACAGCATGATAAAATTCTATAGCAATTCTATTCTATACAGCAATTCTATAGAAGTAAATAAACAATTTGGCACTTGAGGAAAGAGAGATATTTTTGCTACAAATATTTATCTAAAATTAATGTAGTCATTTTAGGATTATAAAAATACAAAATATTATGAGTACACTAAGGGTAGGAAGGAAAATAATCATATCATTGTAGTTTTCCTCTGTAGGCACATTTTATGTTTGTCCTGTAAGTACTGGCTTGCCCAAGACTCTGTCTCATTCCTGCTTTGTATTTTATACAGCTTTCCAAAGAAAGTCCATGCAAAAACTTAAAAATCAATAATTCCCAGCTCATTTCATCTCACTCAATGTTAATTGCATTTCTCTATACTTACTTAAACACTAAACATCATTTCCTAAATGTTCAGGGTCAACTTCAACTCAATCCAAAACTAAACACCTTCAAGAATCTGCTCCTTTTTCTCCTGTATCTCTAATTTTGAAGAATGACAGCTTTACTCACTTGCCCAGACAATGAACTAGAAACCATCCTAAATGCCATCCTTTTTCAGTTTTTAATCAACTGTTAATAATCTATTTCCCCATCTCCATCCTGATTTCACTACTTACAAGTTTCATCATCTGCTTTTGAGGTTACCTCGATCACTCTTCATTGACCCTATCAACTCTCAGTTTGTTTCCCATTATTCTATAGCACTATTGGCAAGTACTGGCAATCCAAGTTCTTTACCAATTCCCTAGTGATGACATAATAAAATAGAAATGTTTCAGTGTATGACTTCTCTCTCTTATGAAACCTATATTCAATGTATGACTTCTCTCTCTTATGAAACCTATATGTCCACTTCACCCTGAATGACTTTAAACTGTATTCATTTTCTCAGTACTCATTTTTCTTCAATCTGTACTATTCCTGGGAAGTCTTCCTTCACTCCTATAGGCAGATATAAGTCCTCTTTTTCTCATACTTCCTTGTTTAAACCTCACATATTAACCAGAATTTCTGGTTCCAAGCAACAGAAAATATTATAGTCATCACCATTTTATTACTGTATTGTATTTTATCTTGTTATTTCACATTGTAGTTTACTAATTGATTGATTTCACATTTGCCACCCCATGTGAACCTTAAATATTCGAAGTACTGGGACAGTTTTTTAAATCAACTTTGTATAATTGGCATAAAGCAGAGTTCATGGCATGTAGATGTTTCTTAAATGTATGCTAACCGATTTTTAAAGTTAATTATATGAAATTAGATGAAATGCATTTATGTGGTTTATAATATGATTAGGCAGAAAACAATATACCGTTGGTGGACTTAGGTAAAGCAGGTACTATAAAGAGTCACCTTACTAAAGCACAAGTACCTACTATTGGGTTGGCCAAAAAGTTCGTTTGGGTTATGAATACGTTGTTCAATAAAGTTCTTGGTGAAAATGAAAAATGTGTCGTTTATTTTTACTTAAAACCAAACGAACTTTTTGGCCAGACCAATATATAAATTGCAACAGGCAGAACTTAACATATCATGAACTTTTTTTAGCTGACTTGCAAAATAAAAATAAAAGTAAACTTAGTTAAAAAAAAAAAAAAAAGAATGACAAGCAGGGCACCCAAATATAAGCAGGAACACTAAGGCAGTAAGCAAAAGCAAAATCCAGAAAAGTCCTGAATGAAATAACCATTTCAAAACCTCAGATTGAGTCCTACAAATATTTAAGATACTGCAATTATTAGCTATGAAATATAAAATTAGTATGTAGGAAATACATATAAAATAAAAGGGCTCACACAAATGAGAAAGGAACAAAGGATTATAAAATGGCCTGTGTGATATGGAAACTATATAGATAGTATGTAGTCCCTTGGTATCCTGGGGGATTGTTTCCAGAACCCACAGTGGGTACCAAAATCCACAGACGCTCAAGTCCCATTGTAGGCTTTCTGTACCTGAGGTTCCCATCTGGGAGTTCAACCAACCATGGACAGTACGGTACTGTAGTACTTACTGAAAAAAGGAAATCTGCCTCTAAGCGGACCCCCGCCTCCCCTCCCGTTTTAAACCCATGCTGTTCAAGTCAGACATATTTTATACAGACACACAGAAAAGAAAAAAAAAGAGAATTTTAAAAGTCCTAAAAACAGAAATTTAGAGCAGTTAGGCACACTGAAAATATTTGTGACTAGAAGTTAAGTTTGATGTGACTAAAATGAAGCACAGAGAAATTTAAATACATAAAGAGCCAGTAGATATTACAAGACACAAAAGATAGAATGACAAGATGTAAAATTGGCTAATCACAGTCCCTAAAAGAGGAAATAAAAACTATGGAAGAGAAGCAATATTTCAAAGATCATACCTAAGAATTTTCTAGAGTTGTTGAAAGATGTGCGTCTTCAGATCAGCTGTCAGCTGGGTGATGCACAACTTGTTTGGCTTACTTCTGCTTGTGCTCTAAGAGTTGAACAATTTTAAGTTTTCCAGGTCTGTAATTTCTTTTCTTGTTTTGACAATACAATTCCTACAAATCGAAAAATACAGTCTATTTGTTTCTGGTCAGTTCTATGTACAAACAACTACAGATCTTGTCTATATATAGCTGTTAAGCCCGAGGGCTCTGTCTTATGTTCAGCAGACTGTTCTTTTGTCATCCCACTCTGTCAGCTTGATTGAGCTTACATGAAACAAGCAGTTCCGGTGGGGCCCTATGCTCCTTCCTATGCTGGCTCCCATCACAGGGCAGAAAACTCCTAGCAGAAGATGTGTCTAGAAAAGGTTTGGGTCAAATATTTACTCTTTCATAAGACATACACTTTAAAGTCACTGCTTCTAACAGATACGGAGCTCAAAGCTCCAAATCTCAAAATTCTCCATCAATGTAGACTGTAGGCCAGAAGCAGCTTAAGCAGAGCTTATTCTCCATCCATCACAATCTCTAGTGTGTTTACATTTCTCTTGCAGGATTTGTTTAAAGTGGAAAGAATTAACAAAAACATATCAAATTTCTTAATTTACCCTAACATTCTCACCAACATTACCGTGTGGTGGGTAGGCACTCCGCCTTCCATGATATAATCAACAAAAGGTAGCCAAATGTTTTGCCAGGAATAACGATATTGTAAATATATTAGTTTCACCCAAATCATTGTTTATATCCAGCGCAAATCCAAACAATACCTTTGAAAGATTCTTCTAGAAAATAATTATAAAATTTAAATGAATAAGTCAGTATCTAAAAATAGTTTGTAAAAGAATATATTGGGATGGCTAACTTTATCAGATATTAATATTCATTACAAAATTATTGTATTTAATGTTACTTTGTTGCCTCATAGATTTACCAGCTAAAATATGGATCGTTATAAAAACTCCAGAAAGAGACGAACGCATATAGTGAACACGCTATACAACAATGGTAATATCGCAAATCTTTAAAATAATTGTTGTGGACAATAGCTTCAATATCCACAAGGGGATGACAGTGAAATTGGGTCCTTATTTTACACTATACACAAAATTCAATTCTAGATAAACTAAAAGTTTAAAACTAAAGTCTGGTGAAGAAATTATACAACATTTTTATGATCTCAATTTTATAAATAAAAGGACTTCTGCAAAAGCACGCAATATGAGTAAATCAAGACGGTAGAACTTAATAATTTTGATTGTTTTGAAACTGGAGATTTCAATTGATAGTATAAAGACAAACCAGTGTTTCTGAGAAGATATTTGAAAAGCATGGCTGTGAAAGAATAATATCCAAAATATGTAAGCATGCCATTAAGAGAAAAATCAAATATCTCAGGAAAATGTGGCCTGAAGATAGAAATTGTGACTGTGCAGGGGAGAACACATAAATGGCGATATGTTGAATCTTATCAGTATTGGGGGAAATGCAAATCTTGAAAATACTGAGATGTAAGTTTTTTTCCTCCCTAGATTTGTAAAAATTGAGAAACTTCTTACTACCAAATGTTGTCATAGATAAGAAGTAATGGAAATTAGGTACGTTTGGTGTGAGTGTATGATTGATAAAAACAATTTGGAAAACATTTTTGTATTATAAAGATGAAACATATAAACTCTAAGCACCAGATATTCCATACTGATGAATACATTTTGCAGAAATTGTTGTCCAAGTGCAAGAGGCATGTACGAGAATGTATATAAGCAGTGTTGCTTATAATAGCAAATAGCTGGAAACAAATGATTATTAGCCAGAGAATGGATAACTATATTAATGGAATAGATGTTCATACCATGGATTATTATACCTCAGGGAGGACACTATACAATAGTTACCTAAAACAATATTACTAAGCTTAAAAATGCAGTATTGTATGAAAAAGGTCAGTTACGGGTGACTACAGAGAGTAAGATACCCTTTGTTAAAGGATGAAGAGCAAGCACAATGAAACATGCATTGTTTAGGAATAAATGCATTTTCGATTAAACTGTAATAGAAAAATAATTTCTGATAAGCAATCTCATATGACAGAAGGAAGGAACATGGAAAATGGAGGAGCTCATGGTTTAATGTAAAGTCATCACTAATATTCCAAGTCTTAGTTTGAGTGGTAACTCACAGGTACAAATGTTCTAATTATGCTACAGAATTACATGTGTATTATGCATATTGTCTTGTATCCATGAAACATTGAAGAATAGAATATGTTTAAATCGCAATGCCATTTTTTACCCTGAAATTAATTCTTATCCCAGGTACACACACTGATGATTGCTGAACAGATACATGGTCTCCCTCTCCTCGACCCCTTGCTATAGCACTGCAGTGCTTCATCTTTGTCGCCTCTTCACTTCTTTGTCTTGTGAAGAGTAAAAAATTAAGCCATGCGGGTCAGTTTTCTTAGGAATATCACTTAGATATTGGGGCTACAGGAGGGTGAGTGCATCAGGAGAGCACATAGAAGAGTTTCATGTGTAAAGGATAGAGGGACTAAGGTGCCAAGAGTTAAACTGGCACCTTTAACTGGAAAATGACAGGAAAGAGTTAAACTGATCTGAGAAATCTTTTGAGAGAAGAGAATAAGAAGTCTGCCTAGACAGACAGGAAAGAGTTAAATTGATCTGAGAAATCTTTTGAGAGAAGAGAATAAGAAGTCTGCCTAGAACTTCAAGGTGTTAGCGGCTAGGAGGACAAAGGGTATTTTCACCCGAGTTGCCTCAGACTGTTTACTCCAACCCCACTAAATGTTTAAGAAAAAACATATTTTAGAGCATGCTCTTTATACACCTGCTCTGAGGTTCCAACACTGAGCTCTGGATTTTCATGATCAACAAAGAAAACATTAAGAAGAACTTACACATTTGCTGTAGAGCAGGTACATGCAGGAGAGTCCTAAAGGGATTGGTGGTGGGCATTTACCATGCTTGTATGGCTACCTGGTATTTTTCCTGCCTACCAATTATTCCACCATGGAATTCATGTCTTGGATTAAGACAACGATGCTTGGGCGTCAGTAACAGCACTGATCGCCACTTTCCAAGCTAACTCTCAAAGCGTAATCACAGTAACATGCAGCATTTAATGTTTGGCAGTGATGACAACAATGTCCTCACTAGATCAGTTCTGCAGCTTCAGTATTTTTCTTCCTTTTTCCTTGTCTGTGTGCTCTCAACATAGGACTTAGGTCCTGGGGCATACTAATATAAGATCCACATGATAGATACCGCAAATTGACTTCTTCAAGCCCTACTTCAAACTTCTTCTCCCTTGCTTTATTCTACTATAGAGGCTAGAAAGCAAAGACTCAACATCTAGTCTCTCTTTGAACCTAGCAGTGCTTGTGTTCACAGTTTTGGGGATCGTTTTCCCTTCCCAGAGAAAGGAAGGAAGAAAGGATGGCAGGAAGGAAGGGAGGGAAGGTGGGAGGGAGGGAGGGAGGGATGTGGGAAGAGGAGAAAGGGAAAGGAAAGAACAAGGAAAGAAAAAAAGAGTAAGGAAAGAAGGAATGTAGAAAGAAGGGAGGAAAACATGAAAATAGAAGAGAAAGGAAAAGAAGAAAAGGCATAATTTTTGCTTGCTTTAGTTCTTTATTTCAGCACCAAAAGGTATAACAGCCACATTCCAACCTTGAAGATTAAAGTATTAAACAAAGAATGATGAACAGAGCTCATCTGGGGTGCATATACTGGATATGGAAGGCCTCCCAACAGACATCTGCTCATGGAAAACAAAATATACCTATTCATTATTTAGTCACTGCTTGTTGATTTTTCCATTGCTCTAGAGCTGAAGTGACATAGTTCATGGAACAAAAAGGATAAATATCACTGCAACTGATACTGTTTGCCTGTCTTTTATTATTTAAATAATGAACAAATGTTATTACATGAACAAACGGGCACATTACATACAGAATGAATCATGAAAATTAAAAGTATGTCATCAAGTTTAAATCAAATATCAGATTAAGCCTTCACCTTCACAGAATTAATAATCCTTACTGTGCATTGTATCAGTCATGACTGAAGAACATGAATTATTTGTTGTAATTAGGATCATACTTATATTCTCAATCTAAAGTTTAATTTTTATCTACATTTTTGTAGTTGTTTTCCAACTGTGTTTAATCAGTGGTAATGCCAGTAGCTTTTCCTGTTAAAACATCTCCTCACCAATCTGTGGATTTAAAAGACATTATAAATATATTGTCTCAGCCTCAACCTGCTCTCACAGCCCTCACAATGTTTGCCTCCTATTGCAGGTACTTCTGGGAATCAGCAGAGTTCTGTCTGCTGCTCAGGAGGAAGCCAGATAGTGTTTTTCTGCTCCACTGTCCTGATGGCTTTCTGTGTAGCTCTGTTCAGCGGGGCACAGCTGTTGTCTGCAGTGCGTTTCCCGAGGCCTGCAGAACCAGAGCGCTAGCCGTCTCACAGCTCTGAGTTAGCCTTTGGCACACAGGCCGTGAAGAAAAACTCAGAATCTCAGAAAATACTTGTTAGCTACTTCATCGCATGATATTAATCCCTAAAGATTTGAAAGAGTGGTGTGATCTCGTTGATTGCTTGAAATAGACCATGGTAATAATATTTACACCATGGAAATAAGCATATGATACAAATTAGGTTCAAGTTATGCTTTTTTTAAGGAGGGAGTGATTGTTAAACATTTGCTTGACACCACTGATTCAAAATGATCACCAAAAAATAAAAAAACAAAACCCAAAAAAACTAAAAATAACAATGACAACAAAAACTATCACCGAGTTCAGGAATGGGAAGGAGGTACCATAGAACTTTTACCATCATTTATTTCTCCATCTCTTCTCATCAGAATCCGGTGCATGTAGGGAAAAAAATCAAATAAACAAACCACGACAACAGCCAAAAAACTTCATTCCTCCACCTTTAGCCAAAAGCAAAGGTCCCATTTGTATTAACTCATGGAAATAAAAAGCTTGAATTTATTAACTCTCCACCATTTCTACAAACAACTATATTCTGAATTACTTGGATTCTCTACTAACACTTCATTACAAAAGTAAAGGTTTCTTTTTCATTTCTCCCTCTCTCTCTCTCTCTCTCTCTCTCTCTCTCTCTCTCTCTCTCTCTCTCTCGTTCACCCACACACACACTCACACAGTCTCTGAGTTATGGTTCCTAAAAGTCAAATGTCCTTGAACTGACAAACCAACAGCTTTCTCTCAACCCTTTTACCTGTTTCTCTGGATTAATAATCCCTATTATCTATAACAATCTTCCTGACATTCCTGACCTTGCTAAAAGGATTAAGTTATCAGAAACAGTGAGCCAAGCACTACTTCCAGTAAACAGTATGATCGTTATTCTGCTGTGGATACTGAAAAGAACGATAATGAATTCTTGAGACCTTATGGTAACATCAAGAAGTTTACTGAAATAGAATCTGACTCCATTTTTTATATTTGACTGTTCACAGCTTTCAAGCCCCAACACTTCTATTTCTTTTCCCTTCTGTGTCCACCTTAGGGCAAATGGTGAAGAAAAGCCAAGTGCTCCCTACTTTAGTACTGGCAGGAAGTTCAAACCACACAGTCCCCAGCATGTGTGCAGGAATCATCACTCCAGCCCTACCTCCTATGCACCATGAAACTCCAAAGCCACTCTCTTTTCCCTCCTTTCTCAAGCCATTTTCTGACATGCTTGGGAACTAGCCTTGCTCCCTCCAAGAAGTCTCATGATGTGAATGATAAATACCTTAATATATTTTTTGATTTGTATATAACACCATCAGTCATGGCATCTGAACCAAATTTGGTGTGTGAGGGGGAAGGGAAGTACATCCTGTCTGGATAGAATTATCAAAATATTTACAGAGGCCATTTGGGCTGTATTTGGTCCAATGATGGGAAAGAATAGCTAGGAGAAATCCCATAAGGAAACCCTGACTACACTGGAATTCATTTATATGGAATTAAACAATTTGTGGGAGAGCACTAATATAATAATTTGTCCATATTCCTTGGTGTAGTGTAATGTATGTCTTGCTTTTAATGATGCCATTATTTTAATCCTGCGCCTAGACTCCAGTAAGTGGAAAAGGATGCAGTACAAATCACTGTACAACCATCAACTGCAATGTAAGGCAAGAGGACTGTCTTGTTTCAGCATTCTATCTTCCAGTATCTAGAACAGTGTCTAAAGTACAATACATGATACAACAAAAAGAAGCAGCTGAGCAGAATATACCGAGTACAATATTAGAAGTACCATAAGTATTTTATGCTTATTTAGAATATCAAGGACCACCCTTTGGCTGGGAACAGAGGTGAAAAAAGAAAAGTGACAAAGACTGTATTATGGAAGAAGCCTTGAAGTAGGACTTGCTTGAGAAATGTTCAGAAATTCCAATAGTGAGCCTGGCAGAAAACAGACTTGGAGTTGGGAAATAGCATTTTAAACATTGTGTATTTTAAGCAGTAATAAAGAGCTGAGAATCAAGCCCTGATATCAATAGAGTAAAGAAAGTCTAGGTGTAAGCAACAACTTGCATTCAACTTGAATCTGACAAACACAATATTTAGGGAAAGGGAACAGATTTTTTATAAAGTGTACACAATATTATTTCAGTATAAAATTCAAGACATGCTTTTAGCAGTCTGGATCCTGGTTCCCCTTGGGAGGGGCAGCTTCGTGAACAAAAGGGTCATAAAGGGGGCTTCTGGAATGCTCCTAAAGTTCTGTTTCTTGATCTGGGGGCTGATGAAACAAATATACTCAGATTATGAAAGTTTACTGAGCTATATATTATGATTTGATTTCTAAATGGGTATTATAAAGTTTACTTTCAAAATTGAAATATATATCAACAATTACATTCTGAGTAAAAATTTATGAATGGTTAGGTTTGGTTGAAGATTAAATTAATATTGAATGACAGCAGGATACACATTTGGAAACGAGTGATACTGTGACAGGCTACAAAAAGGGCTCTCAGAAGCTTTGGGATGCCAAAATTACACACAAAACTATAAAGAGTGGTATAAATACAGTTTAGTTTTGCCGAAAGTAATCTGAAGTTAATGTAGCTAATGAAGAAGGGTAGGCAGTAAGTAAGTGATGGCATGTGAGGCATTGGGACAGCTGGCAGAACAAACCAGACAGTAGTTCGTGCAGCAGTGCATTTGTGTGACAGCAGTGGAAATAGTCTCACAAATCAGGCACTTTATGTACTAACACCTTGCCATTTAATAAGGTTAAGGTAAAAAGAAAGTGTGATATAAAGCTACTAAGTCTTCTAGCTAATGATATTAAAGATGCTAAAATAAGGAATCTGAGGTTTTGCGAGCTGAAATGAAGGACTGTCAGGACATGCCTGAATTCTGGTTTTCCCTATATTTGGGGAGACTGAGAAAAATTGAAACTGCCCTTTGTTTGGAAAAAGTTCAATTAAATCAATGTCTCAGTGCCTTTCGGGGAAAGTCAGCCATTCACTGTATAGTGCTTGGACTCTATTTCAAAGTGGCCCAAAGGTGTTATAAAAAGTGGTAATTAGGTTTATCAAACTGATTTGTATAGACGTTTGCCTGAAGCTATGGCTTATTCGTTTCAATAAACTCCGTGATAACAGGCTTAAGCCTTACTTATTTTCTAAGGAAAAGTCTTGACCATAATACAGTCTGGCATACAGGAGACAAATTCTTCAGCTTTTATTCATTCAAAGTATAGAAATACGCAATTTGATCTGGCAATACATTGACAGGACACTAATTGCGCTTCAACCGGGCACATTTCCTGAACATGAGCACCCAAGAGAAGACTGTCGTCTCCTTGGGAGGGGAGGGTGTAGTGAGTAAAATCTGTTTCCAGGAGCCCTGAATGACTGTTTCAGGGTTCTTATGACACACTAAATATTAGTATTGCTACTTGAGTACATATTTTCAGTTCCCTAAAATGCTTTAGTGCTATTTTAGGGCCAATATTTACTGTGTATTATTTTGTTCTGCGTGTTTTGCCCCTTCTAGCTGAGCAGTTCACAGAAGGAAATCAGATTACGGGGGTATCTCATAAACCCGTACCAATACTACCCAGCTACCTGCTTTGGCCCCCATCTCTCCTTTTCCTCCTGTTACAGTGAAATGTGCCCCCTCTTCCTACCTACAAGTTATCTGCGTATCATCTGGTTCCTATAAATACTACCTGTCTTTACTGGGCATCATGTTTGGTTATGCACCCTATTCTACTCCTCTGTGGCATTGACCTATTTACTAGAAGACAAATTCCACTAATAGGAATGAATTGGCCACCTATTATATTTTTGCTTTGTAAATTATCAGGCTATGTCCCAAGAAAAGCCCCAAGAAAATAGGGCTAGAATTTCTCTGGAAAAATCATAGTAAGCAATGATCAGCGGAAGACTTTCTATATATTTCTACACCTCTTTCTATATATGCATTGCATATTTTTTCCTAGAAAACCCCCTTGACTTTTTTTTTTTTTTTTTTTTTTTGCGGTATGCGGGCCTCTCACTGTTGTGGCCTCTTCCATTGTGGAGCACAGGCTCTGGACGCGCAGGCTCAGCGGCCATGGCTCACGGGCCCAGCCGCTCCGCAGCATGTGGGATCCTCCCGGACCGGGTCACGAACCCGTGTCCCCTGCATCGGCAGGCAGACTCTCAACCACTGTGCCACCAGGGAAGCCCCCCCTTGACTTCTTGATCATTACACAGTGAATGCACCTTGAGTTGTAATGACCAAGTAAAAGTAATCATCAAATGATGGGAACACACTGCCTCCAAGAGGTTATTGTCAGAGGGAAGGTACTGTAAGAGTGTTAGTGTGAAAGAGTTCCCTGGGGATACCTATCACTCTCTCCACTGTCCCCATGCCCATCACATGCATGGGATACCTAATATCAAAACCAAAAGACCTGCTTCTCCGTGGTTAACTGTGTCACTGAACACATTGTTAATAGCAAGAGACCAGTGTGCTACTGACAGACACTCATTCAAGAGATGGGCTCTCATCTTCATGGGTTCCAGTTATCTCAGAAAATTGTTACATGCCTTCCTCCTTTACTCCTTGAATTTCAGTAAGAAAAACAACTAACTCTTCTAACATCACATGGCAGGTATATGAGTCATTGACAAAAATCAAGGAAGGAACATTTCATATGGTAAGGGAAAGGCCACCAATGATTTTAGTTTAGTTCTTTAAATTGAGTTGCCTTACCAAAGGGTCATAAAAATCTCTTAACAGTTCAACTTCACTGCTAAAGCTCTATATTCAGAAGGAAAAGAAAATTAGGGCATGCTCATTTTATTTATTTATTTATTTGTGGTACACGGGTCTCTCACTGTTGTGGCCTCTTCCGTTGCAGAGCACAGGCTCTGGACGCACAGGCTCAGCGGCCATGGCTCACGGGCCTAGACGCTCCGCGGCATGTGGGATCTTCCCGGACCGGGGCATGAACCCGTGTCCCCTGCATCGGCAGGCTGACTCTCAACCACTGCGCCACCAGGGAAGCCCGGCATGCTAATTTTTACATGACTATTATCTGAATATTTTTGAAATGATATATATTTATATATACATACACACATATATAAGCATACTTACATATGATAACAGTTAAAATTGCTTTATAGGCCACATATTTTTGAGCAAAGGCTCTTTCAATACCTACAGAGTATATGAATATCGAATGCTAATTCATTTATTCACCAAAACATGTGACAGTACTAGTCTAAATGCTGAGATTACAAATATAAATAGGACTTAGTCATGCTGATTAACTCTGGCTACCGTAAGACAGAATAAAAATATCTCATTGTGTTAAATTATAAATTTATTTCTAACAACACGGTCTGATTATAGTGTTCAAAGGGAAACATTCCATGTGATGTTTTAGGATTCTGGCTTCCTCTAAATTTCTACACCACCAGCTTCTAGAGCTGTGCTGTCTGATACTGTAGCTATGAGCCATACAGCTCTTTAAGTTCAAATTAAATTAAAAACCAAGTTCCTCTAGTGTCCTAGCCACATTTCAACTTCTCAGTAGATCTACCTACACAGAGCATGTGGCTGCCATATTGGAAGGTGCAGAATTATTTCTTCTTGAGCCTTTCATTCATACTTATGACAAGCAAAGGAAGATAGCAAAAATGGAAGATCATTCAGGAGATTTTGGAATTCAGGCTTGAAAGGAACGATTTCACTGTCTCCCACTTTATTTTGGTTAGAGATAGGCTCTGGACCCGGCATAAAAGCAAGAGGAATTGGAAATATGTTTATGCCAGTGAGCAAAATTAAGACAGTTCATTGAATGAGTAACACTGCTTCCACTAAAGTCTACTGTAGTCGCTGAGCATTTACTCCATTTTTCTTACGTGGATAAAGTGTACTCACATACCTGCTCCCCAAAAGAGATATCCCAAAGACCCCAACAGTCTCTGCTCAAAGCCCAATTAGAGTCTAGCTTATAGCCCACACCTGTTACATGGGAAAGTCTCATGAGAAGAAAGAGCATTTATCATAACGCCTAAACTCGTTGAGCTTTTTTGAAGATTTTTTAAACCCTATAACTGTGATTCAATAGGGATTTTATATAGGAGATGAGATTATAGAACAACTGAAAATGAAACTGATGCTCTTTGTGATTGAAAATATGAATAAAGATTTTCACAAAACTACTTGTAAACCAAAGTTGACGTTTATTTAAAGGTGGTGGGGAGAGCCCAAATTTATTAATGTGCTCGTTTTCATCCCCCTATACCTATATGTCATGCTTATAAAAATACGGTTTAAGGGGCTTCCCTGGTGGCGCAGTGGTTGAGAGTCTGCCTGCCGATGCAGGGGACACGGGTTCGTGCCCCGGTCCGGGAAGATCCCACATGCCGCAGAGCGGCTGGGCCCGTGAGCCTGTGCGTCCAGAGCCTGTGTTCCGCAACAGGAGAGGCCACAACAGTGAGAGGCCCGTGTATGGCAAAAAAAAAAATACGGTTTAAGGATAATACATAAATATAAAAAGAACTTGAGGTGCCTTTTAGCTTAACAAAATGAACTGTTGTAGAGTGATAATTTCATCAATCATCTGTCAAAATTGACGTCTACATTTACTTTTACTTCTAAAACCAGGAAAGTCAGATTGTATATTTATCAGTATATTAAGCCCTTGCCTCATCAGAATAAATGCATTCTATTACTATGAATTAATTGGAAGAAAACAGCATGCCTATGGGTTAAAACTTTTAAAACAGTGACTTTAGGATTAATACACAGGGTGGAATGAAAACATCATATTTGTAATTGGAATCCTTATATGAGGGAATATCAAAGAAAAAATTAGGCAATTCCCTAGCAACAGTGAAAAGTGCAAAGATGACTCCTCCCAGTTACAGCCCACAGCTGCTCTTGCACATCCTGGAAAATAAATGGTCTCAATTATAAACTTGGCACAAAGAATAATGTTTGCAAATTATAATTAATGTAACTTACATGAGCTGATTTTCTCAGCTTTATGACCAGTAACCTACATGTAAACAGAATATTCTACATTTAAGAGGCTGTTCATAATTCAGAACTGTTTAACACGCAAACAATATTACTTAGTGTGTTTACCTGAAATCTGGAAATATTCTACAGAATTAACAGAATAAACAGAGAGACAAAGTATGCATTTTAAGGGTATATTTTTAATAATGACTAATTTAGTTTCATTTATTCATGCTACTCTCATAACTGATGTGCATATTACTAATGTAAAATAATCATTAGAGAACAAATCATTTTTATACAAATGTGGTCCCTTATTTTCTGGGGTTATTTTTTAAATTATACCAAATCTTAATGATGAAATAAATAATTCTCCATTCAAGCTATCTTTTTTCACTGGGACAAATCAGAACATGAAATATATTTGTCAGTGGAATCACTACTTAAGAAACATACTTGTGGGCCTCCCTGGTGGTGCAGTGGTTAGGAATCCGCCTGCCAATGTAAGGGACACAGGTTCGAGCACTGGTCTGGGAAGATCCCACATGCCGCGGTGCAACTGACACCGTGCGCCACAACTACTGAGCCTGTGCTCGAGCCCATGAGCCACAACTACTGAAGCCTGTGTGCCCAGAGCCTGTGTTCCTCAGCAAGATAAGCCACCGCAATGAGAAGTTTGCCCACCTCAACGAAGAGTAGCCCCTGCTCACCGCATCTAGAGAAAGCCCGCGCGCAGCAACAAAGACCCAACGCAGCCAAAAATATATAAAAATAAAATAAAATTATTTTTTAAAAAAAGAAACGTACTTGTTAACTATTAAGACTCAAACTTCAAAAGTTAAGTTACATGTCATACATTCATTTCCCTGTAGTAAGTGTACCTGTGAATACTCTTGTTGGACAATAACATTATAAGGGGCCGATGCTACTTATTTAGTTCTCTGTTAGCTAAGGTCAATGAGATGCTTCTGTTCAAGGTGTTCTCTCTTGATGAAAGAAAATCTCAGGGGCAATGAATTTTTTTTAGCAGATTATGTTAATTATCTTCAAATATCGATTCTCTCTATTTTTATTTTGGTAATGGAAAGTACCACCTCAAATTTTAGTGGCATGCATGGCCAACCAGCAAAATTTGAAGCTGGTGTAACCATGTACCTAAGGACTGTCCAATAAAATATGAACAGAAGTGATATGTGCAACTTCTGTGTGATATCTTCACAATGAAGTTACACACTTTTCACTGCTTTTTTCCCCTCAGCCCTGCGTCTGGAACCAGACACAATGGTGGTGAAACCCTTTTGACAAGATGGACAAAATCTATACCCTGAAAGAATTGTGGAGCCAAGAGAAACCTGATTCAGTCTTGAATGGCTGCATGAAGCAGAGCTGCCCAGACCTGCCACAAGTCCTCTTCCTCCAAGCTTTCTATAAAGTCTCTCCTCTGGGTCCTAGAGTCATACCCCATGTCTATTCCCCCTTCCTTTTCCCACAGATAGCGCATCACCAGCACCTAAGAAAACTGCCTGGTAAAGCATAACTCACCCAAGAGGGATAGACATGGAACAAACTGAGAGGGCGAAATCAGAATTCTCTTAAGTGGGCAGGAGAGAGAAAAATTTGTAATTCATAGGACGATAAGCACTTCCACAATTAGCAGTAGCAAAATCATTATAGAGTTCAAAAGATAGCTGCAAATTTAAAAAGGGAGTAGACATGAGTTTTTTGTTTACATATTATGCCATGGAATAGAGTTAGTAAGGCATATTGTAAGAGTCATTAAGAGGGAGAAAAACTCTTAAATTCATATTTATTCAGTGATTAGTGTATATATTTGAAATTGCAAAAGAAAGATTAATTATAAATGGAACATCAACTAGCATACCTTCCCTATGAGAAACTTTGAAACTCTTAACTACTGTAATTCATATTGGTGGTTATATGAAAATTCTAGAATGGTTATAATTCTCTGATCATCGCACCTATACAGTAATTGATAACTCTGAAATTTAAAATATGCTTTAAATTACTAAGTATAAATTAGCTTATGCCTTGCCTTTGGCTATACTTAAGTTTCTAAATTCAGTCTCTTTTATACCATGGAGTGAATTTAACCCTCAATTCTTAATTGAAGCATGTACTTCAAGTGCTGCGCCTTTTTATTTAAAGTTTATTCATATCATATTTTAGAAGTAATTGTGACTGACTCAACTCTTGGGCTTTTCCGAAATTCTGCTTCCATGTTATAGTAACAGAAGTGTGACTTCAATTTTCTCTTTTGAATTGAGAAATAATTGAGGACAGTTTTGAAAAGGAGTCAAGTGCTTGTTTTCTCTGAATAATCCTGCAATTTTGTTTTTTGAGTGTAACATCATGGATGGTGTGTTTAATGCTGATGAGCAAATTGCATTTAAGCCGGAAATGTAAGAAGGGTTTGTAGATAAAAGAAATACAGTGGGTAAAAGCAGACAGAGCTAATTAATGTGGATCCATTCCAAAGGAAAAATTGTGGGTTTGGCAGTTATGAAAGGAAATATGTGGTTCAGAAATCAAAAATTCAAATGACAGAGATGAACCAAGATACTAAAATAAACAGCAGCCATAAAGATAGAGGTATGTTGAGCTGTGTAACCAGTTAAAAATATTATGTACATTTTAGTAAAATTGATATTAGGCTCCATTTATGAGCAAGATTTAGGATATTACTTTATTATTACTTAAATAAAAAGACTAGGGCTTCCCTGGTGGCGCAGCGGTTGAGAGTCTGCCTGCCAATGCAGGAGACACGGGTTCGTGCCCCGGTCCGGGAAGATCCCACATGCCGCGGAGCAGCTGGGCCCGTGAGCCATGGCCCCTGAGCCTGCGCGTCTGGAGCCTATGCTCCACAACGGGAGAGGCCACAGCAGTGAGAGGCCCACGTACCACAAAAAAAAAAGACTAGTGCATTAAAAATATTATAATGGAAAAAATTCCACATATAATTTCCTCATTGTTGGCAAAGAATGTATATGGTACATTATTATTTCTAAAATTGCCCTAAACAATCAGTACATATATGATCTCTTCAAGATGTTTCCCCACATCCTTAGGCTAGAAATAAAACTGTTCATATTTCAAAAGTAAAGAATAAATAGATAACAAAGGAGAAAGATGCACCTGGTGTGTATTCATGCTTTGTTTCCTTCATTTTTCTTTGTGAGGGTGGGTGTGATACTTTATTTAAAAGATTGGGGTGGAAATACTCTTCTGAGGTACAAGACACTAACTGGAAAATGGATTTGTTAAAAATCTTTGAATTCTTTGGTTTTCAGATGATTTGCAAGCTACCAAAGAAAGGTAATTCAAATATACTATAAGTAATATAACAATGACTATAAAAGCTGAGTTGAACTTGACTGCTTTATCATTACCTGATCATTAATATTTACCAGATTTGATCATGTGTTTCATTGTAATATATGCATTCATAATAAAATAATCAAATTCTTGTGTTTCTTCTCCTCAGTATTGTGTGCTATTCCATTTAGCAAACTTCAGAGGGGGAAAGAATCTTAGAGGAAATAAACAAAGGGACAAAACTGAACTTTACAGTTAACTGGTTGAGCATTTATTTGAATTAAACATTTAAATGTGGCTAATTAACTCATTAACCTTTACACTGAAAATTCTATTTCACACTGTGCACTACACTGTAGTTCAGCTATGGTTCAGGTGTTACTTAATTAAATCTCAGGCCAAGATATTTATTCAAAGATTCTCTATTAACTCATTTATTAGGAGACCATAAACATTCAGAACAATGCCCAGATATATTTTACTATTATTTTATTATTAAACAGGTTTCACTCTTATAATATACCTGTTTAATAACTTGACCAAAAACACAAATCTTTTTCTACTAATTAAGAGGCATAATTATGAAAGCCTGAAGGCTTTCAAAGACAAGCATGATTGGGATTACAGATTCTTTATACCAGTTATACATTTATTTCCACTTCAATTTTATACTCTGTTTTTATATATACTGTTCATTTTAAAATTTAATTCAAGGAAGTTTAATTGAAGCAATTACATTCTATATTAAGAAAAATATTTATGAATCAGAATTTTTTCTTCAATTAGAGTAAAAATTCTATATCTCATTATGCTTATGACATCATTATGGGGTAAATAAAAACTAATCTCTTTCATAAATTAAAAAAGTAGAAATACTGGAATCACAGTTTGGCTTCTACCAAGCATAAGTTATCTATCTGTTTATCTATCTATCTATCCATCTATGTATCTTATGTTCCAAATATATAATTGCTTCTCAGAGTGCCTTTTCCCAAGATTTCTATTACCACATGACTTTATCACTCCCCTCAATTTCTCAATAGTGAAAGCATTTAGGATAGCTTTTTGTTATATAATTTATGCTTTATTATGTTTCATTTACAAAATGAAACAAATAAAATAACTTTTTTTAAAGTAGAGATTAGAAAAGCATTGATGAATGAATTTTGAAAATCATAGTTTCCAGGTTAAATTGACAATAGAAAATCTAGAACAATGATATTTACTAGCAGAAATATATACAGAAGTTTCTCCTTATAGAATATTTTTAACAGTACATTATCTGCCTAAATTGCTTATTATTAATGTGCATAAAATTTGAGACCTGGTTTTTCTAAGTTTATAGTTATAAAAAAAGGAGGATCCCCAAATCAAAAAAAAGTTGCATTTTAAACAGTGTTTTTTTAATTATTGCTCAAACCTCACAACTTGATGTAGGAAAAAGAAAAACTTCAGCAGCTATTTCTCCTGGTTTTTGGTTCCAGAAGTTTTGGATTTCAGGCATATTTTATCGTTTTTGCCTTTATCCTTTGAATCATTAGTATAGTTTAGTGTTAGATAAGATCTAGTTTTGAGAGATCAACCCTTATCTTACAACTTTGTAGCAGTAGTAAGATTGTTTTTCAGACTCATGTTTCACTTCCTTGACAGAAAAGAGAGAGTGGAAAACTTGATGAGAACTGGACTTCAGGATGGCTTTCTAGTAATCCTTGGGATCAAGTGGTGAAAGTCCCAAATAAGTTTATGGGGGGATTTTCAAGATTTAAACTTAGACCAGGGAGAATTGGCCAAGGGAAGAGACAGAGAATGAAAAGCATTAAAAAAATAAATAAAAGTAAGGAAAAATTACTATTTCCTTGCTGTTCTTAGTATCCCCACTGAAAACTTATAAAGAGAGAAAATAGAACAACCTAAGAGAAAGTAATATATTTCTTTATATTTCTGTTAATGAGAAACTTTTTGTATTTTCCTGGATACCTGAATAGATGTTATAAGTGAAGACTATACAGGTGGCTTGGAGCCAGGGCCAGGTGACCATGGAACACACAGGATATTCTATTAAGACATGGGCCGCAGTGTACCATGATTCTTGTGCAGATTAGAGAGCGCATTTTAAAAGGCCCAAAGGCATAAATTGAAAGATATGGAGATTCTTGGAGGTTACGATAATGGTACATCATGAGTGAGAAAATGATACTGGGATGGGTATTCTGTCATTTCATCCCCACAGTACAAAGGCATGATGTCAATGTACATTATGTGTAAACAGAAGACTCTGACTTAACATTCTTATATGATGTCCACCAAATCTCTCCTTCACCTGGTTTTAACTGTGATGTTAAATGGGAACTTTTAGAATTGCTCAAGCTCCTCCTCGTAGTAAAATTGTGCAATATAATGTTCTAGGAGGGCAATAAGAGATAATTGGCTGAAAGATTAGTTCTGATTCCCACTATACAAGGCAATGGGTCATGGAGACTGACATGACTATAGGGACTAATCAGGGTGATTTCCTCAAGCACTTCAGTTATACCTGATATGATAAAGTCAACACAAGAAGTACAATAAGCTAAGAATACCATAATGGATTGGAAGGCATCTTCTATTCAATTTTACTGTCAAAGTACAGCCAGGCATAATTATAATTTCATTAAAATTAAAATATTATGAAACTAATTTGGTTACCAAATGACTGTCTAATGCTTTAATTAAATATGGTGAAAAGGCAAAAACAATAAAATGGTCGGAGCATTTAGTTTGGTTTTAAATAAATCATGTATTACCAGTGATACTATATTTTACAATATTTTTCTACAAATCCTTGATTAGAATTATTATATGTGTTTCAAATAATTTAGAACACATTTTCAATATTTTGTCTATGAGTTGAAATTTCACTGAAAATTAGCCACAGACTAGATGAGGAAGGTGAGTTTTCACGTCTAGACAGTCTCTGAGACCTTTGCACATGTGGTCCATGTGTCCAACTTTGGCTTTTATGATCCTCCTTCTCTAATACAATCTCATTTTCATTTTCTGAGCTCCAGTGAATATGTTACAGTTCTTCTGTATCAGAAATTGCTAGACAGCAGAAGCAAGAAGAACTACAATCCTGCACCTGTGGACCAAAAACCACAGTCACAGAAAGATAGACAAGATTTAAAGGCAGACGGCTATGTACCAGATGAAGGAACAAGATAAAACCCCAGAAAAACAACTAAATGAAGTGGAGATAGGCAACCTTCCAGAAAAAGAATTCAGAATAATGATAATGAAGATGTTCCAGAACCTCGGAAAAAGAATGGAGGCAAAGATCGAGAAGATGCAAGAAATGTTTAACAAAGACCTAGAAGAATTAAAGAACAAACAAACAGAGATGAAGAATACAGTAACTGTAATGAAAACTACACTAGAAGGAATCAATGGCAGAATAACTGAGGCAGAAGAACAGATAAGTGACCTGGAAGACAGAATAGTGGAATTCACTGTCACAGAACAGAATAAATAAAAAAGAATGAAAAGAAATGAAGACAGCCTAAGAGACCTCTGGGAAAACATTAAACGCAACAACATTTACATTATAGGGGTCCCAGAAGGAGAAGAGAGAGAAAGGACCAGAGAAAATATTTGAAGAGATTATAGTTGAAAACTTCCCTAACATAGGAAAGAAAATAGCCACCCAAGTCCAGAAAGCACAGGGAGTCCCATACAGGATAAATCCAAGGAGAAACACACCAAGACACATAGTAATCAAATTGGCAAAAATGAAAGACAAAGAAAAATTATTGAAAGTAGCAAAGGAAAAACGACAAATAACATAAAAAGGAACTCCCATAAGGTTAACAGCTGATTTCTCAGCAGAAACTCTACAAGCCAGAAAGGAGTGGCATGATATACTTAAAGTGATGAAAGGGAAGAACGTACAACCAAGATTACTCTACCCGACAGGGATCTCATTCAGATTCAATGGAGAAATCAAACGCTTTACAGACAAGCAAAAGCTAAGAGAATTCAGCACCACCAAACCAGCTCTACAACAAATGCTAAAGGAACTTCTCTAAGTGGGAAACACAAGAGAAGAAAAGGACCTACAAAAACAGACCCAAAACAATTAAGAACATGGTCATAAGAACATACATATGAATAATTACCTTAAATGTGAATGGATTAAATGCTCCAACCAAAAGACACAGGCTTGCTGAATGGATACAAAAACAAGACCCATATATATGCTGTCTACAAGAGTCCCACTTCAGACCTAGGGACACATGCAGATTGAAAGTGAGGGAATGGAAAAAGATATTCCATGCAAAAGGAAATCAAAAGAAAGCTGGAGTAGCTACACTCATACCTGATAAAATAGACTGTAAAATAAAGAATGTTACAAGAGACAAGGAAGGATACTATATAATGATCAAGGGATCAATCCAAGAAAAAGATATGACAATTATAAATATATGTGCACCCAACACAGGAGCACCTCAATACATATGGCAACTGCTAACAGCTATAAAAGAGGAAAACGACAGTAACACAATAATAGTGAGGGACTTTAACACCTCACTTACACCAATGAACAGATCATCCAAAATGAAAATAAATAAGGAAAGAGAAGCTTTAAAGGACACAATAGACCAGATAGATTTAATTGATATTTATAGAACATTCCATCCCAAAACAGCAGATTACACTTTTTCTCAAGTGCTCACGGAACATTCTCCAGGATACATTACATCTTGGGTCACAAATCAAGCCTCAGTAAATTTAAGAAAACTGAAATCATATCAAGCATCTTTTCTGACCACAACACTATAAGATTAGAAATGAATTACAGGGAAAAAAATGGCACAAACACATGGAGGCTAAACAATATGTTACTAAATAACCAAGAGATCACTGAAGAAATCAAAGAGGAAATCAAAAAATACCTAGAGACAAATGACAATGAAAACACGACAATTCAAAACCTATGGGATGCAGCAAAAGCAGTTCTAAGAGGGAAATTTATAGCTGTACAGGCCTACCTCAAGAAACAAAAAAAAATCTCAAATAAACAATGTAACCTTACACCTAAAGGAACTAGAGAAAGAAGAACAAACAATACCCAAAGTTAGCAGAAGGAAAGAAATCACAAAGATCAGAGCAGAAATAAATGAAATAGAAACAAAGAAAACAATAGGAAAGATCAATAAAACTAAAAGCTGGTTCTTTGAGAAGATAAACAAAATTGGTAAACCATTAGCCAGACTCATCAGGAAAAACAGGGAGAGGCCTCAAATCAATAAAATTAGAAATGAAAAAGAAGTTACAACAGACACCACAGAAATACAAAGCATCCTAAGAGACTACTACAAGCAGCCCTATGCCAATAAAATCAACAACCTGGAAGAAATGGACAAATTCTTAGAAAGGCACAACCTTCCAAGACTGAACCAGGAAGAAATAGAAAATATGAACAGACCAATCACAAGTAGTGAAATTAAAAATGTGAGTAACAATCTTCCAACAAACAAAAGTCCAGGACCAGATGGCTTCACAGTTGAATTCTATCAAACATTTAGAGAAGAGCTAACACCCATCCTTCTCAAACTCTTCCAAAAAATTGCAGAGGAAGGAACACTCCCAAACTCATTCTATGAGGCCACCATCACCCTGATACCAAAACCAGACAAAGATACAACAAACAAGAAAATCACAGACCAATATCACTGATGAATATAGATGCAAAAATCCTCAACAAAATACTAGCAAACAGAATGCAACAACACATTAAAAGGATCATACACCATGATCAAGTGGGATTTACCCCAGGGATGCAAGGGTTCTTCAATATACATTAATCAATCAATGTGATATGCCATATTAACAAACTGAAGAATAAATAGTATATGATCATCTCAATAGATTCAGAAAAAGCCTTTGACAAAATTCAACACCCATTTATGATAAAAACTCTCCAGAAAGTGGGCATAGAGGGAACTGACCTCAAAATAATAAAGGCCATATATGACAAACGCACAGCAAACATCATTCTCAATGGTGAAAAACTGAAAGCATTTTCTCTATGATCAGGACAAGACAAGGATGCCCACTCTCGTCACTAGTATTCAACATAGTTTTTGAAGTCCTAGCCATGGCAATCAGAGTAGAAAAATAAATAAAAGGAATACAGCTCAGAAAAGAACAAGTAAGACTGTCACTGTTTGCAGATGACATGATACTATACATAGAGAATATTAAAGGTGCCACCAGAAAACTACTAGAGCTAATAAATGAATTTGGTAATGTTGCAGGATAAAAAATTAATCCACAGAAATCTCTTGCATTCCTATACACTGGCAACAAAAGATCAGAAAGAGAAATTAAGGAAACAATCTCATTCACCACTGCAACAAAAAGAATACAATAACTAGGAATAAACCTACCTAAGGAGGTAAAAGACCTGTACTGGGCTTCCCTGGTGGTGCAGTGGTTGAGAGTCCGCCTGCCGATGCAGGGGACACGGGTTCGTGCCCCGGTGCGGGAAGATCCCACGTGCTGCGGAGTGGCTGGGCCTGTGAGCCATGGCCGCTGAGCCTGCGCGTCCGAAGCCTGTGCTCCGCAGCGGGAGAGGCCACAACAGTGAGAGGCCCGCATACCACAAAAAAAAAAAAAGACCTGTACTCAGAAAACTATAAGATACTTCTGAAAGAAATCAAAGATGACACAAACAGATGGAAATATATACCATGGTCTTGGATTGGAAGAATCAATATTGTGAGAATGACTATACTACCCAAAGCAATCTACAGATTCAATGCAACCCCTATCAAATTACCAGTGGCATTTTTTACAGAACTAGAACAAAAAATCTTAAAATTTGTAGGGAGACACAAAAGACCCCGAATAGCCAAGGCAGTCCTGAGGGAAAAAAATGGAGCTGGAGGAATCAGGCTCCCTGACTTCAGGCTATACTACAAAGCTACAGTAATCAAGGCAATATGGTACTGGCACAAAAACAGAAATATAAATCAATGGAATAGGATAGAAAGCCCAGAGATAAACCCATGCACATACGGTCACCCTATCATTGATAAAGGAGGCAAGGATATACAATGGATAAAAGACAGCCTCTTCAATAAGTGATGCTGGGAAAACTGGACAGCTACAGAAAAAAGAATGAAATTAGAACACTCCCTAAAACCATACATAAAAATATACTCAAAATGAATTAGAGACCTAAATGTAAGCCTGGACACTATAAAACTCTTAGAGAAAAACATAGGAAGAACAGTCTTTGACATAAATCACAGCAAGACCTTTTTTGATCCACCTCCTAGAGTAATGGAAATGAAAACAAAAATAAACTAATGGGACCTAATGAAATTTAAAAGCTTTTGCACAGCAAAGGAAACTACAAACGAGATGAAAAGATAACCCTCAGACTGGGAGAAAATATTTGCAAATGAATCAACGGACAAAGGATTAATTCTCCAAAATATATAAACAGTCATTCAGCTCAATATTAGAAAAACAAACAACCCAATAAAAAATGGGCAGAAGACCTAAATAGACATTTCTCAAAACAAGACATACAGATGCCCAAGAAGCACATGAAAATCTGCTCAACATCACTGATTATCAAAGAAATGGAAATCAAAACTACAATGAGGTATCACTTCACACCAGTTAGAATGGGCAACATCAGAAAATCTACAAACAACAGATGCTGGAGAGGGTGTGGAGAAAAGGGAACCCTCTTGCACTGTTGTTGGGAATGTAAGTTGATACAGCCATTATGGAGAACAGTATGGAGGTTCCTTAAAAAACTAAAAGAAGAATTACCATATGATCCAGCCATCCCACTACTGGGCATATACCCAGAGAAAACCATAATTCAAAAATACACATGTACTCCAATGTTCATTGCAGCACTATTTACAAAAGACAGGTCATAGAAGCAACCTAAATGCCCATCAGAATGGATCAAGATGTGGTACATATATACAGAGGAATATTACTCAGCCATAAAAATAAACGGAACTGGGTCATTTGTAGAGACGTGGATGGATCTAGAGACTCTCATATAGAGTGAAGTAAGTCAGAAAGAGAGAAACAAATATTGTATATTAATGCATATATGTGGAACCCAGAAAAATGGTACAGATGAACCGGTTTTCAGGGCAGAAAAAAGATGCAGATATAGAGAACATATGTACATCAAGGGGGGAAAGTGGCAGGGTGGGGTGGTGTTGTTGGGATGAATCGGGAGATTGGGATTGACATATATACACTAATATGTATAAAATAGATAACTAATAAGAACCTGCTGTATAAAAAATAATTAAGGGCTTCCCTGGTGGTGCAGTGGTTGAGAGTCCGCCTGCCGATGCAGGGGACACGGGTTCGTGCCCTGGTCTGGGAAGATCCCACATGCCACAGAGCGGCTGGGCCCGCGAGCCATGGCCATTGAGCCTGAGCGTCTGGAGCCTGTGCTCTGCAATGGGAGAGGCCACAACAGTGAGAGGCCCACGTACCAAAAAAAAAAAAAAAAAAAAGAAAAGAAAAAAAAATTAAATTCAAAAAAACATTAAATAAAATTTTTTTTTAAAAAGTCCATGTATGTAGTCTTTCTTTATGCCCCAATGATTTTCAGTGGTCTTGTAATTATTTAGGATTTTTGCCCTTAAATATAGCAGGTATGCCTGCAGATGTGGACCCCAAACACTCATGGTAAAATTCCTTTGTGCCTCGATTTCACATTCTCCTCCTTACTTTAACTCCACTGCATGGAGATGCTGTCATTGACCTCTATTTGTTTTTTTGTTTCTTTTTGTCAACTTTCTTATTTGAAAGGCTAGGAAAGCAAAGCAAATAGTCATCTAAAATGTACCTTACATGTGATGCACATAGATTTATTTTGAGGTTGCTATCCACTATGTATTAACATTTGTAAATATTATAAAATATAAATATTTGGGTAAAACGCTATTTTAGGTAGATATTATGGCTCAAAATATGGATTTTTAAATGTCCTACAATTATATCTGTTTTATTATAAGATATAAATCAAAGTTTTGTGTACTATTGATAAAGAATTCTTATTAGAACTATTATTATTGTTCTTATTATCATTGGTTTTGATGTTAACATCTCTAACATATATTAACTATTTTTTAAAACAGTTTTTTCTAAGGCATGGTCATTAGACCTTGGATGTTGTGTAGTTGTTTTGAGAGAAAGAAATATCTTTTCATTCCAATATTCTCGAGGAAGGGCTTTAAGCAAACTCTGCAGCACATCCCAAGTTGTATGACCAAAGAACCCACACACAATTTTTTTTTCTCTAAAGGTCATCTTTGGAATATATTTTTCAGTGTGAGCCCATGTTTAGAAATCTTGATATAGACCATTTTTCCTCTTTATATAAGTACTCTATATTTGAATTTTTCATCTGTAGATTTTTTGCTACAAGGTTTCTTTATAATAAACATGTATTTTTAAAAACTCTGAATATGCCAAGTATTGCATATTTTCCCCACTAGATAGTGCATTAAATAATGTGGAGAAATAATCAAGTATGCAATTAGCATGACCTAAAGTAAGTTCAATGTAGAAACAATGTAAAATACCAAAATGAGTACAATTGCTCAAGAAAACACACTGGAGTAATAGTTCCTGGTGGTGCATACTTATTCCCTAAGCAACTGCTAATAGCTTCTTAGGTAGTAGTTCCATTAACTACCCTGTAAATCTGATGTGAAACTAACATTTTGTGTTTTGTGTTTGAGATTTCCTTTACACAGGAATCAAGGATCTTAAGTGTAATGTATAAAATTCATCATAAATTATACCTCAAAATTTTATAATTTTATTAACACAATCATGAAATTTTAATAGCCACTGTTGATACAACAAACGTGTGTGTATATTCTCTACAAGAAACTGTTTTTGAGGTTAACTTTTAATATAAGTTTCTCTCTTCAAAACCTATTTTTGCTTTCCTATACTGGAGGGTATAACGTTACATTCACTACATATAAAATTACTATTATATATTTTTTTAATTAGAGAAATATGACATTCAGAACATATGTAAGTTATATAAGAAGATGTACAGGACAAACATATTTGACTGTATTTGACTACAACAACAACAAAAGAGTAGGCTCCTATTTCATGGCAGTGTAGAATTCCAAGAAAACAAATAATTCCAATGGAAACATATAAAGCAGAAAAGCATTTAAATATGATACTTGAAAAATCAGAAGTAGTCAATATATAATCCTAACTCTATGAACTTAATTAAGAATGAACACATTTTCTCTCATTATTGTCTTTTCCTAAAATGCATGTTGCTTATTTTAAGCACAGAGCCAATAGTTTCTAATCCTGAGTTTCTAAAAAATAAATCTCAACTGTGTACTTTAAGACTTGTTGGCTTCTCTAAACTTTTTGGTCAATTGTTTATCATGACTGACCTTTGAAGTCAAACCAATCAACTGTGACCTTCATATAAGTGCCACCCTTACCTAAGGAATAAAGGGTTTTCATAGTTTATGAGCTGGCCTCAGCTCCCTTCCAGTGGTTTCCTTCAGCACTTTATGACCACTTTATGACCAATATTATGGAACTCAGTTTTGCTAAACATACTTTATGCTCTTCTGAGTGTTTTAGCTCCATTCATTGGACAGCTACAGCTCACTTTTTTGTGCTACATGTTAAATTGTATTATAACTTAGTATAAGTATTTCATAATTTTTATTAGATGTTATGCTTCTTGAAGCCAAGGACTATATTACATTCATGATTTTTCTTACATAGTAAGTTCTCAGAGATTGTCTTTTTAAATAATAATTCACATTCATATCTTTAAACTGAATTATATGAATTATATTAATGTTGTTTTGAAATAAATTATCCAAAAATGTCCAGTGTAGTAATATTTTTAGCAATGCTCTATTTGAACAATGATGAGGAGAGATTCATGGATAGGTATGATATAAGGAAGATAAGATCTATTGGGTTTCTTTATTATCTGTTGAAAAAAGAGAAACAAGGACACAAATACAAAATGAGTATGGACCCACAGAAAAAGTAAAACTTCAACAAGCTTTGCTATTGTACAGAGAGGAATTACAGACTGCACCATTAATCTAATTGAAGATTCTTTAAAATATAGGAGGTAATTTATTACAGCGAAACACAGATTGTCTCATGGAACCCATGGAAAATGTAACCAATCATTAAGATATGATGGAAACCAGGAGAGGATGCGAAGACAGTGCATTCTTCCAGCCCAATTGTATGGCTCTGTTTTTGCTATCAACACGTTTTTCAATTGCATTCCATCACGGGCAACCACTCAAAGCTCTGTGTTGTTGTTAATACTAGTAACATTTTATTTAACCCAGTATATCAACAAGTAATCAATGTATATTTTATTGATAATATACTGTTTTTATATATGATGTCCTTTTCCCATTAGACTACTTCACAAAATAATCATAGTTATTAAATTCTCCGTGTGATAATGTCAGCACTTGTGTCATATCTTAATCTGTTTCTGATGGTTATTCTGTCTTCAAACTGTAATTTTCTTTCTTTTTATAATATCTTAACAATTGTTTTGGTTGAACGTGGGACAGGATGTATTGGGTTATCAGAACTAAGTTAAAGAGTCATTTAATGTGAGGTTTTGTGCTAACATGAATAGGGGTAGGCTGTGTTCAATGTTTGCTGTAGCTGTGTAGACAGAACATCCTTGTTTTGTCTCCCTTGTTTACTTTGGACTTCCCTAAGTAATACTCCTGGGAGAAAGTCTGTCTCTTGCCACTTTCTTCAGCTGAATCCACTGTTGTTATATTGAAGCCTTTTCGGTGGTGGTAAGCTGTAGGGGAGTGGAAGAGCTCTATAACCTTAGGGCTAAATCTCTTTGTTTTCGTTTGGTCAGTCATGGTCCCCGGGCTCTGATCTTTATAAATTCTTATCTCAGACCCCCCCACCTTCCACCGTACAAAGACAGAAAGGCTTAAGACAGAAAGTTCTTCAGCTGGCATGGGAGAACAGGAAAAGTCTTTTCCTCTGAGAGTAGGTCTTTGTTATGCAGAACATTCTGGGAGGATTTCACAATGATTAATCATCTTCCCTCCTTGCCAAAACTGAGAGGATCTTCCTTAGTTCTTCAGTATAAAAATTCCATCAAATTTCTGGAGGCATAAAAGTGTGGGGGCTAGGAGTTTCTCACTCTGAAGGTAGCCCTCCAGGAATTCATCAAAATTACTATTTAAATGTCCCTGCCAATTTATAGGTCCAGATACTTCTGTTCTGTGTAAGAAGATCTTGGCTGTGGCTCTGTGCAGTTATGTGTTTCTCCAGATTTCTGCATGTGGTTTTTTCCTGTGTTCTCCATTCTTTGATATGACCACGAAAAATCATTGATTTTCCATTTGTTTAGATTTTTCTTTTATAAAAATTGGAGTGATGACTTCTAAGCTCTTCACATGTTGGAGCTGAAATCAAAAATCTTGGGTGTACTTTTTTGCCTTTTCAAGAGAACAGGTAGACTATGGTTGTAATATTCCAATATTCTAAATACCTGTGATATGTACTAAGATATATAATGCAGGTTTGTATTGTGTCCAAGTGGCTCTTTTCTTTTTAACCTTGTGGATGAAAGAGAGGGGCAAGCTCCTTAAAGTAGGGAAATGAGCAAACAAGACAGCATATGTCTACTACAAACTGTGCAGTGCTGAAACAATAATTTGCAAGTGGAGTCCTCAGAGAGGTTTTGAGGTAGGAGGGAGATGGGCCCCGGGTGCTGGACAGCTGGATTTGAGAGGAGTAATTAGAGCTTTGCTTTCCCTAGACACTCCAAGGACAAAGTAGCAAGAGCTGAGCTCAGCTGGAGTAAAGAGATAAGAGGACCACATCTGTCACTCTTGAGGTCAAGGAAGCCTCCCCAACTGTACATGTGCAGGAAGGCTCATCGGGGGTCAAAAAGGGAGGGGGCGTCACCCCATAAGTGTTGTCAAACCTCCCACAGGCCTCTGCACTGGAATCCATCTTGGCAAAAAGTTGCACATGCACATTGGGGAGGAACCTAAGGTACGTCAGGTGTGGATAAGAAGTGAGATAAATGGCCAAAGGGAAACAAATACCCGGAAGAACGGCCCTATGTAAATGAGTTACCTGCCTCTTTACTGCGTTCCTCCTCATTAGGGAGGACTTCCACACCTTTCTCTTACTGCGTGTTTCTGCCTTGCTTCTGTCTTAAATAAACAAACTGTTTCTCTGTCTGCTCTCCCACATGTTATGCTGTCTCTGATAACAAACTTTTGTACCTGTTTTTTACAGCTTTTGCCTTTTTGAGAAATTCATTTTTCAAATGGGGCAAGAGCCAAGGGAATGTTACTTCTATCCTCCAGCCCCTGGTGCTCTAGCAGCTAGGATTCCTGGTTTTTCATCCAGGCTACCCAGGTTCCATTCCTGGGCAGGGAACTAAGACTCCGCTTCAAGACTGCTTGCTGCTGTCTCTCCGAGATCAGTTTGACTAAGATTCTTGACTCCTGGATTTTCAGTGGGAGTCTAGCTTGTGGAAACTTTAAATTCTGAAACAGACTGTATTCTAGGACCAGATTATTAAACAAGAAGTAAATGGTCAAAACAAATCTGTTCACATGTCTTAACTGCTACGTATTTCTCAGTGCCCTAAATCAGCTGCTTCAGAGATGGTGTCATTATACAATGCATCCAAGGCAGCCTTTACTCATATGTAAAGGGTAATATGCCCTCACCAAATTTTAGTGGTTGTTGCTGTTTTTCACTTCTTTATATTCTAAGAATAATATCTGTACATTGACATAATAAGTGTTTTAAAGGGACCTAAAATATGTAGTTTTATATACTGCATATATTATTAACTAGAAATCAACATACAACACTAATATACAAAATGATAATATATTTAACATAATTATTATATGATTATTAATAATTATAATATATTTAATATATAATTAATAATTAATGTGTAGTTTATATATTGTCTTTATATGTTATAGCATCCTCCATGGTGATTTTGTTTCTCTCGGTAGAGATTCCATTTATTGAAATATCTCTTCACATCTAATTTGGAACATGAAGTTTGAAATCTCAGGTTTACATATTCTGGGTAAAAATAAAAAAATAATAATCTAAATAAATTATTTACAAATTATCATGGCTAAGAATCAGGACACTCAACCATAAGTATTCTAGAGAATCTTAACTATTATTATTATTTAGTAAAATTTGGTAATTATCTTCCAAGGCATTATATATATATATAGGATCATTAACTTTGACAAAGGCAATGTGTTCCAACAATCTCATTTACCTTACTGGTGTAGACTCTATTTTTAAATGCTGTACATAGTACTTTCAATAATATATATGTTCTTTATTTCCAATAAATGGAACTGTATCATATTTTGTATAGTCACAGCTCAAATGATTCAACAGAAATTATTAGAACTGTCAGGCTGAATAAAGAAAGTATTGTGAGTAAAATAAATTACAATGGTAAGTTATTAGTTGTATGTAATATAGCTCCCCAAATTTGCAATATTTTTAAATTGGTACATAATATTGATTTATTTCGCAAAATATTTCCATAATAACTATGAAATAGGCACTATGTTAAGTCATGGGGATTCAAATATTGATAAGAAATGGTCACTACCATTGAAGTTTCCAAACAATAGTTAGGAAAAAATATGTACAAAATTAAAATATAATTACTAGAAGAAACTTGTACATAAAGTTCCTTGGTGTTACAGAAGAGGAGAAAAATTAAATTTTCTCCAGCTGCTTAGGGAAGTTGCCATTACAATTTCTGATTTGTTTAAAATATTTCCTAATTTTAATGAAATAAATCACCTTTGAACAATTGAAAATGGAAGTTGAAACTGAATGCCACATTGGAAATGAAAACAAGTCAAACATTTGCACATCTGAGAACAATTTATGTTAAGGACCATGAAGATAAGCTTAGAGTAGATATCCAGTTACCAATACATCAAAAATAGAATAATATACATGCACATCTATACAATATCTTGGAGGACTTATTTCAAGCCTTGAGTAAGTATGCAAACTAAAGGCTGGAAAAGTCAGTGCTTTAGAAGTATTAATAGTCCATGTGGAATATATTGGCTATATATCCAATAAAGGGTTGACAATATAGTAGGAAATTATCATTAGGCCCATACAGCAGAGAAAACAGGAACCCAATATGTCTTCTACATGATGAAATAGGTGTTTATCTATTTTTTTAAAATTTGCATTTCAAAATACACAAAATACAGTTTGCCTCACCCCCATGTTACATACTGCTCATACAGCATTAAATGGAATATAATTTATATTGTACTTTAATATAGATGTTATCTTAACAGGTAGGATGACTGCATTTACTCCAGGCATTCTTACATTTGAGCTGTGGAAAAATTCTTAGTTAAAATTAAAATTAATTCTGCCTTAGCAGTATATACTATGAGATATTAAACATGTACGCTTAAAATATTTTGGGAGGGTTCAGAAATGACAATTAGAAAACTTATTTTTTCTTTTTACAATATGCCATTTTCCCACATTAATCAACACTTTAAATAATAAATTACATAGCAAATTTTAAAATAAAATTAAGAGAATAGTGTACAAAAGGCTCGCTTTTCTTTATGACTGAAATCACTGAATTTATGGAAAGCTGTGTGTGAGTGTGTATGTGTGTTTAAAAAAGAAAGAAGAAAAGGAAGAGAAATTGAATTACTTGCCCAAAATTAGAGAGTAGAAAAATTTGAAATTTCCCATAAATATTTTCCAAAATTTATTATACAAATATATTTTGGGCATTTTGTTTGGGAACCCGTATATTTCTCTAGTTATTAGAACAGGTTTTCACAAGTTACATTTTCTAATATTATCCTTATTTTTTTCCTATTATTATTTGAAAAAATATGAACATATTACTTTCCACCTCTACTTTTTCTATTCATCCATTCAGTACATCTTGGAGGTTCTGTTTATAGTCCAGGCACTACTCTTAGGTAGTGAAGATAAAAGCAAGAAACAGAATAGACAAAAAATCCCTTGCTCACTAAGAGCTCATATTCCAGTATGATGCCCTAATTAACTTTTTCACAAGTGATATTGCTCCAAACTATGAATTGATAACTGGAAAGAAAGTACCATAGCACATGTTACACACATAAGGATAAAAGCAATGTACAAGAATAAAATATCCTATTATTCTATTCTATTCCATTCTAATATTCTATAATAATTATCAGGGCACAAAACAAAAACATTTTCGGATAAAGTTTCTGGGGACTTATTTTGTTGCAAATTAGTTTAAGTACAAATGATCTGACCTACATTCTACACATGATTTATAATACTGTGATCATATGAATGATATGCAAACATCTAAGATGCTTGAAATAAAGAAAAGTAACTGCAGCCTCTCTACAGAATGGAACTTTATGGACTGAACTATATCTACTTAAGGAGAAGAAAGTAAGAATATAATACAACCTAAAAGTTTTCTATACATTCTGTGATTATGGGAATAAAATGTATTGATTCTCTGCTGTTTCAATAAGACACCTGAGAGGCCTATATGCCTACTATGAAACAACAGGCTTTCAAGAGTTGAATAAGTATGCAAATCAAAGACTACAAAAGTCAGTGCTTCAGAAATATTCATGGTTTAGGTAAGGAGTTGTTAGATTATGTAGCTGAAAGTTCCAATTTGGGAACTGACTGATTATGCAAAGTCTCAAAGAAATAACTGAAGAAACAAGGTTCCAGCAGAAATTTTGATATTCTTAAAATCAGGAGAAAAGAGCAATTGAAAAGCTTAAAGAAAGAGCATGTGGTAGACTATTTCAAATACGGCTGCCAATAAATCTCAGTTCCTGATATTCATTCCCATGTACAGTCCCTCCCTCACTGAGGCTAGGATTTCCCATGTGACTGGTTTTAGCCAATGGGAGACTAGCAAGCATGATGCATGCAGAGGATTAAAAAAGTGCTTGCAAATTGGAGTTTATCCTCTTGGAACGCTAGCCCTTGCTTTTAGGGGAACTGCCCCCTGAATTGTTCTTTGGGAGAACTCTACCCAAATTAATTGCATCTGGTCATAATTCAGATTATGAGATCTTGGACTTCAGGTCTGTCTAAACATTATAATTATATAGATGAAACCCTGATGGTTTTAGGGTTGGGTGTGGGTCAGTATGTTTTACATGTAGAAGGAAAGTGAATTATTGATGTCCTGGAGGAAGATTGTGGGAGGCAGTTAAAATGTCCTTCCTTCTCCTGAACCACTAGTCCCAGAATTCACAACTTTTGTCTTCCCCTTCCACATTGACACTTGACTTCTGCATTTAATGAGTGGAATGCAAGTAGAGGCTTGAAAAACTCTGGCCTACTTCCAGACATTTGTAAGAAAATGAAATATATTTCTATAGTTACTTAAAACATTGTTACTGCAGGTATATTTTAAATATACATACCTAAAATATATATAAATTAAAACACACAGACTGAAAGAGAAAAATGGGAAAATACATAATTGAAAAGCTATAACCAAAATAAAGCTGAGTAACTATACTAATAGTGAATAACACAAGCAAAATATTATTTGAGAAAAGAATATCATTATATAATGATAAGTTGGTTAACTATTAACATTTTAATATGTGTATACCTAATAATATATTTTTAAAATATGTAGAGCAATAAGAGAGTAAATTATGAGAATAAATAAATAGTAAGGTAAAGAAAAATTAAATAACATTTTAATATAGAAAACATTTAACGCCCCCAAATCAAGGCATACCCAACACAGTAGTTGCAATGGTCAATAACTCCAATAGTTCTCATTATATTTGGAAATGATTTTGAAAATTATACAACATATCAGATAGTAAAGCACAATAAAAATTTTTAAAGAATTCGATGGTAGTACAATCAAGTTAAAATTCCACAACAAAAGAATAATTAAAGAATAAATGTTCTGCGAAATAAAAAAAAAAAAACCCTAAAGAAATTAGAAGGAAAAAATAATATAAATGAAATCAGAAGTTAAATAAGCCTTAGTGCATGTTGAGGAAATGAAAACAAAGGTAATTATTCTCATTTTTACAGATGTCCGAGTGAAATTCAATTTAGAAAAAGACTCATAAATTCTTTTGTTTGTTTATATAGCCCTAAACTGATCAGTTCTGCAGGAAGAAGAGAGGCAATAAATGGTCAGATAAATCCAGAGAACAAAAAATGAAATGGATTAGAAAACTGGTAAGGTAAAATATATGAAGAAGTTTGGAAAAAAAACCCAAAACACTAAGGTATAAACTGAGAAAACAGCCTTGGCATAGAGAGGAGAAAAAACTTTACTCTGACATAAGAATAAAAGATTGTATAAGTAAAGATACCCAAAAGACATTTTTAGTTGGAAACAAGATAAGCTCAGGAGTTTTTGCTATATGATGTCAACCTTTTGAGTACAAAACTATTAATAGAAGAAGAAACGTGGAATTGGCCTGGAAGCTCAAGAAGCATGGAAGATTTGGAAAGCTTTTCTGTGGGATATAAGTAAAAGCCAATACGGACAATTTAAAAATACTAAAGAATAAAGAGATAGATTTTGTTAATCTGTGACAGACTTAGTAAACAGGATTTAATAATTATTTTACTATATGCGGATGTTCCGCAGTCTAAGAATGAGAATTTGGATGGGTGAGGATCCAGATGTGGCCCTGAGCACACTAGTGGTATTAAAGAATCTAGGGAAAGATGCTAGCACACAAATAAGCTCTATGTCTTTGTCTTTCAGTATTCTGACTATGCTGTGTTTGGGCATGGATCTCTCTGTGTTTTCGATACTTCAGGGAGTTTGAGCGGCTTCTATATGCAGATAAATACTTTTTCAGCAAAACTGGAGTAGTTTTCAGTCATTATGTTTTCAAATATTTTTTCTGCTTCTTTCTCTTTTTCTTCTCTTTTTTGGTACTCCCCCATTATGTGTATTTTGATGCACTTTAATGCTTACACATTTCTCTAAGGCTCTGTTCATTTTTCTTCTTTTTGTTTCCAGATTGCATTATCTCTATCAATCTAGTAACCTATCTTCAAGCCTTCTGCCAGTTCAAATGTACCCTTGAGTCCTTCTAGTAAATTTGTTATTTTGATTATTGTTTATTTCAAATCCAGAATTTCCATTCATGAAGCAAAATTCATATACTATGGCAAGACAAGAAAAACTTAAATATAAAAAATTTCTCTGCCCTTTGGCCTCCTCACCCCTCTCTACTGTGCAGTGTGTATTTGCATTATGCATAAACCAACCCTCCCCCACTGGGAGAAATAACTGCCCAACCATAAAGAGCAATATTCTCAATATAATTACATGACTGGAAATTTAAATAAATAATGTATATGACTTGATTAATAAAGTTTAATTCATTATAAAAAATAAAAATTTAAAAATAGACCATATATTTTAGTTCAAAAAAAACCAGTAACATTCTCCTAGCACCAACAAGACAACTCGTTAAAAGATAACATTCCTTCTTAATCTTGTAAGGGACCATGATGACCCATGACCCACTGCTTGCTAGATTGTGTAAACTGGCAACAATACTTAATTTAATGGACAGTCCTTTGTCTCAAAATCTTATATAACTGTGCTTTGATCTCTAATCCATGGAACAGTTCTCAAAGCTTCCTGAGAGTTTGTTCCTGGGTTATAAACCTCAAACTGGCTCAAATAAAATTTTCCATTTCTTTCTTAGATTAACTAAGTTCTGTGAACACATTTTATTCTTTTTTTAAAAATTTTTTTTGTGGTATGTGGGCCTCTCACTGTTGTGGCCTCTCCCGTTGCAGAGCACAGGCTCTGGACGCGCAGGCTCAGCGGCCATGGCTCATGGGCCTAGCCACTCCGCGGCATGTGGAATCTTCCCAGACCAGGGCATGAACCCGTGTCCCCTTCATCGGCAGGCGGACTCTCAACCACTGCACCACCAGGAAAGCCCTCTTTTCTTTTTTTAATTCTTAAATTTGATTTATTTTTGTATACAGCAGGTTCTTATTAGTTATCAATTTTATACATATTAGTGTATATATGTCAATCCCAATCTCCCAATTCATCACACCACCACCACACCCCGCCACTTTCCGCCCTTGATGTACATACGTTTGTTCTCTACATCTGCATCTCTATTTCTGCCCTGAAAACTGGTTCATCTATACCATTTTCCTAGGTTCCACATATATGTGTTAATATACGATACTTGGTTTTCTCTTTCTCACTTACTTCACTCAGTATGACAGTCTCTAGATCCATCCACGTCTCTACAAATGACCCAATTTTGTTCATGTTAATGACTGAGTAATATTCCATTGTATATATGTACCACATCTTCTTTATCCATTAGTCTGTCCATGGGCATTTAGGTTGCTTCCATGACCTGGCTATTGTAAACAGTGCTGCAATGAACATTGGGGTGCATGTGTCTTTTTGAATTATGGTTTTCTCTGGGTATATGCCCAGTAGTGGGATTGCTGGGTCATATGGTAATTCTAGTTTTAGTTTTTAAAGGAACCTCCATACTGTTCTCCATAGTAGCTGTATCAATCTACATTCCCACCAACAGTGCAAGAGGGTCCCTTTTCTCTACACCCTCTCCACCATTTGTTGTTTGTAGATTTTCTGATGATGCCCATTCTAACTGGTGTGAGGTGATACCTCATTGTAGTTTTGATTTCCATTTCTCTAATAATTAGTGATGTTGAGCAGCTTTTCATGTGTTTCTTGGCCATCTGTATGTCTTGTTTGGAGAAATGTCTACTTAGGTCTTCTGCCCATTTTTGGATTCGGTTGTTTGTCTTTTTGATATTGAGCTGCATGAGCTGTTTATATATTTTGGAGATTAATCCTTTATCCATTGATTCGTTTGAAAATATTTTCTCCCATTCTGATGGTTGTCTTTTCATCTTGTTTGTAGTTTCCTTTGCTGTGCAAAAGCTTTTAAGTTTCATTAGGTCCCATTTGTTTGTTTTAATGTCCATTACTCTAGGAGGTGTATCAAAAAAGATCCTGCTGTGATTTATGTCAAAGAGTTTTCTTCCTATGTTTTCCTCTAAGAGTTTTATATTGTCTGGTATTGCATTTAAGTCTCTAATCCATTTTGAGTTTATTTCTGTGCATGGTGTTAGGGAGTGTTCTAATTTCATTCTTTTACATGTAGCTGTCCAGTTTTCCCAGCATCACTTATTGAAGAGACTGTCTTTTCCCCATTGCATATCCTTGCCTCCTTTGTCATAGATTAGTCGATAATAGGTCGTGGGTTTATCTCTGGGCTTTCTATCCTGTTCCATTGATCTATATTTCTGCTTTGTGCCAGTACCATATTGTCTTGATCACTGTAGCTTTGTAGTATAGTCTGAAGCCAGGGAGTCTGATTCCTCCAGCTCCATTTTTTTCCCTCAGGACTGCTTTGGCTATTCGGGGTCTTTTGTGTCTCCATACAAATTTTAAGATATTTTGTTCTAGTTTTGTAAAAAATGCCATTGGTAATTTGATAGGGATTGCATTGAATGTGTAGATTGCTTTGGGCAGTCTAGTCATTTTCACAATATTGATTCTTCCAATCCAAGAACATGGTATATCTCTCCATCCGTTGGTATTACCTGTAATTTCTTTCATCAGTGTCCTA
The DNA here is from genome assembly GCF_039906515.1 of Pseudorca crassidens. Classification (NCBI taxonomy): domain Eukaryota; kingdom Metazoa; phylum Chordata; class Mammalia; order Artiodactyla; family Delphinidae; genus Pseudorca; species Pseudorca crassidens. Next base: position 173,175,208 of record NC_090297.1, on the reverse strand, counting down.
TAGTTTTCTGCATACAGCTCTTTTGTCTCCTTAGGTAGGTTTATTCCTAGATATTTTATTCTTTTTGTTGCAGTGGTGAATGGGAGTGTTTCCTTAATTTCTCTCTCAGACTTTTCATCATTAGTGTATAGGAATGCCAGAGATTTCTGTGCATTAATTTTGTATCCTGCTACATTACCAAATTAATTGATTAGCTCTAGTAGTTATCTGGTGACATCTTTAGGATTCTCTATGTATAGTATCATGTCATCTGCAAACAGTGACAGTTTTACTTCTTCTTTTCCAATTTGCATTCCTTTTATTTCTTTTTCTTCTCTGATTGCCATGACTAGGACTTCCAAAACTATGTTGAATAATAGTGGCAAGAGTGGACATCCTTGTCTTGTTCCTGATCTTAGAGGAAATGCTTTCAGTTTTTCGCCATTGAGAATGATGTTTGCTGTGGGTTTGTCATATATGGCCTTTATTATGTTGAGGTAGGTTCCCTCTATGCCCACTTTCTGGAGAGTTTTTATCATAAATGGGTGTGGAATTTTGTCAAAAGCTTTTTCTGAATCTACTGAGATGATCATATGGTTTTTATTCTTCAATTTGTTAATATGGTGTATCACACTGATTTGCCTATATCGAAGAATCCTTGCATCCCTGGGATAAATCCCACTTGATCATGGTGTATGATCCCTTTAATGTGGTGTTGGATTCTGTTTGCTAGTATTTTGTTGAGGATTTTTGCATGTATATTCATCAGTGATATTGGTCTGTAATTTTGTTTTTTTGTAGCATCTTTGTCTGGTTTTGGTATCAGGGTGATGGTGGCCTCACAGAATGAGTTTGGGAGTGTTCCTTCCTCTGCAATTTTTTTGGAAGAGTTTGAGAAGGATGGGTGTTAGCTCTTCTCTAAATGTTTGATAGAATTCAACTGTGAAGCCATCTGGTCCTGGACTTTTGTTCGTTGGAAGATTTTTAATCACAGTTTCAATTTCAGTAATTGTGATTGGTCTGTTCATATTTTCTATTTCTTCCTGGTTCAGTCTTGGAAGGTTGTGTCTTTCTAAGAATTTGTCCATTCCTGCCAGTCTGTTTTATTGGCAGAGTTGCTTGTAGTAGTCTCTTATGATGCTTTGTATTTCTGCGGTGTCTGTTGTAACTTCTCTTTTTTCATTTCTAATTTTATTGATTTGAGTCCTCTCCCTGTTTTTCTTGATGAGTCTGGCTAATGGTTTATCAATTTTGTTTATCGTCTCAAATAACCAGCTTTTAATTTTATTGATATTTGCTATTGTTTTCTTTGTTTCTATTTATTTCTGCTCTGATCTTTATGATTTCTTTCCTTCTACTAACTTTGGATTTTATTACTTCTTCTTTCTCTAGTTCCTTTAGGTGTAAGGTTACATTGTTTATTTGACATTTTTCTTGTTTCTTGAGGTAGGCTTGTATTGCTATAAACTTCCCTCTTAGAACTGCTTTTGCTGCAATCCATAGGTTTTGGATCGTCATGTTTTTTTGTTTCTTTGTTTTTTAATTTTATTTATTTATTTACTTATTTTTGGCTGTGTTGAGTCTTTGTTTCTGTGCGTGGGCTTTCTCTAGTTGCGGCGAGTGGGGGCCACTCTTCATCGCGGTGCGCGGGCCTCTCACTGTTGCGGCCTCTCTTGTTGCGGAGCACAGGCTCCAGACGTGCAGGCTCAGTAGTTGTGGCTCACGGGCCTAGTTGCTCCGTGGCATGTGGGATCTTCCCAGACCAGGGCTTGAACCCGTGTCCCCTGCATTGGCAGGCAGATTCTCAACCACTGCGCCACCAGGGAAGCCCTGTCATGTTTTTTTGTCATTTGTCTCTAGGTATTTTTTGATTTCCTCTTTGATTTCTTCAGTGATCTCTTGGTTATTTAGTAGCATATTGTTTATCCTCGATGCATTTTTGTTTTTTACGTTTTTTCCCCTGTAACTGATTTCTAATCTCATAGCACTGAGGTCAGAAAAGATGCTTGATATGATTTCAATTTTCTTAAATTTACCAAGGGTTGATTTGTGACCCAAGATGTGATCTCTCCTGGAGAATGTTAATTAAGTCCTGAAAGCAGTGTGTGATCTCATTTGGAAGACTTTGGGCTTTGGATGGATTCAAGTCCCAGCCACATGGGTTCAAGTTCCAATCAGGGTTTTGGCAGGGATCAAGTCCCAGTCTGGGTTTAGGCCAGGTTCGAGTTCTGGCATGTGGGTTCAAGTCCCAATTTGAGTTGCACGGTTTCAGTCATGTCTGCCAGCACCTACTATGTTTTAAAAGTGGCAAGTTAACAAGCAAGTTTTATCACCCAAATTTATTAATTTATAAAATGATATTTTAGAATTAGAAGAGAATCTAATGAAATCCATCCGTCCATCATACTATTAGACCAATGTGACCAAAGGAAGTAAGGGGGATTTGCTTTATTTATGGGAAAGAAAGGGAAGAAATAGGATTAGGATCAAGATCTCCAAATTTGCTGGTCAAGTTCTCTTTCATGTGTCATTGTATACAAATGCAGATTATTTTATAGTCAAATTAGTTGAATTACTGGTAGTTAAGTTTCCTTGCTTTATGTTGACAAATTATTCTTCAAGGGAATTTCAGTCCTGACTATGATTTATTCAAACAGATAGAATATCACCCTTTCAATAGTAATTACCCTTGGGGGGAAAAAGTTTCATTACTAAAATTGTTCAGGTGTTTATTATACAGATTGAAATCACAGATATTTGAAATTGTACAAATTCAATTTGAACAGGAAGTCTGTCTATCTGTAGCCTTAGCCAGGGAAACAGTTCCTTGATTATTGGAAACAAGATAATAGGCGGGCTCATTTTGGAAATGGAAATGCTATTTGGGGATGGAAACTATCAGTGTAATCAAACATGACCACTGTAATTTTGCCACAATTATTAACAAACCCCTTCACTTTGTACTTTTTAGTGGAGAAGACAAGAAATGGATACTGTGGGAAGAAAAGCATAAAGGATGCTACAGATTTTTCACTGAAGTGAAAGAAGAAAAAAAAGATTCAGAAAAAAGGGTACAAATGAACTCATTTACAACACAGAAGTAGAGTCAAGGATGTAGAAAACAAACTTATGGTTACCAGGGGATAAGGTGGGGGGGAGGGATAAATTGGGAGATTGGGATTGACATATACACACTACTATATATAAAATATATAACTAATAAGAACCTGCTGTATAGCACAGGGAACTCTACGCGATACCCTGTAATGGTCTATATGGGAAAAGAATCTAAAAAAAAGAGTGGAGATATATGTATATGTATATATATATATATATATATATGTATAACTGATTTACTCTGTGGTACAGCAGAAAGTAACACAACATTGTAGAGCAACTATATACTCCAATAAATTTTTTAAAAAAACGATTCAAGTTAAATTAATGCAATGATGGTATTTATTTTGCCCTTTTCATCTTAATAATCTAGATAAACACATTGATACAACCCACTATTATTAAATGTCTGTTATGTGCCAGTCATTGTTTCTGTGTGGTAAAGGTGAAAAAAACAGAGTTTCTACCTTTCAGGACTCACAGACTAGTGGTAATAAGAACACTTATGCAAATAACCAAAGCTACTAACTAGAATTTAAGTAACTGCATAAAATTATGAGTAATAAGCGCTTATGTCTTTGGACGGAGATTAAAAATGCTACTTGAGAGAAGATCATTTAATCTAAATATTGAATGTGAGTACAAGTATTCTTTTGAGTCAGGGAAGAGGAGCATTTTTACACAGAAAGAACAGTATGGATATAAGTGTAGGCAACAAATAAAGCTATTTGGCCATAAAAGAACTCAATTTAGAAGGTCTTTTTACTTCAGATGGCAACTGTAATGAATTAAGATAAAATTGTGTTCAATTTTCTATTCCATAATGAATTTTGTCAATCAAAAATATACTTTCTGGTTAGAAATGCAAAGATCTTAACTGTAAACGAAAAACAAACACTTCTGTAGTGACAGATTCAATTCAGAACTTTCAAAATCATCCGGTTACACAGGCAGCCATATAACTAATAGCAATGCATAAAAACAACCCCAATCCCTTATAAAGTTACTACTTGAAAAATCATGGAAAGTCAATTAATTCCAAAATGGGTGATTATTTTGCATAAATAACATTGAAGTAATTTTCTGAGTGTGGCAATGTATTTAGCAGAATTTGGTTCATAAGTCCCACTCTTAGAGACTTAAGTTATTGTTTGTTTAATTTCCATTCAAACATGTGAGTTAATTAAACAGTACTTTGTCAATATTCATTTCAGTCTAGTTTATGATTGGCTGCATAATTTTCTATTGTTAATCAGTCTGGAGACAGAAATCAAGGTTTCTAAGAAATGTACATACTAAAACATAGTGTTCCTTTCAAATTTCCCACCAGAAAAATATTTAGAAAGCACTATATTAATTCACTTGCACAATGTCATATTACTGCACTGAAGAATATTCAAAATTTAATAAAACATTTAACTTGACAGGATAAACATTAATTTCCTTAATCTGTTGAATTTTGTGGTATGTGAATATATTCTAATGTAAAGAACACTCAGAAATTTTGTTTCCTCATGCATAAAATAGAATAAATTCCCTGTATACTTGAGCAATATGCAGACATACACACATCTATTAAGGTAAAATAAGTTCTGTACAATTTTTACAATGTATTTTATTGTAAATGTAAATGTATTTTATTCTCTATATATGTCTTTGTGTTTAAATATGCTCTAGGGAATTTGAGTTCCCATAAATCATTATAATTTTTAGAACAATGTTAGATTTTGTTCCCCTGTTTGGAAAGATACATGGAAATTTTCACTTGTCAGATTTTGCCTTAATGTTTAAATTTGCTAGGGCTTTATTCAAAAACTCAAATAAACATGCTTTTACTAATGTGTTACTAGGAATCTTTTATTTAGAGTTTAAAGTCTAAGTTAAAATATATATTAATAATATCAGATGTCTCAGCCTTAGTCCCATCACCACTACTATGGTCTCACAAATAGAGATTTTAAAAGAACAAAGGAAAAAATATGTTACCCCATTTACTAGTAAATAGAACAATAGTAAGAGTTGGTGAAGATGCTAGGTAACCAGATCCCCTCAATCACCATTTAACCCACACATCATCATGATGTTGTCTGATCCTCAGAGGCTTCAACAGTGTTTATAAACTTTCAAAATTTCAAAAAGAAACCTCCACCAATCTCCAATTGCTTGATGATCTTTATTATTACTTGATCAATTCCTGAGAAATGCAAGTTAAGGTAAAACTTCTTATCTGTTGCCGGGTGGTAATAGTTCCTGACAACAACCAAGTCTGTGTTTTGAGAGTCAACCATAGATGCTTAACAGATGTTTGTCTTTAGGTGTCAAATGTTCCTCCACAGAGCACTCTGCATCTAGTGTGTGCACACAGAATACTATGTTCTTCTTTTAAGTCAAGGAAGCAGTGAAGATGCCTGTGGTACACTAAGTGTAATGCTAGGTACCTAGCTACATAATTAATTAAGTTAATTAACTAGTGTATTCTGTGTGTGTAGGTAGTGTTAATTATTGCAAAATAAAAACTCTTGAAAATGTGTGAGGAATCCTCACCACCATTGCTGCTTTGAACCCGTTATAATGCTAATTTTTCTCAAAAAGTGGAGTGGATGCACTCCTTTTTTCCCACTCCTTCTTTCCCACTCTTTCACCCAAGGAATGGTTATATTACCAGTCTATTGGAGATTGAAAATACTTCCTGGGGCATATATTTCGCAAGTTCAACTACAACCAAAGATGTCAATCTAAGGATTCCTGGGGTAGAAATAAGGAGAGAGAATCAATGCCTGAAATGAAAGGGTAGGTTTATGAGATTTTAATAGGATTTATTTTAACAGTTATTATGGGAGAAGAGAAAACAATCTGGATACCTCTAGAAGTTAAATTTATCTTTCATGAAATAATAGAAATGGATTTTTTAAATAGTTCTAAATATTTAAAAAATATTCATTATACACATAAAGCAGATGTTTACACAATTAGTTAATGGCAAAACTGAAGACAACAAAAGAGATTTTAATTTATACACGTAAATTATACGTTAGATAGTAATCAGATCAAAGGAAAATAGTATTAATAATATGGTCTCTGAATTATTCCGGCTTCCACAATAAATCTTCTAAATTTCTAATGGGATTTGATTACATTTTACACATGATTTATCACAGAGAATAAAAGCAAAACTGTGATAATTATGTCTTTTAACCACTAGCTCTATATTCCCAGTACCCAGTGTATCACTAGAGTATATATCTAATCACCCTTTTTCCAAATCAAAATTTTAATTTTAAACACATAAACTAGAAGAAGGAAAAAAATCCAAGATTTCAAAGAACAAGTTTTAAACAGCTGTTTAAGACCAAGATAATTAACCCATTTTTTTGATCAGTGGAGGAAGGTAAGGCCCTGTGTTGACAAAAGACACTACAGATTTCTGTAGGTGCAGAAATCCTATAAAATTGGCATCATTCTTTTTCAGCTTTTAAAAGTCTTTTCGAGGTAAGAAATAAATTGAGTTCAGATCATATCTGTCAGAACACTGTTTCAAAAAATGACTGAATGTTGCATTCTCAGCTCTGCCACTAACTCTAAGGCTTGTTATTGCAACTGTGTTTGTCCAGTTCTGTCATTTAAATGTTGTCATTAGGTTGTGATAGATGAAAAGAATTTTCAAACTGTGTTCAGTTCCCTGTTAGTTTTCCCTCATTCAGAATAGTTTTCTATTAATTCCAGATCAGCATATCTAGAGACTTTTGTCCAGATATTTATTTTGTTGTAATTGCAATTTGCCTCTCCTCCTATGCTCTTTTAGTGTTGGCATCTCACGGTTTAAGTAAAAGCCAAGGCTAATACTTGTAAGTACAATGAAAGCATGCATACAACATTCTGTAGGATTGACTGCAGCAGAAAATTATTCTTGTGTGTGTTCTGAGTCACAATCCAATATATAACTATAGTGTAATAAAATTATAGTTTTTAACCTGGGTAGGCTGCCATGTGACCAACTTTCTGCTCCATTTCTAAACCAGAACTTGATTATCAAAAATCAAGAGTTTAGATTGAACACAATCGTAAGAAGATAACAGAAAAGAAATAGACCTTAGTTTCATATTTTTTATGTTTTCTTATAATGATCAATGATGTTTGATGTAATCTTTCATGTTTTACTAAATATAATGATAGTCATAATCAACTATTTGTACTGAGTCAATTACAGTACCCATTATGAGTCCTATTGCTTTATTATACAATTTTCAATAATGTCATATATGTATTTTTGAATAAAATAGTATGATGCAAATATGCACATGAAAACAGAAGAAACATATTTGGAGAAACAGGTTTGAGGCAGGCCAACTAAAGTCCTAAGAAACTTTGCAACAAGAATATTAATGCTTTAATTATCCTGATAAAAATAATAAAAGCACTAATGCAGCTAAAATAACATGTTGAATTCCTAATATATAACAAAATATTAGACTTAATGAATGGCTTTACCATTTAAAAAAGTGGAAGTACAGCAAAAGGAACCTTTAACAAAATGAAAAGACAGCCTATGAAATGGGAGAAAATATTTGCAAATGATGCAGCGAACAAGGGATTAATATCCAAAATATAAAAACAACTCATACAACTTAATATCAAAAAACCAAACAATTGAATCAAAAAATCAGCAGAAGACATGAATAGACATTTTTCTAAAGAAGCCATACAGATGGCTAACAGACATGTGAAAAGATGCTCAACATCACTAATTATTACAGAAATGCAAATCAAAACCACAATGAAGTATTACCTCACACCTGTCAGAATGGCTATCATCCAAAAGTCTACAAATAACAAATGCTGGCGAGGATGTGAAGAAAAGACACCCCTTATACACTGTTGGTGGGAATGTAAATTGGCGCAGTCACCATGGAAAACAGTATGGAGTTTCCTTAAAAAACTAAAAATAGAACTGCTATATGATCCAGCAGTTCAACTCCTGGGTATATATCCAGAAAAAATAAAAACACTAATTCAAAAAGATACGTGCACCCCAATGTTCATAGCAGTACTATTTTTAATAGCCAACACATGGAAGGAACCCAAGTGCCAATCAACAGACAAATGGATTAAGAAGATATGGTATATATGTATGTATGTATACACACCCACACACCCACACACACTGGAATATTACTCAGCCATAAAAAAAATGAAATATTGCCACTTGTAGTAACGTGGATGGACCTAGATAATATTATGCTTAGTGAAATAAGACAGAGAGAGTAAGACAATTACTATATCACTCATATGTGTAATCTGAAAAATACGACAAATGAATGTATATACAAAATAGAAACAGACGCACAGACATAGAAAACAAACTTATAGTTACCAAAGGGGAAATAGAGGGGTAGTGGGACAAATTAGGGGTACGGGATTAACAGATACAGACTACTACACAAAAAACAGATAAGCAACAAGGATTTACTATATAGCACAGGGAATTATACCTAATATCTTGTAATAATTTATACTGGAATATAATCTGCAAAAAAGGAATTAATCACTATGTTGTACACCTGAAAGTAACACAACATTGTAAATCAACTACAATTTAAAAAAAAAAAAGGTGGATGTAGCTTGTTTACATGGTGTATAAGGAAAAGATGGGGTTACCAATTTATGAAAACAAGGATAAAATGTGCAAATTATCAGGGAGAACAGTGCAATCAGCACTACGTGAACAGAACATGTGGCCAAACTAAGACAAAAAGAAGACCATGGGATGGGACTGGCACTGAGTTTTAACAGGGCTTGCTGAGGCTGGCTGGTTTAGTGTTCTGTATCTTTAGTTGCTTTGCTTGGGAGCAGAAAACATAAGGGTGCTGGGAAAACACCATAGGGACTAACATGGCTTCCATCTTTTAACAATGTCATTCCTTTTTTCCCCAGTCATCCATGAGCTAATTTGAATTACAGAAATATTCACTGAAAAGAAAAGGGACTACATTAATACAATTCTTTGTATCCGGATAAAAATGTTGTTACTCTATAAAACAAGTGCTTTGGTATTTTCACTTTTATGATACATATTAATATAATATGATAATTTTGAAGTAATTTTCTAAAATCTTCAGAAAGTTATGCATAATGATTATCTTTTTCCATGTTAGAAATATCTCCATTTTTTCATATTTCCATACACACACACACACACACACACACACACACATATGATTTAAGGGATTTCGGTCAGTAGATATTATGAAAAGAAAACAAAACAAAAATGTAAACTAGTACATTTTAAGGAACTTTTAATTCTGATCCTACCTTTTCACAAAACTTCAGAAAAGATGCTTTCAGTTACTTTGCATTTTTTTTTTTACAAGTTTGTCTTTTTCTCGGATTTATATCTGATAATGTGCCCTTCGACCCCAGTCCAAATCCCACTAAGATCCAGCTTAGGCCCTGTCTTACATGTTATTGTTTTGCCCTTCATGATTTTTTTCTTTCTTTGTGAATGTTTCTTGGAAGTTCTTCCAAGTCCTCCAAGCTTTTGTTTACATACAGTCTTAGATTACTCTCATTTCTAATTTTGGGTATATTCAGCATTTAGAATAACCATTTATGAAGAAAGGTGGCCTCAATATTCTTAACATAACTCATGGTCTAAAAAGGCCATTCAGAATATTCACTTCCCTCAAGCTCCACCAGATTTTTTTTTTAAGTTCTTTGAACAGTTTACCATTATCCAGGGAGCAAAGAAATAGTTTTGGTTACCTTTTAAAGAGGTATCACCTAAGATTACAGTGTTCCCACTCATCAATTTGCTTTTCCACACTGATCTCTGACTTGAAATTTTCAGGCTGTCTAGAAGGTCAAGTAACAAAATAGCACTATTCATTATAGGGAATATCACTCCTGCCCTTTCGTTTGGAGGACCCTGCTGTTCCATAGGTATGACAGCAAAAAGAGGGGCATGAAGGCTCCATCTGCCTCTGACTTTTGTAAGCTTCATTTCAGTAGAAGCAAGGATTAACGGAGAGAAATGTCTCATCTTTTGAAAACATCTTGTTAAAATTTCACAACTCAAAAAATGGTATCCAAATATTCCATTTAAAGAACCTAAATTTTAAAATTAAAAAATATATAGATTATATATTCATTACAGGCCTGAATCATTAGAAATTTAATGACTCTTTTCTCTCATGGAATCATTGGGCTTAACATGCCCTTTTATATCCTGTTTCCAAGATAACTCAAGCATCTGCTTTATGACAGGACTTCAATCTGCATGGAGTCAAGTGTGACTATTCTGTTTCTTTTTATAGAAAGGATTAATTGTGTTTTACATCTTCTGAGTGACAATTATCCTGAAAGATACCCTTCACAATTCCTATCCTCTCCAGGCTCAGCAGGGTGACAACTGATGTTCTTACAATATCAAAATCTGACCTATAGGACCCTGACCTGAACTGATATATGAGCAAAAAACAAAAAATCATTGTATGGGAATCATTATACACTTTGACTCTCTTTATTTCATCACAATAGCCTACTCTTGCTAACACACTCATAATGTTAGCCCAATGTTTTAACTGAGAAAATACAAGCATTTCTCATTCAAACATGAAAGTTAACTACTTAGGTGTTTATGATTTTGGAATTAAATTCTAACCACTAAAAGCTCATATGTTCAAGACTAATTTTGGTAATTCCATAAGATAATATTGTACTCACAGTCACTTCATTAATATGCCAACGACATTAAATTGCCTGAACAATTTGCTGCAATATGTTTCATAAAAAGAATGGAATCTATTTGTTTAATCTTCAAGTTTGATTTCTTTTCATTTACTTCATACTTGCTCATTTTTTCCAAAAGTTTTTGCCCTATTATTTTATTCTTTGTGATTTTTTTCTCTTTTGGTTCAGAAACAATGTTTAGTCAGGTTATCCTTTCCAAATAGATTTTTCATCTGATTTTTCAACATTCCTGCATTTCACTCTGGTCACTGTTCTTTTTAGTCTACTGATATCTTAGAAGTATGTAACCATATCTTGAGCATATGTGGCTCAGAAGTTGTACTACAATGGTTCTTTATATCCTTCCTAAAAGAAAACTGGAGACATTCTTCAAAGTTAGAAATCTTAAAGTCTTGTACCCTGCTTTGTCCGATTCCTTTCGTGAAATTCCAGGACACTGAAACTAGTATCAAAACCATTTTCAAACATTATGTATTTTGAAAAAGAAATTTTTTTCTCAGATGTCACTATATATCTATCTGAAAAAACATAAAGTGATACCCAAGATAATAGAACTATTAAAGGAATCTGGGGCTTAACTTTCATTTTTTTCAAGCATAATATAAAAAAAAATCACAGCTGCGATTCACTGATGAATTTATAATACACTTACCAATTCATTTTTTTCTAAAGAAACATTATTTTGCCAAGAGGCAAAACTAACCCCAAAAACAAAAAACAAAAAATGAGAATTCCAAATCTGTAAATTAAAAGAAAGTCTGAAATGTTTATTTCTTAATCAAAAGAATCATTTGGGCTACAGTATGAAGGAAGATCCTGTACCAAGTAAAATAAATTTAACAAATTCATCTATATCTTTATATTGGACTCCCATACTATTTTTTCAGGGAAAACACCTAGATTTGACATTGATCCACAACACAGCTGGATTAAATGGGGGAAGGAAAGGGATTGGTGGAAAATGTATGTACCCAGTGGAATCTAGGTGGGAGGAAATAAGTAGGAGGCTACTGTTATTGGAGAAACTATGAGTTGTGTGTATATGTGGTGCAGGTGTGTGGACAGGGAATGTTCCCTGCCCTTCCAGTAAACAAAGAATGTTGCCCACCTTCCCAGTTCTAAAAGGATCGAGCCATCAGCCCCTGCAGCTGCCCGGGACAGTGTGCCCTGATGGGAATTCAGAATGGAGAAAAACAGGAAGCATTCTGTGCTTTGGATACTGGCCCTAGATAGTTAGATTCAAATCTAAGGAATAATCTGAGTGAACCCAGATCTTTGCATCCTCTCATACACAGAAAAGCACTGAAATCACTAACTTGAGGTGTCTGTTCTTTGTCATTAGCAATAATCTTGTGATGTTTGATTACAGCAAGGGATCAAAAATCACAGCAGGAACTCCTATATATCCTGGCTCCTCCCTTACCTCTTCAGAGAAGCTCCTAAGGGATATCTGAGAGGCTGCCGCCTGTGCTAGAATTCTCAGTAAGATCCCGGAGTACAGCTTAACTCGCAACTTTTAGGTTGTGAGTTTTTCTTCAGTCAACATGTGTGTTCAGCTATAAATTAAAGAAATAACAAAGTTTGATTCTATTTTTTTGAACTATTTTTTGCCAGTCTGTCAATTATAAGAGTTGGAAGAATTAGACTCTGGCCTGAAGAAAGTTATGTAACAAATAGATAAACACACAGAAAGAAAAATGTAAACTAGAGAAATTAGAGGCAGTATGCTAAGTATAGAAACCTAGAGTGGAAAAAGTGGAGACAAAGTATACTGAGAATAAGAAAATGATTAACAAAGATATATTACCTAAAGTGACTTAGACTAGGAGAAATTAAGAGAAGATACAACAGAGCTTCATAGTGGTGAAATCAGCATATAAAATATAGGCCAATTCTAGATTTACAAATGTCTAATTTTGATATCAGTTCATGTGTCTGATAAAATTCAGTGACCAATAAAACTTATTTCCTTGGTCCTAAAAGCTGGAGAAACATCCATTTTATTTATTTATTTATGTTGTTGTTGTTCTTGTTGATATTCCTAATTACATTATGTATTGTATTTCTGCTAATTTTTTTCTTTTTCCTTTTTCATGGAAAGGCATTTTACTTTAAATATAGCAGTGTGTACACATCCATTTAAAAATTGTATTTGTTTTCTTCTTCTCTTGGAAATCACCCAAAAGAAAACAGAAAAATGAGAAACAAAAATAAAATGTCAACTTTGAAGAAATCAACAGATATCTAAAACTCTGAATCCCAAAATATGAGGAGAGGTTGTTTCCAAAACTTTTTGAAGGTCAAATAGGTGCAGGAAAATATAGATTATCACATCCATGGACACAGATCTTGAAAAAGCTTACAAAACACACTTGTCAAGTAAGTAGTACACCCTGAAGTGGAAAGCAACCATGTTTCTCTTCAGCTGTGGAAATAAAGTGCAAATACCCAGCCATGAGACTTTGCTGGGTTGGTAGCTTGATATGCAGGAGTGAAAAAGCCACACGGGCTGTTTATGTGTCTGGACAGCAGAGCGGGGAGAGCTACTCTGGTTTGAGAGCCCTGTGATGCTACTCTTGACTGGCTGGGGAGACCTCATTCACACCCAAATAATCCTAAAAGGGAAATTCTAGTAACCTGGGAACATGAACCTGAGCAATAATTCAATAGAAACAATAATAGACTGATAAAAAGTAAATATAATGAATAGGACAAAGAATGAAGAAAGAAAGGAATGAAAAATAACCAAAGGAAAAATACCACAAAAGTACTGCTGTAGATCAGATACAAATCATCACAAAAATATCACAATTGATTATAAAAGTATTGAAGCAGTCATGTTAATACAAGAGCATTAAACATTTCTTCATGGTGATGAAATGGTGAGAAGGAAATGAAACAAGAGTTGTTAAAACTCAGAAAAGAAATTAAATTTTAAAAGTCTCATAAAAATAAAGACTAAATTGGAAGCAGCAAAAATGTAAGACATTGCTAAAATCGCAATAAGAAAACACAGAGGACAAGACTTTAAAAACTGAGCAAAATAAAGTACGAATAAACAAAATACAGAGCAAAATACAGAGAAACTTCAAACAAGCAGTAGTTTTTCAAACAAGATCTAATACACTCAACTAGCATCTACCAACGGGTCCAAATAAAATAGTGAAACGAGAAAAAAAAAATTAGATATTCAGTTAAAAAAAAACACAACTTTTCAGATGTCAAAAAACACTTGAATTTACTTCTTTAAAGAGAACACTATATCCTAGGAGAAGATGACCTAAAAGTACCCACTGTAAAATAAACCCTTTAAGTTAACTGAATTTCAAATTTTATATAGATATGAATGCTTTGGGCAGCCAGGAAAATAGATTTAATTCATCTATAAGGTGAAAAAATAGGCTGACCTTCAACTTCTCCACAGCAATACTCAATGTTATAATGATCATGAAAAACCACCTATACAATCTTCAAGGAAAGAAAGTGTGACATAATAAATTTAGAGCTAGCCAAACCACTATTCAAACATGAATGAAACATGGACAAGGGAGCAATTATTTTTTAACTTACGAGAAACCAGAGTTCCTAGTAACTTCATTTGAACTGTAAGTTCATTCTGAAGAAATTCTCAGGGAACACATATTATCCACCAAGAGAAAAATGGCAAATGAACAGCCAAGGGACATTAAATCTGTTTCACTAAAAGTAAAGGTGGTGTTATGCTTACATAATGTGAACATAACGTGACTTTTATAAGAACAAACAAGGAAGAAGTATAAAGTGTGAGATATTTTAAGTGTGCTGATTTCCAAATTTTTACTAGCTGGAGTAAAACATGTCATTTAAGTACATAAATTACATAATAATAATGATAATAACAATAATAAAGCTGGAAAGTAGAAAGTAATGGTGGAAATGACAAATCTAACAGAAAAAAGGAAAGAGTCTTCTTTTCATCATGAAACTGTGCAAGCCCCTGTGTGTCTTTTGAAGTAAAATGCTGACTCAGGAGTTAATGATGGGAAATGTGAAGATGTAGAAACAAAGAACAGCTGTTGGGCTGGGAAACTGGTAACAATCTAGACCCTAAATCCACCACACAGCAGCATCCCAGTTCCCCGAAGGATACAGATAAAGGCCTGACACACATTCCTAAGTTGTTTTTCTAGGAAGCAGATCCCCTCCAGATGAAAACTGCTGACCACAAGCACAGACCCTAGACTGGTTGAATCCAGAAGGCTGATGATGCTTGAAGCTTCACCTTGATGCCAACTAATCCAAGAACTGTCTACAAGCTGACCACGCCCTGCTCCTTGAACACCAGAAAACTCCTCACTACCCCTTCCAGGGTGGGTCACACAGTCTTGAGGGCATTAGCCTACTGTGGCCCCCTTTGCCTGGCAAAGCAATAAAAGTTACTCTTTTCTACTTCACCCAAAATTCTGTCTCTGCATTTCTATTCGGCACCGGTGAACAGAGGTCAAGTTTTGGCAACAATCAATATCTTACTGTACCTTTCAAATTTTGAGCTTTATACAAACAATACCCATCAAAAGAAAAGAATAAAAATAAATGAATGAACAAATCATAAACAACTAATTAAATAAATAAAAATAAAATTCCTGATTTGAGCTGGAAGGCAGTGTATGACAAAAGTTCCTAGATAGTCAAATAGATCTTAGGATTTCCTAATATGAAGTATCTCAACACTTATGTAACATTCACATGCTACTAGCAATTACACAAATATCAAGTTGTGGTTCACAGGACTAACGAAGTCGCTCTATTATTGTAAATTGAAATGTGTTACTAACAATGCACAGTCAAAAGCAATAAGGTATCACTACAAGCACACCTGCATATTCACTTATTTTGATTACCTATATTTATATTCAGATACCATTTTATTTTACTGTATGATGAAAATATTAGAATTCATTAAAATGTTACCTTTGTGCAATTGCTCACAATACTTGTTTTAAAATTTTCTTTAGGCACTTTGCATACGTATATAAGAATTAGTTTAATTATATTTTTCTCCTTGATTTACATAAGGAAAATAACACTTTCCTCTAAAAACATGTTATCATCACTTTCAGTATATGTATGACAAAATGCACTTGGATTTCCCTTCTTAGTCTCAAAATTTTGCGAGTAAATTGGCATGTCAAATAAAGCTATGTTTTATGTGTTGACAACATGGGAGCTATTTCCTGGAAACTAACTCAATTCTATTTTCCTTGTGCGCCAGTAATATAAATAGAAATTCTCTTTCTGAAAATTAACTTCATATCTAAATATACCAAAACTTATCTTAAAATAGAGTAAAAGGTAAAATAAAAATGATTTTCAAATATTTCAAAGCTTTAAAATCAAATCTGGAGCCTAAACTCACCTGGAGTAAATGCATATATATGAATAACTACGTGTAGGTCTGCTCATTTTCAAGGCTCCTTAGACCTGCTTCCACACATATGACTACCTCTGCCCCCTTGTTAACAAGGTGTTTTACAGCTTATCAGATACTTATCTGATGTCCTTAGGATGATTCTCTCTCAGTGCCAAAGTACCTGATTCTCAGTTTTTATAATACTTATGTTTCTTCCCTCTGTGAACATTTCGAATAAACGCAATTACCAAACCGCAATTTAATCAGATGCTAAACTTCAGTTTCTTCAAAACTGATATATTTCCATACATAACCTAGTAACACACTAAGAAAATTAAGTAGAATTGAATAGCATCTATATTTTGAAGAAAGCAATATAGAAAAAAGAGAAAATGCAGTAGTTTTTAACCCTAGTCCATTTACACTTAAAAACTGCAGTGAACTCTCAAAGGAGCAATTGTAGAAATAAACTTTTTGAAGACAGAAATGAACAAAATGTCTCCTAAATTTTTCTTCATTAGAGAGTTTAATTTATTCTCAAGATTAAAGCCATAGTAAAATTAGCCATAACTATTTGGCAAGTTAAAATTTCCATCCCTCCAACTTTGATCGAGTGGTCAATAATAAATGTCAATATTGATACTAAGAATTACAAAATTTATTCATTTAATTAAAACGGCTAAAACTATTTGAAAGTCTTTGGATAGTACTTACAAAACAGAGAGACAGAATGTTATAAGCCTTTGCAAAGTTTTTACTCAGCAGGTACTTTTATGAAAAAGAAAACTGTAACCAAATTCCGTTATTTGGAAAAGTTTAACTATGGCAACAACACATGAAGTCTACCATCATCCTAGTTTCTTCTTCTACAAATTGTTAAGAGTATCATCAGGTTGTATTTTGGAGAGTATTTACACTACATAACAGAAGTAAGAAAAGCAAATTGCATACCGTTCCTAGAGAATTCTCTTGCTTCACTTTCTCACTCTATTGTCAACTCTCCCTACAAATTTGGACTGAAAACCTCAGTAAAAATAAGGAGCTAAAATAAGCAGCACTGAACGTCTTACAATTTAAATTTTGTGATTAATAAAACAAAGAATCTCATTTCTTAAGATATATAAATGAAATGACTTTTGCAAAAACATATGAGAAATGGATTATATCATTCAGTAAATATGTATTTCCCTTCACTGTATCAGGTACTACTTTTGTGCATGAGAGATATAAAGGTGGATTTGAAATTGCTGCCCAAATGAAATGTACCTACCTGTGTAGCCTTATTTTGAATAAGAAAAAAAAGTTACTTTCTAAATTAAAATAATACTAATCAATTAATCAAGAAAGATTATCTTTGGAATAATTTTCTTAGAGAAATATGCATTAATCTCAAATGATCCTCACAACACTCACAAAGTTGATGAAATGGTTAAACAATGGCTCAAATCTCCTACAGTACATTTTGTAATGGCAAGCTCAGACACTGTATAAGTTCTATAATTTTCTTAGGTTTGATTGAGAAAACACAACATATCATCTTGGTTTTGTTTGAAAGAAAGGCAATGGTACAACTGAATTAAAGGGATCAAGTAATAGACTCCATTTCTTTTCCCACATCTTTCCTATTTTGTTTTTGCAGGAAATTATTTCCACACAGATTTGTAGCTTGCTTCATTAAGATACCATTATATCAGAAAATATTTTTATAGTTATATACAGAAAATATTTTTATTTTTTAGATTTAATCATAGATTTTGAAAGCTCAGTTCACTAAAGCATGTCATTTCCTAACAATAATGATAAATCAACACCTTCTAGGATTAAAACATCATTTACTTAGCCACTTGCATTAAAGTCTTTTAAAAATTATTCTGTACATGCTTATAGGACATATGCACATATGGTTAAAATATACATGGATAACTAAATCAATCAAAAAATGTACTGGCTATATTCAAAAATTAGTATTCATATGATTGAATTAAAACATAAAATTGTTAGGAAACGTTCAATTAAAAAATAATCTTGTGTTTTCATTGGTGCATTTTTTCCATTTTATATTATTCCCAAAGACTTTCTATTCTTGTGAGATAAAAGTTCACTTTTAACTCATGAACTTTATGTTAATTTCCTCTATATAAAACTAATGGTATATCAGTCAGGATCTCAGGAAGCATCAACAAGCAGAATATTATGAACTGTTGATCTGCCAGTTGAGAACTAAAAGGCCAAGTGGGAATACGGGGGGTAAATGGCGTTGGTAAATTGCAGGAAGCTGCTCCTACGCCCTAGTGCCGGGGAACAGTGGAGAACAAAGAGAAAAGTCTGAAATCATTTCAGCTGTAGCTTGGAAAAGGGTCCCGGAGAACTGAGGTTCAGACTGCTGAGGAGGGGTGGATGTGGATGGCAGGGTGTCTCTGAGGGGCAGCAAGGGGCTGGTTCTGGTCAGGTGGACCACGTGCTCCTGGAACCAAGTGACAGGAACAGGGGGCAAAGGGAGAGGAATGCGCCATTCCTTCCCCAGCATCCCACTGTCCCTTTAGAGCCCTCACGCGGCATAACCTGAAAAGATGCCAAAATCCCAAAGATCATCCATGTTGTCACAAATGGCAAGGTCTCCTTCTTTCTTATGGCTGAATAATAATAATAATAATATATATATATATATATATATATATATACACAAACACCACATCTTTAGCCAGTCATCTATTAACAGACACTTGTTTCCATACCTTGGCTACTATGAATAAGGCTGCAATAAACATGGGTGTGCATATATCTCTTTGATATCATATTTTCATTTTCTTTGGACATATACCCAGAAGTAGGATTGCTGGATCATGTGATAGTTCTATATTTAATTTTTTGAGGAACCTCTATCCTGTTTTCATAGTGGCTCAACCAATTTACATTCTAGTAAGAGCAATGAGGTTTTCTAAACAAAATATTTTGTTAAATTAAAATGCAAATAAAATAATGCTGATACACAGGAACTCAGATTTGATAATGGCAGGGAAGACAGTAGAAGATACAGGAGAGCTAAAGTATTTGATAAAATATTAAGAGAAAAAGAAAATATCACCTATATTCAGAATGGGAAAGATGAAAATCTTTCTAATATAGCCTTTTAATTTGTTATTTATATAAGTTTTATGAAATTAATATGCTCATATTCTCATTTATTGTTCCACCAATAATATTATATATTTCTTTACTGCCCAGTTGGTAAAATAAGATCATTAGTACCTTTAATTTTTCAGAAAATCCTTCTACCTTCCAACTTTTAGCAGCTAATGCTTTTACATTATAGAGACAGACTTTGGGTGATTAATTTTTCATTACTTCCACAAGTGAGTGTCTATGTTGTGCTAACCACTGTGCAAGGTGGTAGGTACGTAAAATGGAGAAGGTCAAGTATGAACCTTTAATGAGATTGTCAATGAATCAAGTCCTTTTGTATTGTTTCAGCCTGTTTGCATATTTCCCTGTGTTTTCCATGGGTTTGATACGTGTTCTGATACATGGATAGTTTAGAACTCAAATTACAGTTTAGCCCGGTACTGAAATATCACGTTTTGCATGATGAAATTTCTGCTTGAATTTTACCCATTATCAGTATTGGAATTTCAGGGTTCCAAAGTCAAAGCTATTTGGAATTGTTTGTTAGAATTAGAGGTCATCTTCATTCATGTGTTTTAATGACAATAATTGACTTCTATGAACACTTTGAAAGTTTAAAATGAAAAGGAAATCTAGCACCAAACTTATTTGCATTTCTGGCAATATGTCCTTACTATTAAAGGGGAGAAAATAATATTTTATACAGGTATTGTAAACAGTAGTACAGTTTAGTTGCATGTTTTATTCATGAATAAAAAGAGGTGGGTGGTAGTGAGACACAAGACCACAGTGGTCCAACAAATTCCAAGCATTTGCTAGGGTCATACCTTGTGCTTTTCTAAATAAGCTCAACATCAGGGAAGCTACAGAGGTTCAGTTCTCCCAAAAAGTTAGTGCTGAGACAGCTAATCTTAATAAGCATAGAAATCTTGAGGGGTATTAAGGGGAATTAACCAGTTAATCAAAAAGCCCAGCATGAATGAGGGTAGCTTAAAATCTGAATGGTAATTCCCCAGGAGAATCCCAAAATAAAATTTTATCCAGATTTCCTTGTCTTTAAGTACATAAAATAATTTTGAAGTAAAACAGCATTTTAAAAGCTTTAAACAAATAATTTTATCAAAAGAAAAATTACAGATGAGTCCAGAATTTCAGAAGGGTTACACTGGAAACTTTCCAGCATCTATAAAAAATCATAGCAAAAAGGAACACGTGAAATAAAAAGAGAGAATACAGGCTGGGTAGCGATGAAAAGAGAAAATTATGGGAAATGAAATAGTTTCCTACGGGGAATGACGAATGCACAATTTTGAATCCATGCTGTTTCCAAGATATTAAAACTGAATATAGTACATCTGCTCTTCTGCGTCAGAGATAACATATCACAGTGTGAAGTTTCATGATGATTATGTGTATTCAACTGTTTTTTCTGGATATTGCTATTCTTTTGCTTTTTTTCATTATCTGAGAGCTAGAAAGGCTGCTTTTAAGGAACTAGTAAAAAAAAAAAAAAAAAGTAAAGCAATCCAGGTGACACCATAATGAAAAGTATGGCAAAGTAAAAATCCCATATTGGAAAGTAGGCTGGTATTCAGACCTAGGACTGATTATGTTGTTGGATGACTAAATACTCCGGGGTAGTACACTCCAGCTGCTGACGTGCAGTCAAACTGCTCACATACTAGTTCAGCTATATGATATCATTTCTCTTTTTTGACCTCAGAGAAACTACTGACCTGAGCCCTTATTCTGAGTTAAAGTTATACAGATACAGCAGACAGTGGAAGAAGCAAGGTATGACAAGCATATATATTCAAGGCAAAATGACATATAACAACATATAAAAATATGTTACAATACTGTGCCATGAAACCATCAACTACCCTGAATAGAATTATGAAAACATAACTGTTTCTGTTTCCTCTGACTTATAAAAAGTAAAACAGAATTTTCTCCAAGCCAACTTAACAAGGGGAGATTAAAAAATTGTCTAGGGCTTCCCTGGTGGCGCAGTGGTTGAGAGTCCACCTGCCGATGCAGGGGACACGGGTTCGTGCCCCGGTCCGGGAAGATCCCACATGCCGCGGAGCGGCTGGGCCCGTGAGCCATGGCCGCTGAGCCTGCGCGTCCAGAGCCTGTGCTCCGCAAAGGGAGAGGCCACAGCAGTGAGAGGCCCGTGTACCGAAAAAAAAAAAAAAAAAAACACAAAAAACAAAACAAAAAAATTGTCTAAATACTTAATCATAATAACCAATTTATTTTTAAGTAAAATGAATGCAGAAGAGGTAATTTTGTGATAGAAACATGATGCCAATTAAGTTTCAAATAACATAGAGCAAGTGTAGTTCTCTTACCCCAGCACACATATCCAAGCCAGGGAATTTAGATTTCCGTAATCATGGACAGAAGCTTATTATTAATTTTTTTCTCGTCCCTTAGTCTCTTCCCTGAAATAGAATTCAAGTCTCATGCTGTGACTCTGCAATATTGTTTCCCTGCAAGAAACGATTTTGTTCTGCCTCAGAGGCAATATGTTTTTATGCTTAATTCTGCCCTGGGTAGCCACAATGCTTGTTTATGTCCTTAATGTGACTTTTAAAGAAATTAATTTCCATGAATCATCAATAAATCCTGATTCTAGGATCTAATTCAGTTATAAGCTGAGGGAAAAAAATTACGTTTTCTTGCTCTATCATGTGTTTACTAATCGTGATTAAGCAGTAGCATTTAATCACATGTGTGGAGATATACAAATATATCATTTTCACATTTCAGCATAACTTTAATTATATGCTTTTATTTAAAGTTTTGTCACTAGCTTCAGATCAGTTTAGCCCTAAGTATAGCTAAAGAATTTACATTGGCAGTGTAATAAAGTTATGCAACTGAATTTTATCTTTTGAATAAATGCAAAATAAAACAAAGGTGTGTTCAAAGGAGTGAGAAAAATGGTGAGCTCCAGTGGCTCAGGGGAAGAGAAAAAAATCCAGTGTCCATCATTAATGATTGACATCATTGTTATATTATTTTTCATAGTTCACAAAATAGTGGGGTGATCTGATGAAACCAATCTATATTTCAGAGTAAGTGATAAAATTAAAGTGTCAAAATTTGCATTTTGAAGTTAAAAAAATTAAATTAGAGAGGAGTCTTGAAGCAAAGCTGCCTACATCCAAGTAGAAAGGATCATTAGATATTTAGATATTTAGTAATATTAAAAAGAAGTTGAATAATGAGGAAGTTCTACATAAAGAGAGTTTCCTTTTATTTGGAGGAAAGAAAAGAATCTGAACTAATTTTAAAAAATTCTTAATTTAAAAATGTGTTTAGTGTCCATCTGAATATTAACTGTTCTCAAAGGTACTTTAGTTTTGTTAAAAATATATATGCTCATAAATATTAAAGCTATAACCACTGATGACTCAGCTTTGAACAGTCTAGCAAGCATCACTATTCTTTATATATTCAGCTAAATCAATAAACGTATATACATTTATGTGATTAATCTTCCAAAAAACTATTATATTATGCATGCTGCATTGTAAACTATTTCTCAAGTTTGCCATGGTCATTTTCCATGTCAACAGATACTTTCCTGCATCATTATTTATATTGTTTCAATAATATTCAAAAGAATATGTTTATGGTATTTTTCTTAGCAATCTATTGACGAGCAATATATTTTTTCCAATTTTGCTATTATAAATACCCCAAAACAAAACAATTATTCAATATTTACTGAGCATCTGACTTGGTCTTATCCAATGACTGACTTCTATGGTCACGCATTTAGCCTCATCATAACAACTAGTGCTTTAAAATTTCAATACCAAACATCATACACTCTGACCACCATATTGTATGTTTCTAGCAAATGCTCTCCATTGCTCTGGCTGCAATAATCCTTAATTCATGAAGCTGAACACCACTGGAGGAAAACACAGACCCATTCTGACTTGTGTTGCTTCATACTCATGATCAGAAACCAGAGTAGGCTCGTAACGCCATCTAATATATTCTTCTTCCTTGGTTCATTTTCTTTCCTCTGCTCCTAGACAACTTTCATACTTTGATTTGCTTAAATCTTCACAACCTCCTCCCTGAGCTTTAATCTTAGCTAAAGAGCTGGGCTCTCCCTTCACCCAGGAAATGGAAGCAATCAGAAAAGATGTTTTATACGTTTCTACTACATCAGTGCTCTGGGTCATCAGTGGCCTTATACCATCTTCTTTCCAGTTACTGTGAATTTACTGTTTAAGCTCTACCTTTGCACAAGATTCCATCTCCACTTGCCTACTCCAGGGCCTTGCTCCTACAGCTTGTATTCTTGCCCTCTCCCTTGCATCATCCCTTTTTTCCACTGTACTGGAGCATACACATCAATATACAGATATTATTTTATATTTTTCTCTTTTACAAACAAAACAAAGCTAACAACAACAAAAACAAACCAAAACAACAAGAATCAGATTGCCCAATTTCTCTTCTTGACAGAATAGGAAAATTCTTTAGTTGCTATCTCAAGTTCCTCTTCCCCACTTCTTCCTCCAATCAAATTTCTTCCTGCACTACTCCTGAATTGCTCTTGCCAAAGTTGCCAATGATTCCCAAGAAGCTAAATTTGGTAGCTCTTTCACAATTCTTATTATACTTGATTGTCACAGGGAATTACTTTTTGCTTCTTAAAATACTTTTCCCCATGGCATCCAAGATGCCACATCAACTGACTTTCCCTCTTTCGTTTTGGAAACCTCTCACTGCATTTTTCACATTTTTCTCATTAACCTACTTTCTAAATGTCAGATGACCCAGAACTTAATCCTTAGGTGATTTAACCAGCATTATGGTTTTAATACAATTCATTTGCTAATGACCTGCATATGCATATCTCTAAGCCAGACCTTTCCCTAAATTCCAGTTATATTTAACTGCCTACTTCAATACCTCACACACATCACATACAAAACTGAGATCCTGGTACTCCAAACTCCCAATGCAGCTCCTGTAGTTATTGCATCTCAGTTAATGCCAACTACATTATTCCAATTGCTTAGGCCAAAATATTTCTTATCATCTTTGATTCCTTTCCTTCTTTCACTCCCTAGACCTAGTGAACAGTAAATCCAGATGATGATATCCTAACAAGAGGTGTCTGGAATTTGACCATTTTCACTCTTCACGCTGTCCTCACTCTAGACACCAGTCTCTTGACTACACTGTTGCAGCGGCCATTTATCCAGTCTTCTGTCTCAGCCCCCCAATTCTCAAAACAGCTACCAGAATTTCAGCATGTAACTCAGGAATGGGATCATGTTTTTGTTTTCTTTAAACATTCTCATGGCTTTATATATCTCTGATGGTAATAAACACAGTATTTAAGACATCCTGCATGATCTATCACCGCATCGATCTTGTCTCCTATTATTTCCACCCTTGCTCTTTCTACTTCAGCCACCCCAGCCTGCTCCTCAGTGCTCCGTGAGCACACAGGTGTGCTGCTGTCTTAAGGGCCTTTTTATTACAAATCTTTACTCAAAAATTTACCTTCTCAGTTAGGTCATCCACACTCACTCTATCAATAATTCCACACACATCTCTAACTTGTATAATCACTCTTTCATAATTTCTGAATCTTTATCCCTTGTCACTAATATATGTAGTCTGTATTATTCATATTTTTCTTGTGTGTATGTCTTCATCCTATTGAATAACAATTCAGAAGGATAGAAAGTGTTTTCCTGTTTCATTTACAACTGCATCCTGAGCACTGGAAACCCTGCTACACACATAGCAAGTAGCAGTTAATATTTTGAGTGAATAAATGGATGTTTCTTGCATTCATTCCATCTTACTTTATAGGAATGTTTCCTTATCATTTGCCCTAGAAACTAACATCTCAGCTTTGCCAGAGAAGAAGAGCTGGTAAGGGATATACCCAGGCAGCTTTATATGGATGGTGAGAAATATAAATTCTATAACAAATATAAAACCTTAAGGAATTGGTGTGTTATGGTCTTGGAGCTTGAATGATGGGTCACCCAAGGCAATAACAAATGTCAATATCAAACAGTAGGTATCAATGAACACTCTACAGAGATATTAACACATGAAAATCCAGGAGAGAACCTACTGAGTTAGAGACAATATTTCTGAGCTGAAGAGATGAACACAAAAGTGTAGGGTGGGAAAATAAAAAATGAACGGTTACATGATACTGTTTTTGATGTCTTTTTATTTTCTGAGTAGGTCATGCTGCCTAGAGTTGGCTTGGTTAAATTACAAGGAAAGTCATATATACCATGGAACAGAGACCATTCTTACAGTAGGAATATTTTTACTCTTATTTGTTTTTTAGTACCTAGACCTTTTTTTACATTCGATTAATATAGCATTAGGCTAAGGAGAAGAGTCAAACACAGGCAAATGGAAAGTTCATTTTCTACATCTGGAAGACATTTTCCATGTGTGCAGGAGAGAAATAAGGAGAAACAAGTAAGAAGGGTTGTAATCTTCCCATAAAAAGAGAGATAGAAATTTACATCCTGTTTTTTCCTTAGCACACATTGACAATGAAGAGCGAATAATGAGACACTTTCTTTTTAAAGAAGAATTCATGTTGGAGCATAGAAGGTTATTTAGAATATATTATAAAGTTGCCAGATGTCAGGACTCTTAGATAAGACTTGATTCAATACCAATAGTGTAGTTTTGGTTTACTGAACAGGACAGTGCCTACAATAAAGTGATTTTATGAAGACTGATTTGACAAGAACCATTAGTAAAGAAGGCAGGAGGAACAGAAAATGTGGTCATCAAAGGCATAGGATTCAGCAAAAAGAACGTTGACTACAGTGTGAAACAGAAGATGTACTGAGGAATCAATTTAACTTAGTGATTAGCTCATTGTGGGACAAGCAGAATCAGTACTAGATAAGTTAAATCTTAAGTAACTAAACAAAATGCAAGATACTTTGGTTTGGTTTGTTATTGTTAGAGAAACTATTAATTAACAGTAAGAATGTTAAAAATGAGAATGTATACAAAGCACATTCACATACACGTCATCACATTTCAAAATAGTCCTTGATTTAGTTCTATATTCCAATGTGTTTTTTTAATGCAACACAATTTTTAAAGAAATAGTAATATTGTTTGTGTAATGATGTATATATGCTTGAATTGTTTTGTTTCTCTGAAAGAGAATAAATACACATGATTATTCTCAAATTTACTGATTACATTTTAATGTCTTTGATCAAATTGTAAAAAGACATTTAGAAACTTAAGTGTCTTCCAAGAAAAAGTTTTAAGTCAAAGTCTGGCACATTCAATGCTTCCTAGTGAATAGAAAATAATACCTAGAGTTGATTGCTTTTTGTTCCACGTAAAAGATGCCCTTTTCTCATCAGTAACCTCCTTCTAAATTACTGTTGATTAAAAAGTTTCCCAGGGAGTAGTCATCATGGTCTCCACAAATCTATTACCATCTTCCTATCTTTTTGAAGACATTTGTTTTCTATTAAGTAAATCACAGAAAAATATATTAAAAATGTCACTTTTTTTCAATCCTCTGTGCATAGTTTACCTAGAGTTGTAAAATCAGCCAATACACACAATTCCCAGTCAATATCTAAAATGGCCAGAATGGAGTTCCTATAAATATTAACAAAATAACAAAACAAAAATAACAGCCCAGCAAAAACAAAATAACAAATAACAAAAACACAGCCCAGCAATTTTTGAGAACATATCTTTAGTAAAACTAAGAATATTTACTGTTCTTGAGATAAGAATGTTTAGCTATGTGCAAAGTATGTGAAATGAATTATCTCATCACTGTTCACAATGCTACTGCTCAATTCCCCTCCCATCAGGGCACAGATGTCTCTTTTCTTGTAGAAGAGCTTTAGGGCTTCATGGTGCCTCTACCTAAAACTATCTTCTCTAGGAACTTTGCTTAATGGGTTCTATTCCATGTTTCAGGCAGCAGATTAAATGTCACATCCCTAAAGAAGTCACAAACATTCACACTATTTAAACCCTACAAGTCCACGTGAATTATTTAACAGGTCACACATTCAATTATTTTATTAAATGAATTACAGTGCATGTTTTATATATGATTATATTTTCCACTTATTATTTTTATTAGTAAGATAGGTGTCCCCTTGAGGGCACACATACAAAAATGCTCAAGGTATTATTTTAGGCTCTATCTGCAAGGATTATTTAAATATTTTTACTGAAAGGTGGATATATACCTAATACTAAAATTCGCAATTTAGTATTTCTACTTTGATCATATTTAAATGAAATATCATTCATTCATTATAAAGCATTCTATAAATTTATATTTTAATATGAAGTTTCTAATGCAATGGTTTGTTTCTCCATTTGGGGGCTGTGAGATTTTGCCTTTTTTTTTTTTTTTCTCTTCCTAGACACAGATTTCAAGCTACATATTACCAACTACTCCATAAAAGTTTCATTTCAAAGTATGCCCTGGCTTAGAATTATATTTAGAATTATATACAACTCATGGAAGTTTATTTCTACTTTCAGAAAAAAGTCATCAAAAGATTTATTTTTAATTAGAGTGAGTTTTAAATTTTATTATAAGATTAGGGTACTATTTAATTTTAAAACACATTGAAATGCATACACTGTTCCTATTAACGCCATTACAAACCATCCCAAGTTTATGCCATAAAACAATGTTTTTACTGTGTTCAAGGGTGTGTGAGTCAGGGAGCTTGACAGGGCACAGCAGGGATGGCTTGTCTCTGCTCCATCAGCACCAGGGGAGACTACAAAGACTGGAGGCTGGAGCCATCCGGAGGCTTCTTCACTCACATATCTGGTGCCTTGATTAGGATGGCTCTAAGGGCTTAGCCAACTGTGGCTTCGGCTCACCCAATCATATGGTTTGGTTCCAAGACTGAGTACTGAGAGTAAATGTCTCCAAAGCCAGTACTTCAAAAGATCCAGGAGAAAAGTGCACAGTCTTTTATGACCTCGTTTCAGAAGTCACATACCATCACTTGTGCCATCCTCTATTGTTTGAAGCAGTCACAAGCCTGCCCAATTCTAAAAAGTGGGGACATAAACACCCTCTTTTTTTGTGGTAAGAACACTTAACATGAGATCTACCCTTTTAACAATTTTTAAGTACACACTACAGAATTGTTAAGTACAGGCACAATGCTGCACAGCAGATCTCTGACAAGTATTCATCTTGTATAAGTGAAACTCTATACCATTTGAACAGAAACTCCCCGTTTTCCCCTCCCTTCAGCCCTTGGCAATCACCATCCTACGCTCTGCTCTATGAGTTTGACTCCTTTTTAAAAAATTTTTATTTTATATTGGACCATAGTTGATTAACAAAGTTGTGTTAGTTTCAGGTGTACAGTTAAGTGATTCAGTTATACATATACATGCATCTATTCTTTTTCAAATTCTTTTCCCATTTAGGTTATTACAGAATATTGAGCCCAGTTCCCTGTGCTATAGAGTAGCACTTTGTTGGTTATCTCTTTCATGTATAGTAGTGTGTACATGTCAGTCCTAAACTCTTCATGTAAGTGGACTCAGGTAGTATTTGTCCTTCTGTGGCTGATTACTTCACAGAGCATAATGTTCTCCAGGTCCATCCATTTTATCACATACAGCAGAATTCTCTTTTTATAAGGCTAAATAATATTCCATTGTATGTGTATACCACATTTTCTTTATCTGTTCATCCATCAATGGACATTTAGGTTGTTTCCATATCTTGGCTATTATAAGTAATGCTGCAATGAGCATGGGAGTGTGGATATCTATTCATCTTGATTTCAATTATTTTGGATAAATACCCAGAAGTGGGATTACTAGATCATATGATAGTTGTATTTTTAATTTTTTGAGAAACCTCAAGATTGTTTTCCATAGAGGCTGGACAATTTTACACTTCAAACAATAGTGTGAAGGTTCCAATTTCTCCACATCCTTGCCAACATTTGCTATCTCTCATTTTTTTTTTTTTTTTTTGATGGGCATTCTAACAGGTATGAAGTTACATATCATTGTGATTTTGATTTGCATTTCACTGACAATTAGGGATGTTGAACATCTTTCCATATACCTGTTGGCTATTTGTACCTTTTGTCTGGAGAAATGTCTATTTAAGCCATTTGCCCATTTCAAAGCAATCTTAAGAAAGAAGAACAAAGCTGGAGGCATCATACTTCCTGATTTCAAAATATATTACAAAGATAGAATAATTAAAATAGCATCATACTTATATAAAAACAGACATATAGATCAAAGGAATAGAATAGAAAGCCCAGAAATATACCTACTCATATACAGTCAACTGATCTTCAACAAGGGTTCCAAGAATACACAAAGGCAAAAGGATGGTCTCTTAAACAAATGATTTTGGAAAACTGGATATCCACATGCAACAGAATGAAATTGGACACTTATCGGACACATCTTACACCATACACAAAATGAACCCACAAATGGTTTAATTATTTCAATATGACACTTGAAACTGTAAATCTTCTAGAGGAAAACACAGGGAAAAGCTTCATGACAGTGGTTTTAACGATGCTATTTTGGACATGACATTGAAAACACAAGCAACAAAAATAAAAATAAATAAGTGATAGCTATATCAAACTAAAAGCTTCTGCACAGCAAAGGAAACAACAGAGTGAAATGGGAGAAAATATTTGTAAACCATATATCTGATAAGGGGTTAATATTCAAAATATATAAAGAACTCCTACAACTTAAATGGCAAAAAACCAAAATAACCCCCCCCACCTCGATGGCAGGAATTTCAAAATATCGGTGGCCATTTTAAAACCTTCACATGTATGTTTTCATATGCATTCAGATACATATTCACATGCTGTGCAACTGGACTAAATTTTCTTAGATTACATTATTTCCTCTTAAGGTTTCTAGTGATGATAATTTTTATTTCTGAATTCTCTGACTGATGACAAGAAAAAGATGGAGACAATGCAGACTGTCCAATTTGTAAGTATACTCCATAAATATTCATTCTAATACAAAACAATCTTGAATTGGGTATATACTCATAGGAAAGTAACGGATGAAACATTTTCCATCAAAATGATAGAAAAATATGTTTGGTGACACAGAATGTAATCTGTCTGAAAAAAAAAACTTAATATTTTATGTTACTCTCATATTCTAGGTTTATTTCTTATCTAGAGAAGAAACTTACATGTGTCTATGACTGCTCGGGACTTTATGTGAATTACATGTTCTTATCTCTTAAAAGTAATTTTAAAAAATGGAATAACAATATATTTTAAAGTTTTGGAGCATCTATTTTTAAATAGAAAACAAGTGAACACAAAGCAGGTCTAACCAAATTTCACAGACGCTTCACAGATAAACTTTGGTTGACATTTTTCCTCAAAATTGAGTACGTTTGAGAAACATAAGTTTTCTAGGTATCATCAAGCCTTTGACTCCACTTCGACTACACAACAGGATTAACATCTGAATCATTCTAGTGTCAGCTCTGTTGGAATTGGCTCTGCTGACTTTAAATGAATTTGCACTAGCGCCTGAGCAGTGAAACTTGTCTTATTTGGTTAACAGCAAGGTATTCATGTCCTCTTGTCACGTTAAGTTGCTCTTCAGGTTTTAAACCCAACCTTCTGCATTTTCCTTGGACATGTGATTATTTACTAAAAGTGAGGGCATATACACATACATATATACACATTTTGCTTCTTTCATAGTCTGTTGTATTGCTCCCAGAAAGGTGCCGCATATGAGGTGCCCTAAGATACTGTGTTCACAAGACCTAATTACTGCGAAAGTGATATAATGGACTAAAGGGTACAGTTGAATGCTTTTCTTCATCTATGTGTATCTCCAGCTTTTCTCCAATTAAGTGTCTTCAATATTTTATAGCATTATTCTGTCTCAGGAGCTAGAATTTTAAACTGAATTTCAGTTATTTTCTTCCATAATTTGTTAAAATACTGTAATTTTCAAATAATGTCATGGAAAAATACCTGGTTTTGTAACTGAAAGGTACATCCATTTATTTTAAAATAATATACTCAATTTTAATTTTTGATAATTTTTACACTGCTAAATCAACATTGATTCTGCCTTTTAATATCATCCTCGATATCAGAAAATATTACTTACTTCAACAGTGAATCCAACCTGACTACTTAAGTTGATCTAAACTTTTCAACTGTTCTTTCTGCAGAGCCCATGGTTTCCTTTTTACTAAGAATTATCACCAAAAATAAAAGAAAATGAAACAAACACTTGCAACATTGAAACGGATTTTGAAGGCCCCAAATGAAAAACACTGCAGCAGCCTAGGTGTCCCCAACAATAATTTTCTACTTCTGAAAAAAGTATAACTTCCATTTCCTGGCTTCTAAATTAAATTTTAAAAAAATTAAGATTTTTGTACTTACCTTTTTTCCCTCCTAAAATTAACTATGACTGACCTGGAAGTCAGCAATGTCACTGCCACATCCTATAAGCT
This sequence comes from Pseudorca crassidens, assembly GCF_039906515.1. Lineage (NCBI taxonomy): Eukaryota > Metazoa > Chordata > Mammalia > Artiodactyla > Delphinidae > Pseudorca > Pseudorca crassidens. The sequence continues at coordinate 173,143,313 of NC_090297.1, read as the reverse complement.
GTCTCATTTACAGCTTTTTTTTTTTCTATTTAAAAATTTGAAATACGAGTTGCATAGTGACAGCCAAATAAAATAATTAATTGAACTCTCACCAACCCAGCGTGATATTCAAATAAGTTTCAGCATCTTGAACTGTTATGGTAGGTAGGTGACATGATGAAATATTTCAACTGATAACAGAAAGTTATTTCTAACCTATTTGAATACATAAATTGCTTTGAGTGGGGAGCAGTAAAGAAACTGCAGTTTGTCATGTTACTTTCCCAACATTTTAAATATTAACTGGTCACATAACCGTGGGTAGGAAATGATATATTCCTTCTCTAATAAAACAGATTTGGAAGTCAATATAATTTCTATATTTTCAAGATTTACAGATTTGTGTTAGTAGAGAATCAATTTAAAAAAAAATCACACGATTTTTTTTTTCACTAAATGCATGAATCATTAATAAGGCAACATTAATTTGGGAACATTTCTTTCCCTAGAAATAATTTGTACCACTTATTTGGGGAATGCTGTCCATACTTATACAAATTTTACTGTGCACAATTACATTGGGCTTGCATGTGAATCTTATAAATTTAATTTGAATTATCCTGTCAAAATTATAAATTAATCTCTCTTACCTCAATTTTTTTTCCAATGGTGAAACTCATGTCCAGGGTGAGTACCTAACATCCTAGAAAGCACCTTCAAGTTAAGGGCAAGTCCCCGAAAAGGGTGAAAGTATAAACAATTAACCCATAAGCACTGAAGCTGGATGATGGGATAGTGGAGGCTGTTGAATGTATCTGGGAGGGGAACCAAAAGCCTTCACCACAAGAGATAAAACACTGATTCAGTCAGTTATGCCTTCTGTAATCAGGCAATATGTTCACTCAACCAAGATTTATTGGAAGCCAACTGTGCGTCAGCTACTGTACTAGGAAACCATGGATATAAGACTAAGAAATACCGGGCTTCCCTGGTGGCGGCGTGGTTGAGAGTCTGCCTGCCGATGCAAGGGACACGGGTTCGTGCCCTGGTGCGGGAAGATCCCACATGCCGCGGAGCGGCTGGGCCCGTGAGCCATGGCCGCTGAGCCTGCGCGTCCGGAGCCTGTGCTCCGCAATAGGAGAGGCGACAACAGTGAGAGGCCCATGTACCGCAAAAAAAAAAGAAAAGAAAAGAAATATGGTTTCTGCCCTGGAGGGTTCTTCAGTGTAGTTGCGAAGACCAGAGTATACAAATAATTACAATAAGATGAAGTTCTGTACTAGAAGAATCTACAGGTTTCTCTGGGGGCATAGAAAACGTGGAAAATTTCACCTTCCAACAGGCACTTTTTCTCAGATCCCAATCCTTTATTTTCTATTTCTTCCATGATTTCTATTTTCTATTTTCTTCCATGATCCCTTAACTCTTCTCTTCATATATTTTATCTGTCTAAAGAAAGTCCATCTCCTCTTAGCACACTGATTGTATTAACAACTATCTTAATTACAGTAGAGCAGAGAACCATGGAGCTTATCTCTTGAACACAATGCAGTACACACATGCATAGCTTTTCCTCATCCTATGCTTAAGCTTTGTTTTTCTTTTCTCGTAAGATGCGAAAATCCAGCCAAACAGCACTCAAATGTTCTTCTTTTGCCTGATCTACTAGTCCTACTTCATTTAACACAGAAATGGTTCTCAAAAAGAAACTTGTAACAGACAATTTTTTCATTTATTCCCCCAATATTTAGTTGCAATGAGCAACCTCATTCATGTCCCCATATGCACCTGTGTGGGAGCTTCTTTTGCATATGCACGCAAAAGCCAAGTTTCTAGGTCTGAAGACCTGAGTCTACTTAATTTGAACAAGTCTTAAAAGATTCTTCTTCAATACGGCTACACCCACCACCCCTTGCACCAGCTGTGCATGAGAATTCCCATGTCCTCACACAACTACCAACACGTGGCTTCATTCCACTGCTTATTCTGTCATTCTAATGACTTCTGTGTAATATCTCATTGATATTTCCTTTCCTTTGGTTACTAATGTGTGTGGCTTGGAAATCCTCTTCTGTAAATTTTCTCTTCATATTTTTTGCTATTTTGATACTGAAGACCCTTTTTTTCTTGCCAGTTTACAGGAATGTCTTCAAATCCTAGATATTAGCTACTAGTTTTAAAAACTATAAGTATCTTTTCCCAATCTATGATCTATTAATGCATAGGATATGTCACTGAACAGAAAATTTTAACTTTATATAATCATAGCCACCAACATCATACCTTAGGGTAGTACTCTGAGAGTTTTAGGAAGTCCTTTCTCATCTCTGGATCACAAATATATTTTCCTATATAATGTGTGTATTAGTCAGGGTTCTCCAGAGAAACAGAACCAACAGAAGATTAGACAGATCCAGGTCTAGATCTAGATGTTTTTCCTTCATCATTCCCATTCTATACAAGTTTTATTCAAAAAAAAAATGGTGGGGGCAGACTAAGATGACCATGAAGAGTAACCATCATTACAATAAAGTATTCAATTGGACAGAATTAGGACCCAGTTCAGTTTGTGCTATCCTATCCTCTCACTACACAAGTTAAAAAAATTCACTTTCTCAGTGTGGAAGAGTAGTACCACATTTACACTGAAATGGTGCCCCATACGAGATATAAAAATCCCTGATTTTTTTTTTTTGTGGTACGCGGGCCTCTCACTGTTGTGGCCTCTCCCGTTGTGGAGCACAGGCTCCGGACGCGCAGGCTCAGCAGCCATGGCTCACGGGTCCAGCCGCTCTGCGGCATGTGGGATCTTCCCGGACCGGGGCACGAACCCACGTCCCCTGCATCGGCAGGCGGACTCTCAACCACTGCGCCACCAGGGAAGCCCAAAATCCCTGATTTTGTCTTTTATTTATCTTTTTCTTTTTCATTCTTCTTACACTCAGCCTTAGCTGCTTCTTCTTCATGTTTTTTTGAAATGTACATAAAGAAATTTTTCATCATGTCTGTGCTTATTCCACACCACCAAGCAACTCTCTGGCACCAGCTGGATGTCCCACAATTCAACTCAATTCTGACACTGTCTACCTAGAGATAGCATCAGGATCCATAGGTTAAGGGCTCAGTCCTGCGGGACTGCCCCCACCCCCACTTAAGACACCAGTCACAAGTCCACCTTGTTACCTGTGCTGACTGATTGGCTATAGATTGGAGGTTCCAATGACACCCTACACGGTTTTGATTAATTTGCTAGAGCAGCTTACAGAATTCAGGAAGACATTTGACTTAGTAGATTACTACTTCGTTATAAAGGAATACAACGCAGGAACAGCCATATGGAAGAGATTCATACAGCAAGATATAAGAGGAGGGGTTTGGAGCTTTCATGTCCTCTTCAGGCATGCCACTCAATCAGAAAGAAGGCTTAGCCAAATATCTGGACACCCTATGATCCAATCAAATTAACACCTAAAATCAATGATCATAATATGCATTAACTGAATACTTTCACGTTCATATTTAATGTTTAAAATGAATGTAAACCTGTCCTTTATACATTCTCAGGCAGAAAACAACTTGATTTTTCTCCACATAATAACCTATTTTCTGAACACCTTCTTCAAAAGAATACACCCTTTCTCAATTCATTTATATGTTCAGATTTATAATATAAAGGAAAAAATGGGCTTTGTAAACTAAGTGACATAGGAAGCTCCAAACTGTTCATACATATCGCTTTTTTCAATATAGATTTGGTAAAATAGAGTTTAGTAGTAAAATAAATATTAGAGGTCTTTCAAGGTAGTCCAGGCCTCTCTTAGATATCACAATGCATAATTGTGCTACTTTATTTTGACAATTACTCTAATGAAAAACTTAACCTTGGTTAAAGACACATTATTTAAACTGAATTTGACATGGAACACTTCCTGACATAATGCCACTGCAGAATCAGTGATCATGGGATGCTTTTTGTAATCGGCTCTTCCAAAACAATTTTCAGAGATAATTCAGTATATTATTTTTTATTCATGATTCATACTGCTGTACACTCAGACTGATGTACACCTGGAGATATAAATTCTTTATAATTATGTATCAATAAATGTTTCTAAACTTCTTTTGACAACTTCTATATCAATATGCTAATGCCATCTCTAAATCTCTCAACTATTCTCAGATTATGTTTTTCAATTTAATATTATTATAAATATAATAATTTAGAAAGCAATACCTACTTTGGGCCAAAACTACCCAGGCCTCTTTTGTCATTTATAGTTCATTGAAGTAGTTCCGTTAAAAATAAATTCCCTAGATGACCTAATGTGAATATTGTTAGGGCAATGATTATGCTTTATTTTATTTTTGAAGTGGCATTGTCTAGCATAGTCATAAAGATTCAATAACCACCTTTGGATAAATTAGTGGTTATGTGATAGAAACAATCAGCTATGTTTGGTAACTAAAACTACTAACCTAGGGCTTCCCTGGTGATGCAGTGGTTGAGAGTCTGCCTGCCAATGCAGGGGACACGGGTTCGTGACCCGGTCCGGGAGGATCCCACATGCCGCAGAGCGGCTAGGCCAGTGAGCCATGGCCGCTGAGCCTGTGCGTCCGGAGCCTGTGCTCCACAACGGAAGAGGCCACAACAGTGAGAGGCCCGCGTACCACAAAAAAAAAAAAAAAAAAAAGAAAAACTACTAACCTAGTTGGTATAAATTTAAATAATCTAGATGGGAAAGGTTTGGTATTATAATATTGATACCCTCAGCCCTTAGTTTACTTTTCAGTCCAATGTATTATAATCAGTTTTACATTATATATCTGGAAGCTATATGACATTGCTAAGATCTGAGAAGATGAAAGCATTTTACTGGAATGTAAGTAAGTTACTTTGCCATATGTTTGCTAGTTGTGTCAACAGATTCAATTGAAACTTTTTAAAAAATCTGAACAAATCTCCTTCTTCCAACTGTCACTTGCAAAAAAAATTAACTGTCTTAACATAAAAAAGTAAAAAATTATCATATAAGTGTTAAAATGAATTATTGGAACTAGAGAAATATATTAACATCATACTCTATACCAGCAGTCTCCAACCTTTTAGGTACCAGGGGCCAGTTTTGTGGAAGACAATTTTTCCACCAACGGGGAAGGAGGGTGGTTCCAGGATGATTCAAGCGCATTACATTTATTGTGTACTTTATTTCTATTGTTATTACATTGTAATATATAATGAAATAATTATACAACTCACCATAAAGCAGAATCACTGGGAGCCCTGAGCTTGTTTTCACTTGCCACTCACTGATAGGGTTTTGATATGGGTCTGCAAGCAATTGATTTATTACATTCTCTGTGCAGTCAAACCTCTCTGCTAATGATAATCTGTATTTGCAGCCGCTCCCCAGTGCTAGCATTACTGCCTCAGCTCCACCTAGATCATCAGGCATTAGATTCTCATAATAAGCGCACAACCTAGATCCCTTGAATGCACAGTTCACAGTAGGGTTTGCGCTCCTATGAGAAGCTAATACTGCCGCTGATCTAACAGGAAGCAGAGCTCAGGCGGTAATGTGAGCGATGGGGAGCAGCTGTACCTACAGATGAAGCTTTGCTGGCTCACCGGCCACTCACCTCCTGCTGTGCGGCCCAGTTCCTAACAGGCCACGGACCGGTACTGGTCCATGGCCCAGGGGTTGGGGACCCCTGCTCTACACTTAGGAAATAGCCAATCACTTGTAAAAGGAAACTTCTGAGATAAAAATTAAATGTTTCTTTTTTTTTTTAATGGTTTTTCTTTTCAAAACAGTTTCAAATGACCAAAGAGGAAAAAAATGTTATAAAACCATGGTAATTTAAGAAATGTGTAATTAAAGTTAATATGATAACACATACTTTATGTTATTCTCTATACTATACAAAGTAAACAAAATATAATAAATACAATAGAGTTAGACTTTTTCTGATTTCATGTATCATAAAATAACAAGTAATCAGCATGTAGTTCTCACTTTTTTAAAATTGCAAGTTTGTTTAATATTACTCATGATTAAACTTGGGCCAAATCAGAGAAACTGGTGAAAACCAGGCTCCCAAAATTACTCACAAAGGAAATACTAGAAAGTTTCCTCAAAGTCAGGAGACCAAACTTCTCCTAATACTTAAAATTATTAATAGAAAAGGGCATTCTAAGAACCTGTACTAAAGAAAGTCTGTTTTGTTTCTAAGTTTTACTCCCAACCTGGGTATCCTGAAAATATACCTGGACGTTATTTTCAACCCATTACCTAACACTTTATTTTTTCAGGACTTGGTAGAAGGCAATAATCTGTATAGGAATTATTTTATTGTGGAATTTATTTTTCTTGTTGAAAATTTCATGATCTTTGAAGGTATAGTCTGTACTGTGTCAGACACAGGGTTAAGTGTAGTTACAGATCCAAAGATGAACAAGAGAGTTATAGCCTCAAAGAAGGTCACCACTAATTGAGAATAAAACAATATATAAACTTCATTATAGAAAAAATTGCTGAATGTTATAAAATATAATACCCACCTGCTGTTGTATCACTATCACAAATAACGCTCCATATCATCTTTATCAAATTCTACACTGTAATGTTCCTTATTACTTATTTACAACCTCAGTCAAATAAACATTGGTGTAATTCATTTGTCTTCCTTGCAAGACTCACTATGTCACTTTATTTTGTCCCTACTTAAAATAGGGACAAAGTGTCTTGTTCACTAATGTAGTCCGCACTTATTATACAGCGTCTCCTGTAATAGTAACAGCTCCATCATCTTCATGCAATTACTTTATATTCCCTTTCTCACTTCACAGCCTCACATCCAATTTCCCACTTCCTTCTTTGCAAATACAATTACCTTAAACAGTATAACTCCGTCTAGCATCTCACATCCTTTGATGATTGTTGTCAGATCTTTTACTTCCACATATGTTATAAATCCATCAGTGCACTGGACATATTTTGTTCTTTTGGGCTTAAATCATTATTGATGAGAAATCAGCAAAAATTCTTCCCATTGTTCATATGTATATAATTTTTTTCCTTCTGGTTGTTTTCAAGATTTTCTCTTTATCTTAGTTTTCTACAATTTGACTAACTTTCCTTAATGTGCCTGCTGATTATATTTATGCTGTTAGTGGTTGACTGAGCTACTGGAATCTAAATGTAATTTTCATATCATTTTAAAGGTTTTAGTCTTTTTCTTCAAATTTTTTCTGTCCCAATTAGTTTATTGTTTGATATTGTTCCACTCAGGTCCCCAGAAACTTGGCTCATTTTTCTTCGTTCTTTGTCCCTCTGTTCTTCAGACTGATAATTTCTACAGACCTGCCCTCAATTTACTGACTTTTTTATTCTGTCACCTGTAATCTGCTAAGACCATCAAATAGTTTTCTTAAATTTTAGTTAGTTCTAAACTTCTCATTATTATTTTCTCCATTTATCAGATAAGATTAGCATTTACGATTAATTCAGACTACTTTTTGCTTTAACTATTCAAAGATATTTTTAATAGATGCTTTAAATCTGTATTTGTTTAGTATAACCTTTGTGTCATTTCAGGTTTGGTTTTTACTAACTGCCTTTTCATGACTATGTGTAATACGCGTTAGTACACACATATATATAATTATATAGTTATATATTTATCATTATTTCTTTGTACGATCATTGCTTTGGGGGTGAACAACTGCTTTACTGAGAAAATTTACCATATAATTTAACCATTTACCTAAATTGAACAACACAATGGTTCTTAGTATATTCTCATACTTGTGCCATCACCATACTCAATTTAAGAACATTTTCATCACCCCTAAATGAAACCATGTACCCTTTTGCAGTCATGCTACCCATTTTCCCCCACTAATTTACTTTTATCCTCTATAGATTTGCTTATTCTAGACATTTCATATAAATGAAATCATAAAATATGTGGTCTTTTGTGACTGGCTTTTTTCACTTAGCAAGATGTGTTCAAAGTTCATCCATGTTGTAGCATGTATCAGTACTTCATTTTTTTAGTACTTAAAAGGAAGATACTATTAATATTTATTTTGTCAAATAGTCATTAAAAATGCCCCCAAGCTCCTATTATGTAACTCTTAATCTTATTGAGACATTTTAACACAAAAAAAGAACATAATCCCTAATGAAGGGTTGCTGCACATTGATTAAATTTAGCCACATGAAAAACAGCATTTCTTTCTTACTGTGGGTCATTAAAAAATTCTGGTGACTTACTTTTTTGTCTGATATCTTCAGCAAAAAGGGTATAGCCCAACAAAGGCAACTTTTTGCTTCCCTTGTAGGAACTTAGGTGACATGGGAAAACCTTACGGCTGTTCGGAAGTGTGCGTCTCCCCTCTCCTCATCTGTAAAAGACAAGTTGGATCAGATGATTTACCTATTACTGCATTCAAAAAAAAGTATGAATACCCATTATGTGCCAGGCATTATGCTCAGCATTATGGCTTTTAAAAAACCTTCAATTTTATAGTCCTTTATCATTCAAGTCACATGTATTAGTTTGTTTTAATAGAACTGCTTTACTGACTTTTTCTAATTCCAGGCAGTGGACTAGGCTACGGCGGCAATAAGAAGTTCAAGGCGACGTGCTGCAGAGAAGCCAGTGGTTACGTGGGTGTTCTGGGATCAGGCTTCACAAGAGAAGTGACACTTGAGAAGGGTATGCCAGCCAGGACAAGATATCTCAAAGCTGAATGGGAATCCAGGCGGCTGAGTGTAAATCACATGCGTAGGAAGGGGGATTTTTACCTCTGAGATGAGCTGCTGGCTGGGCTTTTTCAGCAGAGAAACGACGGTGAACCTCATCCGGTCTGCCGCACCAAGGATAAGGATGGCATGTCCAAGGAAGGGACCCCAGCAAAAGTCCCAGGATTAAGGTGCAGCACTACAGGCAGGAAGGAGGGACCGGGTTCCAGGCAGTTTTAAAGCAGAAACACTTGCAAAAGTCAAACACCACCTGCACGAGCTCCATCAAAGATCTGACTTCTTTTTCCTGTAGCTGCGACCCCGTTTCTTCCCATCATCCCACCGTCACACCTCCTTTGTCTGACCTTCTTAGGTCAAGGAATGTCATCAGGGTTCGACATCGGCTCTCGGGTTCCGGCCTTTTCCTTCCGCACAACCGAGTCAGCCAACCAACCGCGTCCTCCCGTCACCTGAGATCCCGGGTGATCGCTCTCGCGAGTCCAGAGGCGCTAATCACGCAGGCGCACTGACCCCAGTCTCCCTTAATATGCCATGAGAACAATGAATATGCCGTTGCACATTTTCTTTATTCATGAGTTTATGGATATTTGGATTGTTTCCACTTCGTGACTGTTATGAATAATGTTTTCTTGAACCTCCATGTGTAAGTTTCTGTGAACATGTTCTTATTTCTCTCCAGTAGACACCTAGGAGTGGTATTGCTAGATTGTATGGTAACTGTTTTTTTTGTTTTTGGTTTTTTGTTGTTGTCGTTTGAGGAATTGCCAAGCTGTTTTTCAGAGAGACTGCATTATTCTGCATTCCCACCAGCAATGTATAAGAGTTTTAATTTCTCCGTATCTTCATTTGCTGTCGTTTTGATCATAACCATTATAGTGGGTGTGAAGTTGTGTCTCACTATAGTTTTGGTTTGTGTTTCCCTGACGGCTAATGATGTTGAGCATCTTTTCATGTGCTTATTGGCCATTTGTATGTTTTTCTTTCTTTTGAAAAATATTCAGAACTTTTGCTTATGTTTTAAATGAGTGTTTTGCCTTTTCATTAAGTTGCAAGAGTTCTTTGTATATTCTGGATATAAGTTTCTCATCAGAAATATGATTTTTAATATTTTCTTCCATTCAGTGGATTGTCTTTTCACTTTCTTCATGGGATGTTTTGAGGCATAGAAATGTTTAATTTTGATTAAGTCTAGTATATCTATTTTTTTTCTTGTGATACTTGTGCTTTTGGTGTCATATCTAAGAAACCATTGACTACTGCAAGGCTGTGAATGTTTACACCTATGTTTTCCCTCAAGTATTATATATTTTTAATGTACGTTTAGGTCTTTGATCCATTTTGAATTAATTTTTGTATTTGATGTGAGGTAGGAGTTTAACTTTGTTCTTTCATGTGTAGTTATCCAGTTGTCCCAGCATTATTTGTGAAAAAGACTATCCTTACCTCACCGAATCATCTCGGCACTTTTATTGACGGTAGTTTTTGTTTTGTTTTGTATTAAATTCTGGACACTTTGGATACTATCTTGTAAAAATGCAGAATTCTCTTTATGAAAATTTTAATTTTAGCTGGCAGTTTAGTTACTTCTGGGTCCCCTTGAATTTATTTAGACTTGTTTTACACTTTGTTGATGTAGACTCAAGGGAGGCCCAAGGTGTTTCCCAGGCCCAATAGGTTGGCAATACTCAAATTCCATGTCCTATCTTCCCTAAGGATTTTTTTCAGACTTGGATTTCAGCTTTGTCAGGATGTCATTATTTTGAGGCCTTTCTGGCATCTCAGCTTACATGTTAAGGAGATCTCTCCAATGGCAAGGCCAGATGTCACCAGACACTGTTTTTTGTGCCTTTCCCCGTGACCAGCACTGCTCCATTGCTACTCAACCCTGTAGAGGTTGGTATCCCATTAGACTTGAGTGGTCCCATTTTGTGCACATATATCCCAGCCCTTGTGCACTGGCAGGTGTCTCACCTTGACCAATGGCATTCCTTCTGCACAGAACTGTCCTTCCTGATGCTTTGCCCAACAGGTTCCAGCCACTTCATTCTAATCACTTTCTACTCAGCTTTGTGGGATTGTGTGCTTTGTTGGGACCCCAGCTCCAAGCTGTGGTTCATTGGGAAATTGTCCGCAGGCATGAAGCTGGGAATTTATGGGGCTAAATTGAATTTCCCTTTATGTAAGACTCACAGCTATGTACTGCCTGTTGCCCATTACCTGAAAACAGCTGTCCTCTCTTATCATTCTTTATAATGGAAGGGCTAGTCTGGGTACCAGTTACTCCATTATGGCTATTTAATGCAGGCTTTTAAAAAACTACTTTACAATGGGAATATATTTGTTTCATTTTTCTAAATACTCAGAATCACAAAATAATATTACTTATCCTGAGTATCATTTGTGAAAAATAATGAAATTGTCTACCATATGTTTAGTATCCTGGAATTTTTTAATAATACTGCACTGAAAAGAGGGCTTAGTACATTTTGTAAAATTCTAAGAGAGACTGATAATTCTGAAGTGGCCTTAAGAATTACAGTGTAACTCTTTCAATAGCAAAAATCTAAGGAAAATTGAAAAATGCCTTCTATAAATCAGCTGAATTATTTGAATGCAATTCAAGTTACTAGAAATAACTTTCTAAAGAGTGCAAATAATACTGTTACAAGAATCATAATGAGGGGGAAATTATTCTAAAGAAGTAGAGTGCTCAGCTGGAGGAGATAATTAGGTAATGAATGGTTAATTGGTAGAGTATGAAGTTGGTGTGTAGGTATATCAAAGTAGATTAAAAAGTCTCAAGAGAGACAAAGCAAAGGAGAAAGCAATTTAGTGTATTAACCAGTATCCTCCCTCCACAACTCTTAGACATATGTAAGAGCATAATCTTTTAGGGAGAAAACTGATAGCATTCATTTATTCACTAAATGGAGAAAACTATGAAAATTATTTGGAAGCATTAAAATTATGAAAATTATGGCATTGAGAAATTAATTAAATAACTATATAATTTAACTTGACTCTCAGATCTTTAATACATAACACTAAATCTTTTAAAGTAAAAGACTAGCACCCTGAGGTTAAAGAGTTAGCACTAAAGAGAACAGAACTACTCAACACAGGCAACCAGAAGATTCCCATAGACTAAACACATAGGTATACAGCAGGCCACTACTGTGCTCCCCAAGTGCTGGACTGCGGTAGAAACAGCACATTGTCTAGTAGAAGAAAAACATGTCCTCTTCCAGTAATTCCTTGGTGTAGTATTTTCTTATTTATGACACACAATAAATGGTCATTTGAAATTCTGCTTGCTGAGAAATGATCTCTGATCTCCCACAGACTTTAGTTTCTCTGAACTCTTTTAAGTGCAACTCTTTTGCACTCTTTTAGTTTCTCTGAACTCTTCTAAGTTCCTGATCAGATCTCCAGGCCTTGTCTAAAAAACAAGACAGCCTGTTTGTAGGGTTGTCAGAAAAAATGCAAGCAGCCCAGTTAAACTGTATTTCAGGTAAACAACTTATGGGAGGAGGGTATAAGCATGTGCTAAATATTACATGTGACACACTTCTGCTATAGTGATTGCATTATTCATTGTTTATCTCAAGTTCAAATTTCACTGCATGTCCTGTACTTCTATTTATTAAATCTGGCAAATCTACCTGTTCAGTAAATGCATGCCAGCTTGGTTGGCAGTGGCAACTGGAGGTTGAGACTGTAGCCTCAGAGTCTGGGAGACTTAGGTCCTTATATAAGAACTGCCTCCAGTTGACCTTGTTGGGTATGATTTATTTTTTCAACTGTAAAAGGGCATAATTATAGTATATTTAATATTCTTGTTGGAAGGATTCAAAGAATTTTTTTTAAAGTGACATGACAACAATGCCAAGTTCTTACAAATAGTAAGCCCTCAATAAATATAAGCTATTTTTTTAATATGTTATTTTTCATTCAAAGAGAATGAGACTTAGAGTATGTATTTATATATATTTCCAATATTCAAAGATTGCTTCCTCAACATACTACTTCTCTATTAAGATATTTTGAAGTTCCCTTTTACCATCATAATATTTCATTCAAAACCTCTCAAAATTCTTAATACCTATGAACAATTTGAGCCATTTGGATCAAATAACCTTCTCAAAGCTGTGAAGATCAACAAACTAGGTCCATTATTTTCCTCTCTATTCTTCATGTAACTTTACTAAACTGTTTGCATAAATCAATGTGTAACCTACAAATATTAATAATTCATATGGAAATGAGATTTTAATTCTAAATATTATTATTAGAGCCTATAGAAAGATAACTATGTGAACTATGCTATACAATTTAGGAGAATAAAAGGTTAAAACTATAAAAATAAGTGTTTCACTTTATACACATTTATGTAAAACGTGTAGGATAAGCGTAGGATACAGAAAAATGGCTGTAACGTTAAGCTAGTTTAGAAAAATTCAATCATCCGCCCAGTCCTCACATCCTATAGCTAATTTAAACTAAACACATTTATACGTATCTGGCTTCAGACTTCAGAGTTGAAGTGTGTGGGCTCTAATTGCGTCCTGGCAGTTATTTGCTAGAAGTTTAAGCAGGAGAGCTTTGAAATCTTTCTCAAATACTGTTTATATATTAACTAGCTCAACATGTAATGTGATTAAACCAGTGAGTCTACAAACCAGTCTCAAGGGAAGAACATTCTTTGAACATCTGTGAAATTATTTTTCAATCATTTTGAATTTTATTTAAAATTAAAGAGGTGTCTTGAGAGTCCCCATTTATTCTTTTATTTCTTCCTATTGCCATCTCAGTCTGCATGTCAAGGCCATGCTTCTCTTTTGGTTGTTAATCAGTTTCATTTTGAGATGTCAGGATCAGACAAAATTCAGTGTGTCTGAAACCAATTCACTCTTCCTGTGAAATGGAACACATTTCCTGAACGTCCAATTTATGTGCTTTGCCATTACCTAGGATCAAATGTAATTTCTGTTGCATTCTTCATTACAGTGTACAGTCAGTTGTCATGTCTTGTCGATTCTTCCCTCAGACTGTCTATTGTATGTGTAGCTCTAGTTGCCCACAATACACACATAAAGACACACACGCACACTTTCTATACCCATTCTTCACTTCTGGTCTGAGTAACCATTAATTTTAAATGGTTTAGAAGCTTTCTAATTGCTTCTCTCTCTCCCCTTTAATTTATCCTGAATGTAACTATCAGATTAACCTAATAAGGTAACACTTTCTTCATGATTTTTTCTTATTCATACCAAAGCAATGGTGTCCAGTTAACATTGACCATTTTACATTACGATTCAGGTATGGTTTCTAATCAATAATTTTCTACATCACGAATCCAATTGTTAGTCATCCCATTTTGTCCCTTTTCATTTCGTATTGTAAATATTGAGTTCTTAGATAAGCTTTTTACCCTGAGTGGTCATGAATGAAATTTCAACTTTTGGCTTTGAAAACTGTAAGCCCTACTAATTACTAAAAGAAATCTTAAGATACAGAAAACTCCCCCTTCTCTCATAGAACTGAGGAAAGCAATTACTATCTTGTTATCATAAAAGTATCCTTTCCAAGTGTTATTTTTTAAGAAATAAGCCTTATAAGACACATGGGCCTTAGGTATTGCTGCTATACACATGACAATTCTGATTCTGCCCTCGCACTAGCAATTTCACTTGATAGAATATGTAGTTATGTTCACCACAAGGCATATTTAAGAACACCATTTCTAGGAGCCCAAACTGCAAATGACCCAAAGATCTATCAATTATAGAACAGATACACCATACTATATTAAGATAACAGAATACTATAAAACAACAGTGAAGAATTAGAAAAACAGCCGGCTACCCCCGCCTCCTTCCGACGGATCCGTGCTGTCCCGCTGCTGCGCCGGCTCGGCCGCCCGGGAGACAAAGCACCGCTGCCGCCGCCACCGAGCGGGTCCCGGGCCATGGCCGGGCCGGCCCCGCCCCCCCGGCCCCCCAGAACTGAGCAGAGGGCGGGGAAGTGAGCAGTGGCCTGAGAGGTCCCAAGCCCCCAGGCCCCGCCGCCATGAAGTTGAACCAGCGCAGCCTGGCCTTCCACGCCACCTGCGACGCGCCGGCCGACAACGCGGGCTTCCTGTACAAGAAGGGCGGCCGGCATGCGGCCCACCACCGCCGCTGGTCTGTACCGCGCGGCACCATGCTCTTCTGCTTCGGGGACGCGGCCGGCCGTGAGCCCGTGGGAGTCATCATCCTGGAGGGCTGCACCGTGGAGCTGGTGGAGGCGGCCGAGGAGTTCGCCTTCGACGTGCGCTTCGCTGGGGCCCGGGCCCACACCTACATGCTGGCGGCCGAGAGCCAGGCCGCCATGGAGGGCTGGGTGAAGGCGCTGTCGCGGGCCAGCTTCGACTACCTGCGGCTGGTGGTGCGCGAGCTGGGACACCGGTTGGCGGCCGCGCGCGCAGCCGGCCCACTCCCGCCCCGCCGACCCCACGCACTCCCGCCCCGCCGACCCCACGCACTCCCGCCCCGCCGACCCCACGCACTCCCGCCCCGCCGACCCCACGCGCTCCCGCCCAAGGAGGACGGCTGTGCCTTGTGGAGCGCGGAGATCCCCGCCCCCGCCGCCGCCCCCGCTGGCGCCGCCCCCAGACCCCTGCCCGGCCCCGAGCCCCCGCCACTACCGCCCTGCCGGCGGGCCTCGGCGCCCAGCGGGCCTCTCGACTCGGCCTCCTTCGCCCAGCTGCACGAGTGGTACGGGCCGGAGGTCAGGGCGCTGAGGGGCCAGTGGCTCCGCAGCCAGGCCCAGCCCTGAGGAAAGGGCTGAGGGCCGGAACCAAGGGGAAGCGGTCAAGGCCAGCCTTGAGGCCAGCACTGGTCCTGGTTCTGGTGCCACTCCAGCCCCAGGCCCTGCTCTGACAGGCCCAGCCCTGAGACACGGGGATCTGGTCCTGAGGGCGGTCGCAGTCGGCGTAAGCCCTGAGGTCCCTGCCTGGTCAACTCTCGGGGACTCAGGCTTGGAGAAGATGCTGGGTTCTGAGGAGTGCTTTGGGACCTCTGTCATTCAGAGAAAGCCCAGCCTTGAGGAGGCCATCGTGCCTGATCCTCAGGAGAATCCAGGCCCTGGGTGATCCTCAAGCAGCCGGAGGGCTGGTTTTGTGGGAACTGTAGCCCCCAACCCAGCCCTGCAGGTGCCTCGGTCGCCTGTCCCGAATCACCTAGCCGAGGCTTGTTGCTGGCAACAGGCGTCCACTGGGGCAGCTGGGACCTGCGAGGGTCTGTGGCCTGGAAGGCACATGCGCAGTCAGCACTGGTCCAGAGGCTCCAGACGGGCCTCACGCGGACAGGAGGCTGTGCTGTGCTACACCACGCCTGGGCCTGACCCTGTGGCTCCAAGGCCCGCCGGAGGAGCTGCCTGGCTGCCGCCTGCCTGCCTGCCTCCGTGGGCGTGGGCTTTCATGTGTGCCCAGCACCGTGGGATGGCCGGGACCCCGGGGCTCCCGGCCCGGAGTGAGGCCGAGGCAGCACTTTCCCCGGGGCCTCAGCCAGGCCTTGCGGTGGTGCTCCTGGGACCGTAGCGGCCCTCTGGCCTCGGGCCACGTCTGTGCTACTGTGGCAGCCCTCACGCTCTCCCAGCACCGCTTAGCCACATCCTCTGCCTTTTCCCAAAGCCAGCCTGAGGCGGGGCCTCTCGGGAGCTCGCCTGACCTTGTCCAGTCCTGGGCTGGGCAGCTGTGGCCTGAGCTGACTTTCCAGCAGCTTCCCCTAGGGAGGAGGGGCCGTGAGTCAGCTCAAAGCCGTATTTGGCTTCCAGAACCCTCTCCCTCCATCGCAGCCCCTCTCTGAGCTCGCAGACTCAGCCCCCTTCTCGCCCACAATATTCCAAGAGGGAGACCAGGTCTCGCTTTGCTTCAAGACCAGCTTCTGTTTTTCACTGACTACAGTGGCCCTTCTTCATCCAGGGACAATCTCGGGGGGCTGGGACACCCCCGGCCCTCAAGCTGGGTCATGTTTACAGTCCTCAGTGCCCCCAAATTGGGACCCCCTGAGGACACCCCTGCCCTAATCTTTATTTCCCCAGAGGCTCCCTCTTGGTGACAGACAGACTCGGCCCTTAGCCCCTTCCTGCTGCCTTTGGAGTCCTTTGGGCATGGGGAAGAATGGGGGGCTGTCTGTGTGTCTGCAATCACCAGCTCACTGCTGGTCCAGTTGACTGGGGCTTCAGTTTTAATTTAAATACTTAGGGTGTTTTTATCCTAGCAACAAAGCTTGGTGTTTTCACTGCTTTTGTCCCTTGTTGGCTGGTGGGAAGGGATAGGGTGCCTGGTTCTGGGGTTGGCCAGTGAGGGAGGGGGGGATAGTTGGCACTGCCCCCAGGGAGAGGGCAAGGAGCCTTGGCTGGAGACACAGGGACCTCAAGAATCTCACCTGGTTCTTTGCCTTCTCCCTGGCAAGCCCTGCTCTCCTGCAGGTGCCTCTAGGGGTCTTGGTACGCTTTCTATGCCCCTCTTCCCCAAGTCCTCAGTGGTGGGGATGGGGATGGCAGCTCTGGTCCTCAGGCTTTGGGTCTCAGGAGGCGTTAGGAACTGCCCAGTGCCCATGTCCTGGCCAGACCTAGCTGGTGTGGTGAGGTGTTGGCCCCAGTCCTGGTGTAGGTTTACAAGCACTAAAGGTACAGTCTCCCCCCACCCAGCCCCAAAGCACAACCTGCGGTCAGGCTGCCTCCGGCGTTGGGCGGGGGAGAGATATCAGGCAGCCTGGGAGAGGGATATAAAGGCTAAAATAGAATAAAGGTTTATCAAGTAAAAAAAATAATAAAAAAAAACCAGGATGGATTTCCATGATTCCATTTATAAAAGCTCAAAAACAGGCAAAACCAATCTATAGTTTTAGAAGTGAGAATAATGGTTACCCTTGCTGGTGTGGGGTCGGAGGGCTGGGGGAATAGTAGTTACTAGATGTGACTTAGAGGCGGGTGATGCAGATTGCCCTCTTGGCCCCAATTTCAACAACCTGATTTTCATATTGATTATTTCTTCCCTCTAAGCGCATTGATACCTACTCTTCCATCCATCGGTGACACTTCACACCTTCTTCTACCTTGGGTTTGACATGTTCAGATCAGATTTTTAAACAGGACACTTTAGAAGAGGAATATTCCCAATATTCCCAGATATTCAGAATTAACACACACACACACACAATTCTTCTTTGCCTTGTCTTATCCCTCCATATGGTCATACATATCTAGACATGTATAGATTGATTGCATCAATGTATATTATTGTACACCTATAATTTGAAAAGCACTGAACACAGTACTTGGAATACAAAAATGAACTCTGCATTCCCAGTCTTGTTGTATATGTGATCCTAATGAAGCACAAAAGCATATACACTAATAGCAATTTAATAAATTATATAACAGAGGTAAGTATAAAGCTATATAGGAATGCAGACAACTCACTGAAGGAAGTTGAAGTTTATATTACATATTGTAAAACATTTGATAAAACTACCACCTGTGATTGTATAGATGGCAATTTGTGAACTTAATAAACCCATAGTGTGTTAAGTTTTATTGGCTATGTTTTGGCAAACTATTAGAGGAAAGATATACTCGAAAAATACTAGTTCTATTTTAAGCCAAACAGAAATGAAGTCAGGGCATGGCAGTGGGGTTGGAGCAGAGAGAATAACACATAACACAAAAACAATAAATCAGAAAACTGTGTACAGTGTAGAAAAGAATGCTGGTAGGTAGATTTGGCTATTGGCATATGGACCTGAGTCATGTTTGTATATTTTCAAATGCCTTGAGATATTCTAATACATGAAGACAATTTGACATTCTAAGGTTATATTAATTTTCTCATAAAACTTTGTGGCTGTTCCCCACTATCTTCTGGTACATAGGATTTTAGAAGAGAAATTTGATAGTAGGCATACAGGTTTTGTTTTTCTTGCTTGATGTGTGTTTGTTTGTATTATTTTGTTTGATGCCTTGGTTCACTGTCTAGGATACTGTGGGATTCTCTCTTTAATCGAACAGTCCAATAAGTTCATCACAACATTTTAATTTTGCAGTTCCTGCCTCCCTCATTTCTTTACAACAGAACCTAGAATTAGAGGGTCCTTTGTTTGATAAATTTGGCTCCCTTTATTTCAGAATTTTTTTCTATTTATTTGTTTGAATGCAGTGTTAATTCAACTTCTTATCTAATTATGGCTAATTTTTGTTTCATTATTTCTTTTTAACAGGGCTTCTAGTTCCTTTTGCATGTTCCATTGTTCCATTTCCTGTTTTATAAATTTTACATTCTTTTTAGTCATTGAAAGTAAGAAGCAATTGTAGAGATGCTTGTGGGATATTTTTATGGAGATTGTGTGTGTGTGTGTGTGTATGTGTATTTATTTAGATCTTTTTGTTTATCTCTGGTTCTCAGCAGCAAAATAACTTTTCTTCTAAAATTTATTTGTCAAGTTAGAATTCTTTCACAGAAACAATATGCAGCTTGAATGAATGATTCCTAAACCTGCTCTAATCCTCTGCCAAAAGTACAACAGTTATGCCTCCAAGTGGGAATTTCTTCTCTTCCTTGGAGCACATTCACTGCCCAGCCCTCACTCATAGCACTCAGATGAGCACGCTCATACCTGGTTTTATTCCCATTTTATAGATCAGGCAATTGAGACTTAAAGAATTAAAATAATTTCCATAAAAGTAAAATAAAACCTGTACAAAACTATCGGGAACTAAAACTGAGGTCAGTGATCCCATTTTTGCTATATTGATATTTCTGTTCACTCCACACATGTATATTAATTTGTTGTTTTACTCAGATATTTTCCATTGATCCTAGAGAACCTATTGCTATGATATATCTATTACTGGGAAGTCCAAAATAGGTGATGTTTAATTAAATTTTAAAATATCCAGATTTTCCCAGAATGAATATCTTTAGATATTCCTATGTCCCTTGATAGGTTCTGAGCCAAGTCAAATATTCTAGGTGACATATTCTGAAGTGGGAGAAAAAAAGTTATTATACACCTAAGATGAAACCTTAGGAATAGAAATTTAATCTGAGCAAAGCAACTATAAAGCAAAGTTGTACATGTTTAGTCAAATTGGAATACCAGTGTGCCTAGAGCGAGCCGGTGAGGAGAGTCAGGACAGGGGTGGCAGAGGCAGGCCTGTCGCTGGCCTTCCTCAGCACACGTGTCGGCCCATCCTAAAGAAAGAAGACCCGTGCACTGAACAACTCATCCATTATTCCAGGTAGTCAGGATTTGTCTTTGTAATTTTGTTGCATGTCAGCAAGTTCACCAAGTGACAAGATGATTAGGCAAATAGGTGGCGTCTTTTCCAGGATGCCATCTCATCTGTAAAAATGAGTTCTAATGCACTAGGGAAATGGAGAATCTGCGGGCCAGGACCCATTGGGATTCATGTGACATGAATCATAAGTGTCTCTAACGAAAGAAATTTGCCTTAGAAATACAAATTGGGAGTAGAACTATTATTTCTAAGTTCTTCTGTTATTTCTAAGTTTTCATCATACTGTTATTTGTGGCATTTATGACAGAGAATTCTCAGTGAGGTATTGCAACTGGTGTCTACACGTCACCAACAAGAACATGCTTGCTTCAGTCTTTTTCATACGCCCTTCCATCCATTTTTAACTTCGCTTTTTTTCTAAATGTCTAGGTTTGGAACATGAAAGCACTGACACCATGAATACTATTACAGCTGCTAAGGTAGAAAGAGTAGTTGTATAAGAGAACAAACTCTTTTGTCCCTGTATATATCAGGTAAGATGCTGATGTACCTACATATCATATATACACCAATATTTATAAATAACATCCACTTGTTTAGCTCACAATTCTGTGGGTCAGCAATTTGGCCTTAGTTCAGCTAAGCAGTGCATCTGCTGGGCTTGAGCTGACTCCCTCATGCATTGGCAGTCAGCTGGCGCTCAATGGCTTTACTTACATGTTTGGCAGTTGGCTGCCAGCGGATTCAGTGGTGGTGATTGTGTGTCTCGCATCACCCTGTGTCTCTCATCATTGAGTAGATTAGTCTGGGTTTGTTTACAACTGTCTGTTCCAATGTTCCAGAAGTAGCAAGCATGAAAGCCCCAATTCTCCAGTGCTTTGTAAAAATTCCTGCTTTGGTCACAATGTGATGTCTCATTGGCCAAAACAAGCCACATGGCTCTGGTCCAAGGGCTGCACCTACCTTTTATGACAGGGGGACAATGCTTTGGCCACAAATAGGGGACCTCTAACTCAAGCTTAAACGGTGGGGAAATCTGTTATCCCGTGTGTCAAGAAGCCCAGAGATAGGGTGTCCTCCCCACAATGATTGAATTGGGAGCTCAAAAATGACATCAAATTTCTTTCAGATCCATTCTACCTCTCCTCTCTGACATCCACAGTATTCACAGCATGCATAGGCCTATAACATGATGGCCACAGCAGTTCCAGACATCACTTTTTACAAAGAAAAAGTAAAGGCAGAAGGGAGACGGTCTCTTCTGAGGGCTTGTTATCTGAGGAATAGGAGAAAGTTCCCAGAATCCCCCAGAGACCTCCTTTTATGTAACACTGGCTATATTGATGTCAAAAAAACATTCCCGAAACAATCCTTTCCTAGGAGAGGCTATTACCATGACTACCTTAGACTGAACACCTGGCAAGGAGTGGGTCATAGATTAATTCAACAACTGTTTATTGCATACCTGCTATGTACGAGCATACGCCAGGCACCGAGGACATAGCAGTGAATGAAATAGTGTCAATCCTCATGAAGTTTACATTCTAGTCAGAAGGATATACAGTAAATAAACAAGTACCTACAATATACAACTGATAACAAATAAAAGCTACTGAGAAAAAAAAATGGTAAAGGGGATACTGAAAGAGGATGGGGATGGGCGTTCCGATTTGTTTAGGAGAGTTAGGCAAGGTCTGACTGACCAGGTGACCTGGATCAGAGGCTCGTAAGAAATGAAGTGCTTTGCCACAGGGATATCTGAGGAAAAGAACTCCCATGCAGAGGGAAAAGCACTTGCAAAGATCAGGCCTGAAGAGGTTTGTTTGAGAAAGAGTAAATAAGCCAATGAAACTGGATCAGAATGGTCTTGGGGATAGAGTGAAGGTCAGCATTGTATGCATCCTGGTAAACGATAATAAGGTTTTGTATTTTTCTCTAAGTCAAAGGGGAAGCCACTTGAGGATTTTGAACTGATTTGTGACGTTTCTGAATTTACTGTGAAACATTCTGCTATGTTTCTAATAGACAACATGGGGCAGGGGCAGAGGCAGCAGAATACTGGAATGTTCCAGGTGAGCACCTGTGGCGGCTTTGACCAAGGGGGTGACGATAGAGAAGTGTCCCGGTTCTGGATACATGCTAACCACGGAACAGAGAGAATCTGATGACAGATTTGATGCACATCATGAAAGTAACTTTTCTGAGCTGTCTATAAAAGTACCTACATCACAGTGTTGTTGTGAGGATTCCACGATATAATTTATGTAAAATTGTGTTCAACAGTTTCTAATATCCAGTCTCTCATCTCATCCCCAAATGATCATAATTCATCTTGCTTGTCCATGGAATTTTCTAGCTAATAGGTATTTCACATACCATACGTCTCCTAAATAAGGAGGTCGGAATGGATTTGGGTGGACCTTGAGAAGGAGAGCTGGAAAGAGAGCTCAGAATACCAGGAGGATATGAATAGAAAACAAGAAGGCAAGTGAGATGTAATGAGATAGAAGTATTTGCCTGTAGCTGACTTATTTTGTTCTGTGCTATCAATCATGCATGAGTAAACCAGCTACATACAAAAGTTCACAGACAAAAATGTCCTCTTCTTTACTAGGTTTTCTCATTTTGGATAAACTTTAACTTTCCTGAGGGCTCCAAAAAAAAATACCTAGAAATATTCTGGTGCATATCTAATACAGGGGCTAATTCATATGACCCTTTTGCTAGCGCATATCTTTCCCAGGAAGCAGATGCGAGCGATGTTTTTATCACTACATTATTCTGCCTTTTGTAAGCTCAGATTTGTGTAGTGTTACTTATTTTACTTTCCAACA
Source organism: Pseudorca crassidens (assembly GCF_039906515.1). Taxonomy (NCBI): domain Eukaryota; kingdom Metazoa; phylum Chordata; class Mammalia; order Artiodactyla; family Delphinidae; genus Pseudorca; species Pseudorca crassidens. Next base: position 173,120,446 of record NC_090297.1, on the reverse strand, counting down.
ATAAGTGACTTTAATAGGACCATGAATCATCTGAAAATTTTATGTATTATTATTTCCTTTTGTAAATAAAATCAAACATTGGAACACTTTGAGCATATCACAAAAATAATCCCTGGCTATTTCTACCTGTGCCTTTAATTAGCATAGGATTTCAGAAAATTCTGTTATAAATGTATTCCCATTTATGTGGATTTAGTTTTAAGGTATATCAAAAGATTTGGCTTCAATATAGCTCTCACTATTTTATGGAATATTTTTCTTGCCCTCAATTATATGGCCTGATAATATGGCCACAAGAGTACAGAGGTTTAAATGTCTTTCAAGTGATACTGATTTTTATGGACCATAATTTGATGCATAAAATTTATATTTGTGGGGCTTCCCTGGTGGCTCAGTGGTTGAGAGTCCGCCTGCCGATACAGGCGACACGGGTTCGTGCCCCAGTCCGGGAAGATCCCACATGCCGTGGAGCGGCTATGCCCGTGAGCCATGGCCGCTGAGCCTGCGCGTCCGGAGCCTGTGCTCCGCAACGGGAGAGGCCACAACAGGGAGAGGCCCGCGTACCGCAAAAAAAAAAAAAAAAATTATATTTGTGAAATACACTTAAGAACTGCCTTGGACTTCCCTGGTGGCAGTGGTTAAGAATCCACCTCTAATGCAGGGGACACGGGTTCGAGCCCTGGTCCCGGAAGATCCCACATGCCATGGAGCAACTAAGCCCTTGTGCCACAATTACTAAGTCTGAGTGCCACAACTGAAGCCGGCGTGCCTAGAGCCCGTGCTCTTCAACAAGAGAAGCCACCGCAATGAGAAGCCTGCGCACCTCAATGAAGAGTAACCTCCGCTCGCCACAACTAGAGAAAGCCCACGCACAGCAATGAAGACCCAACTCAGACAAAAAATAAATTAATTAATAAAATTTAAAAAATAATTACATTAAAAAAAGAACTGCCTTATACAGTTTATATCTATTGCTGTTTTTCTTTTTCTTCCTGATGCAGAAAGCTGTCGTCATTTTTACTGTAGGCAAAGATAGATACCTGGAGAGCATTTACTTTTGTTTTAGAAATTATTCCAGCCAGGATCTGTTTAGACAAGTTGTTGTATATGTTTTTGTTTGTGCTTAAATTAAGTCTAACAAATCAGGACTTAAAGCCACTGGCACATTTTAGATTATAGATCATAGCAAATCTTCAGCAACTGGATTTCATATTCAAAAAAATTCAAATTACTTAATATGCATGATGCAACTTTTTAAAAGCATATATTATTCTTACTTTATCTTCATGATGTTACTGACTTAATTCTGTAATATACAATGTTGATTTTGTGCAATTTGAGGAACCAATGTTTCTTAGCAGCCCTCCTTCCCTTCAGATGTACCTTTCCCTCCTTCTGGCAGCAAGGCTCATCATTCTAGGATACGTAAGAAAAAAAATGCTCTTTTCGTCCTCCTTAAAGCCCATTAAGGGTTCTTTCTGTTCTTCATATTAGACGACAAGGAGAAAACCTGAAGTTTGTTGATTACCTCAAGTTGGAAGGCAAATGAACATTTTTCTCAGGTGCCCGCTGCTGAAATCGGAGACCACAGCAAATAGTTCATTACAAGTAAAACATGTAGAAGGAAGAGGAAGCAGCAGCAGGAGGTTTCAGTTCCTTGATCATCGCTGCCAGATCAGTGTTACGTTTTATTTTAGCCAACTGGCAATGATTATATTTGTATAAAAAGTCTGAATTCAGACTTTGGTTCAAGATAGACAAAAGATGAAATTCAAGGATGCCAATTGAAAGAGGCAACCAGGAAAACCACAAATTATTTATTACAAACTATATACATATTTATATTAAAGATGCTGTTCAAATAGTCTCTTCGATCAAGTGGTAAAGGGGCCATGCACTTAATTAATATGGCTGCTTCACTGACTTGACCACCAATCAGTGACTTTACAAACCAACAGAGGAAAGGCAGGCACTGCTTTTACCCATGTTTTGATAGTTCATCTACTGCCTCTAACTGCTCTTTAGTCCTAGCCTGTGCCTCAAAATGTACTTTTTTCATGAATGTTCTTTATCCCAAAGAGAGTAATGGGGTTACAGTGACCTTCTAATGTATGTGAAACGGTCCACAGCCAGCTCAGTGCACTCTTGGGAAACACAGGGAGAGTGGTGTTGTGGTTTTTATCCTGGTGGGGTGCAAGCTGTACTTTTATGCTGATTGAGTGTTTTAGACATGACTTATATCCCATGAAACTAGGGTCATTTTTATTACTGCTTGGAGAGTTCCAGTCAACAAAGGTGAGTATAAGAGATGTTACCTTTTATACCTTAAGCACTAGCAGGTGTTTTGCTCTTATGTGAAATAGAGTCATACCCTTATCAAAGCAATTTTAAAACTTATCAATAACTTCATAGTGTAATGAATGGCTAAATTTGGTTATAAGCTTAGAGGATAAAATATGTTTTTTTTTCCAGGAATTTCATCACAACCAACAACTCAGGAGAGACATCCTTTACTTAACGTATAAGTCATAAATATCTTGTTGTCCCTATACTGACGTCCAGAGTATGTCCTCAGACATTTTCCAGGACTGTTGAATGTTCTGTACAACAATTCAGCAAGTTGGTATTACAACCAGGTCTTCTGCTTCTTCTGGGGCCATAACAAAGTACAAGAAACATTCCTGAAGTATACAGGTTCCAATTGTATGTTGGAAAGTTTTCGTGAATAAAAATAATTATGAGCATTATAAAAGTGGTGAAAATCATTTTGGGTCTAAATAAAATGATAAGATAGTGTGAAAATTCTTCATGTGAGGGTACATGCTGAAAATACCATGTGTTTTACTATAAAAGATAAAAGCTTGAGTAACTCGATTACTTGCACAAACAAGAACTTAGGCTTGAAGGAATGATCTGGGACAGGTAACAGAAGAGTGATTCAGGAGAAAAAGAAGGACCACCATCTAGCCATGGAAAAGAGCCAGTCAGTGGCGACAAATCCATCAATGAAAGTTCTCCAAATTCCTTGGAGCCAACACGCATGATCTGCAAATAGCCTGTTTTTAATCAATTGGAGTTTGTGATTTCCTCTCTTAAAACAATTAAATAACAGAAACGAATAGAATACTTTTATTTCTATTTGAGACAATATGAACGGTTGTGTGTCTTGATAAAATTGGTTATCTTAAAGTATTTTCAACGTGATAATTATATATTGGCTTAGAAAGTAATACAGTTTGCAAATACTGAGTCAGGCTACACTTTTAATATGTTTTCTTTTTTTAAGTTGAAACAAAAATATATTGTATATTGTGAGTTTTTTTGTGTTAAAACCGGACATGTTTAATGTGAGTGAAGAATCAGGTTCAGTCTCTACAGATCACTTATATAGCAAATAATTCAAAATACTGTAATATGTAGAACGCTTCTGGTAATAGAAAATAAATTGTTAAGGACCATTTGCATCTATAACACTGACTCAAACTTCAGCATTATGAAGACTGTCAAAGTGTAATTACAGACTCAACTGTAGTTTTCACTTTATTTAGTCTAGACAGATTTTACATGCAGAAACATCCGTCACAGCTCTATCTTCTTGCATATTTGCATAATACCCTTTCTTCTGTCACCCAGTTAGCAAATAAAAGCATGTCTGATGTATTATAAACAGGTGGGCAAAAATCAACTGTTTCATATGGTTGATATTTAATTTTTAACTTCATTCTGGTAACGGATTTCAAAAAGAATAGATCATGGAGAATGTGGATCTTCTTAGGAGGCAACAGTCTGTTTATATCACTTGAAATATGAAGAATTCTTTGATTTTGACCTTTTATGTGCATGTACAGTCATTCCTCTGTATCATGGAGCCATTGGTTCCAGGACCCCCAAGGCTACCAAAATCTGCAGATGCTTAAGTCCCATGTATAAAATGATATAGTGTGTTGTATTACTTATGTATATCCTCCCATATACTTTTTTTTTTTTTTTTTTTTTTTTTTTTTTTTGCGGTACGCGGTTCTCTCACTGTTGTGGCCTCTCCCGTTGCGGAGCACAGGCTCTGGACGCGCAGGCTCAGCGGCCATGGCTCACGGGCCCAGCTGCTCCGCGGCATGTGGGATCTTCCCGGACCGGGGCACGAACCCGTGTCCCCTGCATCGGCAGGCGGACTCTCAACCACTGCACCACCAGGGAAGCCCCTCCCATATACTTTTTAAATGATCTCTAGGTTACTTTTAATACCTAATATATTATAAATGCTATGTAAATAGTAGTAAACACAGTGTGAATACTATGTAAATAATTGCCTTTGCAGCAAATTCAAGTTTTGCTTTTCGGAACTTTCTGGAATTAAAAAAACATTTTTTTGTGGATGGCAGATGGGGAATTCACAGATATGGAGGGCCAACTGTAGTGCCTTTCTATACCTTTTATATATTTAGATTGTGCAATTAAAAATGTTTCCTATCTCCTTGATTCCTGTCTCCTTTGCTCTCTCTCTCTCTTTACCTAATTTGTTGTGAACAATGTTTTATACCAAAAGGTTGCACAGAATTTTAATGGTTGCATAGTATTCCAGGCCGTATTTTCTTTCTCAGTTATTTATTTTCTCATATACCCTTTTTTGCTAACTTACTTAGGAATAGTTGATGCGGTATTTATTTTGATTTTGTATCCTTTTTGCTGATGAGATTCTGGCTAGTCTGCCTGGCTGTGCACATTCATTTTGTTAACCTGCCCTGTGACTTTTACTGCTGTATCATATGGATTTCAGAATTTTCCCAGTAGGGTTTGTTTTCTGACTTCCAGAGTAGTCTTTCATCCATGTTAAAACTTGTCTTGGAAAAAAAAAATAGGTATACTTAGTCACATGAATGCATAAATACATATCTTGGATTGTAAACACTTTAGTGACCCAAACCATGATATTACAAATAGAAGATGGTCAATAGACCTTGATTGAATGAAGGAATAATATCTTTATTGTGCTTAAGAATAAATAAGTACATAGTAAATTTTATAAAAGTAAAATTTATGTACACAACCATTTTTCTTCAACATCTTGAAGAAAGCATTAGTTTGGTATTGCTTCATAATTTGAAAGACTAATTTTAGATGAGTAAATCTTTCTGTTTTAATTACTTATGGTGACAAAATCTTCTCACTAACCTTGCTGTTTTTGAATTTTGCATTCTACATTTCTCTGCAATATCAAGTCACTTCTCAGGTATCTTTCACGGCTTGGATAAAGAACTACAAGTTGAAACTAAATTTAGTTTATTGTCATAATTGAATCAAGAAATAGTGACAAACAAGATTGCTAATCACTCATTTTTCATAATGTACATGAATTGAAAGTTCTAATATGTTTCATTTCAATGGAAAATTTCATACATGGATATTACGTATTATTGTGTAAAGAGATCCTGATTAAGAGTAAAGATGTATAGTTTCTAATATTAGTTTTGTTACTTAACTTCCAATTTTAGATTTCCTCACATGAAAATAGAACTCAATACTACCCAGCTTAATCACCTGTGGTAATTATAAGAGTTTCTGATAACTCATTTTGGTGACAGAACTTTGAAATGAGTATAAAAATTCTCTAAAATAAAATGACAGAAAGTGACTTAAAAAGAAAATAAAATGTGTAATTTAATGTGATGCCACATAGGTAAATATGAGAATTTGTTTAGTTTTATTTTACTTAATGTGAATTTAATGCAAGAAGTATTCATCTCCCAATGTTTCTGATAATTTTGTTCAGAAACTAACAATACTGATGACATCACAATTTGAAAGTCATAATTAAAACACTAATGTTTAAAATTATTTAAAATAATCATGGTAGCTTCAAAAGCAAAAAAATATATATGGAAATGGTAAATGATTCTTGTGAGTCATGTCTGTGAGAAGGAAGAAATAATGTGTGGCATTTTACAAAGAATAAGCAATAATCACAGGAAATGTCTGTGGACACTCTAAATGGTTTTAGGTGAACCATGGTGAACATATCCAAAAACCACAGATGTATTGTGTATGTATGTATATATGTAGAGTATGCAAAATAATAATTAACCAGTGTGCCTTACTTTTAACTGCCTCAGTTTAAGAAAAGTATATTTTCAGCACTGAATATAGTGTCCCATCACTAGCATATAACAGGGGATTCATTATTAATTATTTCTTAGGCACTAACACGTTAAGAAAATTAACACGTAGTCATTTGACACAAGACTGCCATTCTAAGGGGAAGGAAAAGATACAAAATACTTTCTAGAAGTAGTCAGAAACAGCCTTTGTCTTAAAGTTATAAATTAAGTATACATACTCTGGATATGTACTCCAGGTCAATTTTATTAAATGCATGATTAATATTTTATAATACTATCACATGGTATACACTATCATCTTTATTTTTGTAATTTTGACATAGGTATCTGTAATTAATCAGGAGATCAAAAATCATCTAAAGTTGAAATTATAAAATTCTAATAGACTTCCTTGTGGATAAGTTTACAGACATGTTTTACTGTGTAAACTATTTGTGAAAACCTAAACTACCTTAGGGGACAAGCTTTATAAATGTAAATCATTTAAATCTCCATTACATGCAGGTTATTTTAAGTAGGCATTTACCAACATATGTGTGTGTAGGAAGTTGCACAAATCATAAGTATGCAGTTTGATAAACTTTCACGAATTGAACACCCATGTGTGACCAGCACTCAGCTCAGGAAACAGAGCATTACCTGCAGCCCAGAAGCCTCACCTGTGTACCTCCAACCACTAATCCAATCTAAGTACTGTGATGGTTAATCTTACATGTCAATTTGACTAGGCCACAAGGTGCCCAGATATTTGCTCAAACAGTTATTCTGTTTGTTTCTGTGAGGGACTTTTGGACGAGATTAACATTTAAGTCAATAGATTGAGAGTTAAGCCAACTGCCCTCCATAACATGGGTACCTCATCAAATCAGTTGAAATCCTGAATAGAACTAAAGGCTGACCCTCTCCTGAGTAACGAGAATTCATCCTGTCTGAATTTGTTTTATTCTTTCCTTCAAACTCAGACTGAAACATTGGCTTTTCCTGTGTCTTGAGCCTATAAGCCTTTGGACTGAAACTAAACCATCAGCTGTCCTTGGGTCTGCAGCTTGCTGAATATCTTGGAACTTTCCAACTTTCATAATCGTGTGAGCTGATTCCTTATGTCTCTCTCTCTGTCTCTGTCCCTTTCACACACACACACGCTGTATTTCTGGAGAAACCTGACTAATAAAAATACTAGTTTAATTTATGCCTTTGCCCATTTTTGAACTTTATATATGTCGTATCATGCAATACATATTATTTTATGCTTGGCTTCTTTCACTCATCAATATAATTGTGAGATTTATCTACACTATTGCTGGTTGCTTGAATTTCAGTTTATTTGTATTACTGTATAGATTTTTAGTCTGTGTGTATATAATTCATTTTCTAATTCACAGTATTAACTTATGTGAAGTTTCCATCTTAGGGCTATTGTGAATACTGGTGTTATGTAATTCTACTACATGTTTCTTGATGAACACTTTTGAAAGTTTCTTTTGAGTATATACTTAGAAGTACAACTGCTAAACAGTAAAAAATGCATATATTCAGTTTGAGTACGTATGACCATATTTATTCATACTCTTATCAACATTTTAAGGGTGTTTCAATTGCTCCAGAGCCTCTACAAATTGTTTGGTTGTTTAATTTTAGACTTTACAGTAGGTGTGGTTTGGTACTATATTACATTTTAAAATTTCATATCCCTGATGATTAATAATAGCATTGACTTTTTCATTTGTTTATAGATCATATCTTATGGCATACCTGTTAAATAATTTTCCACTTTTCTGTTAGATTTTCTACCATTTTTTCTTATTAATTATAATAGATTTTTAAATATATTAGATTTTTTTTCTCAAATGCATGCATATATGCTTCAAAAGTGAAGGAGAAAAAAAGACTTTCTCAGACAAAAAGTTAGGGAATTTGTTGTCCATAGACCTACCTTGAAAGAAATGCTAATAGAAGTTCTTTAGTGAGAAGGAAAATAGGTCAAAAATACAGATCTACATGAAGAAAGGAAGAGCACTGAAGGAGAAGTAAGTGAAGATGACATAAAAACTTTTATCATATTCTTAATTGATTTAACAGGCAACAGGTTTTTTCCATATTAAAATAGCAACAATGTATTTGATTATGTATGCTTGTGGATATATCTTATGTATGCCTTATATATGGGAAATGAATGAGAGCAATAATAGAAGGGATAGGTAGGAAAAATTAGGACTATTTTGTTATTATAAGGTACTTATATTGCCAGTGAAGTGGTGAAGTGCTATTTGAAATTGGACTTTGATTATTTTTAAATGTACATTGCAAACTCAAGGGTGACCATTGAAAAAAGTGGGGGAAAAAAGCATAATATGCTAAGAAAGGAGAGAAAATGGAGTCATATAAAATGCTTAATTTAAACCACAAATGGCAGAAAGAGAATGGAAGAAAAAATAGGAACAAAAAACAAGGGAAATGAATAGAAAACAGTGATGAATATGATACTTATTTATCTAACTTCATCAATAATCATTTTGAAAGTCAGTGATATAGTGCACCAATTAAAAGACAGGGATTGTCACAGTAGATCAAAATCCACAACTCAACTATATGTTGTCTAGAAGAAATCCACTATAAATATAGAGACACATATAAATTAAAAGTACAGGGCTTCCCTGGTGGTGCAGTGGTTGAGAGTCCGCCTGCCGATGCAGGGGACACAGGTTCGTGCCCCGGTACGGGAAGATCCCACATGCCACGGAGTGGCTGGGCCCATGAGCCATGGCCGCTGAGCCTGCGCGTCCGGAGCCTGTGCTCCGCAACGGGAGAGGCCACAACAGTGAGAGGCCCGCGTACCGCAAAAAAAAAAAAAAAAAAAAAAAAAAATCAATGGAGAAAACTATACCATAGTAACACAAATCAAAGAAAAGCCGGAGTAGCTATATTAATTTCAGACTGAGTAGACTTCAAAGTAAGGAAAGTTGTCAGAGATAAAGAAGGGAGTTATATGATGATGAAGGTGTCAGTTCTCTAAGAAGGCATAACAATTCTTAACGTGTATTCACCTAAGTGTCAACAACATGAGGCAAAAACCAATAAAACTGCAAGGAAAAATAGATAAATCCAACTACTCTGGTAGTTGGAGACTTCAGCACCTTTCTCCCAGAAATGGACCCATCCAAGAGGCTGGAAATCAGTAAGGACACGGTTGAACTCAGCAACACCATCAATCAACTGGATGTTATTGACGTCTATAAACTCCTTCATCTAACAAGAGCAGAACACACATTTTTCTCAAGCTCACATAGATAATTCACCTAGATCACATTCTAGGCCATAAAACACACCTGAACAAATTTAAAAGATTAGAAATCATACTATGTCTACCCTCAAATCACAGTGGAATTAAACTAGACTATTAATGTTTACTCACAAGGTATCAGTAGAAACAAATGAAGATTATAACAAAATAATTCTGAAGTTCTTATTTTTTTTCATCTTAGACAATAAAAGACACCTTGTGTTTTTTTCATGAAACATTTACAGAAATTGATGATTTTGTGAGCAATTAAAGTTTCACGGGAAAAAATCATATAGTATGCTATCTGATAATAATGCAATTAATAAAACCATGACTAAGAAATTTTCATAATTACAAGTGTGAAGTTACGTTTATTTAATCCATGTTTCAAATAGGAAATCATATTAAAAACTACAGAATTTTTGGGCTTCCCTAGTGGCACAGTGGTTGGGAGTTCGCCTGCCGATGCAGGGGACACAGGTTCGTGCCCCAGTCCAGGAAGATCCCACATGCCGCGGAGCAGCTGGGCCCATGAGCCATGGCCACTGAGCCTGCGCGTCCAGAGCCTGTGTTCCGCAACGGGAGAGGCCACAACAGTGAGAGGCCCGCATACCGAAAACAAAACAAAACAAAACAAAACTATGGAATTTTTAACTGAATAATATGAAAACTATGTAATTGGATAGTTTTTAAGTGTCTTTATTATACACAGTTCAAATGTGTTCAAAAACAGCTTGGAAATAGCAAAAAAATAAAGCCTTATCTGTCATGAACATCAAACTTCAAATGCTTGCATTATGCAAATTGGGTCTATGTATGGTAGCACATAAAAGCAACCATAGAAAATAACAGAGTGCTTATTACATTGTACAATTTCCAGTTAAGTAAACCACAAAACTAGAATTGTGCATCAAAGAGCGCTTGCCATTTTATTTGAGCACTACAACTTGCAGTAAACAAGTTGTTTATTTTCCATGTAAATTGCCTTCCTGAATGCTCAAACAGCATATATTAAAAAGAAACAAAATTATAAACAAACCTTAATAATCATAACTTTAAAAAGTGGAAAGTTTTACATGCATGTGTTTTAAACTCAGACTGAAATATTTTCATGAGGTTTCAGGTGAATTCCTATTTTAGTCTAGCTCACATAAAATGCTCTTTCATTTATTGCACTTTAAAATGTGCTATAGTGTAACAAAGGAACTTTATAATAGATATTGAATTGAATAAAATTAGAAATGCTGATTCAACAGTCTTGTAATTTGTCACATTTTATTAATTTCTAGATGATTAAAAAATTGAGCATTAGTCAACAGGCTATAGTTCTAAAATATTCATCGATTTACATTTTCATTCTGTACAAAATACACTTAAACTGTTTAGCAAAGTTTCAGCAACATTATCGAATCAATCCTATTTAAAATAACCCCCATTAAAAGATTAAATTAGCATAAGAATAAATTTTCAGTGTAAAAAATTGCTTTGGCAGCATGAAAGGCTTCAACAAAAATATAATAACTTAAATATCTAAAAGCTAAAATGTCAAGGGGGTTCATGTTCAAAGTTAAAGAACTGTGAATATATTACAAGAGATGCCATTTTAAAAATTCATTTAATGAATTTTATAACAGTTTTAGATTTATGGTAAGATTGTCAAGATAGTACAGAGACATTCCGTATACCCCACACAGAGTTTCCCCTGTTATTATCATGTTACATTAATATATTTGGCACAATTAAAGAACGAATATTGATACATTATTTTTAACTAAAGTCCATATTTTATTCAGGTTCCTGTCCTTTTTAACTAATACGTTATTCTGTTACAGAATATTATCCAAGATACCACACTGCATTTAAGAGTCAAATCCCCTGATCCTTCTCCTAAGAATGGAGTTATGTGTTTTGGGGAGGAAGATCACAGAGGTAAAGTGGCATTGTACCATATCATATTAATGGTACAAAATATCAACATGACATCACTGCTGATGTTAATCTTGATTACTTGGCTGAAGTAGTGTTTATAAGATTTCTGTAAATTTACCCCCCCATATATATTCATGTATACATAGAGAAATCTATATCTATAAATCTGTTTGTCTATCTATCTATCTATCTATCATCTATCCAATCTATCATCTGTCTTAAAGGAAGTCACTATGTAAAGTCCACACTTAAGGAGGCAGAGTTACGTTTCTCATCCTTGAGGGAGAAGTATTAACATAAATTTTTTGGAATTCTTTTTCACAAGAGATTTGTCTCTTCTCTTCCATTTATTTATTTATTTAAATCACTATGGACTCATGAGATTTGTTTCATAATTTGGGTTATAATCTAATATCATTTTATTTTGCTGTTCAAATTATTCCAGTTTTGGTCCTTGGGAGCTCTTTCAGTTGGCTCCTCTGTCAACTGTCCCTTTGACATACTCTCCTCTATCCCCTTGACCTACTCCAGTCTGTGTGTGTGTGTATGTTTTAGCACTTTCTTAATTTGTGGATGCTCCAGGCTCATTTTGCACAATTCCTGTCCTCCAAGTCCTAGAATCAGCTATTTATCCAAGGAGCCTTGCTTTCTTTTCATGAAGAGTAATATTAGAAACCAAGAGCTCAGTGCTAGTTGTGATCGTTGCCACTGGGTTGTACTGGCTCTAGATCTTCTCAGGTAAGTAGGGATATATATGTATATATACTAACCATCATATATACACATGCCTATACATAGCTCTATTTGTAACTGTGTTTATAATAAAGTAAACATGCGTTGATGTTAATATGTCCAACTGCAAACCATTATTTCCACTTGGATCATTCTAGCCATTATGCTTCCTTATCTGTAGGCACCTCCGTCAGTGAGAAACCGGGCTCCTATTATTCACTATTGATTTTCTTAATTGTTCATTTCCAGTATACATGTATAGTAGTATCCGAATCGTTAACATGTAATCCCATGGGCAATAACTTTATGAGTCTGAGTATAATGCTTAGGGTTTTCGGTACAGAGTGTTCTGTTTGTTTATTTTTACTTTTAGTTTTATTCCATTCATTTCCAAGGTTACTTAGGTGGCAACTTCCCTCACTCCCTTCAGCAAGACTGTTTCATACTTTTGTAATACAGTTAGGTTCTTTTGTCACACTTTATATTTCAACCAGGGATCACCTGACCTCCTATTTATTTAATTTTAATATACTAAGAGTCTCATTTGTTCTGTAAGGTCCTATGGGGTTTGTCCCATACATAGTTTTGTGTATCCATCATTACAGTATCATTAGAATAGTTTCACAGCCCTAAAATATTCCCTGTGCTTCACATATTTAAATCTTTTCCCCCTCCCATATCCGTGACAAAATACTGTAATGTCTCCATAGTTTTGCCTTTTCCAAAATGTTGTATAAGTGGAATCTTATGGCATGTAGACTTTTCAGACTGGTTTCTTTAACTCAGAGATATGCATTCAAGATTCATCCATGTCTTCTTTTGACTTTATAGCTCATTTTCTCTTATTGCTGAAAATAATATTCCATCGTATGATGTAGTGTGGCTTGTTTTTCCACTTCCCTTATGAGGGACATCTTGGTTGCTTTCAGGCTTTGGCTCTTATGAATAAAGCGTCCATAAACATTTTCATGCAGGATTTTATATAGAGGTAAGTTTCAGATCATTTGGGTAAATACCTAGGAGCACTACTGCTAAATTTTGTGACAAGATTACACTTAGCTTTGAGAGGAAATGTTAAACTGTCTTTCAGAGTGGCTGCACCGTTTTGCAATTCCACTGCAGAGAATGAAAGCTCCTGTTGCTCCACAGTATAGCCAGCTATTGGTCTTAACTCCTTTTGGATTTTAACCTTTGTGTGTGTGTGTGTGTGTGTGTGTGGTACGCGGGCCTCTCACTGTTGTGGCCTCTCCCGTTGCTGAGCACAGGCTCCGGATGCGCAGGCTCAGCGGCCATGGCTCACGGGCCCAGCCGCTCCGCGGCATGTGGGATCTTCCCGGACCAGGGCACGAACCCGCATCCTCTGCATCGGCAGGCGGACTCTCAACCAGTACGCCACCAGGGAAGCCCTGGATTTTAACCTTTATAATAGGTGGGTAGTGGCATCATATTACTGTTTTAATTTGCAATTCTTAATGTCAAATGATGTCCATTACCTTTACATATGATTATTTACCATCTGCATAACTGCTTTGCTAAGGGGTTTTTCCAGATATTTTGCCCAATTTTTAAATGAGTTGTATATTTTCTATTATTCAGTTTTATAGTTATTTGCATAGTTTGTAAATGAGTTCTACAGAAGATATGTATTTTGCAAATATTTTCTCCTAGTCTGTGGCTTGTATTTTCCTTTTCTTAACAGGTTCTGTCTACAGCAGAAGTTTTAAATTTTATTAAAGTCCAACTTATCATTCTTTTCATTCATATATCATGTTTTCGTATTGTATGTAAAAACTCATCACCAAATGTTCATTTATTCCTGTATTTCTCTCCAGAAGTTTTATAATTATGCATTTTACTTTTAGATATATGATCAATTGTGACTTAATTTTTGTGATGTTAACTCTCTGAGTAGGTTCTATCTAAGCCTCTATTTTCCTTTCTTTTTCTTTCCTTTTTTTTTTTTTGCATTTGGATCCCCGGTTGTTCCAGCACCAGTTGTTGAAAAGACTATCATTTCTCCATGATTGCCTTTGCTTGTTGTCAAAAATCTGTTGACTGGGGCTTCCCTGGTGGCACAGTGGTTGAGAGTCTGCCTGCCGATGCAGGGGACACGGGTTCGTGCCCTGGTCTGGGAAGATCCCACATGCCGCAGAGCGGCTAGGCCTGTGGGCCATGGCCACTGAGCCTGCGTGTCCGGAGCCTGTGCTCTGCAATGGGAGAGGCCAGAACAGTGAGAGGCCCGCGTACCGCAAAAAAAAAAAAAAAAAAAAAAGATTGATTAACATTTCTATTCATCTACATTTAAGCAAGTCAGGACTTGTCCTGCCTGGAGACCTGAAAATATTAAATTTCATTACCTGGCCATTAGATTTTCTGATATGTTTCAAATGGAAGTAGTGCTTTTCCATCTTGACTTTAAGAATAATATACACCTGGTTAATGTGTGCAAATTTAATAACATGGTTATTAATAAAGATTTTGGTTACTGTAATGGTACTCCAAAAATAAGTTAGGATACTGTGAAGATACTTCAAAAGTGAGCTTTGACTGCTATCAAAATCACAGCTGGATTTTTGCAGAAATTGACAATCAGATCTTAAAACTGATCTGGAAATGTAAGAGACCCAAAATAGCCAAAATCATCTTGAAAACGAAAACCAAATAGAGAACTTTCCTAATTTCAAAATTTACAATAAAAATTTACTACAAAAATGTCAAAATTTACTATAAAGCTACAGTAATCAAGACAATGTGGTTCTGGCATAAAGATAGAGATATAGATTAATTAAGAGTCCAGAATAAGCCCTTACATTTATGGTCACTTGCTATTTGACAAGGCTGTCAATGGGGAAAGGAGAATCTTTTTAACAAATGGTTCTGGGATATGTGTGTATCTTTATGCAAAAGAATAAAGTTGGACCTCTGCTATGCACCATACACAAAAATTAACAAAAAAAAGAATTATGGAGCTAAATACATGAGCTAAAATCATATAAATCCTAAGTGAGAATATAGCAGAAAACCTTCCTGATCTTAGATTAGGCAATAATTTCTTAGAAGTGACAATTAAATCACAAGAGACAAAATAAAAAGTGGATAACTCGAACCTCATCAAAACTAAAAAGTTTTATACAACAATACAATCAAGAAAGTAAAAAGAGGGGAGACGAGGGGAAGATGGCGGAAGAGTAAGACACGGAGATCACCTTCCGCCCCACAGATACACCAAAAATACATCCACACGTGGAACAACTCCTACAGAACACCTACTGAACACTGGCAGAAGACCTCAGACCTCCCAAAAGGCAAGCAAGTCCCCACATACCTGGGTAAGGCAAAAGAAAAAAGAATAAAAAGAGACAAAAGGATAGGGACGGGACCTGCACCATTGGGAGAGAGCTGGTTTCCACACACTAGGAAGTGTGTGGAAGGTTTCCACACACTAGGAAGCCCCTTCGTGAACGGAGACTGCGGGTGGCGGAGGGTGGGGGGAGCTGCGGAGCCGTAGAGGAGAGCACAGCAACAGGGGTGCGGAGGGCAAAGCGGAGAGATTCCCGCACAGAGGATCAGTGCCGACCGGCACTCACCAGCCCAAGAGGCTTGTCTGCTCACCCGCCGGGGCGGGCGGGGCTGGGAGCTGAGGCTCGGGCTTTAGTCGGTCGGAGCGCAGGGAGAGGACTGGGGTTGGCGGCGTGAACACAGCCTGAAGGGGGCTAGTGCACCACGGCTAGCCGGGAGGGAGTCCAGGAAAAGTCTGGACCTGCCGAAGAGGCAAGAGGCTTTTTCTCCCCTCTTTGTTTCCTGGTGCGCGAAGAAAGGGTGATTAAGAGCGCTGCTTAAGGAGCTCCAGAGACGGGCATGAGCTGCAGTTAAAAGCGCGGGCATCAGACGCTAAGGCTGCTGCTGCCACCATCAAGAAGCCTGTGTGCGAGCACAGGTCACTATCCAAACCCCCCTTCTGGGCAGCCTGTGCAGCCCGCCACTGCCAGCGTCCCAGGATCCAGGGACAACTTCCCCGGGAGAACGCACGGTGCGCCTCAGGCTGGTGCAACGTCACACTGGCCTCTGCCGCCGCAGGCCCGCCCCGCACTCCGTGCCCCTCCCTCCCTCCCCCCAGCCTGAGTGAGCCAGAGTCCCCAAAGCAGCTGCTCCTTTAACCCCGTCCTGTCTGAAAGAACAGACGCCCTCCGGCAACCTACATGCAGAGGCGGGTCCAAATCTAAAGCTGAGACCCGGGAGCTGTGAGAACAAAGAAGCGAAAGGGAAATCTCTCCCAGCAGCCTCGGGAGCAGCGGATTAAAGCTCCACAATCAACTTGATGTACCTGCATCTGTGGAATACATGAATAGACAACGAATCATCCCAAATTGAGAAGGTGCAATTTGAGAGCAAGATTTATGATTTTTTTCCCTTTTTCCTCTTTTTGTTAGTGTGTATGTGTATGCTTCTGTGTGAGATTTTGTCTGTATAGCTTTGCTTCCACCATTTGTCCTAGGGTTCTCTCCGTTCTTTAAAAAATTTTTTTTCTTAATAATTATTTTTTATTTTAATAACTTTATTTTGTTTTACTTTATTTTATTTTATCTTCTTTCTTTCTTTCCTTCTTTCCCTCCTTCCTCCCTCCCTCCCTCCCTCCTTTCCTCCTTTCTTTCTTTCTTTTTTTCGTTCTTTCTACTTTTTCTCCCTTTTATTCTGAGCCGTGTGGATGAAAGGCTCTTGGTGCTGCATCCAGGAGTCAGTGCTGTGCCTCTGAGGTGGGAGAGCCAACTTCAGGACACTGGTCCACAAGAGACCGCCCAGCTCCACATAATATCAAACGGCGAAAATCTCCAACAGATCTCCATATCAATACCAGCACCCAGCTTCACTCAATGACCGGCAAGCTACAGTGCTAGACACCCTATGCCAAACAACTAGCAAGACAGGAACACAACCCCACCCATTAGCAGAGACGCTGCCTAAAATCATAATAAGTCCACAGACACCCCAAAACACACCACCACACATGGACCTGTCCACCAGAAAGACAAGATCCAGCCTCATCCACCAGAACACAGGCACTAGTCCCCTCCACCAGGAAGCCTACACAACCCACTGAAACAACCTTAGCCACTGGGGACAGACACCAAAAACAACGGGAACTACGAACCTTCAGCCTGCAAAAAGGAGACCCCAAACACAGTAAGATAAGCAGAATGAGAAGACAGAGAAACACACAGCAGATGAAGGAGCAAGATAAAAACCCACCAGACCTAACAAATGAAGAGGAAATAGGCAGTCTACCTGAAAAAGAATTCAGAATAATCATCATAAATATGATCCAAAATCTTGGAAATAGAAGAGACAAAATACAAGAAACATTTAACAAGGACCTAGAAGAACTAAAGATGAAACAAGCAATGATGAACAACACAATAAATGAAATTAAAAATACTCTAGATGGGATCAATAGCAGAATAACTGAGGTAGAAGAACAGATAAGTGACCTGGAAGATAAAATAGTGGAAATAACTACTGCAGAGAAGAATAAAGAGAAAAGAAAGAAAAGAACTGAGTACAATCTCAGAGACCTCTGGGACAACATTAAACGCACCAACATTCGAATTATAGGGGTTCCAGAAGAAGAAGAGAAAAAGAAAGGGACTGAGAAAATATTTGAAGAGATTATAGTTGAAAACTTCCCTAATATGGGAAAGGAAATAGTTAATCAAGTCCAGGAAGCACAGGGAGTCCCACACAAGATAAATCCAAGGAGAAATACACCAAGACACATATTAATCAAACTGTCAAGAATTAAATACAAAGAAAACATATTAAAAGCAGCAAGGGAAAAACAACAAATAACACACAAGGGAATCCCCATAAGGTTAACAGCTGATCTTTCAGCAGAAACTCTGCAAGCCAGAAGGGGCTGGCAGGACATATTTAATGTGATGAAGGAGAAAAACCTGCAACCAAGATTACTCTACCCAGCAAGGATCTCATTCAGATTTGATGGAGAAATTAAAACCTTTACAGACAAGCAAAAGCTGAGAGAGTTCAGCACCACCAAACCAGCTTTACAACAAATGCTAAAGGAACTTCTCTAGGCAAGAAACACAAGAGAAGGAAAAGACGTACAATAACAAACCCAAAACAATTAAGAAAATGGGAATAGGAACATACATATCGATAATTACCTTAAATGTAAATGGACTAAATGCTCCCAGCAAAAGACACAGATTGGCTGAATGGATACAAAAACAAGACCCATATATTTGCTGTCTACAAGAGACCCACTTCAGACCTAGAGACACATACAGACTGAAAGTAAGGGGATGGAAAAAAGATATTCCATGCAAATGGAAACCAAAAGAAAGTTGGAGTAGCAATTCTCATATCAGACAAAATACACTTTAAAATAAAGACTATTAGAAGAGACAAAGAAGGACACTACATAATGATCAAGGGATCGATCCAAGAAGAAGATATAACAATTGTAAATATTTATGTACCCAACATAGGAGCACCTCAATACATAAGGCAAATACTAACAGCCATAAAAGGGGAAATCGACACTAACACATTCATAGTAGGGGACTTTAACACCCCACTTTCACCAATGGACAGATCATCCAAAAGGAAAATAAATAAGGAAACATAAGCTTTAAATGATACATTAAACAAGATGGACTAAATTGATATTTATAGGACATTCCATCCAAAAACAACAGTATACACATTTTTCTCAAGTGCTCATGGAACATTCTCCAGGATAGATCATATCTTGGGTCACAAATCAAGCTTTGGTAAATTTAAGAAAATTGAAATTTTATCAAGTATCTTTTCTGACCACAACACTATGAGACTAGATATCAATTACAGGAAAAGATCTGTATAAAATACAAACACATGGAGGCTAATCAATACACTACTTAATAACGAAGTGATATTGAAGAAATCAAAGAGGAAATTAAAAAATACCTAGAAACAAATGACACTGGAAACACGACAACCCAAAACCTATGGGATGCAGCAAAAGCAGTTCTAAGCGGGAAGTTTATAGCAATACAATCCTACCTTAAGAAACAGGAAAGATCTCGAATAAACAACCTAACCTTGCACCTAAAGCAGTTAGAGAAAGAAGAACAAAAAAAAACACCCAAAGTTAGCAGAAGGAAAGAAATCATAAAGATCAGATCAGAAATAAATGAAAAAGAAATGAAGGAAACGATAGCAAAGATCAATAAAACTAAAAGCTGGTTCTTTGAGAAGATAAACAAAATTGATAAACCATTAGCCAGACTCATCAAGAAAAAAAGGGAGAAGACTCAAATCAATAGAATTAGAAATGAAAAAGGAGAAGTAACAACTGACACTGCAGAGATACAAAAGATCATGAGAGGTTACAACAAGCAACTCTATGCCAATAAAATGGACAACCTGGAAGAAACGGACAAATTCGTAGAAATGCACAACCTGCCAAGACTGAATCAGGAAGAAATAAAAAATATGAACAGACCAACCACAAGCACTGAAATTTAAACTGTGATTAAAAATCTTCCAACAAAGAAAAGCCCAGGACCAGATGGCTTCACAGGCGAATTCTATCAAACATTTAGAGAAGAGCTAACACCTATCCTTCTCAAACTCTCCCAAAATATAGCAGAGGGAGGAACACTCCCATACTCATTCTACGAGGCCACCATCACCCTGATACCAAAACCAGACAAGGATGTTACTAAGAAAGAAAACTACAGGCCAATATCACTGATGAACATAGATGCAAAAATCCTCAACAAAATACTAGCAAACAGAATCCAACAGCACATTATAAGGATCATACACCATGATCAAGTGGGGTTTATTCCAGGAATGCAAGGATTCTTCAATATATGTAAATCAATCCACGTGATACATCATATTAACAAATTGAAGGAGAAAAAACATATGATCATCTCAATAGATGCAGAGAAAGCTTTCGACAAAATTCAACACCCATTTATGATAAAAACCCTGCAGAAAGTAGGCATATAGGGAACTTTCCTCAACATAATAAAGGACATATATGACAAACCCACAGCCAACATCCTCAATGGTGAAAAACTGAAAGCATTTCCACTAAGATGAGGAACACGACAAGGTTGCCCACTCTCATCACTCTTATTCAACATACTTTTGGAAGTTTTAGCCACAGCAATCAGAGAAGACAAGGAATCCAAATCGGAAAAGAAGAAGTAAAGCTGTCACTCTTTGCAGATGACATAATACTATACATAGAGAATCCTAAAGATGCTACCAGAAAACTACTAGAGCTAGTCAATGAATTTGGTAAAGTAGCAGGATACAAAATTAATGCACAGAAATCTCTGGCATTCCTATACACTAATGATGAAAAATCTGAAAGATTTTTCATTGCAACATTGCAACATTTTCCATTGCAACAAAAAGAATAAAATATCTCGGAATAAACCTACCTAAGGAGACAGAAGACCTGTATGCAGAAAATTATAAGACGCTGATGAAGGAAATTAAAGATGATACAAATAGATGGAGAGATATACCATGTTATTGGATTGGAAGAATCAACATTGTGAAAATGACTCTACTACCCAAGGCTATGTACAGATTCAATTCAATTCCTATCAAAGTACCAGTGGCATTTTTCACAGAACTAGAACAAAAAATTTCACTACTTGTATGGAAACACAAAAGACCCCGAATAGTCAAAGCAATCTTGAGAACAAAAAATGGAGTGGGAAGAATCAGGCTCCCTGACTTCAGACTATACTACAAAGCTACAGTAATCAAGACAGCATGGTACTGGCACAAAAACAGAAAGATAGATCAATGGAACAGGATAGAAAGCCATAGACAGATAGATAGATAGATAGAAAGAGATAAACCCACGCACATATGGTCACCTTATCTTTGATAAAGGAGGCAGGAATGTACAGTGGAGAAAGGACAGCCTCTTCAATAAGTGGTGCTGGGAAAACTGGACAGGTACATGTAAAAGTATGGGATTAGATCACTCCCTAACACCATACACAAAAATAAGCTCAAAATGGATTAAAGACCTAAATATAAGGCCAGAAACTATCAAACTCTTAGAAGAAAACACAGGCAGAACACTCTATGACATAAATCACAGCAAGATCCTTTTTGACCCACCTCCTAAAGAAATGGAAATAAAACCAAAAATAAACAAATGGGACCTAATGAAACTTCAAAGCTTTTGCACAGCAAAGGAAACCATAAACAAGACCAAAAGACAACGCTCAAAATGGGAAAGAATATTTGCAAATGACAAAGGATTAATCTCCAAAATTTATAAGCAGCTCATGCAGCTCAATAACAAAAAAAAACAAACAACCCAATCCAAAAATGGGCAGAAGACCTAAATAGACATTTCTCCAAAGAAGATATACAGACTGCCAACAAACACATGAAAGAATGCTCAACATCATTAATCATTGGAGAAATGCAAATCAAAACTGCAATGAGATATCATCTCACACCAGTCAGAATGGCCATGATCAAAAAATCTAGAAACAATAAATGCTGGAAAGGGTGTGGAGAAAAGGGAACACTCTTGCGCTGCTGGTGGGAATGTGTATTGGTACAGCCACTATGGAGAACAGTATGGAGGTTCCTTAAAAAACTACAAATAGAACTACCGTATGACCCAGCAATCCCACTACTGGGCATATACCCTGAGAAAACCATAATTCAAAAAGAGTCATGTACCAAAATGTTCATTGCAGCTCTATTTACAATAGCCCGGAGATGGAAACAACCTAAGTGTCCATCATCAGATGAATGGATAAAGAAGATGTGGCACATATATACAATGGAATATTACTCAGCCATAAAAAGAAACGAAATTGAGCTATTTGTAATGAGGTGGATGGATCTAGAGTCTGTCATACAGAGTGAAGTAAGTCAGAAAGAGAAAGACAAATCCCGTATGCTAACACATATATATGGAATTTAAGGGGAAAAAATGTCATGAAGAACCTAGGGCTAAGACAGGAATAAACACACAGACCTACTAGAGAATGGACTTGAGGATATGGGGAGGGGAAAGGGTAAGCTGTGACAAAGCGAGAGAGTGGCATGGACATATACACACTACCAAACGTAAAATAGATAGCTAGTGGGAAGCAGCCGCATAGCACAGGGAGATCAGCTTGGTGCTTTTAGACCACCTAAAGGGGTGGGATAGGGAGGGTGGGAGGGTGGGAGACGGAAGAGGGAAGAGATATGGGAACATACGTATATGTGTAACTGATTCACTTTGTTATAAAGCAGAAACTAACACACCATTGTAAAGCAATTATACTCCAATAAAGATGTTAAAAAGAAAAAAGAAAATAAGAAAGTAAAAAGATAACCTGCAGAATGGAAGAAAGTACTTGCAAATCATATATGGATAAGGGTCTTGTATTAAAAATATATAAAATATTTTTTCAACTCAATAATCAAAAGACAACCTAATTCTAAAAAATAGGCAAAGAATCTGTTCTGATGTTTAGTATACATACTTAAATTTATGGTTCTTTGAATACTTTTGACAGATATTTCTTTTTATTTTCTAAATACAAAATTCTTTTGAAATTCCTTAGAAATATGAAATCTCTTCTTTTTCTATGACTATAATCGTTGTAAACTTATATATGAACAAGATTTTTAAAATTATAGCCAGTTATGGTTTATTTTCTTTCTCTTTGTGAAGGTTCCCCCCCCATCCCGCCCGCAATGGGCACCTCACTTGAATGGTAGGTATCTGGATGTGCTCAGAAGAAAGTCAGCCAAATATCTTTTGAAAAACTTTTTACTGAACGATCCTCAAAAGAAAAGTCCCAGACTCTGATCCACAGAAATATCTGAAACATAGTCGGCCAGAAGACTGTAAAACAGGGACAGATTTTCATCTAGAATTTAAATTTCTAGTGAGGAAGAATCAATGATATTCTGCTAGAGATGATAGGTTTGGGTGAGGAGCAAATAACAATTTGAGGAAGCAAAGAGAAACATACCAAGACGAATAAAGCTGTGAAAATTCAGTAAATAAATTATAATCTCCATCTCTGAGCATGCCTATCTCTCACCTTATAGAAGCACTGGAAAATTAATCTAATAAATGGACTTTCTACAGGTGTTCTGTATTTTGACAATAGTGTTTAAAGATAGTGAAATCGTTACCTGAAGTTCTGAAAACGTACAACACGTTGCAATGAAGTCTATTAAATTAAGGCACTCAATTCCTGCAGAGGGCTGCAGAAGTGTAATATTTATTTGTAAAAACATGAATTGGAAATGTGCTATCACTGTGTCTCATTCTAGGTTCAGTCATTATCATTGGAATGAAGTCTTGTTATTTTCAGGTTTTCATTAGAAAGATTTATAATAAGGATGAAACATTAGCATTTTAATGCTTTTGTGAATAAAATAGTTGTTGCACTTGCTCTTGGACATGGGTGCAATAGTGTTTCAAGTGCTCACTCTCCATTGTAATTAAAGATTGTCTACTTGACAAAAACCATGGTTTCTGAAATAATAGACAGCATGGCTTTTAAATACTGTATTATTATTCAGAAAGCATTTTGTACCTGTTGTAAAATTTCTTTTACTCTTTTCCCCCAAATTATCAACATCCTTGCTTAAGCCCAATGAACATTTTTCAAACCTTATCTTTCTTGTCATCTCAGTCACCTTTGACACTAATGAGTCTTCCCTTCTTCATTAAACACTCTCATCTCTCATCTGTGAAGATTCTGGATTTCCTTATGCATATGTGAATATGCATTAATTCATTTTGAATTTTATTTTTCTCTTCTCATCTCCCAAATTCTGGTTTTCTTCAGGTTTCTGTCCTGGGACCTCATTATTATCACTGTCATTCACTGTAAAATGCATGGCAAATCCTGTAAGCACTTTACCTAGAGCATCTATTTCAGTTCTCCCTTTAATGCTATAAAGTACTTGTGACATAACAACATCATATAGATGAGAATTTGAGTAACTTGCCAAAGTAACTTACCTGTGATTAGAACTCGGGTCTAAATGAACCAGAGAATGAGTTCTTAATGTCTATTTAAAATTTTCACCATAACAATAGCTCACATAAAATAGCCTATACTGTAGAATACCTGACCTGTAGTACATATGCATGCAGGGAGAGACACTCATACACCAAACTACATACTCAACCTCTTCAGTTAAATATAACCTAGATACCACAAGTTGAACATAAAGTTAAACTATTTAATAGACTACTTCCCTAACTATCCCAACTTGTTCCGCCTGCTTTGTTCTTTCACTGCCAAGTTTCCGACCTTTGCTGCTCCCCCCTTACCCCGTACATCCAACTTATCATAATCAATCCTTAAATTTCATCTCATCAATATGTCTTGCATCCATTTATTTCCTCTCTTTTTTCTACTGCAATTTCCATGATCAAATCCACCATCTTCTCACACCTGGATACCTGAGATATATTTTACCAAACATGCCCCTTGTTCACAGTTATTTTGTTTTTTTAATTAAATGTAATTATCTCACATTTCCTTTCCTACTGCCAGACAGCAGAAAATGTCTCCTCCCTTTAACCTCCATTGATTATGAAGCTAAAATCAAATCATCTAAAAGTAGCTTACGAAATCTGTATGTCTGAATTTGGCATAAAGTAACTCTTACATTACTTATTAGGTATACTTAAGGAATAGTGATTTTTTCCACATTCAGGACTTTTACTTTGCTTTTTATTTTATCTAAAAGAGTGTCACCTACCTTCATTACTTTCCTAGCTCTTTTTTTTTTCAAATTGAACCATTTATTTACATCTTAACATTTTAATATGATGTGTTTTCTTTTTTTATTCATAATTGACATACAGTATTATATGTTTCAGGTGTGCAACATAGTGATTCAATCTCTATATACATTATAAAATGATCACTACTGTAAGTTAGTTACCATCTGTCAGCATACAAAGTTAGTACCATATTGTTGACTATATTTCCTATGATGTGTATTATATCCCCATGACCTATTCATTTTGTAACTGGAAGTTTGTACCTTCCAAAACCCCCATCCATTTCGCCCACCCCAAAACCTGACTCTCTGGCAATCACCAGTCTATTCTCTGTATCTATAAATACAGTTTTGTTTTGTTTTCTAGATTTGTTTGGGTTTTTTTGTTTTCTAGATTCTAAAGGTGAAATCATATAGCATTTGTCTTCTCTGACTTATTTCACTTAGTATAATACCCTCAAGATCGATCCATGTTGTTCCAAATGGCAAGAATTCACTCTTTTTTATGGCTGAGTAACATTGCATGTGTGTGTGTGTGTGTGTGTGTGTATATACACACACATACACATGTATTATATATGTATCACATCTTCTTTATTCATTCGTCTATTGATGGCCACTTAGGCTGCTTTCATATTTTAGCTTTTGTAAATAATGCTGCAATGATCATAGGGGTGCATATATCTTTCTGAATTAGTGTTTTCATTTTCTTTGGATAAATAGCCAGAAATGAAATTGCTGGATCATATGGTAGTTCTATTTTTAACATTTTAGTAGCCTCCGTACTTTTTACCATTCTGACTATACCAATTTACGTTTCCACTAACCATGAATGAGGGTTCCTTTTCTCCACATCCTTGCCAAATATTTTTTTTTGTCTTTTCCATAATAGCCATTCTGACAGATGTACTTTTTTTTTTTTTTTTTTTTTTTTTTTTTTTTTGCGGTACACGGGCCTCTCACTGCTGTGGCCTCTCCCGTTGCGGAGCACAGGCTCCGGACGCACAGGCTCAGTGGCCATGGCGCATGGGCCCAGCCGCTCCGCGGCATGTGGGATCTTCCCGGACTGGGGCACGAGCCCACGTCCCCTGCATCGGCAGGCGGACTCTCAACCACTGTGCCACCAGGGAAGCCCAGGTGTATTCATTTTTTAATTGCATTTCTTGTTTTATTAATGTATGCATTCTTTATATATTCTGGATATTAACGTTTTATTATATGATTTGCAAATATCCCAGTGAGTTGCCTTTTCATTTTGTTGATGATTTTGTTCTTCTTGCAGAGCATTTAGTTTGATGTTGTCCCATTTGTTTATTTTTGCCTTTGTTGCACTTGCTGGTAGAATCAGATCCTAACAACACTGTTGAAACTAATGTCAAGGAAATTACCCTCTGTGTTTTCTACTGAGTTTTATCGATTCATGTCTAGCATTCAAATTTTTAATCTATTTTGATTTAATTTTTGTATACGGTGTAAGATAGTGGTCCAGTTTGATTGTTTTTGCATGTACTTATCCAGTTTTATCAACATCATTTATTGAAGAGACTGTCTTTTTCCCATTGTATATTCTTGCCTCCTTTGTCATAAATTAATTGAGCTTGTCAGCATGAATTTTTTCTGGTCTCTATTCTGATCCATTGATCTATGTGTCCATGTCTGTGCCAGTACCATACTGTATTAATTACTATAGCTCTTAGTATAGCTTGAAATCAGGGAGCATGAAACCTCCAGCTTTGTTGTTTCTCTAGATTACTTTGGTTATTTGGGGTCTTTTGTGACACCATACACATTTTGAGATTATTGTTCTAGTTCTGTGAAAACTGCCATGAGTATTGTGATAGGAATTTCATTAAATCTGTAGATGTTTTTTGGTAGTATTACACTTTAAAAGTATTCATTTTTTCCCAATTTATGAGCATAGTATACCTACCCATTTATTTGTGTCATCTTCAATTTCTTTTATCAATGTCTTATAGTTTTGTTTTTGCTTTTTTTTTTTTTTTTTTTGTGGTATGCGGGCCTCTCACTGCTGTGGCCTCTCCTGCTGTGGAGTACAGGCTTCAGACACGCAGGCTCAGCGGCCATGGCTCATGGGCCCAGCCGGTCCAGGGCATGTGGGATCTTCCCGGACCGGGGCATGAACCCATGTCCCCTGCATTGGCAGGCAGACTCTCAACCACTGTGCCACCAGAGAAGCCCAATGTCTTATAGTTTTTAGAGTACAGGGCTTTTACTCACTTGGTTAGATTTATTCCTAGGTATTTTCTTCTTTTTAATGTCATTGTAAATGGGGTTATTTTCTTAATTTCTCTTTCTGATAGTTCATTCTTAGTGTATAGAAACATAACAGATGTCTGTATATTAATTTTGCATCCTGTAACTTTACTGAATTTATTTATTAGTTCTAATAGTTTTTTGGTGGCGTCTTTAGGGCTTTCTATATATAGTATCATGTCATCTGCAAATAGTGACAGTCTTACTTCTCTTACAATTTGGGTGCCTTTTATTGCTTTTTCTTGCTTAATTGCTATGGCTAGTACTTAGGAAACTGCCATGAGTAGGCATCCTAGTCTTGTTCCTTATCTTAGAAAAAAAGCTTCAGCTTCTCACTGTTGAGTGTTTTGTTATCTGTGAGTTTATCATATATGGCCTCTATGATGTTGAGGTATGTTACTTCTATACCCATTTTATTGAGAGTTTTTATCATAAATTAATGTTGTGTTTTGTCAAATGCTTTTTCTGCTTCTATTGAGCTGATCATATGGCTTTTATCTTCCATTTTGTTAATGTGGTGTATCACTTGATTGATTGATTGATTTGTGAATGCTAAACCATCATTACATCCCTGGAATGAATCTCACATGAATGTGGTGTTTGATCCTTCTAATGTATTGTTGAATTTGGTTTTCTAATATTTTGATGAGTATTTTTGCATTTGTGTTCATCAGTTTATCAATTTCCACATCTGTAGGATGAAGATAATAATAATATGTGTCTCATTAGTTGTTAGGAAGACTACACGCTTTAAGCTTTTTACTGAAACAAAATAAGCATTTACACTGGCTGAAGAAAAGACTCTAAATAAAAAAAAAAAACTACATCATTACATGTCACAACAATCAAAATCCTAACATATATTTGGGTATATATTTTATAAAAACATTAAATGTATGTCATATTGCAATAAATATGTAAGTAAACAGTAATGATTAATTAAATGTTAGAAAAATAAACATATACAAATATGTTCTATGACATTTCAATGAAAGATGCTGAACAGAATCCTGACTGACAATCAAATGATCAATTTTGTTATTCTTCCAGCATAAATTTCTGTACAAGATCAGCGCTTGGAAAAAAAAATTTAATTGAAGGAGTAAATGATATGCTCAGTACTGTCCTATTCAGTAAATGAAAGTATACTAACATGTTAATACATTTCACGTAAGCAAATAGTTTTTTAAAACAATTTTGGTTTCATAATATAAGGCAATTTTATATTTTTCTGGGTTTATATGTAATATATGAAATAAATGTGATGTTTTCAAGTGTATGCAAGATACTTTGAAATGAAAACCTGATACAGATTTTATATAATTACAGAATCAAGTATGACATTTATTATATTTGATTATTATTTACACAAGTATTTAAGTTAAAGCATGGAAGTTCCAGAGTGTGCTAAATTGTGCAACAAATGCCACCTATCCAAATGAAAATAATTATGAGTTTAATTTTCTTTTGGTCGTGTTGTGTATTGATGTGTGCACACTGAAAATGAGACTGATAAATTTTTTCATAGGCTGGTGCAAATTAAAGAACAAAGCTTTTCAAAAGAGAGGTTAGAAACTAATATGATCTGTTCTCAAATTTCTATCTTTTTTAGTTGAGATTTCCATTATTCCAAGTCAGCAGGGAGAGTGCTAATTACTCACTTAGGGATGCTAAGGTGGCCCTGGGAGGTAGATGAGAAGAGGCAGGACCCTGAC
The DNA here is from genome assembly GCF_039906515.1 of Pseudorca crassidens. Taxonomy (NCBI): domain Eukaryota; kingdom Metazoa; phylum Chordata; class Mammalia; order Artiodactyla; family Delphinidae; genus Pseudorca; species Pseudorca crassidens. The sequence goes on along the minus strand of NC_090297.1, from coordinate 173,091,605 downwards.
TAGAAAACATGTCCCCTACAGGGGCTACTATTTAGCAGTTTTTTTCCTTTGAAAACCTCAGAAGGAAATTTTTTACAGTCAATCAAGAAAAAAAAAAAAAGTCTATTAACTTATAAGTAGAAATAACAAGCATTATTAAAATTTTAATGTTGAAAGTTACTTCATTAGGGCTTTCCATCGACTCCTGGAGCCCTTAATCTTGCAGTGTTGGGTGTCAGGTTCACCGAGGGGAAGGTCCCATCCACAACCCTGCAACCAAGGCCCTCTACTTCTGAGCACCGGACATGGATAAGCAGAGATCCCCAGCCAAGCAACTGAGCCACTTGCATCTTAAGGAAGAGAAAATCAAACCAGATGCCAATAGTGCTGTTTTCAAGACCAGTACTCATACAGAAAGGCCAGATGAAGAGAAACGACAGAGCTGCCTAATCCTTACCCAAGGCGCTGATCAGAAGCAACTGTATTAATAACCCAAGCCAAGTGGAAGTCCTGAGAGCGATCTAAAGTCTCTCGTCTATTCGGTGAAGTCTTTTGAAGAGCTGGACTGAAATCACAGCTTCTCCAGGGAATCTAGGTCATGAGTTTCAACTGTGAATCTAAGACACAAGAAAAGGCATTGCCTCTGATGCACTTTGAATCCCCACAGAACCTGACTGCCCAGTCTCAGTTCTGCACTGTTGAAAGAGCTGCCTTTGTCTCGGCCATGCTCCACCAAGCACACGCTCTCGATATTTGTGCCTCTCCCCAGTGTATGAACTGCCCTTCAAACGGGAAACGTGATTGAACAGATCAGGATGGCTTCTTCTTTGGTCACCTCACACCCTGTACATTTTTGGCTCTTCTTAAGTAAGCTAGAAGATTACACTTATGGCTGACTGAGGGACCACCTCCTATCCTTCAGGACAGAAAGCCTTATTTTTAACACCTATTTGCTCTCCAAAGTAATCCTCTTACCTGTAATCTCTGGCATCTTTTTGCAACTTAATCTGCTCTAGATCTCTAAGGGCATTATTCTTTTCTCAAATTCCGGTCTCTCTCTTTTAAAATTTTTCTCTAACTCCTTACCAAAAATTTAATCAAGCAAATTTTATGTTACCAGGATGGAAAAGGACATATCGTGCAGGTAGCAACCATAAGAAACCTGCAATGACTACACTAATATGAGACTAAATGGACTTTAAATTTTAAAAAAGAAAAAACTGGTCCTAGACAAGATCAGAAACATGTTATAATGATAATGACACATTTCTTAAGGACTGAATCTTTAGTGTGTTGGGAAGGCAGTTTAAAATCAATCTTGAATTTTTATATATTCTTACTTATCTTTGGCCGGAATTTTGTTTTTTTCCTGATCTTTCTGTCTGACGAAATAGCAGAAAAAAAACAACCAAGAAGCAGGGACAGGTACTGGTGGATTTTACTTAGGTTCCAGGCACAAGAAGGCTAAGCTCTAGCCTAGGCAGTGGTTTTTCGTTCATTCCGCCCTGCTTATTAAGATTCAACACTTAAGTTTGAGAGTATAACTGAGGTTCATTTTGCAGTATGATTGCTTAACTTTTTTCTCTGTATACATATTACTCCTAGGATTTTCTCTGGTAGCAATTGTAGGAGTGGTCGTCTAGGTTTAAAAGTGTAGAATTCTTATCACTTCTTAATCTATATCCATTTATTTGAATCCTTTAATCTATTATGTACATGACTGATGATTTTGAATATTTTTGATCTACTTATTCATTGACGTATGCATACTTGTAGGAGGAGGAGGTTTATTGCTGTAGAAATGTTAGATCCAGTAAAAAAGATTTGAGAAAGCAGAGCAAGCAAGATAATCTTATTGGAAGTTTTGTTAAATTGCTTGCTATCTCATTTTGATTGACCAAATTACATAAAGCCAGAGAATCATTAGAATTGGATGTGTATTTTAACTGTACGTGAGTTTGTCAATCAGTTATTAAAACAGTCTGAGGTTTATTATAAGTTCCAATTAGAGACAAATACTTAAAAAATAATTTTGGATGTCAAATTGGAGATCCCAGGCATTTTATTTCTTCTTTGAAAGAATATCTTAATGAATTTGAAACAAATTGACACGTAAACAATGGAATGAACATTTTTCTAGAAGCAACAATATATTATCCAAAGACAAAACTACTTTGTTTATACAGTAAATATAATTTGTACTAATAATATTTTACTTGAGGGTAATATGTTTGAGAAATAATGTATGTATTTATATTTACTTAAACCAGAATTTCCTGGTATATAATCTATAGCTTTAGAATTCATGAAAAACTGTTGAAAGTTGCTGCAATTTTCTAAATCAGTCGTTCTCAACCAGGGGTAGTTTTGTTTCCCAGGGGATATTTGACAATGTCTGAAGATGTATTTTATTGTCATGGGGGTGGTACCTTACTTGCACCTAGTTGGTGGAGTCCAGAAATGCTGTTAAACATTCTATAATGAAGGATGGCTTCCTACAACAAAGAAGAAACCTGTCTAAAAGGTCAACACTGCCAAGCCTGAGGAACACTGCTCTGCATTGTATAGTGTACTTGAAAACAGCAATAGCCCAATGGATTTGAGCCATTATGAGGGCCAAAACTTAGGATAATATTCTTCCTGACCTAAATAATACATTTTCTGTTAACTAAAACTGACCTAAAAAATAAAGCAGATTACTTTTATAAAAAAAGAAACCAAGATGAAAGATATATTTTTTTAAATTTGTCTAAAATGAAAATATTAAAAGAAAACAATAATTATTTTAAAGTTTTGTTCTGAGTAAAATAATCCTGAAGGAGGTATGTTAAAAATATATTTTTAAAGTTTCATCTCAATAATATGCACAGAAAAGGACATACCTTTAAAGGGAAGAAAATGTGATATATACACACACATACAGACATATATATCACATTATATGTATATTACTACATAAACATATATTTATATATAGACATATATAATGTATGTGTTATATATAATGCTATTGTAAAAAAATGTATTCATACAAAAATTTTATTTAAATAACTGTTGGAAAAACTGAAGGCAATAGGCAGTAAGAATATCTAGAGAATGCCAACGATCAATCACAACTTGTCATAAAGACAGAGATGAGTGACCCTGGTGTTAAATTTATGAAGGTGAACCCTCACAAGAATTTTTCTTTTATGCCCTGTCCTGTGTTGCTAGGCAGAACAGAAATCTTAAGAACAACATAACAGTAGTATACTGCCCAATTAATTGTTACTTGAACTTGTTCTTCCAGATTTATTTCTGAGCACTCACCCATAAATCTGTTCCCTTATTTTTCATTTGACACTTTGTACACATATATCTACTACAATATTTGCTACATAACTGTGTAAAAAGCACTTGTATTAGGGACTGTTTCTCAACATGGACTATGCACTTGGAAAACTACACAGCATCTTGTTCATTTTTTTTCTTTGAAAGCTAGTATGTTTCCTAGCATGTGTGTGTGTGTATGTATATTCCTCAGCAGATTTAGAAGGAAGGGAGGAAGGAAGCAAGGAAGGAAAGAAGGAAGGAGACTTTACTTAAAAAACAAAAATTAACGGACATGGGGCTTCCCTGGTGGTGCAGTGGTTGAGAGTCCGCCGGCCGATGCAGGGAACACGGGTTCGTGCCCCGGTCCGGGAGGATCCCACATGCCGCGGAGCGGCTGGGCCCGTGAGCCATGGCCGCTGAGCCTGCGCGTCCGGAGCCTGTGCTCCGCAACGGGAGAGGCCACAACGGTGAGAGGCCCGTGTACAGCAATAAATAAATAAATAAATAAATAAATAAATAAATAAATAAATAAATAAATAAATAAATATTAACAGACATAGTTGCTAAGGGGAAGGGGGAAGGGAGAAGGATGGACTGGAAGTTTGGGGTTGGTAGATGCAAACTATTACATTTAGAATGGATAAACAACAAGGTCCTAATGTACAGCACAGGGAATTATATTCAACCTCCTGGGATAAACCATAATGGAAAAGAATATTAAAAAAGAATGTATATATATGTACAACTGAGTCACTTTGCTGTACAGCAAGAGTTTGATACAACATTGTAAATCAACTATACTTTAAAAAAAATTTTTTTTTCCCAACCTCCCTGTATCAGTCAGTGTCAAGGAAAAAGAAGGGAATTTGATTACAAAATGGTTACAAAAGGGCAAAAGTAGGGATGTGATATTATCCAGAATATAAGAAGCTACTACTTCCCCTAGCTTACACCCATAAAATTAAAATGACTGCTGTTTGAGCCACTGCCACTGTTGGCAACATTGCTGTGGCCTTATGAAAATTGATACCGGGGCCGCTATCATGGACACCACTGGAACTGACCACAGCCAGTAGGATTTTCCCTTCCTTCTGCTTTCAAACCTCATATGAGCGCTTTCTAATCAGATCCTTCATGTTAGACATCATAAAAGACATGGGTCTGAGCAGAGACATCTGATTAGTGAATCAGTATCTTTACAAGATGATAATAGTGATTTGTTTTATATAATATATATATGCAATTATATATAAATATATAATTATCCAAGGAAACTCAACAATAAAAATTTGACTCCTTATATAAGGAAAAAATTAAATTCTCCAATATTACTTTAACTCTAGAATGTATAGCAAGTGCTCCCTTTATAGATTCAAAATGTTTCTTTTCTACAGAAATCTCTGTTTTAAAAGTAGTAACTTGTATGTTTGTTTCATTTTCCTTTAACTTTGTATTCTCCACTCTCCAGAAGTTTCAAGTAGAAAGCCAACAGTTGTATTGTCAGGAAACATGCATACATTGTTGGGAAGTACCGAAGTATGTAATGACAAGCAATATACAGAAATGGAATCATTTTTCTTTATTCAGTTGCAATATAAATCCTCTACAGTAGAAGATATCAAAGTAACATGTCACATTTACTTCTTTTTGTATGAGTTGCTTGGAAGCTAACCCTGGTAGATGAACATGAACAGTAGAGATGTGAAAATTTATAAGATTTGTTCCAAGGTCACTTTTGTCTTTAAAAAGTACTAAAGCTTCTAAAAATGATACTTCTCTGTTATAACAGTGGAATAATCTAAAGGTCAGAGTACAGCATTTCTTCATTTTTTTATAAGAATCTAAACCTTACAAGAACAGAAATGCTTGAGGATATCAATAAAGAAGGCATTTTAGGATAAAATCCCTAAAGGATGTTTCCACTGTGTAAAAAGGAGTCACAATCATTCAATTAGCTGCATGTTTATCTTCAAAACGCCTCCAGACAGTATATCTTAAAGAACTGAAATTTGGAAAAAAAGTGCCCAGGATTTAAAAACTGTGTTTTTAAATGTCATGGTGTATTAGAAGGCTTCTGACACATGGCAAGGGTTAGAAAAGTTTTAATTCTTTCTTTTCAGTTAGTTCTGAGAAATCTTGAGAAAATTAACTTTATGTTTAGTTATGACAAAGTCTTCTTATGCATCTGATTTTTTTAAATGAGAATAAATGTTTATTCTAATTTTACTTCACCACAGTAAAAATAAAGACTAGAGCAAAATATCCCTAAATGTGTATCTGTGTGTGTGTATTCTAAGCCTTATAAAAGAAATCTCAGAAATCATATTCAACAATCTTTATTTCATAGTCATAAGTGTAATAATTCTATAATTTTATAGGTAAATATCTATATTCCTTTATAAAAATGACTGTTGAAATTAATATTGTTTTCTGAGATTACATATGTATATATTCCTTATGAAAGCCATGAGACAGATCAATATATCTATTCATCTATTTAGCTACGACTTGTATTCAACAAGAAACAATTTTTAAGGAGAGATGTTTTAAAGAGAAAATATATCTTATATGACACTTTATATAAAGAAAAATATTTTTCCATGCAAGTCCATTTATAAGTAGCAGTGGACAAATTCACAAGAATTTATTTAGAATTAGATGTAAGAGCATTCAACTGTCAGAATCTGATCTCTGTGCCTGCTTTATTCTCCAACACTATGGAAAGCCACGTTGTTTTTGTCCATACGGCAAGCTTAAAGTGCTAGGTATTAACAACCGCTGGGCAGCAGCCCTCAACCAAAAGATACGTACATAATAATTTAGAACCACGTGCTTTAAACTGTTTGCCAGTGTCTCCTACAGTAATAAACTCAGTCACTTATAGTCAGCTGGCTTAATAATGAACACTTTAATGGCTCTAATTGGTTGTTTTTTTATTCCTTTACCAATTCCCCATTGCACAACTTATGTTTCTTGCACCTGCCAAATAAATTGCTTACACATATCATTGTGTAAGACTGAATAATTTACCAGCCTAATGACAAAAAGGATACTACTGTTTATAAATATCCTAGGATCATAGAATCTCTATAATGTCACAGTTGATAAGAATCTCCAGTGTTGGGCTTCCCTGGTGGCTCAGTGGTTGAGAATCTGCCTGCCAATGCAGGGGACACAGGTTCGAGCCCTGGTCTGGGAAGATCCCACATGCCGCGGAGCAACTGGGCCCGTGAGCCACAACTACTGAACCTGCGCGTCTGGAGCCTGTGCTCCACAACAAGAGAGGCCGCGACAGTGAGAGGCCCGCGCACCACGATGAAGAATGGTCCCTGCTCTCTGCAACTAGAGAAAGCCCACACACAGAAACGAAGACCCAACACAGCCAAAAATAAATAAATAAAATTAAAAAAAAAAAATCTCCAGTGTTGTGCAATATGATGATATGGTGAAAATTTAAATAGCTTATTAGTAGATGTAATAGATATAGGAAATATCTAGCATTTAAGGGATACGCTGGCAGTGGTAATTATAAGAACATGTAGTTTTTGGCTGGTTGTTGTTAAGTATCACTAATGCACTGAAAAAAGGAAATTACAGGTCTAAGTCACCCAACAATCTTCTCAGGGCACCGTGTGACTCTCACAAGGCCTTGATGATAACATATAAAAAGACTCATTGCCTGCAACTGGAAGGCAGATTGTCCTGAAAACCAGTTCCATGACCGATTATGAGAGCAATAGAAGAGAAGGTTTAATTCACATCCCAGGTAAGTCTCATGAGCCAACAGAACATGCCTAGGAATGGATTTTCAGGGAGCTAGATGAGAGGGAGGATGTAATGACAGATAAGGAGATTTTGTTTTTAACCAGTGTTATTTCCACCAGTGGTGCATGACAGTCCTGGGTGTCCCACATCTTTGATATATACTTGGTCTTCTCTGAAATTTTCATTTAAGCAATTTTGGTGTATTTTTATTTTATTTTGAATTTCTTCTAATGTCTAATGAATTGGATCACCTCTTTACAAATTGTGATTAGCCATTGTGAAATCAACCAAGAGGAATTCCTAAGTCCTTTGCCCGTTTTTCTATTTTAAGGGTCTGCTTTTTTTTTCCCTGTTGATTTATATATTCTGAATATGAGCCTTTTGTTGGATATATGCATTACTATTATTTTTCCTTTCTGGAAGTTGTCTTCTCACCTTAACTGTATTCTTTTGCATCAATTATATGGGATAGGATATTTGAAAGTACTCACAAGACTCTTCAGGGATTACTCATCCAAGGCTCTAACAAAGGGAAAGGTTAGAGAATTTCTTGATGAAGCACACTCTCATGTGACTCAGTATTTTATACATTGATAAATTATACCTGGAGCCAATACGAACACACAGCTGGATTTACTACTTGGAGCATGGAAAAATCAATGGCTTACAATTCATGAGACAATGATAAAATTGAGGTGGCAGAGTATTGAAAATGGATCAAAAACCTCAATGAAATGAGGATGTAAATATGAATACATCACATAAGACCAGAGAACAGATCTCTATGTTGTCCATGAAGCACTAGAGACATTCTCTTCAATAAAACAAATAATAATGGCTATGTTATGGGGGCATGGGCATCACTGAGAAGCCAGAATTGATGGTAGGGGTGTTATTATAGAACATATCTCCCTAGAATGAATGGGGCTAATAGGATTCTGCAATAGAAGAGGCCAGGTGGTAGCATTTTACTTTTAGAAGGAAGGCGGACATATTGATGTAAGTAGATGGAAAGATGGAAAGTAGATGGAAAGTAATGGCTCCCAGGAATTTGTGGCTGTGGCTAATATAACACGGTGTTCCTAAGGTCAAGAGACATGGGCAGTCAACAAGGATATTGACTGACCTACATAACTACAATCAATGTCAACCAAATAGGAAATCAGTACATCTTAGCCTGTTTCCAGACCTAAACCAGTTTCAGACCCTGAGCTCTTCAAACTAAATGGAGCCAAGGTCTACTTGAAGAAGAACTCCTGTAATACTATAGGAAGAGAACAGAGCAGAAATTTACCCAATCTTTCCCCCAAAGGAACCTATAGCAATTTATCAGAGATTCATTCACTGAAGGAAGTAGAATTCCCAGATATTTCCAAGGCTTTTGGATACATGGCCTCATCTAACACTAATACTCCAGTGATGGCACAATGGCTTATGAATAGATTAGCCATAGCGTTGGGAAAGGAGGCTATTCATGGATCCAAACATTGAGTTTCCTTTCACAAAAGCATATCTAGCTACAAGTGCTACTTAATGCCCAAACTATAGGAAACATTTAGAGACTGAGCCTGTGATATTGTACGAGCCTGCTAGGTGATAACAGGTGGATTATGTCATAGTCCTTCCACCAGAGAGTGTGAAGGCATATGTATTTATTGGAATTGAAACATATTCTGACCATAAGTGTGCCTCTCTTGCTTATAATACATCAGTAAGAAAACTATCTGAGGGCTTACTTGAGTGTCTGATTTATCATCTTGGGATCCTGCCTCTAGAACTTGGACTTCCCAGCCTCTAGAACTATGAGAAATAAATGTCTGATGTTTAGGCTACCCAGATATAGACTGGGTATATATAGTATTTTGTTATAGCAACTACCCAGTTATAGACTGGGTATATATAGTATTTTGTTATAGCAACTATCCAGTTATAGACTGGGTATATATAGTATTTTGTTATAGCAGCCTGAGCAGACTAAGACACCTCTCTAAGGATAAAAGTTAATCTCCTGTGGGACTGATGCGCTGTCCTACAATATACAGTATACACTTGAACCATCGTATGTATCCTCAACAGTAGAATACATGTCTGAAAACCAAGAAGTGGAGTTGAAGTAACTTGTCTCACCATTAATCCCAGTGGCTCACCTGGGGAATTTGTTCTTCCCATCACCTTAACTTTAATCATAACTGGTCTAGAAGTCCTATTTGCAATGGGAGAGACAGTTTTACAGTGGGCACAGAAAGGATTCTACTAAATCTGAAATTATGGCTGCTGCCTAGCAATGTTGGGGTCTTGCACCAATAAGCCAATAGGCAAAGGAAGGAGTTACTCTACTGTCTGGGTAATTGATAAGGATTATGATAAGGACATAGGTTGTTATTATATGATAGGAGAGGGAAGAAAAAATTTGGAAATGGAATTTGGAATTTGGATTCAGGGGAAAAGTGATTGGTGCTTTCATATCAGCAGATAACCATAAATGGGAATTTGCAACTACATAACCAAGGACTCAGACTCCTTGGGATGAAGGTCTGGGTTTCCCAGGAGTGTGCTGGAGCTACTCAGACCAGTTTATAAAAGGCGGTTGATAAAATATTAGAAATTTGTGAGCCGTTTGTTAAATACAGCCATAGTTAAAAAGTTAAACTATATAAACTTGTAATTAAATAAATTATATAAAGACCAAAGGTAATTCAAAACTCTTAACTTCCTAATTAATTTACTGTATTTTGTTATTATTGATATTTATGCTTCTGAGATCTACTATTTATTATATATTTGGAAATCGTATATAATGGTGTGCTACTGCACATCTCTCTCCAACTCAATCCCTAACCTTACATGGATAGCTTGAAATTAGCCATGACGGGAATTTTATACCATGGAAATTTAGAAATGCTACAAATCAAGGGTTGGTTTATTGTTTTGTTGATTGTCCAGAACAGAGGCCAACAATCTATAGCCTACAGGCATAAGCTAGCTCCTGGCCTTTTTCTTCTAAAGACTATAAGCCGGGAATTCCCTGGAGGTCCAGTGGTTAGTACTCCGGGCTTTCACTGCTGAGGGTGCGAGTTCAACCCCTGGTTGGGGAACTAAGATCCCACAAGCCAAACGGTGTGGCCAAACAAAATGAAATGAAATGAAATGAAATAACAGACTATAAGCTAAGACTGTTGTTTATATTTTAAAGGGTTATTAAAAACAAACAAAAAAAGAAAAAAATATGTGACAGGAATTGTATGTGCCCACAAAGCTTAAAGTGTTACTCTCTGTTCCTTTACAGAAAAATATGGTTTGATCCATGGTCTAGCTTTTAAAAAGTAATAGAGAAGATGTTAATAGTGGAGATGAGACTTCAGAATATGTCAGGTCTGTAGCTGTTACATGGTGAGTAACACAAATAATGGAGGAAATATATTTCCAGCTTCAAACACTATTACCTGAGATAAGAATTGGCTTATGTCAACGAAAGTTAGTGCTGTTTTGACAAATGTCTCGGCAGTTTCGCTTTGCTCTTATTTGTTTGCACACCATGAAGAGACATATCAACGAACATTCAGGTTGGAAGTGTATTTGGGGAGCCAGTGGTTAAACAATTACCAGCACACCACTGAGGGTACCTCTGACAAGCAAGGTAGACCAGGATCATCACTGTTTGAAGGAAAAGGGGCTCCACCACGGGTGGTAGAAGAGGGATATACTGAGCATCAGTGGTGACTTCACCACTCATTGTATCAGAGAGGAGTGTAGCTTTTGCCCATTAATCCTGAAGGAGTGATAACAGGATGGAGAGAATTTAATACGGAGCACAAATGGATCTGAGTGATGAGAGGGAGACCACATCAGAGGCTGACAGTGCCACACCCAACTCCCTGGGTAATTTCAATGTGCTTCCGCTGATTTCCAACTGCCATTATCTTTTTCTCTGTGCCTCAGGCCTTTTGTCAACCCCAGAAGGCGACTATCAGCTCATGGCAGGACTTAAATGCCTGGAAATGAGCAGCCCTGGGATCATTCCTTAGCTATTGAGTGGAAGTGGTTGAAGCAGTTCATCTACCTTCTCCATCAGTGGGATAATTCTGACACAATATAATTTATGCCATTTCCTAAAGTTTCCTCGTGGGTTTGAGTTCCAGTTATCCACAGTGGATGCTGACTAAATAAAACATCTTTGAATGACTGCTTCCCTTCTTTGTTTCAAATCCTCAGTTCCCTACCATTGTTTTCTGAACTCCCAACTAAAATGTTTTCACGGGAATTCTTATCTCAGGGTTGGCTTCCCCAATAACCCACAAACTAAGACAACTTGTATGACCTCAGAAATCCTCCTAAGGGCTGATGAGACCTATAATACTTTCTAAAAGTGTTGTAAGCCTCTAAAGAGGAGGGAAAAATGTTCTGGTCCATAAATGGTGTTTTTATGATTGAAAAAGCAAAATGAAATAAAGTGAATATATTTCACTTTTAATTCTACATGACCATGAATTGAATTTTCTTTAATCATTTGATGGGTCATTAGAATAACCTCTGGTGAGTGGAAAAAGTAAAATGTATAAAAAGTACTGTAGCTAAAACCAGTCAAGGTCTCTGGATGACATATAATTTCCCAGGACCTATCTATCTATCTATCTATCTATCTATCTACCCATCTACCTATTTATCTATCTATCTGGTGGCCATTCTGAGTTGTATAGTAATAAGCTCCTTTCTAACTACTTTTGTGGCAAGCATTAAATATAATAATTAAGGGAGCAGAAGAAATAGAAGAAGTATGTTTTTTTCCAAATGACAGGGAAGCACTAGAAATTCTCTAGGTCATCATTTCCTAAAATATGCTCCGGGGAAATACTAGTCCTTCTATAGCTCTTAAAAATTAGTAAAGTAAGAGACCACAAGAGATACCGTCTTTCCCTACACTTCACTCATCCCAATCTTCCCTCCTGTATTTACAATGCAAATGTGAAAATCCTATTTTAATAAACTTTTTTTCTTAAATATTGTTTTACTTAGTATTCCTCTGACTTTACCAAGGATTTGTAAATAAGTGTGTATGTATTATGTGTAAAAATATATAATAAATTCTCCAGACTTTGGTACTGAAATATTAGGATTCAAGCAAATCTCATCAATGATACGTCGTTATTTCAAATACTATTCGCCCATATATTTCATGTATTTATTCCAATAAATCAAGCATGAGCATTATATATTAAGTCCACAGCCTTGCCTATAATAAATATAAATCCTTATATTAATTGACCAATTACTTATCAGTATCTAACATGTCTAAGGTGTCAATTTTTTGTGGGTATACTCAGATAATCAACTGATATTATCTAAGTAAACTCAAATTTTATTTAAGTGATATAAAAGAGAATTATGTTTAAGCATTGAATAAACACAGATGCTATGAGGATGTGTAGACAGGAGCTTAATTTCTTACCATGAATAATTTGAAATTTTGGAGGAAAACAAGATTTATGTGAAATTACTAGAGCACAAAAGTGACAATGCATAACTAAATGCTAAGCATCATTCTATAAAATAGAAGTGTAATACAGTTTCATAGAGAATCAATATTAGTATAAACTTCACCATTTAACAATTCCTCTGAAACATTCTTACTATTATAATAGTAGTTAATTATTTTGAGTCTGTGCCATTATTTATTTACTCATATTGGACTGTTCTATAGCATGATTCAAACCACAGTTTCCCTTGATAAAATAAGAACTTTCTTCAAAGGCACAGTAATCTTCATGTTAATGTAGCTGGGAATTTCAAGGGCACACCTGATATAACAATGTGTTGTCATAAATATTTCTGACATTTATGCATTATACTTTCTTTAAAAGCAAGATAGTATTTCAAAAATAAATTAATAGTAACATCATTTCTCAGCTCAATTATAAAATATGCTAATGTGTCAGACATTCTTTATGTATCAGGATTGGCTGGGGACTGTGGCAGCTGAAGTAAAAAAGAATTTTAAGAAGCAGTATTCCGTGGAGAATAATTTAACCATATGGTCATTGGCTTTGATTTAGTTCAGCAACGGGTGTTAGGAATTTTATGATGTAACTGAAATAGATACATTATTTCTAGAAAAGACATTTTAGAGAAAAGAAAATATAAATAGTATGATGAAAATTTCATATATTATATTTCTCTCCAAATTTTACCATGGCCTTTTCAAGTGCTCCAAGGAAACATATTTCCTTTGGTATATTATAAATGACTTATCTAATTCAGGCTAAAGGCAAGAATCTTTACGCTGTTAATGTGTAGGAATTACATTTTGGATGAACTTTGATAAATCAGAAATGATCAGGGAAATTTCTCACAATTAAACTTTACTTAGGCTTAGATACCAGAGAAGGACAGAGAGAGAGTGAGAATGAGAACAAGAGTGAGTGTTGTTGAAGGATAAAACTATCTTCCACTATGGAGTAAAGTCTTAAAGTTCAACGTGCAGGCACATTTAAAAAAAATCCAGCAACAAGTATTTTATATATATGTGTAGGTGTATTAAAATACACATTTGTATATTTGTAATATAAGGGTGTGTGTACATTCACATTTGTTTCTGAGTCAACAATTTTGTCTTCCACCGGGTAAGAGAATGTCCATGACACAAAGTATTCACTTCACCTGAGTGCCCATATTAACATATACACACTACTATATTTGAAATAGATAACCAACAGGGACCTACTGTAGAGCACAGGGAACTGTCCTCAATATTCTATAATAACCTATATGGGAAAAGAATCTGAAAAAGAATAGATATACGTATCTGTATAACTGAATCACTTTTCTGTACACCTGAAACTAACACAACATTATAAATCAACTCTATTCCAATATAAAAGAATCATTGAAAAAAAAACAAAACAATGTACTTACTGATAGGGAGTGTCAAGGGAAGCTTGGTCTTGCCACGTGCACACCTGAGAAGAAAAGCGGGTCATAATTAGGGCGAAGGCCAGTGACGTTCCCTGAGTGGGCTCTGGTAAAATTTACGCTGAAACATTTATGGATCCCATTAAATTTTTGTGTTTAAATGTAGCAAAATGTAATAGTGTGACTTTGCATAGGCTATACCAGTTTTTTCAGCACTTGCATCTTTATTTGTCAAAGAGGGATAATAATTTCTGTCTTATGTTCTTCACGGTTTGGTATCAAGGAGTGATGGTAATTGGAAATGCCTCTACAAATATACAGTTTTATTTTTCCTTCTAGCTTTGTATCTAACTGTATTTGTCACCCAGATCTGTTAGGCCTACATGACAGAGTATGCAGGAATAAATTGAAGCAAAGAAAATACATAAAAGAGATGTAAAAATGGGATTGCCATTTAGAGAAGACATGAAATGCATTTTCAAACTGACACTTATAAATGAAAAGTAATGGCACAAGTGAAAATGCAGTGTCAGCACTGACATGCTGTGGTTGAAGAAAGCCGTAGAGAAAAATACTGTGTCGTAACCTCGTACAGATATCTGAACAGTTCAAAAGTATCACGGGGAGTGTGAATATGCTACTTAATATGACTGAAAGACAAAACCATCAGACTCCAGATTCTAAAAACTACTATCACTATCATGTGTTTAATTGAAACAATGGGATGCTTTATTATCCTTCAAACTGTCATCGTTAGTGGAGTCCATTATGTCAATTAAACAGCATCAATGCCCATTTGAGGTAAAATTTTGGCTTATTCGTCCTAGAAATGATTCTGAAACCACACTTTACTAGCTCTCTCTTGCTCTCCTTTTAATTCATTTCATGTTATTTCTTCCTGCTGGTGTTCATTTTCACTGCCCTCACTGTCAGATAGGTGTTTCCCCCCTAATTGTCACCAATGTCGCTCTCTTCACAAGGTGACACTGTCAGAGAAGCTTCGTCACCTAAATCAGCGTGACCATTCTCTCTCTTGACCAGTACACTAACATCTGTCATCTCTGATATCTTGGTCCCAATCAAGAACTTTGTGCTCAAAATGAACGTTAGTGCCACGGCAGTCAGGTTTAATAAGGAATGGATCAGAATTGCTTGATTGGGAAAATAAAAATAAACAAGCACTTGTGGCACTTTCATTGTACTCCCATCTTCTTCATTCTGTTTCTTACTTACACAGTATCTATTTTTTTCCCCACTGTCTACTGTTTGTGTTAATTCCACTCTTTCCCTGGATATTCATGGTTAAAGGCAATTAGCATTGAGGCGGTGAGAAGGAAGAGATAAAACAGTGTCTTACTAAGCGTTACTGCTCAGAGATATTTGTGAGGCACTATATTTGTGAGGCACCTCAGCTATTTCAAGTGTAATATTCTTTTTGTCATGGTTGCTCCTCTGGTGTAAATCATACTTTGGTTTAATCCTGTCTCTCCTACATTCTGACTTCATGATCCTGACCAAGCTGCTTAACCTCTTAAACATGTTTCCTTATAAACAAACTAGCAATACAGCTCTTGAGGGCTTGCATCATGTTATTTATTTACCCATTCATTCATTACTATAATATTTCTTATTATGTTGTAAACTCCAAGATCAAAGGGCAATCTCTACTGGTTTAACTTTAGGTTCCAGTGCCTAGTACTATATGCCCAGAACATAATAAATACTCAAATATTTGAAAGACTGCCTAAAAGATTAAGCAGTATCTGTACCAACAAATAAAATAAAATAAGATAAAATAAAATAAATAAGTAGGAACGTAGATCGTCTTCTAAAAAGGAATTTTTTAGATGATCTGATAAATTGCTATACATAATGATTAAATCCTACTACTAGGCACTAAAATATATGTAACAGATTTGAAAACATAGGAGGATTGACTTGTGCCAAACAATAGTTTGACTTATAAAACACTAAGTTAAAATAAACCACCAACTGAGGGACTCAACTTTATATTTCCTAGAACATATATTTTTTAACTCATCTGAGTGTAGATGGTGATATCATCGACTGATTTCAGGGGGCAACTGCTTTTGCTCCACTTCAGTTAAGCAACTCTATTAAACAGTTGTTGAACTCCATTCAACAACTGTTGGGGATAACACAGTACCCCCACTGCCCTATCACCAATGTCCCCAACAGGGCAGTGCCCACACCTCCCCCTCAGCTCTATCCTTGGTGCTTGGCATCACCAGCCTGGGTCAAAGGGGAAATCATCAGGCCACACCTCTTTGGCCACGGTGATTATAGCAAGCTCTTATATATTATATTACATAGAAAGACAGTTTGGATTTATAAATTGCATCTCTTAGCAAATGTTTACAATATTTATATATTTCTACTGGAATAGAAGTGGTGAAGAAGAGTAAACTTAAAGAACAGTCTATTTTTAGTGTATCTTGAAATACACTTGTAAAAAAGATATATACACATGAAATATATACACATTAATTAATATGATATACATATATACTCACATAAATAAAAGTATATGTGTCCACATAAACATATATAAGTACGGATATATATATATGTGTATATATACGTACACACACATACACATATATACATATATATCACTAACAATAATACAAGTGCATATGAATGTCAAATAATACAAAACAACTACAAGAGTGTGGGTATATGTCAAATAACCTAGATGAATGTTCAGTCACATCATACTCCTCTAGGAAGGGATTTTATCTCTTTTTTTTTGTATCCCCAGATCCAGAACAAAGCATAGAAGCTAACATATACTCAATAAGTGATGCTTGAAAAAGTAAGTGAATAACTTTTTTGATATTTCATAAAATGTTTACTTAGTAATATAAAGATGATTTCTGTTGGAAAATAAAAATGATTTTTAAACAAATAGAGCTGATAATGGAAAATAAAAGGCATATTAAATTCTGTAGAGTTATAGATAACTTATGATTTATATATGTCAGTACCTTAATTTTATGATGTAAAGAGATGCTGTGAAAATGTAACTTAGTAACAGATGGTAATATAGCACCGGGGTGAGGATTAGACCTATAATACTTGATATTCAGAACAGTATTCACTTTATTCCATACAAAGCTCACAAATTCTACTTTATACTGGGTTAGGTCAAAATATTATCATCAAAAATAAAAGTACATTTTAGTTCAGAAAGTATAATAGGGGTCCTATTTACTTTTAAGTGGTAAAAACACTTTTACTAACAAAATTGCTACATGCCTTTCATCTTAACACATCAGGTGCCCTCCATTCATTACCTGAAATGGTTTATTTTTCACTGTACTAAAAGGTTAGTTTCTCAAGTAGCCATTTAAACCATAAGAAGCTACAAAGAACTTTTATATTTTATTATGTTACTGTATTTATCAATTGGTATATTTGTAACTATTTTCGACATGCTGTGGTATAAAGAGAAAAACAAATGGAAGACTTAAATATTTAAAATATAGAACTTCTGAAAAATAGTGTTTTGGCTATGTATAAACTGTTTTATAAGGAAAATTTCGGCTCACTTAAAGTGCATTTTAGAGGAAAATATATTGATTCATTTAAAAGGATACAGTTAACAGGGGAAAAGAAGAATAACTAGTGAAGATATAATCTACAGCAATACATTTTACATTTTACATTACAGACTCAAGAGATAACTCAAATAACCAATTATCATTATAAAGCATAAAAATTATAATCAAAAACTAATCCTTACCAGAGAATGTTGCTGGTAAGGATTATTTGAGAATGTTTCAATTACCAGTTGAAAATAATAGAAAGAACTGAGTTTTTACATGCTTTGCTTAGATTTTCATTTGAGTAGTCTCTCAAAATCCTGCCTTGCTTAAGTTCTAATGCTGCCTCTCAGATTTCAATTTTGGACCTTGCACACCTCAGACCTTCTAAATGCATTTGCTTGCTAACTCAGAAGACACATGGTCTGACTGCAGCAAAGGACATTCCTGTATTTGTTTCTGAAGAAATGAGAAAATTTTGTGCTGCATCAAGTTGAGAGCAAGTCCACTGCATTAGTTCCCTCCAAAGTGTTGAGGAACAAACTTTAAAACAGAAGAAAATTTTTGCACCTGTGTTTTGGGCACCAGCTATCTGGGTTCTTTCTCATACATTAGATAAATGACTCTGATCACTGTAACAAAGGGAATTTTAAAAAAAATTGTTTTCCCCGTAATCTCCTCCTCTTAGGGGGGAAACTTATTATGTCATTGAATTATTTAGCTCACTTTTCTTTGATACCAGCCACCACATACCTTTTATTTTAAGCTATTGAGGTCCTTAAGAATTGCTGTTTTTTTGACCCTGAATGACCCTCAGGCACTGGTGGACTGTCCACTGGGACTGAGGAGAGCACATGGCACCACGACATGTGTTGTTAAACATACTTCGTCTTCAGTATTCTGACCCAAAGTGTCAACTGTGGTACTTTCTTCGCCTAGGATATTAATTCCTAATTATTTATTTCTGTTGAATGTTGCTACCCTTTTCCATTGACTTAAACTTACACGTTATTTTTATTCCACATGCCCAGGAGTCATATATTCCAAAGCCACTGGACCACTTGAGTACATAAGTGCCACTGTTCAATGAAATATGTATATTCAGGTCTGTAAACTTAACCGTGTGACTTGGAGTGCTTCCTGCAGACGATTCTGACTGTTGAGTGTTTACATGGACCATGGTGATATCCAAGAGAAAAATGCTTTTATACTTATAGATTATTTCATTGAACTATATAAAATGGGTATCAATAAATATATTTACTCCAGAAAAAAAAAAATTCTTCAAGTTATGATAAAGGCATTCTCTTTACCTGAAATATTTATATATATTTTTGAGTATATTAGAGAAAATGTTTTTAGACTTTGCATTTAATTAGTCTTTTGGGGATATTGTGTGATGAAAAATTATCATAGCAGATGTAAAATTTCAAAACATGAAAGTGATTAGTGCCCTCATGTTGTAAAAATACTGAATATTACATTAATTGGAATTGTTAAAGAAAAACTATTAAAATATTTTCCCAGTAGAAAATTTATATATTAATTATACAAAATATAAATGTAACATTAAATATTCTCTCTTATTTTTTCCTACAGGATATTTTCACAAGTTATTTTGCCTATGAAAATATTTTTCCATGAGTTCATATTTTAGATAATGCCTGAAAAGAACTTTTGCAAGAATAGATTTTAAAAATATTAAAATTTACATGTTAACAAGTGCTTTCCAAACACACATTTAGCTGTATTATATTAATACATAATTTATCAAAACATTTATTACATAAAATACTTAAATATTCTCCTATAATCCTTAATCTTTACTTAGTGTCTCATTTTTAAAATGTTTTTAATATTAGAATAGATTTAAAATTACAGAAAAATAGTGAAGATAGTCTCCTTATATCTTATATCCATTTTCCCCTATTATTAACATCTTATATTAGTATCATATATTTTTCAAAATTAATAAACTATTGATACATTATTATTAACTAAGTTCCACACTTTATTCAAATTTATTCATTCAGGTTTCCATAGTTTTTACCTAATGTTATTTTTCTGTTCCAGGATCCCCTCCAGTAAACCATATTACATTTAGTTTTCCTGTTTTTTAGGCTCTTCTTAGGAGTCACAGGTTATAATTCTTTTTTAAATTAGTACTTTGTTCCTAGAAATTGCCTTAGTGTTCTTAAGTGTGCTCTCTCTCTCATCTCTCTCTTTCTCCCTCTTCTCTCTCTCTCTGTTTCTCTGTCTCTGCCTCTCTCTCCTGAGTCTACAGCAGCCCTCAAAAACCTTGTTAATATTAAATGTAGAGCTTTATTTACATAATTTTTACATGACATAGCAAATCATTATGTAATAATGTTAACATATTTGGATATTGCACACTATTGTATTTAAATAAAGATATATTCTTAAATTGTTTTCTAAGTCAACTAATTCAGAATATTTATTGCTACATCAGTCATCTTAGGCTGATATATTGCAGCAGCAACCTATTTTAAAATTTAAATGGCTTATAACAACAAATTTAATTATCATTCAGTTGGCATGCCCATTGAGATTCACTGCATGTCTTCTTCACTTTGTGACCTGGCTGAAGTAATAGCCACTAGCTGTGAAATTGCCAGACTTTGGGCTAATGGAGAAGAGGTTATAACAGAACTCCATGATGGCCCTAATGGATGAGACACACAGGTAAAGAGACCACTGAAATATACTGTAAGTAACCCAGGGATGGAGAGATAGAGGGAGGTTATGGAAGTCTACCTAGGTGAGTGAATTTCTAGACAGAATATGAAAAAGAGTAAATTAACCTACCAGAAAAGAAATGCAAGAGCACTCCAGACAAAGGGAGTAATATATCTAAGTGAAAGACAGGTGAAGATACCTCAGTGCTTTTAGGGAATTGCAAGTATTCGCCATGGCTCAAGGGCAAATTGGGAGGATGAGGGAGGAACTTAGACTAGTTGCATTGTTTTACATACATTACCTTGTGCATAAGAAAGTGATATCTGTGATTCCTGATGAAGGAAGCCATCTCCTAAAAGCTTCAATATTAATATTAAATACTCATTTTACAGCAGATTATGAACTTTAGGTATCAAACAGCTTACAATGTTCTGCTCCTTTAACAAATAAACACTGTGGACATTGAGAACATGAGGCAAGAGGTATTCATTTCCAGCAAGAAAAAGTGGACAGGGAACGTGCAGTGGTGACAAAATTGGGCAGATTTTGGAATTCTGTGGTGAGATGTGGAGGACTGGGGTCCTATAGAGGAGATTTTGAAGATGTACCTGGTAGGATCATTTCTCTCTGTTGCCTCATGGGTATTCTTTTAAAACATCTTCAATCTGTGAGGAGATGGGAGGTACTGATGAAGAAAATAAGACTAAAGTTAAGAAATTCCTTGTCTCCCAGGCTATGTCTCAAAGAAGGGCCCAAGGTTCTGTGGGTCTGAAAATAGCATGACGGGGACCCATAAATCTTCTTTGATCTCAGAGTGCAGCACATAATTTAATGTGAAAGTGAGCCTATGCTCCTCCCTCAAGGGGCCAAATGGTTGGTCAAGGAACCAACTCCAAATTGGAGTTGGTTATTCATATATAGGAAGTGAGGCTGAAGGTTGACTGAATCTATTTTTTTTAATTTTTAAAATTAATTAATTAATTAATTAATTTTTGGGTGCATTGGGTCTCCGTTACTACCCACGGGCTTTCTCTAGTTGCAGTGAGTGGGGGCTGCTCTTTGTTGTGGTGCGTGGGCTCTAGGCACAAGGGCTTCAGTAGTTGTAGCACGTGGGCTCAGTAGTTGTGGTGCACGGGCTTAGTTGCTCTGCAGCACGTGGGATCTTCCCGGACCACGGCTCGAACCCATGTCCCCTGCATTGGCAGGCGGATTCTTAACCTCTGCGCCACCAGGGGAGTCCTGACTGAATCTTTAGGAGACTAGAATTATCGATAAAAGAGTGCTTATGGACATTCATCTCCGCCAATAGGACTGCAAGTCTTTTCCTATCTGAGCTAGGAACAGACATCACCTGTGCTGAGAGGACCAGTTTGGATATTGAGGAAGTCACTCCTCTCTGCCCCCTTCCACACATACACACACGCACACACACACACACACACACACAATGATGTGAGACTAAGTAAACAGCAGAGGCCAGTAGAGAACCAACCCCCCAAAAAACAAGGGCTATGTTTTCCTTACAGACTGGAGAGGAAAATTCCATAAACATGAGAGTCCTGGCCAAGAGACTTTCTAAGAGTCAAGGAGAAAGTAGAGGAACGTAAGCCTAAAATAAAACTGCAGTTGGATCTGACTGATTTTTCAATACTTAGTTGATCAGAAAGACCATCAGATAGACAAGTAAAATGCAGAATGGACTGAATTTGCCACAGAGGGGATTCAGAGTAAGATACCAGATTGATATCTGGTAGATATCAATTAGTGCAAACCTGAGACTCACAGATACATATGATAGGAAATGTTGTACCCATCATTTGAGCTGAATGGTCTGGATATTACTGAGAAAGCCAGAGGGAGCTATCTGAAAAATTACTTGATCTGCATTATGGATGACGGATTGAATAGAGGATAGATATGGGATGTATGGACAAGGAGGTTCACTGGGTCACTGGTGCAGAAGTATTTTTGGTGCTGTGATGGGCATTTCTTTTCCCCAAGAAATGAAATTTAAGCCTACTTAGAAATTGTAAATATAGTACCCCTTTCAATATAGTTCATCATTGTATTTATGTTTATGAATTCTGCTGGGCATGTTTGAATTGGTTATACCAACTTATATATACTAACTTTGCCAATCAATCTTATTTGTGTTTTGATTATTAGAAGACATAATTCGGTTAGAAATCCCTTGGATCTTTTCTCTTCCCAATTTCTAAGAATTTATTTTTATATCTACAGTGTTAACGTTTCTGTGATTACATTCTCACAAAATCGCCCACGCAATGAAATTTTGTTTTAAGCATGTGGTGATATTTATCAATAACTAGCATATAAAATAAAACACAACTTGAATTATAGTATTTTGTTTCAGTCCCTGTGTATGACTGCCACAACCCTAATTTTGACACTTTGTTAATGATACTTTTCAGAGATGATATATACACCTAGTAGACAGTTTGATCTATGCATTATACACCGATTACTGTTATTTACCCTTTATCTTTAAGTTATTTTCCTTTCATTATAAATGTTTATGTAAGACACGTAAAGAAAAGAGAATATTATTGGTTAAATATTCTAAGACCATTCCTTATTCTAACTCTTAAACTAAAATATTGACTATAGATAATTTTCTAGTTTAAATACACTAGCCTGATGCTGCTAATATTTATTTTGGAAGCTGTTTTCAACTTTAGCATATCTGAACTAATAATAAAAATAGTTACTGCAGTAATTGACAGCACTGGTTTTGTGATACGTTGACAACGACCAGGAGACATGCCGTGTCACAGACCTATGAGAGAAAAGCATTGTAGGATGGTGATGGGATCATAGTCTCTGGACTACAGATTGCCTGAGTAATCTTATGATTGACTGGTCTCTCTAACGGAGGCAGTAAACTCCCTACCCTGGGCTTTGTTTTCTTTTCTGTAAAATGAGGTCTACAAATTCACCTATTCAGAAGGTTGTTGAGCACAGTCTTTGACCCACCCACATCACAATTTTTATGACCTGATAGTGCTGTTTCTGGAAAACTAAAATGCATGTAAACAATAATATAAGGGAAAAGCAAAAGCACTCCTAGAAAAAAAGTTCTAACAAAACTTAACGTAAACATTTCAACATTCAAGAACATGCAGAAATATTACAGACAAAAATTTGAGGGCATTTATAACACAATACCTGAAGTAAATATTTACACTTCATAAATTACAATTCACATATTCAGAATAGAAATAGACAAACAGCAGGAAGATATCAAATGAGAACTTAGAGAACTCAGGAAAGGAGTTGAAGAAGAAGACAAAATCATTTCAAAATTATCTCAATAGTAAAGAATAAAAAACAAATTGTCTCAAGAAAGAAGACACATGAGTGAAAGATGAGTGAGTAAGAGAGAGGGTGAAATAAATTTTTTAAAAAATGAAGCGATAAAAAAGAAAGAAATAGATATAGAAGACATTCAAAGAATATTGAACACATGTGTAACAGGAATACATGAAGAAGAAAAGTAAATATTTTAATAGAACTAACATTTTAGAGTATAATTTGGTGATAATGGTGATACTGGCAGCGTAAAAAAGACTTCCAAAAATTCACCCCTCCGTGAAAACAATGAAAAAAAATGGCAAAAACTGGAAGAATCACTATCTTAAGAACTCTGAAAACTAACCAAGGCTTGTAGCAACCTTGAGAGTGTCCAAGAAAATGATTGAATATCTCTAAGAACAGTGAGTTTGTGGCAGTTTGACTCGCCTTAAACACATTTCCTATGTCTCGATTAAAGCAGTAGTCTTGGAAAAATAATAGTCCACATTCCTGGGATCAGATTAAAGGGAGCAGAATGAAGTTGGAGTTCTTTCAAACCATCACGGCCAATAAATTGTCACTATTTCACCTGTTTGGTGGTTCCCTGGAAGACCCCACTCAAGTGTCTTATCTTTACTTGACCTACACACTGTGCTAAAAGTCTCTACCCACAGGAAGTTTTAGAAGACATTTCTAGTCAATATTTTAGCACTGTAGCTGTCTGAGTTAATGGATAAGACTTGGGACAAACAACAACAGACTAACCAAGACCTTAAAAGAAAAGCTGATGAATGAAATATCCATAGGGGATTTGAAGAGCGCCAACATTTTTCTGGAAATCTAGAAGGCTGCTCCCATGCATAGGGTTGTGTGTATGGTCAAGAAAGACTTGAAGACATTATGCTCTCACCTCTTGCTTACATTGATGCTCTGTAAAAAATTGAGATACAAAATAGAAATGAGGAATAAATCATGCAAACCATTAGTGTAAGAGAGCTGGAAGCAGTACAGAAGAATTATTGGTGCTCTATACGGAAGAGACAACTTGATAGAGGAAGAATAGAAAGGCTGACAAAAAAAAGGCGTAGTGTAAATTGTGTACATTTGAAGCATATCAAAGGAAGCACGTTAAAGAATTAGAATCTCACGAAACGTAGGATTATATGCTTACATTTTATTTAATAAGATCACCTCAGCAGCATGTGGAAGAGTTTCTCTAGGACCATTTACAAAAAGTGTCAATATTATTGATCTGAGACAATGATTCTGTAAGATTTTTCACTTATCCAGTGTTGATTCTAGATATCCTTTGTCTGTTTCACTGCAGCAGTTACTATTAAAGTCCTTGTAATAAAAGGACCAGTCATAAAGTGATAGAAAGTATATTCTTCAAAATAATTCTGGAAAACCAATAAGAAAGAAAGAATCGGATACTGACCTGGGATTAAGAAACGATATCTAGAATTTATCCATTAGGGCTGGTTGAATATTGTATCCTGTCTCTGATCTATTCCCCATTTATAAAATTTATCTATGAAAACAAAATTATGACTACTTCAAAAAGGTTTTGTGATGAAATTTTAGCACTGCTTGAGCAAGTGAAATATTTACAGACCCTGAGGATGAGCTTGAATCTGGTAGCATATTCCTGCCTGGAACCATAGCCCACTTTAATTAAATCCCATAAACTTTACATGCCTAGGACATAGTTTTGATTCTGAGAAGCCTTAATCCCACACTGATAAATACTGCAAGATGATCTGGGTTTATCTATTTATCATTTTTGTTAATAGTTACATAAATTTTTGGAAGGCACATTGCATATTTAATACTGACTTTTAAACCTAGCTTCTACCTAGATGGAATAGTTCCATATTTCAGGCTATGTTTTTATATTTTTTCTTAAACCACATGCAGTATCTTTTGAAAATGTCAGCTTTTAAAATGTATCCAACTGTTACTGTTATTTGTGCCTTTGAGAAGCATCTAATAACTCAAATATACAGAAAAGTACACAAAAGCTAGCATTTGTTTGCTCAGCATTAGATACCATTAAATAAGACTCATGTATAGCAGTGGTCTGCAAACCCAAATGGATTCCAGGGCATGTCATATAAATAAATTAATGAAGAAGGGATGTAATAACAAGGAATAGTGATGAAATAGTATATTCTGCATGTAAAGGCATAGAAAGTCAATTTTTTAAAATTCTGCTGACCAAACATAATATAACCCCATGTCAAATTTACAAATGCTACTATAGAAGGCAAATAAAACTACACTGATTATTGTATTAGAGTAGAGTAAGCTGTGCTGCAGTAAAATAAACCCCAAATAGCAGTGGCTTTAATGCAATAACATCTTATTGCTTCTCGTGTTTTTGTCTAATGCACTCAGTGAGGGCTCTGTTAAATGCCTTCATTTAAATACTCAAACTTCTTCCATATTTTGAGGCTACCAGCTTCAAGATATGACTTCTTTGGTCACCGCAAAAGGGAAATAAATAAAGGAGAAGTTCTCCTGAGAGGATTTATAGTCGTGTCTGGAATTCATGTATATCATTTTTACCCATATTCCACTGGCCAAAAATCAGTCATATGACCTGACTGCAAGGGCTTGGGAAATAAAATTCTTCCTGAGAGCCCAGAGAAAAGAAAAGAAAATGGATTCTCATACAGAGCTTCACCATTGTCAAAATTAGGTTTCAAAAAAACAAAGCAATTTCCTTTTAATAGCGACTACCTTATGCTTTAAAGGTGATAATTAAATATTAAAATTAGTAATTATGTATGAGCAGTAAATTGGAAAAGTGAAAATGCAAATGATACACATTATTGCTCAAATACTAATTACAGTTTGAATGATTATATTTTCTTCTGGCATTTTCAGAATAAATAAATTTATTTAATAAATGTATATAATTTTAATTAGCCTAGCTTTTTCATATGCTTCAGTACAAACTATCCCAAGATTTGTCAAAACAAAAAAGGGGTATAAGAAACCTTTCAGAGGCAGTCATAAAGAACTGCGATTCACCCTTTGCTAGGAAACGTAACCTCTAGGAAATATGCTCTAATTAATTTTCAGGAAGGTTTAGCTTTTTGTTCCTAATGAGGTTGATGATCTCAGTGCTATAAACTCGACTTGTACGTCTCACTAGAGGACAGAATTTAAGGAAGTCTTTCTTTGCATTCCAGAAGATTAAAAAAAATGGAATTCATCTGCTAAAACTCTGACAATGTTCAGTTTATCAAAGATGAAAAGAGACTAACATAGCCAGACAGAGTGAGAGGGATCTAAAAATAATATCAGGAAGGTGATTTCATTATAAACACAGGTTTCAAAGGACACCATAGCATGTTATTCTTATTAAGCTTTTGCCTATTATAAACATAATGCAGTGTTGGTCCCAGCCTATTTATAGTGATGCTATGGGCTAGGGATGCCAGAAGCACTCACCTGGGTGCATATCACTCCTTTCGAGCCCCCTGAGAATTCCCCCAACGGGGCCAATGTTGTGTCTTGACCAGCCTTTGTGGTTCTTATTATGATTGCAGGATGTACTTCAGCAAAATCCATTAGGGAATTTTGAGGAACAAGATTTATTATTACTCACAAGTCCTGGAGGGTATGAAGCAAGCTTGAGGGCCATAGAGTGAGGCTCGGGGTGCAGGGGAGGGGAGAGCAAGAGAGAGGACCTGGGGCTATGCCTTCATTAGGGTTGAGGGTCGGGTGCCTAGAGTTCTGTGTGTTTACTCTTTATTGGCTAATTTAAAGCATGCAAACAGGAATTAGGGCATAGGAGGGGAGAAGCACTTACTCAGATGGTCAGTTGTCTAGGTTACCCAGGGCTTTCTGAAGGAGGGACCTTCCTAGATGGAGGCAGCCTGTTCCTGGTTGTTTAGCTAGTAGCTGTGTCATCCAGCTGCCAGGAGGTTCATTCAAGATGTGTGTCTTTTGCAATGGATGCCTCAGCAGTCAAAAGCTCAATGTCAGGCACGTAAATTACACTGACCAAGAACTGTTGTAATTTCTTGTCTTCCCCAACATGATAAGTAAAAAAATATTATTTCTTTCCCTCTTGGGTTTTGTTTGTTTTGGTATCCAACACACCTAGAGCAGCAGCTGGTGAAAATCTGCCTGCACAAACCAAGAAATGATGATAACTTGACATAAAAGAAAGCAAAAGAAGTTAGTCTAGGGCTTCCCTGGTGGCGCAGTGGTTGAGAGTCCGCCTGCCGATGCAGGGGACGTGGGTTCGTGCCCCAGTCCGGGAGGATCCCACATGCCGCGGAGCGGCTAGGCCCGTGAGCCATGGCCGCTGAGCCTGCGCGTCCGGAGCCTGTGCTCCGCAACGGGAGAGGCCACAACAGTGAGAAGCCCGCGTACCGAAAAAAAAAAAAAAAAAAAAAAGAAGAAGTTAGTCTACTGCTTGACAAAGCTAACCGACTACTAAAAAATAACACTAATAAAGCATGACAGTTTTACTTTCCTTATATCTTTCTTTCATTTTTCTTTTGACCTCAAGAGTAGAAGTATTTTTCTGTTTCTCTTTTGCTCCTTGTATTAGTTATCTATAGTGTGTAACAAATTGTCACAAACTCAGAGGCTTAAGACAACTACATTTATCATCTCAGTTTCCATAGGTTAGGAGTACGAGCACAGCCTCTCTGCGTCCTCTGCTCAGGGTCTCACAAGGCAGCAATCAATGGTATCAGCTGGGCTGTGTTCATTCAGTCCTGGAGCTCTGGATCCTCTTCCAGGCTCACATGGACATTGGCATAATACAATTATTTGTGGTTGTAAGACTAAAGTCCTGTTTTCTTGGAAGCTATATACTGAGGACTACTTTTACCTTCTAGGGCTGACCTCAGGTCCTTGCCATGTCAATTCCTCTATAGAGCTACTCACAACAGGAGAGTTTACTTGTTCAAGGGCAGCTGCGTGGGAATCTCTCTGACCTCATGGAGGGCCCCAGGCCTTCTTAAGAGGGATTATCTGATTAGGTGAGGCTAAACTAATTTTCTTTTATTTGCATCTGCAAAATTCCTTTTGTCATATAACATGGTATAATCCAAAGACTGATCTCTCATATTCAAAAATCCTGCCCACATTCAAGGGATGAGATTATATAGACATATCAGTCGTTGAGGATCACTGTATAATTCTGCCCACCAGACCCAAGGAGTCAAGTTCTAAACTAACCATGCTTCTTAGGATGCCTCAGTATCCTCAGTTTGGCACATGGTTTGCTCATCCAATGCCCCCCCCCATTTTATTTAATTAACCTCTGATTAGCCACTCCCTTTTATCTCTAGGTCACTATTTTAATTCACACGCTGCTGTCTGTATATGTTAGTATGAAACTAACTATATTATGAAGTTACTCTTATTATCAAAAGCATTCTTAACATAGTTAATCCGAATAAAGATTGTTATGTTTACCCCTTTCCTGGGAATGTGTAGGAATTTAAAAACACTTTAAAGTGGGACTTCCCTGGTGGTCCAGTGGCTAAGACTCCGTGCTCCCAATGCAGGGGGTCCAGGTTCCATCCCTGGTCAGGGAACTAGACCCCACATACTGCAAGTAAAGATCCCACACGTGGCAACAAAGATCCCGCATGCCACAAATAAGACCCAGCACAGCAAAATAAATAAATTTAAAAAACCAAATACAAACACTTTAAAGCAATTTATCACTCTTTTTTCTTTTTGCTAAATCCTCACAGATACTCTATTCAGTGATATTCCTTTAGATTTGCCCACATATCTGTGCTCCTTCTTGGTCTTCCTTCTTTTGTCTACTTACTTAAATCTGGGAATAGTTTTCTTCTGCCTACAGGATTCATTTTCTTATTTTCTTTGGTGTATGTAGATTTTAACGAATTCTTTCAGTGTTTATTTCTATAACTGTATTTTAAATTTGAATTTAGTCTATGAAGCCATCTGGTCCTGGACTTTTGTTTGTTGGGAGTTTTTTAATAATAGTTTCAATTTCATTACTTGTGATTGGTCTGTTCATATTTTCTATTTCTTCCTAGTTCAGTTTTGGGAGATTGTACCGTTTTAAGAACTTGTCCATTTCTTCTAGGTTGTCCATCTTATTGGCATAGAGTTGCTTGTAAGTAGTCTCTTATGATCCTGTGTATTTCTGTGGTGTCTGCTTAACTTCTCCTTTTTCATTTCTAATTTAATTGATTTGAGCCCTCTCCCTTTTTTTCTTGATGACTCTGGCCAAAGTTTTATCATTTTTGTTTAAATTTGCCTTTGTTATTATAAGATACTTTCAGTTGGTTATAAAAATCAATGGTGGCATTTTTTTTACTTTTAATCTTTGAAGACCCATTGTATTATAGTTCCCATCATTTCTTAGGGTAAATGTATTGGATTGAACATTGTCCCCCCAAAATTCATGTTCACCTAGAATCGCATAATATGACTTCATTTGGAAATAGGGTCTTGCAGATATAATTAGTTAAGGATCTCAAGATGAAATAATTCTGGATTCAAAGGGGGCCCTAAATCCATTGACTGCTCTCTTCATAATAAGGAGGAAAGAACCAATAGAGAGACATGGAGAAGGTAGCCACATGAAGATGGAGGCAGATATTAGAGTTACGCTGACATAAGCCAAGGAACACCTGGAGCCACCAGAAGCTGGAAAAGGCAATGAACAACTTTCCTATACAGCATCCTGTCTGCACCCTGAGTCTGGGCCTCCCGCCTCATGAGGCGTAAGAGAATTAATTTCTCCCATTTTAAACAATCAAGTTTGCAGTAATTTGTTGGAGCAGTCCTAAGAAATTAATACAGGCAATCAATTAATGGCCTTTTTTTGCTTCCATGTGGGTAATATGTCATTCTTCCTCCTTTGGCTGCTCCTAGAAATGTTTTTGTCATTTGTTTTCAGGAGTTTAACTGTGATGTGTGTACATGTGGTGTTTGTCTGCATTTATTTTGCTTGAATACTTGTAGAACTCCTTGAATTTGTAGACTCCTTGATGTCTGTCTACAGTTTTTGAAATCTATGGTCATTACTTTTTCAAATATTTTCCAAGTCCACCTTGTGGTTGTATCTTTTACCTTGACCAGACTCCAAATCCCTCAAACCTCTTAAAAGTGGTAATGAGGAAAAGGGGAGGATTTCTGGAGTTGATCAGGATATAGATAATGGGGTCTACCCAGTCAACAGGACGACCAGTTGCTAAATGATCCTGGATGGTCTTAAGGGGTTGGGGCTCAAAACTGGAACACCTGGCATTGCTCTGTTGTATTATACTCCCTATATAGTGTCATCTTCCCCGTGCCTTATCAAATTGGCCAACCAGTATTAATACTTGACTGAACCGGGCCATTGGAACTGACTAGGGATCAGAGGTGCAGAGCTGCCCAGGGAAGTAGGTCAGCACACAAGCCTGGGTCCCCACCAGGCAGGAGCTGTGCGTCCTATACCTGTGGGCCTCTGTATCGAGGGCACACTACCCATCACCCCAGAACCTACTATAGCACAGGGAGGTCCCTGGGGCCAGACTGGTGATTTGGGGTACTCTTCTGCAAGAGGAACTTGGGGACCATTGTGTCAGGTAAATAAGCTGATATGCCAGAGGTGTCAGTGCAAGGCCAGTCTCTTAAGTGCAGTGGGGGAGATGCCCTTCTAAACAGCTGTCAATACCTCTACAGCTGTCACACTGGGATTAGTTGTGTTTGATGTCATTCTAGCTCCTTTCCCTAGTAATAGTGAGCTCAACCCTTGGGCAGAGCCGGCTGAAGCATCACTTCAAGTGACTAAGGGCAAGGAGGTTTATATTCCTTCCCCCTTCAGGATTCCAAATGTGGTGGATGTCCTACTGAACAGGTGTTTCAAACCACGAGGAGGCTCACAGCTGCTTTCATCAGAATGCCACGTGGAGAGGAAATAGGTACATAAATTCTTGGAGGAAGACCAGACAGAGGGAGGACCCTAGGGGAGAGGACTGCCCTCTAGTGGGGAAGGCAGCACAATACGCCACATTAGTGACGCAGATAATTTACTCTGCTTTGCCAGTAACCACCTACAAACTAACAAAGAAGACAGAAAAGACAAAGGGGCAGTGTCAAGAAGGACAACGTTGGTTGTCCTTGGGAAGAGGGAAGTTGTCCCCTCTCTCGCCCTGAGGCTCAGACTCCTCCTAAGGATTTATCCTGGAGCTAAAGGAGAAGGGGCTGCCGGTCTTTATATTTAGTGTGTCAGGCAGGGGGTGAGCGCCACCTACGGGAGGCTGAAATTAAACAATGGCGGCCAAAGTAAGGATGAGAAAATGGTGTCCCAACCAAACGACCCCCACAATTGGTGTGGAAGGTGGGAGTGACCCCCAGAATAAGCTTTGGATCCCCATCCATATATACCCTGTCGGCGTGGATTTCTAAAGCATGGAGGCTACCCACCCTGCATTTGGGCTGCGTGGGCAGGTCAACTATCAGTGGAAAACGTTAGCTGAGGTCAAAGACCCTCAGCGGGCGATGCGGGAGTGGGCCTGTCAGGCGATGGCCTGGTGACTTGGCGAGTCTGGAGAAGACTGAATTGAATCCTGACTCCATCCAGTTGTTTCTCAGTGGATCTCCTAACAAATATAAGTCCTCTTTACTGGAAATTGTGGCAAATACTTAAAAAATTCAAGGAGACACAGCGGCCCTGGATTTAGCAGGAACTCATGGAAGACAAACTGAGTCAAGTGTTGTCTGCGAATGCTACAAACAGTCCCCACCTGGACTTAATCTAAATTCCGATCAGTGAGGAGGCCAAACCCTCCTAGATTAAATAAACCACCCAGAGCCAGGCCCTTGCTTAAGCATGAATCTGAGATGAAGAGGTTACCTTGGAATCTGAGGGGCAAGGGGTCTCAGATTGGAAAATCTCTGGTAAATCAGTGGAACAATTACAATACTGTGTAGAGTTAGCCTACAGTTGATGACTCCTTTGGAAATAGCCTCACCTTCCCCACCTGCTCCAATCTCAGCCAGTGGTACGGGAAACGTCCCTACACGGGCATCTGTCTTTAAAGCGGCCCCCTTCCAGCGATCACTCCTTTACAACATTAACTATAGTTTGGGCTCCAGAAAACTCCGCGAAAACAAAAAGCCAAACAAACAAAAAACACACCGTCTGGCTCTGTGGGACACTGGTGCTCAAACCTCCCTAATCCTTGGAAGCACCCATGCTTTAAAGGGACATTCCCTCCCCACAACCAGCTGCCCCAGATGACCAACTTGAGAGGATTAATTAAAGTTAATTAATTTAACTATTAAAATTGGCCCAGTTTTGTTGAAAGGTGCTTCTGTCCTGATTGTCACCCCTCACACTCCCTTTCTGAGACTGTCCCCTTTCCCACTGGCTTTTAGGATATTGATGGGTACAACCTGGAAAGAAACAGTTAACCTTCCACTACGAGTGTGGGTGATAAATGTGCTGCAGAAGCAACCAAGGTAAGGCAAGGCTCTGAAGGGTTATGACCTGTCCTAGCTGATGGAGTTCACTGGTTCTTACCACCTCTCCTTTCATCTCCCTGGTCTGCCCTGTGCTGAAAATCACTACTAGTAAGTGGAGACTATCTATCGACTATAGAGTTAAGGCTGTTTCCTTTACAAAAGCATCTCCACCAGATATCTGTGCTCCAATGGATGACATTCAAAATAACATGGGTAGATGGTTGATGTTGCAGACTTGACTAATATGTTCTAGTCAGTAAACATCTCACAGGAGAGTCGATCACAATTTACCTTCACCTTTGAGGGTCGACAGTACACGTTTTCCTGGTTATGTACAGTTTTACCATAGCACCTGGATGCCTGCCCCTCACTCCCACCACAAACTCAGCTTTGGTGTTGTATCATGACGCCCTCCTCACAGATCTAACACGACCCTATCTGACAGGTCATCATGGCTGTGAGTGGACACCTCACTGCGCGGGACAGGCAATTGCTCCACATGAGGTATGCGGGCCCTCCCAGTCTGTTAAACTTGGGAGCTGCTTTGGAACTCAGTAGAAACCCCATTCCCAAACTGGTCAAAGGTAATCTCCTAGAGCTCCAATCTTCTACATCAGTAAAGGAGACCCACCATTTAGTAGAAATGTTTGGGTCCTGGTGTCAACACATTCCTCACCCCAGTGTTTCCTGGCCTCATTCATGGACTCACCCTAAGTCTCCCACGTTTCCCTGAGACCTGAGGAAGGATGGCACTAGACGGACTATCAATAAAAGAGGTTATCACTGTGGTTCTCCCCCCAGAGCCTTGAAGGCAGAACTTACAGTTATACGTTTGAGCCACCCCCAAGTTTCT
This sequence comes from Pseudorca crassidens, assembly GCF_039906515.1. NCBI lineage: Eukaryota > Metazoa > Chordata > Mammalia > Artiodactyla > Delphinidae > Pseudorca > Pseudorca crassidens. Next base: position 173,057,750 of record NC_090297.1, on the reverse strand, counting down.
TTCCTGGAGCCCCCCAGGGCCAAATGGACAGGGAAATGCCAACCCACAGACTTTGGTATAAGTGGTCCCACATTCAGCCAACTACTAACAAGGCAACTCCCGATGACACACTTGACACAACCAAAGCGTTTCCAGGGGCAGAGCCAATTACTGCATGGACTGAGATTCCTATTATGCCCTGGGTAATGGAAAAAGCTCCCTGTAAAATTGGATCAGCAACAGAGGCCTGCTTATTAAAGTGAAAATTGCACCGACATGATTGAACTATTGGAGGAAATGAGGAAATACCCACAGACTCTGCAACCAAGGTTAACTTGACAAAACCTCCAGAAACGCCTTCATCTCTTGCTCAATAGGCACTAGGAGGAGGATGGTCACCAATCTCAAAACAAGAAATGTGATGGTCTTTCTTTACTGCAGGGTGTAAGGGAGCCAGATGACGCACAGCCAGAGCCTATCAACACAATTCAAACAGTCCAGTTTCCATACTGGGGATAGACCAAAGCGTCCAATAAGCTGATCTGCATGCAATATTCCTAGCAAGAGAGGATGCCCTTGACAAACAGTTTCCTGAGGTCATATTTTTACTGACTCTTGGCCTGTGGCTAATGAGCTAACTACTTAGAACTCTGGAAAATTAGGGTTGGAAAATAAAGGTCAAGCAAAGATATGTGGGGTAAAGAGATGGGAGGAAATTTGCCCATCTTGGTGCACCATGGACGTCCTTCCTGGCTGCTAATCAACAGAAGCAAGGTAGCAAAGTATAAAATATGTAAGTACCTTAGCCAAGGTAAGTACAAAATGTCTGAACTACAACCAGCGTGCACATTCTTCTCTACCCTTACCTAATAATACCAAATGGCAGTTTTACATAATGCTCAGCGGAAGTGAGTTCTACAACAATTGCAATGTTGGCTGCCCACCATAAACAACACAGCAAAGGCAATTCTTATGCAAGACATTAAATCCCATGGAGATATCTGACTGGAAGTTTCTCTACCCAAATTAACAAGTACTTACTTACAAAATTTACTGAGCCTACCAAGGCTGTTAAAAATTTTCCAGGCTACCAAGATCACCATTAATAAGGATTTGGGAAATATTTGAGGGAAATTGTCTTCCAATATTACTTTTCTAGGGGATCCTTAAAAAACGTACACAACCCACCTTATAGGAGATAGAAACAATAATGAGAATCTCTGTAATAAATGTATTAGTGTAGTCACACTGCCCCCTCCCAAGAGGCTACCCTGAGACTGTTAAAGCAACACAAATGGCTGCTTTAGAAAAGTGTCCCCTAGAATGGAAGCAGTGGAATAAGTGGTTTCCCACTGAAAGACAGCAACGTAACAATACACAGGAAAGAAATGGGCAAATGGGCTAAATTTTACTTGTGTATTTGGGGAAATGAAAACATATCCAAATACACATGCTTCTTGGCATTTTACTTCCTTTAATTTTCACTTTTTAATACATTTCCCGTTAAGTCTTTAATCATCTTTTCAGTGAAGATTTTCCCTTTCATTCTGTTCATGTGTCTGAGGAAGTAACCATCCTATTCTCAGTGGTTTCATGTAATCACAACCTCCTGATTCAAACACTGTGTGCAATCCACAGTGAGAAATTATTAAAAGGGCTTTGCAGATGTGTTTAGCGCTCTGCTCAGAATATGAAAGTGCAGACTTTTAAATATCTGAGAAGAAATTGCAAACCCATTACCCTTCTGGAAGAGCTTTGAATTCGACATTTCCCATTATTTACAGTATTAGATACTTGGAGTCAAATTTCTGCTAGAAACACTTTTGGGTAATGGATGGTGCAAAATGAGGCCAAGTTTGTAGGTTTCATATTCAGAAATTCGTTAAATTTTTAAAGACCCACACCAAACCACAACCTCAGTCAGCCATTTCTTAAAGGCCCCCTGAAATGTTCTGCAGTAGAAATAAGTCCATGGACATAGATCAGATTGCATGGGTGTGAGGGAGGGGTGAGGAGGTGAGAGACAGGGATTTATAGGGTATTTTCTTTATGCAAATGCTTCCAAGTGACAAAGTTTTGTCCTGAACAGGTTTTACATACCCATGACACCTGTGGCTGAATTGGGGTCACTTCACTGAAAGATTGTCAGATGATGAAGTAGAGACAGCAACTCTTATTCTTTAAAAGTGATTGCTTACGAAGGAAAGGAAAAAATGGGGCATTAGCTCAAGGAGACACAGGATCTAGACAGAGGCTCACAAGCTCAGATCTTGGGATGCAACAGATCTGAATTTAAACCTCAGCTGAGCTGCGTGCAACTCATGTGACCTTAGGCAAAACAGTTAACTTCTATACACATGAGGTAGTATGTGTAAAATGGGGTATATTAATACTAATCTCAAGGGCAGGTTATACTTTATGTACAGATAAGTTACTACATAAAATATGGAACAATATGTGGAGTATGTGTATTTAAAAATTTTAACTATTAACGTTATTATAATTCTTAATGGTTGTATTAATTGTTAAAGTTCTTCTAATTTCCAGTAATGTAATTCATGGTTTTCTAGGTTTGACGTGAGTCTTGAAATGATTGGCATCAACACTGTGACTTTGGTAAATTTTATATTGAGCAATCAGAACATCAGATTGCCAGGCTTGGTAGAATACAGGTGACCCTTGAATAACTCGGGGGGTAGGGAAACTGACCTTCCTTGAAGTCAAAAATCTGCATTTAACTTTATAGTCAGGAATCCCTATACACAGTTGTGTGTCCATGCATTGGAACCATGGATCTTGTAATACTGTTATACCTATTTATTGAAAAAAATTCATGTGTAAGTGGACCTGTGGTTCAAACGCATCTCATTCAAGGGTCAAATGTACTTATTTTGTATCTATAGCTGCAAATATGCAAGTTCCTCATCTTGAGCTGAGCATATTTATAAGATTGTTAAGATTTGTAAAGACAAAATTTTTGTTAAGAGCAAAATCATATTTGTCTAAGGTATTCTGGCTTTTTTAAAAAACAGACTTCTAGAGCAGTTTTTCTTAAGTAACCTTTTTTTTTTTTTTTTTTTTTGGCCATACGCGGGCCTCTCATTGTTGTGGCCTCTCCCGTTGCGGAGCACAGGCTCCGGATGTGCAGGCTCAGCGGCCATGGCCCACGGGCCCAGCCACTCCGCGGCATGTGGGATCTTCCTGGACCAGGGCATGAACCCGCGTCCCCTGCATCGGCAGGCGGACTCTCAACCACTGTGCCACCAGGGAAAGCCCTTAAGAAACTTATTAAATCCTTGTTGCTTAAGCAATTTATGATGTTCTAGAAATGATTTTAGGTAGCATTAGCTACAACAGAAATGTATGGGAAGCCCAGGACCAGATGGCTTCACAGGCGAATTCTATCAAACATTTAGAGAAGAGCTATCACCTATCCTTCTCAGACTTCCAAAATATAGCAGAGGGAGGAACACTCCCCAACTCATTCTACGAGGCCACCATCACCCTGATACCAAAACCAGACAAGGATGTCACAAAGAAAGAAAACTACAGGCCAATATCACTGATGAACATAGATGCAAAGATCCTCAACAAAATACTAGCAAACAGAATCCAACAGCACATTAAACGGATCATACACCATGATCAAGTGGGGTTCATTCCAGGAATGCAAGGATTCTTCAATATACGCAAATCAATCAACGTGATACACCATATTAACAAATTGAAGGAGAAAAACCACATGATCATCTCAATAGATGCAGAGAAAGCTTTTGACAAAATTCAACACCCATTTATGATAAAAACCCTGCAGAAAGTAGGCATAGAGGGAACTTTCCTCAACATAATAAAGGCCATATATGACAAACCCACAGCCAACATCGTCCTCAATGGTGAAAAACTGAAAGCATTTCCACTAAGATCAGGAACAAGACAAGGTTGCCCACTCTCACCACTCTTATTCAACATAGTTTTGGAAGTTTTAGCCACAGCAATCAGAGAAGAAAAGGAAATAAAAGGAATCCAAATCGGAAAAGAAGAAGTAAAGCTGTCACTGTTTGCAGATGACATGATCCTATACATAGAGAACCCTAAAGATGCTACCAGAAAACTACTAGAGCTAATCAATGAATTTGGTAAAGTGGCAGGATACAAAATTAATGCACAGAAATCTCTGGCATTCCTATACACTAAGGATGAAAAATCTGAAAGTGAAATCAAGAAAACACTCCCATTTACCATTGCAACAAAAAGAATAAAATACCTAGGAATAAACCTACCTAAGGAGACAAAAGACCTGTATGCAGAAAATTATAAGACACTGATGAAAGAAATTAAAAATGATACAAATAGATGGAGAGATATACCATGTTCTTGGATTGGAAGAATCAACATTGTGAAAATGACTCTACTACCCAAAGCAATCTACAGATTCAATGCAATCCCTATGAAACTACCACTGGCATTTTTCACAGAACTAGAACAAAAAATCTCACAATTTGTATGGAAACACAAAAGACCCCGAATAGCCAAAGCAATTTTGAGAACGAAAAATGGAGCTGGAGGAATCAGGCTTCCTGACTTCAGACTATACTACAAAGCTACAGTAATCAAGACAGTATGGTACTGGCACAAAAACAGAAATATAGATCAATGGAACAGGATAGAAAGCCCAGAGATAAACCCACGCACATATGGTCACCTTATCTTTGACAAAGGAGGCAGAAATGTACAGTGGAGAAAGGACAGCCTATTCAATAAGTGGTGCTGGGAAAACTGGACAGCTACATGTAAAAGTATGAGATTAGATCACTCCCTAACACCATACACAAAAATAAGCTCAAAATGGATTAAAGACCTAAATGTAAGGCCAGAAACTATCAAACTCTTAGAGGAAAACATAGGCAGAACACTCTATGACATAAATCACAGCAAGATCCTTTTTGACCCACCTCCTAGAGAAATGGAAATAAAAACAAAATTAAACAAATGGGACCTAATGAAACTTAAAAGCTTTTGCGCAGCAAAGGAAACCATAAAGAAGACCAAAAGACAACCCTCAGAATGGGAGAAAATATTTGCAAATGAAGCAACTGACAAAGGATTAATCTCCAAAATTTATAAGCAGCTCATGCAGCTTAATAACAAAAGAACAAACAACCCAATCCAAAAATGGGCAGAAGACCTAAATAGACATTTCTCCAAAGAAGATATACAGACTGCCAACAAACACATGAAAGAATGCTCAACATCACTAATCATTAGAGAAATGCAAATCAAAACTACAATGAGATATCATCTCACACCAGTCAGAATGGCCATCATCAAAAAATCTAGAAACAATAAATGCTGGAGAGGGTGTGGAGAAAAGGGAACCCTCTTACACTGTTGGTGGGAATGTAAATTGATACAGCCACTGTGGAGAACAGTATGGAGGTTCCTTAAAAAGCTACAAATAGAACTACCATATGACCCAGCAATCCCACTACTGGGCATATACCCTGAGAAAACCATAATTCAAAAAGAGTCATGTACCAAAATGTTCATTGCAGCTCTATTTACAATAGCCCAGAGATGGAAACAACCTAAGTGTCCATCATCGGATGAATGGATAAAGAAGATGTGGCACATATATACAATGGAGTATTACTCAGCCATAAAAAGAGACGAAATTGAGCTATTTGTAATGAGGTGGATAGACCTAGAGTCTGTCATACAGAGTGAAGTAAGTCAGAAAGAGAGAGACAAATACCGTATGCTAACACATATATATGGAATTTAAGAAAAAAAAAATGTCATGAAAAACCGAGGGGTGAAACAGGAATAAAGACACAGACTTACTAGAGAATGAACTTGAGGCTATGGGGAGGGGGTAGGGTAAACGGTGACAAAGCAATAAAGAGGCATGGACATGTATACACTACCAAACGTAAGGTAGATAGCTAGTGGGAAGCAGCCGCATAGCACAGGGAGATCAGCTCGGTGCTGTGTGACCGCCTGGAGGGGTGGGATAGGGAGGGTGGGAGGGAGGGTGACGCAAGCGGGAAGAGATATGGGAACATATGTATATATATAACTGATAAAAAAAAAAAAAAAAAAAAAGAAATGTATGGGAGAGGTTGATTCTTCATTATTGAGAGGAATTTAAAAGTTAATTCTTCAGGATAGAGAAATTAGGTAACCTGACCTCAAGTAAAAGAAGGAGAGTTAGGAGAGAAAGAATTTAAAATGCTGCTCTTGTCCTGATGGTTAGACAAGGCAATGAGAGAAGTGGACGATGTGAGAATAGCACAGACACAGAGACACACTTCTTATGTCAAGGTGCCTGATGCGTGTAGCCGCAGCAAAAACCCAGCAGAGGTGTCTCTACAGTGAAATTCAGAGTAGACTGAAAAAGAATGGTAATTAAGGTCTGGGACTAAGGCCAAGAGTTCAAAACCAAAAACAACTGATAATTATTGCAATTTGGGAAGACATACACAATGATATTCACATTCCAAGCCATATGGAGACTGGGTTCCAAAAGTTCATTATTAAGTCCATTTAATAACTAAACATGTTTTCCCCCATAAACTATGTATAAATTTCTCTGTTGCAAAACTGTTATGTAGAAGTTCTTTGTGATTTAATTGTGGTAATAAATGCTGAGAAAACAGTGACTAGGAAGATAAGGTCTTTAACAATGAAGGGCAAATAAGTTTAACAATCCTAAAAAAAAAAATGAGCTAATGTTTCTTGTGTGCTTATTGTATGCCAGGTGCTATAATTTTCTTTATTTTTTTAAATTAGAAAAAATAAAGCAGATATGTGTCACACCTGATAAGTACTACCAGCTGTACTAATAGTGAGGAAATGTAATTGTATCTCAAGCTAGAGAGAGAGAGATACAGAGAGAGAGAGAAATTTGGGCTCACACACCAGCATCTGCACTTCCTAGTTACACGTACTTGGTAAATTTATGGAAACACCATCAGTTTCCTGCCATATAAAATGGGATTAAAAATATGAACTGCGGAAGGTTGTGATGAAGATTGGTAGGAGTTAATTATAATTTATTAAAAACTTAACATAAGCAAGAACTGTTCCAATTGCTTTGTGTGCCCAGCTCATCAATTCTTCCAACAAAGCAGGCGAGGAGGATCCTCTTAACCTTATCATTTTACAGGTAAGGACACCGGGATGCAGGGAAGTTCAGGGAATTCTGAAAAGTGACAGAGTTAATAAATTGTAGAGCAGCTTTTCAAGATAGGCATTCTGGTTCTAAAATCCAGTCTCTTAAATACTCTATGCTTTCTCACCAGTACCACTGCTTGTTATGTGTATTACACACTTAAGATTTTATATATGTATGTGTGTGTGTATGTCTATATATATACTCATACACATTTTACACATGTATATTAAAATGTTTATGATGTATTTAAAACACATAATAAACTCCTAATGAAGTACTATCATTATTATTGTAATTATTATTATTATTCCATAGAAATGAATTCCGTTCTAGGTCTCATTTCTGGAGCCATGGCCCTTTAAGGCTTAGGATAACAATAGAAAAACAGGAAAAGAGATAACAATAGAAAAACAGAAAAAAAAAGTTAAAAATTTGACTGGCTCATAGAGTTTTTGATATTGTGATATCTGATTGGACATAGAAGTAAGGCAAGTGTTTTCTACCCTACTTCCATAAGGACATTCTATTTCCATTTGAAATGGATTCTAGGCAATTAAAACAACAAATAAACAACAAAATAAACTTTTTCCATTCCCCATTTTTTCACACTTTTAGCATTTTCCTAGCAGCAAATCAAATTCTATTCTAGAAGATGAGAATTTCATTGTTGCCTTTCATCAGAATTCAGACATATTTATGGAAGCTTCCCTCACATCTTTTCATGAAAGCACACTTTTGTGACCTGTGCTGTATTTCCCTTTGGCCCATTTGCCAACTTCCCAAATGCAGAGATCATACAAATAGCTGGAAAATATATATATTCTACAAATTGATTTGGTGAATGATAAAACCTTTTAAAACAAAGACACCCAGTTAGGGGGTTTACCATTGTTTAATACAAGAGTTTTAACTCACATCACCAGCTACTTGCATATGGAGGCTAGAATTCTTGTCTCAATTCCAATTCAGGGAACTCTCAGTATTGATCAATAGATCAGATGATTATCCTATGAAAAATCTATTCTTTCCTCTTAATTCCTAAAGTTAAGATAGCCCACATCTCCTGTACAATCTACCAGGAGTCTGCATAGATATAGGTATGGATAATCTCCTACTATGTCTTTGACCTTAGATGCATCTCTTTTGCAATGTTAATAGCTGTTTGCTCATATTTGAAGTCACCTGGGAATTGAGGACAGCAGCTTTGGAGATCTATGATACGCCTAGAATATGATAGGAATGCAGCAACAGATATTAGTTTCCTTCTCCCTCCCAAGAGAGAAAAGCAGTTGTAAATTTGCAGTTACCAGTAACTCAGGATTCATGGGTGTAAGAAGCAGAATCTGTGTTTGGATACAGCAGTATTTCTAAACTGATGTAACAGCACTCTAGCACAAATGAACTCAGTAGGTATCAAAGGACCAGCACTTTCCTCATGGCAACTATATCCAGTGATTTAAAACAGGAACTTGGGGGGAGGGTAGATGGTGGTCAGTATAAACACTGGTTATAGGTGGACAGACTGCACTTGCTTATTTTGGTTAACATATTAGCTTCCTGTGGCTGCTATAACAAATTATAATAGAACTGGTGGCTTAAAACAACAGAAATGTATTCTCTCACTGTTCCCCATGAGGCTAGAAGCCTGAAATCAGTATCACAGGGTCAACAGCAAGGTGTCAGCAGGGCTCCTTTGGAATCTGTAGGGGAGAATCTGTTCCTCGCCTCTTCCAGTTCTTTGTGGCTGGCAGCTTCTCTTGGTTTGTGGCTACATCACTCCAGTCATCAAGACCAGCCTCCTCGGGCTTCCCTGGTGGCGCAGTGGTTAAGAATCCACCTGCCAGTGGAGGGGACACGGGTTCGAGCCCTGGTCCAGGAAGATCCCACATGCTGCGGAGCAACTAAGCCCGTGCACCACAACTACTGAGCCTGCACTCTAGAGCCCGTGAGCCACAACTACCGAGCCCATGTGCTGCAACTACTGAAGCCCATACGTCTAGAACGCATGCTCCGCAACAAGAGAAGCCACTACAATGAGAAGCCTGCACACCACAACGAAGAGTAGCCCCCGCTCGCCACAACTGGAGAGCCTGCATGCAGCAACGAAGACCCAACACAGCCAAAAAAAAAAAAAAAAGACCAACCTCTTCAAACAACTCCACTCAGTCTTCATGTCACCTCCTCTGTGTGATAGAATCTCCCTCTGCCTCTCTCTTATAAGGATACATGTTATCATGTTACTGCATTACTGCATTTAGCTAATTCAAGATAATCACCTCATCTCAAAATCCTAATTTGATCAAAGATACAAAGAGCCTGTTTTTCTTTTTCTTTCTTCCTTTCTCCCTCCCTCCTTTCCTTCTTTCTTTCTTTTTCTTCCTTTCTTTCTTTTTCTTTCTTTCTTTCTTTCTTCCTTTCTTTCCTTTCTTTTTTTTCTTTCTTTCTTTCTCCCTTTCTTTTCTTTCTTTCTTTCTCTCTCTCTCTCTTTCTTTCTTTCTCTTTCTCTCTCTCTTTCTTTCTCTCCTTCTTTCTTTCTTTTGCCATTTAAAGTAACATTCACAGGTTCTAGGGATTAAAACATGGATATATTTTTGGGAGGTATTTTTTTCAGTTTACCACGGTAAATATTTAGTGAGAAACCACATTTTCTGCTAAAAAGAGTTGCATAATACCAAAATAGAAGTCCTGTTGACTCCTAGGCATCTTTAAGATGGTCATCAAAGCACAATTACTACATCAATCAATCAATCAGTGACAATAAGAAGTGCAATTAGCACATATATAGTGAATACAAACCAGGCTCCATTCTAAGTGCTTTACATTTATGAATTCACTATATAGGAAAAATACTTCCCAAACTACCTTTGAATGTGAGGATGAGGTCAATTTCCCTCTATCAGCGCAGAGTTGTTCACACTTTTATACTAAGCCCATTGTCCCCTAGATATAGGAGATATATAAACTCATATTCAATCATGGATATTTTCCATCTACTTCTCAAGTACAGTGGGAAAAGCTCCTTCTGGAGGGACTGAAAAGTAGCCACTGTACAAAGGAATAGTTATTCATCCCTTTTATTCATCAACAATGACACTTCCATTAGGCACCTGTAGCCTGGGATATGGACAGTGGAGTCACCTTCAAGAATGTAAGGTATACATGCGATTTTACTAATATAAATTAGGCATAAGGCAAAAAACTTCTTAAATATAGAAAGAAAATAAGTCATTTTATAAAGCAGTTAATGAGGGAGTTACTAATCCTTTTTTTTATTTTTAATATTTGTAAAACTTGCAAACTTCCTTCTTTCAATTAAGTATGCTGAACTCTAGCTTAATGGGAAATGGATGAATTTTAAACATTTTAATTTTATTTATTTTATTTTTATTTTTTTGGCCACGCTGCACGTCATGTGGGATCTTAGTTCCCTGACCAGAGATCAAACCCACAGCCCTTGCAGTGGAAGCGTGGAGTCTTAACCACTGGACTGCTGGGGAAGTCCCCAGAAAGGGATGAATTTTAAATGAGTGTTTCTTGTTGAGACTTAAATGACATTTGAAGAACATGAAAAACTTCTCTGTATGGGTCAATGATTCATAATGAAATATAGTAAAATTTCACAACCAATTATTATATTTCCTTTATCTCTCTCCTATTCTCTTAAAACCCTTAAAATAGTGTCTTAGGGCTTCCCTGGTGGTGCAGTGGTTGAGAGTCCGCCTGCGGATTCAGGGGACACGGGTTCGTGCCCCGGTCCAGGAGGATCCCAAATGCCATGGAGCGGCTGGGCCCGTGAGCCATGGCCGCTGGGCCTGCGCGTCTGGAGCCTGCGCTCCGCAGTGGGAGAGGCCGCAGCGGCGAGAGGCCTGCGTACCGCAAAAAAAAAAAAAAATACTGTCCTAGTTTGGGCTGTTATAACAAGCTATCACAGACTGAGTGGCTTAAACAACTACCATTTATTTCCCACAGTTCTGGAGGCTGGGAAGTCTAAGATCAAGGTGCCCGCAGATCCAGTGTCTGGTGAGAGCTGGCTTCCTGGTTTGCAGATGGATAAATTATTTTGGTATCCTCACATGGTGCAGAGCAGTGAGATAGGAAGATCTCATGTTTCTTATTAAAAGGGCACTAATCCTATTTTGAGGGCTCCACCCTCATGGCCTACTTATTTCCCCAAAGCCCCGACTCCTAATAACATCACATGGTGGGTTAAGATTTCAAAATATGAACTTTGGGGGGACACATTCAGTCCATAACAGTTAGTATCCATGTATAAGTATTTTACATTCCCTTATATTAACAAGCCAAAACCCAAAGGCAACACTCCTTTGGGGCAACATTTTGAGGTTTTTCAACATTGTCTCTCAACTCACTCCTATTCCTACTCTCATGTAGAATCCAGTGCTCTTATGTTTTATTTCCCTAGCCCTTCTCTTCCTTCTCTTTTACAATCTTTTTTCAGGAAAATACTCTTATCTAATCATTTACTTACTGAATTTAGCCCCTAAAAAAAGCCAAATTCATTCACAAAAATTTTTTTTCAGTTTAATAGACCCTAAAAAGAGCTGAGGTCCTAAAATGGGTTAATCTCATTAGTAATAATGTATTTTTTCCTTACAGTAGTGTACAGATTCTCCAAAAAACTGACCTTTGAATCTGTTGCTACTTTTAGTATTAATATACTTGTTTAGTATTGTATATTGGTCCAAAGTTTAAACTTCCAATGGCATTTATACACTGTTTTCATTTTAGTGATGATTTAACCTACTCATATGAACCAATAAGGTAAAAAACAATTATGATATTTTTCACATCTTCATTTCTATAATTCTATATTCATTTCTAGAACATATAGGGCATAGCTAGGAGAAACTCAAAAAATGTACTTGTGAATTTGTAAATATGATCTGAAATACATTATGCCAATGTACAATATCTGTAGATCATAATAAAATTGTAATATGCAATAATTCCAAAATATAGAAACCACTAAGGTAAAATGAAATTGAAAAACATATTCGTTTTCTTTACCTTAAAATAAAACCACTCCCAGCATTTCAACAGTTGTAATTAATGCCAAATATTATGTAGCAAATCATTCTGCCTGCTGCTTCCCTACCCACCTGCTGATTATCCTGTGATCTGTCTTGCTGCTTTGTCAACCTGATGAGTGGTGCTGCCCTCCAGACACCCTGCCCACCTGTTCATAATTTACTTCCAGCATGTCATACTTGACTATTATATGAAATGCTTAAAAATACTGTGAAAATGATCACCTTCCAAGGCTGAGATTATAATAATGAAGATGCTTTGGCTATTTCTTCCTAATTTACTAATGATTGCCCTATATTCCTTTTTTCTTACATTAAACTAGGGTGCTTTTTTTCCCTCTGGTATTAAAAACTTAATTGTTCTCATGAATGTCCTTCATGGTGTGCTTTAAGAATATATTCTCCAGGTAGCCACCTTCTTCTTCTCTCCAAAAGCTTCTGGGACCAAGAACAAGAAAAATGTGGCAGGTGTGGTGAGGGCCAATTAAAAAACAAATCTGCACTAACTGATGGGTAATCTTCAGTAAAATCACTAGCGACAATAGCAGATGCCTGGGGAAAACTGACATTGACCAGATTCGTTTATTGCTGGCAGTGCTTTGATTCATCTGCATCGTGCAGCTGTTGTAAAGGCAAATGGCTTGCACTCCCCTTTTGTGCTTTTATGGGTTTCTTTTGTTGCAGCAGTCTTAGTATTTCCTTTTTTTCACCCGAGCTTGTAATAGGTCAGATGTTACCATTTCAAATAGCCTTTCCATCTTTCTTCATTTCCCAGAGAATGGGATTTGCAAGTAGATTAGTGTTGCTTTTGAGCTAATCACATTCTGATTTACTAAGCTGTTTGAATATATTTAATATGAATGCACATTTACCTAAAAGGTAGACAATTCAAATTAGGAAAACATGAAAGTCTTTACCCTATTTTTCTCCCATTGTTCAATTCCAGGGCAAGCTTTTTTTCCTCTAGATGACAGTTTCTCTAATTCACACCATCACAGGGCATAGCCTGGCACATAATCAGCACAGAGAAACGTTTATTTAATGTTAACTGAAGAGATATTAGCATATTTATTTTTAATAGATGTCCAAATCCCAATGCCTTCAAAGTTTTATTCTTTGTCATAGTATTAAATACATTCTATGCTTTAGTAACTTTTTAGATCTGTTATTGGTATATTCAAGGTGCAAAAATTTACATAAAGCCACATACTAAATATATCAAATTTTTAATCATAGTTTTAATTAATGACCTATAATTTTATAATGCAATAAAAATATGCTATGGAGTAAAAGTGACATGTTACACATGTTGTTGTTGTTGTTTGTTTAATAAAGCAAGAGACTAAATGTGTTTTTCAGTTTGGGTGACAGAACTCAAGCCTGGCAGCACAGAACATGTTTATTTCTCCCAATCGTTCAGGAGTAGGTTGATGGAAGAGGTAAAAAAATACTTAATTCGGGGCTTCCCTGGTGGTGCATTGGTTGAGAGTCCGCCTGCCGATGCAGGGGACACGGGTTCGTGCCCTGGTCCAGGAAGATCCCACATGCCGCGGAGCGGCTGGGCCCGCGAGCCATGGCCGCTGAGCCTGCGCGTCCGGAGCCTGTGCTCTGCAACGGGAGAGGCCACAACAGTGAGAGGCCCGCGTACCGCAAAAAACCCCAAAAAACTTACTTCATTACATTACCTCGTTAAATAATATACAAAATATATCTTGAATCAATACAGTTCTTTCCATCCAAACCATTGCCCATCACATCCAAGTCACCTTCAGTAATCACCTACACCAGGGATTCTCAAACCATAATAATGTGCGTATGAATCATTTTGAGATCTTATTAAAATGCAGAGTAAATTTCCCTAAGCCTGGAGTGGGCTCTGGGATTCTGCATTTTTAACCAGCTCCCAAGTAATGTTGACCCTGCTGGTTCACATACCATATACTTTGAATAACAAAGGACATAGCCTATTTCCATCTTCCTCCTACTTCTTATAGTCCAACAGTGAGGCATCTACTAAGAGTCTTTTTTTTTTTTTTTAAACATAAATCCAATCCAAGCACCATTCACTTTGAACTTCATTTTATGTCAGTTACCCTCACATACTCTCCTCAGTCAAGTTGCATCTTCTCTCCTGCTGTTCAGCAGTTATACATGGCATCCCTCTGTCTGGATCATCCTACTTCCTACCTCTACTGATAACTGGTTATGTCTTCTCTTTCAAGTTTCAGCTTAAATTTTACTAATTCAGATATGATTTCCCTGACTACCTTCATGTAAGTAGCTACTTCCTACTATTCTCTCATGTGTGTTTATTTTATAAACATAGTATAAATTCATTTTGTAATGATGCACTTGCTTATTTACTTGATGGTTGACTGTAGCCCCCACTAAGTAATGAGTTCCATAAGAATAGTAATGGTGTCTGTGTATAGACCAGGTTATACATAGGCACACACACAAAACCTGTTACAGAGAGGCAATTAATCTTTTTTAAGTAAATAAATATTGTATTTCTATTAGGATTTTCTAGGTTTTCTTTAATGATCTATCCATTAATATAAGCACAACTTCCTTAAATATCTTATTTTTATTTTTTTATTTGATACATTTTATTTCACTGCATTTGTTCAGTCTTATTTGTAGCCATTAATTCCATTTAATGTATTAAAGGGAAAAATATCATAATTTCAAGATATAACTAAATTTCATCAGGAAGATTCAATATGGCCATTTCCTCCCCAGCCGATTTGCCACAAACAATTCTGCAAATTGATTTACACTCAAGTACTATTCTGTGAATGGTCACCATGCAAATTTATAACATATCAATATAGGATATAACTTTTGTTACCTAAAAAGAAGCTTAGGAGCCTACTGGAATTCAGGCTTCTGAATGATATTTTATGATTAATAAGTAATATTTATTGAGTGCTTACTATGTCCTTTATTATTATTCCCAAAAGGTGAAACCAAAATTACATACATGAATGTGATCAAAATTTGGAATCAGAACATAGGCCTATCTTGTCCCAGTGCCCACCTTCCTAACAACACTTTACTTTTACTTAACAGATGCATTTCTTTCGTTTTTCTTTTTGCCTTTCTATTCTGCTCTACTTTTCCTCCCATTTCCTTTTGCCTGTTTTTTCCCTCCCCTCTCTTCTCAACACAATAAACTGTGTTTCACTTTGGCAGCAGGAATGGTAATAACTTAAGTGATTTGGAACCTTTCACCCATTTTGTTTGTTTGTTTTGTTTTGACAAGAGTTTTAGGATAAGCTGAAAAGGATTAATTTTAAGCCATTCTCTAAATCAAATGTTGAGACACGCTCAAGTTATTCATGTGTCAGTGTTTCTTCATAATTCAAGACTTGCTGAAAAATTTATAAAAATGAAACATCTGCATTCAGGAATAGGGTAGGATTATAGTTTGTTTTCACCATCATGGAAAGAAAAAAAATCTGTATGAAACATGTTCAACAATTTGGTGAAAAGAGTTCAAGTTTAGTGTCTTTTTGACATGAAATTGCTCCAGAAATCACTGGTTTGCACACTTCAAAATAAGGCTTGCAAAATACACAAAATTTTACCTGGCTCCTTTCCCTGGCACATAGTTCTGAGTTCCTAATTCCATTTATAGAAGGTGAAAATCAATTGCTTTTTTCTTTTTTTTTTTAACTCAAAGCAATCTTCAGCCTCTACCACTCGCATTATTTGGGAAGCCCCCAGTGCCCCATTGTCCCACAGGACTATAGGTTCCCTGGCTTAGGGAGAGAGTGCTATTAATTGAGAATGATCAAAAAGTACTGCCAATTTGCTCCAGGAAGTCACAGAACTTGGAAAAAGCTAAAAAGGCGATTCTCCTTTGTATTGATCCTTATATGAAGCACAATCACAGGTTGCCAGCAGTTTTTCCTTCTCTTGTTTAAAATCAGAGGTAATTTACTGTTGACAAACAGCAGTGCAAGATGGGTTCGATTTGAGGTCACTTTTCTCCACTCTATGCTTTGATCCTGTATTGAACTCCCTAACTAAGAATGTTCAGTGATTTTTAGCTGACTCAGTTTATACTGGCTATGTATAGGGACTTGCAATCTTACCTATAACTTCATCTAACATCTCAGCAGCTCAATCAGCAACTCAATGGAAGCAAAAATATGAGTACCCAGGAAAGTAAAAACTACTAAGTGCATGATGGTGTAAAAACAAATTTCTACTCTGAAATTTGCGTAGCTTTAAATCATTTTTATGATCCTCATTTTTTAAAAGTAGAAGAAATGAGAGGTCTGTTTTTGTATAATCACGCACTCTTTGTAGTAAAATAACAGTCAGAAAACCCAATTAAAGTGAGTAGTTTACTATAAAATAAGTGTAACATAGGTTAGAGGGACAGCAAAGAATTAAAATATTTTGAAGAGCTGAAAAGGACTCTCCTGCTTCAAAAGAATTATTCTGAATATCTACATTAGCTCATTAGAAGAGATTTT
This sequence comes from Pseudorca crassidens, assembly GCF_039906515.1. Lineage (NCBI taxonomy): Eukaryota > Metazoa > Chordata > Mammalia > Artiodactyla > Delphinidae > Pseudorca > Pseudorca crassidens. The sequence goes on along the minus strand of NC_090297.1, from coordinate 173,041,062 downwards.
TAAAACTCCACCTCCTAGATTTGCATTGAAAAGGACAAAACCAACAACATATTTATGTTCATAATGTTATTAGTTATGGGATCCAGAGCAGGGTAAAGAGATATAAGCTCAGCTATGTATTTAATAGGAGGCTAAATAGGCTAGTGTGGCTATTTGTTTATGAAGGTAAGAAATATATAGATATTTTAAAAGGGGGGAGGCAAATTTGTCCATTTGGAATATTTATTTACAGTACCTATTATTTTTCTAAGTCCCAATGTTTAAAGACAAAACTAAGAAAAGAAAACCAAAAAGAACCATACACAATGGGCATTATGTTCATAAAGAGTAGACTTCAGAAGAGGAACTTATCCTGTAATATAATTCATGCCCTGTAAGAGATAAGCATGGCTGCTATCAGAGTCTTGGGAGGGGAAAAGAACCTATCCTAAGTAAGAAGGAGAAGTCTTGGAAGGTTACTTGGAAAACTCCTGAATCTTGAATGATGTTTAAGCTGGTGCCACCTACTGGCGAAGGAGGGAAGAGTGCTTAATGCAGAGAACGGTTAGTCCTGAAGTCTAGAGGTCAGGCTGGGGCATGTAAAGAATTACAAACGGATCAGTATGACTCACTCAAGGGAAAATTAGAGAATTTCTGGCAAAAAAAAAAAAAAAAAAGGCAAATAAATAAAGTTGAAGATATAATCTCAGAGCATATATCATATTTCCTAGAAATGAGGGAAACCATACAGATTTGAATTGGGTAATAATAATAATAACAGCCAGCTTGTATTGAGACCTTACTATGGGAATGACACTATGCTAAGTGTCTTTCATTCATTATCTCATTTAATGCTCACATTAATTTTATGAGGTAGGTACTATGATGATTCTTATCTTATGAAGAAGTGAGCCAAGACTTGGAGATGTTAAGTAGTTAACTTGTCAAGGCCACAGAGCTAATAAGTGGTAAAGCCAAGATCAGATGCTCTTATTCCGGAGACTCCACATTATTAATCCCCTTAACTGCTTCCCAAGAAGGGAAATAACATATGACTCTCAAGTTTCCAGCTTTGGAATTTGCCATTTCCTCAGTGTAGAAAACAGACAAGTTAACAGTGTGTTAGGGAAGAGGATGAATTTGTGTTATTCATGGGGATTTTCTGATTGTGGAGGATACCTTTGGGGAAATTTTTATTAGTTGATTGACTAATAGAGATATTTGAGTTGGAAAGATACATTTTTTTTTTTTTTTTTTTTTTTTTTGTGGTATGCGGGCCTCTCACTGCTGTGGCCTCTCCCGTTGTGGAGCACAGGCTCCGGACGCGCAGGCTCAGCGGCAATGGCTCACAGGCCCAGCCGCTCCGCCGCATGTGGGATCTTCCCAGACCGGAGCACGAACCCGTGTCCCCTGCATCGGCAGGTGGACTCTCAACCACTGCGCCACCAGGGAAGCCCGGAAAGATACATTTTTGAGTTGTCTGTATAGGTAATCATTTCTCCATTAACAATGGTGATAGAAATAGGTATGGGAAATTATAAAATACTTCCAAATTAGTTTTAAATAAAAATAGCCAAAATCTAATAACAAATTTTTGTCATTTAAAATTATGTTTTAATAATTAATAAAACATAATTATTAATTTAATAAATATTTTAATAATATTTAATATTTTGGAATACATTCTACACACATTATCCAAATTATAGATATAATCACATGATTAAGAAATAACCTTACTCAAAATGCTTTACCTTTGACAGTCAAGATGTTATAATATTTCAAATAACATATTATTATTGTGTCTCTGTTAGCTCAGTTTTCATTTTCCAAATGTGAAAACAAAACCTATATATCATCAGTTTGTCATTGAACAAAATGCCCTCTTTGATTTCTCAGTTTCACAGACAGTATGGAAAACCAGTAAATTAGAATCAGCTGATGATGTTTTGCAAACTATAATTACTCCTTCCCTGTTCCTATCTCTCAGAGAATCATGCTTGCAATGTCATTACTACTTCATCTAGGACATGCAGTTCACAGGAATCATTTGGTAGTCTCTCAAATTAGAAGTTAAAATACTTGTCAATCCTTTCATATTTCTTTCCACCCATTCCTCAGAGTGACCCTCAGCTTTCTGAGAGGGAAACCCCTAAATCTCTCTAGTGCTAAATTATAAGATTTTGCTGTTGTTTTGATGAGGAAGGTCAGCTTCAGCCTTGTCTTCAAAGCAGTCATAGGCTTTGATTGCAGTGACTGCTAAGACTTCTACAGTCCCTTTCCCTGTACTTACTTTTTAAATAGTTTAGAAATAATCAGAGCAAAAGAAACCTTTTAGTTTTCAACTGAAATAAGAACCAGAGAGGAGGTGATGGCTTCACAGGACCCCGGCAGTACAGAACTTAAACTCCCCTGCAGATACACAGCCAACAGAAGGCTGCAGGTGGGCAAGCACCACACAGCATGCATCTCATTAGTGTTGGAGAAGAGCACGAACGTGTTGCAGTAAACACAATGTTTGGTTTATTGTTTACTCGGGGATATAAATATTTAAGGGCTGGACAGAAGAAAATGAGCCCAGAATTATCGTCAGAATGAAAAGACTGAATGTGGCAAGAGTAGTGCCTTGAAGTCTAGAGAGAGGCCAGTTGTGTGAAATGCTGCCAGGAGGCCAAATGAGAGACAAAGTGAAAAGTGCTCATTGGCTTAATTAACAAAGAGGCATGTGGCGATCTGATTTGGGAAGTATCAGAGACGTTAAGATGCAAAGTGAAATGGAGATAAGGAAGTGCAAAGATTAAGTGAAAAGTCCTACAAATTGCTGCTGGGAAGGAAGGGAAGGCAGGCTTTTCAGTAACTAGAGAAATAATTCTTTTTGTTAATGTCTTAGAAAAATACATTTAAAATAATCAGAATTAAAACAGTGAAGAGAGAAGTAGAAAGTACAAGGAGAGCTGACGATAATTTGTGGATGAAAAACTTAGGATAAAATGGAATATAGACAAAAATTGCTATCTGACCCATGCCAATTTGGTTACACATAACTCTGATTCTTTTTGGTAATAATGACAGATTCTGAAATCTTAGAGTGGAATGAGATTTAGCTATTTTTCCATAGCTTCACTACCAGCTTATCACAAAACCAAGTCTCAGTCCAAATTCTACCATGTATACAACATCTATTAAATAAATACTTAGTACCTAGTAAATTTAAAACACTTTATTCAACTCGTTCTATAAATTTGGTGGTGTCTCAGCTTTCTGCCTTTTTCCATGAACCAGCTACTTTTTTGCATATAAGGTTCGCTGAAGACTGTTGTCATGGTATTCCAGAAAAAATATTTGTTCATCCTTATAGCTGCATCTGGCAACCAGAAATTCTACCTTACATGCCTGGACTCAGGACTGCTTAGGAATCAGGGCTCAGGTGCCATCTTTAAAAATAAAGGTTACAGGGTTCCCTCAGTTCTTACCTTGATCACCTAAGGATCAGGTATGTATTACAGCCGAAGTGTTTTTGCCAAATTACAATCTTAAATAACCTCAGTTCTACCAACATCTTAAATCTAATAGTGATCATGTTCAGAAGACCCAGATTTCACCAGTGGAAACCCATTTCAGACCTTCAATATGATAATTTGCAAAAGTGTAAGATTACTCAGAGATAAGATCAGAATGTAGCCTTTCTGATCGTTCCTGGAGCATGCATTCCTTAGTAGAGCAACCAATTAGTTTAACATAGTTTAAATTAACTAGCACATGTACGTTACAGTTTTGATGCTCAAGGGTTTTCAAGTAGATGGCAGATATCATGGCATACGGAATTGTGGCAAAAAAGCAAGATCATCTAAAACAGGTTATCCTTTAGAGAAATATCAGGGATGAAAATGGAGGGCAAAAGGTGAATTTTTTTTTTTTTAATTATTAGAATTTTTTCTCAATTGTCCAAGTAGAATGTGAGTGAGCTATAATGAGCCATAAATGATTTTTTTTTTTTTTTGTGAAAGAAGGCATAGCCAAACTTCAAATTATAAACAGTCGGCTTGGACTCTATTCCTTCTAAATCCATCTACATGCCTTCACTTTTCTACTCCAATACTAAGGAAAAGCAATTTTAGATACCTTCGAGCAAGTGAAAATACAAAGAGAGCTTGCTCCAAAGACCGAGATGTACATCAACAGTATGTTCTCTTTAGTCTTTCTGAGAGAGAAGATATAGGTATTACATTCTGACCTTCTCAGGCTGGTGTGGTCAACACTGGCCCAGGGCGTGTCTCAGCCAGGCAGCCAGGTGGAGCTGAGTGAGTCCCAAAGGACAAAACTCCAGGGGTGAGCATAATGGCCCTATGAATTGCCCCCATACCAGGCCAGCATTTGTAGCAAACCTCCTCCAGGAGCGTGAACAGACAGTGTCAAAGACATCTGTGAACTCTTCCTAGCAAAGCAGAGGCCACTAAGTTCAACTTGAGAAACCAATATAAAATTTCATGCGTTGAGGAAGGACAGTAAAAAGCATGGCAGGTAACTCAGAGAAATTGAGCCCAAACAGATGATTGTAATACGTTATGTAAAACACAAATACATAGAAAGAAAAAGTGTATGTTTTTCTGCCTAAACAAAAATTGTTCTTCACCATTCATCTATATAATGAACATGCGAAGATACAGATAGGAGAATATAAAGTAAAGGCAACAGAATAACCGTGGCATCTGTGAAGAGGACAGAATGTTTTTCATGGCAGAGATTCAATTTAAGCAAATGTGGAAGGAGTCCCCAGAGGCCAACACTTCTGCAGACAGGACTCTAACACAAGCCTGAAACTGAAAAGAACGACAACCTCATTCAAGCCTGAGACTGGGACTCTGATAACAGAAGACTTTTAATGCGGCAGAAACAGAACAAGCAAGACAGGGTTTTGTGTACTGCTATATATGCCTTAATTAGTCAATAAACCTATACAGAGTTCACCCATAATGTAATCTTGCTGCTGTTCAATTCTTAATTATTTTCTTACAGTTTAAAAGAATCTAGACCCAGAAATCCTACTGCTGGGCATATACCCAGAGAAAACCATAATTCAAAAAGACACATGCACCCCAATGTTCATTGCAGCACTATTTACAGTAGCCAGGACATGGAAGCAACCTAAATGCCCATCGACAGACGAACGGATAAAGAAGATGTGGTACATATATACAGTGGAATATTACTCAGCCATAAAAATGAACGAAACTGGGTCATTTGTAGAGATGTGGATGGACCTAGAGACTGTCATACAGAGTGAAGTAAGTCAGAAAGAGAAAAACAAATATCGTATATTAACACATATATGTGGGATCTAGAAAAATGGTACAGTTGAACTGGTTTGCAAGGTAGAAACAGAGACACACATGTAGAGAACAAACGTATGGACACCAAGGGGGGAAAGTGTGTGGAGGGGGGATGATGGTGGGTGGTGGTGGGATGAATTGGGAGATTGGGATTGACATATAAACACTAATATGTATAAAACAGATAACTAATAAGAACCTGCTGTGAAGAAAGAAAGAAAGAAAGAAAGAAAGAAAGAAAGAAAGAAAGAAAGAAAGAAAGAAAGAAAGAAAGAAAGAAAGAAAGAAAAAGAAAGAAAATAAAAGAATATAAGTTTTTCAGTTACTTTTAACTTACACAACTCTGAGGACATACGGATTCAGCAGAACATTCTGTCAGATTCAGTGTGAAGACAGCCTGTGTATTGATTAAAAGCCTAGCTGCCGAGGTTTGACTGCATGCATTTGAATCCTGGAACTGTGCTTATTAGCTACGTGACCAGAGGCAATTTGCTTATTATCTCTAAGCCTCAAATTCCTTGAAGTAAACTTGAAATTATCATAACTTTTTATCTCATAGGATTGTTGTGAGTTTTAACAACAGAATACTTCCAAAGGACTTAGTACCTAAAACATTGTAAGCACTTGATAAATATTTACAATTATTATTATAAAACATGAGGGAATTCACTGCACAACACAGAACTCTTACATTTCCTCCTCTTTACTATGTTCTGGTCATTTGGATTTTGCACAAGAAAACAAATCATTTCCATAGACCTGAAAGCAGTAGTCTTTGGGGTATCAAGATGAGGTGATGACACTTCTGATTTACCTGTATGAACACAGAATCACCCCAATCAAAGAGGAAAAAAAAAACACCTCTACTGTTTCCTTAGTCATTACCAACGCAGTACAGCTAGGAAAACAAGGAATCCATTCTATGAATGTATAATGGAGCACAAAGCCTAAAAATAATTTAGTTGACTAAATGCTAAATGGTTTCTCAAGTTCAAAAGGTTTTTGTCATTTAACCCCTCCCTGTATTAGAAGGAGCCAGCAAGTTTAATCAAAATCCTTTTATTAGAACACACTCTTTATCTGTGTAGATCACTCCAGTTAATTACTTCAGTACAACACTAAAAGACATCAAGAGAGTATGAAAAGAAAAGAAAAGTGTTAAGATTAGACCACAGTGCCCTCTGCCTTATCGACTATATTTAAGAACTGTATTTGATTAATTAGCACATTTGGATCAAATAAAATATTTTTAATCCAAAGGATTTTAGTAGATTGAGCTAGGACAGTTGTGAAACTTCCAAAGTTTTATTTTCTTTTTATAATTTGTTTAGATGGGCCTAGGATATTATGTAAATCAGAATAATCAGACTTTCTGGTCATACCTGCTTTGGACATGATCATATTAAAATTTTTTTCTTAACTATGTTGCACTGAGCTATATGTGAAGTTTTAGAAGCAGAATAAATCTGAACTATATAGAAAATTTGAAAAATTTTGTACTCAGAAGGAACTCAGAATCATATTGATTTCACACATTTATAAAACTAAGTCCTAATCTTTGGCATTGTTGCCAATCACAGATTCATGCATATTTGTGCCATAGTTGGTAGCACACTTAATATTTATTTATTATGGTTTTAGTTTAATGCAGTGAAGTACATTTGGTCAATACAGGTTGACTTTAAAGAGAAAATTCTTATCTATTATTTCATTGAACATCTCAGCCACAAATACCTTGTTTATAGCTTGTCTTCACAATTCACTGTTGAATACAGATCGAACTTCTTTGTCATGTCATCCATGGTTTCAGAGTACTTGTGGTCTATTTTGCTTCTAGTTTATTTGTCGTGATAAGAATTGAAGATGAAATTTTCACACCACTGCTGTGTGACTCTTTTTCTTAAGAGTCTTAGCCAAACAATGACATAAATATGTTTAGCAGAAGAAGAAGCTACTTACTTTTTTTTGACTCTGTTTAACAACTTAGCAAACCAAGTCAAGTATCAGGGGGCTGACACCAGAGAATTCTCAACTACAATCACTTGATTCTTCCAACTCTTTTATTGCTTTGAAAAAAAAACAACACCCAACAGTTCTTACTAATGCATCTGTTCTATAGTGAGATCCCAGTAGAAAATGAGAAATAGGCTATAAAATGTGGATAGTTTCGATAAAAAATTCAGAATATAGCACTGAAGCTAAATTCCAACAATTACAGTAGTTCTATCTTGATGTATGGCTTTCAGAGAATTCTAAACTGAAAGACTGATATTCTTTTACTCTACTGTGAAAGAATGATTTGGCTTCTTTTGAGGGAAAAAATATCCTAAATATGAGATTTGCTTTCTTTTCCATATAGGTAAAGTGTGATTGAAAAGAGTCTTCCTGGGAGGAGCTTCAAGATTGCGGAGGAGTAGGGCGTGGAGATCATCTTCCTCCCCACAAATACATCGGAAATATATCTACGTGTGGAACAACTCCTACAGAACACCTGCTGAACGCTGGCAGAAGACCTCAGACCTCCCAAAAGGCAAGAAACTCCCCCACATAACCGGGTAGGGCAAAGAAAAAAAGAAAAAAACAGGGACAAAACAATAGGGACGGGACCTGCACCAGTGGGAGGGAGCTGTGAAGGAGGAAAGGTTTCCGCACACTAGGAAGCCCCTTCGCGGGCGAAGACTGCAGGTGGCGGAGGGGGAAGTTTCGGGGCCACAGAGGAGAGCACAGCAACAGGGATGCGGAGGGCAAGGTGGAGAGATCCCCGCACAGATGATCGGTGCCGACCGGCACTCACCAGCCCGAGAGGCTTGTCTGCTCACCCGTTGGGGTGGGCGGGGCTAGGAGCTGAGGCTCGGGCTTCGGTCGGAGCGCAGGAAGAGGACTGAGGTTGGCTGTGTGAACACAGCCTGAAGGGCGCTACTGCACCACAGCTGGCCGGGAGGGAGTCCGGGAAAAAGTCGGGAGCTGCCGAAGAGGCAAGATACTTTCTCTTGCCTTTTTGTTTCCTGGTGCGCGAGGAGAGGGGATTAAGAGCGCTGCTTAAAGGAGCTCCAGAGATGGGGGCGAGCTGCGGCTATCAGCGCGGGCCCCAGAGACAGGCATGAGACGCTAAGGCTGTTGCTGCCGCCACCAAGAAGCAAGCACAGGGCACTATCCACACCTCCCTTCCTGGGAGCCTGTGCAGCCCGCCACTGCCAGGGTCCCGTGATCCAGGGACAACTTCCCCAAGAGAACACACGGCATGCCTCACGCTGGTGCACTGTCGTACTGGCCTCTGCGGCCGCAGGCTCGCCCTACACTCTGTACCTCACCCTCCCCCCGGCCTGAGTGAGCCAGAGCCCATGAATCAGCTGCTAGAACCCCGTCCTGTCTGAGCGAAGAACAGATGCCCTCAGGCGACCTACATGCAGAGGCGGGTCCAACCCAAAAAGCTGAATCCCGGGAGCTGTGCGAACAAAGAAGCGAAAGGGAAATATCTCCCAGCAGCCTCAGGAGCAGTGGATTAAATCTCCACAATCAACTGGATGTACCCTGCATGTGTGGAATACCTGAATAGCCAACAAATCATCCCAAATTGAGGAGGTGGACTTTGGGAGCAACAATATATATATTTTTTTCCCTTTTTTTCTTTTTGTGAGTGTGTATGCATATGCTTCTGTGTGTTATTTTGTCTGTATAGCTTTGCTTTTACCATTTCACCTAGGGTTCTGTCCATCTGTTTTTTTTGGTTTTTGGGGTTTTTTTAGTATAGTTTTTAGCACTTGTTATCATTGGTGGATTTGTCTTTTGGTTTGGTTGCTCTCTTTTTTTTTATTACTTTTTAAAAATTATTTAAAAATTATTTTTATTTTAATTATTTTATTTTATGTTATGTTATCTTTTTCTTTCTTTCTTTTTTTTTCCTCCCTTTTATTCTGAGCCGAGTGGATGACAGGCTCTTGGTGCTCCAGCCAGCCATCAGAGCTGTGCCTCTGAGGTTGTAGATCCAAGTTCAGGACACTGGTCCACAAGAGACCTCCCAGCTCCATGTAATATAAAATGGCGAAAATCTCCCAGAGATCTCCATCTCAACACCAAGAACCAGATCCACTCAACCACCAGCAAGCTAACGTGCTGGACACCCTATGCCAAACAACTAGCAAGGTAGGAACACAACCCCATACATTACCAGAGAGGCTGCCGAAAATCATAATAAGACCACAGACATCCCAAAACACACCACCAGACGTGGACCTGCGCACCAGAAAGACAAGATCCAGCCACATCCCCCAGAACACAGGCACTAGTCCCCTTCACCAGGAAGCCTACACAACCCACCGAACCAACCATAGACACTGGGGGCAGACACCAAAAACAACGGGAACTATGAACCAGCAGCCTGCGAAAAGGAGACCCCAAACACAGTAAGATAAGCAAAATGAGAAGACAGAGAAACACACAGCAGATGAAGGAGCAAGATAAAAACCCACCAGACCTAACAAATGAAGAGGAAATAGGCAGTCTACCTGAAACAGAATTCAGAATAATGATACTAAAGGTGATCCAAAATCTTGGAAATAGAATGGAGAAAATACAAGAAAAATTTAACAAGGACCTAGAAGAACTAAAGAGCAAACAGTGATGAACACCACAAAAAATGAAATTAAAAATTCTCTAGAAGGGATCAATAGCAGAATAACTGAGGCAGAAGAACGGATAAGTGACCTGGAAGATAAAATAGTGGAAATAACTACTGCAGAGCAGAATAAAGAAAAAAGGAATGAAAAAAATTGACGACAGTCTCAGAGACCTCTGGGACAACATTAAACGCACCAACATTCAAATAATAGGGGTCCCAAAGGATAAAGAGAAAAAGAAAGGGACTGAGAAAATATTTGAAGAGATTATAGTTGAAAACTTCCCTAATATAGGATAGGAAATAGTTAATCAAGTCCAGGAAGGACAAGGAGTCCCATACAGGATAAATCCTATGAGAAACGTGCCAAAACACATAATAATCAAACTATCAAAAATTAAATACAAAGAAAAAATATTAAAAGCAGCAAGAGAAAAACAACAAATAACACACAAGGGAATCCCCATAAGGTTAACAGCTGATCGTTCAGCAGAAATTCTATGAGCCAGAAGGGAGTGGCAGGACATATTTAAAGTGATGAAAGGGAAAAACCTACAACCAAGATTACTCTACCCAGCAAGGATCTCATTCAGATTTGACAGAGAAATCAAAAACTTTACAGACAAGCAAAAGCTAAGACAATTTAGCACCACCAAACCACCTTTATAACAAATGCTAAAGGAACGTCTCTAAGCAGGAAACACAAGAGAATGAAAAGACCTACAAAAACAAACCCAAAACAATTAAAGAAATGGTAATAGGAACATACATATTGATAATTACCTTAAATGTAAAAGGATTAAATGATCCAACCAAAAGACAGACTGGCTGAATGGATACAAAAACAAGACCCATATATATGCTGTCTAAAAGAGACCCACTTCAGACCTAGGGACACATACAGACTGAAAGTGAGGGGATGGAAAAAGATATTCCATGCAAATGGAAATCAAAAGAAAGCTGGAGTAGCAATTCTCATATCAGACAAATTGTCTTTAAAACAAAGACTGTTACAAGAGACAAAGAAGGACACTACATAATGATCAAGGGATCAATCCAAGAAGAAGATATAAAAATTGTAAATATTTATGAACCCAACATAGGAGCACATCAACACATAAGGCAAATACTAAAAGCCATAAAAGGCAAAACTGACAGTAACAGAATCATAGTAGGGGACCTTAACACCCCACTTTCACCAATGGACAGATCATCCAAAATGAAAATAAATAAGGAAACACAAGCTTTAATGATACACTAAACATGATGGACTTCATTGACATTTATAGGACATTCTATCCTAAAACAACAGAACACACTTTCTTCTCAAGTGCTCATGGAACGTTTACCAGGATAGATCATATCCTGGGTCACAAATCAAGCCTTGGTAAATTTAAGAAAATTGAAATAGTATCAAGTATCTTTTCTGACCACAATGCTATGAGACTAGATATCAATTACAGGAAAAATATATGTAAAAAATACAAACACATGGAGGCTAAACAATACACTACTTAATAACCAAGAGATCACGGAAGAAAACAAAGAGGAAATCAAAAAAACCTAGAAACAAATGACAATGAAAACACGACAACCTGGGCTTCCCTGGTGGTGCAGTGGTTGAGAGTCCGCCTGCCGATGCAGGGGACACAGGTTCATGCCCCGGTCCAGGAGGATCCCACGTGCCGCAGAGTGGCTAGGCCCGTGAGCCATGGCCACTGAGCCTGTGTGTCTGGAGCCTGTGCTCCACGACGGGAGAGGCCACAGCAGTGAGAGGCCCGCGTACCACACACAAAAAAAACAAAAAACAAAAAATACAAAACGAACCAAAACCTATGGGATGCAGCAAAAGCAGTTGTAAGACAGAAGTTTATAGCAATACAATCCTACCTTAAGAAACAAGAAATATCTCAAATAAACAACCTAACCTTACACGTAAAGCAATGAGAGAACAAAAATCCCTGAAAGTTAGGAGAAGGAAAGAAATCATAAAGATCAGATCAGAAATAAATGAAGAAGAAATGAAGCAAACAATAGCAAAGATCAATAAAACTAAAATCTGGTTCTTTGAGAACATAAACAAAATTGATAAACCATTAGCCAGACTCATCAAGAAAAAAAGAAGACTCAAATGAAAAAGGAGAAGTAACAATTGACACTGCAGAAATACAAAGGATCAAAAGAGATTAGTACAAGCAACTCTATGCCAATATAATGGACAACCTGGAAGAAATGGACAAATTCTTAGAAATGCACAACCTTCTGAGACTGAACCAGGAAGAAATAGAAAATATGAACAGACCAATCACAAGCACTGAAATTGAAACCGTGATTAAAAATCTTCCAACAAGCAAAAGCCCAGGACCAGATGGCTTCACAGGCGAACTCTATCAAACATTTAGAGAAGAGCTAACACCTATCCTTCTCAAACCCTTCCAAGATATAGCAGAGGGAGGAACACTCCCAAACTCATTCTATGAGGCCGCAGTCACCCTGATACCAAAACCAGACAAAGCTGTCACAAAGAAAGAAAACTACAGGCCAATATCACTGATGAACATAGATGGAAATATCCTCAACAAAATACTAGCAAACAGAATCCAACAGCACATTGAAAGGGTCATATACCATGGTCAAGTGGGGTTTATCCCAGGAATGCAAGGATTCTTCTATATATGCAAATCAATCAATGTGATACACCATATTAACAAATTGAAGGAGAAAAACCATAAGATCATCTCAATAGATGCAGAGAAAGCTTTCAACAAAATTCAATACCCATTTATGATAAAAACACTCCAGAGAGTAAGCATAGAGGAAACTTACCTCAACATAATAAAGGCCATATATGACAAACCCACAGCCAACATCGTTCTCAATGGTGAAAACCTGAAACCATTTCCTCTAAGATCAGGAAGGAGACAAGGTTGCCCACTCTCACCACTATTATTCAACATAGTTTTGGAAGTTTTAGCCACAGCAATCAGAGAAGAAAAAGAAATAAAAGGAATCCAAATTGGAAAAGAAGAAGTAAAGCTGTCACTGTTGCAGATGAGATGATACTATACATAGAGAATCCTAAAGATGCTACCAGAAAACTACTAGAGCTAATCAATGAATTTGGTAAAGTAGCAGGATACAAAATTAATGCACAGAAATCTCTTGCATTCATATACACTAATGATGAAAAATCTAAAAGTGAAATTAAGGAAACACTCCCATTTACCACTGCAACAAAAAGAATAAAATATCTCAGAATCAACCAACCCAAGGAGACAAAAGAACTGTATGAACTATATTATAAGACACTGGTGAAAGAAACTGAAGATGATACAAACAGATGAATAGATATACCATGTTCTTGGATTGGAAGAATCAACATTGTGAAAATGACTATACTGCCCAAAGCAATCTACAGATTCAGTGCAATCCTTATCAAACTACCATTGGTATTTTTCACAGAACTAGAATAAAAAATTTCACAATTTGTATGGAAACACAAAAGATCCCGAATAGTCAAAGCAATCTTGAGAAAGAAAAACGGAACTGGAGGAATCAGGCACCCTGACTTCAGACTATGCTACAAAGGTACAGTAATCAATACAGTATGGTACTGGCACAAAAACAGAAATATAGGTCAATGGAACAGGATAGAAAGCCCAGAGATAAACTCATGCACATATGGTCACCTTGTCTTTGATAAAGGAGGCAAGAATATACAGTGGAGAAAAGACAGCCTCTTCAATAAGTGGTCCTGGGAAAACTGGACAGCTACATGTAAAAGAATGAAATTAGAACACTCCCTTACACCATACACAAAAATAAACTCAAAATGGATTAAAGACCTAAATGTAAGGCCAGAAACTATCAAACTCTTAGTGGAAAACATAGGCAGAGCACTCTATGACATAAATCACAGCAAGATCCTTTTGGACCCACCTCCTAGAGAAATGGAAATAAAAACAAAAATAAACAAATGGGACCTAATGAAACTTCAAAGCTTTTGCACAGAAAAGGAAACCATAAACAAGACAAAAAGACAACCCTCAGAATTGGAGAAAATATTTGCAAATGAAGCAACCGACAAAGGATTAATCTCCAAAACTTACAAACAGCTCATGCAGCTCAATATCAAAAAACAATCCAATCCCAAAATGGGCAGAAGACCTAAATAGACATTTCTCCAAAGAAGATATACAGATTTCCAACAAACACATGAAAGAATGCTCAACATCATTAATCATTAGAGAAATGCAAATCAAAACTACAATGAGATATCATCTCACACTGGTCAGAATGGCCATCATCAAAAAATCTACAAACAATAAATGCTGGAGAGGGTGTGGAGAAAAGGGGACCCTCTTGCACTGTTGGTGGGAATGTAAATTGATACAGCCACTATGAAGAACAGTATGGAGATTCCTTAAAAAACTAAAAATAGAACTACCATATCACCCAGCAATTCCACTACTGGGCATATACCTTGAGAAAACCATAATTCAAAATGGGCTACTCATGTAGCCCAATGTTCACTGCAGCTCTATTTGCAATAGCCAGGACATGGAAGCAACCTAAGTGTCCATCGACAGATGAATGGATAAGAATATGTGGCACATATATACAATGGAATATTACTCTGCCATAAAAAGAAATGAAATTGAGTTATTTGTAGTGAGGTGGATGGACCTAGAGTCTGTCATACAGAGTGAAGTAAGTCAGAAAGAGAAAAACAAATACCGTATGCTAACACTTAAGTATGGAATCTAAAAGAAAAAGAAAATGGTCATGAAGAATCTAGGGGCAAGACGGGAATAAAGATGCAGACCTACTAGAGAATGGACTTGAGGATATGGAGAGTGGGAAGGGTTAGCTGGCACAAAGTGAGAGAGTGGCATGGACGTATATACATCATCAAATGTAAAATAGATAGCTAGTGGGAAGCAGCCACATAGCACAGCGAGACAAGCTCAGTGCTTTCTGACCATCTAGAGGGGTGGGATAGGGAGGGTGGGAGGGAGGGAGACACAAGAGGGAAGAGATACTGGGATATATGTATATGTATAGCTGATTCACTTTGTTATACAGCAGAAACTAATACACCATTGTAAAGCAATTATACTCCAATAAAAATGTTAAATAAATAAATAAATAAAAATACAAAAAAAGAAAAGTCTTCCTAAGAAGCAACATTTGTATATCTTTCTTTATCCATCTTCCTTATTGCTTCACAGTGCTAAACAACCACAGTGTTTTTTCTTACTGGAAGTGTTTGGATGGGATAGGTATTAGCAGATCCTTATGATGCATTTCTGTTCAACATGTTTTAATGCAGGCAGAAAGAGATGGTATCCAGCTGGAAAAAAGAATGGTTTCTTCCTTCCTTGTTTGTCTCACAGCAATATGCAAGTGGGCTTTTTTTGTTGTTGTTCAAGCATGCTAATTACTGATTTGAATGGTTCTGTAGATTAAAAATAAAGTTCTTAATTGAGTATAAATGAGTTTGGAAAATATCCAATCGGCGAAGCTTTTCTATTCTAACATTTATTAGAAGAAGCTATCACATTACTTTATCTTTTAAAATCTTCTATGTTCTTGTCCTATGGGAAAAAGTACTGGGGTTTCATTGTGTATGGTCTGGGAATTAAATTAGGATGTGTAAATATATTTATACAGATACCCTCCGAACAGATTTTTATCAAATTAACTACTTAATTTCTTGAAGACTCCTGAGGAACTTCATACCAGCATGACAACAGCTGCCACAAGTTTGTGGGGATTTTTTTGTCTTAAATACATTTAAGACAAGTAATCATAATACTTTATGTAGCTTGGGGCAATGTGTGCATGTTTTGGAGAAGTGATAGCATGACTGAGCAATAAGCATCAGATATAGATCCAACTAATGCCTCATTCTAGATACACAGACACCTCCTCATCCAGCCAGGTACGTAACTAGTTGTTTTCACTTTCCATCCTTCCAGGATTTTCTTGGATTGAGCCTAACTTTCATCGTCTATGATAATTATTCCATACACTTTCATTAAAATAGTATTAGTAAAGTGAATTGTTTCATTATTATATATCTTTCATTATTTAGATTATTTAATTTGAATATATTAATATAATGGAGAAAGTTACATGTATATGTATTACAACAATGTAATATGTAAAGGGAGACATATACATTTGAGTAATTATGTATATATATACATATACATATAGACACACATATATAAGGTATGGGAGTGTGTGTGTGTGTGTGTATATATATATATATATACACATTTTATATATACATTAAAATCAGGTATTGAATGTTTGCTACTGTAAACTGGAAGGTAAGGGTGCAGGTCTAATAAAAGGAAATTCCCTTGGATTCTTTAAAGTAATCCATTAGGTAACACTTTTTTATAAACTGAATATCCACACTTTCCTTTCAAGATTTTTTTAACTCTTCCATTCATAGGACCTAACTTTAATAGACCCAGGGTATTTCACTGATAACAAGAAGATCTGAGGGAAGATCTTCTGACTTTCACATACTTTTTGACTACTGCATTGTGCTGAATACTCAGTTATATTTATTCTTCAGTCTTAGTGAATCCTTACTATGAACGCAGATACTAATATCAAATATACTTCTAAAATATTTAGAGAACATTTTTCTATTACTGGGTCCTAATTATAATATTGACCTGAGGCTCCTTTAAAAAAATGTATTCATGAAGCTTGCTGTAAAGTTTCACCTTAGAGTGAATTCTGTGATTTAGCAAAACAGGTATATCCAGTTTCAAATGCTTTGTGGTAGTATCATTAGGCATTGTTTTTTTCTGAATAGCATAATATTGTTGCCATAAAAAAATCTTATTGGGAGGGTGGGAGGGAAGGAGACGCAAGAGGGAAGAGATATGGGAACATATGTATATGTATAACTGATTCACTTTGTTATAAAGCAGAAACTAACACGTCATTGTAAAGCAATTATACCCCAATAAAGATGTTAAAAAAAATCTTATTGGTTATGAAGTCTTTTCAAGTAAGAAAACCAAGTTTCAAAGAAATTAAGTTATTTGTCCAAAATCATATTATTAGCTAATAACTTATATTAGAACTAATGACAAAACTAATGGCAGAAATAGAACTAAAGCTCAGTTTCTCGAGCACCAAGGTGATGCTTTTCTAGCTGCACTGTAGCCACTCTAGAACACTGCAGGGAAGGATGTTTACTTATTTGTACAAATACTTAGTGATGGAACCCATTCTCATCTGCAAAATGTGGTAAAGCATCCCAGGTTCTAAGTGAGACGCATAAGCTTTTGATAAACTAATTAGATTTTTTTAAACCATTCATTCTTTCAGGGACTTATTTTACTCATATTCTGATATTTTTACTACTCACTAGATGAAATCTGCAAATTGGTACACAAGAATGACTATAAGAAGAGCTACTGTTTTTCAGGTAGAGAAACTGAGAAATGTGGGGGAAAAAGCGAAGAATAATACACATTAAAAAAGCTTTTCCAGGGCTTCCCTAGTGGCGCAGTGGTTGAGCGTCCGCCTGCCGATGCAGGGGACACGGGTTCGTGCCCCGGTCCGGGAGGATTCCACATGCCGCGGAGCGTCTGGGCCTGTGAGCCATGGCCGCTGAGCCTGCGCGTCCAGAGCCTGTGCTCCGCAACGGGAGGAGCCACAACAGTGAGAGGCCCGCGTACCGCAAAAAAAAAAAAAAAAAAAAAAAAAGCTTTTCCAAAAATTGATGTCCGAAGACAGAGTGGGTGCACTAGGGCAATGAGTTCCCCATCATTGAAGGAGTTCAAGTAGCGACAGAAATACTGCTTGCCAATACCTTGTCTTTTAAAGTCATAAATTATCTGAAGTTTGCATAAGATGATTTACAGATTTCCTTCAAATTCTGAATTTCTATCTTGACATATATCTGAGTTTTCCCAGGTTGCACTTCCCATGTTTAACAAATAAAACCTACAGAAGTCATACCTCATTTGCTGTACCACTTTTGATACTGTACCAATTTTGTTTTCATATATCCTTTATGCTTAATGAATTTAAAAATAATTTTGGAAATTCTGTGTCTTTACAAGCATGCGTAAAAATAAACAAAAGTAACACAAAAATGTAGTCTTACATATAGATTGGTGACTGTTTCACTTTATTGTTTTCCTCTAAGGGTTACTGTATTTAAAATAGAATCAACTTTCAAAACAAACAAAAACTAATCTGCATATGTAGATTATAATTAAATATGTCATGTAAAGCAAACCAACATATTGCTTGCAAACTCTGACATTCAGATTTGTCTTCCGGATTGACTTCATTTGATAATATTTTGGGTCAAGCATTTCCAAATGCCTTTATGCCATTGGAACCCTTTGTCCTTTGGCAGGTAACCCTGCTCTGTTCAATTCTGGCCAGTTAACACGCTGGTTAGAAGGCAGTGTGCCAAGTTCAAAATGAATTGTGCCCTGGAAGAAACCCCACTAAAATGCCTTATTCTTCTTCTGAGCCTAGCAGCAAAATCAGGGTAACCAAAACGCTGCCAGGCACTAAGCTTCCTCCAGAGAGGAAATTCTGGATAAACATGCCATGCAATTAATTTAACAGTTTCTCAAGCTCAAATCAGTTGACAGAGAATTACTGGAGAGATTTTTGTTTCCCTATTCCTGTTTCTGTAATCTTATTAGCATACTGTGAACAGTAAAAGTCATTACTAATAATAAATTAGGTCTTAATTGTAAATGATGTTGTGAAAATTAGAAAAAAAAAGAGTTTCTGGTGTCAACATTTTCATGTGCCTGTCAGCAGTTATACAGGCAAAAATCAATACTAAGTTGTAACTCAGCAAAAGGCTTGAAAATTATCTATACCATTATTATTATTATTTTGTTGTCTCTCATAGGGACATCAGACATCTGGTTTCAAAGATAATGGCCGTAACAATTATTTGCATCATAGCCCTAGCTAACTAGATAGCTGAAAACATCTGTTATGATCTTCAGTTTCTCTAACCTGTCCCTGGAGAGACATTGATGGTTGAAATATTCTTTTTTTTTCCTTTCTCTCTCTGAAATAATCATTTTTGCAAAATACAGATTACTTGATACTTAAGGAAATTGACTCTAATAATACTTTTGCCTTTTTGAATTTAAAACTGGAGGAGGTGGGCATTAAGGAAAACTGTAGAAGAAAATTATCTTGCCAGAGTTGGAATTTTACTGTCATAGCTATATTGCATTGCTGTTTTAAATGATGATCATTGTTTTTCTCTGATATATTAAACTCATAAAAAGTAGTGGTACTAATATTTGAACTAACACATCAAAGATACACTAGACTGCTGTCCTTATGATTCATTTAAACATACAGGTAAAGTTATTAAACATTTTTTTTGCACTCTAATCCAGTAATTTATTAGGAAGTATTTGCGACACTACTGTGTATTAGCAGTATACTAGACTCTGGGCAATTTGGTGCATACAAAAGATGTAAGTCACATGGTCTCTTCCAGCACCTAGATTCCAAGCTTATAGAAGAGCTTTAACCCTAAACTATAGAATATTTACAATGAATATGTACAGTGAATAGTGTGCAGCAGAGAGAAATCAGTGTGGGCAAAGGAACTGGAAAAGGAAGATTTTAATCTTCAATGGTCAGCACACTCATGACAGCAGCAGATCAGTCTGGGTCACCAGAGTTTGGCGCTCAATTAATATGTGCTGACTGCATAAACAAACGAATGCATGAGTGAATGAATGAAATAGGAAACTCTTTAAAAAGAAATGGAATCCGATCTGGCTTTGGAGAATGGATGTAATTTTTGTAGCTGAAGAGTATGAAAAAAGGGAGATGAGTAGCATGGGTGATGGCTTTCATGATGATGAGTGTTGGGATAGAATGAAAAGTGGGTGAAGGAGATGGGGCAGGGGTGCTCTTGAGGGTGGAAGACAGGGGGGTAGTAAAGAGAAAATACTCAGGTATAAGGCTCATATGAGACAATGAGATAAATATTTTATGCTAGCATGTAGGTACATTATAGAGGTCTATAAATGATGGATTGGAGAATTGAATTATAACCCAGTTTTTAACTTACTAAAGCAAAAAATCCCCCCAAACATGAGGAACACTGAAGAAAATGGAAGTACTATGAAGTTGGTCTTGTAGGTAAGACATTGTAATAGCTTACACGAGTGTAATTAAAGTTGAAGAAATATGATTTTTGAGGGACCCTAACAGATATTTATTTAATAAGGCTTCATGACAATTAGATATGTGGAATAAGGAGAAGAAATCTCTAGCACTGGGAAATGTGGATAATATTAATGAAAATTACGGTGTTGTGTGATAAGAGAACTTGTTGAAATGAAAGATCACATTAGTATTGAATGTCTGAAGTCTGAGGACTCAACCAAGCATTTGAGTAGAAATATTAATAGGTAATTGGAAATATAGGACTGGCATTCTACTGAAAGATGATATTTAAAGCTATTAAATTTATAGTAATTAGCAAAGATGGATATTGGAAAAATAAAGAATCATCTCTCAAAGTAAATAGTATTTATATTTGTTTAAATTACAAATCAGTTTTGGAATGGTTCCAAATATATTTGTTTCATGTCAAGTTATTTTTGTTGTTAGCAGTGTTCTGGAGGTTTCACTGTAGTGTTAACTTTATATGACCTCCCTTGTATAGAGAAAACCTACAAATTTGATCAAATTGTAGTTACCATAATTCCAACATTTTACATGTAGTGAAGCTATTAGAGTTTAAGGATAAATTAGTGCTGAAAAGCTGTATATTAATGTTTATTCTTATAAAAATAATGCTTTGAATCTGCATAATAATAAAATTTACAAATAATGCATTTATTTAATAAAACAAAATCATATTTCTGTTTTTATATTTTCCCAATTATATCAATATTTCTTGGCTAACTTTTTTTCGCCTTTCTGTGCTGTGAGATTGGATGAAGCTCATTCTCTTTTTATAAATGTTCTTCAAATTCAACCTGCTGTGAGCCTAGGTTAGGATAATTGAACTCAGGAGAATATTTTAAAATGCAAGAAAAAATAGGGCAGCAAGAAAACATATGGTATCCTAATTATGCTGTAGACTTTTTTAATCTTTCCTCTCTCCCTCGCTCTCTCTCTCTCTCTCCCATGATTTCTTTCCCCAGTCCACATGCATAACTGGTTCTGTCACAAACAGGCTTTGTAGATGGAGCAACAGCGACATTCATTTATCTGTGGACAATTGGTATTTGGACTTTCAATTGCATTTATTAGGTATCTAGGATTTTGGAAGTTACAACCCAATACCTGTTCAGAAACTGTCTGTCAATAGGAGCTCCAGTTTATAACTGACCAGACATTGGAGAATTCAAGAACTCTGAATATGGAACATTGTTTACAATAAAAATCATTGCACTTAGGTAACATAGTTTCACATGGGCTTTGGTTTTAATACCACAGAAATATATTGTAGGCTTTTTATTTATTTTTAATAAGATTTAGTTTTCACATGGTGTTACTCATCTATCATTTTACTGAATAGACATAAATACTCTGAATCTGTAATACTCCAAAAGCATAATCAATAATAAAATTCAATTTGAAATAGTCATCTGCATACTACATATTAAATATAGGTCATATTTAGGTTTGCGTAGTTTCCACGTAGGTTATTCTTCCAGGTTTCAAGAATTGTTGGTTCCATGGTAAGTGAATTCAGCAAGGTAGCAGGATACATGATTAACAAACAGAAATCAGTTGTATTTCTTTATACTAATAATGAAATACCAGAAATGGAATGTAAAAAAACAATACCTTTTAAAATCATAACCCCCAAAATAAAATACTTAGGAATAAACCTCACCAAGGAGGTGAAAGGCTTACACGCTGATAACTATAAAACTTTAATAAAGGAAACTGAAGATGATTCAAAGAAATGGAAAGATATCCCATGCTCTTGGATTGGAAAAATTAATATTTTTAAAATGGCCATACTACCCAAAGCAATCTACAGGTTTAATGTGATCACTACCAAATTACCCAAGACATTTTTCACAGAACTAGAACAAATAATCCTAAAATTTATATGGAACCATAAAAAACCCAGAATTGCCAAAGCAATCCTGAGGAAAAAGAACAAAGCATGAAGCATAACCTGCTAGGCTTCAGACAATACTACAAAGCTACAGTAATCAAAACAGCATGGTACTGGCACAAAAATAGACATATCGATCAATCGAACAGAATAGAGAGTCCAGAAATAAACCCACACACCTACAGTCAATTAATCTTCAACAAAGGAGGCAAGACTATGCAATGGGGAAAAGATGGTCTCTTCAGCAAGTGGCGCTGGGAAAGTTGGACAGCCAAATGTAAATCAATGAAATTAGAACACACCCTCTCACCATACACAAAAATAAACTCAAAATGGTTTCAAGACTTAAACATAAGACATGACACCATAAAACTCCCAGAAGAGAATATAGGCAAAACATTCTCTTACATAAATCATACCAATGTTTTCTTAGGTCAGTCTCCCAAGGAAATAGGAATAAAAATAAATAAATAAACAAATGGGACCTTATCAAACTTACAAGTTTTTGCACAGCAAAGAAAATCATAAACAAAATGAAAAGACAACCAACAGCATGGGAGAAAATATTTTCCAACGATATGACTGACAAGGGCTTAATTTCCAAAATATACAAAAAGCTCATACAAGTCAACAACAAAAACAAACAAACCAATCCAAAAAAGGGCAGAAGACCTAAATAGGCATTTCTCCAAAGAAGAAATATAGATAGCCAATAGGTACATGAAAAGATGCTCAACATCACTAATTATTAGAGAAATGCAAATCAAAACTAAATGAGGTATCACCTCACACCAGTCAGAATGGCCATCGTTAAAATGTCTACGAAAAATAAATGCTGGAGAAAGTACAGAGAAAAGGGAATCTGCCTACACTGTTGGTGGGAATGTAAGTTGGTGCAGCCACTGTGGAAAACAGTATGGAGTTTCCTCAGAAAACTCAAAACAGAATTACCATATGATCCAGCAATTCCACTCCTGGGCATATATCCAGACAAAACTATAATTCAAAAAGATACATGCACCCCTATGTTCATAGCAGCACTATTCACAATAGCCAAGACATGGAAACAACTTAAATGTCCATCGACAGATGAATGGATAAAGAAGATGTGGTGCATATATACAATGGAATACTACTCAGTCATAAAAAAGAACAAAATAATGCCATTTGCAGCAACATGGATGGACCCAGAGATCATCATAGTAAGTGAATTTAGTCAGAAAGACAAATACCATATGATATCACTTATATGTGGAATCTAAAATATGACACAAATGAACCTATTTATGAACTGAAACAGAATTACAGAGATAGAGAACAGACTGGTGGCTGCCAAAGGGGAGCGGGTTGGGAGAGGGAGTGGGAGTGGGAGGTTGGGGTCAGCAGATGTAAGCTTTAATATATAGAATGGATAAACAACAAAGTCCTACTGTACAGCACAGAGAACTATATTCAATATCCTGTGATAAACCATAATGGAAAATAATATTTTAAAAAGAATATATATATATGTATAACTGAATCACTTTGCTGTACAGCAGTAATTAACACAACATTGTTAATCAACTCTACTTCAATTGAACTATACTTCAAAGAATAAAAAAGAAGAATTGTTGGTTCCAAACTAGTCCCCACACATGGAAGGCAGGAAAAGATGGAGGACAGAGGCGGTAACTCCAGACTCTAGGCGACAGGTTTAATAAGCAAGGGAACTTACTTACGAGGCTTGTCTTGAGTGGCCACAAGTCTAATAGATCTCTGTACCTGTCCACTAGAATCTTAAAAGGCATTAACTGGGTTCAACCATGTATATTATCCAGACGGTCTTAGCAACACCTTACTCTCTGAAGGCTGTGTTCTTGGAACAGCTCCCACTGTGTGAACGGTGGGCAGAGTGTACATTCCAAGGATGGGGAGGGGTGAGGAGCCTTCCATTACCCAGGTCTGGTTCTCAGGTCAACTTGCAGTCACTCCTTCTGAGCTCTCCCTCTATCTTGGATCTTTCCCAGAGACTGTACCCATTCCCAGGGTTTGTCAGTTTTCCCATCAGCAACGAATTGCCCAACATCATAAATGTCTTGTCCCACAACTGGACTTAGCATGGATATCAGTGGCCCATACCAGGTGTTGGGGGTGACTTTCATTCCTGCAGTGAACGTGGCCCAATCAGGGCCTTCACAAACAGGGGTATAGATTGATTCCAAAGAATTTGTTGTACATCCTCTATAGACTTCCAGGGTCCCATATGCCCAGGGAGGTCCCCCTCATTGGGTCAATCCTCCCTGCAGGCTAGAATAATCCAGTCTCTAAGGGAGTACCTTGAACCCCTGAAGCACCATGCAGTGCTGCCAGGGGGCAGAGTGTGTGATGATGTTGCACACTTTCTCCTCCCCAGTCAGAGAAATGCCATCACCTCCCACATCCCGTAGCCACGCTAACCATTCCTCGATACTTTACCTGGCCTTTTGCTCGACCTTGGCACCAATACCAATAAGCTCATTGGGAGTATATTCTCTCATCATGAACACTTCCTGAACTGGCTGCCCCACTGCCTGAGGTTGTTGTTGCCGTGCTTTTCCTTTTCTTCTTACTAGGCATAGGGCATTTAGTCTGCTTCCTCATCAATCACAGCATCCTCCTCTTCACTCTCCTGACTTTCCCAGGGATTCTGCCTCTTACGGTCCCAATCAGGCTTTGTCATAAATGCTCGGACCTTCATTCACGGCAGCTTGTGCCCTCCTAGCTTTGCAAAATGGCACGCTAAGGTCTCCAACTTATTGTCCTGCTCTCCCACCTTGTCTGCTGGCCCCGCACCTAGCAGTAGTGGACAACTGCATGTCCTTCTCTAACCTCAGTTTTTCTTCCAACTCTCTAACCAGAGCTTCAGCCTAGTTGGGCCTCAGTGTCCAGCGAAATGCCCACAGTAGAGGCCCGCCCACTTCATGGCCACGCGTTTTCCTTCTTTGCGGCAGTGCACTATGTGGAGGTGCTCAAACAAAGGCATCAAAGCAGCCAGCACTTTCGGGGCATCCGTGTACTCAAGCATCTAACCTATGGGCCATCCCTCCTTACACAGAGGTCCATAGCCAGCTTGAGATTTCTCTCAGGGATGCCTCTTTCCCAAGGTCCATTTCTTTGGTCTCCTGGCTGGCTCATCAATCAAGCTCAGGAGCTTCCAGGGTGTAATATGAAACCACCCCTCCTACGTGAAGAGCAAGGAGAGACTGAAGAAAGAGGCAGACCAATCCAGATTGGTAGGTGGCAGGTTTAATAAGAAAGGGGACTTACTTAGAAGGCTTGCCTTGGGCACTGCAAGACAAGTAGATCTTCACACCTGCCCACCAAATCTTAACAGTTTATGTAGTGACCTTAAATGGGTTTAGTCACCTATACCATCCAGGTGGTCTCACCAACACATTCCTCTCTCAAGGCTGTGTTCTTGGAACAGCTCCCACTGTGGGAACAGTAAACGGACTGTACATACCAAGGACAGGGGAAGAGATGAGGAACCTCTCATCACCCAGGTCCAGTTATCAGGTCAACTGGCAGTTATGTCCTCTTGATGTTATGTCCTCCTCCAATAAGAATAAGATTGCGATAAGATTATTTTTAAAAATTAAAGCCTAGGGCTTCCCTGGTGGCGCAGTGGTTGAGAGTCCGCCTGCCAATGCAGGGGACACGGGTTCGTGCCGCGGTCCGGGAAGATCCCACATGACGTGGAGCGGCTGGGCCCGTGAGCCATGACTGCTGAGCCTGCGTGTCCGGAGCCTGTGCTCCGCGACGGGAGAGGCCACAACAGTGAGAGGCCCACGTACCACAAAAAATTAAAAAATAAAAAAATTAAGGCACATATGAAAATATGTTCCACATCATATGTCATCAGAGACAGGCAAATTAAAACAACAAAGAGATACCATTACACACCTATTAGAATGACCAAAATTCAGAACACTGACAGCATCAAATGCTGGTGAGGATGTGGAGCAACAGGAACTCTCATTCATTGTGGGTGGGTACAGAATGGTACAGATGCTTTGGAAGAAAATTTGGAGGCTTCTTATGAAACTAAACATACTCCTACCATATGTTCCAGACATTGTGCTCCTTGCTATTTACCCAAAGGATATGAAAACATGTCCACTTGAAAACCTGCACACATATTATTAACAGCTTTATTCATAATTATGAAAACTTGGAAGCAACTAAGATGTTCTTCAGTAGGTGAATAGATAAACTGTGGTACCTTCAGACAATGGGGTATTAGTCAGACCTAAAAAAAGAAAAGTTATGGTGGAATCTTAAATACATATTACTAAGTGAAAGAAGCTACTCTGAGAAGGCTATATACTGTACAATTCCAACTATAGGACATTCAGGAAAAGGCAAAACTATGGAGAGAGTAAAAAGATCAGGGATTGCCAGAGATGGTGGGGGAGACAAATAGGCAGAATGCAGAGGATTTTTAGGGCAGTAAAGATAGTCTATGTGACAATATAATGGTGTATACGTCATTCTACATTTGTTCAAACCCACTGAATGTGCAACATGAAGAAGCCTTAGGTAAACTATGGACTTTGGGTGATTATGATGTGTCAGTGTAGGTTCATCCTTGGTAAAAATGTACAGTTCTGGTGAGCGCTGTTGATAATGAAGGAGTCTTGGGAGTAGGGGATATATAAGAAATCTCTGTACGTTCCTCTCAACTTTCTATTGTAAACCTAAAGCTGCTCTGAAAATAATAAAGTCTTTTAAAAACTTAAAGAAAAGGTAAATATTGGTTCACAATGCTTGAGGTGAGCTATATGTATAAGTGGTTTATTTCTGAAGTAGTTAAAAAATATATTGCTCTTGGAACCATTATATTATTTCAAATCAATATTGTAGGGTGTGCTGTAACTTCAGATATTTTTATAACAATTTGGGCATGAGTGATATATTCAATTTTGTTAATTGTAAAAGAATATCATTAGGAGAATTTGGCAAGTTTTGTAACACAGTCAAAGAGGAAAAAGGAGAATATATATTTGATGGATTTTATATCATTTTGGCTGCTAGAGTTGTAGTCCCTTCTCTGAGGAAGCAATGAGCTAATCAGACATTTTCATACCCTGGGTAAAGTATTCTTTGATACATTAAATATCCTTTGCTACATCCTTTTTGTAAGTAAGTATCCTTTACTTACAAAAGCAACTGGTGAATTCTAATGTACTCTGAGGTACTGGTACACTGATAATTAAAAGGAGTGTCCTTAACAATTCCCAGGGGTAGATTGATGTAAAGGTAGCTTTTATTTAAAGTTAATAAGTTGGTTATCTACAAAACCGAAACAGACTCACAGACATACAGAAGAGACTTGTGGTTGCCAAGGGTGAGGGGGTGGGGGAGGGATGGACTGGGAGTTTGGGGTTAGCAGATGTAAACTATTATATATAGGATAGATAAACAACAAGGTCCTACTGCATAGCACAGGGAACTATATTCAATATCCTTGATAAACCATAATGGAAAAAAATATAAAAAAGAATATATATATATAATATATATATACATATATACACACACACACACACATATATATATATAACTGAATCACTTTGTTGTACAGGAGAAATTAACACAACATTGTAAATCAACTGTACTTCGATTAAAAAAAATAAAGTTTGTAAGTTGGCTTCTTATTTG
This sequence comes from Pseudorca crassidens, assembly GCF_039906515.1. Taxonomy (NCBI): domain Eukaryota; kingdom Metazoa; phylum Chordata; class Mammalia; order Artiodactyla; family Delphinidae; genus Pseudorca; species Pseudorca crassidens. Next base: position 173,013,338 of record NC_090297.1, on the reverse strand, counting down.
TCAATCACACTCTTATGGATTTGACTAGTGTTTCTAAGTCCCCCAGAGACTGATCAACATTATAAAAACTGATAGAACTGAGTTTCTGAATATACAAAGGTGAGCAACACACCCTAGATGCCCATTATGGGACCAATTTATTGTTCTTATTTTTGAACATCTGTATTAACAACAGAGAAGAAAACAGAAAACTAATTGAGAATTTTAAACTTAGATTTTAAAAAAATTACAATAAAAATATATTCAAATAAGAATAATTATGAAGATAAAATTATGAAAAATCCATTCTCACAGAGAAAACAATATATTTAACATGTTAGCTCTAATAATATGCAGCCAGTAGGATGAATGAAGGCAATCTAAAGGTTATCTGCGGGCTTCCCTGGTGGCGCAGTGGTTGAGAGTCCGCCTGCCGATGTGGGGTTCGTGGGTTCGTGCCCCGGTCCGGGAGGATCCCACATGTCACGGAGCGGCTGGGGCCGTGGGCCATGGCCGCTGAGCCTGCGCGTCCGGAGCCTGTGCTCCGCAACGGGAGAGGCCACAACAGTGAGAGGCCCGCGTACCGCAAAAAAAAAAAAAAAAAAAAGGGTAAAGGTTATCTGCAAACCTCATGAAAGATCATCCTCTTGCCTTCCTCTTGTCTGTCTTTAATAGAAATGATGAGGACAAATGAAATCACTAAAATATTAGTATCAGGGGAAAATGTGGTGGTCAATGGTGATCAACCATTTAGATTATCTACCACCTACTATTCTAAGACTGAACATTTGGAAGACAGATTTCCGTGTTTAGTAACCCAGGTAAATATTTTAAATTTGTTGACCAAAATTCTCTTATTTACTGTTTTGCTATATATGCCTAAACTTTCCTCTCTCCCCTAGTCATGTAACCTGTTATTTTCATTGTTCTCCTTACAGTATTAACTTTATACTACAGCAGTGTGTTTGTTATGTTGATTTTTACTTTGGCATTTTTACACTTCCATTTGTCACTGACAATAAGATGTCAGTGTGAACTTTAAGTTCTATGCACAAATATTCTTGATTGTCCCTGCTGTTCAAATGGTTTATGATGTAGGAATCTGTTAATGTATTCTTATTAAATATGTACTCATTTCTTATGTTTACCCTTCTTCATCCGTATACTTATTTTCTTACTTACTACTAAATAATCAAGAAGTCAAAGGAAGGATAAATTAACGTTTTAATTTCTTTGGGCTTTATCTAGTTCTCCTGCTATTTAAATTGTTTAACTCTGTATTGGTTCATCTTAGTGAACCAAGGAAGGCACATCCATTCCTGTCTAATACGGGAGAGAAAACTGATGTATTTCAGCACCTTCAATATGCAGATACTTTACCTTACATCTACCTTTATTCTCACAACAACTCAAAAACTGATACCATTGTCTTTAAATAAGTGAGGAAACTGAGGCTTAGAAAGTTTCAACGAAGTGTTCAAAGTTATCTGCATTAGGAGGAGAAGGGGTGATTTACCCTTAGTCTCTTTCATTTCAAAGTTTGTGGTTTTTCCATAAAATCTGTGGTTCATAAATTTACATCTTTTATATAATGCCATCCAAATTGTTTTTGTCTTATCCACTTATGAACTATATTATTTACTATTTCTGTACACACCTTGTTCTATTTACTACTGTATTTTAATTCAATCCATTTAGTTTGAAATGAAATGTTATCATTCTCATAAACTGAAAAAATATCCTCTTATATAAATAGACTGTAATTGTAACAATAAATTTAATGACAAGAAAATAATGCTGGCTGCCAAATGTTTGGAGCCCAAGAGAATCTTTGTTAAAAATAGAGATTAACAAGTGATAGAGAAATGTTAAAAACATATTAGCTCCAGATGGGACTTTTATATTTGAGTTCATCAGAAAAGAATTAATGGAATTGATAAAGGAGTATCTTTCTCCTTAGGTCTTTCTCTTTTTTCAATAATTTTTAATGATCTGTCCATGGGCTACCTAAGACCATCCGGAATTCACAGTATTTATGTCCCACAATTGGCAAATGCAGTACTGAATCATAACATTCAGAAGGAATCAAAGATCCTTTTGGGGCTTCACCTCTGGAGTCCTGAATCACTAATTACCACCTCTAATGGTTAGTGTATTTGCTACACAGCTTTGACAGGGTCATTAGACAATAGATATTTGAGATCATAAAGGACTCCTGGAAAATGCTTCTAACTATTAGCATTTGAGAGAGAGCGTTATGCTGTATTTTAATGATTGGACCCATTAACTCAGAATCAGTAAATTTTCCATTAGTAGGTAAAATAAGAATCAGTTTGAAGTGTCTCTTCTATGTGCCCTTCATAGGTCTATGATAATCTGCTTTCCAGCCCAAAGTTTAGGGTATCAAATAGAATCATAGAATCAGTGTAAAAATACATTCCTAGCAATTAAAAACTGGAGAAAACTTTATAAATTAGGTAATATCACCTCCTGTTAAGAAAGGTATGGAAACTGAAGTATAAATAGATGAAGTGATTGCCCAAGGTCACATGCTAATTAAGAACAAAGCAGTAACTAGAGATTATTTCCCGTTACTTAAGCTTTTTCCCAGTATACTTCAGGACTATATTTATTCCTTGTACAAAGAATGGAAACAGCAACAAAAATAACAAAACAGATGGAGGTTTTCCTAAGCTCAAACTGTCTGATAAAACCTGAATACAGAAAGATGGGCCATGTATTTATCAAATTTCCTTTCCATAAATAAATATGTTGCTTCCAAACTTAATTTGCTACTTCAAGATATATCTGACTGTCTGCATGGAATTATATATTCTACTGTTAAGGTTATATCACCAAACACATTGCACTCTTTGTTAATTGTAGGCCCAAGATTGATTAAAGTAACCAACAGATTTGGAAGTGCTAACCAAACTAGAGCTTTCCTATTACAGCATGTTAAAAATCATCACAAACCATAGGAATATTGCATGCATGATTGAAACTGCCATCCAGCAGTATTTTGAGCCATAACTTCTACTTTAACTGTCACCAGATACTCTGAAGATTACTTTTTCAAATGCAGCTTTTTAATTAAGTCATGTTTTGTATAGAAAGTAAAGAGACACAGGCTGAATGTACACAGAACTGGTGAGCTGACCTCCCAGTGGTAACCCCTTAGGGAGGGGAGCTGTGCATTGTAACGACTACATCTTTTGCAGCCCATCAGATTGGGTACATGTCATATTAATTCAAGCACCAAGACAATTAACTACCTTGGTGTTACCAGTAGCTTATCTAGACTAGGCTTATCTATATCCATATGACAATTGTTTGCAGTAATTTTTAATAATGTGACGAATTTGCCAATAGAAAGTTTAGTAAATACTTCCATAAGCAAATCGTCAATGTGGACATGAGTATCTTAATAAGCTATTGGTTCTGCCTTTTGTTCTTATTTATAGCTACATATTTGGAATAATTTCTTAGATAAAAGCTTCTCCATTGGATTTCAATATACTAGATTCTTATTTCACTTTTAAAATAATCTTCATTTATATGAAGATTAAAAGTAGAGTCAGTGTGGGGAGATTGATAACATTCATGTAATAGGTATGGACAGAGAAGAAAAATTGGCAATATTCAAAAAGCCAATAATATTTTTTCACATTCTTTTCTTCAATAGAATGTTTTAGATTCCCTCTTACAATGCTATAATCATATAATTCTATTTAACTAGAGTTAAATATTATTAACTCTAGTTTGGAACATGCTTTACATAAATTAAGAAAATAAGAGAGAATACTGTTTTCATTGTTTCACTTTTGAATTCGTTTTTTAAACGAACTGTATTGATTCTATTCAATCCGGAGAGGCTCTTTATAATGCATATACTATTTAAACTTTAAAGAAAAGTTTTTATTACAATGTATATGTAGAAACATATAATATCTATCTATATAATATGTGATAAAAAAACATTTTTTTTTTTTTGGCGATACGCCGGCCTGTCACTGCTGTGGCCTCTCCCGTTGCAGAGCACAGGCTCCAGATGCGCATGCTCAGCGGCCATGGCTCACGGGCCCAGCCGCTCCGCGGCATGCGGGATCCTCCTGGACCGGGGCACGAACCTGCGTCCCCTAGCATCGGCAGGCGGACTCTCAACCACTGCGCCACCAGGGAAGCCCTAAAAAAACATTCTTAACTAATGCCCCAAAGCATAATTTGTACGTAATAAAAAAACATTCTTAACTAATGCCCCAAAGCATAATTTGTACGTAATAAAAAAACATTCTTAACTAATGCCCCAAAGCATAATTTAAACATTTTATTATGTATGACTATTTAATCTCTTGATCGTTTTCCCTATCTCTGTGTTTTAACACTCTGCATCTCCTCAAGTACTCTTCTCTTCCCATTACCAAATTCTGAAGTACAGTTCTTAGATCAGATCAAGGCCAAGAGGAAGGAATGAGGGTGGAAAGCAGCTGATCTCTTTTGGTAAGAAGAGAGAGTGTAAGAGTTATCATTGAATATATTTTTGTCACAAAAATATTTTTATGAAAAAAGACAAAGATTATATTGAGCTTAGTAGCATACTGCAATTATAACTTGATTTTTTAGGGAAATTAGTAAATTAGTTTTGCTTTAGTATTAGCCTGTTAACTTGCTTTAGTCACTTAAATTAGTTAAATGGGTACTATGATTTATTTTGGCAGAAATTTTTTGATGCTGCTTTGAAAAACAAGTAATAATAGCTCTTGGAGCTCTTTTTTTTTAAATGACAGAATACAGTAATTATTCCTCAAACCAGATACAATGCTTACGATCTATAGTTTTTTAATTTGATATTTATTTTTCTATTATTTTTAGACAACCATGATTGACAACATATGCTTGACTATCAAAACTCCAAATGTTTCTAATTATCTTATAATTAATACTAAGTGGGGAGTTAGATTGTTAATCCCTAAATACACTGGGAAAAATGGTAATTACATATAATGGTAAATTCTACTTGCTTCAGGTTTAATTATGTTGTATAGGTTTCTTTTCTTTTCTTTTTTTTTTTGATTTTGAAAACAACTTTTTATTATGGAAACGCCAAACGTTTACAAAAATACAGAAAATAGTTTAACGAGCAGCTAATTGCAGGTTCACCAATTTTCAGCTCATCAATGTGTTTCATCTATGCCCCAACCCAATTCCCTGTGCTTCTGTGAATTATTTTTAAGCAAACTCCAGATCGCTCCATCACTTCATCAGTAAATACAGTCAATTCTCATTTTTCTGGGTATCTATGTTCTATAAATTCATGACAAACACTGAATTAGCAAATACTGAACCATTGCTCATGGGGGAAAAACAGGGTTAGGTTCCTGCAAGCCTCTGGTCACCTTGTGGACAACTAGTCAATACATAGCCTTGTCTTACGTGTGTCTGTTTAAAGACACCTGATATAATATATAATGTTGATTTGTTAACATTGAACTCAAGGTCATAACACTGACTTCATTTACACTGAAACACCCTCTGGGGAACAAAAATGCCATAGCTGAATTAAGACCTACAGATGACTAAAGGAAGGTCTTTTCATACCAGCGTTTCTCAGGACTTGTGAGTAATCTTCTAGTTAAAATTGAGTCAAAAAACATTGTTCAGAACCTGCTGCATGCAAGGTAATTTGTGTGATAGATTCCATATTATCTAAGCCAAAGTGTTAATGTTATCTACAATTATAGAGCAACATTCGTTGAAATAAATTGAACCAAAAAAATCACTTTTTTCCCAAAATTCTTTTCAAAGTATAACTTTCAAGCATATTAGAACACATAGAGACTGTTATATGTTATACAGAGCAATAAAGCAGCCCAAAAATATAGCTGCAGAGAAAAACTGGAGAAGAAACCTCTTATTTCAACTAAGTTAAGCAAAATGTCCTTTCTAACCTTCTTAATAGAACCCTCCCCTGTTTTAAATTGAGTCATTCTGAGTACCTGAGTTTCATGTTTTATAGTTTTATAATTTGTAACGTCTGGCAAAGATCAAGGTTTCTCACTTTTCACCTCACAGATGTCCTTGCAAACTGGAACAAGGTTTAAATGGTTTATATACATATATTACTTCATTAGTGCCTAATTAAAAATACATCTGACAGCTGGCAGACAATGAGGTGTTTCACATAATCCAAGGGAACTGATCAAGGATGGAAAATTGTGCTTGTACCACTTATACGAATTCATGGAATTCATTTTTCATTTTTAGGAATGGGTTTTCTTCTCCACCAACCTTATACATTTTGTATACATGTTGTTACTGACATATTCATGCTGCATTTAGAGTACATGTTGTATTTTAATAGGAGTATGTGGATTATTTTTCTATTAGAAGTTCTTAGAAAAAAGTGAAAATGAAAGATCTTTTTAAATGTCCTGAATTTGATCCTTTTTTTCCTCTTTCAGCTTTACTGAGGTATAACTGACAAATAAAATTGTAATATAATATTAAAAGTGTACAATGTGATGATTTGATATATGTATATATTACAAAAGGATTCCCACCGAGTTAACTAACATATTCATCACTTCTTATGTTTACCTTTTTTTTTCTTTTGGTGAGAACGCTCAAGTTCTACTCTCTTATCAAATTTCAATTATAGACCTTCCTCTCCACAGATACACCAGAAATACATCTACGCGTGAAACAACTCCTACGGAGCACCTACTGAACGCTGGCAGAAGACCTCAGACCTCCCAAAAGGCAAGGAACCCCCCACGTACCTGGTTAGGGCAAAAGAAAAAACTAAACAGAGACAAAAGGATAGGGACGGGTCCTGCACCAGCGGGAGAGAGCTGTGAAGGAGGAAAAGTGTCCACACACTAGGAAGCCCCTTCGCGGGTGGAGACTTCGGGAGGCGGAGTGGGGGAGCTTGGGAGCCGCGGAGAAGAGCACAGCAACAGGGGTGCGGAGGGCAAAGCGGACAGATTCCAGCGCAGAGGATCGGGCCGACCGGCACTCACCAGCCGAGAGGCTTGTCTGCTCGCCCGCCGGGGCGGGCGGGACTGGGAGCTGAGGCTCCGGCTTTTGTCGGAGCGCCAGGAGAGGACTGAGGTTGGCGGCGTAAACACAGCCTGCAGGGCGTTGGTGCGCCGCGGCTGGCCGGGAGGGTGTCCGGGGGGGGGGTCTGGACCTGCCGAAGAGGCAAGAGACTTTTACGTCCCTCTTTGTTTCCTGGTGCACGAGGAGAGGGGATTAGGAACGCTGCTTGAGAGAGCTCCAGGGACTGGCGCGAGCCGCGGCTAAGAGTGCGGAGCCCGGAGACGGACATGGGACGCTAAGGCCGCTACTGCCGCAGCCAGGAGGCCTCTGTGCGAACACAGGTCACTAGCCACGCGCCCTTCCGGGGAGCCTGTGCAGCCCGCCACTGCCAGGGTCCCGGGATCCAGGGACGGCTCCCTCGGGAGAGCGCTCGGCGCGCCTCAGGCTGCAGCGTCACGCCGGCCTCTGCCGCTGCAGGCCCGCCCCGCACTCCGTGACCCTCCCTACCCCCCCGGCCTGGGTGAGCCAGAGCCTCCGAATCAGCGGCTCCTTTAACCCCGTCCTGTCTGAGCAAAGAACAGACGCCCTCTGGCGACCTACACGCACAGGCGGGGCCAAATCCAAAGCTGAGCCCCTGGGAACTGTGAGAACAAAGAAGAGAAAGGGAAATCTCTCCCAGCAGCCTCAGAAGCAGCGGATTAAAGCTCCACAATCAACTTGATATACCCTGCATCTGTGGAATACCTGAATAGACAACGAATCATCCCAAATTAAGGAGCCCTGTGGATGAAAGGCTCTTGGTGCTGCAGCCAGGAGTCAGTGCTGTGCCTCTGAGGTGGGAGAGCCAACTTCAGGACACTGGTCCACAAGAGGCCTCCCAGCTGCACATAATATCAAACGGCGAAAATCTCCCAGAGATCTCCATCTCAACGCCAGCACCCAGCTTCACTCAATGACCAGCAAGCTACAGTGCTGGACATCCTATGCCAAACAACTAGCAAGGTAGGAACACAACCCCACCCATTAGCAGAGAGGCTGCCCAAAATCATAATAAGTCTACAGATACCCCAAAACACACCACCAGACGTGGACCTGCCCACCAGAAAGACAAGATCCAGCCTCATCCACCAGAACACAGGCACTAGTCCCCTCCACCAGGAAGCCTACACAACCCACTGAACCAACCTTAGCCACTGGGGACAGACACAAAAAACAACAGGAACTACGAACCTTCAGCCTGCAAAAAAGGAGACCCCAAACACAGTAAGATAAGCAAAATGAAAAAACAGAAAAACACACAGCAGATGAAGGAGCAAGATAAAAACCCACCAGACCTAACAAATGAAGAGGAAATAGGCAGTCTATCTGAAAAAGAATTCAGAATAATGATAGTAAGGTTGATCCGAAATCTTGGAGATAGAATGGACAATAGAATGGACAAATTGCAAGAATCAGTTAACAAGGACCTAGAAGAACTAAAGATGAAACAAGCAACGATGAACAACACAATAAATGAAATTAAAAGTACTCTAGATGGGATCAATAGCAGAATAACTGAGGCAGAAGAACGGATAAGTGACCTGGAAGATAAAATAGTGGAAATAACTACTGCAGAGCAGAATAAAGAAAAAAGAATGAAAAGAACTGAGGACAGTCTCAGAGACCTCTGGGACAACATTAAACGCACCAACATTCGAATTATAGGGGTTCCAGAAGAAGAAGAGAAAAAGAAAGGGACTGAGAAAATATTTGAAGAGATTATAGTTGAAAACTTCCCTAATATGGGAAAGAAATAGTTAATCAAGTCCAGGAAGCACAGAGAGTCCCATACAGGATAAATCCAAGGAGAAATACGCCAAGACACATATTAATCAAACTGTCAAAAATTAAATACAAAGAAAACATATTAAAAGCAGCAAGGGAAAAACAACAAATAACACACAAGGGAATCCCCATAAGGTTAACAGCTGATCTTTCAGCAGAAACTCTGCAAGCCAGAAGGGAGTGGCAGGACATATTGAAAGTGTTGAAGGAGAAAAACCTGCAACCAAGATTACTCTACCCAGCAAGGATCTCATTCAGATTTGATGGAGAAATTAAAACCTTTACAGACAAGCAAAAGCTGAGAGAGTTCAGCACCACCAAACCAGCTCTACAACAACTACTAAAGGAACTTCTCTAGGCAAGAAACACAAAAGAAGGAAAGGACCTACAATAACGAACCCAAAACAATTAAGAAAATGGGAATAGGAACACACATATCGATAATTACCTTAAATGTAAATGGACTAAATGCTCCCAGCAAAAGACACAGATTGGCTGAATGGATACAAAAACAAGACCCATATATTTGCTGTCTACAAGAGACCCACTTCAGACCTAGAGACACATACAGACTGAAAGTAAGGGGATGGAAAAAGGTATTTCATGCAAATGGAAACCAAAAGAAAGCTGGAGTAGCAATTCTCATATCAGACAAAATAGACTTTAAAACAAAGACTATTAGAAGAGACAAAGAAGGACACTACATAATGATCAAGGGATCGATCCAAGAGGAAGATATAACAATTGTAAATATTTATGCACCCAACATAGGTGCACCTCAATACATAAGGCAAATACTGACAACCATAAAAGGGGAAATCGACAGTAACACATTCATAGTAGGGGACTTTAACACCCCACTTTCACCAATGGACAGATCATCCAAAATGAAAATAAATAAGGAAACACAAGCTTTAAATGATACATTAAACGAGATGGAGTTAATTGATATTTATAGGACATTCCATCCAAAAACAACAGAATACACATTTTTCTCAAGTGCTCATGGAACATTCTCCAGGATAGATCATATCTTGGGTCACAAATCAAGCCTTGGTAAACTTAAGAAAATTGAAATTGTATCAAGTATCTTTTCTGACCACAACGCCATGAGACTAGATATCAATTACAGGAAAAGATCTGTAAAAAATACAAACACATGGAGGCTAAACAATACACTACTTAATAATGAAGTGATCACTGAAGAAATCAAAGAGGAAATCAAAAAATACCTAGAAACAAATGACAATGGAGACACAACGACCCAAAACCTGTGGGATGCAGCAAAAGCAGTTCTAAGGGGGAAGTTTATAGCAATACAAGCCCACCTTAAGAAGCAGGAAACATCTCGAATAAACAACCTAACCTTGCACCTCAAGCAATTAGAGAAAGAAGAACAAAAAAACCCCAAAGCTAGCAGAAGGAAAGAAATCATAAAAATCAGATCAGAAATAAATGAAAAAGAAATGAAGGAAACAAGAGCAAAGATCAATAAAACTAAAAGCTGGTTCTTTGAGAAGATAAACAAAATAGATAAACCACTAGCCAGACTCATCAAGAAAAAAAGGGAGAAGACTCAAATCAATAGAATTAGAAATGAAAAAGGAGAGGTAACAACTGACACTGCAGAAATAAAAGAGATCATGAGAGATTACTACAAGCAACTCTATGCCAATAAAATGGACAATCTGGAAGAAATGGACAAATTCTTAGAAATGCACAACCTGCCAAGACTGAATCAAGAAGAAATAGAAAATATGAACAGACCAATCACAAGCACTGAAATTGAAACTGTGATTAAAAATCTTCCAACAAAGAAAAGCCCAGGACCAGATGGCTTCACAGGCGAATTCTATCAAACATTTAGAGAAGAGCTAACACCTATCCTTCTCAAACTCTCCCAAAATATAGCAGAGGGAGGAACACTCCCAAACTCCTTCTACGAGGCCACCATCACCTTGATACCAAAACCAGACAAGGATGTCACAAAGAAAGAAAACTACAGGCCAATATCACTGATGAACATAGATGCAAAAATCCTCAACAAAATACTAGCAAACAGAATCCAACAGCACATTAAAAGGATCATACACCATGATCAAGTGGGGTTTATTCCAGGAATGCAAGGATTCTTCAATATACGCAAATCTATCAATGTGATAAACCATATTAACAAACTGAAGGAGAAAAACCACATGATCATCTCAATAGATGCAGAGAAAGCTTTTGACAAAATTCAACACCCATTTATGATAAAAACCCTGCAGAAAGTAGGCATAGAGGGAACTTTCCTCAACATAATAAAGGCCATATATGACAAGCCCACAGCAAACATCATCCTCAATGGTGAAAAACTGAAAGCATTTCCACTAAGATCAGGAACAAGACAAGGTTGCCCACTCTCACCACTATTATTCAACATAGTTTTGGAAGTTTTAGCCACAGCAATCAGAGAAGAAAAGGAAATAAAAGGAATCCAAATCGGAAAAGAAGAAGTAAAGCTGTCACTGTTTGCAGATGACATGATCCTATACATAGAGAACCCTAAAGATGCTACCAGAAAACTACTAGAGCTAATCAATGAATTTGGTAAAGTGGCAGGATACAAAATTAATGCACAGAAATCTCTGGCATTCCTATATACTAATGATGAAAAATCTGAAAGTGAAATCAAGAAAACAGTCCCATTTACCATTGCAACAAAAAGAATAAAATATCTAGGAATAAACCTACCTAAGGAGACAAAAGATCTGTATGCAGAAAATTATAAGACACTGATGAAAGAAATTAAAGATGATACAAATAGATGGAGAGATATACCATGTTCTTGGATTGGAAGAATCAACATTGTGAAAATGACTCTACTACCCAAAGCAATCTATAGATTCAATGCAATCCCTATCAAACTACCACTGGCATTTTTCACAGAACTAGAACAAAAAATTTTGCAATTTGTATGGAAACACAAAAGACCCCGAATAGCCAAAGCAATCTTGAGAACGAAAGAAGGAACTGGAGGAATCAGGCTCCCAGACTTCAGACTATACTACAAAGCTACAGTAATCAAGACGGTATGGTACTGGCACAAAAACAGAAAGATAGATCAATGGAACAGGATAGAAAGCCCAGAGATAAACCCACGCACATATGGTCACCTTATCTTTGACAAAGGAGGCAGAAATGTACAGTGGAGAAAGGACAGCCTCTTCAATAAGTGGTGCTGGGAAAACTGGACAGCTACATGTAAAATATGAGATTAGATCACTCCCTAACACCATACACAAAAATAAGCTCAAAATGGATTAAAGACCTAAATGTAAGGCCAGAAACTATCAAACTCTTAGAGGAAAACATAGGCAGAACACTCTATGACATAAATCACAGCAAGGTCCTTTTTGACCCACCTCCTAGAGAAATGGAAATAAAAACAAAAGTAAACAAATGGGACCTAATGAAACTTAAAAGCTTTTGCGCAGCAAAGGAAACCATAAAGAAGACCAAAAGACAACCCTCAGAATGGGAGAAAATATTTGCAAATGAAGCAACGGACAAACGATTAATCTCCAAAATTTATAAACAGCTCATGCAGCTTAATAACAAAAAAACAAACAACCCAATCCAAAAATGGGCAGAAGACCTAAATAGACATTTCTCCAAAGAAGATATACAGAGTGCCAACAAACACATGAAAGAATGCTCAACATCACTAATCATTAGAGAAATGCAAATCAAAACTACAATGAGATATCATCTCACACCAGTCAGAATGGCCATCATCAAAAAATCTAGAAACAATAAATGCTGGAGAGGGTGTGGAGAAAAGGGAACCCTCTTACACTGTTGGTGGGAATGTAAATTGATACAGCCACTGTGGAGAACTGTATGGAGGTTCCTTAAAAAGCTACAAATAGAACTACCATATGACCCAGCAATCCCACTACTGGGCATATACCCTGAGAAAACCATAATTCAAAAAGAGTCATGTACCAAAATGTTCATTGCAGCTCTATTTACAATAGCCCAGAGATGTAAACAACCTAAGTGTCCATCATCGGATGAATGGATAAAGAAGATGTGGCACATATATACAATGGAATATTACTCAGCCATAAAAAGAGACGAAATTGAGCTATTTGTAATGAGGTGGATAGACCTAGAGTCTGTCATACAGAGTGAAGTAAGTCAGAAAGAGAGAGACAAATACCGTATGCTAACACATATATATGGAATTTTAAAAAAAAATGTCATGAAAAACCTAGGGGTGAAACAGGAATAAAGACACAGACTTACTAGAGAATGGACTTGAGGCTATGGGGAGGGGGAAGGGTAAATGGTGACAAAGCGATAAAGAGGCATGGACATATATACACTACCAAAAGTAAGGTAGTTAGCTAGTGGGAAGCAGCCGCATAGCACAGGGAGATCAGCTCGGTGCTTTGTGACCGCCTGGAGGGGTGGGATAGGGAGGGTGGGAGGGAGGGAGACGCAAGCGGGAAGAGATATGGGAATATATGTATATATATAACTGATTCATTTTGTTGTGAAGCTGAAACTAACATACCATTGTAAAGCAATTATACTCCAATAAAGATGTTAAAAAAAAAATTCAATTATACAATACAATGTTATCAGCTATAGTTGCCATGTTATACATTAGATCCTCAGACTTACTCATCATCTTACAGCTGAAAGTCTGTACCTTTTTATCAACCTCTCCCTATTTCCCCCACCTCCCAGCCCCTGGCAACCACTTTTCTACTCTCTTTCTATGAGTTTGACTTTTCAAAAATTATTCCACATATACGTGATACCATGCAGTGTTTGTCTTTCTCTGTGTAGCTTATTTCACTTAGCATAATGCCCTCCAGGTTCATTCATGATGTGGCAAATGGAAGGATTTCCTTATTTATTTTTTTATTTTTGGCCATGCCATGGGGCTTGCGGGAATCTTAGTTCCCTGGCCAGGGATCGAACCTGGGCCCCGGCAGTGAAAGTGCCAACTCCTAACCACTGGACCACCAGGGAATTCCCTCCTTGCTCCTGATTGCCTGTTAGCTAACATTAGCTACATGTTATATGGGTTTGTCTTCTATATTTGTTAAGGTTTTACTTGATCCCTGCCCTCAAGTATTTATATATTTTACTGCTAATGAAATAAATAGGGAGTTACCAAGGATATCATATTAGGGTTCTTCAGAAAAATGGAACAGAATGAGGTAGTTTTGACATATGATTAACATTTATGTCCATAGATTTTGAGTAGATCAGACTACCCTCCATAACATGGGTGGGCCTCAACAAATCAGCTGAAAGCCTTAAGAAAAAAGACTGAGGTCCCCTGAAGAAAAAGAAAATCTGCCTCCTGACTGCCTTTGGACTTGAGCTGTCACATCATCTCTTCCCTGGGTCTTCAGCATGTCAGCCTGCCCTGCAGATTTCAGACTAAAATAAATCTCTCTCTCTCTCTCTCTCTCTCTCTCTCTCTATATATATATATATATAAATCTGCTCAACATCACAAAATAATGGCTGACTTCACACATAAAATACAAGTTGATGATGTTTAGATTTTAATCTTTGTGTAGTATCAAGCTTAAATTAAGTACTGGAAGAAGTGAACTGGAAACACTAGAAATCACTAAATAACAAATTGCAGCCAGGTAGTTTATTTTCAGAGGAGGAAAAATCTGAGGTGGGATGGGTTATACTAAATCATTGGCATCATTCCTGACAGAGGCTCGGCATAGATAGTCTCAAATCCTTAGCAACTTATCTTTCTTTAAAAACAATAAAGGCCCTCAGAATACCTACCCACACCCAGTGGATTTGAGATGCAACTTGGAAATTTACATTTTTAAAATGTGATTTTTTTTTTTTTGAAACCAGGTTCTGAGACACAGTCTATAATAGCTTTGTCGAATCGACCTTTCTTCAGTGATAGAAGTGTTTTATATCTGTGTTGTCTGAAATAGTAGCTACTAGTCCCATGTAGTTATTGAGCACCTGAAATGGGACTAGTGGACCTGAAGAACTGAGCTTTAAATTTTATTTAATTTTAATTACTTTAGATTTAATTTGTTACTTTATTATACAGAGCAGTACGGAAAATGGAAGACTTTTTTTTAGCAGCGGGAAAACACATCAGAAAGAACACAGAGGGAAACAAACATAGCTTAAATGTACAAGAGGGATTTAAATATGTCTAGCAAAGTATAGAGGCTGAGGAGGCTGATTAAAAATTAAATAAAAACTCAGTATCTAGTGTAAATTGTACAAACGTATGAGGAGAGCCAACAGAAGAAGATTTGCAGTACCTGTGAGGAGCCCTTAAGAGAGAACTCAGCTGAAGGAATGAAATACCATGTTGAACCTGTCCCTGAACCTCCTTGTCAGTGCAGAGAAAGAATTCAAAACTATCTAGCTGTTGGATATATGAGTCCTTGACATAGAAGGCACCGAAAAAGAGAACTGAAAGAACTACTTTATCTGAGTCTATAAATTTAGAGTGCAAACCATACTCTGAGAGTTAAACAACATGGAAAGAATTGTTTTTCCCTAAGATATACTCAGAATGTGATGAATGGTACAACAATTGCAATATAGTAACTGAGTTTTAGGATTATTTTAGTTTTAAGTCACAGGAAACTCAAATTATCTTTAAGCAGCAAAAAAGAAAGACTTGGTTCATATAATTGAAAACTATAGTGGCTGCAAAGCTTTCATACACCATTTGTTTTACAGAACCAAGCAATATATAAAGAATTGGCCTTGGTCCATTTCGTGAGTGCTTTCCTCAAAGCTGGCTTCACTTAACTGTCACCAGGAGCAGATTCAGAGTATTGTTTTCTCACGTTCAAGACCAGGTGAAATGAGGGTGTATCTCTCTACACTTTCCAGTGAAAGCTCCAGGATTAGGACTGAACTAACTCTAAAGACACATTCCTGTAAATTAACATCACTTTGGCTGGTTTGTGGTGTTCTGTGGCCAGACTTGGCCATGTGCCCACCTCTGGAGGTGGGGGTAAAATGCACATGGACTCAGAGAAGGGTTGTTCTCTAAGGCAAACATGATGGTATTTTTCTAAAGGAAGAGAGAATGAATGCTCAACAGCCAGCGCTTAACTGTGTCGTTGGAGGGCCCCATGGAAACCGCTCTTTGAAATAGGAAAGAATGGAACCTCAGTTGGAAGAATGTCAGGAAAAGCAATGATGCCAGGCAGAATCACACACACTGTCAGTGGCTCTTTTTTTTTTTTTTTTTTTTCTTTTTGCGGTACGCGGGCCTCTCGCTGCTCCGGCCTCTCCCGTTGCGGAGCACAGGTTCCGGACGCGCAGGCTCAGCGGCCATGGCTCACGGGCCTAGCCGCTCCGCGGCATGTGGGATCCTCCCGGACCGGGGCACGAACCCGTGTCCCCTGCATCGGCAGGCGGACTCTCAACCACTGCACCACCAGGGAAGCCCTGTCAGTGGCTCTTGATAGGAAAATTGTTCGTGAACATAGGTAAAACATCCCACTGGGCAAATTAATTCACACTTGTGAGATACTGGGAATGTTGAAGAGTTTGCACTGATAAATTGAGGCAAAGAGCCAGGAAAATGTGTCATTTACTAATAATGAGATCTTAGTACACTGTATATGAATGAGTAGTAGAGATTTATAATTTCAGATTATAAAAGCAAATAATGTATGTGGAATTTGCTTGGGGCTAATTTCCAACATGTAGCTAGAGCATGAAGGAAAATAATCCTAAATTGACAATACAAGAGGAATTTAGCCAGATTGAAGTGTTTATTATTACATATATGCATACACATATCTATCGCTTTTTAAAAATATTTCCTCTATATGTTTATATAATTTTAAAGCATTTTGATGTAGACATTATTATCCATTATATACTGAAGGGGAAATTTAGGCTTAAAAAATAATGTTTCACATAGAATTGTTTTCTTCTAACACAAAATCCTATCATTTTTCAATAGACTTTACAAATGTGATAAATTACTATAGGAATTAAAGCAACAATGTGATACAGATAGAGATTAAGGAAGGTTCTAGATGTAATTTACTTGAAGTAGAGTAAAATGAAAATACTCTGGCATAAGGAATTTATAAAGAGTTTTGTTATACTATATAGGCTTCTAAGGAAAATAAATGTAAAATTAAAAAATAGATGAAAAATAGAGAGAGGGTAAAAGAGGGATCACTCAACTGTTTTAAGAAACAAGTAAAAAGAAAGAAGATGCAAGGGATATTAAAGAAAGTATCCCAGAAATGATCATGAATCCATTGTATTTACTATGAGAGATGAAGGAGAAGAGTGTCTAATATTTAAGATCTGGAGAGAGAAAGGGTGAACACATGTCTGAACGTGTGTGTGTGTGTGTGTGTGTGTGTGTTAACGGTATATCTGGTTAATGGTAAATTAGGTAAATATTATTATCTTAATATTTTAAACCAAGGAACCAAGTCAGAAATATTAAGCAATGAACTAATGTCTCACAGTAAATTACAGGGCTAAAATTAGAGTTGGAATTGTCTCATTAAAAACAAATGGTTTTGAATGTTTTCTATTATAGCACAAAAGCTAAATGAAAGAGTAAGAATCTGATATATTTATAATAATTTTGTTAAATATGGACCTGACACTAAATTTAATTATGAAATAATGTATTTTAGGATCATACTCTATTAAGTATTCTGAGCCCTGGGAAAACTGCAAAATTTGTGCTGAATAGATTAGTTAATGAACATATAACAGGAAACTGTTATTAACTATTGGGTTGGCCAAAGTGTTCATTCAGGTCTTTCTGTAAGATGTTGGCCAACCCAATATTTTTAATTATAATTCCAGTTATTTATCATATGTTTTAAATATTACATTTTGTAGTAGTTCATGTATTGAGTTTACTGATTTTTAAACTGTGTACAGCATCTATCAATAAATAGAATTTTAAAATTCTGCAAGATTCTATCATTGACCTGATGTGTGTAGAACCTCTGAGAAAATCCTACTCTGGGCCTGTGACATACAACACTAATTTTCATCAAAGATATTGTCACTTAGCTTCAAAGAAAAAGAAAATATCCAAAAAAATAGCTATGATAGGAGCAAAGGAAACGTTGAGATGGGCAGACCAAGAAATGAAACTGGGAAACAGCAAGGAAGTCCACTGGTAGAGGATTTCCGTAAAAAAAAATTAAAAAAAAAAATAAGAACAGTATTTCTCTCAAAGTCACTTTAGCTTCATGAAATCTTGAAGGGAAATATCAGTAAAATCTTTATCATATGAAAGGCAAGTTGCAAAAGGAAGCATCCTTATCACCAACATGTTCTAAATGAACTCACTGGGATGTCTCACTCTCTGAGAGCACATTTTTGCCTGAGTTTGTTTCTTACAAAGCAAAATATGATACCCTTTGTTTATATTAAATGTGACTCTTTTAAAGTAGTTCAATTAGTGCTACAGCTATATTTTTACCCATGTGCTTACAGAAATCATTCTATGATATTCTATATTTTTATAGAGATTAAGTGGAAAAGTTGTAAAGTGTATATTTATCAATACAGATGTTGTCTGAGTCAGTGTGGACTCCTCTAACAGAATACCATAGACTGGAGCTTCCCTGGTGGTGCAGTAGTTAAGAATCCTCCTGCCAATGCAGGGCACACGGGTTCAATCCCTGGTCCGGGAAGATCCCACATGCCGTGGAGCTACTAAGTCTGTGAGCCACAACTACTGAGCCTGCACCCTAGAGCCCTTGAGCCACAACTACTGAGCCTGCATGCCATAACTACTGAAGCCCACACGCCTAGAGCCCATGCTCCGCAACAAGAGAAGCCACTGCAACGAGAAGCCCACACACCACAACGAAGAGTAGCCCCCACTTGCCGGGGGCTACTACAGAAAGCCTGTGCGCAGCAACGAAGACCCAACGCAGCCAAAAATAAATAAATAAAATAAAATGAATAAAATCTATCTTTAAAAGAATACCATAAAAAAAAAAAGAAAAAAAAAAGAATACCATAGACTGGATGGTTTCAACAACAATTTATTTCTCACAGTTCCGGATGCTAAAAAGTCCAAGATCAAGGTGCTGGCAGATCTCAGGGCTGGTGAGGTCTCTCTTACTGGTTTGCAGATGGCTGCCTTCTTGCTGTGTACTCACATGGCAGAGAGAGAGCTCTTGTGTCTTCTCTTTTTAGAAGGACATTAATTCTGTCATGAGGGCTCCACCCTCATGACCTAATTACCTCCAAAAGGCCCCACCTCCAAATACCATCACATTGGGGATTAAGGCTTCAATATATGATTTGGGGAGCAGGAGGGGCATTCAGTAGCAAATGTAGATACAAATTGTACACAGATGCTAGAGTACGGGTGTACATGCAGGAGAGAGAGAGACAGATAAGCATGGTCTTTCCATGTTCTTTATTACAACATTATTTAACAAATACAGGTACTTTTCTGTTGTTAAAATTCAACTGAGTAAATCTGAAGATCTAATTGGCTTTATTAAACAATTTATGAATCAGACCACATCCCATACAGCAAATAGAAAAGTTGCAGGAAGGGGAGACCCCTTTCAGGGCCCGAGAGTGGGCTCTTTAACACTCGGAAATGAATTGTCCGAGGAGACACATGTGCTGACAAAGCAAGAGACTTGATTGAGAAGGGGCACCTGGGTGGAGGGCAGGAGGGTAAGGGAACCCAGGAGGACTGCTCTGCCACGTGGCTCGCAGTCTCAGGTTTTATAGTGATTGGGTAATTGGGAATAGCTTCCGGGTTGTTTCTGGTCAATCATTCTGACTCAGGGTCCTTCCAGGTGGCACTCGCATCACTCAGCCAAGATGGATTCCAGCGAGGATTCTGGGCGGTTGGCAGGACATGTGGACTGGCATCTCCTCTCTCCTTTTGACCTTTCCCAAATTCTTCCAGTTGGTAGCTTGTTAGTTCCGTGTTCCTTACAAGGACCTCCTGTTGTAAGATGACTGGTGCAAGTGACTACTATCTTTCCTGGCCAGGGCGGGCAGCTTCAGTCAGTGTTTCCCCTAACAGAAAGGCACTCCAAGGGATTGTACAAAATGGAAGATTTTACAGGCAGAGAAAGTGTGGGCCAAGAAGGTATTAGCAACAGAAAAGAAAAGATTATTTCCGGCAAAGTCATCTTCATTTGGGGGAAAGGAATGGCAGGGATCTTTATCACGCAGATTACCTCACTAGTGGTGATCAGGAAATTTCAGATTGATAGTTTTAAATGTCACATTTCTGAGAGGGGTTGGAACTGCAGTTAAGTCTTAGTTTGCTGATGTGGGGAGCAAATTATTCCATTTTGAGCTTGTTGCCTCTTTTTAAAGACTACACCAAATGCAACACCTATTCCTTTCAAATGCATTTTAAAAATCCTTTTTTTTCCTCACTCAACTGCATTTTATGCCTTACAAAATTGGGAAAGCTATACGGTGAGTTTAAGTGTTGAAAAGGACATGCAATGTCCGCAATGTCCCCGTGTGTCAGCGAGATATATGTATTGCAGAATGAAGGTAGACAAAGCTAAATCACGACCAGCTGGAGTTAATGTGGAAGGCGTTAAAAAGTTTTAAATTGGACTTTGAAGTGTTGATAAGATTTAGGAGCTAAAGATGAATTTTAATTCAGGTATTGAAGAAATTCCACTTTATCTGGTGTTTCATGGGCACCCTAATGTGGTTTAAGAATGACTAGCTTTTTGCTTTCAAAGCCGAACTAGTAGCTGTACATTTAATTTACATCTTAACAGACAAAATTAATTGCCAGGCCTTGCCAAGTTCAAAAAGATTTTTCTTTTATTTAGCTCTCAAGTGGAAGTATTAACCTACTGTAGGTATTACTACCTCTCTTTGTAAGAGGAATAAAAATGTGCAATTAACTTCAGACAATTTCTTAGAAACCTTGTATCCTACTGGGTGATTTCAAGGCAGCAATCGCATGATGATATATTTCTTCTCACCTGACTTTTAGCTCCTGAAACCACTATTGGAGCTTTTCAAGTCTGTAATTGGAAAGGCATGTCTCTGGTAGAAAGACTATTAATGGAGACCCTAAGTAGAGAGATTATTAACGTTCAAGGAATTGGGGCTGTTCATAAGCCAGTTCAGAGACCATCCTACAGTTGAGATGGACCCACAGATTTTGAGTTAGTAGAAAGTACTGGATCAAAGTTTAGAGAGCTGCTTAAGAGCAGGAATGAAGCAAGGTTACTCTTGAAAAAGTTCCCAGAAGAATAACATAAAAAGAAAAGGAAGACTTTTTACTAGTGTTAAATTCTCCTTTAAACTTCAGTTTAGGAATATTAGCTATTGGTGCTTTTAATACAAATATATTTATGTCTTTTCTAATTGAAGGTATTAAAATGTTTACATTTGAATTGAAGATGGTTAAGGGAGATTTTATTGATTTAATTTATCTGTTGATTGTGGAAAACATTACCACTAACAAGGCTTGGAGGTGATATCTGTGTCCCTTCTCCTTGAATCTAAGCTGACTTGCTTGTAATCAAAAGAATGCAGCCAAAGGGATACTGAAACAGGAGGGAAGTGGGCAGGGCACAATCTTTAAAAGAATGACATAGCCATTAAGAATACAACATAAACTGGTTTGAACCAACTAGGTCCAAGACGGCAGAAGATTCAACTTCCGGTAGACCTTGAGCCTCTTTGTACACTCATTATAAAACATTAGTATATGTTAAATGACACACCCACAGGCGCCATGACAGTTACAAGGCTGACCATAAAAGTGGGCGGTGGCCCAGTTTCTGGGAATCCTCACCCCTTTCCCAAAATAGTTGGAATAACCCTCCCACTTATTAGCCTATGAAATTACCCAGTCCATAAAAACTAACCACTCCATATTTTGGGGTCTCTAGCCTTCTGAGACGGCCCACATTCTGTCAGTGGAGTGTGTTTCTCCCAGGACCCCTCTTGCCTTTTGAGGCCGACCCCATTCTGTCTATGGAATGTGTATCTCTCTAAATAAATCCACGTCTTACCTATCACTTTGCCTCTTGCTGGATTTCTTCGGCACTGAGACATAAAGAACCTGAGCTGCATTAATTCCTAAGACCACGTGTGTGATCTCAATTAAAAGAAAGTGGGTTCGTGTTTCCCTGGTGGCACAGTGGTTAAGAATCCACTTGCTAATGCAGGGGACACAGGTTCGAGCCCCGGTTGGGGAAGATCCCACATGCTGCAGAGCAACTAAGTCCATGGCCACAACTACTGAGCCTGTGTGCCGCAACTACTGAAGCCCGTGCTCTGCAGCAAGAGAAGCCACCGCAATGAGAAGCCCACACACCACAATGATGAATAGCCCCCACTCGCTGCAACTAGAGAAAAGCCTGCACACTGCAACAAAGACCCAACACAGTCAAAATTAAATAAATTTATAAAAAAAAAAGAAAGTGGGTTCAAGTCCCAGCCCATGGGTTCAAGTCCCAATTTGGGTTTTGGCTGGGTTCGAGTCCCACATGAGTTGTGCTGTTTTAACACTCTGACTCTCAATGATAGGTCAGAAAAGGCCATACAACTTCCATCTGGCTTTCTTGGAATCGTCACTCTGTGTGTGCCTTCATAGCCAGTCAATGTGTTGTGAGAAGCCAAGCCACGTGGAAACCATATATAGGTGTCCCACGATGAAGGCGCCATTGAAACCAAGCAGGACCTGTGGGGCTCCTGGGCATGGAAGCCTTTCAAACAGCTGCTACTCAGGGAAGGGAGGGGATGCAGAGAAAAGGGAGCAGCAGCCAGGAAACACTAGTGCAGCCTTGGGGCAGGTCCTGGTTCTGCCTCAAGGGATACACAGAACAGTATCTTTGAGCTCCTTTACAGAACTAAAACCCCCAACAAATGGAAGACGTTAGCACTCTTCATTCCAGAGAAGGTCACAGTTTGATAACCAGAGAAGCTCATCAGATCACCTGAGGCCAAATAAAAGGAGTGGAGGCCCTGCATATACCTGATCCTTACCAGCAGTCCCACCCTTGAACCGTTGCTTATAAAACTCCTCAGCAAGTGCTTCCAGGTTGGGACACAGTTTTGAGGGCATGAGCCTGCTGTGTCCCCCTTTGCCTGGCAAAGCAATAACGCTATTCTTCTCTACTTTACCCCAAACTCTGTCTCCAAGATTCGATTCAGCACCAGTGCACAGAGGCCAAGTTTTCAACATCATTTCCTAGACTTTACTTCAATAAATGTTGAAATCTTAGAACAAACTAAAAACAAACATTAGAGTATCTTGTGAAGACCTTATTTGTTTACCCAACTTTCATCATAGGTGTGCTCATTGCTTCTGGGGTCTTTTTGTTGCTGGACACAAGTTTGTGTGCCCAACGCACAGTGAGGTCAAACAAACTGAAACGTCAGAGTTTGGAGCAGAGAAAGGTTTATTGCATTCTCCAAGCAAGGAGAATGGGTGTCTTGGGCTCAAAAAACCAGAATTCCCTGATGATTTTCAGGGAGAAGTTTTTAAAGGCAAAATTTGGGGTGAGGGCTACAGGGTGTGTGACTTTCTTCTAATTGGCTGGTGATGAGGTAACACGGTGGCGCTCCAGGAATCTTGTGTTCAGCTTGAAGTTACCATCCCTCCACCTGGGTGGGGGCCTTAGTTCCTGCAGAAGAACTCAAAAATATTGTTATCTATATTCCTTCTGGAGGACCCAGGACCCTTGCCCCAAGGCTGTACTATTGTTTGTTTGTTTGTTTCTTTTTTTTTTAATTGGGGTATAGTTGTTTTACAATGTTGTGTTAGCTTCTACTGTAAAGCGAGGTGTAGTAGTTCCCTGTGCTATACAGCAGGTTCTCATTAGTTATCTATTTTAAACATATTAGTGTATATATGTCAATCCCAATCTCC
This sequence comes from Pseudorca crassidens, assembly GCF_039906515.1. Classification (NCBI taxonomy): domain Eukaryota; kingdom Metazoa; phylum Chordata; class Mammalia; order Artiodactyla; family Delphinidae; genus Pseudorca; species Pseudorca crassidens. The sequence continues at coordinate 172,989,601 of NC_090297.1, read as the reverse complement.
CAGTTCATCCCACTCCCCCCTTCCCCCGCTTGGTGTCCATACGTTTGTTCCCTACATCTGTGTCTCTATTTCTGCCTTGCAAGCCAGTTCATCTCTACCATTTTTCTAGATTCCACACATATGTGCTAATATACAATATTTGTTTTTCTCTTTCTGACTTACTTCACTCTGTATGACAGTTTCTAGGTCCATCCACATCTCTACAAATGACCCAATTTCGTTCCTTTTTATGGCTGAGTAATATTCCAAAAACAAAGGAGGAGCACTCAAGAAACAATAGTACATGGTACATATATATCATGTACTATTGTTTCTTGAGTGCTCCTCCTTTGTTTCTGCATTCCCTCCTTTCCCTGACTTGCGACTGTTTGAACCTGCCCTTTGGAACCCAGGGAAGATCATGGAGGCTGTATGAAGCCTATTTTCTACAAACAAGAAATGGCGGACACCGAAAGGATCTGGACCCAGGAGTCCCACAGTGTCCTGCTAGGTTTCGATTTCTTTGAGGCCCTTTCAGCTGCCTGAGCAAGAAAATATGTGTGTATACTAACCCATGTATATACATGTATCTATAAACATCTAAATCCAACTGTGTCTCTATTAAATTAAACTTGAGTTCACAGTGATGTCTCCAACTTTAGCCCATTACCACTTGGATTATTCTAGCCTCCTCCCCTTGCTTATTCATAAACCCTCATTCAAAAAGTAAGAAATCTGGCTCCCATTGTGTGTCATCAATTTACTTAATTTTTCAAATCTGGTGTAGATACGTGGTATCGAAATTGTTAACCCATATGCCCTCAGACTACTTGATCAGCTAGAGTAAAGTGCTTATGTTCAGTTTCTTTTGCTTTTAACTTACAGGCTCAATTCATTTCCAAGATTACTGCAATCAGCACCTTTTCTCCCACCTCCTTCAGTAAGTTTGTTTTATACATTTGTAATACAGCTAAATTCTCTTGTCAAACTCTATATTCTTTACTGGGAGTCCCTGAACTCCTAAATGATTCTTTTAAATTTGCATTTAAAAGTTTCACTCTTTGCGCAATGAACTTCTGTGTTTGACAAATGCATAATGCCATATTTTACCATTACAATATCATCAAGAATGGTTTTACTAGCCTAAGAATCCTTTGTGCGTCAACTATTCATCTTTCCCACCATTCTCGAAATCCCTGGCAACCACTGATATTTTTTCTATATCTATAGTTTCGATTGTTACAGAATCACTGTTGGTTCACAACCTCCTTGGAAGCTTCCTGAGTGTAATCTGTAACTGGGCCCTGTACACGCAGGGCAAGGCAAGACCAAAGAAAGAGGTAGATCACTTCAGATTGGTAGGTGGCAGGTTTAATAAGCAAGGGAACTTACATAGAAGGCTTGTCTTGGCGGGCCACAACTGGAGTAGATTCCCACACCCACCCACCAAATCTTAAATATTTATTTAAAGACCTTCACCCGGTTCAGTCACATATACCATCCAGATAGTCTCAACACCACATTTTTATCTGGAGGCTGTATCCTTGAGACGGCTTCTGAGAACAGGGAAGGGGAACAAAACACACCTTCCAAAGACAGGGGGCTGGGTGGAGAGTCTCCAAGTACCTGGCTCCAGCTCAAGGGTCAACTGGAGGTCACATCTGCATCATGATCTCCTTCAACAATCACACACTATGCAGACTTTTTAGATGGGTGTCTTTTATTTATCGGTATACACTTAAGGTTTCTCCATATATTTTTGTTCTTGATAGTTCTTTTTTTAATTTTTTCCCCCCTTTTTTTTTTTTTTTGTGGAACACGGGCCTCTCACTGTTGTGGCCTCTCCCGTTGCAGAGCACAGGCTCTGGACGCGCAGGCTCAGCGGCCATGGCTCACGGGCCCAGCCGCTCCGCGGCATGTGGGATCTTTCCGGACTGGGGCACAAACCCGTGTCCCCTGCATCAGCAGGCAGACTCTCAACTACTGCGTCACCAGGGAAGCCCGATAGTTCTTTTTTTTAAATTAATAGAGCATATTTTAGAGCAGTTTTAAGCTTACAGAAAAACTGAACAGAAAATACTGAGAGTTCCCATATACCTCTTCTGCACACACTGGTGTAGTACATTTGTTACAATGAATACACCAATACTGATATTTTGTTATTAACCAAAGTCCATAGTAACACTAGTGTTCACTCTTTGTATCATACAGTTATATGGGTTTTGACAGATAAGAAATGTCTACCATTACAGTATTGTATAGAATATTTTCACTGGCCTAAAAATTTCCGCTGCTTCATCTATTCTTCCGCTTTCCCCTTTCCCCTGCTATGCTAAACCCCTGGCGAGCACTGATACTTTCACTGCCTCTGTAGTTTTAGCTTTCACAGAATGTTATATAGTTGGAATCACAAGTATGTATCCTTTCCAGACTGTCTTCTTTCACTTAGCTCTATACACCTAAGGTTCTTCTATGTGTTTTCATGGTGAGAGAGTTCATTTCCATTTATCTCTGGATAATATTGCAATGTATGGACATACTTTGGTTTAACCATTCACCTATTGAAGGTGTTTTACTTCCAACTTTTTGCAATTATGAATAAAGCTTCTATAAATACTTGTGCATAGGATTTTGTGGTGACATAAAATTTCAACTCACTTGGGTGAATATCAAGGAGCACGATTACTAGATTATACAGTAAGAATATGATACGTTTTGTAAAAAATGGCAAAGCCGCCTTCCAAAGTGGCTCTTAGCAGTGTCTTTTACAGAGTAGTTTTTAATTTTAATAAATTCAACTTATCAATGTGTTTTTCTTCATGGATTATGGTTTTGGTGTTGTATCTAGAAACTCACTGCCAAATCAAAGCACCCCTAGATTTCATTCTATATTATCTTCTAGAAATTTTATAGTTTTGCATTTTACATTCAGGTCAATGATTAATTTTGTGTTAACTTTTTTGAGATGCGTAATGTCTCTTTTTATATTCCTGTTTATTTTCATTTTTTGGCATATGCACATCCAATTTTTACACTACCATTTATTGAAAAGACTATCCTTTATCCACTGAATGGCCTTTGCAACTCTAATTGGTTGGCTAATTTTGTCTGGGTCTATTTCAGGCTCTGTATTCTGTTCCATTGATTGATGTGTCTATTCTTTCAACAATACATGCTGCCTTGATGAAAGCAGCTTTGTAATAAGTCTTGAAGTCAGGTAGTGTTATTCATCCAACCTTGTTCTCCAATATTACGTTGGCTATTCTGGGCCTTTTGACTTTCCATATATACTTTAGAATCAGTATGTCAAAATTCTCAAAATAGTGTACTGGTATTTTGATCTGGAATTCATTAAATACATAGGAAAATTTGGAAAGAATTGACATCTTGACAATATTTAGTCTTCCAATCTATGAACATGGAATATCTCTCTATTTATTTAGGTATTGATTTTTTTTCATCAGAGTCTTATAGTTGACTGCATATAGGTCCTAAACATCCTTTGCTAGATTTATACTAAAGTATTTCGTTTTTTGGTGCTAATGTAAACAGTATTGTGTTTTTAATTTCAAATTCCAATTGTTCATTGCTGGTATATTGACAAAGCAATTGACTTTTATATATTAATGTTATATTCTGTGACTTTGCTGTATTTGCTTATTAAATTTCAGTTTTTTGTCTATTCCTTGAGATTTCTGTACATAGACAATCATGTCATATGTGAACAAATAATAGTTTCTCATTTTGAAATATGTATGTCTCTTCTTTCTTTCTTTCTATATCTCTTCTTCTTTCTAATCTTAATGCATTAGTTCAAATTTCCTTTATAATGGTAATTAAGAGTGGTGAGAGAAGACATCCTTTCCTTGTTCTCAGATTTAGTGAGAAAGCAGCCAATTGCTCATCATTAAGGATGATGTTGATGATGTTGGCTATAGGTGGTTGGTAGACATCCTTTATCAGATTAAGATTTTTTCTTTCTATGTGTAGGTTGCTGAGCATTTTTATCATGAATGGGTGTTGGATCTTGTAGAATAACTTTTTGGCATCCATTTATATGATCATATTCTTTTTCTTTTTTTTAGCCTCATGATGTTGTGGGTTACATTAACTGATCTTCAAATATTGAATCAGCCTTTTATACCTTGAATAAATCCCAATTGGTCAGAGTACATAATTCTTTTTATGCATTTTTGCATTAGATTTGTTAATATTTTGTTGAGGATTTTTGCTTCTATGTTTTTTTGAGAAATGCTGTTCTACAGTTCTCCTTTCTTATAATGCTGTTACCTCATTTTGTTATTGGGTGATGCTGACCTAATAGAACAAGTTAAAAAGTGGTTATTTGCTTCTATTATCTGGGTAAAACTGTAGAGAGTTGGTATCATCTTTTTTTATATATTTGGTAAAATTCACCAGGAAAACCATCTGTACCGGGTGCTTTCTCTTTCAGAAGTTATTAATTATTATCTCAATTTCTTTAATAGATATAGGGATAGACAGATTATATATTTTCTTTGTGTGAATTTTGGTTGTTTATATCTATCAGAGAATTGCTCTATTTCCTCTAAATTATCAAATTTGTGGACATCAAGTTTTCATAATTTTCCTTTATTATATTTTTGATATCAAAGAGATAAGTTATGATTATTCATCCTCTTTCATTTATGATATTAGGAATTTGTTTCTTTTTTCCTTGCTTAGCCTGGATAGATTATGATAAATCTTACTGATCTTTTCAAAGAACTTACTTTTGGTTTTATTTATTTTCTCTATTGATTTCCTGTTTTTTAATTTCATTTATTTCTGCACTAATTGTTATTATTCATTTTCTTCTGCTTGTTTAACAGTTTAGTGTCTGACCACCTATCTTTATCCTAGAGACCCCTTTACCAAGTAGGCACTTCCAAAGATCCCTGCTACTTATTACTATGACTAACCACAATTTACCTCTGAAATTAAAATCTAGTAATTGTTCTCAAGGATCCTTTTTAGTGGAAATCTCATCATCCATCTACCTTCCTTGCTTAAACAGAATAGCCACCGCAGTATTTCTGAGATACTGGTATTTCCTTCTTTGATGTATTTCTCAATTTTTTTTAAAGTGTTTTCTGTGGCTTCCTGTGTTAACAGAGAAGTTTATACATAATACATCCATTCTAATATTTCTAATTCTCCACCTCACGTGAAGGAATATCTGGCATTTTAGTTTCATTTAACAAAGTCACAAATGAATTCAGCTTTCAGTCAAGTTACTGCTCAATCAGTTACATGCAGACCTTTGCATTAACACACTGAATTTATCAACAGAATCTCAGTAGTCACAACCATTTCAATAAAATCAATCATATCTAAACATTGTTTCTCCTTCTTGGGTCTAGCATCCTCAGAATCTACTGCCACACAGATCTACAGCTAACCAATTAGAAAAATCTTGCAACTGTGTTTCACTGTGAAAACATTTTCTTATTTGCTTTTTAAAGTGCTCCCTCCCTCACACCAAGTTCATGCTGGGATTTGACTTTATAAGTCTAGCAAGGGGATGTGGTGAAGGTGGAACATAAGAAAAATTGAATTCCTCTTGCCAGGTGATTGTCTCAGGCAGGCTTTCTTTCAGGGTCTTAAAACAAGACAGGACATCTTCATTGTGCAGAGGAGGAGGTTAGCATGGGATGCCCAGTGAAACCTGTGGATCCAGCAAAATTTGGGTCATCTGAATCTTCCCATACATCTTCATTCCATTCCAGAAAGTCCACAGAGTTATGTTCCTCTTCAAAAGTGCTCTAACTTTCCCTTAAGGAATCTGGTAAATATTTAAATAAAAAATAAATGGATGTATACATACTATTATATATAAAATAGGTAAACAACAAGAACCTATGGTATAGGTAGGGAACTACACTCAATATCTTATAATTACTTATAATGGAAAAGAATCTGAAAAAGAATATATATATATATATTTACACATATATATAACACTTTGCTATATACTTGAAACTAATACAATATTGTAAGTTAACTATACCTTGATAAAAAAATAATAAATCGATCTTCTGCCCATTTTCTGATTGTGTTGTTTGTTTTTTGGTACTGAGCTGCATGAGCTGTTTGTATACTTTGAATCTTGCCCTTATCAGTCACATCATTTGCAAATATTTTCTCCCAATCTGTGGGTTGTCTGTTTGTTTTGTTTATGGTTTCCTTTGCTGTGCAAAAGCTTTTAAGTTTCATTAGGTCCCATTTGTTAATTTTTGTTTTTATTTTCATTACTCTAGGAGGTGGATCAAAAAAGATATTGCTGTGATTTATGTCAAAGAATGTTTTGTCTATGTTTTCCTCTAAGAGTTTTATAGTATCTGGTCTTACATTTAGGTCTTTAATCCATTTTGGGTTTATTTTTTTGGTATGGTGTTAGACCATGTTCTAATTTCATTCTTTTACATGAAGCTGTCCAATTTTCCCAGCAACACTTATTAAAGAGACTGTCTTTTCTCCGTTGTACATTCTTGCCTCCTTTTTTGTAGATTAACTGACCACAGGTGCGTGGGTTTATTTCTGGGCTTTCCATCCTGTTCCACTGATCTATATTTCTGTTTTTGTGCCAGTACCATACTATTTTGATTACTGTAGCTCTGTAGTGTAGTCTGAAGTCAGGGAATCTGATCCTTCCAACTCCATTTTTTAAATAGGCATTTCTCCAAAGAAGACATACAGATGGCCAAAAAGCACATGAAAAGATGTTCAACATCTCTGATTATTAGAGAAATGCAAATCAAAACTACAAGATATCACCTCACACCAGTAAGAACGGTCAGCATCAAAAAGTCTTCATACATGGGCTTCCCTGGTGGTGCAGTGGTTGAGAGTCCACCAGCCGATGCAGGGGACACGGGTTCGTGCCCTGGTCCGGGAAGATCCCACATGCCGTGGAGCGGCTGGGCCCGTGAGCCATGGCCGCTAAGCCTGTGCGTCCGGAGGCTGTGCTCTGCTACGGGAGAGGCCACAATGGTGAAAGGCCCACGTACAGCAAAAAAAAAAAAAGCCTTCAAACAATAAATGCTGGAGAGGGTGTGGAGGAAAGGGAGCCCTCCTACACTGTTGGTGGGAATGTAAATTGGTACAGCCACTATGGAGAAAAGTATGGGGGTTCCTTAAAAAACTAAAAATAGAACTACCATATGACCCAGCAACCCCAATCCTGGGCAGATATCTGGAGAAAACCATAATTCGGAAAGATATATGCACCCCAATGTTCACTGAAACACTATTTACAATAGCCAAGATATGAAGTAACCTAAATGTCCATTGACAGATGAATAGATAAGGAAGATGTGGTACATATACACAGTGGACTATTAGTCACAAAAAAGAATGAAATAATGCCATTTGCAGCAACATGGATAGACCTAGAGTTTATCATACTAAGTGAAGTAAGTCCGACAGAGAAAGACAAATATCATATGATTATCACTTATATGTGGAATCTAAAAATATGATACAAATGAACTTATTTACAAAACAGAAACTGACTCACAGACTTAGAAAACAAACTTATGGTTACCAAAGGGAAATGGTAGGGGGGAGGGATAAATTAGGAGTTTGAGATTAGCAGATACAAACTACTATATATAAAATAATCAACGACCTACTATATAGCACAGGGAACTCTACTCAATATACTGTAATAACGTCAATGGGAAAAGAATTTTAAAAAGAATATATGTATATGTATAACTGAATCACTTTGCTGTAGACCTGAACCTAACACAACATTGTTAATCAACTATACTCCAATATAAAATAAACATTTTAAAATTTTTAAAAAATTTTAAATCAAAATCCAGCAATTGAAAGAATCAAATGTTGAGTTTGCTTTTCGGCTACATTTATGTTCTGGAAGCAAGTATTAAGAGGTTCTTTAGAATGCTTATACAAATTTCATGGTTCTCTCAGACGATGCCATATTCTGAGAATTTAGGATTTTGAGTATACCATTTCTTTTCTCTAAGCCTTCCTGCATAATTAAAAGCATGAAACCAATCCCTTATTCTTATATAGTGTATCTGAATAGCGTGTTGGTCCCCCAATAAGCTTGCTTTCAACAAGTATTTTATTCAAAGCAGTTACAGGAAATGCATGTATTTATTTTGTCACTGGGTGCCGTGTGATAAAGCTTCAGGCTAGCTGAATTCTTATTGTCTTCAGGATTGTCCTGCCAGATAACAAAATACAGTTTCCCCATGTATTGGAGGTATGCTGCCTGCAACCACTTACAGTCCATCTATGTATGCTCTGAGGCCTTAGTTGCAACCAGAAAATTCACTTTGCCTCATTTATGCAAAAATTGCATTTGTTAAAGAATATTAGAAAAGCTTGATATATAGAAAGTACACGGGAGTAATCTTGATTCTTCTCCTCTAGAAACACATCCTCAAGTCTCAAGAGAACTGGCCTCTTGAAGAAAGTGCTGGTGCCGCACATTCCATCATTAAGCATAAAACAAAATGTGCTCACCTGTACGAAACCACTGCCAGGCACCAATTCCACTTCTGCCTCAGAAAATCAATCAATCACACAACTCTCAATGTTCTTCCAATACTTTGTTACAAACTCTACAAGCAACACTGGAGTTGCTGTCCAAAGTCCTCACCACCGGTCACCTGCTGTGAATCAAATCTCTGTGCGTCTGACTGGCAGAGTATAGGTCACACATCCACCTTTTATATGCTAGGGAGTCTGAGAATTCAAATCCTGGTTTCTATTTGTGAACGATGGGACTCATGGAAATCTTACCGTTATGGAAACACTATTCAAGAGGTGATCGCAAATACAAGTGTCAATTACAGTAACCAGCTACCACTAATAGACTCATTCTTACCCATTTTGGTTTGCGTCACACAAGCTGCACTGTTGATGTCGTCATGACTCCTGGCTTCACCATTCACTGTTCATTGCACACTTGCGGGAAAAGTCTGTCTCCTTTCCTGTTCTTTTGAGTAGACCCAATTCATGACTAACTACAAGCAAGTAGTTATTAATAAGTGTGATGTGGAGTTTTATTCGCTGTGATTTCAGACTCTAAATTATGACTGAGAGTTTGATACCCTTTGATTTTGAAAAATGACTCCACCTTTAAAAAGGACTCTTTCTTTGGCCTCAGGTCAGAATTAATGGTGTGAGAAGAGTCACAGCATCAATAAAGACCCCAGCTCCAGGATGCTGGCATTGGTCTCTACCTGTGCCAGCCATGGCCCTGCCACACCTGTTATTAAAAGAGATGCTCAGGCAGCAGAGCAAGCAGCAACAGAGACAACAGCTGCGGGAAAACCCCAGCAGCCAAGAAGAGCAGGTAATTACCTCTGCTCTCTAGAGCATAATTTCTTAACCAGGGATTGTTGAAAAATCCACCTGCTGGGCCCCACTCCAGCCAAGGTACTGATCAGGTAGATCTGAGGTAGTTCCTGGGCACTCTAATTTATAGACAAACAAATAAATGTTTCATGTGATTCTGAAATAAGCTCTTTGTTTAAAACACTGCTGTAATAGAGGGAAAATTTACCTTTTTTCAGTAGAGATAAGAAGAGGAGGGCAGATATTCTGTATTTGGTTAATACCTACAAGGAAAGATAAGATTGGGAGTGCCTGCCTTTGGCTGCAATCTCAGAAGGAACACTGTGTAGAAGTAGGTGGGAGGACATAAAAGCAATAGAAAGAATTACAGCTCTACTTCTTCAATATTCTGGCAATCAAAATACTGAAATGAACATAAAAATATCTGAACTCCGACCACAATGAACAGATTGCAATATTTTTTTTATTATTTTGAGGTAGTTTTGCTTTACATCTATGTTTCTTTAAAGTCCATTTGTTAATATTTCTTGTGTGATAGCTAATTAGCTGAAAGATAAAACTTTAGATAGGAAATTGAATCTTTGATCTATCTTTTCAGAATATAATTTATGGTATGTCTTATTACTCCTATGGGATACATGCTTCCTGTCATTTTGTACGCAAATAATTCTATAAATTAAATGTGGGAATGAACCCATGCATATGCAATTTCCAATAGAACACCGTATCAGTATTGGATATTTCATCATTTCTCTCTTTAGTTATCCCCTTTGAGGTTCTAAATCCTAAAGTTTAAATGAAACAATAACTAGACAGATACTATTCCTCACACACTTCCCTCCAGCAGCTCTTTTGGAAGTTTAAAGAGAATCAGAGAGTTTCATTTCTACAGGTATCACTTCCTGTAGAAATGTAACATTTCTACAGGAAATGTTACATTCAGATGTTACTAATCTTAGGCTCAAAGTTCTTGAACAAATTGATAAGATCTTTGTAGGAGGACAAACTATAGGGTTTTGAAACCCGAACAACAATGACTGTGGAGGCGCAGATCTTAACCTCTATGTATTGAGGGCAGCGTTAAGTTGATTAGTTATCTGGGTTTGATTTGGGGGGCTCCATGTTTCTGTTGACCCCTTTTGTTCAGTGCCTTATGCATGAAGCTGCTGAGTTTTTAATCTCCCATATTCTATCACAGTCTCCATTAGAAATGTAATCACTCAACTGTCAAATCTATTTTGAAAGGATTTTGGAGAGAGAATACAGCAATTTATTCTTTACTTCTCTGAAATGATCTTTTCTGAAAATTGCACTACAAGAACACACAGGGGATAGTGTAATACAATCTCTGATAGCATTAGTTTGCTAACCTTGTCCAATCAAGAGATTCTTTTTACAAAGGTTTATCATATTACCTCATTTCATGGTGGTAGTGCCCTCTTTGAAAAAAAAATCACCTGTTCAGGGAAATGCAAAGAAAATAATATCTTGGAAGGGTAAACACGTATTCTCGTGTCTTCAGGGTAACATGAGCAATGCCGCAGGCATCTGATGCTGGCACACCATCAGTCCACTATCATACACAATACACAAATACATACATTTCCCTGAATGTAAAGTGCACGATAATCAAGCCAATCAGATCCAAAATACTCACTTGTACAGACTGGATGGCAGAGATTTCCATCCAGCTTTGTAATCAGAGCAATTGGCGCTCTAAATTAGCAATGCGTGGAGTGTGAGTGCAGGGAGAAGGCATAAAGACCATAAAAACTAGGAAATTCCAAGTGGTGATCTGCACAGACAATAAAATTCATTCTAAGAAACATTAACAGTGTTTGAGGTAGTGCTTTTAAAATTTTTGGAAGCAGCCTCATGGTTTGAATGAGAGCTAATATTTTGAGATCCTGGATCTTTTGTTATGAAAGCCAGCTGTTCATGCCATGGGTGAGGGAGGAATCTTTGACGCAAATAGTCCAAGATGGTAGAGCACGTAACACACGCACATGACACGAGACAGATGACAGTTTACTAGTCACATACACTCACAGCCTGGGGGAGGAGGACCCTGCATGCCACGCAGGGCCATATGGGGTTTCAACTCGGAGCAGAGTAAAGAAGCAGAGACTGTAGAAGGCAGGCTTTGTAGTAACAAGAGGATGGAGGGACCCTTGGTTGCCAATCATTCTGGCTTATTTGAATAATTCTGTGTGCTGGGAGGGAACTTACACCCACTACTCAAGGATAAGCAGAATCTGTGCCTGGTCCTCATAATAAAGGACGGGTGTTTGGCTAAAGTTTCTTCTCCAAGCAGTCAGAGAGGGGAGTGAGGAGGGGAACTGGTGGTTTGGCCATTTGGAGCCCACCTGATTTTTCTAGATGTCAAGGCCACACTTAACATCTTCTGACTCTTAACTTCAGGCCCTAATCCACATCTTTGAATAAGTTAAAAAATATTAGGTAGTACTCTATATTATTTTCTTCTCATTTGGATCACTATATCCCTGGTGACTACTACCTGGAATATAATTAACCTATGTAGAAATTTTAGGTCCTAAAATCTGTGCTTACTTGGTTTATTCATTTTGGAAACATCATTTATTTCTGAATTAAAACCTAGTTTTATTTGATACTTATGTGAAATTCCCATTGTAAAAAGGTTGATATTAAAATTAAAGATATGTTTTACTATATCCAAACAGCAGATCTGTGAATTTATCATTAAACAGGTAAATAAGGAAAAAATCACACATTTGGGTTTTAAAAGTCCAGTGGTTCACACTCAACACTGCTTCACCAAGAAGTTGGCCTCAGGTGGAATTAGGTAATGGCTATTCTATGTCCTCATTTTCTACAATGAAGCAATGCTTAACACTGTTGGTATATTATGGACATTTAGTCCTGCCTTTCAAAATCATTCTGCTACTTTAATTAATGTGACTTCTTTGTAAGACAATCAGATTTGAAATAGCACACTTCTTTGTAAATCATATATTATTTTAGTAAATTTTGATCTAAGATCTTAGAGTGATCCTTCAAAGTCATTCAAAAAAGCAAACATGTTTAGTGAGAACATTTAACATCGCTGTGTTAGACTCACTGCGATATTTTGGCATGCTACACTTCAGAAACCATTGAAGGCATGGGTGACTGTCCATGGTGTCCCATGTAAAAAATATACCTTCACTATGATTTATGCATGAAAAAAATTTTAACTCAATATACACAAACATACACACCATTAAGTTATACCAGAAACATATTATTGCAAGGAAATTTCATTTTTAAAGGAAATAAAAATAGATTGTATTTGAAAGTTTATGAGTATCTCACTACTAAAATATAAAGAGATAAGTATGTAAGTTAACTCCTCCAAATAAAATATCATCCTTGCAATTAACAATCTATCCACTAAGTATGTCCTTCCAAATGAATTATATTATAATATTATTTTTAAAAGAATATATTACAGAATTCTGCCTGTAAAAAGTAACCATGCCCCTGTTGAAAACCACACTGACATTTACGTACTTCAAATGAGGCAGAATCCATACTACAATGTTAGTGTGGCAGAATATAGTCACACTGATATTACTAGTTTCTTGTGCTACAGTAAAAAAAAAAAATCCTATGTAATTTTAAAGACAGAGCACATGATCTGAACCATAGTTTAATATAACTGGATGCAGGGTTTAAGAACTTTACTATGAAATTAAATTTGTGATATTATTTCAGGTATCATGCTGATGATTATATGTAACACAAAAGTTAAATAACCTTAATAAATATTTATTATTGGCTCACGTAGTTGAAATACTCTTAAGTAAGGTGAGTTTCAGGCATGAATCAGTTAAGTGGTAGGATACTTTCATAACTGCTGTTCTCTGTGAGCTGCCTTATTCCTTTGATTTGCTCTTGGGAACTGAAACCGTGATGACTAGATTTCCTGCATACTTCTAGACGGAAAGGGGGAGCATCCTTCCAAGCCATAGGACCATTACCCTAATCTTTGCCCTTATCAGGCTGATTTATACTATATGGACATGGTTGAATCAATTATTCCAGCTGAAGAATTCCAGGTTCTCATTGACTTAAATTCAGAGTCTTTTTTTACATGATCACTTTGACCAGGGGAATGGCATTACCTTGAATGTGTAAGACCATCAAGGAACCTGGGAAGGGTCAAAATTAGATTAGATGAAGTGGAACTTGATGATAACCACAATGTCTACAATAATGGTGAAGTATTATGCCAGGAGTTTTCCAGGAAATGTAAAGTACAATTTTACCAAATATTAAGAACCAGAAAATTAAATACATATATATATATATACACATATATATCACTAATCTATAACTGTGAATTTCCTTGTGGAATAAAACATCCTCCCCACACATTGGGGAAAATAAATTTGTTTTAACATGATGCTTTACATGACCAATATTATTAAAAGACAATTTTCTAGTTTTTTAAACATATGTTTCAAATGGAAAAAAGAATCTTACAGAAATTACCTTTTTATTATTGATTTTTCTGATAAAATAATACAAGTCCATTTAAAACAATATGGAAATATGGGAATCAGTAAAGAATAAAATTAATATCACTGTTAATTTTGACTTACAGTGTTCAATTTATCAATATAGTGGTATGTTTTACTTCAGTCTTTTTTTCTATGTATATATAATAATAAAATTTTAAAAATGATTTTGGTATCACACTGTACAATATACCTTTTATCTCAAATTATGCTTTCTTCACTCATAGTATTAAGTTATGAGCATTTTAGGATAAAGAAGATGTGGCACATATATACAATGGAATATTACTCAGCCATAAAAAGTAATGAAATTGAGTTATTTGTAGTGAGGTGGATGGACCTAGAGTCTGTCATACAGAGTGAAGTAAGTTAGAAAGAGAAAAACAAATACCATATGCTAACACATATATATGGAATCTAAAAAAAAAAAAAAGGTCATGAAAAACCTAGGGGCAAGACGGGAATAGAGATGCAGACCTACTAGAGAATGGACTTAAGGACACGGGGAGGGGGAAGGGTAAGCTGGGACAAAGTGAGAGAGTGGTAGTGTATATATGGACATATATACACTACCAAATGTAAAATAGATAGCTAGTGGGAAGCAGTCGCATAGCACAGGGAGATCAGCTCAGTGCTCTGTGAACAGCTAGAAGGGTGGGATAGGGAGCGGCGGGGAGGGAGGGAGATGCAAGAGGGAAGAGATATGGGGATATATGTATATGTATAACTGATTCACTTTGTTATAAAGCAGAAACTAACACACCACTGGAAAGCATTTATGCTCCAATAAAAACATTAGAAAAAAATTATGAGCCTTTTATATTGTCATTAAGTATTCTTCCTATGCCTGTTTAATCAATGCATGTTGCACTAGATGGATTTGCCATTGTATATTTAACCATTTTCCCTATTGTTTTGTCATCTCCCTTACTACTGAGAATAATATCGCAATGGATATCCTTACTCATAATCCTTTCTTCACATTCTTTATTTTTATTTTAGGATTTTCTTCTTTGTAAATACTACCGTTACTTTAGGAATATGTGTTTCCTGTTTTACTGTTAATGTGTTGTCCCATCTTAATGAATACTTTAACCACTCTATTCTCACCTGTTCTGATTTTGATATATATCAACTGGATATATATCAATTTGATGTGGACACAACAAATATTATTTTGCAAATGCTTACAATTTTCTATGCTTCTGAGGTTGAAAACTAAAGGCAAAAATCTCATAAAAGACAAATATGTACCATAGAGGTTAGTGGATTGGAGGGAATAGCAAGGGAGGAGAGTGGGGGAGGGAGGCATTGGGAAGGAATGTGCTAATATTCTATAGTCCCCTGGAATATTATAACTTTTTGTGGAATATCATGGTTCAAACCAAGATTTGTTTTCTATATTTCTACCATATTCTTATACATAAAAATCTAGTTAAAGTATACTATTTTTATAAAAAGGGCATATTCTACAAGCATCCAAGTTTTGAAAACACTTTTTATATTTTATCAGAGTTTAAGTTTTTAAAATGATACATATGAAAATGAATTTTTTTTTGATGGACAAACTAGAAGTGATACAAAACAGAAGAAATTATTATTTTTATTTTATTTAACAAAATAATATTATCACTGGTTGCATTCTTATTTAGATGCTTTAAAAGAACCATGAGGATATGGCTTTAGGACATAAGAAAAGGTTTTGTTTACATTTTGAATACATATTCTAGTCTAGTCATCTTTTGGGTGAGATTTAATACTTCATTCATTCTATGTGTTTGGATGAAGCAGTATAGTTTTATTCTTCTGCCTCTTTTGGTATCAAAATAGGATGACAGGATAAATAAAATACTTTGTTAAATTTCAAGAGAAAATTCAATATCTATTGTCATTTTGAATGGCAAGACATTTATCTTACAAGTTCATATGGTGAATTGAAAATGGAAAACAAGCCTGGTTACCAAATATGGATTTGTCAATTATGAGAAAGATACCCTAAAATATAAAGAAAAAGAATTGTAATTATCTATGTCCAATATGAAAATTAATCCATTCAAATTGCTTTTTTTGTTTCCCTGGTCTCCTGTCCTTCTGTCTGAATGAAGCAGGTACTTATAATTACATGCAGTGGTGCACAGGGTCCTCCTTCTCCCTGATACCAAGCTTTAATGAATTTCATTATTCTTTTTTAATTTACATACTCTTGCAGAATGAAGATTCCCAAATCATTAACTAATTTGATATGTCTGAAATACCAATTCAATTGTCTGGTCCCCTGAGATTTTCAAATATCTTGTTCAAACACCTCTTAACTTAGTTTCTTAATTAGATACACTGTGATGGATGGGCTTTTATATCATAGTCTCAGAGGGACAGCGAATCAGCCTAATTTTTATGACAATTTAGGAGACTTAGATTAAAAGTCATTTAAAACAATCAGTCAAAATATTGGGAAAAAATATTTAGGGTCCCATGAATAAGTGTGTAATTTATACAGATCTGAGGTAAGATAATAAATGTTAAGAATGCTAATCATATTCTGATAGTGAATAACAAATATTGCTGAATGAGATCTAAAAATATGTGGTTTTTTGGTTATAAGGAATAATGCTACTTTACAAAGATATATCAGGTTTATAGAGAAAAGAAGTAAGATATTAGGGATTACAATAAACAATACTGTGAAAATTGCTGAGACTTTCAAAGGCCCTATTTTTCTGCTATCCTCCACGGGGCTAAAAAGAATATCATTTTTTTCTATGTCATTCCTTCTATTTTGATATTTACTTCTATGTAAAGTGAATATAAAATAATATGTCCATGTTAAAAAAACAAGATTGAATAAAAGAGGGACTTCTCTGGTGGCACAGTGATTAAGAATCTGCCTGCCAATTCACGGGACACAAGTTCGATCCCTGGTCTGGGAAGATCCCGCATGCCATAGAGCAACTAAGCCCATGCGCCACAACTACTGAGCCTGCGCTCTAGAGCCCCCGAGCCACAACTACAGAGCCCATGTGCCACAACTACTGAAGCCTGCAAATGCCTAGAGCCCGTGCTCCACAACAAAGAGAAGCCACTGCAATGAGAAGCCTGCGCAATGCAGTGAAGAGTAGTCTCTGCTGGCCGCAACTAGAGAAAGCCTGTGTGCAACAACGAAAACCCGACGCAGCCAAAACTAAATTAATTAATTTAAATAAAAAAGATTGAATAAAAGAGTTCTATATGCGTTTTGCTAAAAGTTGTCTATATTTTATAATGGTAATATATGTGTAAGGTTTTGATATTCTGATATATATAAATATCAGAATTCTCTTTTATAGATCATATTTTAGAAAATTTGATTTAAACTTCTCAAGATTTTTTGCATTTTAAAATGCTTAATTTATTTTTATTAATAAATTTAGTTCTCCCTAGTCACTGAGGGGAAAACATCAGGCTATATATAGTGTCACTTTCTACAAACTAATGAGTACAATGTACTTGAACGTTATGGTAATGACAATTTTAGAGAAATATTGGAAATATTAATTTTGTTATATTACGCCATTTTATAAGGACCTGGAAAGGACCAGGTACTCAAAAATTACGTGCTAAAAGAAAGTATTCTGAAGTACATTTTCATCATCAGGATGTTCACTAAACTGTGTATTTTCAGCCTGGCAAAGAATTGTAGTTGTGGTGAAATGATGCATTTATATTTCAAAAGCCAAAATGATTAAAAACACAAAAGCAATTAAGTATTTAATATTCTCACACGTATTTTATTTGGTGTAATATAACAACCTATAAACAATTTTTATAGTATGCATTATTTTCTATGTAACTTCAATATAAACTAATCTGTTTTAGGTGATACCTCAAGCAAGTGATGGCTTTTAAATTATAGCCAATAGACAAACTGTTTAGTTTAAGCATCTGAGGTTGGAATTTCCAGGAATGGCTTATTGGAATCTCTTGGATGAAACAGGATGATGAGGTGGCAAGAACATTAAACTGGAATCAGGACTTAAGGTTTCGGTTATGGTTTTGCCCCTGAAATTTATAAAAATATATATTACATAGTAAAATACTTAAAAGAAAATCTACTGTATTAATTTTCCTGGAGAATCTAATAGCTAGAAATATTTTCATATGGGAAAATATCTAAATAAAATAAATATGTTTGCTATATTATCAATGATAGGTAATTTTTTGATGAGTATTTGCATAATCCTTTAGCTTACAGGTAAGATACAGATCACCATTTTTAAAAGATAGAAGTTTATATCTATATCTGTATATCTTCCTATTAAATCTTATCTACTTCTCTATTCTTCTTATCTACTTCTCTATTTGAACGACCTTTTTGGCCAAGCCAATATATGGATGGACCTAGAGATTATTATAATAATAATATTGAAATAAATAATATTTAAAGAAATATTGAAAGTTCACATGGAACGTAAGAGAAAGTCAACATAACACTGATTTCACAAACAGTGTCAGATCAGTTATTCCCATGTCAGATATCAATGACTTACTATACAAATTTAGAAAAGTGCTTAAATACTCTGGGACATCAGTTTCTCCACTTATCAAATGAAGTTATTGGCGAAACACTTTTCAGGCCCTTTCAATTTTCTAAAGCAAATTATTTAAGTGAAGAAAAATATTATAGCAAGATTGTATGAGTGCTGGCTGTCTTAATGTTACTAAATGACAGAGAGACCCATTAATGTCTTGGGAGATATTATCTCTAATTCTTCACTCAAGTCTTATTTTAGCATCATATTTTACTGTCTTTTCCATGGCTTCATGATAGGAGCAATGTACTTTTTTACAAGTTGACTTTGGGATTCATCATGTTACATGTTTGGGCCAGTGAAATACTATCAGGCATGATGAGAAAAGATTTGTTAAATATGCCCGGGAAAGATGGCCTGTCCTCCTGTGCTTCTGTAGCCTGCCATGAGAATAACATCTCAGATGGCCACCAGTCCAAAAAAAATGTGGAGTCACATGGAGCAGATCTGAATCCTGAAGGAAATTTGAAGCTAAAAGCAGCCAACCTATAGCCTGAGGCAGAACTGTCTCACTAACTAGCAGTTCTGTATGTGAGAAAAATGCATGCTTGTTAGTTTAAGCCATTGATATTTCAGATAATGCAGCAAAACTTCCCAATCCATTATTTCCCTCTTCTCAATGTGACTAAATAGAAAATTAATACGAGGTTAGAATTCAATTAAAGAGAAAATTCTAAGTTTAAGTAAATTAGCGAAAATGGCAATGAAAGAAAATGGTGACACAAGGAGGATTTCTGCTTTTTACCATGAACTGACCATTAACTGGTACCAGATTTGTCCTTTACCATAAACTATTTACAAACTGAAAAACATGTATGAGATTACTGGCAACAAAAAACTGTGATTCCTAAGGGAAAAACATGCTAGGTGAAGGCTACAATTTTGCCCTTTCTGCCTGAGCACACTTCCCAGATTCTACTGAAGGAGCAAGCAGAACATAGCATACTGCATTGATGAGGTGGAGATAGAAATCTGGGAAGGCAGAGGTGGCTGGAATGTGTGGGCCAAAGTGCCAGAGAAGATGTATTATGCAGAGCAAGAGCTCCAGAAATATACATATAGGTTTGCTAAAAACTTTAGCCAAATACTAACCTGCACATACATAGGGGTTTCCATAGACCAAAGTCAAAGGTCTCAGTAAACATTTGGGGAAATAAACAGTGGTCTCAGAATGTCACATCTTTGTATCTGGGCTAAATTATCCCTAAAATGAAGGTATGCTAGATCCATATTAACAAACTTTTTAAAAGGGTGTCAAGGAATCTGCTTGGATCTGCAAATAACATGAATGCCTGCTAAAACAAACTTAGGCACTCTTTAAAAGAATACAAAAATATCCAAATAATCAAAAACATAATATTCACCACATCTGACATTTAATAAAAAGTCCTACTCATGTAAAGAAGCAACAAATTAAGACCAAGAAAAAGCAGAAGTCATTTAATAGAATTATTCCTAAAATTGAGAAAGATGACAAAATTTGTACACAGACAGTTTAAAATAGCTATCATAAATATACTCAATGATTTAAAGGAAATTCTCAACATAATGAGGAGAGAAACAAAATATAAAAAAAACTAAATGGAATTCATAAGAATTAAAACTATAATGTCTAAAATAAAAATTCACCGGATGTGATTAGTTCAGATTAGATAACTTTAAGCAGAAAAAATATAATACCAAAGACGAATTTGAATTTATACCAGTGGTTCGCAAAATTTTTGGTCTCAGGACACATTTATACATATAAAAGTACTTGAGGACCCCAAAGTGCTTTTATTTTGTAGATATCACCTTACACCTGTTAGGATGACAATTATTAAAAAACTAAAAGCTAATGTGTTAGAGAGGATTTGGAGAAACTGGAACCCTTGTGCACTGTTAGTGGAAATGTAAATTAGTGCAGCCATTACAGAAAATAGTACAGAGGTTTCTCAAAATACTAAAAATAGACCTATCATATGATCTATCAACCTTACTTTGGGTTATATAACCAAAAGAATTGAAATCAGGATCTCAAAGAGATATCTGCACACCTGTGTCCATTGCAGTATTATTCATAATAGCCAACGTATGGAGACAACCTAAATGCCCATTGATGGAGGAATAAAGAAAATGTGGTATATTTCATACAATGAAAATATTATTAAGCTCTAAAAAGAAGGAAATCCTGCCTTATATGACAATATGAACGACCCTGGAAGACATTATGATAAGTGAGATAAGCCAGACACAGAATTCCACTGGCATGATTCCACTTATAAGAGGAAGTTAAAATAGTCAAACTCATAGAAACAGCGAGTAGAATGATGGTTGCCAGGGGCTGGGGTGATGAAGAAATGGGAGGTTTCTGTTCAACTGGTATAAAGTTGCACCTAGGTAAGATGAACAAGTTCCAGAGATCTGCTGTACAACATAGTACCTACACTTAACAATACTGAGTTGTGCATTTAAAACTTCAGTAAGAGGACAGATCTCAAGTTAGTGTTCTTACCACAATAAAAAATAAAAACTGAACAAGTGTTAATATGTATTTAACTGATTGAAAACAACAGTAAAATCAATCTATTGTTATCTCTAATGTAAAAAAATATTTAAATTAAAGAGAACTATATATATAAAATCATGAGAGAGAGAGGTGCAATGTTTTAGATTTTGAAAACTGCAATATTTGTATAAATATAACTGGATTCTCAGATTTCTTTCTGCATTCAGTCCATGGTATTTTTTTAAGTTCAAGTATATGAAGAGAGGGCTCCCCTGGTGGCACAGTGGTTAAGAATCTGCCTGCCATTGCCGGGGACACGGGTTTGAGCCCTGGTCTGGGAAGATCCCACATGCCACGGAGCAGCTAAGCCCATGCACCACAACTACTGAGCCTGCACTCTAGAGCCCGCGAGCCACAACTACTGAAGCCCACGTGCCTAGAGCACATGCTCTGCAACAAGAAGCCACCGCAATGAATAGACCACGCACCACAACGAAGAGTAGCCCCTGCTCACCACAACTAGAGAAAGACCACACAGCTACAAAGACCCAGCACAGCCAAAAATTAAACAAAAAATTTTAAAAAAAAGTATATGAAGATAATCTAGTCTTTACACAGACAAGTAATTTGAAAAGTTAGGAGTATTTTAAAAGTCTTTTCAGATATTTGTAGATATTTTCTTTGATACAATGTCAAAACTTGGTAAGTGGTAGCTTCTTAGAAGTTAGTTTCAATAAGAAAACTGAAACCATATTCATGTATTTTTGTAATTTGTTACATTAAATTCATTAGTCTATCTTGTACTTTGAATGGATCTTTTCCAGATGAATGGTTTTGTAACATCCTCCATTAACTATTTAAGAAAATATCAGTTTACAGAATTATGCAGAACTTCCAAATGTATGAAAAAATTACATTCAAAATGTGTAGTTTATAACATAAGTAGACATAAAATATACAATAACTATTTTCCAAAGGACAGGAAGGAGAACATTAAGGTATATTCTTGTAAGATTATACAATTTAAGTGTAGTGGCATATTTTTTGATGGTGAGAGAAGGACTGTAAACTTCATCTATAATTGTAGTTTTTTCTAGTTATCCTATCAGTTCTGTTAATTTTTACTTTAAGTAAAGTTTATCTATTAGATGCATTAAAATTAAGATTGTTATATCCTTCTCATAAATCATTCCCTCTGTCATAACATTCTCCTCTTTATCCATGGTAATATTTCTTATTCTAAAATCTACCATGTCTACTATTAATGTTACTTCTCTAGGTATCTTATGAATAGGTTTGATATAATGTACCTTTTTCAATCCTTTTAGATTTAAACGTATTCATTTTAAAAGTGGTTTTTATGTAGAAAACTTATAGCCTTTTTTCACCCATTATGATAATGTCTGCCTTGTTCCCTGAGTGTAAACCTTTTATATATAATACTGTTATCACCTGAGTTTAAATATACCAGGTGCTCTTTATTTCCTAGCTCTGCCTTTGTTCTTTGATCCAGTTTTTGCTCCTTTCCTGCCTTTACTTGGGTTAATTTAATAATTTTTAGCATGGTAATTTTTTTGTTACTATTAGCTTAGTAATTATGTTTTTGTTTTTTTCTTTTTGTCATTGCTCTAGGTTTTACCAAATGTACTTTTTAAAGCAACTCATTTGCTAAATTTCAAATAAATATAATATAAATCAAAGACTAATAGTTATATCAAAGTTTAATTAATAATCAGAAAAATTTGTTTATAAATCATCTTTATTTGCACTACTTTTGTTTTGAGGAAGTTTTGTTCAATATTTTTTTATTATTACTCACTTTAGGAAATTATAGAAGCCTTGAAGTGCATATTTTTACAAATTTCAAATCAGTGTACCAATAAATACTCATTATATTTAAATAATTTTATTAATATGTAGACTTATTTTAATACTTCTACTTTCTGTCAAATTAATTTTTTTAATGGCATGTTTTTCCCTAAGTTTATTCCAAATGAAATTCATTTTATTCTAAGTAAAACTCTACCAAATTATGCAGTAACTTTCTGACAACTTTATCTGGGGCTGACAATGAGGTAATGGTTGTAGCAAACATCAAAAACTACTTTGGACCTGAACTCAAGTGACAGACCAAGCTTGTGTGAATCCAGACCAAAGCTGTGCTCAGATTTGTATAACTGAAAGATATAAGAGCTAGCGATTAGAGACTGAAAGAATAAGAATAACTCAACCTGAATTAAACTGGAACACAGAAAGTGACATTAACAGCACAGAATTAGAAGGCAGAGTGAATGCTAAACAAAGACTTTTCAGCATTGTCAAGAAAGTCACTGAAATATTCTCTCTGTGGGATATTTGTAGCAATAGCTAACCTTGTACTAATGGAATAACAATGCATAAAAGCCATAAAAAAAAGAACAAAAGGTGCAACTTACCAAAAGAGATATGCTCAGTATGCAAAACCCAAGTAAAAATACAGCCTTGAGTACATGCTTCAGAAGATAGCCCATCAATCTGTGAACAGAGAAAAAAAGCAAATAATTCAGAGAGTATTTCTTTTAAGAGGTGAAACAAAGTCACAAGAAAAAGAACTTCTTTTGCTACTATTTCCATATGAAATACTGTGGAAAGAAACCAAAAAATAGAAAACTTTTACAATTTACATATTAATAAGAGATATACCTCTAGCTACTTAGGTCTTTATATTTTATAAAGAGTTCATTTTTTTTTAAATAGAGCAGCAAGATATCACGTGTGAAATACGAGTAAGATATATCGCTTTCTTTAAACGTTTCTTTAAACGTGGAAAAAACAAACTAAAACGTAGCTAAGATCATAAGAATTAGCAAATTATTTGTATAAATGTTGAATTTCTTTTATGAAATGGACATTATCATGAATACCTTTATGTATTACCTGCAAATGAAAAGTGGAAGCTTACTGCCAACTGGTGACCCAAGCTGGTTTCTAACGTAGTTGAATTCACAGCATAATTTAGAAATTGTTTTAGAGACTATTTATTTTCCATCCCTTTTATTTCCATTTTCTGGGTTAGAGTCTGCAGAACAGCTGCGGACCACTCAGCGGTTGCTCCTCCCATTCCGTGGCCTGAGCAGTGGCAGCTGCAGCCCATCTTCAGTGGCATCTTCACTGACCGCTGTGCACTGTGGTTCTCAGTGGGGAACTGCTGGGCAGCCACAGAGGGCGCCTGCCGCCTTCAGACCAGGCTGCCACCTCGGGTTGAGCAGCAGTAAATTCAGGAGCTGGAGAAGTCCGTTCACTCTGAATTCCTCCTTGGTCACAGCCTTCTCAGCTGAGGCCTGCCCTTCCTTTACCACCTGTTAAGGATCTTCGCACAAGTCGAGAGTAGGCGGGACTCCCGCAGGTGCTCACGGGAGAGGGAACCGCGCACGCGCAGAACTTCCCGGGTCAGCGTCCGTCAATCACGTCAGACCCGCAGAGTGAGCTCCCGGTTGTTGCAGAGATGACGGTGTACACACAGCAAAGAGACTGGTTTGTGTTACACGGAGCAGTGGTAGGCAGGTTCACAGAAGATGCCTCTCATGCCGGTGGTCAGGCCTGGTGTCGGGAACCACCACGAGTCTCGGCTCCCGGAAGCCTGCCGGGCTCCGGTGAGTGAGGTTCCAGGAACGAGGTGACCAGCAGTAGGAGTGGCGCCCATGGCAGCAGCAAACCTCGGCACAGCTCTCTGGCTGGTCTTCCTGGAGGTTATGATACTGACATGAGCCAGGTTTTCAACGGCAGTGATGGCAGGAGCGGACAGCAGAAGCTTCTCCCACGTTCTCTTCAGATTTAGAGGTAATGCCATCACTTTTCCTTCTTAGATAACTGTCCGATTTGGAAGTCAAGGTTGGTGCCACCTAAGTGGGTTCCTGCTGCAAGGAATTTGAGGACATCCTTCTTCATTGGTAGGACATCAAAAGCTCTGGACATTGTGAAAGTTTCCCTTTAAGTTATGCTGGGAACCCAGAAAAATGCTGTATGGATCTCTCTCTGGGTAGCATGGAAAAGCTTAGAAATCTAATTTTGGAAGCCCCCATATACAAAGCTAAAGGACAAACCACAGACTGGGAAAATACACCTGCAATACATATAACAACAACAAAAAAGTATTCATATCAAGAACATAAATAGAACTACTACAGGAGAGAAAAAAAACACGATTATAAAAATGGTATATGGGGTGCTTGTGTGCTGTGTGTAACTCTTAGAAGAAAGAAATGGGTGGATCTCAGGGCTAAGGGTGTTTTGTTAGGTGCTAAACAAAGTTCCAAGTTCCAACACACTTCCTATTTTTCCTACAGCATTTCTAGGATTAGGGGAAGGGACATTTATAAATATATTTGAAAAATATGAATAATCTAATAAGCATAGAAATGAATAAGCAGTTTACACACAAATTAACATAATGATGCATAAATTCATATGTAATTAAGTGAATGCAAGTCAAAATAGCATTATACAATTTTGCAAACATTTAAAAATATTAATGTGTAGTTCAACCTTTGTAAAAAATTATCAGAATAATTAAAATGTGTGAAAGATAAATTTTCATATATTTCCTGCCCTATCAGTTCCATAGCTGGGAATGTCCTATTTTCATATATGCAAAGAAATATATAAAACAAGTTTATTTCAGCAGAGTTGTTATTAGCCAAAAAAGAAACAACTTAATTTATTCTATAAAATTCTATGCAGATATTCTATGCAACTGTTGCAAGTAATTTAAAAATCATAAAAACAACAAAATAAAGTATTTCAATGAAATGAGGAGTATATTATTATAGTCCTGTTAGAAATCATTTTGCCAAAGATGTTCAGAGCTAGGTTAAGAAACCTGGTTTGGAGGGTAATGTTTTTATTCAATATGCCTTCATTCATTTACTCTTATGAGATTAAAAGTAATACATTTGACCCTTGAACAACACGAGCTTGAACTGCCCAGGTACACTTATATGCAGATTTATTTCAATAAGTATCGTACTTGTATTTTCATTTTACAGGTCTTTAAATTAAGAAAAATTTGTGTTGTATTAGAAATCACAATGTGTGGAATCAAAAGAACTAGGGTTTGAGTCCTGAGTCTATGCAAGCTGTGTCAGCTTCCTGCCCTTTGGTGAATCATTTATCAATTCCTTTGTTTTTTGAGTCAGAGGTGGCAGTAGGAAAACTTTCAAATGGGGGAGGGGGTCAGCACCCCCAACCCCTCATTGTTTAAAGGTCAACTGCATTTCATTCATTAATGAATTCATGTCATCTCTTTACTCTTTTAACAGATATGTAAATACTGCTCATAAAAGAGAAATTCACTCTTTTTTTCTGGTCTATTTTGCAGTGTCTCTTAGAGCACAGTTGGTACTGACATACAAATTAAAGAACGAAAATTAACCTTCTTTTGAAGAATTGCAAACGACACCCCTTTTGGGTATATCAAGGAGAAAAAAAAGCAAGGTGTTTTCCCTCTGGGCAGAGATAACCATATCACACAGAACACACGTTTGGCCAGAAAGGCAACAGCTACATTATAGTTCTTGCTCCTGGCCCCGTGGGTCAGGTACCATTAGGTAGAGTATACCCTGACAATCTTACTCAGAGATGTTAGAAATTGGAAAAGATATTGATGAAAATACAGTCATATGATTGAATCAATATACTTTTCTGTTTTCTCTATAACCTTATTTATATATGTTGAAATAAACAAATGCATTGGAATGGCAATTGTAAACTCATTATGAAGTATTCTGGATAATTTAGAGTCTTAAAATCTTTTCACTTTTGTTTGTAGATTCTGTGGAAGAAAGAATCTCCATCATTGCTCAGCAGATAACTTTCTGATGTTTAACAAAAGGTAAGAAATATGTTCTACGTTGAGACCAGAATAATGTATGCTGATGGTAGTCTGTTAAGGGTTCAAAAGCAGGGTGAGGGCAGTAGAATATGCATTCTAATGACTTTGGGATAGTTGTAATATTAGGAAAATCAGTAGGGGAATTTCCACTGTCTGTTTGAAGTATTTATTACCAGTTGCTGGGGAAGCATATTTTCACAAAACTGAATTTAAGCCCTGTAAAAAATTAATAACAGAAACCTTAATTAAATAGAGTCTGGAGATCAGAAGAGGGGAGCTGTCAGGTCCTGCAACATAGCAGAGCCCAACAGAAAGAAGAAAGATGCCTCTTCTTTCCTGACAGGGACTCAGCCAATGAAAAGCCATAGACTCTGTTTACCACAGCTCTCCCATCTTCCTTTTCCCCTCTATAAAAGCGTTCTCTTTCCCATGCCTTGAGGGGACTTGCATGTGGCTTGCCAATGTGGCAGACCTCTAATTGCAGTTCTCTGCTGATCTGAAATTTTCATCTATCTTTGCTGGAGAAATATCTGGCAGTCTATTTACTTCAGGTCAACAGCCCTGTATCCTTTCCTTATGCTCTGTATTCCATGGGATCTGAATTTGACATTTGTACGAATTTAGTTGGGTGCTGAGGAAGTGAGAAGGGGTGAAAAAGAAAATCACCTTTAAATAACGTTTAGTTTGCTTGGCTTCTCTTCCACATTATTCAGATATGTTTCCTAAAGGCTTTATTTGAAAAGTACTTTTATTTAGTTTTATTTTGATTAAAGGTTAGTAGTATTATAGAATAATTGAGAAATCAGTAGCGGCTGAAGGAGAGCAGAATACGTCATCCCAAAATATGCCTCTTGGGCATGAGGATTATTTTGAATTGATTATTTTTTAAGAAACAGCAGACATAGGAGACGCTCTAAAAATGAGTAGTAGAAGTTACCCTTTTGTAAGAGAGATTTACATTTATAAGGGAAACCTGTTTGTAAGAGTATCTCTGCACCAGGAAAAGAGGATGATTCCAAATCTAGAAACTCTTTATCAATGAAGAAGACTTAAGTCTGCATAACAACCTTAGCTTCATTTA
Organism: Pseudorca crassidens; assembly: GCF_039906515.1. Taxonomy (NCBI): domain Eukaryota; kingdom Metazoa; phylum Chordata; class Mammalia; order Artiodactyla; family Delphinidae; genus Pseudorca; species Pseudorca crassidens. Next base: position 172,961,724 of record NC_090297.1, on the reverse strand, counting down.
CTGTGCTTTTCTTAATAACCCTCCATAACGGCACCCTCCACCACCAACATCTTCTGTTGTTTTTAGCTGGAGATAGTGTAAGGTCGGATCTAAACAAACGGCACCTGCGAAACAGAGGAAAGCTTCAAGTGAGCTTTATTAGGGAGCGCTCCCGGGCGAGGTTCACTGGTCCGAGAGAAAGGGGCCAGAGAAGTCGCGCCCGGGTGAGGGTTTGGGCAGAATTTATAGGGAAAGAAGGGGAAGGGGTGTGGTGAATCCGGGAGGGCGCAGGGTATTCCTTATTTGGTGGTCTTTTCGGGTATCCTGGCAATATCTGGTGCCGGTTGCATCAGTCTTGGGACCGTTAGTCCCGCCCCTCGAAAGGCGGGAAGGCTAGGCCAGGTGGAAAGTCTCCAGGTCAGTTCCTGGAACTGGGTGGTCCGGAAAGTTTCCGTCTGATGCAACCTGTGAGTCTGATTGCGTTCCCCTGCCTCGGGCCAGTTGGCCTTACAGATAGTATTTAAGGTGATGGCTTGGGCCATTTTGGAGAGTTACTCAGTTTTTCTGGGAATCTTCCATGTATACAGTAGGTATACATGTTATTAAACTTGTCTTTCTCCTGTCGATTGGTCTTTATTACAGGGAGTGTCTCAGCCAAAAATCTAGAAGGGTAGAAGGAAATTTATTTTTCTTCCTTTACATAGCACAAGATCAAAACAAATGATTAAAAAGAGAAGGAAATCAGCAGCTTTTGTTTCATCAGTAAAGAGATCTCATTTCAGAAATTAATTATGTTTTGCATATATATCTGTAATCAGCGTTTCTTTAACCTGTAATCCTTAGCGAACCTGTAAGAATATTGGTACCTCGTGATTTAATCGTTGGGAAGATGTACACGGTAAACAACGATTTTACCTGCTTTGCCTGCTTGTGTCTTTGATACCTTATTAAGAGAAAGTTTTGCATTTTGCGTTTGTTTCAAATTTATTTTTTCAGCTATTTTGAATTTTTGTACTGTTGAGTATTTTAAAGTAGTCTATAAAAGGATTTATCCTGAGCACTTACATTACATTTTTCTCATTAATTTAGCTATTAGTATACCCAAAATAGTATGGAAAGATACTCTTTAAGGGTATCTTTTTATAAAATTGCAATATTTATATATTAAAATTCTTGTAAAGTAACATCTGATGAGATGCCAAAGACTTTGATATGCTAATCAGAACTGAAAATTTTAAAAGAAAATTGGGTAATTACACTTCAACACAAAATGAGAAGTAAATTAGTCAAGGAATTTGATAGTTCTATGTACTAATTCAAGTTACTTGATGAGGAAGAAGCTGCAAACATGCAGCTGATAAAGACAGCTTAAAAAACTTGCTTAATCTTTAAATGCACATGAATAAAAATATTAATAAAGAAACAAAGAAGTAACAATACTATCATTTCTTTTAATATCTTTCTTTACTGCAGGTATGATGTACTTGAAAAATAATTAGGTTTTTTCTTTCTTTTTTTTGTTATGGTGTGTCTTCCACCCTAAGTAGTTAGTTTCTTATATTCTAGACTTTTAAGTTTTATTTAGGAGGGAATCATTTAAAAATAAAGGACACTTGAAGTATCAAAATAAAATAAAAATCAAACTTAACTTACTCTTGCATATTCTCCCTTAAAAATAAGTTTAAAACAAAAACTCGTACTTAACAAAAACTTGTACTTACTTGTTCTAAATAATTTGTATGAAATTGACTCCTAATATAAATTTTACAATACCACTACTATAACCTTCATGTTAAAAATGAGGAACCTAAGGAAAAACAAGGTTAAGCATTTGCCCAAGATTTCACAATGAACAAATCACTCTGTCGAAAAAATATGTAATCTGGCTCCAGAAATTGTGTTCCAGCCACTGTGCTGTTCTGCTGTAATCCCTGTACAATATAATTTCACAATATATTATAACAGTGATTTTTTTTGCACACAAACAAATATTGATGAAAACATCTTTGAAATGGGTTTCCTGTTTTCATTTTAATCAAATATTAAATACTGCTTAGCACCACAGGCAAACTGGTAAAACTTTTAACAGTTTTAATAATAATTTTAATAATTAATGTCTTTCATTATTTCTCATTAGAATCAGATACATGTTAAAAAATTGCTGACTGGATTGTTTCTATATATTGCTAAGGCATTTTCAGTATAATGTTGCTGTGGACTCAAATAAAATGAGTGAATTTCTACATTTTGCAAGAAGAAAGGAAAAATCTTTCTCTTTCAAGCAGTATATTTAAGTGATAGAAGCCTCTGTGTAACCGTTACGCTTTATTAATCTTCTGTGGTCCTGGCCTCAGCTATGCAAGGAAAATTTAAACATCCCTAGAGGAAGAAGCCTATTATTATAATAGATATTCTTCCACTATTCCATATAGACGCCCTCCTTTTTTGCTTCCCCTTGTCCTTCCTCTTCCTTTTTTTCCCCTGTTATCTTATTCAGTGTTTTTTCTCATACTTTTTCTCTTTCTCTTTTCTTTCCATTCTACTGGTCTTCTGTGCTTTTCTTAATAACCCTCCATAACGGCACCCTCCACCCCCAACATCTTCTGTTGTTTTTAGCTGGAGATAGTGTAAGGTCGGATATTAACAAACGGCACTGCGAAACAGAGGAAAGCTTCAAGTGAGCTTTATTAGGGAGCACTCCCGGGCGAGGTTCACTGGTCCGAGAGAAAGGGGCCAGAGAAGTCGCGCCCGGGTGAGGGTTTGGGCAGAATTTATAGGGAAAGAAGGGGAAGGGGTGTGGTGAATCCGGGAGGGCGCAGGGTATTCCTTATTTGGTGGTCTTTTCGGGTATCCTGGCAATATCTGGTGCCGGTTGCATCAGTCTTGGGACCGCTCCTGCGTTGGGTATACAGTTTCTGTTTTGGTTTAAGCTACATGCAGCAGTATTACAGAAAATGCTCTGATGATACTACTCTAGAATTTAATTTTGTTAAAGTGTAATTATTATTCAGGCATATTTTAACTCAAGCTAAATATAAAGATCTAGATCTTTATATTTGTGAAATAATTTTGATATGCATTTTCTTATTTGTTTCTTATAATACTCTGATAAATAAACACTTTCAATAAAGAGAAGCAATAGGTTAAGTGATGGCCTAGGGCCTCAAAGTTAGTAACTGAACATGAAAAAGAACCTAGCCCTTTAACAGTCACTAACTGCTGATCTCTGGGCTTCACTGCTCCATGGGCACTAGAGAGGTAAACTGAAAGGAATCAATAGAAAATTGAGTTGCTACTATATGCTATGTTCTGTTGGTGAAACAAACAAATGTATGATATTGCCTGTCAGGTGCTCAGGAGCCTCCAGTATTCACGTGCACCACTCAAATCGAGAACAGCCCAAGCAAGTGTACAATTATGGTGGTTTTCAAGGTCATTGAAGGGTTCCCTGCACCGAATAACTCCACCAGTGGGTGCTCTGCAGGCCCTAAAATTAGAGACTTATTATTCCAGGGTTGAATATTTTGAGAGGTTCCCATGTCCCTTGAAGCATTACAAACATATCGTTAAATATTTTTAATAGACAGGACTTTAGCATATATGACGTGAGCTGGACACATGGCAAACTATAGAGGACTCCAGATTGAAGAAGATACACAGCGTAAAAAGGAGTGTGTGGGGGGGTGTGGAATCCTAGTTTATCACACTTTTAGTTAGTGCTAGTTTAGCTGTCAGTCTTATTTCTTACTATTTATTGTCATTCATTTTTAGAGAATTATATAATTCACTTGCTCTCTAATTTACAACCAATACCAGATGTTCTTGTGAATTATTTCTCTCTTTTGAAATTGCCGTATAATTCTGCAAGCTTCTTGCTTGGAAGTTTTATTATTTCAAGGACTGAGTCGTTAAATGTCCAGCAACTTTGTCTGTTAGGCTCCTCATTCAGGCCTATCTGTTCATCCAAGTTTTCATATTAATTGACCGGTTGATCCCATTATACATTCATTGAAAGGACACTTACTTTGACCCAGTCTGTGCCTTATAGGAAAAACTGAATAAATACTGTTCTCATCATCACATCAAAATATATTTAGAGAGAGAGAGATTTCTAAGATATACAACTCAATAAAATGACAAGGTTCTAAGTCTTCTAAATCATTTTGTGACCCAAACTGAAAAGCATGCTTTTCTTTTGTGATGCTAAATATTTCTTGTAATATCATCTGTCACTAATGCTTTCCCCTACTACCTCCATAGGCAACTAACTTCAACCGATCTAATCAGTTTCAGCCATGATGCTAATGACTGAGGCAATCTTGATGTGTTAGCTAATAGTCCCAGATTTAGCACAGATTCACAGAATTTTAAAGCTAAACAGCTAACATATTCTTAGGTACCATTAATAGACCACATGATATACGGGAGGAAGATGAGGCTCTGAGTGCCTTTCCTAAGATTACTTGATGGCCAGCCAAGAAACTGGATCTCAATTCAATTAACTAAATTTACATCTCATGGGAGGTCTTTAAACTCCTAAACCCTAAGAGTTTTCTATGGAGATTTTGGATATCACGATGGTTAGGAGCTGGTGTTGGAGAAAAGGAAGATTTTTTTTTTTTTTACTAAAACAATCTATAAAGTCACACCACCAAGAAAGCTCTTCTCACCGCTGAATATCAGGAGAGCATGTGGTATTAATTTAATTAGTTTCTCCTCTTCTGAGAGACTTTACCAAGGGCTTAGAACATGTCCTTATTTGGGTTGGTGAATTGCTAAAATGCCCTATTTTAGTGTTAATGAATTTATTTAATTTGATATGATATCCGAGTGCATTTAAATTAAAAGTAGTATTGAGATAAAAGCCTCTCCAACCATCTGACTCAAGATTAACCCATTGGATGTCCTGATCTTCACTCTCTGGGGTTAGGGCCTCAGTAGACTCTAGGAAAACGAATCTTTGAGTTTCCTAAATAGAAAAAGAAGTTTGAATTTTAATGTAGACTTGGCATTTAACTGCTTATTCTTTCTGAAATAGAAAATATGGTCTGTGACATTAAAATGAAAAGACTGCACACAATATTATTTACAATACAGTAGAATGTTTTGTTGTAAATCATTACAAATTCAGATTGTGTGGCTTCCTTGTAGAGTCTGTACTTCGCTCTCTGATCAAATACTTTTTGTACCGAATGTCACTTAAAAGAAGCCAGAATTTGAGTCTCTGTGTTTTCTCCTAGCTGCTAAACAAATTTTACAAGCAGGGCTTCCCTGGTGGTGCAGTGGTTGAGAGTCTGCCTGCCGATGCTGGGGACACGGTTTCGTGCCCCGGTCCGCGAAGATCCCACATGCCGCGGAGCGGCTGGGCCTGTGAGCCATGGCCGCTGAGCCTGTGCGTCCGGAGCCTGTGCTCCGCAACGGGAGAAGCCACAACAGTGAGAGGCCCGCGTACCGCAAAAAAAAAAACACAAAACTTTAGAAGCAAAGCAAGGCAGTGACCTTGAAATGTACCCTTTGCCATAATAAAATCATGGTTATTTCTTCTTGGATAGAGAGTTTGCAAGATGTAGTATTTCTCTTTTATAGTCAGATCTCCAAACGGATGCATTTTCTTCTAGAAAAATCTTTTAAAATTAATTTAAAAACACTTTTCTGAAAAACTTTTTAAAAAACTATTTCAGACTTTTTTTTTTTTTTTTTTTTTTGCGGTAAGCGGGCCTCTCACTGCTATGGCCTCTCCTGTTGTGGAGCACAGGCTCCGGATGCTCAGGCTCAGCGTCCATGGCTCACGGGCCCAGCCGCTCCGCGGCACGTGGGATCGTCCCGGACCGGGGCACGAACCCGTGTCCCCTGCATCGGCAGGCGGACTCTCAACCACTGCGCCACCAGGGAAGCCACCTAGACTCTTTTAATTTATGCCCAAAGCAGCAAAGGTAAGACTTTGGAACATAATTAACTTAAAATATACCCTAGAACATATCTGACTCGTGCTTTAATGAGTCTTCATAAGCAGATGATCTCTACAAAAATAACACAGAGTACTGATTAAGAGGCCTTGACTTCTATCTGAATAGAAAATCTGTACAGTGTATCATTGGAGGAAGTTTAAATGTCACCAAACAGAAATAAAAACAAAATTTGGCAATTTAATTTCCTTGACTTGCCCATGTATCAGAAAAGAGGCAAGTCAATAAGATTAAAAAATTAGCTAGGGGCTTCCCTGGTGGCGCAGTGGTTGAGAGTCCGCCTGCCGATGCGGGGGGCAAGGGTTCGTGCCCCGGTCCAGGAGGATCCCACATGCCGCAGAGCGGCTGGGCCCGTGAGCCATGGCCGCTGAGCCTGTGCTCCGCAGCGGGGTAGGCCACAGCAGTGAGAGGCCCGCGTACCGCAAAAAAAAAAAAAAAAAAAAAAAAAAAAAAAAAAAAGTAGCTAGGCAGGAAACAGTTTCTTCTAATCACGTAAATTAAGAAATATAAAATATTCAGTGTTTGTATAGAACAAAGATTACATCTCCCCCACAGATTGGTATTTTGTATTAAAGAAACCAGACGTAAGAAGGAGAAAATGTGGTGCTTATACAGAGTCATAGATTTAATGTGACACAATAGATTCTATGGTCAAATCCTGTTGTTAGGCAATCTTTGCATAGTTTCTTGGAAAATGCAGTAATATTCATTAGCTCCTTTTCCTATGCAGTGTTAAATGCAGGTATTAAGAAATTTGAAATTTTTAGCATATCTTTAAAAACTATGGTGTTCCTTTATCTGTGATATATATATATATATATATATATATATCTCACATATATATGTATATCCATCGATGAGAAATTTGAAATTTTAGAAATGGAAAATAAAAGTGATGGAAGGGGGAAATATATACAAAATAAAATTATGAAAATTATTATTAATCCTCAACCTTTTAATAGTCTTGCTTAGCAACCTGGAAAATTATTTTGCCTCAGACATTAGGGAATAGGGCCCAGGAGGAGAGTTACAGAAATGTGGTTTCACAAGCCTGAGTAAAACATCTGTTTGGGATATAGAGGCAGATTCCTCTCCATGGAAAGGGAAAAGTAAAGAAAGACCAAACTGCGTTAATTATAACATTGGTGGAATTTTTGTTCTCTATTCCTCTGACAGCTGGGGTAGGGGATTTTAAATAAAAGAGATGATTTTAATATTCCCTAAAAAGGGTATTAAACAGGGGAGCATAGAATTTTATTCCCATGCATTGTTTATCTTTGAAGGAAACCTACAGTGGTACCTACCATGCATTGTTTATCTTTGAAGGAAACCTACAGATATTACAATAGGTATAAGAGTATTATCAGGCCATACAACTCAATATCTGGAAACTAATACCAACTGATATAACTACATGTTTTCACCAGTGACAATGTCACATAGAAACAAAAAAATTCAGTATATGGAATATACAATCAAACTTTCAGGAAACATTTTGAGTTACTACTGTTTACTAGGGACATTGAAAGTTATAGAAGGCCCAAGTGGCATGTCAAGTTCACCTGACTACAGAGGGAGCAGCCCAAGCAAGTAAATGAGTATACATGTAATTGAACGTGTTCAGAAAGAGCTTCCCCATGATGTGCCACTTAGACATGTGCACTATGTGGAGCCGACAACAGTGGAAGCCAGAAGACTCAGGAAGAGCTTTGTACCTCGCCTTCAACTGCCTAAAACAATCTAGATATAGAGAGCCTCGTCCAGAAAGAGAGCTACCACCGGAGAGAACTGTAAGGAATAGCGGTAGGTGTGGTTGGTGGTGCAGGACAGGGCTTGGCAGTGCCTGTTTGTTCAGAGGCCTCTCTGTGTCCCATTGTCTCTGCTTGGCACGACAAGCATTTGTTTGCCAAACTTTCACTCTTCCCATCTTCCTGTGAATCGTCTTCATTCCCTCCAAAGCCCCAAATCCCCACTCTCTTCTTTTTAGCTCAGAAAGGCATAGCAGCTTCAATTGCCTGACTGTTGAGCAGCCTCTTGTTGAGCTCATAGGGCTCCCATACGTACATTATTTTTTTTCTCCTGTTAATCTGCCTTATGTCAATTTAATTAACGGACCAACCAATGGAACCTAGAAGGGTAAGGGAAAATTTTTTCTCCCCGACATAACCAAATTCTACATGATTATAGAGAAGAAAGTCACGAATTCTAGACAACTCAAGAACGTCAAAGAATTTACAGAGTAGTGGACGTTCGTGCTATTTTAATGTTTGAATAGGAGTTTGATTCAAAGTTAGGTAGGAGGGAAACATTTTAAGCATTTGATGTGTATATTACATTTAGGTATGAAGGAGTAAAGAAGTAGAAAGGGAATGCAATTGTGCTGAAAACAAATGGAATACAGAATTTAAAACTAACACGAGGTTGTGTTGTGTGTTACGTAAACAGTGGTCAACTAGGAATGGAACGCAAACCAGTGGGAGGTTGGTATGCTTTGCTTTTATCTTTTTAGCATGAATAATGAGATGCTGCTGTGAATTCAGGTGGAGAAAAGAACTTAGTTAGGGCCAAAGTTCTCACAGACTGTATGAGATTGTGAGGGGAGGGGACATGGGGAATAGCTAGATGACGTCAGCAAAAAGAGTAGTGGTGGTTTTTCCAAAATTTCCATGGTCTGCAAGTGGTGGTAAGAGTGAGGGTAATTCTGGTCCATCTTCTCTTACCTCCTGATATTTAGAAATCGTCTGTTTGAGGATTACATAAGAAGTAAGTGGAGATTCTGTAAAGGAGCTAGGGAGTCTTTTAGCAAGAACCATGGACAACAGTTGGCCCAGAGGAATGGGTTCGGGAGAAATCAGTAGCGATAGGGTGAAGCGTAATAGGGCTCTAAAGGACACTTAGAAGATGCCTGAATTTAGGCAACCAGAGAGGCCTGAAATTTGCTTTTTCACAGAAGACGATGACCATAAAGTCATAACTGGATTTTCCTGACTTCATTTTGAAAGAAAACTTTTTAAACGTAATCGCTTTAACGTTTATCAAAGCTGTAAGATCCTGAGCCCCTAAAGAGAATGATAATTGTGATAAGATTTTAAACTGAAGCATCAGCGTATTATCATCTCTGCCTCTTTTCTACCCAGATGGGGTCTCGAACTTTCCTTCTTGAAATCTTTCCTGATTCTCCTAGCCTGCATCATTCTCCCCATTTTCCTGAAGTCTCATCTGTAGATATCGTCTTACAACATTCTCTAATAATTATGTATGTGAAAATGTCATCTTTGAAGTTGTATTTTATGTTTTTATTTGCCATAATGTTTAAAGCAGTGTTGAATAGATCACAGCTCTTCAGTAAAGACTTGCCTTATCAAATGTATAAAACGGCCTTGGAATATCAAGCTCATGACTGAGTGATTGTAGGTTATATAAGAGCCTTTTAACCTGTTTCTTCTTCTGAGGACATCTATCCTCATCCCTAAAATGACTTGCAAAGCCAAGCTGATTCTTTTTTTATACATCCAGAAAAGTGCATATGTTCCCTATTTATGCAGTAGTATAAACTGGTAAATTTAAATGGTTTGGTCAAGTATCTAAATAAAAATGGAAAATATAGTTGAGCTATGTAGCTTCAAGGACTGCTGAAATAAAAATAGCAGAAGGATAATTAATTCTCATTTTACATTACTGGAAATTAACAAAAGAAGAAAGAACAGCACATGAAAGGGAGTGGAAAGTGGCTAGGGAAAAGAAAAGCTATATTTTGTGGATATACACACACAAACACACATTGATCAAAATGATGAATTTCCTAAAGGGCAAGACAGTGTTAGTGACCTGAGTCTGATACAGTGGGGGCGTCAGATTTAATTCGGTAAGTGCATATTGAGCCCTAGCATGTGCTGGATACTCTTTTTGTCACTGGGATACAGTAGAGAAAGAGAAGAAATCCCAGTTTTTTATGAACCTTATATATGTGAGATTAAATATGGAACTGTATACAAATATACAGCTACAAATTTGTAAAAATTAAATTCTATTATAAATATTCCATAATATATGTATATAAATGCGTGTTTATATACATCTATATTGATGTCCGTAACATAAATTAACTTGGATTAACTGGGTATTCAAAATTCCAATGTGATTTTTTTTCCTAACCATTTTATGCTGTGACTAGTTCTTCACATTCAAGATTTACAAAATGTTGAGAGTTTGCAAATTATATTACTGTTGTGGATATTATTAGCTGTGGGTATCACTGAAAGGAAACTATTTAATTAACTTGTGGATAAATTGATAGGTCCACAGAGTATTATCCCCCCTATTTTGGGATCTGTCCTTGTCCTTCACTGTTCTTGAAACTCACTCTCAGTGTTTAAAATATAGTCTTTGTCTGTTTATAAAGCCATGCTTTATGCTTTGCCTACTAAAGAATTGTCATTATCCTAAATAAAAATGTATTTGTTGTAGAAAAATAGCAAACGATTTTGAAAGCTCTTGCATTAATCTACAAACATCTAGATTCATTAAGGGACGTTTGGTGCTCCAGTTTAAGTTACATTTGATAAAGCACATAAATTTGGGGAGAGGTAACTGTAAAGATCTCAGTATAAGCAGCTTAACACATTTTAATCTGCCTTTTAGATGGATGAGATAATAAAATACGCAATTATTTGAATCATTTTCATACCACTTTTAAAAATTCCATAGCAATTTATCCAGTTCTGGATTTTGGCTTTGGTTTTGTTAATATTCACAGACATTTCTGTTGGGTGTAAGTTTTATGTCTGGCTGAAGTTTGAATGGGCAAGTTGTCAATCATACATTTCTACCTCTAGGTTCAGGTCTTCTTAGCAAACAAATTGTGACCTGTGTTTCCTCTTTCCTGGAGAGGGACTGCCCACTCAAGTATACTGCCCTAAACCGTCCTACGTATGCTAGAAATTTCTTTCCAGTTCCCATGTTACTATTTTAAAACACAGCCAAAAATTCCTTGGTATTTTTTTCAAAGAGAGAGCGTTTGTATATTCTCACCTTAAACATGGGTGGGCTTGTGATTACTTCAACCAATAGAGTGAGGCAGAAGAGATTCTTGTGTCTTTTGAGGTTAGGTTATAAAACTAAGCGGTTTCCCACATTGTTTGCAGGAATACTTGCTGTTGGAGACCTGAGCGTTCATGTAAGAACTCTGACTAAAAATAAATACAAATATAATTTATTTTTTTATCTTATAAAATTCTAATGATACCCTAATGCAAATAGCCTTCCAACCATCCTTGCCAGGACACCAGGCTTGTTAAGGGAGCGTCCTCAAATGTTCTGCCAATTGAATAACCCCGCTGACCTCCATCACTGCCACATGGATCAAATGAATTATCCATCCCAGCTTTTTCTGAATTCCTGATGCACAAAATTATGTGATATAATAAGATGGTTGTTTCAAAATTCTAAGTTTTAGAGTAGTTTGTTAGGCAGCAATAGATAAACTGGGACCTGTCCCATCAAACCTCCCTTGACTGATGAGCCATTTAGTTAGCCTCTGGTCTTTAGTTGGAAGAATGCTCTTTGTATACCCGTATCATAAAACACACAATTCGATGTGAATGATTGGTGATATAATTTTAAAGTTTTTCTTCTTCCAAGATATCCATATATTAGCACAGGTCATTACCTATAGCCTGATTATGTACTTCTCGTGAACATTATAGAGCCATAAGAATTGGAGAAGCAGAGAAAGGTCTGGGAAGAACATTCTTTCCAGTGAATGCTTAAAAAGACCAATGAAGGAATTGGTCTACACTTGTATATATGTAAGATTCAGTTTTTAACTAAATCTAAAGAATATTTACCCTGCTTCCTGCAAGAACATATTTTCTATATTAACCAGAATTTCTTTTCAAAATGAAACAAATTTTGAATAAATGATGAGCTTCTGAGCTGGTTGGGGCTGATGAAAGTCTTTCTGGAATGATCTCTGTCTCCTATAGTGCTATTTTCTTAGAAACAATAGAGCTAAAATAAGTGAGAATGTTTTGTTGGCCTCATTTATCAAGTGAAACTGCTGCTGCATTGGGGAAAGAATGAACTGGCATCCAGGCCTCAGGCCTGCATGAACAGGATGGTATTGTAGAGGATACCATTTCTATCATAAAGCTCTTGAACATGGCAGCTGTACATACCTCATATGGGTTGGAGACAAAAGTAACTGTGTACTTGGGGAGCTGCTGGGACTCCCACTGAAATGATGCTGTTCTTGCTGTATCTCCTGCCTTACAGCATCCTATAAAGTTAAAGAAAATAAACACATACTAGATTAAAAACTATCTGTGTCTTAGAAGTCTGTTTGCCTACTTGCATTTAGAATTACAGTGGAGGTACTGAAAGAATAAAAATGACAATAATAACACTAGTTAACACGTACTGTTTTATAGAGGCCAGGCACTCTTCTAAGCACATTACTATTAACACATTTAATAACCACACCAAATCTGTGAGTTAGGAACTACTTACTGCCCGCCTTTTTTACCAATGAGAAATGGGAGTCACAGCGGGGTAAAGCGCCTTGCTCAGGCCCCGCAGTAATTGAAAAATGACCAAATAAGGATTTGAATGTTGGCCTTCTGGATCCAAAATCCACACTCTTAATAATCCATCTTGCCACTTGAAATTCTAACATCCTAATAGAAATAGTACAGAGCCATTAGAATTAATATTCATAAAGAATATCTCCCAAAACTCCTGAGCAAATGGTCAGGCCCAGGAACTCGCTTGGAGACAGAAGAGACTCCAAGTGTTCTGGGGTGCTGGGTGATTATCCATAAAGTAAGGCATCTGGGGCCAATACATTGTATCAGTAAATTACTCTCTTAAGTAAAAATAGTAGAAGACCTTAGGTACTTTATGGGCAAGGCTGCACTTAGAAGCCTAATAAATGTTTGGTGGTCTTGATGGAAGAAGGTTTTTCCACAGCTGTTGAAATGTGACTGATACTAGAATAAGTGAGAGGACACAGAGGAAATGAGTCATCTGTTAAAGAGAAACAAACCTCCAGATCAGTGATGCAGTGACCACAAGAAGAAGAGAGATTAGCTCAGGTAGTTGCAGACATATCTTTCCATTTATTTAAGTTAGTAATGGATTAGCAACTGTAACAAGGTGCATTTAATGAAAAAGATATGCAACTAGGCTAAAAATGAAGTGCCGAAATATGTAACATGACTATTTTATAACCACTTGATATGGCCCTCAAACATTCAATACTAATGCTTTCTACCAATGATTAACCTATGTTGTATTATATACGCACTAAAAGTGATCTGTGAATGATAAATTGTCTACAGTCTAACGTTATGGTTAAGTCAAATATGACTATTTCCGAACATTGTTTAATAAAAGTCTGGTTAACTAAACTGTGTCATAGTTAAAGTGAACGTCAGTCTTGGCATAACTGAATATTCAGCTGATGTCAATCAAAGCTCAAAATGATGGTGCACTTCATGCAGCATCAAAGAAAATAAACATATCTAAGGCTGGAGAAAAATAGCCAAGCAGATGATACTTGTGTTTCTAAACTGATACTACGCTTTCCCTGATGATGATAGATGAGAGGGTATTAAGAGTGGATGAAGGATCACTGTAGGTGGGTGCCCAGGTGAGATGATTGTAGCAATGAACGTGGAGGGAAGGGCCAAGAATCAAGAAGCATTAGAGGCAAAATCAGCAGAACCCGGTGACTGATAAGACGTCAAGGGGAGGAAATGTGGATGGCACACATGACCCTTGAATTCTGGGGGGAGCAGCTAGCCCCTTTCTTACTGATGCTGTCTGACTGTGAGTGTGAGTGGTGAGCTTTTCCAGCACCGTGAAGACCTCGACAATGACTAACTAGTATTCAGCTTCTATTACCAGAGAGACTTGCTCTCCAGAGCAGATTATAAATACAGGGATGTTCCGCTTTGGACTGCCGTGGAGGGGGCTGATCACCAGGTTTATGGCATTTAGTTCCACTAACAAAGTAAATAGCTACTCATTCATTTGCCTTAACCACAGTAAGATACAGAAGCTTCCCAGTTATTCTCTTTATTACTACTGTTCCAAATCTTTTTCTCTTTTGAAAATGCACCATACCTCTAAATATTTATGACTTTTTATAGTTTTATAAAAATAGAAAGTCATAAAAACCTTCCTTCCATTGATTTTTTCACTCAGTGGTGATGAATGATTTAAATCTAAAGTCCTGCTTGTAAAACTGAGTTACCATTGTGACTTTTATATATGTTTTTCCTTTTCAGGTTGTAGTTTTCAAAATGACTGACACTTGGCATGTTTAAATAAGAGTCCTGGAGCTTCTTTAAACATAGAAACATCCAGAGCAAACATTAATAATGACTTTTATTATTTTCATCTATAAAAATGAAAGTGCACAGCAGCATTTTAAAATGAATTATTGCCTGTATTATCCCTTTACTGACTTGAGGGATAGACTAGAATCCTGTTTTTTTTTTTTTTTTTGGAATAGACAAAATGCTCCCTGTTTTAATTCAGACATTCACCAAGTTGCCACTTTGTTACAGGCTTGTAGGTAGCATTGGGGAGAAAGATGAGTAAAAAACGAGATGCGACCCCTGGCAGAGGCCTGATTAAGCAGGCCAGTGTATTACAAGCATTAGGCCACTCAGAGCTGACGTGGACTGGTCCCATCAGGGAAACAGCCTGTGTCACGGCCTGGAGCCCAGACTGTGCTCAGCTGATTTAAGAAAATGAAATGGAGCACAGGGCCTCTGGGAGCCTGCAAGGGAGTGAGCAGTGGGGCAGAAATGCCAGAAAGTAGATGCCTGAAATCAGGGCCAGGTGATGACGAGTTGTACAAACCATACACAGATTTATTAAACTTGTTCTCTGGGGCAAATGGGCATCTATTCACAGGTGTTAAGTAGACGAGGGGCCCAGGATTTCTATGTTTTCAGAAGATCCATCTGGCCACAATGTGGAGAGTGGGTTGGTAGGGACCAGAAAAGAAAAACAAGGGGAGACCCTTTCCTTTGGAAAGGTTAGGAGAGGAACTGACCCACTGAACTGTCACAACTTGGTAGGTTAGCTGTGGAGGGGATGGAAGGAGCTGAGACCAGGATGATGCTCAGATTTCTAACTAACCAAAATATTTCCTTATGCAGCACAAGTGGCTCATATATCATCTCTTCTTTTAAGTTTCCTGGGTGGTTTACACAGTGCTTTATTCACATAGACCAAGGTGCTATATTCTTTCTTTGCTCTACATATAAAAACTTCGCCTTACCATTATGTGCACTGAGGATGTAGCAGTGACCAAAAAACAGCTTTGCATGTGCCAGTAATGCCAATGAAGATGAATGTACATCCTTGACTTCTAATCCCTGGCGGCCGTGCTGTACAGCAGTAAAATGCTTAGGCTGTGAAGACAGAGGGACCTGGGTTTTGAGCTCTAATTCTACCACTTACTGGCTGTGATATTAATTACACTACGCAAACTTTAAGCATCATGTCTAAACATGAATGAAAGGAGAATAATGATCCCATCTCAGGTGTTTAGTTAGACTTCCAGTTAAATTTGCTACCATAAAGGTATTTTTATTCATTCCATCCCTTGAAATACAACAAAATAACTAGAACTGTGGAGAGAGAGAGAGGCAATTTCCAGTGAAACAGGGAAATTACCTCATCACAGATTTTGAAAAAAGTAGTTGCTAGACACAATGATTTTTGTACTTAATGACAGATGATGCCAGGAGCTGACACGTCCCTGTCTTAGATTTTAGAAGAGTTGTGTGTCATGTGTCACTGGTAGAGACTCAGCTCAACTCCAGAGAGGTTTGTGGCGCTAAAGGAGAACTTTCTTTATTGTTTGCACTGCCACCTCTCAGCTGAGGGAATGGGCCTTGACCTGCAGTGGGATGAAGCCGTAAGGAGACATTTGGAAGGCTCAGGAGCTGCCTGCAGAAGCAAGCTAAGCATAGAGAGACATAGGAATGGGTGCTGCAGAAAGCCTGTGACGGGAGGGGCTCTTCCTAGGGCAGGGGATGGGGAAAACCGAGAAGACCTGCGCTCAGGGTAGATGGCAGGGCAGAGGGGTAAGAGGGTATCTAGAGTTTCAAAATGAAAAATTGAAAGAAAAACCCATAGTTGAAACTTCGGCTGAAATAACTCTTTCACAATCCTCTCTACAAGTTTTAATATCTCTAAGATGTCTTGGAATCAAGAAAGTCTAATTCCCTGGGGTTCTTTTTCTTTTTCTGAAGCCCTTTTAATTAGCATTTAAAAGAAATACATAAAATAGCAGAAAACATACATATTCCATCAGATAAATACTTCTAAAGCAAACATCCATGTAAATGTAAACACCCAGGTTAGAAATAGAAAATTGTCAGCAACTAGAAGCTCCAGCCCTGTCCTTTTTTGACCTTTTATCCTTCCTCCTTCCCAGAAGCACCATGTGCTAGTATTTATGAAAATGATTTCCTTTCTTTTTTTATAGTTTTGCTACTTCTCTATGTTTCCCCTAAACAATGTGTTTTAATTTTGTCTATTTGTAAACATTATGCAAATCGATCATACTCTATGCATTCCTAATGTCAACATTATGTTGTTAAGATCCATCCATGCCCTTGTATATAGTGGTGACTTATTCATTTTTGTGGCAGTATGCAAAATCTTATTGTGAATATATATCACAGTTTACTTCATCTTTATATCTTGATGCCTGGGTTATATTTCTATTTCTGCCCTTACTTTTAAAAAGGAGAAGCAGGGCTTCCCTGGTGGTGCAGTGGTTGAGAGTCCGCCTGCCGATGCAGGGGACACGGGTTCGTGCCCTGGTCCGGGAGGATCCCACATGCCGCGGAGCGGCTGGGCCCGTGAGCCATGGCCGCTGAGACTGCGTGTCCGGAGCCTGTGCTCCGCAACGGGAGAGGCCACAACAGTGAGAGGCCCGCGTACCGCAAAAAAAAAAAAAAAAAAGGAGAAGCAGTTAAAATTTGTGAGGTAGTTTTCCTAATGCTTCCTAATGGCACTACATATTTGCCTTGAGCTAAAACACAGAATACATAATATTCAAAAAAAATAAACATTTCTCTGTTTAGAGAGATTTTTCTATGCAGTTCGAATTAAAATTCACAGAAGCCCTGAGAAAGAGATTCTCTCCTCATTATCAGAAACAATAAAACCATTCTTTATATTCACAATTGTATCTTAGAGTTAAATTATAAGGTACAGTAACATTTTCTGAAGATATCATCTAAGTTTCTGCTATTACATAATGAGTAAGGGTGGTATAATAGATAATACAGTTTAGTCCAGGTTCTTTGGGTTGTCAAGTCGTAGGCCACTCTAGCTCACTCGAGAAAATGGAATTTAATTGTTAAGGGTATCATAGGACATACTAGACTATTACCTTATGAATAACTAGAGACAAATAACTAAATACAACTTGTTCTGTGGAAACTAGAACAGGGAAGTAAGGCAAATGTTTTACTCTTTGTCTCTGGGATTACTCTCAGCTTCTCTTATTTTTTGCCTCTTTCCGTGTTTCCCTGTTAATTTGTTCCTTTCTTTATCTTGCACAACTTCCCATGGAAACTCATCTTGATCGTGATCCAGTAATGACCATCCCAGTTCCTGAGTATATATAACCACAACACTGACCTACCACCACCTGGAAGAATATCTATGTCTCCAGATTCAAATAGTTGAGAAAGAAATTTTTCTTTTCATAGATCATCTTTCAAGATTCTTCTTTACAGAACATAAAAGTCTAATACAGCAAGTTGGAGCAGAGTAGGATTTACTGAAGGATATTCTGAAGTCCCTGCTGAAGATTTGGGCTTGAATGTTACACAACTAGAAACCAAGTGTCTAGAGAAAACTTCCCTCCACTGTAAGGCTGGTGCTGTGGCTCAGTTCCTCTGACAGTAGGGAGTGGATGCTGTGAACTCCACCAGCTTACTGAGGTGATCTGATTTCTAGATAGTTCATGCTTTCCAGATGATCTAACATCTCTGCTTGTAGCCATCACCTCACATCACACCCTGCTGCATGACTACATCTGCTTGGGGAAACCTAGATCACATGCTGCATTTGAGCTGCAAGGGAGTCAGAAAAATATAGCCTTAGGTTTTACTGCCTCGACTGTATGGCATCAGAACAAAGACTAAAATCCTGGTATTCTAAAGCTGTCATAGTTCTTTTAAAAATGTTAAGCATTATTCAAGATATACATGGATATGGTTGCAATTTATTAATCAGAAGTTTAAAAAACTGAATTGGCCCAAGGTGTACTTCATTCAGTAGGTTTTTTCCCCAAAGTGTTTATGAGGTCTTGGCACCATGAACAGTGCTATGCATACAATAGGAGTAAATCATGTTCCTTATCCTCAAATGTTGAAAACATTGTTGAAGATGGTGTTGGATTATTGCCTTATCTTATGGAGGTTTTGTTCATAGCATTCAAATTCATACAATTATAGATTATATGATTATACAATAAATGATTTTAAATAATTATACAATTATACAACTTACATATATATGTAATTAGTTAGTTAGTTAAGGTATGCATATCCTAATTAATTCTGCCCCCAATGTTGACCCAGTAAAGTAACAGGGAGGGAATATTCTGTAGAAAACTTTTGACTTGGATCTTAGAATCTCAACAGGTATTTTTTTGTGAAAATGGTAGGAAGATATTTCTAGTTTGAACAAAGGCATGGATATGTGGAAATACATGGCATAAATGGCCTGTTATTAAGCATTCAATAAGAGAACCAGAACTACTGGGCGATGTGTGTGTGTGTGTGTGTGTGTGTGTGTGTGTTTCTACACATATGCATTGTTATGAGTTGAGTTGTCACCCCACAAAATTCATATGTTGAAGTCCTAATCCCCAGTTCCTCAGAATGTGATTATTGCTTTATTTGTAAATAGAGTCATTGCAAATGTAATTAGATAAGGTCATACTGAAATAGAGTCCAGTATGACTGATGTCCTTATACAATAAAAAGGGAAAAATTGCCCACGGAGACTTGCACTTAGGGAGAACACCATGTGAACATGAAAGCAGAGATGGAGTGATGTATCTTTTTTTTTTTTTTTTTTTTGCGGTATGCGGGCCTCTCACTGTTGTGGCCTCTCCCGTTGCGGAGCACAGGCTCCAGACGCGCAGGCTCAGCGGCCATGGCTCACGGGCCCAGGCGCTCCACGGCATGTGGGATCCTCCCGGACCGGGGCATGAACCCGTGTCCCCTGCATCGGCAGGCAGACTCTCAACCACTGCGCCACCAGGGAAGCCCCAGAGTGATGTATCTTTAAGCCAAGGAACTCCAAAAATTGCCATAAAACCACACCATGTAAGGTGAGAGGCCTGGGACAACATTTCCCTTATAGCTCACAGAAGGTAGCAATTTTGATCTCAGACTTCTGGCTTCCAGAACTGTAAACAATGCATTTCTGCTGTTCAAGCCACCCAGTCTGTGGTACTTAGTTATGGCAGCCCTAGCAAATGAATATATAAGCACACATATACACAAAGGGATTTGTTACAGGGATCTGAGTTTATGCAATTTTGAGAGCTGGTTAAATAGTCTCTATAAGACTATTAGGCTGTTGGGTTGTCATCTTAATTTTTCATGCTGAATATTGAAACTGAAAAGCCACAGGGCAGTAACTGGAACTTCCGCAGACAGGCTGAAACTATGGTAGCTGTCACTGCTTACGACCTTTCTTACTGGAGTTAAATTGTGTGTGTGTGTGTGTGCGCGCGCGCGCGTGTGTGTGTGCGCGTGCGCGCGCGCTACGAAAGAGCTGCAGCTTCACTTCAAACCCTCCACGTCCCCTCAAGAATTTTCTAGCAGACGACTCTAACCGAAAACATACAGGAAAGAGAATTCTGGGGAATGTCATTTAGCCCAGCAAGTTGACACGTTACAAAACCATCACACATGTTGAGCAGCAAATAGTCTAAGATACTGTGAGGATGTCTGAAGTAGCTAAACTTGACCTTATAGAAATTTCCTGTATTAATGCCTAATAGAATAGTTATGAAAGCTGAGAGAGAGCTACACTACTCTCTCTGTGTAAATGTATTTCAATCCCCTTAGTAATGGCCTAGTCATATCCATACAAATAACCTTACTCTTTTATAACTGTCCCCTAAGAAATAACACTTTTTCCCCAGTTAACTGGAGGAGTTAAGAATATTCCTGTTTCACTGCATTTTGTTTTCTTTCCTTCTATCCCCTAACCACCCATCATAAGATTGTATGCAACCCTGTCCAAGATCTTACTTTTCTCTTTTTTCCAGGTAAAATATTCAAACAACCAGTTGCACTAATTTTACGATAAATAATTATTGGGGTTAATGATGTATGATTATGGCTTACCCCAGTCTACACCTACTTTTTATTTTTACAAACAGTGTTACCCATATCTTTGGCTAGCATCTGGATTATACATAATAGATTATTTATAATCTATATACAGTAATAGATTATTTATAAATATGTAATAAACCACACTTTAGAAACCATTTTCCACCTCATTATATTGGTTACTTTGACTGTCCAGTAGCCTATCTCTTATGTTAAAAATTCAGGTGACTGAAAGTGTGCTAGAATTATTTAACTTACTCCCAGGTGTTTCCTGTCTGCAAATTAACTTCATTTTCAGCATCAATTTTTATAATATTTTCTTTTATAAAAGTAAAAGCCATCTCGTGACACTACTGGCTCTTTACTCACTTTTATTTGCTTGACTTTTGCTTGTGAGTGTACATTGTATATTCTGTGACTATCTTTGATTCCCAGAGCAGAAACAGAAAGTATTTAACCTCCAGAAAATAACGCTGCATAAATATGTATATATGTATATACGTATACATATACATATATATATAAAACATTAAAAATAATACTTGCTATTTCTGCAGTATGTAGCACATGGTGAATCAACTCTATCAACTGTATTTCTTCACTTACATTTTACTGTTAACCCTTTTTCTTATAAAATATCTTAATTGTTTAATCACACTGGAAAATGGTACAGGGGGCTAAATTACAATGGAATCCAGGATATATCATTTTAATATCTGAAATATAGGATTATAAGAAATCCACACTCTTCAGAGGAGTCACAAAAGAGGATGCTAACTGGAGAATTTAGGACAGGATGATTAATAAGGAAAATGGAATATGCACCACTTAGGAAATTGGAAGTGACAGCAGTTGACATTCTAGTATGTCTTAAAGACTGATCAGAGATTTTTAACATCTTTACTCCAATTTTGTCAGATGCCAAAGTTATTTCAATCCATTGAGTTAAACATAAACTTATTTTTTAATTTATTTCAATTTTTATTAATTTATACCTCTTTTTTCCAGTGTTCTTGTTGATATTTATTTCCATACATAGGTGTTAGTCAATTTATATTTAATTTATTGAGTTTAGAGTTTAGGATGTTCCCATTTTGTAACTGGAAAGAAGAATATTAAAAAAACAAATAAAAAATCCTCTTGATGACAGTAGGAGGCTAATCTTAGCACCCTACTGGGAAAATACATTAAAGTCTTAAAAAATTAAGTTACAGTTTTAAAGCAATTGAGTGGTTTGTCTGTTATATGAGTATGCCATAGGGCTGGGGGACAGACAGATCTCTCAATATGCCACTTATTAGCTCTGATGATCCCGATCTTTTTGAGCTTTGGTTTTGTGATCTGTAAAGAGAGGATAATATTTGTCTTTCAGGTTGGTTGGTGGATTAGAGAAAATATATGCAAAATATCTTGGAGTACCTAGTTCCTAGTAGGCATTCAAAATGTTCGTTGTGGATGATATTATATTATTGATGAACTAATTAATCTATGATTGGATTATAATAGAATATCTATTCTCATATTATTATGATATAACTAACATAATTTATACTTCCTCTATGATCATGCAAAGTAAGGCATCTTCTGTGGGATGCAATATCACATCTAAAAAGTTTGTCTGATGTTAAACCTCTTTCCTGTTGTCCTGCCACCATGGCATGGCAGCAGCTGTTCTTAGTCACTATTCTGTATAACTCTAAAATGCTTCTTATGTGTTAATTCATTGCTTAGTGAAGGTAGCACAATTGTGTCCATCCTAACACTAACACTACCACTGATAAGTTTATTAGAATCCCAACAGAGAACATCATAGAATTGAAAAGAGAAATTATTTTTTAAGATATTCCTCAGGCATGGGCATTTATTATCTACTTAGTCACTTCTAGGAAGTAAGAGGCACTCAGCCTAATTGACTCATCATATTTTCTGGACCGTTCTAGTTATTAGAAAAATATTTCTTATATTGAACAGAAATTCAACTATAACTACTATCCGTTAGTCATACTCCTGCTCATTGCAGCAGCGTAAAACAGATTTACATCTTCCTCCACATGACAGATAGGAGTGGAATTTTTCTGTGCCTGAAAGTCAAGTTCAAATTCTTTGGCATGCTCTGTACTTTTCTCTAATGTACTCACCAGCTACTTCTTCCCTGCGTACCACATTTCAGCAACAGCAAGTGACAAGCTGTTTCTTGTCTCCATGTTTGCACATACTCTTTCTAAGGAATATTGGAAAGTATTTAAAACCTGTATTACCTCAAGTGTTCCTGAAATGACAACTTCATGCTGTCTATTGAGTAACTCTTAAAATGGCATCATTTCTTCCTCGGTTAAACCCTATTTATAATGAATGATTCAGGCTTCCTGTTCTGTGACACTTAAAATGTTCTGTATTGAAACATCAACTCAGTTTGTTTGTGTTAAGAAGAATATTCTGGAAGAACAAGGTAATTGTAGGCATATTTGAGCATGAAGAGGGTTGGACAAAGTTTGGAGCAAAAATGTACTGCCTGAGGGGAGCAGGTTCATGTGGTATGCTACGAAAAAGAATTCAAAGGCATAGCCATAGATAAGAAATAGTAAAATAAAGAAATATGTAGGGGTTCCCTGGTGGCGCAGTGGTTGAGAGTCTGCCTGCCGATGCAGGGGATGCGGGTTCGTGCCCTGGTCCGGGAAGATCCCACATGCCGCAGAGCGGCTGGGCCCGTGAGCCATGGCCACTGGGCCTGCGTGTCCGGAGCCTGTGCTTCGCAACGGGAGAGGCCACAACAGTGAGAGGCCTGCGTACCACAAAAAAAAAAAAAAAAAAAAAAAAAGAAATATGTATTAAATAGTTCGGGGGAGGCAGGAAAACCTCAGTACTGAGCAATTTACTGTGTAGCATCTAATGATTCTTGATTAGTTTCTAAAGATAAGTGACTGAATTTGATATTTATCCTGTGTACATATTTCTTTCATTTCATTTCTGTTACATTACTCCTTTATTTCTAAATATAGTTGACCCTTGAAAAATTTGGAGGTCAGGAGTGCTGACCCTCCATGCACTTGAAAATCTGAGTCTAATTTTATTGTTGTCTCTCCCTATCCATGGTTCTGCATCCGTGGATTCAACCAACATCAGATCCTGTGGTACTGTAGTATTTACTATTGGGAAAAAAATCTGTGTATAAATGGACCCTTGCAGTTCAAACCCATGTTGTTCATGGGTCAATTGTATTTGATGTATACAGTTTTAGTAGTGTTTTGCAAGCAGCAGGGGTCACTTAAGAATTTTGACAAAGCCCATCAGATAAAGATCGCGAGGAACATATCTGTAGTGAAATAAAATCTATTAGATTTATCACTTTCTTCAGCAAGAGAGAGAATATACCGTGAGAAACTGTGAATTGGATATCTTAGTAAGAAGAGAGAGGGATTTTTATACAGTTTGGGCTTACAATGAAAAACTCTACAGTGAGATTCCAGGAAAGCAGGGATTAACTCTGTATTGAGTACTAGATCGGAGGGAACTATTGTTAAGAAAATAGAAGGGCTGTGTGACCTTGGTGGTGTCCCATTATCAGATTTTGAGTGTCTAATAAGAATATCATAGTCTGATTACTAGCAGAGCTGAGAAGCAGACTCAATAGTTTATGTTCCTGGAAAATAAGTGTGTCTGAAAAAGCCCTATCTGATAGAACCATTTAAAAACATTAGACTGTTCATATTTACATCATCATATTATTTTTACATATCGGACAATTATTGGAAAAATAAAACTGCTCAATGGAACTGAAGAAAAAGTGCTAAGTTTTCATTCTCAGAAAATAGTTTGAACAACCTTCAGGAGATAGATTGCTTTGAAAGACTGTGTATTATTTTGCTTAATTGATTAATGACTTTTGAAATTTTAGCTTCAGGGACTCTTTTGAAGATTAATTTAAAATATAATACTGCTTTTGATTAAAATAATAATTGCCCTGTTATTTAAGGGTTGTCTTTCTCCTTCAAATGAACTTGTGCCGTTGCTGGAAAAAAAAAAAAAAAGTGCCGGATCATCAACATCTGAGGTAGAGTCAGAAAGAAGTGTAACTTCATTGTATTAAAATGTATCATTTTAACATCATTAATCTTTACTTTTCAAGGAAAAGGCAACAACTAATGGGTGACATTTTGATAACCTATGAAAAGTTAGAGAACCCTCAGTCTGGACGTATAGAATATCTTTCCAACTACACTACCATCCAAACATTAATAATTTTTTGGATAAATGTGTTGTCAGCATCTACAGACTCTGAGTAAGAGCGGTTTCTTTTGCTTAATGAGGTAATGTAACCTGTTAATATTCCAGGTCACTACCTTGAGAGCTTTCAGTAGGTGAGCAATTTGGACTTGCAGAGAATGAGCACAGGGAGAACAAATACATCAATACCAGATTGCTGAGGCAAAGGCAAATTTGTAGCGTTTCACTCTTCAACATAAGGGATCTTAAGAAGAGACCAAATGTACTGTAAGGATGGAAAACACTCATTGCCAAGCAGCAAAGTTATTCCTGTGATGCAACGTAAGCCAAAATGTGTTGTAAAATGCGCTTGTTATAAAAGAATACTTAACCATAATGAGATACAGGCAGGAGATGTGTTATAAAACAATCTTCTGTGTGTTAGAATTTGGAAAAAGGCAGATTTATCCTGTAGATGTCCAACGAGGAAGAGTTATGGAGACCTTGTCCTAAGGTGATTTCATCAATAAGGCAATGATCTAGCAATCACCCAGAGGCTAATGATACTAGGATGCATCAGCAACTTTTAACTTTCATTAGCCAAGGACAAAATTTAAAAAGGTGATAAATAACATTAACAAAAGTACAATTATGAAATAAGCATAGGAAATTATTAAAGTTTTAGATGGCATAATATACATGGATTTACGTCTCGGGTGCAATCATCTATGCTACTACAAAAAGAAATAATGGATATGTAATAACTTTGTTAATTAAAAATCTCTACACAGAGCAGTTGGCATTTGACAAAATAAAAATACATTATAGATACAAAATGAGGAGATTTGAAAACTTTAGTTTAATGTGAATTCTGTAATGTTAACCAAGTGCTAAGCGAAAAGCCACATGCCTACAGGAAGCAAGTATTTTCCCTTGGTTCAGCACAGTCTATGACTGCTGGCTTCACTCTGCCTAATTCTGGACCTCAGAATTCACTTGGCAAGAGAACTAGTCCTGCAGTGTCTTAAAAGGCTTCTCATAGTCAGAGGACAATATTTTAAATATACTGGTGTGTTCACAGCTAAGGGGAGGAAAGACAGACCATTCATCAGGCTCCCTCAAAATCCCAATAATTCTATTTAATGAGAATTTGGAAGCTCTGAAGAGTTAAATAACTTGTCTAATATAGTGATTTTTCTGCCTTGATGCACTCTCCCCTCTGTCTTCCTTTGCATTCCTCCTAACATAGCAGTCTTGGGAGAGTAAACTTTGAGATGCTAGTTTAGCTTGGGAGCAGAAGTGCAGGGCATATCATTTCTGAGTTGTGCCCTCTAGCCTGGACTGTTAAGGCAGTTATTGTCTCCAACCCATGGAGAGGGTAAAACTGTCCACCTTCCCCAGACCAATCTTGACCAATAATTTTGTGAAAGGAAATCTTTGAGTTACACCCATCTTCTTTGTTACTTTTTATGTAATTTTTTTAATTTCATATTTTTATTTTTTTCCATTTCTAGGCTTGCCTCCCAGTTTCTAGTTTGCTTAAAGAAGCCTCGCTGAAACATTTTTACTATTCACTTGCACCATGTCTATCAGCATTAATATCTGGGGAAACTATGTGTTCTGACACAGAACAGTACTCCCAAAGTAAAATGTATTAATTAGCTGGGACTATAGCTTGATAAAATAACTTAAGTGACTAATAGTTTGGGGCATGATTTATATCTATTCATATCATTTAAAATGTAAGGCCCATAGGTAAAGACTCTTTGATAGCTATATTCAGGCTCAGCTCCATTCTCAGATGTCATTATCAGTTTGGACTCGAGTCAGTCAGAATTTCAATGGCCTCAGCTCTACAGTTTGGGCCTGAGCATCAAGCAGCATCTGAGGCCAATTCAACCCTAGAATTGGGTCCTGGGTTTTGATAATTGCTCCTAAGTCTGGGCTATAAGTCCTCTTCTACTGATGTACAACAGGTTTTCTGAGTCTCTTCCTTAATCCTTCTTCCTTTCTTCTTTCCACTTTCGTGTCAGACCTCTGTCTCAGGACTGGAAGCTTATTCAAACCCTGTTCCAGAGAACAGAAGCAGTAGTTTCTTGAGATAGTCAGAGAGGGAGAAACAATTTATATCAGAGTTTTTGAAAATGGCTGCCTAGACTCTTACTAGATACATGTTCTTCCAAAAGTACGTTTCATTGTCAAATATATTTGGAAAACAATGCATAAAGGTCCTACCGCTAGAGGCGCAATGCACTATATCACGTTAACGGTGTTAAAAATCCTGAAAACAAACTGTTCAGTGCTTATTAATCCCATGTTTTTCAAACGTATTTGACAAAGCACTCCCCCCCCACCTCCACCCTGGTAATACCTGTTAATAGCCCACGGGAATGTGTTCTAAGAAGCACATTGGAAACGTTGGCTGTAATTTACTCTGAAATGAAGTTTAGCCTCACATGAGAACACCATGCTAACTGATTACCAAATTTTACTGCCTGTGGTTGCTTTTGCAACAGCAGACAGTTGTTCACATCTGGTGCCAGAGGCCAGGAGTTGAATCCTGATTTTATCACCGTTAGTTGTACGAATAGGGGCAGTTTAATCTGGGCCTAAATTTCCTCTTTGCAAAATGTGTTTGTTATGAAAATTCAATTAGTTGACACACATAAAGTTCTTGTGTGTATAGTACATAGTAAGCATCAGTGTAACTGGTAATACCTGTCTCTTTCAACAGTCTAAAGTTGCAGAGGAGGTGCACAGAATTCAGCAGATTATTTAAAAAAAAAAAGTCCATCAGCCCAAAGAGTAAATGGGATACAGTGAATGAATAACTCTTTTACAAAAAAAAAACACAAAAAAACAGTTTTTACTGACAGAGCAAAATGACAAGAAAAAAACAGACAAAATTGGATACCATTTTGTATTTTTATAACATTTCCCCAATGCGTATTTATTTTCTGCTTTCTAGCAGTTTTTCCCCTGAAATTCACGGTTAAAAAAAAAAAAAAAAACACCTTAGAAATCATCAAGAATGTTTTGAGATTTCTTAGAGAGTGACATGGAAAGTAGCAAGGCAGTAGAAACTGTGTTATTTAGAGGAATAAGGTCTGGTGAAAATATGGGAGGTGGTAGCCAGAGGGAGCCAGTAATAATTAAGTCTCACAGGAGAGCCAAGACTGCATCTTAAGTGAGGAAAATGAGACCAGGATGTTTTTAGGGCAGGCTCTATCAACAGGGGGCCCTCCCCTTCTCTTCTCCTCCCCGCCTTGGATAGTGTTTTTAAAATTCCAATATATTGTCTTTAGCTTTTTAAGTTTCAGAAAGATTAAGAAGATTAAAACATGGACGTTTTGATAATAGAATCTCACTTTGGAGAGATGAAATCATTTATTCTGAAACATTAGTGTCTAAGGGAAATAACAGCCATGAAAGGCAAGCAGGCAGTTTAAGTGAAACTTCAGTAGTAGCTCAGCACAAAGAGCCCACATATAAAACAACAGATTAGAAACTTGAGCAACCTATCCTGGGCAAGAAATTTCAGACAGGACAAGGGGTATAGACAATTTGCG
Organism: Pseudorca crassidens; assembly: GCF_039906515.1. Taxonomy (NCBI): domain Eukaryota; kingdom Metazoa; phylum Chordata; class Mammalia; order Artiodactyla; family Delphinidae; genus Pseudorca; species Pseudorca crassidens. The sequence goes on along the minus strand of NC_090297.1, from coordinate 172,933,614 downwards.
ACCTTGGAATGCAGCATGTATTTATTTATGTCTTAAAGTACTGCCTGGAACATTCCCATGGGTGGGGAAGAAAGTATTCAAAGCATATATGAAACATATCAATACATATTAATAATTTACCAATTCCATTTCCGGCAAACTGTTAAACTCATGCCAAACGGAAACAGGGGAAAGACTCTGTAGTAATTGTACATAAATATTCAGGACAAGATTATGTACTTTATTTTGTGAATGATAACAGGGCAAATGAATCAAAGTAAATATCTTTTGTTCTTCAACTTTTCCATAAATTATGGTTCTTCAAGCCTTCTTGGTCTTCTTGTCTTGGTGAGCTGAAGCCTAGTTTTCTAGATTTTCTCATCCACACCTATGGCTTTAGTTATCCTTTATATTCTGACAACATGAATTTTCTTCCCAGCCCAGATGTTTTCTCTACTTCCTGAGTAATTTATTCAGCTACACGTATATGTCCAACACAGAACTCTTGATCTCCAACCCCAAATCCATTTAGTTTGCAAATTGATAAATTAGGAATTTCTCATGGCACCTCTCTGTTCCTCATCATCCACATGAAATTCACCACTGATTCCTTCTACAAGCCATTAAATGATCATTTAAAACATCAATTTCATGATTATATGGAATTTATTTAACCATCTTCTCTTTTAAGTATGTAAGTTGTTTCTCAGTTTTTATTGTAATATGTGATATATATGTATAAAAACATAATAAGCTCAGTAATGTATTGAATAACATAGTATATAAATCATTTCATAATTCCTCATCATTTCACTATTGATGGTTTCAAACCTCCTAGAAGCCATATGTTACATCCATAAAATTGGTCTTTGACAGAGAAAAATAATGATGATGCCAAATGTTTTGATTACTCTTAAAATGAATAGTGTCAATTTTCCTTCATTATCTGTGCATTTGTAAATATTTTCATCAGGAACTCAAGATTTGATGCACAAGAGACACTTGTAGAACTAATTTACAGACATTTCAGTGCCCCTACAGAGCACAAGCAAAAGCTTCTTTTGTTGAACGTATTTAAGGAGACACTTGCTTTGTGAAAATAATTCATTGAAATGGAGAAGAATATTTGGAACATATAAAGATGGGTACAATATTTACAACTATTGTTTTTCTGAAACTAATTATCATCGTGACTAGTACTTACTGAATACTAACTCCAGCTAGGAACTGTTAGGAGCTTTGCAGGTGTTTTCTCTTGATGATCCAATGCAGTTGGTACTATTGTTATCACCATACTGCAAAGAAGAAAAATGAATCTCATAAAGTTCAAAATGTATTTACCTAGAGCTACTACTTACAAAGAGATAATGCTTTTAATACTATGTTATACTGATATCACCTATATTTTTAAATATTACTTAGAGTACTAGATATAGTACCTTCTGGAAATAGGGAGCTTGTGAGAGATTTGGAAACAAAAATTCTTTCTCTTTATTATGCACATCCAATGTTTGAATCAATTTACTGAAATTAAATGGTCTCATAGGATTCTTATCATGTAATAATATATATGTATATATATATAATTATAAATGAATTTTATTGAGCCGTTACTGTATACATTGCTCTTATTTAATCATCACAAGAAATCTGAGGTAAGTTCTGCTGTTTACTATGACATGTGACCTTTTACATGTGGCTTTTTACTGCTTATGTGACCTTGGACAAGTAACCTGAACTTATAGTGCCTGCATTTCTTTATCTGAAGAACCTACCTCAAAGGGTTGTTGTAAAAATTAAATTAATACAAACATCTAAAATATTTAGCAGGCATCCTCTTCCCAAAAACAAACACTGAGAACAACTGTAACTGTTGATGTTTTACTTCTTCAAGATTAGCTTGAACACTACCTCCTCTTGCCAAATCCTGAAGGCAGGATTAGATGTCTGTCTTTACACTGTACCTTGATAATATACAACGTTACTAGCATTTGTGGAAGGAAATCAACCAGAGCACCCTTAGCATGGGCTTTTATTCTAGAATGTGGAACATGAAAAATTCCAGAGGAACATCTAACATGAGAAAGGAGGGTGAAATGTTTTATCGGGTTTTAGCAGCAGGAGGCTGTTCAAAGTTCAGGTAGACTTCAGCCAGAGGCTGTCGGCTCAAGTGCAGCACATTTTGGAAATGGACAGATTGGATGGTTGTGTGGGTTAGCGGCCACTATTAGGAGAGTCTGGACTTTGAGAATAGAGGAATTGTTCTTGAAAATTAGCAGTCATTATTTGGGCAGTCTGGATATATCAAGAGGGGGTGAAGAGAACCAGTTAGGGTAAATGTCAAATGCAAGAGGGGGTGGGGAAGAACAACTACAAGGAACAAGGACAGTCAAATGCTTCCAGAGAAATTCTCAAGACTCACACTTGTACCATTTCCATTTTTTTAATTCAGTTGTTTGCTTATATATTTGTCTTGCAGGAAAATGTGAGCTTCTGCAAGAGAGGAATCATTATTTTTCAATTTTTTCCTCCAATTTATGTTTGTGGATTGAATTAATAGACTCTTCCTATTTCCTGTGTACACATAGTTTCAGAGACTCAGAGCAACTTGGGTCTCCCAGATGGAATGGATTTAGAATAGATTATTCAACATGTGCAGCTCAATTTAAATCAGAACAAACTGTATTCTTATGGTAGGAAAATGTTTCACAAAGCATATTTTGTAAAACACTAGGTTTGCAGATTTTGTATTAACAAAAGTTAATAGAAAAGGACAATTGTTAAAATGTTTAGAAAATGGTGGACCATATACCGTTAAGTGGCTGTTCTTAAGTGTTTCTGAGGTTTTAAACATGAACATGTATTATGACTCTTTGAAACAGAAATGTATCATGAAGGGTATCTAAATTTATTTTAAATGAGACTCCCTCCTTTGGCTTTTAATTGCATCTTTAGGTGCAAGTATTTCATAGCTCATCCTTTGAAAAATGTGGGGCTGGGATGTTTCTTCAGACAAATTTTCTTAACATACAAGCTTTATCATATTAGTTCTACACAAGACATTTTGGCATTAGAGCACTGCAGAATATGACAGGAAAAAATGAACTGGGTCCACAAACTCTCCATATAAAAATCTCAGTTACTTCATTCTTAATAGGAGAAAAATGCAGGGCCAAAACTCATAACTTTTTTTTTTTTTTTACATTAAACAAAATAGTAAAGTAGATTATAGCTCTGTTATCACTTTCTCCCTCTCAATTCCAAATTCCGTTTTTTCTCAATGAGTGCAAATCATGTTTCTTTTCATAAGTGAGTAAACAAAGGCCCAAATGGTTACTTTTCTTGCCCGAGTTCAAGAAAATGAGTCAAGGACAAGGACAGATATTTATCCAGGATGGAAGCATTTTGTTTTGCCAGGCTGCTCTACTACCCAGGACACCCTGCTGCCACACATTGTCTTAGTGACTAAAATGACTCCTATATAATTCAGTTGAAACCCATTAGTTTTCAAATAGCAAAGATTTCTAACACAAACAAGTTATTTAAATAAATAAACAAGTTACTTTAAAAAATGTAACCACTCTTTTATTTTAAAACATCTTTATTGGAGTATAATTGCTTTACAATGTTGTGTTAGTTTCTGCTGTATAACAAAGTGAATCAGTTATATGTATACATATATCTCCATATCCCCTCCCTCTTGCGTCTCCCTCCCACGCCTATCCCACGCCTCTAGGTGGTCACAAAGCACCGAGCTGATCTCCTTGTGCTATGCGGCTGCTTCCCACTAGCTATCTATTTTACATATGGTAGTGTATATATAACAGTGCCACTCTCTCACTTCGTCCCAGTTTACCCTTCCCGCTCCCCGTGTCCTCAAGTCCATTCTCTACATCTGCATCTTTATTCCTGTCCTGCCCCTAGGTCCTTCAGAACCATTTTTTTTTTTAGATTCCATATATATTTGTTAGCATACGGTATTTGTTTTGCTCTTTCTGACTTACTTTACTCTGTATGACAGACTCTAGGTCCATCCACCTCATTACAAATAACTCAATTTTGTTTCTTTTTATGGCTGAGTAATATTCCATTGTATATATGTGCCACATCTTCTTTATTCATCTGTCCATAGACACTTAGGTTGCTTCCATGTCCTGGCTGCTGTAAATAGCGCTGCAATGAACATTGTGGTACATGACTCTTTTTGAATTATGTTTTCTGTGTCTTCTACAACCACCATTTTTCTCCAAATTTATAGTCTCATTAATTCTGTTAAATCAGCAAGTTATCTTTGGAGAAAGGACTTCACCTAGAACCATAGGTGTAAAACTCTATAGACTTGTCTCCTCACGGATCTTTCTCTATGGATATATGGGAGCTGAGCACATGGACAGCACCAGACCTCAATTATAGTTAATTGTCTTTTTCCTGATTAAGGAAAGGCAGGCACTGAGTTGAAGTAGAGGGAGCCTGCATTCAGGTGTTTCTCTAGAGTAACAGTTACTTTTCAATTGCATCAGTGATAAGTGAATGCATTCACTTTGTAAACAAATCAGTCATACAGACAAGACAACCAGCATCCCTTGAAGGCCCCTCCTTATATTTGCCATTGTTAGTGGTTTGTGGTATGTACGTACAGACCTATTTCTACACATTTACATTTATAATGCACATACTGGCCTAAAACATAATATTGTTGCATATGTTTTTACTGTAAGTGAATTTAATTCAGTTGTTCTTTTACTCTATAATGTGTCAGATCTTTCCAAATCACTGTTTAGATCCATCACATTAATTTTAATTGCTACATAGGAATTTCTGAAATTTCTATTTGTGTTTTCTCTAGATTTCAGTTCCTCTGATGAAAGTCTCTATTTTTTTTAACACATTACGCATTTTTATTTTATTTTTTGTCTAATACATGTAATATATGACTGTCCTGTAAGTCCATTTCTATTGTCTCTTAATTTCTTCTTTAAACTTGAATCCTAATATGCCTGTTAACTTTTTTAATGAATCTAGTTTTTGTATGGAAAAAATCGCAAAAATCATCTGTGGCTCTGAAGAATAACAGCTTTCTCCAGAGGAAAGTGTAGCTTATTCCAGTGAGGAACTGAGCTTACTTGGAGCTCTGTTTCCGTTGTGAGGCTTGTCTGTTTTGATGCATCACTATTCCTGGTGTGTAATTGGTCACATCTGAAAGTTGCAAGCATTTGCCATGTCCCTCCACTGCCACAGGATCTGAAATTGATTTTTTTCCTCCTGACCCTGGAGACTAATGAAAGGTTTGCTTAGCTTTTCAGACTCTGTGCTGCTTTGACACCTGCCTCATGTCGAAAAATGTTGGGCTCACTTTTCTTCGTGTCCCTTCTTACTAGTGTCTTCATTCCTTAAGTCCTCAGTGTCTTGGTAGATCTATGCTGCCTTCAAGCGTATATATTTTAAATATTTTTTCTAGCTTTTATAGGATTTGTCTTAACTAAGTTAGTCCTCCACAGTTAAAGTGCCTTCAAATGGCTTTTAAATACTTAACATATGTCCCTATCACTTGTAAATAAAATAAATAGAAAAGAGTACCATAATCATGTACCACTGGAAAAGGTAAAAATGTTGGCAACATTCTAGATTGGATGAGAAACCACAGACATGCACTGTCATAATATTTTAAGACTGTAAATTATACTTTATCTTAATAAGCAATTTAGTAATACTTATCAAATTTTGAAATGTTCATTCACTTTGATCCACTGTTTTCTCTTCCAGAAATGTATCTTAATTATACACTCTTACAAATGTGCTTTATTACAAAACTGAAAATGAATTTCAGTACTGTTTATAGTAGCAGATTTCTACAAATTATCTGGATGTCTGTTACTAGTGGATTAGCGGATCAGTTTAATGAAGTTTTGTGAACCCATTCAAGAGGATACTACAGAGCTATTAAAAATGTGAGATAGAATTATCTAGATAGAATTAGAAATAAAAAGAACAATCTTCACATTATAGTAAATAAAAAAGAAAATGTCAGAAAAGCATACTTAATGTTCCATGACCTTTGGTTAAAATGGCGTGAGTGTGTATGCTTGAAAGTATGTAACTGAAATAGTGATTGCCTCAAGGACAAGAATCGTGAAGGGAACTGGAAATTTGGGAATTAGGGATAAATTGTCATATTACTTTTCACCGTATTTACTTTCCCATGCCACTCTCAGGACTTGCTGCCTAGTTTACTGCTCAAATTTATTCGATTAAAATTGGATAATTTGGGGCTTCTCTGGTGGCGCAGTTGTTGAGAGCCCACCTGCCGATGCAGGGGACACGGGTTCGTGCTCCGGTCCGGGAAGATCCCACATGCCGCGGAGCGGCTAGGCCCATGAGCCATGGCTTCTGAGCCTGTGCGTCCGGAGCCTGTGCCTCAATAATGAAGTGGATGCAGTCTAATCACTGGGCCTGTAGAATTGACCAAGGAGTTAGTTATTGATTTTTCACCTTCGTTATTCCTTTAAGTACAGTGTTACAACTGTTTGTGTGAGAATATATGAGATCAGTGATCTGTAGGTTCACCTGAATCTGGGCCTTCTATATTTAAGTGAAGATGAGCAACAAATGACTGATGCTCAACGTCAAATAAGGCTGGTTCCCCGCTGAGAGATATATTGAATTAGCTCCTGACTTTTGAATATATAATAATTAATATTTTAATTTTCTAGTACTATATGAATGTGACCGGGCATTTCTTCTGATTCATTCAAAAAGTTCACACAAATCCCCATAGAAATATTTCATGGGGATGGATTTACCCTTCTTTGCCTTCTTAAGAACAAGTTTTTGTACCATCTTTGACACAGTTGTCAATGTTAATATGCTAGCCAGTGGCTACATAGAGAGTACAAAGTTCAGAAAGCTTTCCAATGGATTTTAGCCATCTGAAGTATTAATGAAGAGATTGGTACATATGTTATTAATCTAAAATCAAAATCAGTTAGTTTACTTAGGAATTTGGATCAGGATTTTGATATGAAGCCAAATATATTCTAGGCTAATATTAAAGACATGAAACACCCTATGATCTTTTGTATGGCAAAATTATTTTGCCAAGTATTTGAAAAGGAATCTAAGTACCCTGCTGTGTGACCTAGTTACTCTCTAATAACTAGTTCTAATAAAACTTTCGTAGCTGTGTGATACATAATATGAGAGTCAAGCTGAAAGATTCAAAGAAAATATATCTGTACTTCTTCATGCTATCACAACCTATGTGGACAATTTATGTATTATGAAATATAACTGGCAGTGTCTTTACAGTTAAAAAGGCTACACTTCTGTGCTTTGGACTTTGGATTATGTGTTACCACAGTTATTATGAAACTAACACTGAGAGCATTAAGAAGGCTTAGTTTACCATCTTTACTGTTACAGGAGGAAAATCCAGTTCCATATAGGGTGATTATTTATAAGATTCCTGGTCCATTCTAATGGAGAAGAAGGTAGTCCCTTAAGTAATACAGCCAGTTATTTTCTGACTTAATAAGATGATTCTAATATAGGTAAGTGGCAGAAAGCAGAGACAAAGGCACATGTTAGCCATCACATGGAATAAGGTACAGTAAACCCTAAAATCACAAATTTGGAAGTTAAAGTTCTCTTAGGACTCAATCATCTAATTCATACCTCACTTTGATACATGAATTTATTTTATTCAGACATTTACTATATTAATTCTTTTTTATATTTTCTCTCATAACAAAATATGTTTTGCATGAAAAACAATTATACTTTTTTAATTAAAATATAATTGACTTACAATATTATATTCGTTTCAGGTATACTACATTAGTTTCAGGTGTACTGTATTCAGTATTTTTATAGACTACAAATGATCACCATGATAAGCCTAATTACCATCATCACCATACAAAGTTATTACAATATTAACTATATTCCCTATTCTGTATATTACACCCCACGCCTTATTTATTTTATAACTGGAAGTTTGTACCTCTAATCTGTCTCACCTATTCTACCCAGCCCCCAACCCCCTCCTCCCCCCAGCAACCACTTGTTTGTTCTCTGTATCTACGAGTCTATTTCTGTTTTGTTATGTTTTTTGTTTGTTTGTTTGAAACAAGTGTACTTTAACAGATTTGGTTCTATAAACCTCATCACATTTTGAATGGAATTTAATGTTTTTATGTGTCACAATACTTACTTTAATATTGCACATTAGGCTGACTTAAAACATTTTGGTTTTGATGAAATTTACCCACAGTCAAAATGCCAAGATCAATATTTTGTTAATATACCATATGTCAACCAACTAATTTTGCCTTTATTTTCATATTTACCATTGCAGATTGAAAATGTTTCTTTCTTTTTAATAGCTTCAGCATAATGTATCATCTTGTTGTAGATATTTTATATTGATATAGAGAAAAACTACTTTTAGAATCAATTGGGAACCAAGTCAATATGAAGATAATTAAAATGACAAATTTGTCGGACACATGTTACTTATTACAGTAACATAATTGTCTATTCTGAGGTGATTTAATTTTGGATGGATGAAAACAAAAGTTTTATTCCATGACTCTGTTAAATAATTGAAGTCAGTACAATCGTATCTCAGTATCCACAGGGGGATTGGTTCCAGGACCCCTATGGATATCAAAATCTAAGGATGTTCAGGTGCCTTATTTAAAATGGTGCTTTTATTTGCATTAATCTAGTAGATGGATTGAAAAAGATGTTGTTGAGATTTATGTTAAAGAGTGTTCTGCCTATGTTTTCCTCTAAGAGTTTTATAGTATCTGGTCTTAAGTTTAGGTATTTAATCCATTTTGAGTTTATTTTTGTGTATGGTGTTAAAGAATGTTCTAATTTTATTTTTTTACATATAGCTGTCCAGTTTTCCCAGAACTGTTTATAGAAGAGACTGTCTTTCCTCCATTTTACAGTCTTGCCTCCTTTGTCATAGATAAATTGGCCATGGTGCCTGGGTTTATCTCTGAACTTTCTATCCTGTTCCATTGATTTGTATTTCTGTTTTTGTGCCAGCATCATACTGTTTTGATGACTGTAGCTTTATAGTATAGTCTGAAGTCAGAGAGGCTAATTCCTCCAACTGTTTTTCTTTCTCAAGATTGCTTTGGCTGTTCAGGGTCTTTTGTGTCTCCATACAAATTTTAAGATTTTTTTGTTCTGGTTCTGTGAAAAATGCCATTGGTAATTTGATAAGGATTGCATTGAATCTGTAGATTGCCTTGGGTAGTATAGTCACTTTGACAATATTGATTCTTCCAATCCAAGAACATGGTATATCTTTCCATCTGTTTATGTCATCTTCAGTTTCTTTTATCAGTGTCTTATAGCTTTTGGAGTACAGGTCTTTTGCCTCCTTAGGTATGTTTAGTCCTAGATATTTTATTCTTTTTGATGCTATGGTAAATGGGATTATTTCTTAATTTTCTCTTTCTGATCTTTCATTGTTAGTGTATAGAAATGCAACAGATTTTTGTGCATTAATTTTGTATTCTGCAACCTTACCAAATTCATTGATTAGTTTTGGTAGTTTCCTGTTGGCATCTTTAGGATTTTCTGTGTTATAGTATCATGTCTCCTGCAAACAGTGACAGTTTTACTTCTTCTTTTCCAATTTGGATTCCTTTAATTTCTTTTTCTACTGTGATTGCCATAGTTAGTACTTCCAAAATTATGTTGAATAGAAGTGGCAAGAGTGGACATCCTTGTCTTGTTCCTGATCTTGGAGGAAGTGCTTTCAGCTTTTCACTGTTGAGTATGATGGCAACTGACAAGGGATTACTCTCCAAAATTTACAAACAGCTCATGCATCTCAATATCAAAAAAAATAAAAAATAAAAAAATAACCCAACCAAAAAATGGGCAGAAGACCTAAAGAGACATTTTCCCAAAGAAGACATACAGATGACCAAGAGACACATAAAAGATGCTCAGCATCACTAACTATTAGAGAAATACAAATCAAAATTACAGTGAGATATCACACCAGTCAGAATGGCCATCATCAAAAAAATCTGCCAACAGTAAATCCTGGAAAGAGTTTGGAGAAAAGGGAACCCTCCTACACTGTTGGTGGGAATGTAAATTAGTACAGCCACTATGGAGAACAGTACGAAGGTTCCTTAAAAAACTAAAAACAGAGCTACGATATGATCCAGCAGTCCCACTCTTGGTCAGATATCCAAAGAAAAACATAGTTCAAAAGGATACATGCATCCCAGTGTTCATTGCAGCACTGTTTATAATAGCCAAGACATGGAAGCAACCTAAATGTCCATTGACAGATGAATGGATAAAGACATGGTACATATATACAATGGAATACCACTCAGCCATTAAAAAGAATGAAATAATGCCATTTCAGCAACATGGATGGACCTGGAGATGATCATACTAAGTGAAGTAAGTCAGACAGAGAAAGACAAATATAATATGATATCACTTATATGCAGAATCTTAAAAAAATGATAGAAATGAACTTATTTACAAAACAGAAACAGACTCACAGACTTAGAGAATGAACTTATGGTTACCAGAGGAGATGGGTGGCAGGGAAGGATAGATTGGGAGTTTGGGATTGATATGTACACACTGCTATATTTAAAATAAAATGACTTTCCATTAAATAAATACATAAATAAAATGGTGTAGTATTTGTGTAACAGCCTACACACATCCTCCCATATACTTTAAATCATCTCTAGATTGCATATACAATAAGTAATGTTAATACAATGTAAATGCTATGTAAATAGTTTTCCTGTTTGGAACCTTCAGAATTATTTTTTCTGAATATTCTGAATCCACGGTTGTTTGAATCTGAGGACATGGAACCTGCTAAAGAGGGATGACTATATTATCCATTTCTAAAATCAAACAACAAAAATTGAGAAAGACTAATGTTTTCTATCATTATTGTGAAAAGATACATCTTTCTTCGATAGGAAATATCATTGAATCTTCTTACATTTTAAACAAAGCTACAGAAAATAAATGTAATTCAATAAGAGAAACTTATAGAATTTTTTAAGGAGAAAAATCAAGCTCAATGAGAGTAAACAAAACATCTAATATTGTATCTGACATGTACTACTTCCTGAATTTATAATTGTTGAATAAATAAAATAAAATGAGGCAGCATCAGAGATTTCTAGCACGGATAACTTTATCATGGAACTAATTACCATAAACGTATAAATTCTATTCTTATGAAAAAGTTATGATCATTTACCACTATTCTGTATCTAGTTCAAGCTTCTGCTTATAATGTAGTGAGTTGGGTAGTGTCTCCCTCATATCCATTCCCCCTAGACTCTCAGAATGTGACCTTATTTGGAAATAGGGTATTTTGCAGATGTCATTAAGAACCTTGGGGTGAGGGCTTCCCTGGTGGCGCAGTGGTTGAGCGTCCACCTGCCAATGCAGGGGACACGGGTTTGTGCCCCATTCTGGGAAGATCCCACATGCCGCAGAGCGGCTGGGCCCGTGAGCCATGGCCACTGAGCCTGCGCATCCGGAGCCTGTGCTCCGCAATGGGAGAGGATGCAACAGTGAGAGGCCCGCGTACCGCAAAAAAAAAAAAAAAAAAAAAGAACCTTGAGGTGATATCATCCTGGATTTAGGTTGGGTCCTCAATCCAGTGACTGGTGTCCTTAAGAGAAGAAGAATGGACGCAGAGAGGCACATAGAGAAAGCCATGTGAAGATGGAGGCAGAGGTTGGAATGATGCTGCCACAGACCAGGGCACACCAGGGCTACAGAAGCCAGAAGAGACAAGAAGGATTCTCCCCTAGAAACTTCAGAGGGAGCATGGCCATGCCCACCCCTTGATTTTGGACTTCTGTTATCCAGAATTGTGAGAGGAAAAAAAGTTTCTGCTTTTTTAAGCCACCAAGTTTGTGGTAATTTGTTGCAGTAGCTCTAGGAAACTAATACAGACATAGAAGGCTAGAAAATGGATTATTCTCATCCTTAAAATAAGGACACAATTTAGATAATCTCCAAATCACAGTTTTTTAATGAAATCCATCGAAGCACTGAGGTTGGAAGGCATCTGACTCACCCAAAATCTAGGCAAAGACAAATGACACCAAGGAGAGACAGGAAGCAGACACCTGATTCCTTGGGGTAAACAGTAGTCAGATGTCATATGAATCTGTAACAATAAATCAGCTAATCTGTTTCAAAGAATTACTAAAGGCTGACTGTGGCTACAGTGAGAAAATAGAACCTACGGTAATAATGGCACCCTTGATGGAAATTCACAGTGACTTTCAGACTCCTATCCAGTGAACTAATCAGTGGTTATGAGAAAGATCTGGGTACAGCAAGAGGCCAGGAAGGTCACCCTCATGTTGTTCAGGTGTGGGGGGAAGTGAGCAGCCTCACCTCCATCCTTCTCTATTATCTCTTTTAAAGTCTTTAATGATGATTTTGGAAAATAACATCAAATTCAGTCAACACTGGGGCACTGGGTTTTAGAAAGGAGGGAAAGGAAAATGTCTTGTACCCAGATCATTAGAGAACTCCTACTTCTGGGTGAGAGACAAGATAAATAAGAAGCCCCACCAGACACAGGAACACAGTGCACGCCTAGAATGGATAATACACCAGAGAAACAGACAGATACTCTCCCATGAGTATTCACCACCACCATCAGCCAGCAAATGTCCAGTAATGAGTAATAGCATCTACTACTGGGGTGGAGCAGAAGCATGGAGAAAGAACGTCTCTGAGGAGCACGCACAGAGGGAAAATCTTACACTGTGGGTGGGGCTGATATTGTGAAAAACTCACTGGGAAGCACAAGGTGACCTTACAGGAATACAAAGCCTGTGGGGAACTGATAAGAACTGATAGAAACAAGAAATCCCAAACACAGCTCAATTCCTGGCTAGATTGATTCAACTGCCCACCTTAAAGGCTATCATAAAAGACTTGTGCCCACAGAAATAGATAATTGCTAGTTATCTCAGTCTCCACTGCTCTACAGAAGACGTCAGAATTTAACAAAAAAATTGAGATACCCATATAAGCAAGAAAAAGCAACATACTCTCAAGAAACAAAGCAATGAACGTCATCAGTGTTAGATAGGACCCAGAATTTGAAATTATCTGCTAAGGAATATAAAATAGCTATGATTAATATGTAAGATGCTTTCATGTAAAAAGTGAACAACATGCATGAGTAATTTCAGCAGAGACATAAAAATTATAAAAAATAATAAAAGAGAAATTATAGAAATGAAAAACATGATAACAAAGACAAGAATGCCTTCAACAGACTCACCAAAAAAAAATTGACTACATCAAAACTGAAGTAGTAAATAAGCTGTCTGATGCACAGTATAATAAATATAGACAATAATATTGTACTATAATTATGTAGTGTGATAAATATCACTACATCAGCAATTATAATACATGAATGTCTCAGAGTAACATCCTGTACACCTCAAACTTACACAATATTACATGTCAAATTTATTCTATGAAAGAAAAACCCTGAAGTTTTTCAAAGACACTTTCAAAAGAATTTAAAGATAACTACGACTGGGAAAAAATATTTACAAGTATCTTGATATATTTCTATAATATATCAAGAAAGTTCAAAATTTGCCAGTGATAAACAACCCAAATGAAAATAGGTAAGCACTTACGGAGACCCTTTACAGCAGAAGATAAAAGGATGTCACATGAAAGGATGTAGAACATCACTTATCAGAAGAGCTTAAGCAAAAAAGATTTTGAAAATATAAGAGCTGGAATACCTGCAGAACAACTAGAATTCTCATACGCTTCTGGTGAGTAGGCAAAATGGTACAGCCACATTGGACAGTGTGGCAGTTTCTTATAATATTAAGCACATGCTTACCATATAATCCAGCAATTCCTCTCAAAGAGGATTGCCCAAGTCAACTGAAACTCATGTTCACTCAAAAGCCTGTCTGTGATTTTATATATAGCTGCTTTATTCATAATTATTCAAGGAAGAAACAACCCAAATGTCCCATAGTTAGGGAATGAAAAAACAAACTGCAAAATCTCTATTCAGTAGAGTGCTATTCAGCCATCATAAAAATGAAATGAATTTCTCATACACTTAATAATATGAATGAATCTGAAATGCATAATGCTAATGAAATAAGCCAGACTCACAAAGCTGCATACTGTATGATTCCACTTCCACAGCATTCCTCATTTTAGGTATTGGCTTGAATGTAATTTCATCAGCAAGAACTTAATTTCACCCAGTCTAAAAGAACTCCCTACATCCTCATCATTCTCTACTGCTTACCTATGTTTTACTTTCTACATAGTGCTTATGTATATCAAGTATTTAGTCATTTACTGTGTATATCCCCCACTAGAATATAAGTTCCGTGAGGAGAGAAACATTTGTATCCTCATTTGTCTAGAACGTAGTAGCTGCTCCATAAATGTTATTGAATTAATGAAAGGTTGGTCCTGAAATAGGAAGAGGTGATTGGTCAGCAGTTACATCAGCAGTAGCTCCTCTGTGATAATAGAATTTGGGTCTAATATAACTGTAAGGAGAGTGATCAGTTCTGAACAGACAAATTGCAAAATACAGACAAGATAGAGGAGGGCTGACATTTGAACATATCCCATTATTAATCAAGCAGTCACGTAAACTGGTGGGGATTAAGGAATATTTATATTTTATGTCTAAGCCTCCAAAAGAGTTTCATGGATATTCTGGAAGAACATTTCTGGCTTATGATGTGTTTATTACTCTTTTTTTTAAATTTGTGATTGACAGCTTCTTTTTTATTGAAGTATAGTTGAATTACAAAGTTGTGTTAATTACTCCTGTACAGCAAAGTGACTCAGTTATACATATACACATTATTTTTCATATTCTTTTCCTTTGTGGTTTATTACAGGATATTGAATATAGTTACCTGTGCTATATAGTAAGACCTTGTTGTTTATCCATTCTATATATACCAGTTTGCATCTGCTAATCCCAAACTCCCAATTCATCCCTTACCCACCCGCTTCACCTTGGCAACCACCAGTCTATTCTCTATGTCTGTGATTCTGTTTCTGTTTCATAGATAGGTTCATTTTGTGTCATATTTTAGATTCCACATATAGGTGATATCATATGGTATTTGTCTTTCTCTTTCTGACTTACTTCACTTAGTATGATAATCTCTAGTTGCATCCATGTTGCTGCAAATGGCATTATTTCATTCTTTCTTCACAACTTACATTCCCACCAGCAGTGTAAGAGGGTTCTCTTTTCTCCACACGCTCTCCAGCATTTGTTATTTGTAGACTTTTTAATGATGACCATTCTGACCACCTTACTCTATCTTTAGGTTATTTCTATAAAGGTGAACTCAGTTTTACTCTGAATTCAATCATGGCTTTCACACATATGTATGTTATGAATATCTGTTCATAGAAACTATCAAAATTATAATTTTAGTTGATTATGTTTGTGGTGTATGTGTGTGTGTGTTTTCTATAGCAGTAAAAATAGACAAAGTTTACAGGTAATTTATCTTTGCCCAAAAAGCCCGCTAACTGAACACTGAGAAATATAAGTCCAGGAGAGTCCACATTTAAAACAAACAGGCAACAAGCAAACCGGGAAAAAAAAAAAAAAACAAAACCCCTGCAGTTTACATACTTAAGCACAGATCAGTAACTACCAAATAGGGAATGTTTACCTCAATATATCTTAAGGGATGTTTTGCATGCTCCTTCAAGCATGTAACATGCTTTATGTAATGCACATTCCTGAGTCCCTATCCATATATAGTAATTTGAATCTCAAACAAAATTTGAAGAATCTCTGATTTTAATAAACTGTGAAATGGAGCTATATTGTAGAATTAAGAGATATGGTCTTCTGATTTGTTTATATTTTATAGGGGACACCTTAAAGAACCCATTAAAAGGACCTTCATAACAAGGTCAGTAGCATAAATGGGACAACTGAATAAAAAGACTCCCTAAAATCATAATGCTCTTAAAATTAATCAGTAAACACAAACATTCAGTAAACAATATTAATATGGTGTAAAGATTCAATTTGATAGAATTGTGTAAAAAGAAATAATCCCTATCAGATGAAAATATACCTATTCCCTTTGAGACTCCATTGATTAAAACAAATTTTACCTCATTTGATAGTACTTTTTTTTTTAATATAAATTCATTTTATTTATTTATTTTTGGCTGCGTTGGGTCTTTGTTGCCATGCATGGGCTTTCTCTAGTTGTGGTGAGTGGAGGCTGCTTTTCATTGCGGTGTGTGGGCTTCTCATTGCAGTGGCTTCTCTTGTTGCAGAGCACAGGCTCTAGGCACCCAGGCTTCAGTAGTTGTGGCTCGCAGGCTCTAGAGTGCAGGCTCAGTAGTTGTGGTGCATGGGCTTAGTTGCTCTGCGGCATGTGGGATCTTCCTGGATCAGGGCTCAAACCCGTGTCCCCTGCCTTGGCAGGCAGCTTCTTAACCACTGCGCCACCAGGGAAGTCCTGATAATATCTAATTTTAGTAATTTATGAATCTGACTCGGGAATATTTCTTCTATTGGACTTAAATAGAGTAAGTTATTAGTTCATCTAAATGCATGTAAGATGTAATCCCTACATTCCTTCTAGGTTCTCTTTGTTCTGTTTGTATTACTAATTGTTTTATTTTCAGTGATTTTTAATTTTATGAAACATTTCCAAGTTAAAGATCAATAAGTAAATACGAGGAAATACTTTGTTTCATTTTATTTCTCTTGTCAGTGGAAGAATGAACGTTTAATTCTTCTGAAGACAACATTTTCTTCTTTAGTTTTCTAATCAAACTGCATAATTCTAGTTTTTGAAAAGATATTTTCCCATTTATTTATTTATTTATTATAAATTTATTTATTTATTTATGCCTGTGTTGGGTTTTTGTCGCTGCGCGTGGGCTTTCTCTAGTTGCAGCGAGCGGGGGCTACTCTTCATTGCGGTGGCTTCTCTTGCTGCAGAGCACGGGCTCTAGCGCACGGGCTTCAGTAGCTGTGGCATTCAGGCTTCAGTAGTTATGGCGTGGAGGCTCAGTAGTTGTGGCACACAGGCTTATTTGCTCCACGGCATGTGGGATCTTCCCCAGACCAGGGATTGAGCCTGTGTCCCCTGCATTGGTAAGCAGATTCTTTTTTTTTTTTTTTTTTTTTGCGGTACTCGGGCCTCTCACTGTTGTGGCCTCTCCCGTTGCGGAGCACAGGCTCCGGACACACAGGCTCAGCAGCCATGGCTCATGGGCCCAGCCGCTCCGCGGCATGTGGGATCTTCCCGGACCAGGGCATGAACTCATGTCCCCTGCATCGGCAGGCAGACTCTCAACCACTGCGCCACCAGGGAAGCCCGGTAAGCAGATGCTAACCACCAGGGAAGTCCCTTCCCATTTATTTTATGACTTAGAATTTTATTTTCTGAATGGTTTCCATGGGACCCTCTAAATCCAGTTTCTGGCTTAGCTGTTCAGTCATAGGGCACATATAAAGCCCCCTTTCTCCTTCTGCCTTAGCCAAGTCCCTCATACCTCTCTACTTTTGCAGAGATCTTACACAATGAATTCATGCTCCCCTCTCCTTTCTCTTCAACCTCTTCCTCATTATTTGACTCTCCCTACTACATAATTTGCTGGGCACAGTGCAAAATGAAAATGAGAGTTCCTTGTTCAAAAGAATAAGTGTGATTAAAGTACTAAGATACAAAGCTTTTTCTCATCTTCCAGTCTTGACCTCTCATGGTATTTTCTATTTAATGTTGTTTCAAGCAAAGAAAAAATAAACTTATTAGTATGATTTTTTCCATGAAATGCTAGGTTAAATGCATAGAGAGCATGTAAATCATATGAAGAGTGATCCAAATTACACAATTCGTGTTTCCTAACTTGTCTTCAAACACGAAACTTGTGCTCTAGTGGACCAGAGCTAAAAACTAGACTCAAGAAGGTTGAAAGGAGGAAGAGAGGATTCCTCAAATGTGGAGCCTGTCCAGACAGGGCTCTCTAGGAATGGGGTTACTCACTGGTGAGTGCAGACCCTCACAGTTGCATGGACGCCCTGTTCCAGAATGCAGGGCCACCCCCCACCCCGCTTGCTCAGGACAGTCAGCTGCCAGGTTCCCCCCCTCCCTAGCCTCCACACCCATGTGCTTCAGAGCCAGGCATCTCTCCTTTTCACTGCCCAGCCATCACAATCCACAGGGGGCTGCCTGCAACCCCCAAAGACCTTTAAACCTCCACACCTGGATGCACTGCACACCTGGATGGGGAGTGGGCAAGAGAGTTGCCTCCCCCAAGATTTCCTGGTCTCCTGCCAACCATGTCACTGCCAGGCTGCAGCCGAGATGCTCCAGAGTGCACACCCTAAGAGGGCAAAATTTGACAGCAGAATGAGGGCCTCCTAGCCCCTCAGACTCCATCTGGTTGTTGCCTGGGTGCAGGGCCAAGAGGAACACCTGGCTGTGGGAGAGTGGGTGGGTGGGTGACCAAGCCATTCCTAGGTCGTGAGGAGGCAGCAGGAGGCAGGTCCAGACTCCAAACCTCTGTCCTATGCTCTTTGTTCCATCAGATTTCACCTACAAATCATAGCATCACAAATAAAATTATTAATAATTTCAAGAGGGCAATAACAACATTAAACCATTGTGCCTACTTCTGAGAGTGGGGCTTCATGTTAACTGCACAGTTCCTGTGCCCATGAAACAGATCCTGTTGGTATTTCACAGTAATCAAATCCCTCTGGTGCGTTAAAAAAAAAAAAAAAAAAATCATTCAGCATCACTCCCCCAACAGCCACCATTCATTTTGTCACTTCCGAATGCCCAGAGGTCAAAAATTTGTTAACATTCTCCATTTTCTCAACTTTTGCCATTTCTTAATCCAATCCAGTATGGTTTCAGGTCCATGCAAATGACTCTCTGTAGGCTCTCATTAATCTCAACACCCCAATCCAAAGAGAATTTTTCAATAATATAACAGTATTTTTCAACAACTTTCAAGATTATTGACTTCTTTAGCAGCCTCTAGTTTTGTTTCCATGGCAACACATGCCTAGGTTTCTTGCTACCAGTCTGAGCTCTCATCCGCATATTCCTTTGCTGCCCTGATCCCTGTTGTCTAACTTTTTAAAGATCAGTTTCCTAAAGTCCTAGGTGTTCATATATTTTTAGTGTATTTCCTCTTTTAAAGTAACTTTCATTATTAGGTGTGTTTTTTATGACTCACAAATTTACATCTTTACTCCTGGTCAGGCCTCAGAAGTTTAATGCTGTTAACATCTCAGCTTGGATGTCTAGAAGTTAACTCCTTGTTAAATAGAATTGAAGTTCTCCCCGAGTCCTTTTTCAGTGTTTTCTCTCCTACTGAATTACATCACCACTTACTCTCTGAAACCAGAAATCTCATAGTCATGCCAGACATTTCTACCTTATTCTTGTGCCTCATCTAATCCTGTAACAAATTCTCATGCTTTTAATTCCCAAATACCTCCCTAAATCTTTAACTACTCTCCTGTAGTTCATTGTCAGTACCATCACTCTGGTGAGATACAATCATTTCTCACCTGGATGACTACAGTGGTTTCCTAACTGTTCCCCACTCTATTTGTTCTCCAACATTGCAACCAACATGATTCTTATAAAATATAAAATTAGTTGTATTTGTTCTCTGCCTAAAACCCTTCCTTGACTTCCTACTGAGTTCAGTACAGATGAGAAATGAATATACTTGAATGCTACTTGCAGTAAGCAGACTATTTAGCCACCAAAGATATTCATGCCCTAATCTCTGGAACCTGTGAATGTTACCTTAACAAGGCAAAAAGGATTTTGCAGATGTGATTAACCTGAAGACATTGAGATGGGAGGTTATCCTGGATTATCCAGGTAGGCTGAAAAAAAAAGTCAAAAATGTTGATCATGGAAGTAGAGAATTAGGGTATGCAGTGTGAGAAAGACTGTACTAGCCATTACTGGCTTTGAATAAAATAGATAAATGGGACCAAGACCAAGGAAAGGGCTTGACCTCTAGAATCTGGAAAAGACAAGGAAACACATTGTCCTATAGAACCTCCAGAAGGAACAGAGCCAGACTGAAACCTGAGTGAGACCCCTTCCAGAACTGTAAAATAATAAATTTGTGGGTTTTTTGTTTGTTTGTCTTGCGATACACGGGCCTCTCACTGTTGTGGCCTCTCCCGCTGCGGAGCACAGGCTCCGGACGCGTAGGCTCAGCGGCCATAGTTCACGGGCCCAACCGCTCCGTGGAACGTGGGATCCTCCCGGACCGGGGCATGAACCCGTGTCCCCTGCATCGGCAGGCAGACTCTCAACCACTGCGCCACCAGGGAAGCCCTAAATTTGTGTTGTTTTAAGCCACTAAGTTTGTGGTAATTTATTACATCAGGAATGAAAAACTAGTACATGATTGCAGAAAGCAGTATAGTGTATGAATTAGGCCCTTATATTTTGATATAGATTGCCCCCCCTTTTATTGTAATTTGGTCAGTCTGAAATAAGAATTTGTTATATGAAACAAAATCTTGATTTTTTCCACATCAAACACTTTTTTTCTAGGGACTTCTTACAGTTCAGTTCCCCTATAAAGTTCTTTTGGCTAATTCTGCATTTTTTTCCTTAGGGAAAAATAGTGTTCAATTGATCAAAGATATATGACACTGGTCAATTTTGCTATTAAATTTTTGTGCAATGAACCCATTACTTTTGTATCTAGTTACTGCACAATCAGGTTACCACGAACAGAGTTATGCAGCCTGCAGAAAAGAGCAGATGGAAAATGCTAGTGGAGGTAGGATAAAGAACCTTTTAATAAGGTAACTTTAAAATGTGATCACTGCAGATTATTTTCCTATGACTGGAATTTAGAACGTAATACCAATGTAGCACCCCTAACTCACTTAAAGTAAACTTACTTTGTCTGTAGAGCACAGCTTGCTTATTTTCTATGTTTGTAAAGCATTTTGGTCTTATTTAAAAGAATAGTTAATGTCTGTCCCAAGTGTAATTTCATTAATTGCTCAATTTAACTTCTTATGGAAACACACATACATACACAAAACAGCTAAATTACATGACATGTTAGTATTAGTTTTGAATTGTTTCCCACTCTGCAACTAAGATTGAATTCTGTCCCTGTAGCAGAACTGAACAATATGTCAGAGATTAGAAACTTTTAAGGCCAATGATTTATCAGGCATTCAAAACTTTTAAAGATAACTAATTAATCCAGGCAGTTTAAATTGTAGAGATATTTTCTGTTTTTGCAGTATAATTACTTTAGTTCTTTGTTTTTAAATTTTCTTCAAATACTTGCTCATTTCTACTGATAATGAATTCCCAGCCACTGTTCAATTTTAGGACAGGAATCAAGACAGACAGTAATATACATCCTGTTTAAGACAGGCATTGAATTTAAAAACGTCTTGGTGAACACAGTTCCTTAACAATTTTACTTCTTTAGCTGGGATGACCAGAATGACATATGAAGGACACACTGTCGGATCTCTTTTGATCACCACCAGCAAACACGGACAAGTTACCTTATTGTAACTAAATATAATACATACCTAGTGACCTTGCCTTCATTTCTCCACTAAGACTTGAAAAAAAAATATTGAAGGCTAGACATATTTTAATTAATATATCATTGCCTTTGTTATTCTTGCCTTTTAGCTTCAGACACATCTGTTCATTCATTCAACAGTTACTGAACAGACACTGAAAAACAGGCAGGGTATGAAGCAACAGAAAGAAAACCACAGATGAGATAAACAGGAATACTTGTGAGGTAGACATTACAATTGGTAGAAGAAACATAATTTAAAATTTAAGCAAATGAATAAAATAATTACAGATTATAAAATATTTAATGAAGGAAAGAATCAGAGAATGAGTGAAGCAGAAACATGGGAACTATTTCAGATAGAGTTGGCAGAGAAGGCCTATCTGCACACCCAAGGCTTGTATAATGAGAAACAGGCAGCTCTGTAAAGAATCTACAGAAAAGCAATTCACCCTATAAACAATAAAGGCCAGGCCTGACTAAGGAAGAAATGAGATTGGCATGTCCACAGATGAGGAAGGAGTTCATTCAATATGGTGGGATGATGGAGAAAGAGGAGGAGCATAGAAAATGAGATGAAAGAAGTATGGTTTACTTCTTGTTGGCCATGATATAAATTTTGAATTTTTATAAGTAATATAAAATATAAAAAATGAGGTGCTCTGATTTATGCTTAAACAGATCATTCTGGTCACTTTATAGGGAATGGATAGGAGTGGGAAGTAAAAGTAGAGGGCTCATTCAAGAGGCTTTTACATTTGTTAAGGTGAAAGATGACTATGGTTGGACTAGGTCAGTGACATTATGAAAAGAAGTAGAGAAATTAAATCTATATTTTGCCTGGAGAGTTCATGGGACATACTGATAAGGCACTAGGAAAGGGGAGGGAAATAAAGGTTTTGATTTGGTATTTGAAACATAGGGCTGGATGAGATCATCTCAAGAAAGAACATAGTGAGAAAAGAAAAAAAAAATCTTTCAACATTCCAATATTTAGAGTCAAATGAAAGAAGAAGGGCTAGCAAGTGAGGCCAAGAAATGCCCATTGAGGCAATAGGAAATCCAGACACATGTGGTCCCATAGACTGAGGAGAAGAAAGAGTTTCACAGAGGAAGGGGTGGTTAACCATGAGCAATGATGCCAAGAGGTGAAGTCAAATCAAGATTGGGAAGGACTTAATAGAGATGACAGGATGGAGACCACAAGTGATGAGTATTCAATGGAGCTGAGAAGACAGACGCTATGATGGGGTGGATTGAGGAGTCCACTCAAACTGCTGTAGCTTAGGAAGATGAAAGAATCCCAGACTCCCCTCCAGTACTAGATGAAATTACAAACAAGTAAACAAAAATGTGTATCTGGACTTAAAGGAAGAAGGGGAAATCATCAGTTTCCAGATACTGAAAACCAATTAAAAAATAAATAAATAACAACAACAACATAAGGATACCTGGCTGTGATATATGTCTTTAGGGCTGGGGTGGTAGTGCTCTTGCAGGAGTGTTTATTGAGGCTATATGACCCGTGTCATCCAGGGAGTTAGAATTAGGCTCCCTACCTTACACCAGATGCTGGGAAACTACTGTATGATTGCTGAACCGGAACGAGAAAATATCCGTGACCAGTCTAGGACTCTGATTCTCTGACATAAGAAAAAAGTTATCTTGAAAAAAATTACAAAAGTGATCTTACATGGCTGGCAGGTGCTGAAAACAAATTTGGCATGAAAATCTTAAGCTGAGACATAAACAGAAAGTGGTTTAAAAAAGTCAGTTGCCCAGCGGTGGAGTCAAGATGGCATACTAGGGGGATGCAGAATTTGCATCTCCTCACAACTAGGGCACCTACCAGGCACCGGGGGGGGGACCATGGACACCTAAGAGGATGGGAGGAACCCCCAGCCACTGGTTGTTTCAATTATAGTTTTATTTGTCCTAATATATTTTTTATCTTTCTAATTTTATTTTGTTTTTTATTCTTTGATATTGTATTGCCCCTTTTTCTTTCTTTTTTTCCTTTTTTTTTTTTTTTTTTCTTGCTGTGCCAAAAAGCTTGCAGGATCTTGGCTCCCAGGCTGGAGGTCGAGCACGAGCTCCTGCAGTGGGACCTCTGAGTCCAAACCGCTGGACTAACAGAGAACCTCAGACCCCAGGGAATATCAATCAGAGTGAGGCTTCCTGGAGGTCCTCATCTCAGAACCAAAACCGAGCTATATCCAACTGCCTGCAAACTCCAGTGCTGGATGTCCCAGACCAAACAACCAATAGGACAGGAATACAGCACCACCTATCAAAAAATTATTTTAACAATGACTACAAAAAAATGTTACAGATGAAGGAACAAGGTAAAAACCTACAAGACCAAATAAATGAAGACAAAATAGACTACTTTCCTGAAAAAGATTTGAGAGTAATGATAGTAAAGATGATCCAAAATCTTGGAAACAGAATGGAGAAAATACAAGAAACATTTAACAAGGTTCAAGAAGAACTAAAGAACAAACAGTGATGAACAACACAATTACTGAATTGAAAAATACTCTAGAAGGAATCAGTAACAGAATAACTGAGGCAGAAGAACAGATAAGTGAGCTGGAAGATAAAATGGTGGAAATAACTGCCAGGAAGCAGAATAAAGAAAAAGAATGAAAAGAATTGAGGGCAGTCTCGGAGACCTCTGGGACAACATTAAACACACCAACATTCAAATTATAGGGATCCCAAAGGAGAAGAGAAAAAGAAAGAGTCTGAGAGAATAATTGAAGACTTATAGGTGAAAACTTCCTTAACATGGGAAAGGAAATAATCAAGTACTGGAAGCACAGAGAGTCGCATACAGGATAACCCAAAGAGAAACACACCAAAACACATATTAATCAAACTAACAATGGTTAAATTCAAAGAAAAAATATTAAAAGCAGCAAGGGAAAAGCAACAAATAACATACAAGGGAATCCCGATAAGGTTAACAGCTGATTTTTCAGCAGAAACTCTGCAAGCCAGAAGGGAGTGGCAGGACATATTTAAAGTGATGAAAGGGAAAAACATATAGCCAAGATTACTCTACCCAGCAAGGATCTCATTCAGATTCGATGGAGAAATTAAAACCTTTACAGATAAGCAAAAGTTAAGAGAATTCAGCACCACCAAACCAGCTTTACACCAAATGCTAAATGAACTTCTCTAGGCAGGGAACACAAGAGAATGAAAAGACCTACAAAAACAAACCCAAAACAATTAAGAAAATGGTCATAGGAACATACATATCGAGAACTACCTTAAATGTAAATGGATTAAATGCTCCAACCAAAAGACATAGACTGGCTGAATGGATACAAAAACAAGACCCATATATATGCTCTCTACAAGAGACCCACTTCACACCTAGAGAAACATACAGACTGAAAGTGAGGGGATGGAAAAAGCTATTCCATGCAAATGGAAATCAAAAGAAAGCTGGAGTAGCAATTCTCATATCAGACAAAATAGACTTTAAAATAAAGACTATTACGAGAGACAAAGAAGGACACTACCTAATGATCAAGGGATAAGAAGATATGACAATTGTAAATATATATGCACCCAACATAGGAGCACCTCAATACCTAAGGCAAATGCTAACAGCCATAGAAAGGGAAATTGACACAAACACAATAATAATAGGGGACTCTAACACCCCACTTTCACCAATGTACAGATCATTCAAAATGAGAATAAATAAGGAAACATAAGCTTTTAAATGACACATTAAACAAGATGGACTTAATTGATATTTATAGGACATTCCATCCAAAAACAGAATACACTTTCTTTTCAAGTGCTCATGAAACATTCCCCAGAATACACCATATCCTGGGTCACAAATCAAGCCTTGGTAAATTTAAGAAAATTGAAATTGTATCACGTATCTTTTCCGACCACAAAGCTATGAGACTAGATATAAATTAAAGGAAAAAAACTGTAAAAAATACAAACACGTGGAGGCTAAACAATACACTACTAAATAACCAAGAGATCACTGAAGAATCAAAGAGGAAATCGAAAAATACCTGGAGACAAATAAGAAAGAAAACACAATGATCCCAAACCTATGGAATGCAGCAAAAGCAGTTCTAAGACGGAAGTTTATAGCAATACCATCCTACCTCAAGAAACAAGAAACATTTCAAATAAACAACGTAACCTTACACCTAAAGCAATTACAGGAAGAAGAACAAAAACTTTGGAGAACAGTATGGAGGTTTCTTAAAAAACTAAAAATAGAACTACCATACGACCCAGCAATCCCACTACTGAGCATATACCCTGAGAAAACCATAATTCAAAAAGAGTCATGCACCAAAATGTTCATTGCAGCTCTATTTACAATAGCCAGGACATGGAAGCAACCTAAGTGTCCATCAACAGATGAATGGTTAAAGAAGACGTGGCACATATATACAATGGAGTATTACTCAGCTGTAAAAAGAAACGAAATTGAGTTATTTGTAGTGAAGTGGCTGGACCTAGAGTCTGTCATACAGAGTGAAGTAAATCAGAAGGAGAAAAACAAACACTGTATGCTAACACATATATATGGAATCTAAACCAAAAAACCCCAAATATGGTTCTGATGAACCAGGGGCAGGACAAGAATAAAGGCACTGACGTAGAAAATGGACTTGAGGACCGGGGAGGGGGAAGGGTAAGCTGAGCCAAAGTGAGAGGGTAGCATGACATGTATACACTACCAAGTGTGGTTTGGATAGCTAGTGGGAAGCAGCCGCATAGCACAGGGAGATCAGATCAGTGCTTTGTGACCCCCTAGAGGGGTGGGGTAGGGAGGGTGGGAGCGAGACACATGAGGGAGGGGATATGGGGATATATGTATACATAAAGCTGATTCACTTTGTTGTACAGCAGAAACTAACACAACACTGTAAAGCAATTATACTCCAATAAAGATGTGGAAAAAAAAAAAGTCCAATGCCAGAAAGCCTGTTTTAGGCAATTTGTGAAACCATCCCATAAACATAAGCACAACTAGAACAAGCATGCCTGGAGCTTCCATAGAAAATGCTCCTGCTGAGAATAAGGACAAAGGAAAAATGTGCACAGTGTATGGAGAATTTGATCACAGTTAAAGACTATGAGAAAAGGCACAAATTGGGAGAATCTATATAGAAAAACTGTATATTAGAACAATATAGAATAATACTAGAACAAGAAAAAGAGGTATTTAAAAAGTATGTTTACATTTTTTTTAAATGATATATTTAAGAGTACAATTCGGGCTTCCCTGGTGGCGCAGTGGTTGAGGTCGCCTGCTGATGCAGGGGACACGGGTTCGTGCCTCGGTTCCGGAGGATCCCACGTGCTGTGGAGCGGCTGGGCCCGTGAGCCACGGCCACTGGGCCTGCGTATCCGGAGCCTGTGCTCCGCAATGGGAGAGGCCACAACAGTGAGAGGCCCGCATACCGCAAAAAAAAAAAAAAGTACAATTCATCAAGCAAGAATGGAACTTTTTAAAACAATGTTTTATTTTTTGTAAAACATTCAAATTTCAGGGAAGAAAAACTATAGTTTTTATAATACCATTTTAGTCATATTAAAGAACAGTCTATATGTGGCTGAGATAAATTAGTGAATTTCAAGAGAGATCTAGGAAGACTAACCAGAATGTACTACAGAGAGATAAATAGATGGAAATTATAAAATAAAACGTAGCTATATATAGAGATAAATGATCTCTTCACGGGGCTTCCCTGCCGGCACAGTGGTTAAGAATCCTCTTGATAATGCAGGTGACACGGGTTCAAGCCCTGGTCTGAGAAGATCCCACGTGCCGCAGAGCAGCTAAGCCTGTTTGCCACAACTACTGAGCATGCACTCTAGAGCCCATAAGCCACAAGTACTGAGCTCGTGTGCCACAACTACTGAAGCCCATGCACCTAGAGCCTGTGCTCTGCAACAAGAGAAGCAACGGCAATGAGAAGCCTGCGCGTCGCAACGAAGAGTAGCCCCTGCTCACTGCAACTAGAGAAAGCCCACGCGCAGCAACGAAGACCCAGTGCAGCCATAAATAAATAAATAAATAGATAAGTAAAAAGATCTCTTCACATATGTAAAATATATATATGTTATATAATTATATATTATATTCCCAATATTCCTTTAAATATAATTATACTGTTCCTAATATGTATTATATATATTATAGGAATTCAAGAATGAATAATGAAAAAGAGGCACTACTCAAAGTGAAAATGGCTGAGAATTCCATATAAATGACTGAATAAAGGCTCAAATTCTTAGGTTGAAAAATAGGTGAGATGTGAAGGGAAGAAACAGACTTTTTAAAAGAAAGATTCTGAAAGAAAATGTCCTCTGCGAACTGCCAAAAATTATTTCAGAAAAATAAGTTGCAAAACAAACCTAAAAGGGTCTAAGAATTCCGGGATCATAAATTTAGGATTTAAAGGGTCAAAAGGGATGACTCTGGGAGGTGAGAGGTAGTGGAATATTTGGTCTTACTAGAAAATATGCAGAATGGCATTCTACTGAGAATCCAAGAGAAGAACGTTGACCTGATAGACCTGGGCTTTTGGAAGAAGCTGAGGTACCCAGTGGATATGAGGCATGGTAATTTTATAAAATTCTTTCAAAGAAAACTGAGTAATTATTAAAACTTATGTCCTTAGTATTAACTTGATGAAGTAAGGCTTCTTTACAACTTCTCTTCTTAGCTTGCAATGTGGAGGCATTTAGGGCTGAGGTGTCAGGATTATCCTTGCAGTTGCCCAAGGTGGGTGGCAGCCCTTGGAGAATTCTCTTTGATACAGATCTTGATGAGATGGAGATGAGGAGCATGAAAGGCCACAAAGCAGTGGCTCTCCTGTAACTCTTTGTGAGATGGTTTCCGGGGGTAAGGCAATAAGGCTGTGTCATATTGAAGTTGATTGGTTCATTATAACACACTAGTTTGAGCAGAAAAATTCTCATTCGCTTCAATGAGATTATATAACAAGAATAAGGTAGTAGATGGTCACATAGAGCTAATTATGTATTTTTAAATCTCTAGGCTATCATTATTGACCGTACAAACGTAGCTCTTTCTCCCTTTTTGCCTTTTTGTTAGCTAGCAACTTATTTGAATATTGTCCCACAGTAATTCCTTTTCAGACATCGAGTATCATGGATATCAGACCTTCGTTCATGTGTTGTCTGACTCTGATGGTGGAAAGTCACTATATTTCTGCCAGGTTTTTATTATTTATGATACTAAACAAAATAATTACCTTAATAAGACTTATTTGGTTCATTTTAAAGATCAATACTGTATGCTGATAAGACAATTGCAATTAAGAAAAATCTGGGTATCTTCCAACATAATTGAAATGAAGTCAACAATTTCACAATATTAAAATAATGTTTTCATCAAATGGTGATTTTTTTTTTTTTTTGGCTGTGTTGGGTCATCATTTCTGTGTGAGAGCTTTCTCTAGTTGTGAGTGGGGCCCACTCTTCCTCGCGGTGCGTGGGCCTCTCACTGTTACAGCCTCTCTTGTTGCAGAGCACAAGCTCCAGGCGTGCAGGCTCAGTAGTTGTGGCTCACGGGCCTAGTTGCTCCGTGGCATGTGGGATCTTCCCAGACCAGGGCTCGAACCCGTGTCCCCTGCATTGGCAGGCAGATTCTCAAACACTGCGCCACCAGGGAAGCCCCAGTGATCTATTTTAATTCTATTTTCCTATTCAAAAATGCTTAAATGCTAATTTTCTAAAGTTCCGATATATATATATATGTTTGAAAAATCAATTGTAACATTGATTTTCAAGTTGTGAATGAAAAATCATTTTATCTGTTTAAACTCTCCTCCTTCTTTAGACATTAATGTCTGGCATTACACAATGTTTTTCTTTCATTTTGCTTTTATGTTTAAACTTCACGTTTTTATGTCAAGACACAATATCATTCATTATATTCAATGAATGGTATTTAAAATGGAGTATACATTCTCACTAGATTACTTATGACTATCTTCATCATACATACATCAATAAGCTCCTGATTTGTATACTTGTTAACTATTTCTCTCTACCATCAACATTATTCTGGCCTCTTTTACATCTGAGATGATTGATAATTATGACACTCAGTGATAATTTTTTTTTCTTTTCCCTTTTGTGACATTAAGAGTTGGGTTATCTCTCTTCCCAGACAAAAATATTGTACTATATCATGCATGCAATGTTATCTTGATAGAGAAATATACAGATATCTCTTCAGATATTTTTCTTCTCCTTCTGAACTTGTATTTCACATTATTCTTCCTTTATGTCACCTTTCACTCTCTCTAGATCCTAAGGATTATTTGTGAATATCTTATTACTGTTCGTTGAAACATTCCAAAGAGTTGTTCTACTGATTTACTTGTGTTAGTATCACATTAAACACCAGGTCATAAGTAAAATATATATATTCTGGGAACTCATTTCTAAGGATATTTAAGAAAGCACAAAGCTTTCTTGTTATATATGATTACATTATCTACCTATTCAACCTTATTATAAGTCCCCAGTTAGCCCTGTGTCTTCCTGTTTATTTGTCTGTACATCAGGTCAGTTTTGTAATCATGTATGTCTTACTTATGACATCTCCCCTAAGTCTGTTTCTCTTCTTTCTTCCCATTGTCACTAAGCAATGTCAAATCCTAATCATCAATTTTTCAGGACCGTAAAATTACCTTACAGGTAGTATTCCTGCATTTTCCCCCAAGTCATCTTTTTTGTTGTTTTTCCAGAAATAAACTGTTAAAATAATGATTCTATCATTGATTACACTGCTAAACAAAAAATCATTAGAATAGCACAAACTGTCCTCCACTTCAACACCTCCTAACTGCGCCTCTCAAAATTCCACATACTCTTTCTAGACACACCAAATGGTAAGCAAATACATAATCTAATAAATAATTTTCATACTGTAACGGCTGCATTTGAAATTCTCATTTCTTTTAATGTCCTTTCCTGAACTTCTGTCCTAGGTGTATGTACTTCATTCTTGAAAACCCTCATCACTATCTGCCTTTTCAAAGGATTTGTCACTTCCCCCATCTTGATAGTACACATGATGACATCATTGCTCAAATTTAACCTCCTCAAAAAAGCCTTTAGGAAATCACCTATGATCATATTTCTATTTTCTCTTCTCTTACCCTGCTTTATTTGTTTTTATAGCATTGATCACTATCTCATGTTATACTTATGTTATATATTTATCTTATTTCATTTTTATTGGAGTATAGTTTATATACAATGTTGTGTTAGTTTTTGCTGTACAGAAAAGTAAATCAGTTATATATATACATATATCCACTCTTTTTTAGATTCTTTTCCCACATAGGTCATTAGAGAGTATTGAGTAGTGTTCCATGTGGTACACAGTAGGTTCTAATAAGTTATCTATTTTATATACAGTAGTGTATATATGTCGATCCCAATCTTCGAATTTATCCCTCCTCCCCCTTTTCCCCCCTGGTAACTGTAGTTTATTTTCTACATCTGTGACTCTATTTCTGTTTTGTAAATAAGTTCATTTGTATCATCTTTTTCGATTCCACATATAAGTGATATCGTATGATATTTGTCTTTCTCAGTCTAACTTCATTTAATATGATAATCTCTAGCTCCATCCATGTTGCTGCAAGTAGCATTATTTCATTCTTTTTTATGGCTGAGTAATACTCCATTGTATATATGTACCACATCTTCTTTGTCCATTCGTGCATTGATGGGCATTTAGGTGGTTCCATGACCTGGCTATTGTAAATAGTGCTGCAATGAACATTGGGTTGCTTGTGTCTTTTTGAATTATGGTTTCCTCTGGGTATATGCCCAGCAGTGAGATTGGTGGGTCATCTGGTAATTCTAGTTTTAGTTTTTTAAGAAACCTCCATACTGCTCTCCATAGTGGCTGTAGCAATTTACATTCCCACCAATAGTGCAGGAGGGTTGCCTTTTCTCCGCACCCTCTCCAGCATTTGTTGTTTGTAGATCTTTGATGGCTGTTCTGACCAGTGTGAGGTGATACCTCATTGTAGTTTTGATTTGCATTTCTCTAATAATTAGTGATGTTGAGCAACTCTTCATGGGTCTCTTGGCCATCTGTATGTCTTCTTTGGAGAAATGTCTATTTAGGTCTTCTGCCCATTTTTGGATTGGGTTGTTTGTTTTTTTAATATAGAGCTGCATGAACTGTTTATATATTTTGGAGATTAATCCTTTGTCTGTTGATTCGTTTGCAAATACTTCCTCCCATTCTGAGGGTTGTCTTTTCATCTTGTTTATAGTTTCCTTTGCTGTGCAAAAGCTTTCAAGTTTCACTAGGTCCCATTTGTTTATTTTTGTTTTTATTTTCATTACTCTAGGAGGTGGATCCAAAAAGATATTGCTACGATTTATGTCATAGAGTGTTCTGCCTATGTTTTCCTCTAAGAGTTTTATAGTATCTTTCCTTACATTTAGGTCTTTAATCCATTTTGAGTTTATTTTTGTGTATGGTGTTAGGTAGTGTTCTAATTTCATTCTTTTACATATGGTTGTCCAGTTTTCCCAGTACCACTTGTTGAACAGACTGTCTTTTCTTCATTGTATACTCTTGCCTTCTTTGCCATAGATTAGGTGACCATAGGTGCGTGGGCTTATCTCTGGGCTTTCTATCCTGTTCCATTGTTCTATATTTCTGTTTTTGTGCCAGTACTAAACTGTTTTGATGACTGTAGCTTTGTTGTATAGTCTGAAGTCAGGGAATCTGATTCCTCCAGCTCCATTTTTCTTTCTCAAGGTTGCTTTGGCTATTTTTGGTCTTTTGTATTTCCATACAAATAGTAAAATTTTTTGTTCTAATTCTGTGAAAAGTGCCATTGGTAATTTGATAGGGATTGTATTCAATCTCTAGATTGTTTTGGGTAGTACAGTCATGTTGACAATATTGATTCTTCCAATCCAAGAACATGGTGTATCTCTCCGTGTGTGTGTCATCTTTGATTTCTTTCAGCAGTAGAGTAAGTCCCCTACATATGAACGAGTTCCATTCCAAGAGTGTATTCGTAAATTCAGTTTGTTCCTAAGTATGACAAAGTTAGCCTAGGTACCCAACTATGAAATCGGCAATATAATACTGTACTGTAATAGGTTTATCATACTTTTTACACAAATAATACATAAAAAATTAACAAACACAAAACATAAAGAAAACATTTTTAATCTTACAGTACAGGACCTTGAAAAGTACAGTGGTACAGTACAACAGCTGTCATACAGGGGCTGTCATTGAGTGAACAGGCAAGAAATAAAGATGCTGTACTACTGTACTTTATACAGTACTGTAAAGTACACAAAAGCAACAAGCACTTGCAGAGGATGCACGCACATGATAATATATGCCAGACACGTGAACTAACTTAATGTAATTGGACTTGCAAATGCACGTTTGCTTCTTTGAAAGTTTGCAAGTTGAGGGTTCATATGTAGGGGACTTATTGTACCTTATTATTTTCTGAGTACAGGTCTTTTGTCTCCTTAGGTAGGTTTAATCCTAGGGTGTTTTATTCTTTTTGATGTGATGGCAAATGGGATTGTTTCCTTAATTTCACTTGCTGATCTTTTGTTGTTAGTGAATAGGAATGCAAGAGATTTCCGTGTATTAATTTTGTATCCTGCAACTTTACTAAATTCATTGATGAGCTCAAGTAGTTTTCTGGTGGCATCTTTAGGATTCTCTATGTACAGTATCATATCATCTGTGAACAGTGACAGTTTTACTTCATCTTTTCCAATTTGGATTCCTTTTATTTCTTTTTTTTTTTAATTTATTTATTTAATTTATTTATTTTTGGCTGCGTTGGGTCTTCATTGCCATGTGCGGGCTTTCTCTAGTTGCAGCGAGTGGGGTCTACTCTTCGTTGCAGTGCATGAGCTTCTCATTGCAGTGGCTTCTCTTGTTGCAGACACAGGCTCTAGGCCCATGGGCTTCAGTAGCTGTGGCATGTGGGCTCAGTAGTTGTGGCTTATGGGCTCTAGAGCGCAGGCTCAGTAGTTGTGGCGCACGGGCTTAGTTGCTCTGCAACATGTGGGATCTTCCTGGACCAGGGATCAAACCCGTGCCCCCTGCATTGGCAGGTGGATTGTTAACCACTGCACCACTAGGGAAATACCTCTTTTATTTCATTTTCTTCTTTGATTGCCGTGGCTAGGACTTCCAAAACTATATTGAATAAAAGTGGGGAGAGTGGATATCCTTGTCTTATTCCTGATCTTAGGGGAAATGTTTTCAGTATTTCACCATTGAGAATGATGTTTGCTGTGGGTTTGTCATATATGTCCTTTATTGTGTTGAGGTTTGTTCCCTCTGTGCCCACTTTCTGGAGAGTGTTTTTGGTTTTTTTAATCATAAATGGATGTTGAATTTTGTCAAAAACTTTTTCTGCATCTATTGAGATCACCATATGGTTTTTCTTCTTCAATTTGTTAATGTGGTATAAAACATTGATTGATTTGTGTATAATGAGGAATCCCTGCATTCTAGGGATAAATCCCACTTGGTCATGGTGTATGATCCTTTTAATGTACTGTTAGATTCTGTTTGCTAGTATTTGTTGAGGATTTTTGCATCTGTATTCATCAGTGATATTGGCCTGTAATTTTCTTTTTTTGTGATATCTTTGTCTTATTTGGTATCAGGTTGATGGTGGTCTCATAGAATAAGCTTGGGAGTTTTCCTTCCTCTGCAGTTTTTTTGGAACAGTTTCAGAAAGGTAGGTGTTAACTCTTCTCTAAATGTTTGATAGAATTCACCTGTGAAGCCGTCTGGTCCTGGACTTTTGTTTGCTGGAAGTTTTTTAATCACAGTTTCAATTTTAGTACTTGTAATTGGTCTGTTCATATTTTCTACTTCTTCCTGGTTCTGTCTTAGAAGATTTTATCTTTCTAAGAATGTGTCCATTTCTCCCAGGTTGTCCATTTTATTGGCATAGAATTGCTTGTAGTACTCTCTTATGATGCTTCATTTTTCTGTGGTGTCAATTGTAACTTCTCCTTTTTCATTTCTAATTTTCTTGAAGAGTATGGCTAAAGGTTTATCAATTTTGTTTACCTTCTCAAAGAACCAGCTTTTAGTTTCATTGATCTCTGCTATTATTTTCTTCATCTCTACTTCATTTATTTCAGCTCTGATCTTTATGATTTCTTTCCTTCCACTAACCTTGGGTTTTGCTTGTTCTTCTTTCTCTAGTTGCTTTACATGTAAGGTTAGGTTGTTTGTTTTAGATTTTTCTTGTTTCCTGAGGTAAGATTGTATTGCTATAAACTTCCCACTTAGAAAAGCTTTTGCTGTGTCCCATAGGTTTTGGAATGTCATTTTCATTTGTCTCTAGATATTTTTTGATTGCCTCTTTGATTTCTTCAGTGATACATTGGTTATTAAATAGCATATTGTTTAGTCTCTATGTGTTCGTGTGTTTTACAGTTTTTTTTTTTTTTTTCCTGTAGTTCATTTCTAATCTCATAGCCTTGTGGTCCAAAAAGATGCTTGATATGATTTCAGTTTTCTTAAATTTACCGAGGCTTGATTCGTGGCCCAAGATGTGATCTATCCTGAAGAATGTTCCGTGTGCACTTGACAAGAAAGTGTATTAGGCTGCTTTTAGGTAGAATGTCCTAAAAATATCAGTTAAGTCAGTCTGGTCTAATGTATCATTTGAGTCTTGTGTTTCCTTATTAATTTTCTGTCTGCATTATCTGTCCTTTGGTGTAAGTGGGGTGTTAAAGTCCCCCACTATTATTGTGTTACTGTCGATTTCCCTTTTTATGGCTGTTAGCATTTGTCTTGTGTATTGAGGTGCTCCTATGTTGGGTGCATAAATATTTATAATTGTTATATCTTCTTATAGGGTTGATCACTTGATCATTATGTAGTGTCCTTCCTTGTCACTTGTAACAGTCTTTATTTATTTATTTATTTTGCCATACGTGGGCCTCTCACTGTTGTGGCCTCTCCCATTGCGGAGCACAGGCTCTGGACGCGCAGGCCCAGTGGCCATGGCTCACGGGCCCAGCCGCTCCGCAGCATGTGGGACCCTCCCGGACTGTGGCACGAACCCGTGTCCCCTGCATCGGCAGGCAGACTCTCAACCACTTTGCCACCAGGGAAGCCTATTTTGTCTATTTATTTTAAAGTCTATTTTGTCTGATATGACTATTCCAATGCCAGCTTTCTTTTGATTTCTGTTTGCATGGAATATCTTTTTCCTTCCCCTCACTTTCACTCTGTATGGGTCCCTAGATCTGAAGCGGGTCTCTTGTAGACAGCGTATATACAGGTCTTGTTTCTGTATCCATTCAGCCAGTCTTTGCCTTTTGGTTGGAGCATTTAATCCATTTACCTTTAAGGTAATTATTGATATGTGTGTTCCTGTTGCCATTTTTTTAATTGCTTAGGGTTTGTTTTTGTAGGTCTTTTTTCTTCCCTTCCTCTTTCGTTCTCTTCTCTTGTGGTTTGATGACCGTCTTTAGTGTTGTTTTGGGGTTACTTTTTCTTTTTTGTGTGTGTCTATTGTAGTTTCTTGGTTTGCATTTCCCATGAGGTTTTGATATAGCAATGTATCTGTATACAAGATTGTTTTAAGTTGCTGGTCTCTTAATTTTGAATACAATTCCTATTTCCAGCATTTATTCTCTCCTCTTCTCACGATTGCTGGTTTTGATATCACATTTGTGTGTGGATGTTTTCCTGCTTTTACTGTATGTTTACCTTTACCAGTGAGCTTTCCCATTTGTGATTTTCTTGTTTGTAGTTGTGGCCTCTTTTTTTTTCCCCCTTGCCTTGAGAAGTTCCTTTAGCATTTGTTTTAAAGCTGGTATGGTGGTGCTGAATTTTCTTAGCTTTTTCTTGTCTGTGAAGCAAGATTTCTCCCTTGAATATGAATGAGAGCCTTTCTGGGTAGAGTATTCTTGGTTGTAGGTTTTTCGCTTTCATCACTTGAAATATATTGTGCTACTCTCTTCTGGCCTGCAGAGATTATGCTGAAAATATCAGCTGATTACCTTATGGGGATTCCCTTATATGTTATTTATTGCTTTTCCCTTGTTGCTTTTAATATTTTTTTCTTTGTATTTAATATTTGTTAGTGATTACTGTGTGTCTCAGCATGTTCTTCTTTGGGTTTATCTTGTATGGGACTCTTTGCACCTCTTGGACTTGGGTGACTTTCCTTTCCCATGTTAGGGAAGTTTCCTACTATAATCTCTTCAAATATTTTCTCAGGCCTTTTCTCTTTCTCTTCTTCTTCCGGGCCCCCTATAATTAGAATTTTGGTGCATTTAATGTTGTCCTAGACGTCTCTGAGACTGTCCTAACTTTTTTTTCATTCTTTTCTCTTTATTCTGTTCCATGACAGTGATTTCCACCATTCTATCTTGCAGTTCAGTTAACCGTTCCTCTGCCTCAGTTATTCTGCTATTGATTCCTTCTAGTGTATTTTTCATTTCAGTTATTTTATTGTTCATCTTTGTTTGTTCTTTAGTAATTCTAGGTCTTTATTAAACATTTCTTCTATCTTCTCGATCTGAGCCTCCATTCTTTTTCTGAGATTTTGAATCGTCTTTCCTATAATTACTCTGAATTCTTTTTCGGGTAGATTGCCTATCTCCTCTTCACTTGGCTGTTCTTGTAGGTTTTTATCTTGCCTCCTTCTTGTGCAACATATTTCTCTGTCATCTCATTTTGTCTAACTTACAGTGTTTGTGGTCTCTTTTCTGCAGGCTGCAGGATCATAGTTCCTCTTGCTTCTGTTGTCTGCCCCTTGGTGGGTGAGGTTGGTTCAGTGGCTTGTGCATGCTTCCTGTTGGGAGGTACTGGTGTCTGCACTCTGGTGGGTAGAACTGGGTCTTGTCCCTCTGGTGGGCAGGAACGTGTTAAGGGGTGTGTTTTGGGGTGTCTGTGAGGTTAGTACGACTTTAGGCAGACTTTCTGCTGATGGGTGGGGCTGTGTTCCTGTTTTGCTGGTTGTTTGGCCTGAGACATTCCAGCACTGGAGCCTGCAGGCTGTTGAATGGGGCTGGGTCTTGGTGCCCAAGCGTCAACCTTCAGGAGAGCTCACACCAAGTAATATTCCCTGGGGCCTCCGCTATCCGTCCCCTCACCCCCACAGTGAGCTACAGCCAACCCCCACCTCTCCGGGAGACATTTAAAGGCCCCTAGGTAGATCTAGCCCAGGTTCCTATGGACGTACTGCTTTGTGCTGGGTCACAGTGGAGGTGAGACCTTGTGTGCGTCCTCCAAGAGTGGAGTCTCTGTTCCCCCAGCCCTGTGGAGCTCCTGCACTCAAGCCCCACTGGCTTTCAAGGCTAAATGCCCTGGAGGTTCTTCTTCCTGATGTCAGATCCTCAGACTGTCTTGGAGGGCTATTTTTATGTGGGAATGTCCCTGTGTAGGCTACGTGGGTTTATTTTTAAATTTTTATGTATTTTTTTTGGTGTGAGGGCTTTTTTTAGTATGGATGACTGCCACCTTTTTCCTCAGTGTATGTTGGCTGTTATCCCTTTGATAGGGGGTTTGACTGTTGTTTTAGTGACCAGAGCCCACCCTTGATATTGAGCAGGGCCTCCTTTTTGCTCTGTGGTTGTCACTGCCCTGTCAGGGCCAGGTCTGTTCCCCAGTTGTTGGAGTAGAAGCCCCCAGATCTGTTTGTTAGCTGTGTTTCTGATCTGCAGTGCGAAGATGGCAGGATTGGAGCATTGCCACTGGGAGGGAAGCCACTGAGCATTCCTCCTCTGGAGGTGTTCACCCATGAGTATGCTCTGTTGTGTCCCCTTTCACCAACTGTGCAGGCTCACAAAGTACCCTATTGTTGGCACCGCTCTTGGTCCCACCTTAACCGTGGATATGCAGTCAGTTGGTCCTGGTGATTCTCAGGCGTTGTTTTCACCAGGCCCCTGGCTCAGATCCACGGAGGTCAGGTCCCAGGACTGCACTAATTGTGTGCCTGGATCTCCTCTGGGAGCTGTGGAGCAGCTCAGACTCTGGCCTGGCCCAACCCCTGAGTCTACGTGCCCACAGAGCCCACAGCTTCTAAAGCCAGACCAGTCTCAGCTGCAGGAGCACTTTTGTCCATTCGGTTGTTCCACAGGCTCTGAATTTAGGAAGCCATCAGCAGAGATGTAACTCCATGGTTCGTGCAGCTGCGAGGAGAGATTTCAGTTCCTCTTCCTTAGTCACACAGCCCCTGGGGCTCAGCTGTGGTTTCAGCCCCACCTCTGCACGTGGGCCACCCAGCGGCATCTGCTCCTGAGGCTTCCGGAGCACACAAGCCTGTCAGGTGGGAGGATGGGGGTGCAGCGATCAGGGTGCATGGGCTCCCCAGGCAAGAGGGTGCCAGGTTGGCTATCAGGATATGTGAGCCCATCAGGCAGGAGGGAGGTGAGGTGGTGATCAGGGCAAGCGGACCGCCTAGGTGGGGAGGGGGCAGAGGAGGTGATGGCTAGGGGTGCTCAAGCTACTCCAGCAGGAGCCCTCCCTGATGCCTGGGGAGGCAGGGGCTGGTGAGTGAGGAGAGAGGCTGCAATGGCAGCCCTGCCCCTTGTGCATCACTAAACAATGGCGCTTTGCTTCTATGGCAGTACAGACTCTCTCCACAAGCATTCCCGGTTGCAGAACTCCTAACTCCCATCCCCTCAGGCTGTCTCCTCACAGCCAGTAGCAACCCCCTCCCCAGGTCTGCTCTTCAAACCCCACGTTCCAGCCCCCAGCCCCCAGCCCCCATGTGCACCGACAGACACTCGTCTCAGACTGGGGCACACAGGGCTATGTCACAGACCATTTGGGTAATAGGTCTCAGTCTGTCCTGCCTGCCACAGACTGATTGCTGCATTCTCCTCTGAGCCTCCAAAGCTCCCCTTCTATCCCAGCTGATCTCCCCATTGGTGAGGGGGCTTCCCCAGATTCGGGAAGCCTTCAGCTTCCCCGCAGGTGTGCAGGTTCCATCCTACTTCCTCTCCTCTTCCTTTTCACTTCCTCTTTCTTTCATCCTACCTGGTTGTGTGGGGATCTTTCTTGTCCTTTTAGGTGTCTGAGGTCCTCTGCTAGTGTTCAGCCAGTGCTGTGTGAGAACTGTTCCATTGGTAGATGTGTTCTTGACTCCTTTGTGGGGTGAGGTGAGTTCCACGTCCTCCTCCTCCTCTGCCATCTTGACCCTTTCTTCTTGTATAATTTAAATAGCCACCACTTGATTTGTTGCTAACTGGACCACAGTGTGTGTGTATGTGTGTGTACGCATATACACAACTTTAACTTTTCCACTATTGCTTATGAAAGCTAACTCTAGAGAGGGGACCAATAGAGGGGAACAACCATCTGTAACACAGGAACAATTTGAATAAATATTTATTACACGTTAATAACCTTAAGTTCAATACAGAACTTAGTATCCATCAGTTTAGCTTTTCTTTTGACATTTGAACTATCTTTTCCCTCATCTGTGAAATAGTCATAGAAATTTTCTTAAAGTTCAGGAATTTAAAATGCTCCACCATCCCAAGCATCA
Source organism: Pseudorca crassidens (assembly GCF_039906515.1). Classification (NCBI taxonomy): domain Eukaryota; kingdom Metazoa; phylum Chordata; class Mammalia; order Artiodactyla; family Delphinidae; genus Pseudorca; species Pseudorca crassidens. The sequence continues at coordinate 172,893,418 of NC_090297.1, read as the reverse complement.
ATTCAGCACTTCACAATGACTTATTTTGTTCCTAACATTTTACTGACCTTGAGTTTACTACTGAAGGTAAAAAGGGTAAATAAAACGTAATTGAATAACATGAATAAGGCGGAGATATGTAAATGATGAATAGCCTTTAGCCAATGAGGGAGAAAGACAGGGGAAACAACATGATGAGGGCAGCAAGCAGTTTATCCTAGAAGTGTTATGAGGTCCTAATATAGAAGGTAAGGAGGCATTAGAGATTAAGTCTGTAGAGTAAGCAGGTGGGAGAACATGGAAGGATTTTTTATGCCTTACAAAACACCTTGGACTTTCTCCTGTATGCAATACAGAGATACAGAAAAAATTAAGTGTCAAATCTATATAGACAGATTTATTTTAGTCAGATCATGCTGGCAGATTTTCCAAATTTGAAGAGTTTCAAAAAGGAAACAACAAGGACACCAGTTGTTTCCGTGAAGAGCAATAAAGTTTTGATATAGTGTTGAAAGGGGGAAGAATATAGAAAATCATTCACCAACCTGAACCCCACCTATTGGTCCAGCATGGAGATTTGTCCATCAGATATGATGAAAGTACAAGGGTGTAAGGAAACTAAGATTGTAGGTGTAGAATAGGTTTTTCTTCTTCAGGACCCCTGATCACCATATACTCTGTATATAACATCTACATGAAACTCATAATTTCCCAGGCCCACCACGGAATTTTAACTCAGAATGCTACTGCTAATGTGCCTCTTTCTGCTGAGAATACCTTCTCGCTACCACACACTTTTTAGCTACACCTTCATCCACTTGTCAAGCTTATATTCATCCTTCAATCTTACTTTGGGTCTTTAACATTTACCTCTTATGGTAGGCCTGCTTTGTCACCCCAATGTAATTAATCCATTGTCCTACAGTGATATATTAGTCTGACATTGTATACAAAGTTGAATAGGTAACCAATAAGTGTTGTTGAATTACCAACTTTCCCAATTTATATTAATTCTATATGATTGAAAGCATGAATTGAGAAGGAAACTTGGTTACACATAATTTTATTACTGTCTTAGCCTGACTGGTCTATACCTGAAAATTTATCCCCCAAAAATTTTTTTTAAAGAAAGAAGAGTTGTGTTTTTGTTTTACAAGGGGAAGAATATCTTGAGAGCCCTCATCATTTGACAAGTGATAGGTCACAAGAAAGCATTTAAGACATTTATAGAAACAGCATCTTCACCAAAATGATACTTAAAGAAACCAGTAGTACCCAAACTAGAACAACAACAGCATTTTAACTATGCTTGTTATCATTTATTCTACGTTAATAGGAAGCTAATACTATGTAAAGTATCATTATGCCTACTTTATACAAAGTAAGAGGCACAATGTGACAAAGACTTGTTCACCTACATTTCTTTTATTGCTCTTCCTTTAATATTATAACTCCTGGTTTCTAGCTGGGTACAAATCCCCATTCCCGACCCCGGTTAGGCTCTTCCCAGCCTACCTAGTTATAGTTTTGACTAAGTGATGAAATTCTGACCAACGCAATGTGAGCAGACATGAGTATTGTCCAGCCCTGCCCTTCAACTATATGCATTTTGAGTGTCTTCTGTGTTTCTTTTTCCTGCTGACTGGCAAAGTGAGAGGTGAATGGATGCAGAGATAAAATCAACATACAGAAGATGGCAGTCATTTTGCCAGTCCTGGAATGTTTACCTCAGGACTGCTACATGAGAGAAAACTGAATCTAGCTGGTTTAAACTCCTGTGTTTATGGATCTCAGTGTTACAAAAGCTTTTTATAAATCAATGCCAACAAAACAGAGAAAATTGTTGTAAAGAAACACTCTCTTTCCACATGCATTGCAGCTATTCAGAGAGTAGTCACATGATCAGAAATTTTGGCTGCCAATCTAATGCTTAGGCTACTAAAAACACAGTATTTCTACAGTGAAGTTCTAGTTTTAAAAATGCATCTATTCTTTCAGTGAATACTCATTAAATAACTTATGTATTATTTACTGTGCCAATCAAGTAATTATAGGGAGTACGCTTCTACTTTAACAAATTAGGTTAGTTTGGAATTATATTGTAAAAATTGATTTGGGGGGAGGGATTGTTTTTCTGTTAACGATCATTGCCTAGTATATTTTGGACCCGGTATTTGAGAGACAAAATGATGTAAAAATGTGTCATTGAGAAGGACCTGTCTCATTCAGCCTTTTGTATCATATCCTCTTGCTTCTCCTAATTAGTGGAATATTTTATACGTGTGTGTGTATGTGTGTGTATTGTTGTTTGTTTATAGATGTTATTGAAAGAATAGGACTCAGAGCAGGTGGGGAAGAATGAGTGGGTTAAGGGAGTTAAGAATGGATAAGAGCTTAACGGAATTTAACAGGCAGGATTCATGGATTGGCAGCCATATCATCACTCCCAGACACACTCAATTTCAAGTTATCAACACTGGCTGAAGGTAGGAAATTGTAAAATTAGATGACATGAAATAAAAATCTAATCTTGGAAGTGCTTTTCCTTTAACAAAATTAACCTTCTTTTTAATACAATTTTACATCAAAAAGGTATTTTCATATATCAGGTCAAAGAGGGTAGCTAAAATTTAACAAGCTATCATAATTCTAATAGAATATGAATAGTTAGGAATATTGTTACCAGTCCTGGCTTCAAATAATAGCTTATAAATACAATTTTATACATATATTTAAAATTAATAAACTTATACTGAGCTATATTTAAGGCATTGTAGGGAGAGAGAAAGTTGAAAAGACATGCCTCTCTTCTGCTGTGGATGGCAAATGATTGGAAGAAAGTAACAAGTATACAAACTTGACAAACTGATGAGTGCTGTTGTTTAATGGAAAAAATGATCTTTCCTTTAACTGACAAATTATACATCTCAGCATTACATTCTCAGAGGAATATATGAATTTCCTTAACAGAGAAATTAAAAACTAAAATCTAGACTACAGTTTTCTAAGATACAATAGGTCTCCTAACAATATTTTTCAGAAGAAATCACAGCACAGTGAATTTAGAAATAAAATATGTACAGTCTACTAGAACGTTGAGAGCCAGCCTAGGGAAATTTAAAAGTTTTCTTTTAATGGAATAGATGCTTAAGGTTAAAATCAAAATAGTTATTTTAAAGCAAGTTTGAGGAAATTCTGGAAATACATCACTGCACAACTAGGTTGATCATAAAAAATACCATTTTTTACATGCTCAGATGCACCTTAAAATGACTCAGTGGGTTGCAGAACCTAACACGTTTTCTTCCCAATTAATTTTGAAGGGTTCCTGACAGATGTTTTCTTTAAGAAAGAATGACAGACTGTCTTTTTTATTTTGTTTCTATGAGACTCTTATTTTTATCCTGTCATAAGAGGCAAATGGTGGGTCTTTGATTTGGGTAAGTTTTGTAACAGAGGCTTAATTTGCACAGTTTAGAATACAGCTTTCTTTAATCTGTCAAGGAGTATGGGTTCCATGCTATTTCTATAAAAGATGTAGATTTAGTTATATATGTTAATGAATTCTATCTTGACAGTCTTAGAATGGTGTCAACCATTGCTGGAGCAGAAACTGTATATGATTTTGAAAGCCTTAGAAAACTCCTCAAGTATAAAAATTTTCCACCTAAATATTTTTGTCATGTAATGTTAAAATTTAACTATGAATAAAAATTAACAAACAAATTAAATCAAATACTGCTACTATATGAAAATGGACATGTTATGTTAGAATATCTTTAGATTTGAAATGTAAAAGGTTGTTCTTCAATACTAAAAATGTTATTCAAATGGTAACATAAAATACTCTTTTATAGTTTTGGAAACAGTTAATAAAATTTTGAAAATATGTATTCTAAACAGACATCTTACAGCTCTGCTTATAAAACATCCATTTTTGTCTGAATGTTTAAACTGACTGATGTCTGTCTAAATTACATAAGGCATATGTTAAAATTATTAATTTGTTAAATTGCACACTGAATACTTCAAACCATTTGATTCTTTTAAACTCCTTTCAGTAGTTATCTAAAACACAATATTGTCTTTTTGAAGTTGTAGTCATTTATTTTCTAATAAGTTTTATTCTTAACACTGATTTTTTACTTATTCTGATGAAAATTGTTGTTCAAGGTCCCTTCACTGCCTGGACTACTAAGCACATTCACTTCTGACAAATCATTTAAATGCCTTGCAAAATCTGATATGGTGGGCAGGAAAAAAACCAAAACAAAAAACTGTTGAGGAAAAGTTCTTTCAACATGGTACTTAACTTTGATAGTCATTATAGCACTTGTTCATTCATTCAAACAAACAAAAAACATGGAGAATTTAGATGAGACTGTGACATTTCCTACATCTTGCTAGTTATTGATTTGCCAAAATTAAAGTTAAGCCAGACCTCATATGTACTAAATATACATACTCTCCCAGTATTTACCTAAATAAAGTAACTTATTCTGAAGGAAAAATGCTATTGAATATTTCTTTTAAAATATGTGGTTGAATTTCAGTTACTGCTGCTCACTCCCTCAGGCAATACCAAGGAGACATTATTAAAGGTAATGATTATTAAATGATAACTATATTGATTCTAAAGCCCTGAACAATGGGTAATTTCAGTCTTGAATACAAACCCCATGTTTCTCTGACTGAGCTTCACCCAACCAAATATTCCTTCATGTAACAGCTAGAAGGGAATGGCCAGCAATTAACGGATGTCACTGTTCTGATGCATTACCTTCTGGCAGAAGATAAAGACATGACTATTTGGAAAGTGATGTAGATGGCGGTGATAATGATAAAGATTAAATTTTTTTCACATATTTATCATGCGGGCACACAAAATACCATCATAAACAAATCTTTTGAAAATTTAAGCATTCATAGCTTATCTAATAGGTTTCAAACCTTATAGAAAATAGAAACTTGACTACATGTTGACAAAAGGAAATAAATGGCCATTGAGGACTTGAGGCTGAGCTGTCAGGGTCCCAGTTAATTTTTAATTTATTTGCTACAATAAAGTTTTGTTTTAATTCACCACAAATATGAATATTTTAACAAATAGAGTAGAATCTCAAAAGTGAATTTACCAGTCATAAAGTTCTTTTAAAAGTAATCTCATATGTATGAATAGTTTTTAAAATGCTGAAATATACTGATATTGTCTATAGACTGTGCTTTTTCAATTGAGGCATTAGTTCTTCTGCACTCCCCTTCCTATCTTCTGTCCTCTCCCTGTTGCTAGATGCACAAGTGCACAATAATTTTTACACTACTATGACTACGTGAACATTGTGCAGAGTTAAATCCACTGATACATGGATTACAACTCTTTTGCAAAACATTTGTTTTTTTCCTGGATTTAATTATTGCCACAATTGTTATTTGCTTAGTTTTCTAATTATTCCAGTGTTTTTGCAGATGCGTAACATACTGATCACTAATTTTTTGAAATGCTCAAACATCTTTTCAGGCACTCAAAAGTTCTACCAATTTTTCTTCAAAATTCTCTCTCTCATCCAAAACAGCAGATTACACTTTCTTCTCAAGTGTGCATGGAACATTTCCCAGGATAGATCACGTCTTGGGTCACAAATCACGCCTCAGTAAATTTAAAAAAATTGAAATCATATCAAGCATCTTTTCTGACCACAACGCTTTGAGATTAGAAATGAGTTACAGGGAAAAAAACGTAAAAAACACAAACACGTGGAGGCTAAACAATACATTACTAAATAACCAAGAGATCACTGAAGAAATCAAAGAGGAAATCAAAAAATACCTAAAGACAAATGACAATGAAAACACGATGATCCAAAACCTACGGGATGCAGCAAAAGCAGTTCTAAGAGGGAAGTTTATAGCTATACAAGCCTACCTCAAGAAACAAGAAAAATCTCAAATAAACAATCTAACCTTACACCTAAAGAACTAGAGAAAGAAGAACACACAAAACCCGAAGTTAGCAGAAGGAAAGAAATCATAAAGATCAGAGCAGAAATAAATGAACTAGAAACAAAGAAAACAATAGCAAAGATCAATAAAACTAAAAGCTGGTTCTTTGAGAAGATAAACAAAATTGAAAAACCAATAGCCAGACTCATCAAGAAAAAGAGAGGACTCAAATCAATAAATTTAGAAAAGGAAAAGAAGTTACAACAGACACCACAGAAATACAAAGCATCCTAAGAGACTACTACAAGCAACTCTACGCCAATAAAATGGACAACCTGGAAGAAAAGGACAAATTCTTACAAAGGTATTACCTTCCAGGAATGAACCAGGAAGAAATACAAAATATGAACAGACCAATCACAATCACAGAAATTGAAACTGTGATTAAAAATCTTCCAACAAACAAAAGTCCAGGACCAGATGGCTTCACAGGTGAATTCTGTCAAACATTTAGAGAAGAGCTAACACCCATCCTTCTCACACTCTTCCAAAAAATTTCAGAGGAAGGAACACTCCCAAACTCATTCTCTGAGGCCACCATCTCCCTGATACCAAAACCAAACAAAGATACTACAAAAAGGAAAATTACAAACCAATATCACTGATGAATATAGACGCAAAAGTCCTCAACAAAATACTAGGAAACAGAATCCAACAACACATTAAAAGGATCATACACCATGATCAAGTGGGATTTATCCTAAGGATGCAAGGAATCTTCAATATACGCAAATCAATCAGTGTGATACACCATATTAACAAATTGAAGAAGAAAAACCGTATGATCATCTCAATAGATACAGAAAAAGCTTTTGACAAAATTCAACACCCATTTATGATAAAAACTCTCCAGAAAGTTGGCATAGAGGGAACCTACCTCAACATAATAAAGGCCATATACAACAAACCCACAGCAAACATCATTCTCAATGGTGAAAAACTGAAAGTATTTCCTCTAAGATCAGGAACAAGGCAAGGATGTCCACTCTCACCACTATTATTCAACATAGTTTTGGAAGTCCTAGCCATGGCAGTCATTTGAAGAAAAAGAAATAAAAGGAATCCCAATTGGAAAAGAAGTAAAACTGTCACTGTTTGCAGATGACATGAGACATAGAGAATCCTAAAGATGCTACCAGAAAACTACTAGAGCTAATCAGTGAACTTGGTGAAGTAGCAGGATATAAAATTGATGCACAGAAATCTCTTGCATTCCTATACACTAATGATGAAAAAATCTGAAAGAGAAATTAAGGAAACACTCCCATTTACCACTGCAACAAAACGAATAAAATACCTAAGAATAAACCTACCTAGGGAGACAAAAGAGCTGTATGCAGAAAACTATAATACACTGATGAAAGAAATTAAAGGTGTTACAAACAGATGGAGAGATATACCATGTTCTTGGATTGGAAGAATCAACATTCTGAAAATGACTGTATTAACCAAAACAATCTACAGATTCAGTGCAATCCCTATCAAACTACCAATGGCATTTTTCACAGAACTAGAACAAAGAATTTCACAATTTGTATGGGAACACAAAAGACCCCGAATAGCCAAAGCAATCTTGAGAAAGAAAAACGGAGCTGGAGGAATCAGGCTCCCGGACTTCAGACTATACTACAAAGCTACAGTAATCAAGACAGTGTGGAACTGGCAGAAAAACAGAAATATAGATCAATGTCACAGGATAGAAAGCCCAGAGAGAAACCCACACACATATGGTCACCTTATTTTTGATAAAGGAGGCAAGAATATACAATGGAGAAAAGACAACCTCTTCAATAAGTGGTGCTGGGAAAATTGGACAGCTACATGTAAAAGAATGAAATTAGAACACTCCCTAATACCATACACAAAAATAAACTCAAAATGGATTAAAGGCCTAAATGTAAGGCCAGACACTATAAAACTCTTAGAGAAAAACATAGGCAGAACACTCTATGACATAAATCACAGCATGGTCCTTTTTGACCCACCTCCTAGAGAAATGGAAATAAAAACAAAAATAAACCAATGGGACCTTATGAAATTTAATAGCTTTTGCACAGCAAAGGAAACCATAAACAAGATGAAAAGACATCCCTCAGAATGGGAGAAAATATTAGCAAATGAAGCAAATGACAAAAGATTTATCTCCAAAATTTACAAGCAGCTCATGCAGCTCAATATCAAAAAAATGAACAATCCAATCCAAAACTGGGCAGAAGACCTAAACAGACACTTCTCCAAAGAAGATATACAGATTGCCAACAAACACATGAAAAGATGCTCAACATCACTAATTATTAGAGGAATGCAAATCAAAACTACAATGAAGTGTCACCTCACACCAGTCAGAATGGCCATCATCAAAAAATCTACAGACAATAAATGCTGGAGAGGGTGTGGAGAAAAGGGGACCCTCTTGCACTGTTGGTGGGAATGTAAATTGATACAGCCACTATGGGGAACAGTATGGAGGTTCCTTAAAAAACTAAAACTAGAACTAGCATATGACCCAGCCGTCCCACTACTGGGCTTATACCCTGAGAAAACCATAATTCAAAAAGAGTCAAGTACCACAATATTCATTGCAGTTTTATTTACAATAACCAGGACAGGGAAGCAATCTAAGTGTCCATAGACAGATGAATGGATAAAGAAGATGTGGCACATATATACAATGGAATATTACTCAGCCATAAAAAGAAAGGAAACTGAGTTATTTGTAGTGAGGTGCATTGACCTAGAGTCTGTCATACAGAGTGAAGTAAGTCAGAAAGAGAAAAACAAATACTGTATACTAACACATATATATGGAATCTAAAAAAAAAAAAAAGTTCTGAAGAACCTAGGGGCAGGACAGGAATAAATACGCAGGCGTAGAGAATGGACTTGAGGACACGGGGAGGGGAAAGGGTAAGCTGGGATGAAGTGAGAGAGTGGCATGGACATATACACACTATCATATGCAAAATAGATAGCTAGTGGGAAGCAGCCGCTTAGCACAGGTAGCTCGGTGCTTTGTGACCAGTTAGAGGGGTGGGATAGGGAGGGTGGGAGGGAGATGCAAGAGGAAGGGAATATGGGGATATATGTATACATATAGGTGATTCGCTTTGTTATACAGTGGAAACAACACAATATTGTAAAACAAATATACTCCAATACAGATGTTAAAAAAAAAAGAAATACCCCCTTTCTGATGCCTGTTATTTGTCTGCTTGTCCTTGTTGCAAAACCTCTCGATAGAGTTATACATATACATTATTTCTACTGTGACATATCTTTCTCTATTAATCTACTATCATCCCTGAATACATCTTTGTCAGGGTTACTAATCCCCAATACTGACAAAATCTAAGACTAGTTCTGAGTCCTCATTTTACTGACAGTAGGACAGCATTCCAAGTTGTTCAGTTTCTCTTTCATGAAATCTCTTTTCTTTATTGGCTGTATCACTTTTGTTTTATATATGGAAAGGAAACTAGTCAAGCTATCTATCCATCCATCTCACTAGATGATGGGCAGGAATGAAGCAGAGACACATTTATTTAGAAGGTCACTGTGGAGTCAGTGGTGGTGCATAAAACACCGTCTTGGATATGCTGGCACATCTTGCTGGTATGAAGCAGCAGCTGTGCTGCAGTCCCGCTTCCACCCAAGATTCCGTTCCAAGATGGCAGGGAATGCCATCTTCCAGCTTCTCTAATTCCTGGGTCAGTTGCCTTCACCCTCCAATGGCTTCCGTTACAGCCCTAATGACCACCATGACCTTTACCACTCCAAGTGGTATTGTCCCTATTGTCTCTGATTGTGTAACTTATCCGACTTTAACTTTTTCACTCCATCCAAGTCATACTGACTTTTCTTTTCCTCAGCTGAGGAAATTTCCACCTACTATTCCTTCTGCCTAGATTGATGTCTCAGATGTCTACATGGCTCCATTATTTCACTCATTATGTTCAAGGTTTTGCTCCAAATGAAGCCATTTCTCTGATATTTCTACCTAAAATAGACACCCACCCGTTTCTCTATCATTTACTACATGCACACACACACACACACACACACACACACACACACACACACCACACATATACACACAGGCAAATACACCTGTGTGTGTATTTATTATCCACCCTCTTGATCTAGGACAGGGATCAGCAAACTAAAGTACATTGGGCAAATTGCAGCAAAGCCTTTACATTTTTAAACTTTTTTTAAATGGTTAGAAAGGATGGAGGAAGAAAAGGAGGAAGAGGAGGAAGAGGAGGGGAAGTAGAAATGTGACAGAGCCCTCATGTGGCTCACAAAGCCGAAGATATTTACAAGCTATAGACAAAGTTTGTCTGCATAAGTTTGTGTATAAATTCCTTAAAGACAGTGACCAGGGGGCTTCCCTGGTGGCGCAGTGGTTGAGAGTCTGCCTGCCGACACAGGGGACACCGGTTCGTGCCCCGGTCCAGGAAGATCCCACATGCCGCAGAGCAGCTGGGCCCGTGAGCCATGGCCGCTGAGCCTGCGCGTCCAGAGCCTGTGCTCTGCAGCAGGAGAGGCCACAACAGTGAGAGGCCCGCGTACCGCAAAAAAAAAAAGAGACAGTGACCAGACCACACCTTCCACACAGGAGGGCTTGCCAGTTATTTATTGACAATTCTAAAAGTATTGAAAGCAATTTCATATAGAACGTGAGACTTATACTGAACATTCAGAAAGGCATATTGCTTATATAAGTAAAAAAATGCAAGACACTGTGGCATTTCTTGGAATGAGAATAATGTGAAGTCACTGAAATATACAACCCACAGAACTTAGGAGGGTGTCCCAGTCACATTTTTGGTAGCCAAAAACACATTTTGTAAATTGGTATATATTTCTATGAAATATTCATGTAGTTTCATTTGTCTCTTGCCATCACTTAACTAAGTCTCTTTCCTTAGCCCAAAGCTTTCATCTGCCTGTGGTAGAGTTAGGGGCAGATATTTTGCAATTAATCTAGAAAAATTGTAAAAACTAACTGTAAATTAAAATTTAGATCCTGAGAGTAAAAATAGGATTCTGTAGCAAGTAAATAATTCTAAAAATAGAAACTATTAAAAGGCAAAATATATGTTGATTTTCTGTAGATATTATTTAAAATATTAATTTGGAAAGTAAATAAAAAAAGAGGTCTGCCCTTTCTAGATTGAGGGATTGTTTTGGTAAATTAGGGAAACATAAAAAGGAAGAGAGAGAGAGAGAGGGAGAAAAAAGGCTTAAAATTGTTTTTCCTGCCCTCTGGGCTATCGGGTTCATGCAGTGAGGAAGAAGGACATAATAGTCTAGACAGATCTGATGACGTTGAAGTATCTTTCTGGCAGAGATTCAGATGTTGACATTGCTTATAAATGGTATGATAATGGTGTACAGCCAGTAGCTATAGCTAAACAGATATATCTGTAGCAATTTCTGAATCCACATGGCCTGCATGTTAGCACAGGTGGAACTCCAAACATTGGTACTTGGGTACCTATATCAATTCTGGGGCTGTGGGCTCCATGGGCACCCACGTATAACACTATATACACAGGTATGACCAGTCTCACAGGTCAGAGACCAGGCAAATTTAGCAACCAGTAGGAAAGTTCAGTAAAGAGCCTTTGTTTTTTGTTTAATTTTTAGTATAAGCTTTTATTTTACTTTTAATTTTTATTGGAGTATAGCTGATTTACAATGTGTTATTTTCAGGTGTACAGAAAAGTGAATCAGTTACACATATACATATATCCACTATTTTTTTTTTTTTTAGATTCTTTTCCCATATAGACCATCACAGAGTAAAGTTCCCTGTTCTATACAGCAGGTTCTTATTAGTTACCTATTTTATATAGTAATGTGTATATGTCAATCACAGTCTCCCAATTTACCACCCCCCTTCCCCTGGTGACCATATTTGTTTTCTACATCCATGACTCTACTTCTGTTTTGTAAATAACTTCATTTCTACCCTATTTTTTAGATTCCACGTATAAGCAATATCATATGATACTTGTCTTTCTCTGTCTGACTTACTTCACTCAGTATGACAATCTCTAAGTCCATCCACGTTGCTGTAAATGACATTATTTTGTTCTCTTTTATGGCTGGGTAATATTCCATTGTATATATGTACCACATCTTCTTTATCCATTCCTCTGTTGATGAACATTTAGGTTGCTTCCATGTCCTGGCTCTTGTAAATAGTGCTGCAATGAACATTGGGGTGCATGTATCTTTTCTCATTATGGTTTACTCCAGGTATATGCCTAGGAGTGGGATTTCTGGTTAATGTGATAGTTTCTATTTTTAGTTTTTTAAGGAACCTCCATATTGTTCTCCACAGTGGCTGTATCAATTTACATTCCCACCAACAGTGTAGGAGGCTTCCCTTTTCTCCATACCCTCTCTAACATTTATTGTTTGTAGATTTTTTGATGACAGCCATTCTGACTGGTGTGAGGTGACACCTCATTGTAGTTTTGATTTGCATTTCTCTAATAATTAGTGATGTTGAGCATCTTTTCATGCGCTTTTTGTCCATTTGTATGTCTTCTTTGGAGAAATGTCTATTTAGATCTTCTGCCCAATTTTTAATTGGGTTATTTGTGGGGTTTTTTGAGCTGCATGAGCTCTTTGTATATTTTCGAAATTAATCCCCTGTCGGTTGCTTCGTGTGCAAATATTTTCTCCTGTTCTGAGGGTTGTCTTTTTGTTTTGTTTATGGTTTCCTTTGCTGTACAAAAGCTTTTAGTTTATTGTTTTTTATTGTTGTTTTAAAACATTTTTATTGAACTATAGTTGATTCACAATATTGTGTTGTTTTCAGGTGTACAGCAAAGTGATTCATATATAGAGAGTGAGATAGGTATAGATACATATAGATAGATACAGGTATAGGCATAGATTCTTTTGCAGATTCTTTTCTATTATAGGTTATTTTAAGAGACTGAATATAGGTCTTTAAAAAAATGCAATACAATCTAGAAACTATATTAAATGAATGTCTTAGCTCTGGCTGTGATAACAAAATACCATTGACTGAGTAGCTTAAACAGCAGACAGTTATTTTTCACAGTTTTGAAGGCTGAGAAGTCCAAAATCAAGATGCCAGCAGATTCAGTTCTTGGTGAGGGTCCTGTTTTTGTGTTACAGGCAGCCACCACCACCTAAACATGTGCTCACAGGACCTCTTATTTCTGCATGCATGGAGAATCTCTCTCTCTCTCTCTCTCTCTCTCTCTCTGTCTCTGTCTCTGTCTCTCTCTTCCTTTCCTTATAAGGACATTAATCCTGTTAAAGCCTATTATGAGGGACACACCCTCGTGACCATATCTAAATGTAATTACCTCCCAAAGGTCCCACTTCCAAATACCGAATACCCTGGGGCTTAGGGCTTCAGCATATGAATTTGGAGGAACACAAACATTCCCTGCATAACAATGAAAATAGTTTATATAATGCTGTGTTCTATTTACAATAGCCAGGACATGGAAACAACCTAAATGTCCATCGACAGATGAATGGATAAAGAAGATGTGGCACATATATACAATGGAATATTACTCAGCCATAAAAAGGAGCAAAACTGAGTTATTTGCAGTGAGGTGGATGAACCTAGAGTCTGTCATACAGAGTGAAGTAAGTCAGAAAGAGAAAAACAAATACTGTATGCTAATACACATATGTGGAATCTAAAAAAACGGTACTGATGAACCTAGTGGCAAGGCACAAAGACACAGATGTAGAGAACGGACTTGAGGACACGTTGGGGGAAGTGGAAACTGGGGCGAAGTGAGAGAGTAGCATTGAGATATATACACTACCAAATGTAAAATGGTTGGCTAGTGGGAAGCTGCTGCATAGCACAGGGAAATCAGCTCTATGCTTTGTGACAACATAGAGGGGTGGGATAGGGAGGGTGGGAGGGAGGCTCAAAAGGGAGGGGATACGGGGATATATGTATACATATAGCTGATTCACTTTGTTGTACGGCAGAAACTAACACAACATTGTAAATCAACTATACTCCGATAAAGATATTAAAAAATAATAATGCTATGTCAAAGGTTCTAAAGGTCCATACATCCCAATAAATAGAAGTTTTAAAGAAATATGGCTTATAAGTTTTAATAAAATATGATTTATAATTTTAAAATAAACTAGTGGAAGAGTATGGTACAATAAGGAAAACCTGAATTTTAGGGTTCATTCGGCTACTTAGTTGTTTGTTTTTTAAAATATTGGCCCTAATACTCTATAACTGGGCAAGGTGTTGAGCATCTTTGATTTGAAATTTTCTCTATTTCTTCAGTTAAATAATAGCACTTTTCTCACAGACTTTTTTGAGAAGGTTAAATAACTTCTCTGCTCAGAAATTTCTCAGAACCTAGTAGTTTCTCAATATTTATTTAGCTCAGACAGCACAGGCCTGTGGAAAGTACAGCAAAACACTTTGGGGAGCCTCTTATTCATGTCCAAGAATTGATAGACTTGACATCTTCTACTATATTTCTCACCTCTACAGTGGTAAAGTCAGATAACAAATAGATAAATGCCATAAAACTTGTTACGTACACTAAAAATTTCTAAAATCAATTTCCTAGACTAAAGGGAGAAAATAAAAAACAACCATAATTCTGTAATTCTGATAAAAACCACTGTAATATTCAATATTTTTATATCTGCTTTCAGAAAGACACATTCTAGCATAAGGTATCTTTGCTACATACGTATGTTTTAATTTTCTTGAGTAAATACTTAGAAGATTCATGTAATGGGTGGATATTTACCATTATGAGAAATTGACTGATTAATTTCCAAATGGGTTATCCCATTTTCAGTTCCACAGCTGCACACAAAAGTTAACTCAGTAAGTCCTCCCCCAATTCCTCTGAGGTCAGTATTATCTTCAAAGTCATTTTTAATGACCAAGTCTGACTTTGAACCAATCAAGTTTGGTCCCCCCGGATGACTCCTTAACCACTCCATCACACCAGTTTTCAGCAAGCTCATTTTACTTCCATTCATCATAATTAATTCATTAAATGTGACTGAGAATGTAACTTCTTGGCCATTATATGGAGCCTTTCATTTCCCCTGGCAGCATCTGCACTTGCATATAAACCACTCCTCTGCTACTCAGACTCCTGCTTTAATATTCACTCATTTTTGTTTTTCACTATAAGGGCAGACTAATCCAATTTCCTGGTCAAGAAGGGTCCCCTTTGCTGTTAAGCTTTTGATGCTTCTCTCTGAGTCTCTAATAGCCTCTGAGGTGATTCACATAGTCTCCTCACTTGAATAAGGAAAATAATTTTTCTCCTCTCAGTTTCCTACCTTCTACTGATTGGACCACAAATCTTGCAGTCTGACGTTCTCAAATTCCTAACTATTTTAGTTAGACAGTTTCTTCAAGTGTTCACTTCTTTGCTCTTCAGGATTATAGTATATGCCCTGGCATGCACGGAAGAGGCTAAAGAATAATTCAAGCAGCACAAACTCTGACTAGGACATTGGACTTTTGCCACCATTCCTGAGTTAAATATATCCTGTCAACCACTCTCCCTTCTCCTGTAAACATACTTGGAAATGCCGAAATTGATCTTGCAAGCTAAAGTTAAATCCAAACAATGAATAAATTCAGGTTAGAAAAAGTCAAATATCTATCTGATACTGCACATCTTTAAGAAATAAGTTCAAGTTGTTTGCTTGAAACTTTCAGTTTTTCAATTGTATTAGCATTAAAGCCATGCTGACATGGTGTTGAACGTCCAAGGGTTAATATTGTGGTTCAGATACTCATTCTAGAAATACAGTATCATTATCAAAGTGACAGCTCTGACTCCCAAAGGACAGATAACACATCGGTTATAAAATGTTGCTCTTTTTCAGTCACTAAAGACAGTACCAAGGCTGTCGACAGCAGGCCTTGCTCTTTTACAGAAATAAAATAACTGGCGTGCTTCAGAAAAGTAAACTAGATCGTCAGGGGTCTGTATGACATTGGAAAAAAGCTTCTGAAATGATGGATTGGGGTTTATTAATACACAGTAACTTCCATTCAAAGTCTTAAAAACATAAATAAGTCACACTTATGTAGCACTTGTACTGCATCTAGTGCTGTTCTAAGCACACTTATAAACTCAAGTAATAGCAAGAACAACTCTACGAAATAGCTACCCTTTTTTCCTGCTGTCATCTGAGGAAATAAGGCCAAGACATAAAGTGTCTCATCCAGGATCATGCGGCTTTGAGGATCTGAGTACATACTTTCTCCTTGCAGTATAAAAATGAGTAAGATCCAACTCCATAGGCTCCTCTTCATTCTTGGAAACTTAGCAAAACTAGATTTTCTAGAAACCAAAAATAGAAAAATCACCAATTTTGAGAATATGGGTAATATCTTTGGTTCTTTATCCACAATTCTTTTTTTTTTTATTTTTACATCTTTATTGGAGTATAATTGCTTTACAATGTTGTGTTAATTTCTGCTTTATAACAAAGTGAATCAGTTATACATATACATATGTTCCCATATCTCTTCCCTCTTGCATCTCCCTCCCTCCCACCCTCCCTATCCCACCCCTCCAGGCGGTCACAAAGCACCGAGCTGATCTCCCTGTGCTATGCGGCTGCTTCCCGCTAGCTATCTACCTTACGTTTGGTAGTGTATATATGTCCATGCCTCTCTTTTGCTTTGTCATAGCTTACCCTTCCCGCTCCCCATATCCTCAAGTCCGTTCTCCAGTAGGTCTGTGTCTTTATTCCTGTCTTACCCCTAGGTTCTTCATGACATTTTTTTTCTTAAATTCCATATATACGTGTTAGCATACGATATTTGTCTTTCTCTTTCTGACTTACTTCACTCTGTATGACAGACTCTAAGTCTATCCACCTCATTACAAAGAGCTCAATTTCGTTTCTTTTTATGGCTGAGTAATATTCCGTTGTATATATGTGCCACATCTTCTTTATCCATTCATCCGATGATGGACACTTAGGTTGCTTCCATGTCCTGGCTATTGTAAATAGAGCTGCAATGAACATTTTGGTACATGACTCTTTTTGAAGTATGGTTTTCTCAGGGTATATGCCCAGTAGTTCATTTTTGAAATACGGACTTAGTCATCTGCAGATGGATCATCTGCCTGTCTTCTATGTTTTCTCACAGAATGGAATAGAGGCACACTTATTTTGACTAATGTCTCTCAGTAATTGTGCTTTAACTTTATCCTAAAGGAGAATTTCCAAAATGGAGAAATAATAAATAATACTTTCATGCATATTTAGTTCATATGAGGCAGAAAGGCTAAGTCATTCTGACTTTCTCAGTATGGAGATTAATAGACTAGATACCACTTCCCTAGTCCATTGTGGTCCATAGGTGATTGATTACCCGGAAGAGTTTGTGAAGGTGGAGCAGTAAAGAGTTTTACTTGTATGTGTTATGTGTGGCATTTGATAAACCTGGACATTGGTCAGCATGTTTGAAAAAGAGGGCGATACATCTGCCATTTGCCAAGCAGGCTAAGTGGAGCTTGGCTAATGGATAACAAATTAGTCGGGGTCTTAGGGTATTTCCTCTCTTTTCCAACTGTCTGGCCTCTATTTTTGTGTCTGATACTTTTTAGCTGTGTGACTTAGGAAAAACTAATCTTACTGGGTCTCAGTTTTTTCATCTGTAAAGTGGTATTAATAATGCCTTCCTAGTTAAAGCTATTGGGAGGATTAAATAAGATGGTTGATGTTGAAGTGACTTGTAGTATGTCTGACTTGTGGAAAGTCCTCAATAATGGTTAGCTTTCATTTCTTTTTTAATAATAGAAATTTATTTATCTTTTATACTCTATATTTGACCTATTTTAGGAAAAATGGATTATAGAAAAATTGTACAAATCACGGTTTCAATCTAAAGTCTATTGATAACTAGATTTCTGACCTTTATCAAGTCAATATGGCTTGATTTCTCAGGCTTTCAGTTTAATTACTGCCAATATGGAGTTAGACTAAATGATTTTAATCTCCTCCAGTACTAAAATTTTTTTATTCACCTCATAAATCTTCAGATAATTTAGTGACTCAAAATATTGGACATTAAAAATCTTAAACATTATTAATTATCCATTCATCTGTTGATGGACACTTAGGTTGCTTCCATGCCCGGCTATTGTAAATAGTGCTGCAATGAACATTGTGGTACATGACTCATGATTCTTTTTGAATTATGATTTTCTCAGGGTATACGCCCAGTAGTGGGATTGCTGGGTGATATGGTAGTTCTATTTTTAGTTTTTTAAGGAACCTCCATACTATTCTCCATAATGACTGTATCAGTTTACATTCCCACCAAATATGGAATCTAAAAAAAAAAAAAAATACTTCTGAAGAAACTAGGGGCAGGACAGGAATAAAGATGCAGACATAGAGAATGGACTTGAGGACATGGGGCGGGGGAAGGGTAAACTGGGACAAAGTGAGAGAGTGGCATGGACATATATACACTACCAAATGTAAAATAGATAGCTAGTAGGAAGCAGCCACATAGCACAGGGAGATCAGCTCGGTGCTTTGTGACCACCTAGAGGGGTGGGATAGGGAGGGTGGGAGGGAGACCCAAGAGGGAGGGGATATGGGGATATATGTATACATATGGCTGATTCACTTTGTTATGCAGGAGAAACTAACAAAACATTGTAAAGCAATTATACTCCAATAAAGATATATAAAAAATATCTTAAACATTATTCAAATAAAGCAGTGCATTTTCCATAGAAAAAATTCCTTTTGTTACTTTAATAGTCCCATTTTCTCTAGTTTTATTTGTGCTGAAGTTAGATAAATTTTGTTATTATCCAAAAATACTCTTTAATGGGTCGAATTACATAAGAAATTATGTTTTGAGCATAAATATGTGGATGAATTCATCACATCATATAATTAAAGAACAGATTCTGAGATAAAATTAAAACCAGTGTATTCTTAGTTCATCCTCACAGTACACACACAAAATGATATACAGAACTAGTGTCTACTGTTATTACTAATACTCTCAATTACTCTATTACCCACTAAAGATACAGTAAAATACTACTCATGATAAAAAATGTAATCAGTGAAAACTCAAATCCTTTCTGTTTTTTGATAAAAATTTCCAGTGAATTTCTAACCCTTGTTGTAATTGCTCTCGTGAAACAATTCCTTAAAGCTCTAAATATTCATCATATATAGAAAGATGAATATATTCATGACATAATAGAAATATACTGTACATTAAAAAGCAGGCTCAAACTAGCAATAGATTTGGAGTTTTGACGTGACTTTCAAAACATTTTGCTTTAGAAAATTTGGAATTAAACACTAAAATGAGAAAGATGATTTCTAATATGTTCATTATGTTCACTCTCAAAAATAAAGTGTGGGCTGAGTTGTTGACTTTCAGTTTGAACAGTTGAGCACTTTGGTAAGTACACTGACCATTACAGTATATTGACTTATATAATATATAATAACCTCAGTTATTGCCCCTTTGTGAAACATTGACCAAGTTTTTAAAAACTCTTTAATACCCAAGCTTCTTTGTCTATAAAATGGAAATAATAGTATTTAGAAAAAATAAATTAATTTTATAAATTAATTTATAAAAATGCTCAGTATAAAAATGCTGAGAAGTGCCTGATATTCACTACCTCTTTGATTTGCATACATTATTTTATAAGTAATATTTCTCCTTTACTAGGAAAGGGGTCTTGAAGAGACATATAAATGGTTTGGATATTGATGTCCCAACAACTATATTTTTGAAGTTATATAGGTGCATAGCTTAAAACCAAGTAATGAGGTTGTTAAATTATACTATAATTAATGTTTGTGTGCAAAATACTTCTGTTTATAGGGCTGGAGGGTTAGTGTTAAACCAAGAAAGAAATCAAAATATGTTAAAATAACTATAAAATTACAGAGATGCTAGATTATACTTCCATTTATTTTCTTATCCTTCACATTATCTTGCACATTTTAGTAATTTAGAAAATATTGAACTGATTTAAAGTGAATTAGGGGATTATCAGATTTCAACACAGAATTATGTGGAGTTCTTTAAAGGCAGAGTTCAAGGTTCTATATATATAGATTCTAATTCAGTATGTTTGGAGAAAATCCCAAGTTAGGCGCTTTTTATCAGGAGTCCCAGTGCCCCTCATGATTACACTTTTATAAGCGCAGTATATTTTTGTGGTTCATTAAATATATTTCCTGGTAAATGTTCTAGCGGCATAGAAAGTACACAGAAGTTAAATATTGGAGAATTTTTTAAAAATTTGACAGGGGCACAGTTTCATACAAGCACTATTACAAACTGAAACATATGGTATTGACTAAAATGTTAAAGAGCATCCTCCTTGATCAACATATCATCAAGACCTTTACTCAAAGATAAGTCAACATAAAATATTACAAAACAATGCAAATTTGTAGGAGGATTACCTACATGAGTTGATGGGGGTGTGTCCTTGGGTACATAGATGGAAACATATTGTCTGGTCCAGGGGTTCTCAACTCTGGCTCTATCATAGTATGATCAACTTGGGGTGCATTTAAGATATTGATTATATGTGATCGTCACTGTGTGTATATTATTCTTCAAGAAGACTTTTTATAAAATACTGATTTATGTCAAGTCCAACACTCAGCTTCTAAATCAACTCTTTTAGAGTGAAGTGGAGTCGAGGCATTGGTACTTTCTCCAAAGTTTCTCAGAGAATTCCAGTGTGAGGCTAAAATGGGTAATAAGCAGGAAGCATATGTATTCCTCAGAAGTTGGATGGAAGTTGGGGAAGGATTTTAAGAATAGGAAAAAATAACTTTCTGAGCCATCCCAGATGAAGATAGTCCTTTTTTTTGTTTGTTTTTGTTTTTGATTTTTTGCGGTACTCGGGCCTCTCACTGTTGTGGCCTCTCCCGTTGCGGAGCACGGGTTCCAGACGCGCAGGCTCAGCGGCCATGGCTCACGGGCCCAGCTGCTCCGTGGCATGTGGGATCTTCCCGCACTGGGGCATGAACCTGTGTCCCCTGCATCAGCAGGCGGACTCTCAACCACTGCGCCACCAGGGAAGTCCGAAGATAGTCCTTTGACATTAGACTTGGAACCATCCATCAGGCCACACATCTTTCAAACAATGCATTCCATTTGTTACTTGTCAGGTTATTCATGTGTAGGAACAATATTGTTATGTTTTCTCTGTCTTCAATTACACCTTTAAATGAAGAATTTGTAGTCAGTACAGGAGACTTTAAGAGTGCCCAATGTCACCAAGTTATGAGTGGTAATATTTCCACTTTGAGATCTTCCCAACTTTGATTCTTTGTGAAGATTATAGTGTAGAAATATACAAAGATTCCCCCAGTAAGACCAAACAGAGGCTATTTATTCAGAGTTTTTTACAGCATGGGAGTCAGCCCCCATCATTTATGTCTATTAGGCACTCAAAGGCAGGCAGTGGAGTAAGAAAGCTTTATAGGGGAAAAAAAAAAAAAAGGAAGGCTTCAGGTATTGTTCTAGTTGGAGATTATTGGCATGAGGAAGCTGGATGCAGGCTACCTAGAAGTGGGACATCTTATTTGGTTAATTTGTGGAGCACATTCTCTGGTCAGTCCTGTATTAGAAGGAGGGGGTAAAAAATAGGGAGGCTGGTCATCATTGACCAAGTTCTGACCTTTCTGAGCTATTTGCTGCAGAGGTTGTGGTTTGACTTCCCAGATTTTGTTGCTGTAGAAGTTGTGGGTCAGAGTTCTATTATCCTGTGTGGTCTGGTCATTGTCCCTTTATATATTCAGTCTCTCAATAAGCTAAAATAAATCATCTTTATCAGCATCTTAATAGAATCTAGCCTTTTGGGGAGCTGAATGAATTCTTTAAGGTATTCATTATTTACTCAAGAATGACTGACTGAACACGCTTAAATCCTCTAAATTATTGTTTGGAAATATGCAGTGCACTGAGAAAATCTGGTTTACTTAGAAATTACATGAGTTGCAGAACAGTCTTACTAAAATATCTACTCTTTTTTAAAACTAATATTTCCTATTATGAAAAGCCATGTGAGAATAGATTCAATATATGCAATGCTGAATATATTGAAATTTTCTGAATACAAATTTATTTGAACTTTATATCTTTTATGTTGAAAAGAATGAGGTGGATGAGTAGAAGATAAAATTATTTCTAAGCATTAGACATTTTAGTTATGTTAGAGACAGGCTTTAATCTGGGCAGTTGTCACGGTTTGTAGGCAAGTGTCTTGTTTTGTAAATAAAGTTTTATTAGAGCACGGCTAGCCCATTCCTCTAGGTATTGTTTTTGACTGCTTTCCATACAACTACAAAGTTGAATAGTTGCAACAGAAGCCATGTGGTCTGCAGAGCCTACATTTTTACTATGTGACCTTTTTACAGAAAAAGTGTGCTAACTCCTAGTCCAGGACATGTCTAAGTATGTTAAAGTATGATATCTAGGTCCATACCAATAAAGTGAGGCTATGGAACCAACCCTTCGAGACAGATACAGGTTATCAAGCTTTACTGAGCAAATTAGGAAATTATAAGAAAGGTAAAGATTCTTTATTTTCCCTATTGTCACCATAGAATTCCATCAGCTCTTTGGAGGGAAGACTCCTTTAGAGCTGGTATTGTCTTCTACTTACAGGATGTATCTGGATCAATTAAATCTTGCCATACATGAATAATTTCAACCCCTTAGGTAATTAGAACATTTGTTCTGCCTCACAGTTAACTATGTGATTAAAAAGGTAACTTTTGATTTCTTTAAACCCATTAGCTGAGCTCCAAAGTGTTCACATTTTCATACTAATGGAAAGGTGACTGAATAAGAACAGAAATCACTCAGTTAAATATATCAGTTAGGTAGTACTTTTCTAAATATTTGTATGTCTGGTAAAATATCTTAGGGCCCTCATTTTTATATTTTAATCTCCCATGTATAAACCATTTTTTAAAAGATTCTTAATTTCATGAAACCTATTCTTTTTCTTTCAATTTATAAACATTTACTAATGACTATTCTTTATTTATCTACATATTCAAAAGAGACTATTGAGTGTTTCCACCCATGCATACACACACACACACATGCACACACTCTCACTCTCTCTCATACACACCTCTGCATTTCTTAAGCACCATGTAAGTACTTTTACTAGGTAATTGAATCCTTACTTTGTAAGCTCCTAAACTACAAAACTAAATAATATTATGGCACTAAATTTAAAATATAAGTCATATTGATAAAAATCACTCTAGAAAATATTAAAAGGAGGAAAATAAAAATAATTTGTATTTTCAGTACTCTAATGATGAACATATTTTTAATAACATATTTTAAAGGATTTTTGTTGTAATACACCCTTCACTGTCTTTATAAAATAAATTTTTTGAGATGATTTGCAGCTTTCTCATTTTGCTGAGTTATTAAAACCTAACATGATTTATTATATTGTCTTGTAAATTAGTAACATTTGGGGGAGCAAAAGATATACGCCTGAGTGGCTCTAAGAGAACTGGTTCTAAATTGCTGTCCTTCTATGGTTCTTTTTCTCTCTTTATCAGTTTTTCTGTTTTCCCCTGTTGGAAATTACCAATTCTAATGCCAAATATGTTTAATTCCATATTAATTCTATTTTCTACTTCTATATAATTTCACAGCATACAAATATTTTTTAAAGTACCTAAGTACCTAACAAATGGGGTAGCTTCTGGTGATGAAAAAAAAAAATTGCTTCCCTACTCTTAAAAAATCCAGTCTATTAGAAGTGAAGGGTATATACACAAACAATTACATCCCTCTGATAAATGCTATAGTATGTGTAACAAAAACACTGAGGAGAGAGAGCAATTCTTCCAAAGCACATTAGAAATATATCAAAAAACTAATGCATAATCATCAAAGTAAAAGATACATATATAAAATAGCTACTGATTTTTTTTAAAAAATTTAAACTATTATAGGTGTTTTCTGGACTTTTACAAAGTAAAATAACAAGTAAAATTAGTATGCCTTAGTGGATCTCTAAATAAATAGCTTTATTTTCCCAAAGATAAACCTTTGTCACTTGCCTGAATTAGACGTTAATAGAATATTATTAAAAATAAAGTATGTGCTTATTTACTGTTTATGTATCTACCTATGGAGAGATACATTATACCTTCAAATACAATTAAGAAAAGGAGTGACCTTTCTGTTTTTGAAACATAATGAGGACATGTTTATACCTACTCTGTCCAGGCTGACAACTCCCTCTCCTCCAGAAATCATTCTTATTATTTTTTTGTTATAAATACTGGTTGCTATGCTCACGAATGGTATGAATAGAAAGGTGTATTCTGCACTGTGACTTATCATCATATCAAGTAATGCTAGCATTATCTATTATTGTTTATAGAAATGCACATGAGAGAATGTGATGTATTTCCAATGGTTAAAGATTGACTAAAAAGTAGTACAGTCAGTTATTTGGAATTTTATTCCAGTGACCATCAAAAGTTATACCATGACTAACAATTCTGTTTGCATATTTATTGTAATAACTCCTGCTTGCAGAGGATTATATAGTTCTTCAAGGCATTTTTACTTATATCAGCATCTTTGGTCCTGAAACGACCTTTTAGATAGACCAGACTGGTGATTATTATCATTTTTTAAAGAAGAGGAAGCAGAAGTTCAGAGGGTTTAAATGATCTGCCCATAGTCACAGAGTGCTCTTAAAAAGAAGGGTCACAGTAGATGCACATTTTTCTTTTTTTTATAGAAAGGATTCAAGGGCAACAACCTGTTTGGAATTTAATTTTATCTGTAAGCTAAATATTAATGCTTTATTCTAATGAGTATTTATGTGAGCAAATTTGAGACTGAAAATAAGAAAGCTTGTGTACTATTTTCTTGAAAATGAATATTATGTAAAATAGTCATCAAAACAACAGTACAATTTTCCATAATTTAATCAATCTCTAGTGATTATTTTAGACTTTCAGCTCATAGTCTTCTTGTCAAATACCTTACTTTGTGTTAGAAATAATATGATAATGATAATATTGCACTTGTCACATAGATGAATGTGTACATATAAATTATTTTTCTTGAAAAATACACATCTATACATTTTTTCCTCTTTCAACTGGTCTGTCAACCAATAAAATTGAATTCTGTAGCTAACTCCAAATTTACCAAGTTAGGAATATAAAATAATGGAGATAAAAGTAAGGTTAAACTTAGTATACTAGTAACTTTCTTCAAGTACGTGTGTTTAAAATAATCATGTCATATTTAAATATAAACTTCCATTTCTTAAATTTATTAGGTAACATTTCGAGTCCTTTTGATCACCTTACTCATGATCATGTAAAAACATTCTATATATATGGAGCCATTTAAACAGGTAACATTCTCAAATTTCAAAATGTTACATTCTAAAATGTCCCAACATATCTAGAAGGGAAGTATAGAAATCCTAATAAATAAATAAATTAGTTAAGAAAGTGATAAATTTGTTACAGATATAGCCATTTTTTTCTTATCTTGGGGGAAGATAGAAAATGAAATCCATAGATAATCCTCAAATCTGATTTTTGCAGTTACATTTAATTTAATGGAAAGGCTGGCAGCAAAGGGAAAAGAGCAAAGAAAATGTGGTCTCTCTTCATTCACAAAGACGTGTTTAGACCTGCAACTCTAAATGGCTGCAGTTCTAGCCACCAGGTTTACTTTGTGGTTACAAACTGAAAACAAGATCTTACATGGCCCCCAAAGTGTTGCCACAATAGCTGTGACTTATGGACAAGTACCTTAACTCCTGAACCTCGAGTTCCTTAATACTTAAATTGAATTTCTAAAATCTACCTTTGTAAGTTTGTTGTTTGGATTAGAACCTGTGAACTTTTTTCTAACACAATTCCTTAGACATACTAGCAGCCCAACAAAAGTATCAATTAGTATTAGAATGATTAAGATTAATTCAGTATTCCTTTAACAATAATTGCCTATTTTTTCAGTTATAAAAGATGGGGGAAAATATTGCCCAGTTCTATAATATGTACACTAGTGACTTCTTTCCAAAAACGTGTTAAAATGTTTGTGAGGATTTTTATTGTCTATGCTTTCTCATTGGAATTAGTTTGAAATACATCTGTCTGCTTCAATAGATGTAGAATTTACAAAACACATCTCTTGGATGGAAGGGAATTCAGGCTAAGATTGTGTTCTAAGTGCAAGAGTCAAGAACCATTTATATTTAGTTAAGTGATGCTTGCAGGACCAAAATGCTGGTTCTGTGAGGGATGGGACAGTATCCAGAGCAAGAATGCTGATGCTAATTCATGAATTATCTGAACTCCATGAGTCATAGCTCACTCTTCCCTTATGGGTAAATATAAGACACACAGGGGAATGGCCAATGGCTAAGGTAGTCCTCTTTTAGAGAAAGTATATATATAGAAGGGAGAAGAAGGAGGCAAGAGAGAGTAAGGAAGGTACGAGAGGAAAAGAAGACAAAGAGGAAGAAAAGGAAGAAATAAGAAAAGTGAAAGGGAGGGAGGGAGTTATTAACTAAGGGAGCAAGTAAGGATAGAGAAAAATGTGATTTGACTTATTTAACATCTTAAGTCTCTGTTTGCTCTAAAAATGGAGTTTTCTGGTTGTCTGTTTATTTTTACTAGACTCAGCTTTATGGTCCCTTACAGCAAAAGCAATTCCAAGAGAGTGGATGATAGTAGTGGGTTTTTTTTGGTTTTTTTGGTTTTTTTGCGGTACGCGGGCCTCTCACTGTTGTGGCCTCTCCCGTTGCGGAGCACAGGCTCCGGACGCGCAGGCTCAGCGGCCATGGCTTACGGGCCCAGCCGCTCCGCGGCATGTGGAATCTTCCCGGACCGGGGCATGAACCCGTGTTCCCTGCATCGGCAGGTGGAGTCTCAACCACTGCGCCACCAGGGAAGCCCGATAGTAGTGGTTTTAATAGACTACAGTCATTAGAAAAAAGTTCTCTTTTGCCATATCAAAATTTTAGGAATGTTCCTCACTGACACTTAAATAAGCTTCAGTGCCAATGAAAAAGGCGGAAGGGGAGAAAGTGCAGGACATGTGGGGGGCAAAGTTCTATTTGTCTCAAGGCACTTCCAATACACGTAGACAGGACATGGATGCTGATTCCCTCAGAAGACTTCTGCTTACCTGGTGTGTGACAGTGGGCAAGCATCCTTACAGCAGAGCCAGAGCACCAGCTATAAATTGTGAGTTATGAGATACTGGACTCTTTAAGCACAAAATCAATCTCTTCAATAACCTCAGTACTCCCGTGGGCCCAACATTCTGCCCAATGTTCCTGTTTCGGAACTCCTTTGAGTTATGACGGCCTTCAGAAAAAATCTTTGTTAAGTCAAAGTATATGACTTGAGAGGTTTAACAACCCAGTGTCTTATCAGTTTGAATTAGATAATTAGCTGTCAAAAAGAGCCCCTGGAGAGAGAAACAGTGGTTAAGTATATTTAATTGAGCAGAAGAAAGAATAGAGAAGGAAGGATTTTCCTCTATCACAATCATGCTATCTTCTGCAATAGGATTGCACAGAAAGCAGGGGCCACAGAAGGACTTAGGATAGCTACTGAAGAGAAAACAACAAGAAAGGAAAGATAGCAGCAAATAGGCCAAAGTTGGCACCGAGGAAAGAAAAAAAGTTGCCAACTGTCTGATTTTGCTCTTAGACTGCCTTGGCCTGGATGCAACTTACACATTTCTACCCCCGATCTGATAGTGAAATATGAAAGGTGGGATGCTGGAGAGACCAGTGAGCAGTCCTAGATCAGGAGCAATAACACAACTCCAGGGACAGCCTCCTGTGTAAATATCCAAGGATAATTCGATTGCAAATCCTCAGGAAGAAAAACAAACAAAAAGTGTGTAGTAGAGTTCTCAGTGTTCTTGATAATTTTTTCTCATATGTCCTTGCAAACTTAAAAGAATGGCTAATATTTCTTTTGAAAACAGTGTAAGTCCAATTTCTAGATATGTTTCCCTATTCCTCCCACTAATTACAACTAAAACCTATGAACATCTTATAGAAAAGAGACATAAAAAGGCTCTGAGAGGTGGAGAGAAAAAGGCACATTAGCAAGAGATCTCGACACCCGAGGAATGACATGGTGCTAAGTTTCTTAAGTGCTGCATTCACCTTGTGTAGCCAGGCTGGGAACGGGAGAAGCAGGACTCCTGGAAATACTAATAGGTACAGACCAAAAAGATCTCCCCAAAGTCTGGTCTGGTCTCTCTGGTCAAAAATCCAGGAAAGACATAGTCTATCAAGACAATAACTTTTAGACAATAACCACTCCAACGAATACACAAAACAAACAAAATCTGTGGCTGGTTCCAGCCCTGCGCAGAGCTGAGTGGAAAACTTAGACTCACCCGCTTGCCAGCCTGTTGAGATGCTGCCCCAGGCCTGCCATCGTGGTGCCTGAGAAGGAAGAGTAAGGGGCCCAGACTTTCATCACCTCCATACAGGAACAAGTCATGCCCCGCCTTCCTCCAGCAGTGTCACATGGAAGCCTGGATGTCCCCACACACCTGGCAGTAACCAGAGGGCATCCCCTTCACCTGCAGAAGTGGTGGCAGAGGAGGCCTCTTGAAACTCGAAATTTAAACATGATCCTGAGTCTTATACCACACTATTCAAAAATACCCACGTTTCAATGGAAAATCACTTATACCAAGAATCAGGGAGCTCTCAGACAGAATGACAAAGACAGTCAATAGATGCAAACGTGGAGATGATACAGATGTTAGAATAATTTGATGAAGATTTTAAAGCAGCCATCATGAAAGGTAACAATCAGTTATGAAACTCTTGAAACACATGAAAATAAATGGAAAAATAGGCAAAGAAAAAGAAAAAAGATATGAAGAAGAGCCAAATGGAAATTTTGGAACAAAAGTACCATAACTGGGAAAAATGATGGACTCTAAAAGCAATATAAAGAATCACTGCACTTAGTACTATCATCTACTTTAGTTTTGTGAGTCTATTTTTTATTATATGAGGATTGAAATTTGGGGAAGAAAATGTTTATTCTCTCTCCCTGCCCTTCTCTTTCTCTCTTTCTTGTTTAAATTACCTCATTTGAAGTGATTTCAGCTTATTTCTTTACTAGGATATTCTTAGGAAAAGACTAAAAGTTTCTCCCTGATAGTGTACTTATTTGTTTGTTGCCAAGATCATAAATTAAAATTGTTGAATTAGAAAATAAATTTTATATTACATTATCTATTCTAACTCAAATTATTTTGTTGTAAATATAGCCTATAGATTTACAACTACAACTAATTTTAGAACTTACTCGTTTTGCTCCCATTGAGAGTTAACAATGTAAATTATCTTCTCAAGTATTATTTAATTTGTTTATTCAAAGTTTCTCTTTAAAAATGTGTGACAACTGTTGTTTGATCTTTGACTTCTGAATCTCTCAAAAAAAGAATAAATAGAATCTGCTGGTTTTATTGCTCAAAGAATAATAAGCCATTGCTTTACAAATTCAGCTTTTGTCACAAATATTTTCAAAGTAAGTTTGAAGAATAATCATAGAAAGATTTTTTTAAACCTCTTAATTTCCCTCATTTATTAACCTTTGAAAATTGCACAACTGACTTAGTATGAGTCATTCCATGGAGGTGCATACATAGTTACAGAGGCTGAGCCACACTTGTGGAGTAAAGAAAGACTTCCCAGAGGAAGCAACAGCTAGAGTACATCTGGAGATGTAAAAACGTTACTATGATGGTCTGGTTTTTGTAAACTTTTGTGAAAACCAACTATACTTTTATAGTTCTTTATAGTATAGTTGGTTTTCACAAAAGCTTACAAAAATCAGACCACATCAGATTATAGTAACTTTTTTACATCTATATTTTCTCACTCAAAAAAGCTTGACTGAACTCTAACCATGTCATCTGGTATATAGATATAATTATTCTTTGTAAGGTCCACATCATATTTCATGAAGTGAATATACCACAATATTTTCAGCTATTTCTCTGTACACATGTATTCTTTTTTTTTCTTAGTTTTTCTTACAAATATGGCCACTCCTACAATAAACATCTTTATGCCTGTACATAGGTATGACTGTCTGCTAGGGCTGCCATAACAAAATACATAGACTGAGTGACTTGAATATTAGAAATTTATGTCTCACAGTTCTGTAGGTTAAAGTCCAAGATCAAGGTGTGTTGGCAGGTTTGGTTTCTCCTGAGACCTCTCTTCTTGGTTTGCAGATGTCTGCCTCCTTGCTGTCCTTCCATGGTCTTTCCTCTGTGTGGAAATTCCTTGTATTTCTTCCTTTTCTTATAAGAACACTAGTTATACTGGATTAGGGCTTCACATTTATGACCTCATTAAACCTTAATTACCTCATTAAAGGTAATTAATCTCCAAGGTATCTCCAAATATAGTCACATTCTAAGGTACTGGGAACAGAGCTTCAACATGATTTTTGAAAGGACTCAATTCAGTTCATAGCAACAGGCCTTTTTCAATCAATGCTTTTAGTTCCATGGAGTCAGTTTCTTGGAGTAACATTCCTCCTTTATATGCAATATGTTATGTTTAATTTTAATAGATGCTGCTCAGAAAATTTTCTTCATGTCACCACCAGACATAGTTCTTTTATTTATCTGTCTTATCTAGATGGGATGATATAGCTTATTAATAGTTTAGTATCTGTTGTCCTGACTGAGAGTAAATTTGAGTTTATTTACACTTATTTTTCGGATGTTTGTGTTAGATCACTGTAGATTCTGTTGTTACCTTTGGTCTAATTTTAATGGGGCTATGAACATTTGTATATTTTTTGGTCAGTTTCCTATTATATTCATACATTAGCGGTAATAATAATAATAAATTATTTTATACTTTTTTTCAGATCCTTCATTTGTCTATTGACTTTGTTTAGTGTATCAGTGGTGATACAAATATGTGTGTGTGTAAAGTTTGTGAGGTATTTATTAGAAGTATTGAACAATACTTTCTTGGCATATATTAGGACTTTACTTTTTTTCTTTTAAAGTTATGTATTGGCACGTGAGTTGCTTTGGCCAATGAAATGTGAGCAGAAAAGGCAACTCTCACTTCAAGGAGAGTTTTTTAAGCCAGTGTACCACAGAAACCAACATCATTTATGATGGTAATTTTCACATCAGCTGTGGTGTCAGAATGGTGAAATATGGCAGAGAGCCCCAGACCACCCATGATGTATACACAGCATGATGAGATATAGGTCTTTCTTTTAATAAGCCACTAAGATTTGGGGGTTGTTGTAGTAGAAAAATATGGACTCTCTGAACTAATAGAGTTAGCAACATTCCACCAGCCTCTAGTTTATGTTAGGTTTTAGATAGTTTTAAAGATTTTCTATAATTTTAAAGAAATTAAACCTTTACGGTATTTTAAATATATTTTTAATAGAGATAAAAGTCTAATTCATTTTACTTCATTTCTATAACTATCTGTAACAGCAGTAAGTAATCTGCTCTTTCCCATTAATAAACTGGTGTTTTTATCACCTGTCACGTTCTCATAAATACTGTCATCTCATTCTGGATTCCATATTCAATTAAATAGGATGGGGCTTCCCTGGTAGCGCAGTGGTTGAGAGTCTGCCTGCTGGTGCAGGGGACACGGGTTCGAGCCCTGGTCTGGGAGGATCCCACATGCCACGGAGCAACTGGGCCCGTGAGCCACAACTACTGAGCCTGCACGTCTGGAGCCTGTGCTCCGCAACAAGAGAGGCCGCGATAGTGAGAGGCCCACGCACCGCGATGAAGAGTGGCCCCCGCTTGCCACAGCTAGAGAAAGCCCTTGCGTAGAAACAAAGACCCAACACAGCAAAAATAAATTAATTAATTAATAAACTCCTACCCCCCCAAAAAAAATTAAATAGGATGATACATTAGTCTGGTTTTTCACTAATGCAAACTTATCTGTGGCTTTATCCTATGTTCTCATGTATTCTTATAAATTTTAAGACAGCCTGGTCTCCAACACTTTTTCTTTTTCCATAATTTTGGCATTTATTCATTCATTTATCATTGTTTCTTGTTTTGAGCATTTATTCTTTTCTATGAAGCTGAACTAATTTTATAAAAATCCAGAAAAAATATAATGTAAAAAAAATTTTTTTTGGATTAAACTTCTATCCATGATGTGGTAAGAGGAACTAGATTTCTCTTTCTGTCATAAACAACTAGAAAATTGGACAAAATATATTAAGTAATTATTATTAAATATTAATAAGGCAAAAGGAATCCTAAAATCTTCAAGTAATCCAAAAGAAGACAGAAAAGAGAGAAAAACAAGAAACAAAAAACACATGGAGAAAAGAGAAAACAAGAGCAAGGTGATAGGCTTAAATCCAACCCTACTAATATTTTACACTAAAAATAAATGGTCAAACACCTCTTTTTAAAAGTACAGATGGATAGACTGTAAACAAAATTTAAAAAGAAAGAAAAAACAAACTATATGTTGTCTACAGGAAAACCATGTTAAATAAAAGACGCATATAGATTAAAGATAAAGGGAGGAAAGATAATATTCATTGTATATCAGTCAAGGTTCAGTGAGGAAAGAGACATTATAGAATTATTTGAACAGGAAATGTTTAACATTAAGAATGATTAATTATAACATGGAATTGAAGTCATGAGTGATTGGCTAGTAAGAGGTACATGGAACTCTGGAGAATATAGAAACAGTAGATAGAAAGAGCAGTTACCACCCCTAGGTGCTGAGCTAGACTCATGAAAATGAAGCCCTCACTCACAGAGGTTAGATTCAGATTTTATTGGAGGGAGCATGGCCAACAGAACTTTTTGGAAATCTGACCTATGATCTTGGTAGAAATCCATCTTCTCAGACAAGGGTTAGCAAACTTTTCTGTAAAGGCCATATGGTAAATATTGTAGGCTTTGTGGGACATACAGTCTCTGTCACAACTACTCAGTTCCGCAGTTGGAATATGAAACTTCCCGGTACTGACTAGAGGAATGGTTGTAGCTAGGTTTCAGTGAAACTTTACAAAAACATCTGGTGGCTTGATTTGGCATGCAGGCCGTAGTCTTTCAATGCCTCCTCTAGAGTGTCTGGGAATTCTGTTCAAAGGATGATGTCTCACTAGAGGAACTCTGCTACAAAACAGCCTAGAGGGGAGAGGGGAGTATTGGGGAAAGCTGCTGGCTGCTGAGTGCTGCTTGGAGCCTGATGCTGGGGAAGCCCACATCGCTAAGGGAGCTGGGTGCTGAGGAAGCTGTGCATGATGCAGGAATCACTTATTTGTCCAGCGCTTTTTGCCAAAAAAAAAAAAAAAAAATGGCCTTTAGGATTCTAATATAATTTTTATATTTACAGTATTTTCATTCCTATAATACATTTGTCTCTCATAGCTCTTATTTATCAATAAATTATTAAATATTCCTTCATATTTGTCCTTATTTCCAAATAAATTTATTTTTAATTAGTGCCTTACTTTTTCTTGTTTAAATATGATTTCTTTTTAAATGGAGTTTTAACTAGTTATTGCCAGAATATGCACAATAAGTACTAGATACAAATGATTGTTTTTCCTTCTCCATTCAATTTTACTTCATAATTGTATTTTTTTAATTGCTAGAACTTCGAATTCTAGCATTGTCATCCCTCTTATATTGATTAATACATAGAGTGGAATATGAAACCATATATCTTAGGTAAAGAAAATATTCTAATCTGAATTAACTAAGCTTTTAAAATCAATAATGGATATTGACCTTTAGAAAACATCCTTTTGCATCAATTAAAATGATTAATTTTTTTCTCAGTCTAATTGTATATAAAATTTTAAAGGAAAATAAATTACCATTAAGTGATATCAATATAAATTGTTAATTGTTTAAGCTGTAATTTTGGTTGATAATTGTTTTTGTTTAAAAAAATACAGTTTTACAAAATGTGGTATATACATGCAATGGGATATTATTCAGCCTGAAAAAAGGAATGAAATTCTGACATTTTCTCCCAGCATGAATGAACCTTGCGGACATTATACTAAGTGAAATAAGCCAGTCACAAAAAGACAAATACTGTATGAGTTCACTTACATAAGGTATTTAGAGCATACAGCAAGTAGAAGGCACTTGCCAGGGGCTGGGGGAAGGGAGATGGGGAGTTATTATTTTATGGATATAGAGTTTATGTATATAGAGTTTCAGTTTTATAAGATGAAAAGAATTTTGGAGATGGATGGTGGTAATAGTTGCACAACATTATGAATGTATTTAATACACACTGAACTGTACACTTAAAAATGGTGAATATGGTAAAAAAAAATACAGTTTTAGAATCAT
This sequence comes from Pseudorca crassidens, assembly GCF_039906515.1. Lineage (NCBI taxonomy): Eukaryota > Metazoa > Chordata > Mammalia > Artiodactyla > Delphinidae > Pseudorca > Pseudorca crassidens. Next base: position 172,858,998 of record NC_090297.1, on the reverse strand, counting down.
CATTTATATGTTGGTATATAAACAATGTGGATATATACTTATAGTTTATAATCTAAAATTAAATAATTTTGGACTTATCCTGAAATTATTATTTGAATAGTAAATTAGTATTATAAGAAAACCTACAGTTTTTATATTTAAAATTCAACTGCTTTTCTTTTATCTTATCTTAAATACTTTTGTCTCTTTTTCAGATATTAATAAAGAGAAAATTAAAATGATTTATTACTCTATCGGTGGGGAACAAAAATCACAATATCTACACTCTGCATCTATCATGTTTTCTATCAGTTAGCCTTTCAGAGCTAGTTTCCTTAATATTTGTTTTCTGCTTCTATGTAATCATAATCATCAGAGTGCAATGAGACATCATCAATTTAATTTAAATTTTCAAAAGTGCCAAGTTGATTGATCTTTTAAAGTGCCACAGGGATCTTGAAGGTAAACATCCTTTTCAGCATTATTAGTTTAATTTCAGTGGTACAGTGGATCCTATGAGAGTATTATGAACACTGAATCCTACATAAAATTTTATATGCCATTGCACTAAATTATAACATATGCTTGAAAGACTAAAATTTAATTAGCACAATCCATGCAAAAAAATCAAGGAGTCAATACAATAATTTCACGTGGTCTTTAAACTGTTTTGAATTATATGATTTAAAAAGTCATATCTTTTCACAAACTAATAAAAAATCCATGTTGCAAAAGTCCTAAATAAATAACATCCAATTTAAAAATACTGGATAGTATATTGGTAATATATTGGATAGATTCAGGTATACAATAATTAGTCAAACGTATTCCTGATAATCAAGACATTGGCAAATTCATATTGGCACCAAAATTAAACTTGTTTCTCTATTTCTGGGTCCATAAATTTCCTCCTTGACAAAAGCTTCAGATGGGCAACAGTTTAGATTGTTGACAAATATATTCAGTAAAATTAATAGATGTTTATTTATATAATATATGAAAGTCAACCTTGTATTTGGTTCATTGTTTAGGTTGCTAAGGTAAAAACAGAAACAGATATCCTACATGGTTTTAATTTTCTAGAAATAGATAACAGAAAAAAATTTCAGTGAAGAAAAATATTCTTAAAACCAAAGAAGACTTTAAAATTTTTCTTGAATCAGTAAAAATGCAGAAAGGAAAAACAACTCCGTTTATTTTAATAATTCAATAATGATTTAATATATGTCAACATAAAGAATCATTATGACATAAATCACAGCAAGGTCCTTTTTGACCCACCTCCTAGAGAAAGGGAAACAAAAACAAAAATAAGCAAATGGGACTTAATGAAACTTAATAGCTTTTGCACAGCAAAGGAAACCATAACCAACATGAAAAGACATCCCTCAGAATGGGAGAAAATATTTGCAAATGAAGCAACTGACAAAGAATTAATCTCCAAAATTTATAAGCAGCTCATGCAGCTCACTATCAAAAAAACAAACAACCCAATCCAAATTGGGCAGAAGGCCTAAATAGACATTTCTCCAAAGAAGATATACAGATTGCCAACAAACACATGAAAGGATGCTCAACATCGCTAATCATTTGAGAAATGCAAATCAAAACTACAATAAGGTATCACCTCATACCGGTCAGAATGGCCATCATCAAAAAATCTACAAGCAATAAATGCTGGAGAGGGTGTAGAGGAAAGGGAACCCTCTTGCACTGTTGGTGGGAATGTAGATTGATACCGCCACTATGGAGAACAGTATGGAGGTTCCTTAAAAAACTAAAAATAGAACTACCATACGACCCAGCAATCCCACTCCTGGGCATATACCCTGAGAAAACCATAATTCAAAAAGAGTCTTGTACCACAATGTTCATTGCAGCTCTATTTACAATAGCCAGGACATGGATGCAACTTAAGTGTCCATCGACAGATGAATGGATAAAGAAGATGTGGCACATATGGTCAATAGAATATTATTCAGCCATAAAAAGAAACGAAATTGAGTTATTTGTAGTGAGGTGGATGGACCTAGAGTCTGTCATACAGAGTGAAATAAGTCAGAAAGAGGAAAACAAATACCGTATGCTAACACATACATATGGAATCTATATATTAAAAAAAAAATGGTTCTGAAGAACCTAGGGGCAGGACAGGAATAAAGGTGCAGACGTAGAGAATGGACTTGAGGACACGGGGAGGGGGAAGGGTAAGCTGGGATCAAGTGAGAGAGTGGCATGGACGTATATACACCATCAAATGTAAAATAGATAGCTAGTGGGAAGCAGCCACGTAGCACAGGGAGATCAGCTCGGTGCTTTGTGACCACCTAGAGGGGTAGGATAGGGAGGGTGGGAGGGAGATGCAAGAGGGAGGAGATATGGGGATATATGTATATGTATTTATGATTCACTTTGTTATACAGCAGAAGGTAACACACCATTGTAAAGCAGTTATACTCCAGTAAAGATGTTAAAAAAATAAAAAGGCAAAAATGAAACACAGAAATATCACACAGGTAGAAATAATGGGAAGCAACTACCAAAAAGAAGTGTGAGAATTTCTAATGTGTAAAGGTTGGGAGAAGGGAGACCCCTGGGACCGGGGACATGGACCTCATAGAAGGGACTTCAGCTGGCTGGCGCTGTTGTCTCTGAACCAACTATGAGGCTGGTTCTGCAATTGTTGGCACACCGAAAATTGGAACATACTACTCCTGGAAGGGCGGCAAGAAAAGAAAATGAAGGAAAAAAACAGGCTCCAGAAGGGATGCTGACAGGAAGAGAAAGAGAAAACAGAAAAAGGAAGCAAAGAGGAAGGCAATGTGTTCCTTCTTCCTTCACCAGGCCTCTTAGTACCGTGTATTGTTAGAATAAGAGGGAGTCAACTGGCAAAGGAAAAATGTGGTTTGCAGACTCATAGCTTCCTTATCACAAAGCCCGATCATATAGAAAAATGGGTTTGAAATGGGGCGGTATTTAACAATTGTGTAAGAAAATTCAGTATTCTTAAAGTCAAGCCAAAACTTTAAAACAGCACTTTATAAAATCATTTCTGTGAAAGCTTGCTATATTCTCTTTTTTAACTCAATATGAGAGCATGTCTGGGAAATTCTAGTTTGGTGGGTAGTTTTAGTTTTCATTGCAATGTTTCCTTTCACCTACAGGTGAAAGTCTTTTCTTGCTTTGCGTGTTGGAATTATCTGATGTTATCAAAAGAATTCTCTTAGTTTCTTTAAAATTATTTTACAATTTTGTCATCCACATTGCTGCATTTGAGTATTAATTTACCTGGAATTTAATTGCAGTTTGATGTGATGTGGAGACATACTTTTATGTACTATCCCTTGCACCCCTCAGTGTGGATGGGCAATTATCTCCAACAATGTACTGAATAACAAGTATTTTCCTTCCTACTTCGTAATGCCATTCTGACATATATCAAAAACCCAAGTAGCTGTAAGGATGTTGGAAGCATGTTTGCTTGGTTAACCTCTATTCTTGGTTTTATTTTTCAATATGAATTTTAGAATAAATTTACCAGTTCTTTGAAGAAAATGCAAATTGTAATTTTGCATGTAATTCAGATTAACTAGGGAAATATCTATTTTTATAATTTTTAGTCTTCCTATGCTTCCTATATACCTATGCTTCCTATGCTTCCGATATACTACTTAGTTTTTATTTTACTTTCTTCTGTTTTCTTCAGTGATCTTAGTAAACTATCAACGTATTTATTAGTTTTGTTCCTTGGTGAATTGTATCCTTTGGTATAAGTGGCATTTTAAAATAAGCTTTTCATTTTATAATAGTTTTAGATGTACTGATGAATGGAAAATGTAATAGAATTGCCATATACCTCAAACCCAGTTTCCCCTGTTATATATTATCTTACAGCACTATGGTACATTTATCATGATTAACCAACCAATATTTAATATATTGTTATTAACTAAGCTCCACACATTTTTGGATTTTGTTAGTTTTCTCTAATGAACTTTTTCTGCTCCAGGATCTTATGCAGGATATCAAGTTGCATTTAGCCCTTAAGACTCTTTGTCCTTCTCTGATTAGTTTCCCAGACTTTCCTTATTTTGGTCATCTCAAAAGTTTTGAAGGCTACTACTAAGGTGTTTTTAGGTATCCTCAGTTGGAGTTTGTCTGATGTTTTTCTAAAAATTAAACTAGAGTTGTGGATTTCTGGAAGGGAGACAGAGGGATTAATGCCATTTTTATCTACCATGTCAAAAGGATGTACTATCAACATGACTATCATTATTGCCGTTAACCTTGACCACTTGGCTTGAGGTAATGTTTGTCAAGTTTCCCCATTGCAAAGCTATTCCTTTTATTTTTTTTAAACTCTTTCTATTATATACTCTTTGGAAGGAAGTCACTTTGTTCAGCATACGCTGAAGTGGTAAGGAGTTATATATAAATGATATTGTTTTTATTTAATTTTTTAAATTTTTATACAATTTTTAAAGGTTGCTTGCCATTTACAGTTATTACAAAATATTGGTTATATTTCCCTGTGTTGTACAATACATACTTGAGGCTATCTTATTCCCAATAGTTTTTTTTTAAATTAATTTTTATTAGAGTATAGTTGATTTACAATGTTGCATTAGTTTGAAGTGTACAGCAAAGTGAATCAGTCATACATCTACATTCCACTCTTTTTTAGATTCTTTTCCCATACAGGTAATTACAGAGTATTGAGTAGAGTTCCCTGTGCTATACCATAGGTTCTTATTAGTTATCTATTTTATGTACAGTAGTGTGTAGTGACATGGATGGACGTAGAGATTGTCATACTGAGCGAAGTCAGTTAGAGAAAGACACCCAATAGTTTGTACCTCCCACTCCTCCACCCCTACCCTGGTAACCATTAGTTTGTTCTCTATATCTGTGAGTTGCTTCTTTTTGTTATATTCACTAGTTTGTTGTATTTTTTAGATTCCACATATAAGTGGTATCATACAGTATTTTCTTCCTCTGTCTGGCTTTATAAATGGTATTGTTTAAAATTGGATTTTATACCACTTTATGGTAGATGGGAATACTTTTAATTTCTAATTCCAATAGTTTGTGGATTTTCTTTTACTTTCTCTGTAGACAATCATATCCTCCAAAATGCATCCAAGTTTATTTCTTCCTATTTCCAATCATTATACTTTTATTTTTTCACTCATATCCTACTTTGCTGACTCAGCCCCTTAGTAAAATGATGAATTTTTTCATGTTTTCTTTAAATGGACTAATTCTACTGTTTCATGAATAGAATAATGTTTGCTGTGTATTTTAATATTTTTATTAGCATAGGGAAGATTTTATTTTCTCCTAATTTTCTAAAAGGAATTTTTATCCACTTGGCTTTTTAAAAGAATTATGTCTGCTATATTTTAATAAACAGTTTTCCGCCATAGTTGAAGTAACCACATTTGTTTTCTCCTTTAATCTGTTAATACAGTGATATAAAGCAAAAGTCTCAGTACTTAGCCATAATATGTTCTCCAGATATATATTTTTTATGTTGATCATGCAGTGTATGTATATATCTGTGTGTGTGTGTGTGTGTGTGTGTGTGTGTTTCCTGGCTTCATTAATAATATTTTCTTTAGAATCATGGCATCTTTTTCATAACTGAGGTCGACTGATAATTTTGATTTCTCAATTTCTTTTGGGGCTTTTTAATGAATATTTTAGCAGCTTTGTAAAATACCCAGGGAGCGTTCCCTCTTTTTCTAACTCTAAAACTATTTGTACAATGTAGGAAATAATAGTTCCTTTAAAGACAGTAAAACTGTACATCACTTTAAAACATTTAAAAGTTGATAAAAGTCTACATCACCATAAGACTGTCCCATTGCTTTCTTTTGTAGCTGTAGTTTAAAGTTTAAATTCATCTTAAATGTTCTCAATCTGTTAAGAATTTTCATTTTTCTTGCTGCTTATGTTAGTCTATATTTAAGGGAAATTATCTCACTGATATTTTCAAAGACACTGTCATGAACTTTTTTCATACTACTATGATATTTCCTTGTATATTTTTTATATACCTGGTTATTGTTTGAATTCTTTCCTATTTCCTGTGATGTAAGATCCGTGATAGTATAGATTTTGTCTTATTCACTGATGCATCCTGGTATCTTGTAATATCTGACAGATATAGTACATTTTCCACCTACTTGTTGAATGAATGAATAAATTGTGTCACAGTGTAAAGTCTAAGAGTATGAGCTCTATAATAAAAACGTCTGGGTTTAAAGGAGATCATCCATTTTCTGGTAGTGTGATGTTGAGCAAATTTCTTAATCTCTTTAAAACCACATATATGTTCTGCAAAAGAGGATTAAACATAATTACTTTATAGGTTTTTAAAGGATTAAATTAGTAAAACAAACAATAGACTGAACATAGTACCTCCTTAGTAAACTTAAAAAACCTAACTTCAGTTATTATTATTATTACTATCTTACTAGTATTTAGTTGTTAAATATGTAATGATGAATAAGTTATGATCCTCATTGTAAAGAATTGACACTCTCCTAAGAAAGTGAGGAATGGCATGTAATTAAATGCAAAATGATAAGTGCTACAAATGGTATAGGTATAGTGCATGTACTTGTTAATTGCTCTAACAAGTAATATTTGTGAATGCTTTTATTATTTTTACCATTTGTAATGCTGTCTAAGAAACTTTAAAATATGATTCTGGCTTTATCGTGCTTGTTAACATGAGCCATGTATTTCTCTGGATTTAAATGTATAGTTAATCTTAAGACCAGCTTTAGCATTTCTGCCATATCTAATTTCAAAATATGTGAATGGCAACTATTTTGCCCGAGAAAGAGTATTTAAACTACTATCAGTTAAAAAGCCTTTCCAAAATGTATCAATGTACTGGTGAAATTTTAATTTCACTTTTGATTCTTCATACTCTAAACCTCACTCTCACTCTTCAAATTTGATATATAGGTAAACTGAGGGTTAAAAGTGTTAAAGATCACATTAAGTTCAAGCAAAAATGTTCCATCTTAATACATCTCTAGATATGAGAAAATAGTGTGGAATCTGATCAGAAGAAAAAAAATGTTGCCATGTGGACAAGAGTAGAGACAATCTCCACGAAAAAAAAATTTTTTTTTCAATAGACTGTATGAAAGAAAAGGTAACTGAAATCTTGGGCATTTGGAAATTTATTTTCAATAAGAATTTTTCTTAAATCAATATAAGAAACTTAAAAGATCTAAATTTATATTTATGTTCACCATTTTTTTAACAACCCACTTGAAACCCAAAGAATGCAGATAAGAATTTCCTTTTTAAATAGAGAAGAGAAATTTGCAACTTGGCTCTAAGGGTTTCTCAGTCATAGTGACTATTTTCCAATCTACTTTTTAGAGAATATAGGGCATTCTGAACCCTTTTGTCTGAAATTCTGGACTCATAAAAGATATAGCTAGGCTTGCATAGTTGAACTTAGAAGCAAATTTATAAATGTTTGAGAACTACCATATGTTTATGTCAGAGCTCATATTGTGTTTCACAGTCACCAGTTATTAGTCGTGAAGTGTGAATAGGAAGTGTCCAAATTGGGAAGATGGAAAGAGCATTCCTGGCAGAGGCAATAGCATATGTGTATTCTATGAGGTAGAATGCAGTTTCAAGGAAAAGTCAGTTTTATAGGGTTTATTAGAGTAATTGCAGATAAAGCTAAAAGGACATTTGTGGCCAAATTATAAAAGGATACTTTGCCAAAATAAACTATCTTACATGCATCAATGTCACTGTTAGTAATTTTGTAATTATGCATAACAACTAAGGCTAGCATTATGTTTGACCCATGAACAGTGAAAAACATTCATAAATTGGAGATCACAATTATACTTGTACTGACAAAAATTATTAGTAGTTTGAAGCCACGTAATCTACCTCACTATAGCAATTTAATACATATTGCTGAATGATAAAAGTCTTTGATTTCCATGAATATATTTGAATTTAAGGCATTGTGTATATATTTATTCATTTATTTATACATGGTTGTAGGCATTCAACATATGTTTCAGTTTTCTTATATGTTAGGCACTATGCTAATGCTCGCAGATATAAGGATGGATAGATTTCGTTAACTCCCTAAAGTATTAAAGTGGACAAGGGGAGATAGAGATATTAACTATATACCATTAATCAGGATATAGGTTTTTGGTAGAAGTATATGCAAAGAATTATGGATTTAGCAGGAAGGAAGCACAAACATGTCTGAAGAGCAAAGAGAAGAATCTACACTTAAGCCAGGACCCTGGTTGGATAAATACTTAAAAATGTTCCTACAGAAAAGGGCAGAGCTGCATTTTACTTTACCTAAACTCCTTATTGTTTACAAAAGATATGTTCTCCTCTTTAATTGTTTTTACTTTAATATAATTTTAGATTTGCAGAAAAATTGCAAAGATAATACAGAGAGTTCCTATATACTCCAAACCCAATTTCTGCTGTTACTGACATCTTACATTAGGATGATACATTTATTACAATTAAGGAAGCAATATTGATATGTTTTTATTATCTAAAGTCCATAATTAATGCAGATTTTCTTATTTTTATCTAATGAACACTTTCTGTTCCCATCCTGGATACCACATGACATTTAGTTATCCCATCTCTTTAGGTTCCTCTTGGTTGTGACAGTTTGTCAGAATTTTCTTGTTCTTGACAACTGTGACACTTTTAAAAGTAGCGGTCAAGCAGTCTCTAGAATACCCCTCAACGGAAATTTGTCTGATGTTTTTCTCATGATCAGACTGGGAAGAAGACCATAGAGGTAAGGTGCCATCACATGGCATCAAAGGTACATACTATCAACATGACTTACAATGATTGGTAATGTCATCACTAATCACCTTATCTGAAGTAGCATCTGTCAAGTTTCTCCACTGTGAAGTTACCTTTGCTTCCTCCTTTTTATACTGTACACTTTGGAAGGAAGTCACTATGCACAGTCTACAGTTAAAGAGTGAGGAATATGTACATATATTATTTGAAATTTTCATGCATGAAATATGTATTTACTTATTTGTTTATTCAATCATTTGTTATATCAATGTAAAGTCATGGATATTTATTTTATACTCTGAATTATAACCCAATACTACTTAATTTAGTTTCTCCCTTGAATTTTTCCAGCTTTGGACATTGGGAGCTTAATGGTTGGCTTCTGTGTCACATGGACAAATCCCATCTTTGAAGTTTTTGTCTGTTTGTTTGTTTTTAAATGCTTCCTTACTTTCTGGCACTGCCTGTAAGATGCCCCAGACTCATTTGGTATATTCCCTATCCCTAAAATCAGCAGTTTCTCCAAGGAGACCGGTTCCTTTCAATGGAGAATGGTATTATAACCCAAGATCTAAGCACTAGGTGTGCTCATTATTACTAGAGTGTCAGGGTTTCTAGGCCTTCTTAGCTGACAAAGCAAGGAAATACGTGTGTATTTATGTCATATGTTGTTATGTGCATATTTCAGTTGTTTTTCTCTATTGTAACCAAAATGAACATTAAATATTTCAACAAAAGTCTTAGGAACATCTATTTGCTCAATGAACATTTTAACAAATATCTTTTACTTTTCTCCACTCCTTGAAATAAAACTCATCAGAAGGTATGAGGAATTAGAAAATAAATGAATGTAAATATGCTTAAAAGCATAGTCTTGCTTTCACTTAAAATAATTGAGCCAAGATTGCGTTTCCTCTAAAATATAGTTTTAGGATTACTGAACATAGATAATTAAAATATATTAAATCACAACTATAAAGATATTCATTTTGTTAGGACTTTATATGAATATGTGTCTTTCCAGGTTTCTATCCATAGATTACCTACGCTCAGAAAAGAATACACAGAGTTTAAGGTTTTCTTATTGGTCTGTAGAAGCCACTTATATGTGAAGTTAATGTCAACTGAATTAAGTGTTTCTATAAGATGATCTTCCAAGGTGACGGGAGTGTAGGCTCCAACATGCAGAGAGCTCACGATGGAACTCTGGAGTCTTTAACTGAAGATAATTGATTTATGTAAAATGCACACCAATTAGACAATTAGTAGGCGATCACACTGTTTTTCGTGGGGTGGGGAACTGCCATCATGCTGGCCTGCCTTGTTTGGCATGTTGAATCTGTTGTGTTTTGATGTTTGAAGCTAATGACTAAAGATTGTAATTCCCTTTAAGAAACAGAGCTGGTGGAAGTCTGCAATTTTTGCAGTTTATCTTCTCTAAGAAAATGATCAAATTTAAAATAGTATTGCTTAGATTTGGGGGATGGGAATTATAGATATTCAAACATTCGAAACAGCAAAACAAAATTGAGGCTGTTCTTTAATTATAAGGACATTTGAGTCTGAGAGCATGACTACATTCATTCTTTAAAGAAAAGTTATAAGTTGTTTTGAATCACTCCTTTTTTTCAAAATTCTCCTTTTAATCCACTTAATAAATATGTTCTGATAATTGATCAAATATCAAGTTTATACAGAAAACACTAAATTTTCCAATTTTAGAATTGGTTGTTAGAGAAAATACTTTACATTTGATGTACTTTACAGGTACTAAAAATCACTTTACTATATTATTATGCCAAATATATGTTTTTAATTTTCCCATAAGAGGTTAGTTAATTGTTAGAAATTCGGATTAAGGTAGTTGTTAAATATGGTGGAGATAGGGTAGTTATTTTGAAAGATAAAGCCTTAATATTCTGACCCATGGAAGATTCTATTATAAAAAAAAGTATTATTTACAATGCATATAGTGACACTGGAAACCTACTGCTTATTTAACCAGACTCTCTGCCTTTCAGATATAACCTTATCTCCTTAATCAAGTACTCTACATAGGATTCTCAATGGGATAATAAATTCTAAAATTGCAAATCCCTCCTTACTTTCTTGAGACCTTCTGGTCAAGGTTTTATAATATATCTGAACCATAAAAATGAATTTCTTTTTTCAATTTTATGTTCTCTGCTTTTGCAAATCTTGTTGGTATAGTCACAGACATCATGACGGATAACTGTCAGAAACATTGGTTGACTTGAAATATGTTATTGAACTGCATTACCAGGATAATATCCAGTGGCACTTGCTCAAAACTCTAAAATATTCTGTGGCCACCAATTTACTTTCGTGTGTTCAATAGATCAGAATTTGGTATTACTTGCACAAAGATTGAGTTTTCAAGTTACTAAAAGTTGCTCTTATATCATGTTAAGTATAGATTTTATTTTGAGGTAAAATGAGACAGTTAATATAATTCACTTAGCCCATTATATAGCCTGTAATAAGTGCTCAGTACATATTATCATTATTATACCGTTTAATACAACCTTCCAAAATACTGACACTGAACAACTCTATTTAACAGATTAAAGAACTGAGGCTCAGAAAAACTGTTGCTCTTCCATAGCTAGTAAGTAACTGAAGTTGTCTTTGAGCTCAAGTATCTCTGACTTCCGAGTCCTCTAGAATGTTCACATTGTACCTGCACACGCACACGGGTACACGTGCACAATAAAGACTAATTTTTAAATTATAAAAATGGAATTAAACACATTTTTATTTTATTTTATTTTCTAAATGGTCAGAATTTCCATAGAGAACATAATTTACATGGTACATCATTATCTACCAACCGTAGATGAAAAGTGGTCGAGTGGAGGGATGGCAGAGAAAATTGTGGTTACAAAGAGGAGAAAGGTTCCAGTTTTTCACCACCTTAGTCAGTATATGCTTCACACGGTTGGTAGGAGAGCAAGGGGTATGGAACTATTCTGCAGCCTATGTGTTCTTGAAAATCTGGGTGTACCTTGTGTAGGCATCATAGGGAAGGCAGTAGGAATGGCATGGGATGTGATGGCTATCCCCTGGAAGAGCCGCCAGGAAGAGCTTTCTTCTCTTAGGTTAACTGGAAGTTGTAAAGACATTTACAAAGGCTGGGTTGTCCGTGCAAAAATAATCCATTGATACATAACATATAATTAAAAGCTGTTCACAATTTTTTACTTCAAACATAGCATTTATTCCTAAATTCAAATGAGGTATCATTTACTTGATTTTAATAAAAAGTCTACTGGCTTCAACTAACTGACGATATGGCATAATAGTCAGTGGGAGAAAATCTCCCTTATAATGTGTCACATATAAAGAGGCCTCAGGATCCAATACCCAAAAGGCAATATCCTTGAAGAATTCCACCAACAGACCCATGCACACACAAAGGTATCATAATTTGAAGTAATTTTGTTAGGGCATGCTAGCACTGACAAAATTAACTGGATCACTTCATTTTCACAGTGCTTACATAGTATTGTTGAGGACGAACTTTCTTTCAGATTTTATTAATGATTTTGTGAGATCAGGCAATTGTTCTCTTCCTTCATTTTCATTTCACCTACATGCAAAGAGCTGGCCTTACTCCATAGCCAGTGACCTATTCCTTGGTGCTTCTGTTGATCTACAAACAGTGCATCCTCCAACTGAATGTTTTGAGGTCAACTACCATAACAGATGATTCTAGCATAATGATTACAGAACATTCTAACAACTCTGTTAATTTATTGAATTAGATAGAATTTATCAGTCTCACTTTGCCTTATATTTAAATAAGAGACTGTAAATATAATTCATAAATTTCTTTTTTATTATCATGCAAATAGTAGAATTAAGAATCTAGGATCCTATTTAAGGCAACTTGAAGATTGTGACCTCTACTTTCTTTGCCCAGTAAATGAGTCATATCTTGAAAAACTGGATATTTTGTTTTGCTATCTGAGTACATTTTAGAAATTCTTCCCCTCCGTAATTTTGATATTTCCTTTAACTCTGACAAATTTAGAGAACAAAAAATTGCAAAATTTGGGATACATTCTGAACAAAGGAAAGCATGGTAAGTTAAAATTTATAAATATGATAGCTTTAATAATTTCAGATCATTGTAAAGAGTCAAAAAGTAAGTTTAATATATAGTATAAAATAAGTAGCCAGTGTCTACCAGAATAAAATAGAATGATTTAACTAAACAGTATGAGAAGTAACTCTACAGGAAAATCTAGTGCTCTATCTTATGATGGAACAAAATGCATGTTCCTTTTGGACCTAAAGTGTTCACGATGAAAAGTAGCATCACTTGTTTAAACCTCATAAATCTACCTGGATGAGGTAATATGACTCATTGTAGGTCAATTTTCATAACAACTCTGCTGCCAAAAACTGAAATGACAGCTGTTGACACAGAATGTAGTTAAGGAGCAAAGACTGAAGAAACTTCTTTTGAATAAAACACGAAACTATCCATGAACTAAATAAGTAGGACTACTGGCAACTGTTAGTCTTGTGAAAGATAAGATTATGTCAGAATTTATTTTTCAGTTGACTTCGATTTTCCAAGAGAGCTTGCTATGTGGAGGGGTTTGTCAAAGTGTACAGATTGCAACTTAAATGTGCCCCAAAAAGCTACTTTCTTTGCTTTCTAAAATTATTGCACCTGACACTGGAGTCCCATTCTCACTGATGGGGTTGGAGGTTGGAGAGGCACTTAAATATGTCCCTTCAAGGTCACTCAGCTCTTTGTGTTGAAACAATCTCTCTCTCTCTCTCTCTCTCTCTCTCTTTTTCTCTCTCTCTCTGGTATGTTTAGTCTTATTTTTGAACCTCTTGGTTTTGTAACTGCTCTGTCCTTCAGCATTTCTTCTGAAAACACTCTCCTTCACCCTCAAGTGCTTAGCTTTCTGATACCATCTTTGCTGACTCCTTGCCAACGTCTCCCTACCCCTTCTGCAATAACAAACGCTTATCCTTGTTGCTTTCTTTGCCCAAGAAACCCGCAAACTGTTTTCTTAGCACAGGCGATGTTCATTGGTTGCTCCCAGGGAAGTTCAGCAATCCTCTGCTGACCAGGATCCCCTAATGAAGTTTTACGGAGGTTCTTACCCATAGAAAATCAGCTGTGCATCCCTTGGGGATGTCTGCCCTGCTGCTTCTGCTGCATGGTACTTGCCTCTCACCAATGCACGTCTCTGGAAGGCAGGCTGACCCTTAGTTCTAAGCTGCTTTACCTCTGCCTCCAAGAGTCTGGTGGAAATCTCTACGTTAATTACATTACTTACATGGCCACTGGCCACTGAAGTGGAAACGGGAGTTTCTGTGCCAGGTCACAAAGTGGCCCAATTACATGGTCTGCCATTTAAAATTTACTGCAGCCACTCTACTGCATTGTAGCAAGAGATTCTCTAATAGATGAATTTTTTTCTTTTTTCTTTTTTTTGTAAGGGATTAAGAGGAACAAGCAACTCCATTCTACCCCCAGGTCTGCAAATCCAGAGTTTCAAGGATATATAAGCAGAGAATAACAAGGAAGTTCACTGATCACTTGTTTTTCCACTTTTCATCCTTTCTCCTGGTGATAAGATGAAATATATATAGTCACCAAGGGGTCAGATCTGTTTCTTTTTATCTCTGCAAAGTGTGCAAAGTGACCTCTTGATATAATCCTTGTTCAGTGTTTCGAATTCCAGTTTCCATGTATCACTGTCAGTTTATTTACTGATGTTATTTCATGAAATTATTCATTGCAGTTTCTTTCAGTTATTTGAATTTGGTTCACTAGGCAACACATAAATCAAGATGTTACATGTTCTGATCCCCTGCGATCACTTATAAGTAGTTGACTCTGTGATAGTTATTATCCATTGTATTTAAGCCTTTTCTAAATTGTGTTTTTCCTTTCTAACATCCTAATACCAGTTCTGTATTACCTTAGGAATGGCTCCATTTGCAAATTGCAGAGTAGTAAATCTCTGTTCTGATTCCTCCTAATTGGAGAACTTTATGTTCCAGCCTAGTATGGTGATGGGAGAGGGACTTGAATCTAGTTATCTATCTGGTTTGATACTGAGACTGTGTCTAAGTTGAAAGCATTTTTTTTGGTAACTAAATATGGAGCAATTATATTTGATATGTAACATCAGTACATGTACCCTGGCCCTATGTTTTACTAATCAATTTTACCTTTAATTTTAAAAAATAGATTTGTTGATACTCAGATATCTTTGTCATACAATCATTCCACTTATTTACACTGAGTGTTTAAATCAAAGGTAAAGCATTATATCCAAAAGAAAGAAAAAGTTTTGTAAAGAGAGGATAATAGAGGGGGAAAAAATCTAAATTAAAATATATAGCAATAATTGTAAATTCAAGTTCCGAAAATCTCTTAGGAATCTAAATTTTTTTCACAAAATAATGGATTGTGTGATTCAGGATTTCCTTTTACTCCACATTTTTATGAACTTGTAAAATGATACTATCAGTTTAGTTGCAATGTTAGCTTTTTATATTAGTTAACTAATATAATTTTTTTTTTTTTTTTTTTGCGATACACGGGCCTCTCACTGTTGTGGCCTCTCCCGTTGCGGAGCACAGGCTCCAGACGCACAGGCTCAGCGGCCATGGCTCACGGGCCCAGCCGCTCCGCAGCATGTGGGATCTTCCCGGACTGGGGCACGAACCCGTGTCCCCTGCATCAGCAGGCAGACTCTCAACCACTGCACCACCAGGGAAGTCCCCTAATATAATTTTTTTACAAAGCATTTCAGCTTTGTCTCTGAGGTTGTTTTTTCCTCTAAAAGATACAACCAGCAAAAATACACATTTTCTAAAAATAGTGTAGCAAATTATATCACTTCTTTTCTAACTTGATGATTAACTACTTTTGAGTTTTCAAAGGATGACCTCTCATTTTTTAAATTATGTTCCTGTGACTTTCAGCATTAGCTTTTAGAAATGTTTCTAATGAGAAAATCACAAGGGAAAATAACTTTATATATTAAAATGAAAGGAAGTTATACTGAAATGCTTTCAAATTATTTTAGTGAAACGTTAAATGAAAAAACATCCCAGAAATTCAAGAATAGATTCTAAGCCCATTGTTTATGAAGAATTGGAATGAATACACTTAACAAATTTTTAAGATGCTATCTATGACACTCTAAAACATCACAAGAAGTAGATGCTAGATGTGGGGAAAAGATACAAGTGGTGACAGAGAGGGGCCCTTCACAGTGTCTCATGCACTCTGGTTAGAGGAGAACAAAGAAGAAAACCCAAGTGGGTTCTTACAAAGCCTATCTTTTTTTTTTTTTGAATTTTATTTATTTATTTTTTATACAGCAGGTTCTTATCACTTATCTCTTCTATATATATCAGTGTATATATGCCAATCCCAATCTCCCAATTCATCCCACCGCCACCCCCCCACACCCTCACTTCCCACTTGGTGTCCATAGGTTCTCTGCATCCGTGTCTCCACCACTGCCCTGCAAACTGCTTCCTCTGTACCATTTTTCTAGATTCCACATATATGTGTTAATATATGATATTTGTTTTTCTCTTTCTGACTTACAAAGCCTATCCTTTTATAATAGCTTCTATTTTGTTCAAGTGGCAAATTTTACTTTAGATGGAAAGTCATACCCTGTTTTGCAATAAGTTCAAAGTATCCACATACAAAGTTCTGAGTAGAAGTTAAAGATCATCATCTAGTGAGAGAAAGAAAGAAAGGATGGAAAGGAAGAAAAATATCAATAGATAGGGAGGGAGGGAGAAAGGGAGGAAGGAAGGAAGGATGGTTTGAACAAACCCTAATCTCCTCCAAAATAAAATCTTTGGCTTAACTCCAAGACTTCCGTGAACTTGGCTGTACATAGATGGTGTATCTTCTACTTCCCATTTTCAGTCCATGATTTTGCTAATCTAAGTGAGGTGTGTTCCTGTTTATATTTTTTAGGGGGCCTGAACATTGTCCATCCACTGGTCTTCCTTTCTTATTAAATGGAAACTGTGTTTGTATTGATAAAGTTCTCATGATAAAAACCTGGGAGACAACTTGACTTCTCTTTTATAACCCAGATCCTATCTGTCAAAAAATCCCATCAGATCTATCTACAAAATAGACTTAGACTTCAATTTCTTTTTTTCTTTTTTGTATCATTACTGGTACCACCCTGGTCCAATCCACCATCCTCTCTCCCATATTATTGCAATACCTTCTTAACAGGCCTTCCTGTTTCGACCCTTGAGAGACTCTTCTCCTTAGAGCAGGCAGTGTGATCTGTTTAACATATGTTAGATCATGTCATATTCTGCCAAAATTCCTCTACTGTTCGCATATCCATGTCAGTAAAAGCCAAGCTCCTAAAATGGTCTACCGGCCTTTGTACTTGCTGTCCCTCTGCCCGAACACTCTGCTTCCGAAGATCAGCAAGCCTTCCTTCATCATCATCTTTAGATCTCTGCTTGTGTCATTTAATCAGAGGCCTTCCCTGACCAGCCTCTATCAAATACCTACACACCCTCCCCTATAACTGCTGAATGTCCCCTATAGCTCTTCTATCCATCTGATAAATGATATTAATAATATTAATAGCAGGTATTTCTAAGACTTTATGTTCCATACACTGTGCTAAGAACTTTACCTATATGAACCCCTTTGATCCTCATAACAACACTAGGAGACAGTTTTATTAACCCCATTTTGCATGTGGAGAGCTTAAGGCATGGCGATGCTAAGAGTCAGTCTTAGACTAACAATAGAACAATAAAGTGGCAGAGGGGAGATTCAAAGCCTTGTACTTTGTCTCCAGCATCTGTGCTCCAGTCCAATGTGGGCTATAGCTTCTCACAGTATAGGTAATTCTGTTGTTTGTTTATTGTTTGTGCTCTCCTGCAAGAATGGAAGCTTCAGGAAGAGAGAGATTTATTATTTTACCTACTACAATATTCCAGTTCCTAGAATAGTCCTGGCTCACAAGAGATTCTCAATACATATTTGTTGATGATGATTCTATGTCATCACTCACACTGTTCCTCTATCTAAATTGCATGGCCTTGCCTATGCACGTGCTTAATTCCAGTTTGAATTATGGTTACATCCTCTATTATATGGGCAGTGATTTGAAACTGAAGGCATTCCTGAGTTCTGAGTTGATTATCACAAATCTTTTCACATGATATAGGATAAATCAGTCTTGTTCTCATCCTAAACGTATACATTTATCTGGAAGAAGATTTCACAGGACTAGGAAACCTCTTGAGTAGTAGCTAGCAAAGGGAACATATTTATAAGAATACGTGCTAATTAAGACTTAGAATTGGCTCTGTGCTCTCTACCTCTGAAACTAAGGGTGATTTTAAACATAAAATAATCAAGATTTTGATTCTGTACATACAGTTTTATTATATTTACTCAAGTGGAGTACTAAAAGAAACTTTTCAGACCACATTCAGTTGGTAGATTATTTTGTCATTATTTTGTTTTCACTATATAAAAATGTTTTAATTCCCAAAGGAAATCTGAGGAACTTTATTATTTTCTAAGTGTCCTTAAATTTAATTTAAACTGTATATATATGCACTAGAGTTGTATAGTCAATATTTTTATGTGTGGCATGTTTTGAATATACCAAGTGAAAAATTATTGGAATATGCAACTTAGTACCTGTAACTGTAAAGAATAATAACCTAAGAATCTAACCAGATTAAAAATCAATTTAGTGAGACTTTATTACATATCCTTCATTTCCTAATGGTTTGTAAGTGTACACTTTAGTTAATGGATAGGTGTGCTGAATAATAATTTCTCATGCAATGGTTATTTTGTTGACAATATGAAAATGCTTTCATATCGCCCGTGGAACAATTCCATAATGAAACCATACTGACTTCCATGAGTTATGCAGACAAAATGAACTTCTGTGACAAGTGACTGTATAGTCGCTTGCCTTCTAAATTATTTTTACCAATCATTCAGCAAACCTTAGGGACAGAGAGAGATCAGGACGTAATATTTCATTGATACTACTATTACTAGAAATGAGCTCACATTGATTGTCTAAAGTTAAATATATTTCCTTTGTTGAGAATAGAATAATCTTTCAAAATTTTGAGAATGCACTTTTTGTTAGATTTAAAATCAGGAGGGTATTACCATTTTTGCACCCCCTATGTGCCGGGCATTAGTGCCGGACTATTTACATGCATTGTCATGTTTATTCCTCACAACAAATACGAGATTGGGATAATTATCATGATTTTACAAATTAAGAAACATGACTCAGAGGCATTAGTTATCTTGCATATATACCCTATATATGTGGTATCTAGGATTCAAACTCAGTTTGCTCAGACTCCAAGATCTTGCCTGGCTAAGGGTGACAACTAATACACCTACATTTTTTAATGTTCATAGATGAATATTTTAACACATTTTATAAGGTTCATTAAAAATAAATAATTCAGCTCACAATCTGTGGTGACCACAAGAGCTCTCCCATCAGGAGTGTAGCTGAGCATGTGCTGCCCATGAACTGCTCCCAGCCAGTTAGTGAGCATAGCAGCTTGTTCCTGGGAGAGGCAAGACTCCTCTGAGGCTGACATTGGCCATAGACCTCACAGCGATCTTCCTCCACTCTCTCCATCACTCAGGGTCAGACTTGCCCTCCCTGACTTCTCCAGACCTCTCCATATTTTCTCTCATGTTTGTTTTCCTAATAAAACCCTTCTACACTTAATTTTGTCCCGGCATTTGCTTCTGGGAGTACCCAAGCTAACATGCAAACCATTCATTTAATAAACTAAATAATTTCTGGCCACTACAGATCCTTCTCAACTTATGATGGAGTTACTTCCTGATAAACCTGCTATAAATCGAAAATACATTTAATATACCCAACTTAACGAACATCACAGCTTCACCTAGCCTACCTTAAATGTTCTCAGAACACTTACATTAGCTTACAGTTGGGCAAAATCATCTCATTCAAAGCCTGTTTTATGATAAAGTGTTGAATATCTCATGGAATTTATTGAATACTGTACTGAAAGTCAGAAACAGAATAGTTGTGTGGGTCCAGGATGGTCATAAGTGTATCAGTTGTTCGCCTTCATGTCATGAGGCTGACTGGGAGCTGCTATTACCACTGCCCAGAATCACGAGAGAGTATCACACTGTATAGCACTAGCCCAGGAAAAGATCAAAATTCACAACTTGAAATATAATTTCTACTCAGTACATACCACTTTCATACCATAGTGAAGTCAAAACATCGTTCAGTAGAACCACAAGTTGGGGACCATCTGCAGTCTGTCCTTTCTTTGCTGACCTTACATGAGATGGCTGACTTCTTTCTCTACATGTCCAATATGTATCCTTCCTTTGAGCTTAAGTATTAGCTTAAAGGAGAACCTACCTTGGTCTCCTTCAGTCAAAACCTATGTCAACTTCCTCTGGAGTCCTCTGGTAGTTTATGTGTTCCAGTCTGTGAATGTTTTACTTAATACCTTGTTCTAGAGAAAGGTGTGTACATGGTTTGTTATTTCTATTAATGTTTATATCTATATGTGCATGTGTGTGTATATATATCCATTTAAATGTTATAAAGTTCACTGTGCCTAGTACAACGCCTTATATAACTAGCATTCAGGAATACCTGGTACTCATTCAGCCACACCCATTTATTTAAGTATCATTAGTTGCTACTTTCCCATTATAACAGCTGAGTGAAATGCAGTCAGTTCTCTTTATTTGTGTAAGTTATGTACTATGAAGTCACAACAAACACCAAATTAGCAAATAATGAAACGTTTCACCCAGAAGAAATACAGGGTTAGTTTCCTGCAAGCCTCTGATCACACGTTTTTATCAGCCAATCAATATATAGCCTTGTTTTGTGTGTGTTTCTGTTTGAAAGATCTTTATTTAATATAAACTGTTGATTGATTAACATTGAACTCATGGCCAACAGCACCACAACTCACGCTTGAAAGAAGATTATCTAACGTGTGCTTTCTCCCTAATACATCAGTCTTCTTTTACTTGGGAGCACTAGACAATGATTCAGCACTGAGCTTGGGAGCCATTTCAGACAGCAAAACCACCAACAAAAAGCACAAAAATGCAAGAACTGTAGTACTAAAATATACCATGAAATGGACACTTATTTACAGTGTGAGAATTGAAATAAGAAGGCAGAGCATGGCTTTGTTCAACTTCAGTTGGGAATGTGTGTGTTGGGCAACTCCAAGTTTCCACTGTTAGAATCTTATTCTCTTGTGTACGTATAATCCATATTATAAAGAAGTGTGGTCATAAATTACCAATTGAAATATTAAAGAGTGGCTTCTCTGTAGCCTATAATGTAGTCTTATCTTTCACCTGTGCAAGCTTTTTATTTAGAATGATTTACCCAGGGGTACTAGTAAGTATAGCAATGGATGGGCTTAACTTATTGAATTCAGAAAATTGTTAAAACTGTGAGGAATTTGATACTCTATGTAAGTGATATGACATTCTTAGTCTCCATTCTGATTCTAGAGGATGAAAACACTCTTTCACAGTCTTTCACATATTGTGGATAAGATTTTTTAAAATATATACATCAGAAAGTATGCTTTTAGATTTAAAATTGTTTAAATCATTTAGCCCTAATGACTTAAGTAGAAATATTGACTATTTCACTAAATGTCTATTCTCAGTAGTTGGCATTTTGTTCATTAAGTAATTAGATGCACAAACTGAATAATATAAAGTAAAATTACAAAACTTTCATCATATTTTTCCTTGGTCAAGGTAATCTTTTTTTCCCAATATAATTCAACTTCAGACACATTTTTGAAAATTTGGAAATATTTTTAAATGATTAAAAATATATCGTTTCATCAAAAATAGGGTGTGCATTCTCAGCCTTTAAAAATGTTATTATTGAGAAAAGGTCTTATTTTGAAAATAATTTTTTTTTTCTTTTTTTGCGGTACGCGGGCCTCTCACTGTTGTGGCCTCTCCCGTTGCGGAGCACAGGCTCCGGACGCGCAGCCTCAGCGGCCATGGCTCACGGCTGTGGGATCTTCCCGGACCGTGGCACGAACCCGTGTCCCCTGCATCGGCAGGCCGATTCTCAACCACTGCGCCACCAGGGGAGCCCTGAAAATAAATTTTTTAATTTTTAAAAGTTTTCCTTTTCTTATCTGGGCATACAGTCAGCAATTGAAATGCATTATCTTCATTAACTTTTTTCTATTTTTCATAGTAAAAGACAAAATCAAAATTTTAGTAAAATTTTATATCTCTAGTTTAGTGATAATCCAAGATGAGTATCAATTAAAACATGTGGTAGAAAAAGTAAACTATTTATTAGGAAATATAAAGCACTATTCATTACATTATATGGCCTTCTGTGTCCTGAGAAAATAGATGCCACTTGGTTTCATAGCTTTAACTATTGGTTTTGATGTCTGCTCCTTGTTAGAACACAGCAACCGTTCTGAATGCTTGCTTACCTATGATTTTTTAGGTGTTCAGCAATGCTTGTTGGCCAGCTTTTCCATCAGCTAAAGTGTTTATCTGAATGTTTCAGCTACTCCCCAAGACCTTCAATGAGACAGGTTGCATCATTCTGCAATTATAAGCATCTGTTTAGATGTGCTCTCCATCATTTATTCACTATTGTTTATCACAGTTTTGTGATTGAGACTAAATTGAGACTAAAATGTCAATCAGATCCCCTCTTTCTAAACTAGATACAGAATTCACTACATCTTTTATTCTATCATTTTGTGTGTGAAACAACTTACTTTTATTCAGTATACTGAATAGCAGTTATTCATGCACTTTCTTTTTCTTTTTTTTTTTTTTGTGGTACACGGGCCTCTTACTGTTGTGGTCTCTCCCATTGCGGAGCACAGGCTCCAGACACACAGGCCCAGCGGCCACGGCTCACAGGCCCAGCCGCTCCGCAGCATGTGGGATCCTCCCGGACCGGGGCACGAACGCACGTCCCCTGCATCGGCAGGCGGACTCTCAACCACTGCGCCACCAGGGAGGCCCATGCACTTTCTTTTACATAATGAGCTGTTTTACCTGCCATCTGTGTATATGCATAATTACATCTGGAAGGAAATAAAAAGCATTTGGCCCAGTATAAATTTTGACATATTGTTGCTGGGTTTGTTGTGGGTATAAAATTCACTTGAGTATTTCTTCAGAAATGCTCTGAATGATTCTCAAATATTTTATTCACTTATACCCCAAACTGAAGAAATACTATTAAACTCAGAAAGCAAAGAAAATTGTAAAAAAAAATTGTGGGAATTCAAGACGTTTACTTCTGTTAAACTGATAAAAAAAAAAAAAGACTAGAAATTTTTAAAAAAGAGTTGAGAGCTGCATACAAAGGGTACATACAGAAAAAAAAAATAAAGGGAAACATAATCTCTGAAATGGAAAGGTACTGTAAAGAAATCTGAAAAATACTGTACTTGAACACCTCTAGAAATCAAAAATCAATACTGTTCTTGCATCGTTCAACAGCTCTCATCATTCTAATGCTTTAAACTCGTTGATACAATAATTAGTACAGCTGAAGCACACTTTGTCTTTCCTACTATAATTCCATAATAATAATTATTGTGAAGACATGTTTAAATTGATGTGTATCATCCACTCAACTATGAATGTTTCAGGCTGAGTTCATCTCTTCAGTGATTTCACAGCTTTTGTCTACTAAGTGGCTCCACTAATTCTTTTAAATTAGAAATCTAGAAACTTGGATTTCTCTCGTCTCATGTATACTTTATGTGTAGTTGAGAAATACACCACTGTGTAGTATTGGGGAATTATATTGATTCCCTATTTTCAACGTCCTGTCCAATTCACAAATTTCATGATTCCATGACTTTCTACACTGTACATACAATCTATAGAAAGACAGGTTTCTTTCTGGAAATACCTCTCAAATTTCCCATTATAACACGCTTATTCCATGTTCATTTCACTCTTACTATTTTTTTGATAGTATATCTTTGGGGATATATAACACTGGGGATTTGGGGTTCTTCATCTATAAGCCCATCCCACATACACCTGAAAGACGCATTCATTCATTTATTTCATGCTTATTAAGGATGATGCCAGGCCCTCGGGATGCAATTATTAAAACAAAAATGATCCCTGAGTAGATTTTGTATTGTGGGATATATAAGTGTGTAAACTGTTAATGCCAATTAAACTAGGCTATACTACAGAGGCTTGTCAGAGTTCAGAGCCTGGCAAGAACAGTGATTCAGAATCAGATTAAATAGCTTTCACTTTGTTTTACTACCTAGCATAAAACAAAATTGAAAAGGACTTGTGACGTAAGAAGTCAATTAAAAGTATACAAACAGCTCCCAGTATTTCTCTAGTTACTTTAGTTAATCCACTCAATCAAGGTTGAATGGGTCAAGAAACCTACGGACTCATTCCTTTTAAACTATTAGAGTCTAGGAAATGACACATAAATAATTAAGTATCTGTATCTACTATATAAATAAATTCCTTGTGGTACTACAGGCACACATGTCCATGGACCAATTTTTTCAAGAGCCTTAGACATACAGCAGACCTGGACATGCTCACCATCATTCACTCTTTTGTTTCTGGGCCCACTTCTTATT
The DNA here is from genome assembly GCF_039906515.1 of Pseudorca crassidens. Lineage (NCBI taxonomy): Eukaryota > Metazoa > Chordata > Mammalia > Artiodactyla > Delphinidae > Pseudorca > Pseudorca crassidens. The sequence goes on along the minus strand of NC_090297.1, from coordinate 172,834,479 downwards.
TCCAGTAAATATTCAACAATTATGGACAATGTGAACAAATGTAAACTTTTCAACCTTTCATACAGCCACCATCGCAAACAGGTGCCACAAATCACTATGTAAACTTCCACCTTGAATAGTCTACCAGTTATAAAAATCTCCAGGTGACAATTTCATGTCTTTTGGATATCAGATTTTTCTTCCTATACAGTTCTTTCAGTTGTTGTTTTCAGTTTTTATTCAGTGGGACAGTTATCATGCACCTCAATGCGGTGATAAATTATAGATGGGGAGGCTTATAAACAACAGAAATTTATTTCTCAGTTTCTCAGTTTTGGAAAGTCTAAGATCAAGGTGAAGGCAGATGCAGTATTTAGGAAGGGCCTGATTCCTGGATCACAGATGCCCTGCTTTGTTTTCTCTGTGTCTTTACATGACAGAAGGGGCAAGGGATCTCTCTGTGGTTTCCTTTCAAAGGGCACTAATCCTGTTGATGGGATCTCCACCCTCATGACCCAGTCACCTCCCAAAGGTCCTGCCTGCTCTAAATACTACCAATTGGGATTTCAACATACGGATTTGGGGGGGGACATAAACATTCAGTCTATAGCAAGCCCAGAATTGCCAGTGCCATCCCTCTATCCTCAGTATCTGCTCATCCAGAGCAGTATGTAGAAGTTAGTGAAGAATTAAATTCACCCTGTAGCAAGTTTGTACAGGGGAAGCCACTCACATTAACCTCACCTTGTCTCTCTCTAACTTTATATTAATCCAGATGTGTTGCAGTCACATCTAATAGCCTGTACCATAAATACCAATGAAATTTTCCATCTTTATCTTTAACCCAACACATCATAGAGAAGACGTAACTAAGTTACTCTACCCTTCTCTCCCATATGGAGACTGCATCCTTGTTATTCACATAGCCTTGCAATGTAATTCGCTTTTAACATAAACTCATTTCTCAAATAAATGGCTGATTCCAGGTCTGAGACAGGCACCAAAACATCTTTTTATAAACATAGGAAGAAAACAGTACAAAGTAAACATGTTATGATAAAAAAGACAGCCTACTTGAAGAGGCCCCTATGGGCCAAAATGTAATTGTAAATGTAATACATTGTAATTATTACCCTTGAGCTTCAGTAAGGATAATAATTACAATGTATTAAAACAAAAAATATGTTTATATCTATGAATTCATAATGATGTTAAAAATGTTTATTTTTGGAAGGTTATAGTAAACCTATTCATTAGACTAGAAACTGGTAACTATAAGAAATGGATCATTTATTTTGCCTTTCCTCTATGAACTCTATAACCAGGAAACCCAGTAGTAGATGAAGAGGTGTCTCTTTATAAAAGTATTCCAACTAAGTATAAAAAATAAATGAGAAACCCAGAATATCACTATTCTGCAATCCCCAGTGAATTATTGAATCTAGGCATTGAGCAACAGTGAGATCTAATATGACACATGAAAAAGGGAAAACTAGATGTGGTGGGTCCCCTGATATGAGGAAACAACACCATCTATCGTCCTGCTAAAGATCTCACACCTGGGTCTGATGGATCCTCTGTACCCAGCTGCCAAATTGCAGGAGATACAGAGGATACAGGTGCAAGTTAAGCTGCACAAAGAATGTAAAATGGGCTGGGTACACAGGTTCAAGGTCCCAGGTCCTTCAACAGAAAAGCAAGAAAAAGAGGTAGAAGGAAAGCCTACAGAATAAAGAGACTTAACAGATATATCACATTTTTTTAAGTGGCCAGGACTAAACTGTATTGCCTAGGGACACACACTTAGGTGATATCTCTAAAAAAACAAGAGAGAGAGGTTATTAGGAAGTGAGACAGTGGTTCCTTTTCAAGGAGGAGAGGGGCTTGTGATCGGGATGAGGCCCATGGGAGGGTGGGCAAAGTTCTGTTCTACTTGAGCAGTGGTAATAAGGGTCTTCACTTTATAATAATTAGCTCAGCTTGTATATTAGTTTTGTTATTGATTTCTATAGATGTGCTTTATAATGTTTTAAAAACTGAAGCTGCACAAGGGAGGACAGTTGCAGTCACTCATTTCACTAGGTAGCCAGGCAAGAGTTTATTTCATAGAATCTCATTTGGGCTGCCCACTGGCTCAGTTGCTTTCCCTCACAATTAGCCCCAAAACCTGGATGGCTAGCAATACTGACTCGAATAGCAGGCTGAAGAAAGAAGCCACTTGGTGAGCCTGAGGCTAATGTCGAATATGGGTAAGGTCAGAACTTTGTTTTTAGGGCACTTAGTATCAGCACTTCCAGTGTTTTTCCTAGCTGCTATATGTTTTGCTCCTCTTTGAATTGGTGCTATACTTTGTTTTTGTGTGTGGTGGGGCGGATAACAATGATGAATGACTCATCTAATATGTCTGTGCCCCATCACCTCTTGGGGTCAAGCTCAGGCAAGCATTTTTTTCCCCTGACAGGGTGGGTGCCAACATTTGCCCTTCCCCACACAACCTAAAAGATATAAAATTATACCCCGCTCTCTCAGTGTTTTAGGGCTTTTGCTTCTTCAGACTCAGTGTGTGTGTGTGTGTGTGTGTGCGCGTGTGTGCGCGTGCGCGTGTGCATGCACATAACTTCTCATCTTTATCTTAGTTCTTCACATTTCCCTACATAGAGCCCTCCTTTGCCTTTTACTGATGTGATAATAAATTATCTAGACCAGACCAAAAAAGTCTAGTTTAAAGATTCTTCAGAATGGTGACTCAGACATTCTTAAAATTGCTTTCTCCTGGGTTTTCCAACACAAAAACAGCACAAGCGATGAAAAACACTAATGAATAAAGATGCAGATGAAAGAGCACGGAGTCCCCCCTCCCATGCCTCCCTAGTTCCTCACCAAGGGTCTCCCTCTGTTCTTTATTAACTGAAATCCCTTGAGAGACGGATTCATCCAGACTGGGGCAGGTAAAGAACCATGGGATCCTTGATTTCTACACCATTAAGCTGAATGAGGGGGCCACATTAGCACTCCTAAACACATTCATCTAGTGTCATAAGTCAATTTTACGCTGTGGCCCAGGTGTATATTTCTGTGTTCTCGATCTTTCCAATCATTGCCCCATTGTACAAACACCATTTGATACTACTATGTAGTGTTATTATCCACATGCCATTTTAATGAAACAGGTTTTAATTGCTTCCTGAGATATTGCAGCTATTAAATGGATGAGGCAGGAGGAAGGCACAGCCAGTTCTATTGTGACTCCAAAGTCCTTGACCTTTCTTTTCTGCATCCTCCTTTGAGAATAACTTCATTTTCCATTCCACCTTAGATTTCACTCAATCTCTAAGTCCTAGCTCAAGAAGTTTTTTCCAGTCCTTGCAGTATACTCACCTTTCTTCTTTCTCTGAACTCCTATTGTATATTTAGAAAAAACCGTGCAGTTTAACACTCATTGCTTTCAAGTAGGGATACGGATGAATTCTCAACTACTTGCCTGCTTCCTTATGGGCAGGCAGTGTTCTTAAAAGCAGAAGTATGGTTTCCTTCTATTTTCTAAAGTGTCTAGCACTGGGTTACACACAATTAAGATTTTACAATAATCGTCATGAGTGATGACATTATACTCCTTCCATGTCCATTGTGGAGACTAAACAATTAGACGCTTAAATGATGAAAGCAATCATTAATCGACTGATACAACCAATTGAAATATTGCTATTCAACCTTCCTCTTCTTTCTAACTCCCATTACTGTCACTTACTTAGTGTTTGTAACATGCAAGTTACAACTCTCAACACCTTGTAAGTATTATCTCAAATAATATTCAAGATAGCATTGAGGAATAGTTATCATTATCCTCATTAATAGAAAAAGAAACTGATGCCCAGAGAGAGTAAGAGAGGGAGCAGTAAGAGAGTCAATAAGTAACAAAGTAAGTAGGCCTGAGACCTCAGATGGAAAAGCACAGGGCTGTGAGATTTTTAACTGACACAGGACAAATAGGACTTTGCATAGAACTCCTCACTGTGATCACATTCAAATGTGGGTGAGGTGCCCAACTTCATGATTATTAATTTGAACTTGGAGAAATGAATGGAAAAAGTATCAGTAGATTTCAACTTGTTTTACAAAAAATAAACTGCATCTGAAATGTAATTTTCTAGCATCTCATCTCTTTGGTGGTAACAAGACTAGAAGTAAATACCTATATTGCCAACACTCCTCTGTCAAATTTAAGACCGCTTTTAGTGGAAGTCATACAATCTGTTTTAAAAGAAAGAATGATAACACTCATTTATAAATTTGGAAATATTCTTAATGAAATAATTAAAGTTGTTTCATTTAATTTGAGTAATATACTAACAAGTAAATTTAAAATGTGTTATATTTGAATTTGGAAAAAAATGCCCAATGCTAACACAATTCTCAAGTGACAAAGAAAAGGCTATATCCTTTAAAGGAACATTTTATTTTTAAAAGTTTTTTTTTTTTTAGTTTTATTGAGGTATAATTGACAAAATTGTAAGATATTTAAATTGTATAATGTGATGATTTGATATACATACACATTGTGAAAGGATTTCCCACACTGAGTTAATTAATACATCCATCATTCATATATTAGCTCTTTGTGTGTGTAAAAACACAAGTTCTACTCCCCTAGTAAAGTTCAATTTTACAATACACTATTACCAACTATTGTCACCATGTTAGACTTCATATCTTCAGACCTTATTCATCTTATAACTGAAAGTTTGTACCCTTGTACCAGCCTCTCCCTATTTCCCTCAGTAATCTTGCCTTCATAACTACTTGTCATAGATACACCTAAATCTAATGATAGTGATCTGAATACTTTAATACCTTTTATATTTCTCATAGCAGGCAGGATAATAAAGCCATCAAAAACAATCAGAGGGGCTTCCCTGGTGGCGCAGTGGTTGAGAGTCCGCCGGCCGATGCAGGGGACACGGGTTCGTTCTCCGGTCTGGGAGGATCCCACATGCCACGGAGCGGCTTGGCCCGTGAGCCGTGGCTGCTGAGCCTGCGCGTCCGGAGCCTGTGCTCCACAACGGGAGAGGCCACAACAGTGAGAGGCCCGCTTACCGCAAAAAAAAAAAAAAAAAAAAAAAACAATCAGAGCATCACAAAGGGAAACATATGAACATCACTAAATAGGAGCAAGAAGTAAATTTTTAATACAGGCATTCTTTTAAAAATTAACTGGAAATGGAGGGAGAAAGAGCAGGATGTAGAGCAAGCATAAAGAAAGAACACAAGTAATAGAATTATATACAGAAATTATAAGGGATAAATATGCTGGCTAGCAAGCTAAAACTATGTTATAGCCCACATCAGATTTATGAGTTGGTTGAAGTAGATATGGTATCAGGGTTACTCAGGCAAGGATACAAATGTAAAAATTAATGCACCAGTCTTTCTAAGTGATATATGAAAAACAAATGGAGAAGCTTCATATGTTCCAGGCACGATAGCTCCATAGTGCACTGATCAAATTATATTATGGATTCACTTTCCCCAGTAAGCTGTAAGCTACCTGAGTGGTGACAGGTAAAGCTAATTTCTTAATTACATTAGGTTCCCCAATGCCTATTACAGACTTAGGCACCCAGTAGGGATTCAGTGCATTTTTATTAAAATTAATGGAAAAAAAAACTTTAAGAGGAACACTATACTTTTCAATTTTTGTGATATTGGATCTTATTAGTACTCCTATTATGCAGAAATATTTTTTTAGATAATGGGAAACAGCAGAAGCTCTAGTAACTCATATATTTGGTAACTATTTCCGTGATGCTTTTATTATCTCTCCTGGTTAGCTTGAGGTTAAAAAAAAAAACAACCTAACTTAATTGGGCTTCAGAGAATTTAAGATATAGTGGCTTCTTATGTTTTCCACAATCCAAAAGAAGACCACGAACTTTTTCAGTTTTCTTTTTACTTCTAAAATTCTGTTTCTGTAACATTAAAAAATCTTATGGGTAAAACTAGAGTTTCGTATTTTCTACTCCAGTAATATTAAGAAAGTACAAAAAGACAATAAGTAACTCTCTCAGCACATATGTATATTCATAAGTCACTTGTGTCTGGTCCAATAAATACCAAACGCCAGACCTGTGCTTAGTGGTCCAGCCCTGGATGTGTGCGCCTCTGATTCTGTTTTGTAATCACCAGAAGATCCCATGCTTGCTGCCAACAGAAATTACAAAGCTTGAAGAGCTTCAGGTGGCCAATAAAAGAGCCAAGTAGAGCAAACAAATCACAATTGGGTTATGCACACATCCACAATTACTGTATTTTATCTGAAAAAACAAGAACTCTGCTTGTGAAATGAAATTCTGCAGCATACTCTGTACCCTATGATGCTTATAAACCACTGAAGAGAGCTCAAGGTCCTCACATCTCTCCCACCACTTTGTTTTTCACCATCAATGTGGGGACCAGAGACTCCGCTGGATCAACATCAGGCCTATTGGGCCACAGTAGTGAAGGTTTAAAATGTCATGAGAAAGGATTGTAACATTCAACCCAAGTTTGCGTAGTCTTTCCTGTTGTTTGTGTCTCTTTTTCTGAAGCCAGCTGGTGGTTGCTTTTGACATGGGTTTGGCAGTAAGGTAAGGCCTGGGGACTAAGATTTATCAAGTACATCCCTTTCTAGAGAGTGAATTGTAGGGATCCTCTAGCACATTTACACTCCACAAGTTCCCACGTGGAATTATCAGGATCTCATATTATTGAGAATAACTTTACTAGTGGGAGCAAGGAAACTCATACAGGGCCAGGAAACCATGTGAATACTATAGTGTTTCATTTTAACTTCCTGGTCATTTTTTAGTATATTGTTTTAAGTTATTTTCTTACTGGTTGTCCTGGAGATTAAAATTACCATCTTAATTTTAAAAATCTAGGTTGAATCAATACCATTTTAATGTCAATTGTGTATGAAAACATTGCCATTCCATTCCTCATCTTTCATTCTGCTGTTCTCTTACAAATTATGTCTTTATCCATTCTGTGCCCATCAACAAAGATTTATAATTTTTAGATTATGCATTTTTCTTTTAAGTCTGATAGAAGAAAAAATAAGAATTACCAACAGATATATATATTTATATTATCTTTTATATGTACCTGTATTTTTACCTCTACTGGTGCTACTCATTTCTTTTTTTTTTTTTTTTGCGGTACGCGGGCCCCTCACTGTTGTGGCCTCTCCCGTTGTGGAGCACAGGCTCCAGACGCACAGGCTCAGCGGCCATGGCTCACAGGCCCAGCCGCTCCGCGGCATGTGGGATCTTCCCAGACCGGGGCACGAACTCGTGTCCCCTGCATAGGCAGGCGGACTCTCAACCACTGAGCCACCAGGGAAGCCCTCATTTCTTTATCTGTATTTTCTTGGGGAAAATGTTTTCCACACTAGGTCAGGTGCTCAAGACTGTCTTTCAAGTGGGAGCCTTCCAGGACTACCAGACAAATCAAATAATGACAATTCTCTGGGGATAAGGCTTTCAAGAACCTCCAGCCCTCTTCTGCCTCCCCTGGTGTCTGAAAGCCTGGGGATAGCTTTCCCTGTTATTATGGGCTATTGATTTCAAGACTACCATGGAGCTGGAGAGGGAGGAATAGGTATTAGGCATGTCAAAATACCACAAAGCTTGCTGTTGCTACCAAGATTTAGCCATTTTTCTTAAATAAATCCTTCCTGGATCCTTATAAACCTTTGGGTAATTTCCAGAGTTGCGAAAAATTGATTCTAACATTTTTTTTGATTCTAACATTTTTTTTGCCAATTTTATCTTTGCTTTTATGGAGAAAATAATTTTTGGAGGCCCCTACTCTGCCATTTTTTGCTGACATATGGTTGAGTGTTTTAAATATTTTTTTTTTAGAGTGGAAGAAAATCTGGTGCATTTTATATTATTGGTATTTATTTATTCCATCCTCATTTACTTGATATTATTCTGTGCTAGTAAACTTGAGCAGACAACAGAATAGATTAAACAAAAATCAAAATATGAAAAACAATAGTGAGAACATTTGGGGCTTTGAATTTGGCATAAGTTTTGGGTAAATATAATTGAAATATTGTTTTGACTATTTCAGAGGTTTGGAGGGATTGTAGCCAATATTTATTCTCATGGACATTGGCAGATTTACTCCTAATCTCATTGGTCCTGGACAGTTATACAGTTTTGGTACAGCTTGTGAAGTGTCCCCCTGTAGATGTGAGTAAGATTTTTCTGATCAATATCCCTCTGATCTCCTTCAAGGAAAGTAACAACTCTGTTGGTTAATATGAGTCAAGTTCATTGTGTCCTCAGCGATGATCAACTTTCCCTCACAAGGTAGCTCTTAAAAAAGAACAATGCCGGATCCCAGCCACAGAAATTATAATTCATTTAGTCTCAGCTAGAGCCTTGACATTGTTATTTTTAAAATTCTCACAAGCAGCTAATATTGACAGAAATTGTGTTAGAGAAATGAAAAGCTCCCTCCAAGAACCTATCACATCCACCCCAAAATGCAAACAGTTAAAGGAGTGTTAATGAACTTAGATCAAGGTCTAGACTGTTTCTCAGATTCTGGTGTTGAGCATAAATTGTCAATGTTTTATAGAAGGTCCAGGATGAATAAATTGGATCGTATTATCATAGATTTTAGGACGAACCCTCCCCCATTACTATTTTTTTTTTTCTTTTGGTCTGCCTTGTTCCTTTCTTTGAAGTTCAAATAATAAGATACAGGAAAATTAATATGCACATCTCAGTTTAGAAGATGCAGAAATGGAGGCTACTTGACATGTTTTAGTTCCAATTCTTAGATCTACTCGTGCCTTGGAAAATTTTTGTCACTTCACATGGTTCAGCCAAAATCATCAGGGCTAAAATATTTTCAACAACACCTCAGCCAGTAACCGCTAAGTGTGTCTTTGGTCAGCCACGTAGTCTGTCCATTTCCACTCCTCGGAGAGCTTGTGAGACCTTGTGCTCTGTTACGCACAGCAGCATTTGCTTGTTCAGGATCCTGAGCACCGACCATCTCTCAAGCTTTCTTGCTGAAGATTTCCACTAGAATTAACATGAAAAAGCTGAACTTTCTTAGAAAACTCTAGACCAAACATAATGGTAATACTGTCTAAGTGACTATTCTATGAGGAAATAACTTCGAATATAGATGTCAATTCTCTAGAGCCAAAGACCATAAGGAACACACCTGTAGTCAAAGTTAGGTTTACTGATTCCTTATCACAAGGGATACTGCACACCCCAGGGAACTGAGGGATGTCTCAGTAGAAGGAAGCTAGAAAAACATATTTTAGGATTCGGGCTTGTTTAAGGAGATTTTGGGGAGCGTGCAAAGAAGTGGGACTTTGCTCTGAACTGGATGTTGTCTGGAAGCAGAGATAATTCTATGATTGAGTCTTATAATAATTCTTATTTAGAAGATGGGGGGAAAAGAGTGAAGCTAGAGCTTCTATTGAATTTTTTAAAGCTGCAATCATTTATATGAGCCAGAATAAGGGGTGTGTTTGGTCATTTTTGGAGTTTGTACAATGTTCTTTCTTTACTCTATGTTCAGATATGATTATGGCAAAGCGGCTTATGTTTGCCTTGATTCTTCTCAATTAATGATTATCCTTATCTGATGTTGGTGCTCCGTGACCATGTTCATACTGTAAAGGAGAAAATCTCAGCTCTTCTGTAAGTGTCAGGCCAGCTGGTAGCAACACCGAGAGCTGAGAGCGCCAGGCTAGCTCCTAGATGTCAGTGGCTGCTTCGCTCTTTCTCATAGAATTTATATCCAAATATGTCACCAACTCTAAATTTATCTTTGACAGGTGTTGATACAACTTTTAGCATCTTGTCCACCCTTGACATTTATTATGTCCAGCTGCCTCTGAGGCAAGCCTCCCTACTACTAACAAGGATAAATCATTTCTCTCATTATTGGCACTTTATATTCCTACTGATGAGTTTTCCATGTTCACAATATTGAAACCCAATCCTGATAAAGACCTTCTCATGCCAGACACGTTACCACACATTTTTCATCTATCTCATCCTTACTACCTGGCCAGAAATAAAGTTTTCTGGTTGTACTCTTATTAACTCATTTTCATGTTATCCAGATGCTTTATTCTCTCCTCTGTGCTTTTCCTCAAAGACTTTTCAATAATATTCTTTTCTATGGTTAAGCTCTTCTCTAGATGTTCCTGCAAACTTAAATGTATCCTGACAGAATTAGGGCTCTCCTGTGAGGATATTGATTCCTCCCCTGACCTTTTTTTTTCTAATTTATTTATTTATTATTTATTTTTGGTTGTGTTGGGTCTTCATTGCTGCATGCAGGCTTTCTCTAGTTGCGGCGAGCGGAGGCTACTCTTCGTTGTGGTGCATGGGCTTCTCATTGTGGTGGCTTCTCTTGTTGTGGAACATGGGCTCTGGGCTTGTGGGCTCAGTAGCTGTGGCTTGCAGGCTCTAGAGAGCAGGCTCAGTAGTTGCAGCGCACGGGCTTAGTTGCTCTGTGGCATGTGGGATCTTCCCTGACCAGGGCTTGAACCTGTGTCCCCTGCATTGGCAGCTGGATTCTTAACCACTGCACCACCAGGGAAGTCCCCCTTGACCTTTTGAGTGAAAGATATTTTTGTCCCCATTTCTCAAATCTCTCCACTTTTTTTTTAATACCCTTATTCCAGAAAATAGGTTCTTGATTTCATGTGGAATTCTAGTCTTTTAAAGAATTTACCTTAAGAGAAATATATCTCTATCTCTATTTCAGATATTCTTTTTGGCAGTTGTGTTTGATTATGTATGTGAAAGCATTCAGGTATAGTCTTAATAAACTAGGATATAATTTAAAATGATGACCAAACTAGTCTGTGGGTAAGATATTTCTGTTTGGGAAGGCGAGAAATCATCACTAATTAGGAAGAGGAGGGGGGACGTCAGAGAAAAGAGAAATGTAGTAATAACATCACAGATTTTGGAGCACAGGTTAAAAAGTCAGTCTTCCTTTTTAGAAAGAGCTGAAAGAATTTTAACAGCAGTCAGGTCCAGGATTCAGTCGTGTCTATAACCCTTTCTCTCTTCTATAGCTGTAATTTGGAGTGAAGGAATTGGGGTTGCCAAAGTATATTTTTTATAAAGTTAAAAGTTACTTTTATATGAATATTTAGTTCGTGGGGGTCAATGATTTCCTTAATTTAGTAATGAGAGAAACTGTAGAATAGTTAACCTGGTTCAAATACAAGTTTGAGAAATGGAGTTTTAGTAGTCTTTTAGGCAAAAAGATACTGAAATTAATTTATCAATGGATACAAAAATGGGTAAATTCCCCAAGGAAATAAAAATATAATAGTTGAGGTACTATTTTCTACTGGTCAGAAATCTACAGGTTCAAGTCTGAGTCTTAATCAATCATAAATATTTAATCAAACATTGCTATACTCCTCTAGATTAAATATTCCTTTGGGAGTTCTGTCAGAAAGTGCTTCAGGATTACATTGACAAGATATGCCATTATCTTTTTGCCTCTATTTCCAAATTTTGGATAATTTTTCTTAATAGCAAAGTGTCCATTTCTTTAAGATGACGTAGTAAACAAGCTCATGTACGTCTTACTCCAATACTGTTTTTTTTTCTCAGTTTGCTCTCAATAGCAGATTGCCAAACAGAGAATGATGCTAAACAGAAAGATAGCTTTTTTAATGAAACTTTTCACCAAATGTGAGGAGAGTTTTTTTAAAAACCGCAAGATAGAAATGTCATGTAACTGCAGTCAGCAATAAACTATAGGATTAGATTAAGTCCAAATAGCTATGCACATAGACTTTATATAGTGCTCTACGGTAATTTTAATCATCTCCAAATTTTCTCACTTTTTTTTGAAGTGTCTGCTGAATGTGTGCTGTTCTTTGCTTCTGACTGCCAGCACTCCGAGCTTGTTGCATCTCTTTAGACTTGGATAACGCCATAACCTCCTGATGGACATTCTTTCTTATCTCCACCTGCCAGTTCATCCCTAATTGCAAGTCAGAAAGGCAAATTTCAGGATGCTGTTTCCATGCTTCCAGCTGCTCTGTGGCTTCTTATTTCATATCAAGTGTAGTCCAGTCTTCTCATCCAAAAATTCAAGGCTTGTCCCTGTATCACTCTCTTAAAGCCTAGCACTTACTACCTAGATGGTATGTATTTTATTTTTCCAAGTGAGATAGGTCCCCTTCCCATCCAGTATTTCCTTCTTACTTATTTCTTCCTCTGCTAATCCATCGCCTAAGAGAAATGCCTCTTTACTTTGCCAGATCATGTACAATTATGGTTCATGAAGCCATACCTCTTTTATGAAGACTTTCTTGACAATTTCAAATCATAATGCTTCTTTTCACTTACCAAATCACAGGATATTAAAACCAAAGTAGTTGCAGAATTCTTGTCACCCCTCTTGATATTTAAATGTGAAAGCAAAGGACCAGGGTGGTTGTAATTAGTCATCTAACTTGTTAGAGATTAAAATTAGCCTTAGGTTGTTACATCTCCAGTTCAGGAGTTTCCCTAACATCATTTCTCTATTCATTGATTATGTGATTTTATATTGTTTTTCAGTTATTACAATGTTGTTAGATTTGTTTTTTCTCCAAAACATTTGCAAACTACTTGAAATTGGTATTATAGCATATGCATTCTTTAAATATACCTTAAAATACCTGTTTATTTAAACATAGTGCCTGGGTTTTTTGAGCTGATAATATACCTGAAATAATTTTACAAAAATTGCTGTTAGACTTACACTGAGCAAAATAAGAAAAGCCATCAAAAGTCATAAGTTGTAAATATACCCACAGATACCCATTTCATCAAACAACTCCCCTAAAAGAATTCACCTAATTTGGTACATTGTTTTTAAAAGAGCATTTTCTTTTCTAGAATCATACTTAAGGGACACATGAATATAATTGGAGATAATTTTAAAAGAAATACAAATATATGTGTAACTTGTATTTTGTTTATTTCATGGTATGACTCAAAGTATAAAATATAAGAACACAATACTATTAAATGTTCATTGGAATACTTCTGCATTTGACAGATTTTACATTGATAGATATGCAATATTTGTTTCAAAATGCCTACAGATACACATATTTGCATATAATGCTTAAAAAGCTAACATTGATCTCTGAATTAAAATCTAATAAAATAAACAGAAAGGGAAAATTTTTACAATGTAAGAAATGTGTTTAAAAGATGATTTATCATAGACAAGCAATCCAACAATGATTATATTCATAATTTATGTATTTGTTTTTGTAAGAAGATTAAAATCCTTCCCTGTAATTTTTTGTTTTACTGATTTCCTATAAAATTGAAGCACGAAAATACACAAATTTCACTGATTTGCATCTAGTTTTTCCCAAGAATTATTGAATCAGGTTAAATGAATACTTTAATTTAAAGTCCACACATTGGGGAGAGGACTGGGGTTGCCTGCATGAACACAGCCTGAAGGGGGCTAGTGCACCACAGCAGGCTGGGAGGGAGTCCGGGAAGAAGTCTGGACCTGCCTAAGAGGCAAGAGACCATTGTTTTGGGGTGCACGAGGAGAGGGGATTCAGAGCACCACCTACACGAGCTCCAGAGACGGGCGCAAGCCGCGGCTAACAGCGCGGACCCCAGACACGGGCATGAGACGCTAAGCCTGCTGCTGCTGCCACCAAGAAGCCTGTGTGCGAGCACAGGTCACCATCTGCACCACCCTTCCGGGGAGCCTGTGCAGCCCGCCACTGCCAGGGTCCCGTGATCCAGGGACAACTTCCCCGGGAGAACGCACGGCGCCCTTAGGCTGGTGCAACGTCACGCCGGCCTCTGCCGCCGCAGGCTCGCCCCGCATCCGTACCCCTCCCTCCCCCCGGCCTGAGTGAGCCAGAGCCCCCGAATCAGTTCCTTTAACCCCATCCTCTCTGAGCGAAGAACAGGCGCCCTCAGGCAACCTACATGGAGAGGCAGGGCCAAATCCAAAGCTGAACCCCTGGGAGCTGTGCGAACAAAGAAGAGAAAGGGAAATCTCTCCCAGAAGCCTCAGGAGCAGCGGATGAAATCTCCACAATCAACTTGATGTACCTGCATCTGTGGAATACCTGAATAGACAACGAATCATCACAAATTGAGGAGGTGGACTTTGGGAGCAACGATATATTTTCTTTTTCCCCTTTTTCTCTTTTTAGCCGTATGGATGACAGGGTCTTGGTGCTCCAGCTGGGCATCAGGGCTGTGCCTCTGAGGTGGGAGAGCCAAGTTCAGGACATTGATCCACCAGACAACACCCAGCTCGATGTAATATCAAATGGCAAAAATCTCCCAGAGATCTCCGTCTCAACACCAAGATCCAGCTCCACTCAACGACCAGCAAGCTACAGTGCTGGACACCCTATGCCAAACAACTAGCAAGACAGGAACACAACTCGCCTCATTAGCAGAGAGGCTGCCCAAAATCATAATAAGATCACAGACACCCCAAAACACACCAACAGATGCACACCTGCCCACCGGAAAGAAAAGATCCAGACTCATCCACCAGAACACAGGCACCAGTCCCTTCCAAGAGGAAACCTACACAACCCACTGAATCAACCTTAGCCACTGGGGGCAGACACCAAAAACAAAGGGAACTACGAACCTGCAGCCTGCGAAAAGGAGACCCCAAACACAGTAAGTTAAGCAAAATGAGAAGACAGAGAAATACACAGCAGATGAAGGAGCAAAGTAAAAACTCACCAGACCTAACAAATGAAGAGGAAATAGGCAGTCTACCTGAAAAAGAATTCAGAATAATGATCGTAAAGATGATCCAAAATCTTGGAAATAGAATGGAGAAAATAAAAGAAACATTTAACAAGGACCTAGAAGAACTAAAGATGAAACAAACAATGATGAACAACACAATAGATGAAATTAAAAATTCTCTAGAAGGAATCAATAGCAGAACAACTGAGGCAGAAGAACAGATAAGTGACCTGGAAGATAAAATAGTGGAAATAACTACTGCAGAGCAGAATAAGGAAAAAAGAATGAAAAGAATTGAGGACAGTCTCAGAGACCTCTGGGACAACATGAAACGACCAACATTCAAATTATAGGGGGTCCCAGAAGAAGAGAAAAAGAAAGGGACTGAGAAAATATTTGAAGAGATTATAGTTGAAAACTTCCCTCATATGGGAAAGGAAATAGTTAATCAAGTCCAGGAAGCACAGAGTCCCATACAGGTTAAATCCAAGGAGAAACATGCCAAAACGCATATTAATCAAACTATGAAAAATTAAATACAAAGAAAAAATATTAAAAGCACCAAGGGAATGACAACAAATAACATACAAGGGAACCCCCATAAGGTTAACAGCTGATCTGTCAGCAGAAACTCTGCAAGCCAGAAGGGAGTGGCAGGACATATTTAAAGTGATGAAAGGGGAAAACCTACAACCAAGATTACTCTACCCAGCAAGGATTTCATTCAGATTTGATGGAGAAATTAAAACCTTTACAGATAAGCAAAAGCTAAGAGAATTCAGCACCACCAAACCAGCTTTACAACAAATGCTAAGGGAACTTCTCTAGGCAGGAAACACAAGAGAAGGAAAAGACCTACAATAAAAACCCAAAACAATTAAGAAAATGGTAATATGAACATACATATGGATAATGACCTTAAATGTAAATGGATTAAACGTTCCAACCAAAAGGCATAGACTGGCTGAATGGATAGAAAAACAAGACCTGTATATATGCTGTCTGCAAGAGACCCACTTCACACCTAGGGACACATACAGACTGAAAGTGAGGGGATGGAAAAAGATATTCCATGCAAATGGAAATCAAAAGAAAACTGGAGTAGCAATTCTCATATCCTCAGAATGGGAGAAAGTAGTTGCAAATGAAGCAACTGACAAAGGATTAATCTCCAAAATTTACAAGCAGCTCATGCAGCTCAATATCAAAAAAACAAACAACCGCATCCAAAAATGGGAAGAAGACCTAAATAGACATTTCTCCAAAGAAGATACACAGATTGCCAACAAACACATGAAAGAATGCTCAACATCATTAATCATTAGAGAAATGCAAATCAAAACTACAATGGAATATCATCTCACACTGATCAGAATGGCCATCATCAAAAAATCTACAAGTAATAAATGCTGGAGAGGGTGTGGAGAAAAGGGAACACTCTTGCATTGTTGGTGGGAATGTAAATTGATACAGCCACTATGGAGAACAGTATGGAGGTTCCTTAAAAAACTAAAAATGGAACTACCATATGACCCAGCAATCCCATTTCTGGGCATATACCCTGAGAAAACCATGATTCAAAAAGAGCCATGTACCACAATGTTCATTGCAGCTCTATTTACAATAGCCAGGACATGGAAGCAACCTAAGTGTCCATCAACAGATGACTGGATAAAGAAGATGTGGCACATACATACAATGGAATATTACTTAGCCATAAAGAGAAACGAAATTGAGTTATTTGTAGTGAGGTGGATGGACCTAGAGTCTGTCAGAGTGAAGTAAGTCAGAAAGAGAAAAACAAATACCGTATGCTAACACATATATATGGAATCTAAAAAAAAAAAAAAAAAGGTCATGAAGAACCTAGCGGCAAGACAGGAATAAAGATGCAGACCTACTAGAGAATGGACTTGAGGACATGGGGAGGGGGAAGGGTAAGCTGGGACAAAGTGAGAGAGTGGCATGGACATATATAATGCAAAATGTAAAATAGATAGCTAGTGGGAAGCAGCCACATAGCACAGGGAGATCAGCTCGGTGCTTTGTGATCACCTAGAGGGGTGGGATAGGGAGAGTGGGAGGGAGGGAGATGCAATAGGGAAGAGATATGGGGATATATGTATATGTATAGCTGATTCACTTTGTTATAAAGCAGAAACTAGCACACCATTGTAAAGCAATTATACTCCAATAAAGATTTAAAAAGATAAATAAAATAAAGTCCACACATTGCAGTATAACATATACGGTTCTTGTTTGGGACTTCCCTGGTGGCACAGTTGCTAAAATTCACCTGCCAGTGCAGGGGACATGGGTTTGATCCCTGGTCTGGGATGATCCCACATGCGTGGAGCAAGCCCATGCACCATGACTACTGAACCTCTGCTCTAGACCCTACGAGCCACAAGTACTGAACCTGTGTGCCACAACTACTGAAGCCCACGTGCCTAGAACCCGTGCTCCACAGTAAAGAGAAGCCACCACAGTGAGAAGCCCACGCACCACAACGAAGAGTAGTCCGTGTTCGTCACAGCTAGAGAAAGCCCACGTGCAGCAACGGAGACCTAATGCAGCCAAAAATAAACAAATAAAATAAATAAATTTATTTTTTAAAAAAAGTGAAGAGTAGTGTTAAAATGTTTAAAAATAAAAATTTTCTTGTTTGAATTTCTCTGTCGACCATGCATTAAAAAGCAGTATTTTAAGGCTATGGAAGATGCTCATATTGTATCCCTAAGCACCTCTTTTTTAGAAGGATTTGTGGCCTTCTGTTCCACTGATGATAAGGAATTTCATTGTTCTGGCTTCCATACTCTGCTTGACCTATTCATCCTAAATAAGCTAATCCTGGAGAAAGTTTTGCTTCAGGCATAAAATGATCAACACAGGGATGGAAAGCAAATCTACCACTGCACGTGCAAAAACTGATATAAGAGCCATGGTCGAGTGTTATATGCATGTAAATACAGTTTCAGAACATACCTCCTACTCAAGTCAAGGCATCCAATTTAAGGACTTCAGTCATCATTTACAATAATTTATTTGATCACCAGAAATCGCTGTTACACAGAGCAACATAGTTACCTTTATATAACATGCAACTGTTGTCAAGGTTCTGATTCACTGATAAAATTACCCAGGAGAATACAGTATTAAAAACAAGAAAAATGGACTTCCCTGGTGACGCAGTGGTTGAGAGCCCGCCTGCCGATACAGGGGACACGGGTTTGTGCCCCGGTCCGGGAAGACCCCACATGCCGCGGAGCAGCTTGGCCCGTGAGCTATGGCCGCTGAGCCTGCGCGTCCAGAGCCTGTGCTCCACAATGGGAGAGGCCACAGCAGTGAGAGGCCCGCGTACCACACAAAAAAACAAGAAAAATAAGAGGATAACACAAAATTATAAATATGATATTAAGGACTGCTACTTCCTTTGGGGCTTGTTTTGTAATTGATACCAAATGTGAATTCAGACTATAACAATACCTTCTTTGATAAGAGAAAAGTTTTGTCCAAGAGTCAAAAACTTTTCTCCTAACTCAGCACATCTCCCTAAATGTACTATTATCACCTACCATCTCTAGTGAAGCTTCCACCAACTAATGCCCTGCCTCATTAATATCAGCAATAAAAATCTGTGGTCCTAAAACCACCCTGAGCTGGAATGATTTCTGTTCCAAAAATCATCAGGGCTTTTGATAAGAACTACATTTAAGGGCTTCAAGTCAAGCCAGCTTAGTTGCATCTAAGTACAGAATGGCCAAGATAAGAGATGTTTTGCATGAATGTAAGTATATTGGTACAGACAAAATGGAAGAACACTTGTCATGCAGAAGTATTGGTTTGCCTCATTAGCACATCATTGGTTTTTAATGTAAACAAAATTTCTTGAAAGACATCTTTTCTTTGTTGGATTAAAAAAATTACAGTTAGAATTGAAAGTATTTGCAGTAAAAGAAACATCTCTCGTCAAATTCTTAAGCTTCAGTTGATTAGAACAGAAATGTAAAGGTTATATTGTTGTCAATACATGTAGATGTTGTCAATTTCTTATTCAAGTGTTATAAAGATAGCAAGGGGCAATCATTTAAATGGCATTTGAAAGCCAACAATTGATTTTTTTATAGAACATAGATTATAATGATCAGAAATTGCTACTTTCCCCCAATATATTCAGTTAACAAGTCACAAAGTCAGAGTCTATATTCGTAAAAGTAGAAGTCATACCAGAATATTGTGTGGTGCTCCATCAGATGTTAAACCTATACTTTCTATTCCTGTGTGTAGAAAATAAGTAAAATTCTGACTAAATCTGTTCATTTTATCAAAAATATCCTGGAGGCCATTGTGAGGGGAAATCAAGGAAGTAACACCTGTTCCTTTGGACAAAAATCATGGAGTTAGGTATTCCAAATATGACTTTATATAATTAATAACCAGCTTTGAACCTTTGCCATTAGATTCATCTTTTATTAGACTTCTTTCAGTATCTAATCAGTGGAAGAATTGTGGGAATCTGTGAGGCTAGGAGAAACACACACAGGTTTTGAGGAATAACATTCCAGATTTTAGACTAATTAACCTTAATTATCTACTGCTTGTATCATATCTAAAAGTTTTAGTCCAGCTGTAAAAATATAGTGTTTACAACACACACACATAAATTATAAATCTAGTTACTATGGTAACCAGTAGCTTTAGAAATAAATTTGCCTGCATGCCCGCATCTGTAAGTCTGCGCCTCAAGAAGTGAACATGAAGTTTGTCTCCAGTGACAACCTAGCTTCAGATTTCTGTCTGTGACTACTTTCTTACTCTGATGAAGAAAGGTCTTATAGACCCTGAGTTTGTTTCAAGAATATACAAGACACAGAGATTAAATTGAGTGATTCTTGAACGGGGATATCATTCTTAATAGGAAAAGCCTCTGGCACAGAATGTGTTGAACCTCTTGCAAATATAGAAGACTACCCTGTATAAGCAATATCAGTGGTAAATCTGTGACACATATTCCACCCCAGAATTAGGGAGCATAGGTATAAAGGAAGTATTATGTACTAGGTCTGCCCCTGCCCTTTGATTCAATTTCACTTTAAACAAATCCCTATATCTTAATTTAAATAAAATAGGAACTTATATCAATCTTAGTGCCTGTATGTGTTGTATTTAACTGCCAAGCTGAAAACAAGCTGAAATGCTGCAGAAACATGACAGAAAGTTAAAATCATAACAACAAACAAAAAGAGAAACAAAAAAACCAAAAATCAAACATAGTCTTATCATGCAAAATGTCTTTTTTTTTTTTTTTTTTTGGCTGCATTGGGTCTTCGTTGCTGTGCATGGGCTTTCTCTAGTTGTGGCGAGCAGGGACTACTCTTCATTGCAGCATGTGGGCTTCTCATTGCGGTGGCTTCTCTTTGTTGTGGAGTACGGGCTCTAGGTGCACGGGCTTCAATAGTTGCAGCGTGTGGGCTCTAGAGCGCAGTCTCAGTAGTTGTGGCACACGGGCTTAGTTGCTCCACGGCATGTGGGATCTTCCCGGACCAGGGCTTGAATCCATGTCCCCTGCATTGGCAGGCAGATTCTTAACCACTGCGCCACCAAGGAAGTCCCTGCAAAATATCTTAGAATGAATTACAGGTCAAAAAATCTGTACTCTCCAAGTGAGCTATGATCCCTGTGGCAGTCTGCTCAGACCAATGGACAACTTTTCAGAATAATCTTTTTTAAATGTATAAAGTAAGTAGCCTAAAACTTTAACAAAAACTGATTACATTTAATCAGAGCTATATCCATGGCTCTTTTGGTGGTCTTTGGACCCTATATAAAGAATCTCTGCATGATAGGTAGGCAGTTAAAATAAGATGAATATGGGTGGATTGCAGATATTTGAAGTAGAAATTACAGAACTTTCTGAAGAAAACATTGGGTGGAGTTGATTGAGAATGAGGGAATAATCCAAGGGAATACCCAGTATCAAGGTTAAACAATAGTGTGGGGATGCTGACATTTTCAGAGATGATGATAACTGGTCGGTAGATATAGCAAGACAGTGTGTCCATAAGAAAGTGATAGTTGTTGTAGGGTAGACTCAAAGAGTTCCATTTTGGCCCTATGACTTTTGAAAGGCCTCTTAGGTTGTCAGAGAAAGATGTCAGAAAGGCAGTTGGGAGTCTAAGTCTGAATGTCAGGCATTCTGGGATATGCTCAATTCATAACATGCAAAATAATACTTGAGTGTTCCTCCCCAGTACACTGCCATCCAATCTTGTGTTAACACGGAACACTTTTCTTTTTCTTAGCAACCTCAAGGGACCAGAATTCAGCAGGGTTTTACTTTGGGCATTTCTGATATTTTACTAAATGCTTATTCTATAATTATTATGTAACATTTTGTAGTTTTTGAGAACCTACTAGATGACAGATATTGTTCCTGGACACTGTGGATCACATACATCAATTCAAAGCATGATAATCATTTTGTAGTTTTTATAGGAAGAAGCTGAAGATTCAGTCATATTATCTATCTTTTGTAAGGTTATATGGTGATTAACTTGCTAACTAAATTTTGAACTCAGATCTGTGTGACTTCAAAGTCCATATTTTTTCTGTGGTATCACGTACTGATTCCTTTTTTAATCTATTCTATTCTGGTGTATTTAAACCTCTAATTTACTGGTTCGTTGAATTTATTATTCTCATATCAGTTTGAAATAGAAGTCTTTAATAACTCAGGAGATAAATAGTCTTTCTCTTGCTCAGTAAATAAATGTATTCTTTCCAAAATGGGACGCAACTATGGGTGTTTTGTTGCCTATTTGGTGCTATGGTGTAGCACCAAAAATCCTCTATAAAATAACATTGACACCCAGAATTTTCCTATAAAAAAAGGGAGTATCTCACAATAATTCCTAAAGAAACCAATAAAAACAGAACAAACAAAAATAATCAGAGGAGTCATCCGAACAGCCTCTTACCTGTAAAATGAAAAGCTGAGGAGAAGGCCTACCTTTTCCGTGGATGCTGTATTCATAGACACAGTCATAGGCATCCCTACAGAGTTAATAGAAAAGATTGGTTTCTTTGTTCCCTGGGAAATATTTTTTTCCATTTCTACTCCTTGTTGTTTTATTCTTCTGAAAGCTTTTTAAGACTTGTTTACTTACTCACCTGCAGCTAAAACTTGTTTTCATAGGTAGGTGGTAAGGCTTTTTTCAGTGCCAGTTGTAGATTACTTTATTCTTTAAAAGAAATCACTTAGATTTTTCCCATATTTAGAATTAAAATCTTCACAGAATATTTTTAAGAGCAATTTCTGTGTATTTATCTGAGCGTTACCTTTGGTTCTGCTAAACTTTAATACTTGGCTGGATGTTTATATGCCAACAGTTTTCTCCCATTTTTTACTTGTTCCCCTAATACCTTCAAAATACAAAAATATATGTGAGTGAAAGTCCTTATTGGCTTCTTATTGTTGAGTCAGCTTCTGAAATCTTGCTCTGGAATGTAGTTTCTGAAGGAATTCGGCTGCAACGGAGTATTTCCACAGTTTAATAACCCCACCATGGAAACTGCTTTTGATTTTTTTAATAGAAAGATGTACAAGATTTATACATACTAATTGGTTGTGAGTCTTGGACTATTTTGTTGTGTGATTTAGTAAACCCATGAATTTTTCTTACAGAATATTAATTTTAAATTTATTTGATTAAGCTGACAGAACTCAAACAACACAATTAAAGTACATTGAGAATAGAATAATGCTTTTTAAATACTGCTTCCATATTAAAAATAAACATTTTACACTTTGCAAAGTGTTTGATACAATATTATGTACCTCATTATGGCTAAGTAATTACTGAGCCCTGTATTTATTTAAAAATACTGATAGAAAGATAGAAAGAAAGATAGGAAGATAGAAAGATAGATTAGATAGATAGGTAGATAGGTAGATAGATACATATTCCTACTGAGCACAGACAGCTAAAAGTCCTATCTCAGAGCTTTTCAGCTAAGTCTTCATGACTATATTGTCAGGTATTTCAATAAAAAGTTTGATGCATTTTTGATCTTTGACTGCTGACAACTTTCAAGCACAGCCTTCTTTCTCCCCATTTGCCCACATCTGATTAGAAAGCCCTGCATTTTCTTCTTTGGCTCCAGCAGGCACTTTGAACCGTGAAAGCCCCAGCCAAATAAGTAGGAATCCCCTCTCCATGCCCCTTACTAACCATAACCACTCCTCAAGCCACCAGTTACTCCTTTTCTCTCCAACCATTTTTAGATCTGCTAGGGACCCTACCCTGTTCTCCTCAGAAACTTCCTTCTGTGAATAATGAATCTTTTATACCCTCTTGTGCATATGTGGCTTCATCACAATCACCATCCAAACCAGCAGGACATCAACCCTGCCCCATGCAGGGCAACCACGGCGAAGGTACCAATCTTGACAATATCACAATTTCACTCCGTTTTCTAATTTTAAATATTTGAATTAAAATATGTAAGTCTTCTAATATTGATAACATTCCTTGTACTTTACAGTGTGACTAGGTTCTTTGCATATTTTTTAATGAAGGTGTAGACATTAGATTCTATTTTATTATTTTTTTAATTGAAGCATAGTTGATTTACAGTGTGTTAATTTCTGCTGTACAGCAAAGTGATTCGGTTATACATATATATATTTATATATATATATATATATATATACATTCTTTTTTATATTCTTTTTCACTATGGTTTATCACAGGATATCAAATATAGTTCTCTGTGCTATACAGTAGGACCTTGTTGTTTATCCATTCTATATATAAAGGCTTACATCTGCTAACCTCAACCTCCCACTCCATCCCTCCCCCAACCCCCCACCCCTTTGGCAACCACCAGTCTGTTCTCTATGTCCATGATTCTGTTTCTGTTTCATAGATAGGTTCATTTGTGTCATATTTTAGATTCCGCAAATAAGTGAATCATATGGCGTTTCTCTTTCTCTGTCTGACTTACTTCACTTAGTATGATAATCTCTAGTTTATCCATGTTGCTCTTTGCATGTGTTTTGAACACCATGCAGCCTCACTGATACAGACACGTGCTAGTATCTGTTTCTTAAAGTGGAATTCTTGAGTCATCTGCAGTTCAAGTCACTTAGGAATGCTATGTCAAAAGTGTAGATTCTTTTTTCTTTCCAGTTTTATTTAGAAATTGATGTATATCACTGTATAAGTTTAAGGTGTACAGCATGGTGGTTTGATTTACATATATTGTGAAATGATTACCACAGGAGGTTTCATTAACATCTGTCATCTCATAGAGATACAAGAAAAAGAAGATTTGAAACAATCTCCTTGTGATGAGAACACTTAGGATTTACTCTCTTAACAGCTTTCCTGTATATCATACAGCTGTGTTAGCAGTAATCATCATGTTGTACATGACATCCCTAGTACTTTTTTACCTTATAACTGGAAGTTTGTGCAGTACCTTTTGATCAACCTTCCTCCAATTCCCCCTCCCCTCACTCTTACAAAGTGCAGATTCTTAGGACATATCCCAGATACCTTAGAACAGAATTCCTGAGCGTGGGGAATAGAAATTAGTATTTCTAGTGATAACATAAGATAGTTATGTGTAGTTTAGTTTCCATGGGAAACTAAACCATACCATGGGACTGGTATGACCTTGGGAAAACCTGACTGCATTTATTCGTAGACTTAATTGCGTCTATTCAATCACATCTCAACTGTTCCACTCAGGACCCATTGTTGTTGTTTTTCATGTAAATTACCTTGAATATCTTTGTGTGTTATGATTCCATCCAAAAGAAACCTCTCAAGATCGTAAGGAACATTTTGTGTTGACTTTTACTTCCATTAATATATGCATTTCATGAAAACTAAAAGGTTAGATATGAGTTTTTAAACAGGACAAAAATAGGGACTTCCCTGGTGGTCCAGTGGTTAGAACTTGGCACTTTCACTGCTGTGGCCCCGGGTTCAATCCCTGGCTGGGGAACTGGGGAACTGAGATGCTGCAAGCCACGTGGCATGGGCAAAAAAAAAAAAAAAAGGCACAGGGAGGCCTGTGTTCTCAAAAACAAAAAAAAAAAGACAAAAATAGCATAAGTGCTAGCTAAACATTTCCAAGCTACAAAGATTTTTCAACCATACTAAAAGTAACAAAACAAAGATATGTGGTGTGTAGTGTATCCCTTTATGGCACACACAAGTAAAACAAAGTATAGAAACTGAACACTTTGACAAATTCGATGGCTAAATAATAAAATTACTCTCAACCACATTCTTTTTACAGTGTATTTTGATGAACAGAATTTCCTTAACTTTGTCAAATTTATCAATCCTTCCTCTTATGATTAATTCATTTTGCATCATGTTTATGAAAGGTTTACTGACCCCAAAGTGATGAAATTATTCTCTTGTGTTTTTCACTTGGACCATTTACTAAAAAGACTATATTTTCATCACTGTATTGCACAGAACTAAGTTAGATAACCATAAATATATGGATTTTAAACCTATTCTGTTCTCTATTCTGTTCCATTGATCCATTTGTTTGTCCTTGTATGAGTACAAACTGTCATTAACTACTGTAACTTTATAAGAATTTTAATATTTTGGAAGGGCAAGTCCCCCAAATTGTTTTTCTTTTTCAAAATTTCCCTGACTAGTGTTTGTCCTTTGAAAACCCATAAAAATTGAAGTATTAGCATGTTCAATTTGACCAAAAAAATCTGCTCAGATTTTTATTTGGGTTCTGTTAAGCCCATAGATTAATTTGGGTACAACAAATTTTGAGTTGTGATATGAGTATTTTCATTATCATTAAATTTAACACATGTTAAAATTTCCATTGTGATTTCTTACTTGACTCAAGGTTTAATTAGTATTGTATTGCTTACCTTACTAGAAGTTGGGATTTCTTTTTATCTTTTTGTTATTGATTTCTAACTTAATCCCACTATGCTCAGTGCACACAACTTCGAATGATCTAATTTCTTTGAAACTGAGACTTGTTTTTATGGCCTTGCATAAGTTGAATGTTTCATGTGCAATTTTAAAGAATGTGTACTGTTAGCTGTGTAGATACTTATAATTGTTAGATCTTCATTTGAGGAACTAACTATTAAGTTAGTTAAGTTCCCTTTTTATCTCATTTAATGCTTCTCATCCCAAAATATACCTGTCTGATATTAAACTGAATCTCTGCTTCATTTTCGTTTGCATTTTTTTCTTATAAATTCTACTTACATAATTATATCTAAACTTACAACAAGTTTGTTTTGAGTGTGTCTCCTATGTACAGTATACAGTTAAGTCTGTGAGCCTTTTACATTTATTGATATGGCAGATATGTTTTTACTTTTAGTTCTTTTGCACTAACTTAAGGTTTAGTTTCCTTTTCAATACTTCTTTTTAATTTATTTCATCATGGTCTCTTTGTTTTGCTTTATTCAATTGCTTCTTCCAATATTTAGGAAGATTAAATTTTTGTTTCACTGATTATATACTAAACATCTTTTCATTTTAAAAATTTTACATTGACTTTTTACTATGAAAATAACAAAATTAGTATATATTAGTTTCCTTGCCTTTGGCCTGCATAACAGATGGTGCCATTGCTCTGTCCATATCCCCTTGACTAATCATGGAAGTTAGCCCAGTGGCAGTGGACATTGAAAAATTCTTGTACACTGAGGTTCAAACACCAGATATCTGTCTGAGGACATCCTCTGGTTTATGTGAGCATTCTCTATCTCTTAGAGCAACTTCCAACTAATGAGAGACGATAAGAATGGGTGGGAAAATATCCCAACTTTCTTGCTCCTCATTGGAACAATTCTGAGATTTGTTTTATCTCAATTCTGAGATCCTGGTTTTCTCAGGATCTCAGCTGAATAAATTTCTAGTTGCCTACAACAGTGGCCCCTCTAATAAGTAGGCATTTTATTGGTTTTCTTTACTTCTTTGTTTAATTTCCTACTCCTTCACCTACTTCTCCTCAACTTATATTACCTCTGGGGAAGAAGGAATTAAAGAAGGTGATTTTTGAGGGTTAGATGTCTCAGGGAAAGAAAGAAGGCAGCTGCCCTGGTCTTATCTCCTTATAAATGGGATGATTACTGGATCTCTTTTCCTTGCAAACCACACTAATACTGTCTTCCAGGAGAAGAGTTCTTATGTATGAAATGTTTATGTAGAATATCCGTGGTTTAGGTTTATTTATGGTGAACAAAACTAGAATCTATGGATTTTGTGAGCTATGACTCCCTGGAAATTGTCCCATGAGCTATATAATAACCTATGGTATTAAACAGATATATTTCATAAATTAAACACTTCCTACTGTGTGATGTAACCCATATACCTCACAGGAGACCTCCTTTACTGCTCTAGGTTACACAGCATGTGTACAAAATATGAAAGAAGGTCCTGGGAAGCAGCTCCTAGTTGCCTAGCTCTCTCCCTAATTCACCTCTGGTTCTTGATTGCTTTTATTCTCAAAATTTTTCATAGAACCTGATAAATGAGTAAGCTCTCTGATTCTTGTGAATCTGGCTTTAAATATGAACCTTCGTGTTAGTTCACCTCCTAAATAAATTATTTACTTAAATATTTGTTTTGGAATCAGCTTTTGGAGGAAACTAAGGTATGATGCTTTCCTTCCCCTTTACCTTCTTTTGTAGGCTGGGCTCCCAGGAAGCAGATTCAGTTAGTATTAAGATATTTACTAAGGAGTGCATTTAGGATACACATTTGTGAACAGGAGGGATAAGAATCAGGTCTGGGTAGAGGGAGAAATCGAACCAAAATGGAAATGCAGCTGTAACCTAGACTGATAACTCTAGGAGCTCTGAGCTACAGTGGTCCTTCAAAACTGTTCCACGTTGAGCTGAGATAGCCAGCCCTTTACATTCTACTAGGTCTCGGTCATTGTATGTGGCAGAATGTGACTTGGGCTAGATAAGTCTTTACAGTTGAGGCAACCCTTGAAAAAGCAAAAAGTTTATCAACAATGCTCTCAGCCTTTCAACAAGAGCAACAAGTCTTTCACTGAAATGGAATATGGGTGGAATATCACAATCATTATATGCCTTCTGGGTTTTATGACTACATCATTTTTTTCTTTTATTCTTTTTTTTCCCTACTCTACTTTTTTAAACCTTTGAATATTCTCATTTTTTTTACTTGTTTATCAGTTTCAAATGAGATAATCAGTGTGATTTCACACCCTCATAATTTTTCTTCCCCTTTCCCTCCTATATATTATTAATTATATTACTTATGGATTTTCAGGGTTGATTCCATTTACATTACATTCTGCTTTACTCTTAGTCTTGTTATTAAATAAATTGAATTGAATATCACAAATCATTTTGCTATAATTTCTCAATTCACCTCATGTTCAACTGAAGATTTTTTTTTTCTTTTTTTTTGACATCTTTATTGGGATATAATTGCTTTACAATGGTGTGTTAGCTTCTGCCTTAAAACAAAGTGAATCAGCTATACATATACATATGTTCCCATATCTCCTCCCTCTTGTGTCTCCCTCCCTCCCACCCTCCCTATCCCACCCCTCCAGGCGGTGACAAAGCACCGAGCTGATCTCCTTGTGCTATGCGGCTGCTTCCCACTAGCTATCTACCTTACGTTTGGTAGTGTATATATGTCCATGCCACTCTCTCGTTTTGTCACAGCTCACCCTTCCCCCTCCCCATATCCTCCAATCCGTTCTCTAGTAGGTCTGTGTCTTTATTCCTGTCTTACCCCTAGGTTCTTCATGACATTTGTTTTTTCTTAAATTCCATATATATGTGTTAGCATACGGTATTTGTCTTTCTCTTTCTGACTTACTTCACTCTGTATGACAGACTCTAGATCTATCCACCTCATTACAAATAGCTCAATTTCGTTTCTTTTTACGGCTGAGTAATATTCCATTGTATATATGTGCCACATCTTCTTTATCCATTCATCCGATGATGGGCATTTAGGTTGTTTCCATCTCTGGGCTATTGTAAATACAGCTGCAATGAACATTTTGGTACATGACTCTTTTTGAATTATGGTTTTCTCAGGGTATATGCCCAGTAGTGGGATTGCTGGGTCGTATGGTAGTTCTATTTGTAGTTTTTTAAGGAACCTCCATACTGTTCTCCATAGTGGCTGTACCAATTCACATTCCCACTAGCAGTGCAAGAGTTCAACTGAAGATTTTTAATTGTTAATTTCTTTAGGAAGGGCTTACAGAACATGTGATTTGATTTATTTTTTTGTTTGTTCAAATGTATTTTCTGCTTTCTTTATTTTAAAAACATATTCTATTAGTCAGTTTTTGCTACAGCAGTAGGCAACTCCAAGATTTCAGCTGCACATTTGCTGGGTTCTACTGGCTTGGACTGGTTCAGTAAGGCTTTATGACCTTTTCATTGGGGGGCCTAGGTTGAAGGAAAGGCTACTGCCTGGGTCCTGCTGTTTTCATGGCAGGGGAGAGGAGCACAAAAAGAACTAATGAAAACATGGAATTTCTCGTAAAATCTCTAGACTGGCATGTTGACGTTTTTGTTCACATTCTGTTGGCTACATCAGATCATATGGCAAAAGCCCATGTGGCAGAAAGCCAAATGGCAGAGGGGCATATTGGAGAGGAGTGAGTCAGTGGCTTTGACAATACTGCTTTCTAACAAGTACATTCCTTGGTAACTGTAATTGAGTTCTCTCTCTTTTGCTTACAAAATACACTTACTCCTCCCCAACAAAGGTACCAGATTCTTCATTTATATATATGTGGCCTTAGGCTTGAAACCCAGGGTCTTGTGATGGACTATTCTTCATCAGGACCAGATGTAGATTCCCTTTATTTGGAGGCCTGTAAATGAAATAGAGACAAATAGCATACAATGGTGAAAACAGCATATGGTAATTGTAGCAAGTACTCCTGTTTGGAAAGGAAAATAGTAGAACCATATGGCAGTTACTGGTTAATAGCAATTCTGAAATATAGGCAAATATTCCAAGATTCTCCTTTTTAGAAAGAGGGAATGTCCTTTGATTAGGCTCTAGTTCTGCTCCTGATAGAAACTTTTAAGTTCCTTTTTATCTATTCCTCCTAGATATGCGCCCTGGTAAATCTTTTCTTTTTCATTATCCTTGCTCACATCTGAAGAGTTCCTGCTTTCTGTCCATAAAAAATTGTATATCCAAGGGTATTTTTTGGTTCTTTAACCATTAGAGTCTCTTTTAATCCACGTTTCAGATTATTTCCAAAATATATTACCACGTCTTCTTTTTTTAATTTCTATTCAGTTGAACTCAGATCTAAGTGTAAGTGGCCATACCCATAAAATATGCATCTTTTTCTTTGGACTTAATTTTAACTACCTGCATTTATCAAATTTCTATGTGGTAACCCTTTGCCTCCTTTCTCTGAGTCATTTTGTTCACCTGAAAGAATTACTTGAGAGTCACATTAATCCAAGCAAGAAGAAAATATGCACTGTTCCTTTGCATTTTGATGTTAAAAGTTGTTTTTCTTCTTTTGAAACTTTGTTATTTTCTCTGAAATACGATACTTTTATTTGGACATGTCTCAATGTTGACTTTTCCATATTCATTTTGTTCCAGTGTAGAATCTTCTCTTAATATTTGTGGAGTCTCAGGCAAGAATAAAAATGGTGCCCCACATGCCAAAATTCTACATCTTGAAACATAATGGATCCTGTTAACATGTGTGTTAAATAAATTATGTTCTATCATCCTACTTTGAAAAGATAATCATGACCAAAAAACAAACAATCACTCTAGCTTCAAAGCTGACAACGTATCAAAACCACTGAATGCAATCGTTAGCGAGTGTATTGGGGGTTATTGCTTTTGGTAAGACATTGTTGAGTGATACACAATTTAAATAAAAATATAATTTCTAAATTACTAAATATTGCATATAATTATTTATGCTTTGATTTTAGGAAAAATCAGAACTATGTTATAATTGACATCTTCACAAAATGTGTTTTATTTGTAAATTTTCAATACTGATTAAATGTATTTAATAATTATTTTATTATTATGTCAATTTGAAGAAGCCATTGCCTACTGAGGCATAAGCCCTTGAAATTGTCCATAAAAGCCTGAAAGCAAAATTTAGATTCATAATTAAATTATGTACTTAATATATAATATTCAAATATTATAATGGTGTCACAATAAATTATCATTTTGCATAAAATATTACAAACTACATAAAGTGATCATATAAGTTGCTATCAGATATATGGTGATTTTTCACCATGTCTTAAAATATCTGGATCAATATAGTGTTTCAAAAATTCCTCTTTGTCGCGGGGCTTCCCTGGTGGCGCAGTGGTTGGGAGTCCGCCTGCCGCTGCAGGGGACGCGGGTTCGTGCCCTGGTCCGGGAAGATCCCACATGCCGCGGAGCGGCTGGGCCCGTGAGCCATGGCCGCTGAGCTTGCGCGTCCGGAGCCAGTGCTCCGCAATGGGAGAGGCCACAACAGTGAGAGGCCCGCGTACCACACACACACACACACACACAAAAAAAAATTCCTCTTTGTATGAATTTTATGTTTTTGGAAAACACTTTCTTGCCATATCTTTTGGAACATTTCCATTTCCAGTCACACTCTTTTTTATTCTGATTCTATTTGTCCTATTCTGAGTTTCTAACAATGTTAATGCTAACAGTTCATTGCCTCCAATTTCTCATCATTTCTGGGATAATGTATTTATTTTCCTTCTCCTACTTCACTAGGCTTTGCTAGCTCTGGCTGCGTTATTTTTACTGTCTTGCCATTGTTTCACAGATTTCCCTGCCTACTTTCTTTGTTTTTCTTTTTTGGCTGCACCACACAGCATGTGGGAGCTTAGTTCCCTGACAAGGGATTGAACCCATGACCCCTGCATTGAGAGCACAGAGCCTTAACCACTGGACCACCAGGGAAGTTCCCTGCCTACTTTTTGCTATTGATTTAAAGAGGTAATCCATTCACTGAGCTATCTTTTAATTCTTGGCAATATATTTCAGTAAAATTTTCAACAGCTCCATAAAATATATTTTTCTGAGAGTATTCTTTTTTTATTTTTTTCTCATTTCTGTCTTATTTGTTTCTTCTAGTATGTTTTTATATTTTTTACAGTAGTTCCTTTTTTTCCCTGTTATCGATGTTTTGAGTTCTTCTTTGCAAGCTCTTTTCAAGACTTATACAGGAGATGAGCCATGGACATGTACTATCAGGAATTCTTCTGGCTTGTACCTAGGGGGGTGTGTGTGTATGAGAGAGAAGAAGAAAGAGAGACAGACAGATGAGAGATAGATAGCAGGAAGAACTAGATTTGATGTGGTTTCTAATTTTGCCCAAGGAGATACTGAACATCTTTCAAATATAAATAAATAAAATCTGTAAATGGAAGAATGTGCACTCCTGCCAATATATTGATGGAAATCCAGAGTTGCTTCAAATACAAATTTAAAGTGATCAGTGATTTCAATTTCTCCATGAGGGCCCTAGATTTATAGTCTAGGTATGTTGGAAGTATAAAACAAAAAAAAACACAAAAAAACCAGGTATCACTCCTCTGTAGCCCTCTCCAGTGGTGGCTCTCTTCTTCCCCCTACTTTGTGTACCATGAGCCCTGGAAGTGGTTTCCTCCTCCTTTTCACTTCCAGACCATTTCTTCTCCCTCCATTCTCAAACAAACCAATGAAAAGAAAACTGCTTTTGTTGATGGCCATCAGACCATAGCAGTTCCTTGTTACAACCATTTGTAAATTTCTCAGTTGTCCTTAAACATTGAAGATTTTAAGATCTTAACACCAGGCTCAATAGGTATCTCTTAGTCAATGCCCCTATCTCCACTCTGGTTACTTAAGCAACCATGCTACAAAATATCCAATTTATTGAGATCTGAAATCTCCTCATCAAGAAACTTTTTCTCCATCTTTCCTCAGCCTCTCACTTCCATGTTTATAGCCTAGAATCTCTTCCAATCTATAACTTTATACTATTGACAAATCTCAATTTTGAGTTTTCTGCATACTAACTACCAACTCCTATCTTTCCTGCTCATTTTTAGCAGCCACCATAATTTACCAGCATCCATTTTTATTATGGCCATTGATCCTGGCACTTTTTACTATGCATCATCTTACTCTTGTCTTGACATCCCTCCATATATAGCTCAGATTCCCTGTGACCAAGAAGGCCTTAATGTTTCCCTTAGCTTGATGACATTTTAGACAGTTTTCTTTCTAAAGATAGACCTCTAACTTCCTTTTTCTTAGAGAATTTGCTTTAGAACACTTGCAATTTTAAATTCTTTCTCTACTCTTTTGAGATGTAAATCAGCCTCTTGCCAGTTTTACAACCTAGGAACGTCTTTCTCAAGGACCTGGGAGCCATCCCTTTAAAATAGAATCATTAAGAAAGATAGCACCCCCTAGACTGATAGTTAGGCCAAATATCAAGAGGGAGAGCATTAGCTAGCTGAGTTGACAAAGAACATTGTTTTTGTTTTTGTTTTTGAGATGATGAGCCCATATAAAAAGTTAAATAATAGAAAGCAAAGTGCTGTTAAATATGAGATTATAATTCTAATCTTCATGGCACTGTTCCCCCCCCCCCCCATACGCTGGCCTCTCACTGCTGTGGCCCCTCCCCTAGCGCAGCACAGGCTCCGGACGCGCAGGCCCAGCGGCCATGGCTCACGGGCCCAGCCGCTCCGCGGCCTGTGGGATCTTCCCGGACCGGGGCACGAACCCGTGTCCACTGCATCGGCAGGGGAACGCTCAACCACTGCGCCACCAGGGAAGCCCCCATGACACTGTTTGATTGTAACACTCATAATATAAAATAAAGCCATAATAAAGAATTACCAAAAAAAAAAAAAAAGGAGAAGCACCTCTATCTCAGAGTCTCTGTGGGAGGGTAGGAGCCTAAAGTCTTCCATAAGCATTAATTAGCAAACACAGATGGCCTAATCCCATTGACCAACCCACCAAAGAGTTTTCTCTTCCCATTGCTTCTTCCTCATCTCCCAGTCTGTCTTGAATCCACTCCTACTAGACTCTCTACCTTTCCAAGGAAACCATTCATGCCAATGTTATCCATGATCTACTTGTTGCCAAAGCTTTAATTCAAATAACTTCTTTTCATCCCACTTGCTCTCTCAATTAACTCAAAATTACTTCCTTCTTTTTAAAATACTTTTTTCACTTATCTCTGTAACACCATATTTCTGGCTAATCTACGTTTTGACTACCTTTTCCAAGTTGCCTTTGCTAGTGTCCTATCCTTTACTCGATCCCTACATATCCTAGTTCCCTCAGGATATTGCCTCAGGCTCTATCCTCTTTCCTATGTATTCTCATTCATTAAAAAATATCCTCTACTCCCCATTATTTAAATATTATCAGAGGTCTATTGTGTCTCTGTATTTCTAGGCTAACCCTGTCCTTGAGCTTCCAACTGTCTGTTTAACATCTCTACTTTCATAAAAAATAAATTGTTGGGCTTCCCTGGTGGCGCAGTGGTTGAGAGTCCGCCTGCTGATGCAGGGGACGTGGGTTCGTGCCCCGGTCCGGGAAGATCCCACATGCCGCGGAGCGGCTGGGCCCGTGAGCCATGGCCGCTGAGCCTGCACGTCCGGAGTCTGTGCTCCGCAACGGGAGAGGCCACAACAGTGAGAGGCCCGCGTACCGCAAAAAAAAAAAAAAAAAAAATTGTTTTTATACTGAAGGAAAATTATTTTGACTTTACTGACTACACCAAAAAGTTAATGGAGGTATATCTAAGTGAGGTAAAGCAAGACATATATCTATTATTAGAAAATTAAGTAAAATATTTCATAAACCGCTGTTCAGCATTATAGATACCTATCTTTAGGGTGTAAAAATTGTTAGGACCATCTTCTCCAAAGCAGGTTAATGCTAATTACGTATTATATAAAAGTATATAAGCTTTATAGTTTTGATATAAATCAGAGGCTCACATGCTTAAGAAATAACACACTATAAAAGCCCAAGGTTTAATGGTCTGTAGCTCCTCTGAAACTTCGAGAGGTTGGACAAGTAATGGTTTTCATACGATTTTCCATGGGGTTCATCAGGTCTTTGACGATATCTCAGGAATTAAGTAGGGGAAGAAGGGGAGCTCTGTAGGCTCTATCTCCTGCATTCTCTTCAACCGGAGTGTCTTTCGTCTGCTTTACAAATTAAGGGTCCCTGTAGATTTCAGTTAGACAACATTTAGGACTATATTATATTTTATGGTGTTTGCACTTTAAAAACAGATAATCCTATACAACAGGGGTCCCCAACCCTGTCCGTGGACAGGTACCGGTCTGCAGCCTGGTAGGAACTGGGCTGCACAGCAGGAGGTGAGTGGCCAAGGAGCAAGTGAAGCTTCATCTGCCACTCCCCATTGCTCCCCATCACTTGCATCACCACCTGAACAAAACCTACCCCCACCCCACTCCCCCACCCTCCCACACCCCGGTCCGTGGAAAAATTGTCTTCCATGAAACTGGTCCCTGGTGCCAAAAAGATTGGGGACCTCTGCTTTACAAGGCATTTTAATCCTAATGGCGTATTATGTAACATTATTGAACTGTAAATGTTGACTCAGTACTTAAAATAACAAATATGCTGTCAATTCTCAGTGAAAATCAGTATTTGGAGTATAATGGAAAGAGCACCAGGACCAGGAGATAGGTTTTCAGTCATTTCCTTTTACTGATTAACTGTATGAACATAACTCATTCTGCCTTGCAAGGCTCTTGTGGCATTAATTAAATCCATTTAAGAGTCTGGCCTTATAAGTCTAGTGAGTGTTTGGTGAAGAGCTCAAGGCATACTTGTTCATTTTGAATTCAAAAGGAGTATATTTGATAGAAAGCAATCTCAGTTCTATTACTTATTCATTAATTTATCACATCTTTTTAAGTACATTGTCAATACATGTCAGTTTTGTGTATATTGGGGGAACATTAACAGTAAAATAAATATGATCCCTGCCCTCAAAAAGATTATACTCTGGAGGAACAGACAGACACTAATCAAATACTTTACACAATAAGTGTGTATGTGTTTGTATGTGTGTGCGTGTAAAATTTGGTAAGCACTAAGTAAGCATTACCAGGTAACATGACATTGTATAGCTCAAAGCTGCACAGGAAAGTAGAAGAACGTTCAACAATTGGAAAGTTGAATCACTAATAAAAGAAAATAGTTGTAAATCATTATAAATTAGTAAAAAGGCTAAACCCATGATTATTTTAAAATAAAAGCTGCCTTTATACTTAAAGTACAAGCAATAAAAGTGTTGCTTCATGAAAACCTCTAGGGGAAGTTATTTTAATGACTATATCATGATAAATTATAATTGGGCTTTCTACCGTTGCTTGTACTATGTGCCTTTGAAGTGCTCACATTGCTGGAGGGTATATTTCTTACATTCTTAATTATTCCTACGAAAGTTTTCTTCCTTATTAATTTGGCCTCTCTATGAAATAAGAATGTGCTAAGTCAATTTCAGCTTAGCTCCTTTGCAAAGGATCACTGAAATTTCAAAAACACTGAGACTTTACTATAACTAAAAGTTATAAACATTAATGCTTACATTTAAATATTAAGCAGATAAAAAAATATACAAGTAATGGAATACAAAATAAAGTAAGACTTTACGTTGGTGTTGGGATGTTTGAAGCTTAAATATTTCTAGAGGCAAAATTCTAGTACTGTAAAAATTATCCTATTATCATGTAAAGTCAAACTTCTAGATTTTTCAAATTGAAGTAGAAAGATGACAAATTTCTATATTAAAATTAAATAAACAAAATATGTTCTCACAAGATAATATTCCTCCTTTTCTGTTGCCTTCATCCAAATTCTAACTTTAAACAGTGAAACTATTCTTTTTAATACTGCTTTTCTACTAACACAGTATTTCAAACAATTATCTAAAACAAAAGCAATTAACCAAATTATTTTACTGACAAGAAATAAGGATAGGAAGAATGTCTTCTACACATGCACCTCATCTTCCTTTCCTCATTTTATTTTATTTTTTTAATTATTTATCTATTTTATACACATTAGTGTATATATGTCAATCCCAATCTCCCAATTCATCCCACCACCACCACCACCCCGCTTTTCCCCCTTAGTGTCCAAACCTTTGTTCTCTATATCTGTGTGTCTATTTCTGCCTTGCAAACCGGTCCATCTGTAACATTTTTCTAGATTCCACATATTTGGGTTAATATATGATATTTGTTTTTCTCTTTCTGACTTAACTTCACTCTGTATGACAATCTCTAGGTCCATTCGTGTCTCTACAAATGACCCAATTTTGTTCCTTTTTATGGCTAAGTCATATTCCATTGTATATACATACAACATCTTCTTTGTCTGTTCATCTGTTGATGGGCATGTAGGTTGCTTCCATAACTGGCTATTGTAAATAGTACTGCAATGAATATTGGGGTGCATATGTCTTTTTGAATTATGATTTTCTCTGGGTATATGCCCAGGAGTGGTATTGCTGGGTCGTATGGTAGTTCTACTGTTAGTTTTTTAAGGAACCTCCATACTCTTCTCCATAGTGGCTGTATCAATTTACATTCCCACCAACAATGCAAGAGGGTTCCCTTTTCTCCACACCCGCTCCATCATTTGTTGTGTGTAGATTTTCTGATGATGGCCATTCTCACTGGTGTGAGGTGATATCTCATTATAGTTTTGATTTGCATTTCTCTAATAATTAGTGATATTGAGCAACTTTTCATGTGACTCTTGGCCATCTGTATATCTTCTTTGGAGAAATGTCTATTTAGGTCTTCTGCCCATATTTTGATTGGGTTGTCTGTTTTTTTAATATTGAGGTGCATGAGCTGTTTATATAGTTTGGAGATTAATCCTTTGTTGATTCATTTGCAAATATTTTCTCCCCTTCTGAGGGTTGTCTTTTCATCTTGTTTATAGTTTCCTTTGCTGTGCAATAGCTTTTAATCTTCATTAGGTCCCATTTGTTTATTTTTATTTCCATTTCTCTAGGAGTTGGGTCAAAAAAGATCTGCCTGTGATTTATGTCAAAGAGTGTTCTTCCTATGTGTTCCTCTGACAATTTTATAAGGTCTGGCCTTACATTTAGGTCTTTAATCCTTTTTATTTTTTGTGTATGGTGTTATGGAGTGTTCTAATTTCATTCTTTTACATGCAGCTGTCCAGTTTTCCCAGCACGACTTATTGAAGAGGCTGTCTTTTCTCCACTGTATATCCTTGTCTCCTTTAACAAAAATAAGGTGACCATATGTGTGTAGGTTTATCTCTGGGCTTTCTATCCTGTTCCATTGATCTATATTTCTGTTTTTGTGCCAGTACCATGCTGTCTTGATTACTGTAGCTTTGTAGTATAGTCTGATGTCAGGGAGCCTCATTCCTCCAGCTCCATTTTTCATTCTCAAGATTGCTTTGGCCATTCGGGGTCTTTTGTATCTCCATACAAACTTTAAGATTTTTTGTTCTAGTTCTGTAAAAGATGTCATTGGTAATCTGATAGGGATTGTATTGAATCTGTAGATTGCTTTGGGTAGTATAGTCATTTTCACAATATTGATTCTTCCAATTCCAGAACATGGTATATCTCTCCATCTATGTGTGCCATCTTTGATTTCTTTCATCAGTGTCTTACAGTTTTCTGAGTACAGGTCTTTTACCTCCTTAGGTAGGTTTATTCCTAGCTATTTTATTCTTTTTGTTGCAGTGGTAAATGGGAGTGTCTCCTTAATTTCTCTTTCTGATCTTTCATTGTTAGTGTATAGGAATGAAAGAGATTTCTATGCCTAATTTTTTTTTTTTTTTTGCAGTATGTGGACCTCTCACTGCTGTGGCCTCTCTCGTTGTGGAGCACAGGCTCTGGACGCACAGGCTCAGCGGCCATGGCTCACGGGCCCAGCCGCTCCACGGCATGTGGGATCTTCCCAGACTGGGGCACGAACCCGTGTCCCCTGCATCGGCAGGTGGACTCTCAACCACTGCGCCACCAGGGAAGCCCTGTGCCTTAATTTTGTATCCTGCAGCTTTACCAAATTCATTGATTAGCTCTAGTAGTTTTCTGGTGGCATCTGTAGGATTATCTATTTATAGTAACATGTCATCTGCAAACAGTGACAGATTTATTTCCTCTTTTCTAATTTCTATTCCTTTTATTTCTTTTTCTTCTCTGATTGCCGTGGCTAGGACTTCCAAAACCCTGTTGAATAAGAGTGGTGAGAGTGGACATCCTTGTCTTGTTCCTGATATTAGAGGAAATGCTTTCAGTTTCTCACCATTGAGAATGATGTTTGCTGTGGGTTTGTCATATATGGCCTTTATTATGTTGAGGTAGGTTTCCTCCATGCCCACCTTCTTGAGAGTTTTTATCATAAATGGGTGTTGAATTTTGTCAAATTTGTCATTCTTTTTCTGCATCTATTGAGATGCTCATATGGTTTTTATTCTTCAATTTGTTAATATGGTGTATCACATTGATTTGCGTATGTTGAAGAATCCTTGTATTCCTGGGATAAATCCCACTTGATCATGGTGTATGATCCTTTTATTGCGTTGTTGGGTTCTGTTTGCTAGTATTTTGTTGAGGATTTTTGTGTCTATATTCATCAGTGACATTGGCCTATAATTTTCTTTTTTTGTAGTATCTTTGTCTGGTTTTGTTATCAGGGTGAAGGTGGCCTTGTAGAATGAGTTGGGAGTGTTCCTTCCTCTGCAATTTTCTGGAAGAGTTTGAGAAAGATGGGTGTTATCCCTTCTCTAAATGTTTGATAGAATGCACCTGTGAAGCCATCTGGTCCTAGACTTTAGTTTGTTGAAAGATTTTTAATCACAGTTTCAATTTTGTTACTTGTGATTTGTCTGTTCATATTTTCTATTCTTCCTGGTTCAATCTTGGAAGGTTATACCTTTCCAAGAATTTGTCCATTTCTTCGTGGTTGTCCATTTTATTGGCATAGAGTTGCTTGTAGTAGTCTCTTATGATACTTTGTATATCTGTGGTGTCCATTGTAACTTCTCCTTTTTCATTTCTAATTTTATTAATTTGAGTCCTCTCCTTCTTTTTCTTGATGAGTCTAGCTAAAGGTTTATCAGGTTTGTCTTCTCAAAGAACCAGCTTTTAATAATATTGATCTTTGCTACTGTTTTCTTTGTTACTCTTTCATTTATTTCTGCTCTGATCTTTATGATTTCTTTCCTTCTACTACCTTTGGGTTTTTTCTGTTCTTCTTTCTCTAGTTCCTTTAGGTGTAAGGAAATTATAGATTGTTTATTTGAATTTTTTCTAGTTTCTTGAGGTAGGATTGGATTGCTATAAACTTCCCTCTGGAACTGCTTTTGCTGCATCCCATAGGTTTTGGATCATCATGTTTTCATTGTCATTTGTCTCTAGGTATTTTTTGATTTCCTTTTTCATTTCTTCAGGGATCTCTTGGTTATTTAGTAGTGTGTTTTTTAGCTTCCATGTGTTTGTGTTTTTTATGTTCTTTTCCCTGTAAGTTATTTCTAATCTCATACTGTTGTGATCAGAAAAGATGCTTGATATGATTTCAATTTTCTTAAATTTACTGAGGCTTGATTTGTAAACCAAGATGTGATCTATCCCCGAGAATGTTCCATGTGCACTTGAGAAGAAAGTGTAATCTGCTGTTTTCAGATGGAATGTCTTATAAATATCAAATAAGTATATCTGGTCTGTGTGTCATTTAAAGCTTTTGTTTCTTCATTAATTTTCTGTCTGGATCACCTGTCCATTGGTGAATGTGAGCTGTTAAAGTCCCCCCACTATTACTGAGTTACTGTCAATTTCCTATTTTATAGCTGTTAACATTTGCCTTATGTACTGAAGTGCTCCTATGTTGGGTGCATAAATATTTACAATTGTTATATCTTCTTCTTGGATTGATCCCTTGATTATTATGTAGTGTCCTTTTTTGTCTCTTTTAATAGTCTTTATTTTAAAGTCTATTTGGTCTGATATGACAATTGCTACTCCAGCTTTCTTTTGATTTCCATTTGCATGGAATATCTCTTTCCATCCCCTCACTTTCAGTCTGTATGTGTCCCTAGGT
The DNA here is from genome assembly GCF_039906515.1 of Pseudorca crassidens. NCBI lineage: Eukaryota > Metazoa > Chordata > Mammalia > Artiodactyla > Delphinidae > Pseudorca > Pseudorca crassidens. The sequence goes on along the minus strand of NC_090297.1, from coordinate 172,793,553 downwards.
CTGAAGTGGGTCTCTTGTAGACAGCATATATATGGGTCCTTTTTTCGTATCCATTCAGTGAGCCTGTGTCTCTTGGTTGGAGCATTGAATCCATTCACATTTAAGGTAATTATTGTTATGTATGTTCCTATTACCATTTTCTTAATTGCTTTGGGTTTTTGTAGCTCTTTTCTTCTCTTGTGTTTCCCACTTAGAGAACTTCCTTTAGCATTTTTTGTAGAGCTGATTTGGTGGTGCTGAATTCTCTTAGCTTTTTCTTGTGTGTAAAGCTTTTGATTTTTCAGTCGAATCTGAATGAACTCCTTGCTGGTTAGAGTAATCTTGGTTGTAGGATTTTCCCTTTTGTCATTTTAAATATGTCCTGCCACTCCCCTCTGGCTTGCAGAGTTTCTGCTGAAAGATCAGCTGTTAACCTTATGGGAATTCCCTTGTATGTTATTTGTCATTTTTCCCTTGTTGTTTTTAATAATTTTTCTTTGTCTTTAATTTTTGTCTATTTGTTTACTGTGTGTCTTGGCATGTTTCTACCTCGGTTTATCCAGCCTGGGACTCTTTGCACTTCCTGCACTTGGGTGGCTATTTCCTTTCCCATGTTAGGGAATTTTTTGACTATACTTCTTCTTTTACTATAACTCTTCAAATGTTTTCTCAGGTCCTTTCTCTCTCTCTTCTTCTGGGACCTCTATAATGCTAATATTGGTGTGTTTTATGTTGTCCCAGTCATCTCTTAGGCTATCTTTATTTCTTTTCATTCTTTTTTCTTTTTTCTGTTCCATGGCAGTGAATTCCACCATTTTGTCTTCCAGGTCAGGTCACTTATCCGTTCTTCTGCCTCAGTTACTCTGCTACTGATTCCTTCTAGTGTATTTTTCATTTCAGTTATTGTATTGTTCATCTCTGCTTGATTGTTCTTTAATTCTTCTAGGTGTTCTTTAATTCTTCTAGGTTTTTGTTAAACGTTTCTTGCATCTTCTCGATCTTTGCCTTCATTCTATTTCCGAGGTCCAGGATCATCTTCACTGTCATTATTCTGAATTCTTTTTCTGGAAGTTTGTCCATCTCCACTTCATTTAGTTGTTTTTCTGGGGTTTTATCTTGTCCCTTCATCTGGGACATAGTCCTCTTCCATTTCATTTTGTCTATCTTTCTGTAAATGTCCTTTCCCTCATTTTAGATCTTCATACTCTGTAGGGAATTATGAATCAATAAATTGGATTGACTTATGATCAATGAAGTTAAATCTCAAAATGTTGTCACCTTCATTGGAGTATTTTTTAAATTTCTGCTCTTGCTTTATTCCTATTAAAGTATCCGTTATCCACTCCTCCTTAGGTAGCTAGAGCCAAGTTCCAAAGAAAAAATATTTCTGCTTCAAAAATTTTCTACCGGGCTTCCCTGGTGGCGCAGTGGTTGAGAGTCTGCCTGCCAATGCAAGGGACAGAGGTTTGTGCCCTGGTCTGGGAAGATCCCACATGCCGCAGAGCGGCTAGGCCCATGAGCCATGGCCGCTGAGCCTGTGTGTCCGGAGCCTGTGCTCCGCAACGGGAGAGCCCGCAACAGTGAGAGGCCCATGTACCACACACACACACAAAAATTTCTACCTAAAGGCCTTAAGAATTACGTTATAAATATATCTGGGCTACACAATATTTAGAAAGAAAATTTAACTTTGAGATAGTTTGATCAAGGATACATGCATCTTCTCAGTTTAATCTATTATCAGTGGCTAAAAATCCATTTTTTTTTCAGTTGCAATACTTATTCATTACACTGTTAAATGTAAGAAATAGCTAATGATTTTCAACTTTTTAATATTCTCTCGTGGGAGCTTGTATCCTGATAGTGAATTAACGTTTGATCTTGGGAAGTCTCGAATATTCTTTCCCATCTTACTGCCTAAAAATATTAAGTATTACCTTTAATCTTTTAACTTATGAATATATATAGACATAAATATAGATAGATATAAATATATAGATATATTCATCTCTCTCCTCAAGAATTTGAACTTAGAAATCAGCTGGCTTGGTTTGAACCCTGGATCTTCTACATACACTTTATGTATCTTTGTGCAATCTATTTAACCTTTTTGCCTCTGTTTCTTCTTCTGTAAAATGGGGTAATAAAAGTGCCAATATCATAGGGTAAAGATTTAGGAGAGTACCAGTTATAATATCATTGATTATTATTACGAACATCATGAGATCTACTGATTGAGGAGAGAACTAAGAGGGAGAGGAGAGAGTTTAAGATATTTGCTCAGGATTGTAGAGACTGCAAGTCCAGAATCTACAGGGCAGGCCAGTGGGTGGCTGGAGACCCAGGGAAGGGTAACATTTCAAGTCTCAAAGCAGTCTGTTGGCAAAATTCCCATATCATTTTGAGTAGGTTTTACCTTCCAAGTTATCCTCATTGTAGTCCTCTATTCCCCTTCTCATTGCTTCATTGCCAGCAGTTTTACCTGTATGCCCCACCCACCTCACTCCATCCTGGGTCCTTAGTGCGAAAAGTGTCTAGGATCTTCCAGTTATCAAGCCACAATCCAATTCGGAGGCTAATCTTGAATCTGTGTTTCATAATTTGACATGAACACTAGATAGATCCAGACATTGTTTCACTATGCTTCCAAATTCTTTTCACAGGCAAAGGCACCTACCCTACCTCTTAGCTAAATGTAGATAGTCACGGAAAGAGTGATCTGAGGAGCCAGACTTCCTGACCTTCCTATGTCTTCACCCAGAGCCCAACAGTCAGATGGCTCTATTTCTGCTAATTTCTTTGCATTTCTGCTCAATTTCTTGGCTTTGAAAATGTAAATCTTATTTTTAAATTGACTATGTTGCTTTCTTATGTTTTATCTTCCATTAATTTTTATTTGAGTGAAGGAATATACCAGAGCATCAACTTCCTAACCCATTGTGGCTAAAAAACTAGATTTATTTTTTAATGAAAGATATTTTCATTCAGAAGTCAAAAATTGAAAATATTAAGAATATTCTCTGAACTCTCAATTTCATAATGTTAATCTTCATCCTTTGACCTCTCTTTTGTAAGAAATAGATGTGTCACTGTTGCCTCAGTAAACAAAAACATGCTCCATTAATCAGTGCATGGCGGGGAGGATATATTTCAGTTTCTACACACTGACTCAGGTTGAAAAAATGGAGATCACTAGGAGGCGTTTCTTTTTCTTTTTTCTGAAGAAAAGAATTACCATTTTGAGGCTGCTTTAAATAAAACATTATTGACTTTTAAACAAACATGAAGACATGACCGAAATTTTAAGCTTTTTTTTTTTAACATCACTCGTTACTAAAAAATATTATTTTCTGGTTTCTAGGGAATAGAAACTAACTAAAAATCTATTGTTTTTTTAAAAAAAGAGATACTGTATATCTATATTATATAATATAGATATACAGAGAGAGAGAGAGGGAGAAATATAGTTTGGGGGTATTCCCAAGTCTCAATTTCATGCTATAATTTAAAAAAATACGAATCAAGTACAAAGTAATATGTTTGTACTTACCTTCTAATAAGTGTATGTTTATTGTCTCAAGGACAAAATTATCACATCTTTAAATTTTATAGTGTCAATAAATTCCATGAGTTTCTATGCCAATTCAAAAGACCTTATACAACACCTATTGTTATGTTTGACAAAACAGAAATATATTTTTCTTTTACTCCTTAGGAAAAAGTTGGTGAGAATATAAAAGTAGAATATCACGTCTAATTATCCACAAAACTCATTAGATCTTTTGTACTTTCGCTAGCCCTATTGCAATAAAGCTTACTACATAAATCAATCACTTCCAAGTTTTAATTACCTAGATACAGTTATATTCAACATAACAGAGCTAGAATAGAGTAACTATATGTATTTAGAGTACTATATATATCAACAAGTGTTGTCAGTTCTACCCATCCCCCAGCCCTAAACATTTCTCAAATCCATTTATTTCTTTCCAACTCCACTAAAAATCCCTAGTTCATGATGTTGCCACTATGATAAGCTGACCTCACTTCTTCATTTTTGGTCTTCTCCAATCCATTCTCACAAAACAGGTACAGTTTAAGAGTTAAGGGGTATCAGTAGTTAACAAAACAGTGTTTAGTAACTGCAAATTTAGTAACTCATTACCAATTTTTTTTAATGACATTTTCATTTATACATGATATCTAAATCCAGATACATAATTTCTTATACAATAAATTTCTAGAAATATAAAAGAAATTATTTGTTTATGAACCAAAACACAATTTAAAATCAATGGACTTTGGATAATTCATTCTGTGGGGTTCTAAGTACAAATGGTACACACCTGATTTGAAATATACAGAAGAACTGTGAACTACAGCAATCTGGATGGTGAATATTAATTTGATGACACTCTAACATGACTATGAAATTTCCTTAACCCAATATTCATACTTATTACAAAATTCCATAAGAGTTTTTCATAATCTGTAGATGTACAGTTTGGAACACTTTTCAGAAAAAGCAGTTACATATTTTACCATGTTATGATTAATAAAAAGGATTATTTTTAAAAAAACCTTTCTTACAGGATTAAAATGTATTAAAAGAAAGTATATTTGTGATTACTTGTGTACCAATATTTTAGAATTTAAAGTTATCATGGAATTCCATTTTTTTAAAACATCTTTATTGATTGGAGTATAATTGCTTTACAATGCTGTGTTTCTGCTTTATAACAAAGTGAATCTGCTATATGCATATGTATATCCCCATATCTCCTCCTCCTTGTGTCTCCCCACCAAGCACCCTATCCCACTTCTCTAGGTGGACGCAAAGCACCAAGCTGATCTCCCTGTGCTATGCATCTGCTTCCCACTAGCTACCTGTTTTACATTTGGTAGTGTATATATTTCCATGCCACTCTCTCACTTCATCCCAGCTTACCCTTCCCCCTCCCTGTGTCCTCATGTCCATTCTCTACATCTGTGTCTTTACTCCTGTCCTGCCCCTAGGTTCTTCAGAACCATTTCTTTTTTATTTTATTTTTTTAAGATTCAATATATCTGTTAGCATATGGTACTTCTTTTTCTCTTTCTGACTTACTTCACTCTGTATGACAGTCTCCAGGTCCATCTATCTCAATACAAATAAATCAAATTTGTTTTTATGGCTGAGTAATGTTCCATTGTATATATGTGCCACATCTTCTTTATCCATTCATCTGTCGATGGACACTTAGGTTGCTTCCATGTCCTGGCTATTGTAAGTAGAGCTGCAGTGAACACTGTGGTACATGACACTTTTTGAATTATGGTATTCTCAGGGTATATGCCCAGTAGTGGGATTGCTGGGTCATATGGTAGTTCTAGTTTTAGTTTTTTAAGGAACATCCATAGTGTTCTCTATAGTGACTGTATCAATTTACATTCCTACAAACAGCGCAAGAGGTTCCCTTTTCTCCACACCCTCTCCAGCATTTATTGTTTGTAGAATTTTTGATGATGGCCATTCTGACCAGTATGAGGTGATACCTCATTGTAGTTTTGATTTGCATTTCTCTAATGATTAGTGATGTTGAGCATACTTTCATGTGGTTGTTGGCAATCTGTATATCTTCTTTGGAGAAATGTCTATTTAGTCTTCTGCCCATTTTTGGATTGGGTGGTTTGTTTTATTGATATTGAGCTGCATGAGCTGCTTGTACATTTTGGAGATTAATCCTATGTCAGTTGCTTCATTTGCAAATATTTTCTCCCATTCTGAGGGTTGTCTTTTCATGTTGGTTATGGTTTCCTTTGCTGTGCAAAAGCTGTTAAGTTTCATTAGGTCCCATTTGTTTATTTTTGTTTTTATTTCCATTTCTCTAGGAGGTGGGTCAAAAAAGATCTTGCTGTGATTTATGTCATAGAGTGTTCTGCCTATGTTTTCCTCTAAGAGTTTTATAGTCTCTGGCCTTACATTTAGGTCTTTAATCCATTTTGAGTTTATTTTTGTGTATGATGTTAGGGAGTGTTCTAATTTCATTCTTTTACATGCAGCTGTCCAGTTTTCCAGCACCACTTACTGAAGAAGCTGTCTTTTCTCCATTGTATATTCTTGCCTCCTTTATCAAAGATTAGGTGACTATATGTGTGTGGGTTTATTTCTGGGCTTTCTATCCTGTTCCATTGATCTATATTTCTGTTTTTGTGCCAATACCATACTGTCTTGATTACTATAGCTTTGAAGTATAGTCTGAAGTCAGGGAGCCTGATTCCTCCAGTTCCGTTTTTCTTTCTCAAGATTGCTTAGACTATCTGGGGTCTTTTGTGTTTTCATAAAAATTGTGAAATTCTTTGTTCTAGTTCTGTGAAAAATGCCTTTGGTTGTTTGATAGGGATTGTCTTGAATCTGTAGATTGCTTTGGGTAGTATAGTCATTTTCACAATGTTCTTCAAATCCAAGAACATGGTATAGCTCTCCATCTGCTTGTACCATCTTTAATTTCTTTTATCAGTGTCTTATAGTTTTCTGCATACATGTCTTTTTTCTCCTTGGGTAGGTTTATTCCTAGGTATTTTATTTTTTATGTTGCAATGGTAAAAGAGAGTGTTTCCTTAATTTCTCATTCAGATGTTTCATCATTAGTATATAGGAATTAAAGAGATTTCTGCACATTTATTTTGTATCCTGCTACTTCACCAAAGTCATTGATTATCTCTAGTAGTTTTCTGGTAGCATCTTTAGGGTTCTCTATGTATAGTATCATGTCATCTGCAAACAGTGACCGTTTTACTTCTTCTTTTCCGATTTGGATTCCTTTTATTTCTTTTTCCTCTCTGATTGCTGTGGCTAAAACTGCCAAATCTATGTTGAATAATAGTGGTGAGAGTGGGCAACCTTATCTTTTTCCTGATTTTAGAGGAGATGGTTTCAGTGTTCCACCATTGAGAATGATGTCGGCTGTGATTTTGTCATATATGGCCTTTATTATGTTGAGGTAACTTCCCTCTATGCCTACTTTCTGGAGAGTTTTTATCATAAATGGGTGTTGAATTTTGTCAAAAGATTTTTCTATCTCTATTGAGATGATCATATAGTTTTTCCTCTTCAATTTGTTAATATGGTATATCACACTGATTGATTTGCGTATACTGAAGAATCCTCGCATTCCTGGAATAAACCCCACTTGATCATGCTGTATGATCCTTTTAATGTGCTGTTGGATTCTGCTTCTACTATTTCGTTGAGGATATTTGCATCTATGTTCATCAGAGACATTGGCCTATAGTTTTCTTTTTTTGTGACATACTTGTCTGGTTTTGCTATCAGGGGGATGGTGACCTCGTAGAATGAGTTGGGAGTGTTTCTCCCTCTGCAATTTTTTTGAAGAGTTTGTGCAGGATCAGTGTTAGATATTCTCTAAATGTTTGATAGAATTTACCTGTGAGGCCATCTGGTCCTAGACCTTTGTTTGTTGGAAGATTTTTAGTCACAGTTTCAATTACAGTGCTTGTGATTTGTCTGTTTATATTTTCTATTTCTGCCTGATTCAGTCTCGAAGGTTGTGCTTTTCTAAGGATTTGTCCATTTCTTCCAGGTTGTCCATTTTATTGGCATATATTTGCTTGTAGGAATCTCTCATGACCCTTTGTATTTCTGCAGTGTCAGTCGTTACTTCTCCTTTTTCATTTCTAATTCTATTGATTTGAGTCTTCTCCCTCTTTTTCTTGATGAGTCTGGCTAATAGTTTATCAATTTTGTTTATCTTCTCAAAGAACCAGCTTTTAGTTTTATTAATTTTACTATTGTTTCCTTCATTTCTTTTTCATTTATTTCTGATCTGATCTTTATGATTTCTTTCCTTCTGCTAACTTTGGGGGATTTTGTTCTTTCTCTAATTGCTTTAGGTGTAAAGTTAGATTGTTTATTTGAGATGTTTCTTGTTTCTTGAGGTTGGATTTTGTTGCTGTAATCTCCCTCTTAGAACTGCTTTTGCTGCATCCCATAGGTTTTGGGTCATCGTGTTTTCATTGTCATTTGCTCCTAGGTATTTTTTGATTTCCCCTTTGCTGTCTTCAGTGATCTCTTTGTTATTTTGTCGTGTATTGTTTAGCCTCCATGTGTATTTTTTACAGATTTTTCTGTATTTTTTACAGATTTTTTTCCTGTAACTGATATCTAGTCTCATAGCATTGTGTTCAGAAAAGATTCTTGGTATCATTTCAGTTTTCTTAAATTTACAAAGGCTTGATTTGTGACCGGAGATATGATCTATCCTGGAGAATGTTCCATGAGCACTTGAGAAGAAAGTGTATTCTGTTGTTTTTGGATGGAATGTCCTATAAATTACAATTAAGTCCATCTTGTTTAATGTGTCTTTTAAAGCTTGTGTTTCCTTATTTATTTTCATTTTGGATGATCTGTCCATTCGTCAAAGTGGGGTGTTAAAGTCTCCTCCTATTATGGTGTTACTCTCGATTTTCCCTTTTATGGCTGTTAGCCTTTGCCTTATGTATCAAGTTGCTCCTATGTTGGCTCCATAAATATTTACAATTGTTATATCTTCTTGGATTGATCCCTTGATCATTATGTAGTGTCCTTCTTTGTCTCTTGTAATAGTCTTTATTTTAAAGTCTATTTTGTCTGATATAAGAATTGCTGCTCCAGTTCTCTTTTAATTTCCATTTGCATGGAATATCTTTTTCCATCCCCTCACTTTCAGTCTGTATGTGTCCCTAGGTCTGAAGTGGGTCTCTTGTAGACAGCATATATATGGGTGTTGTTTTTGTATCCATTCAGCCAGTCTATGTATTTTGGTTGGAGCATTTAATCCATTTACATTTAAGGTAGTTATTGATATGTATGTTACTATTACCATTTTCTTAATTGTTTTGGGATTGTTATTGTAGGTCTTTTCCTTCTCTTGTGTTTCCTGTCTAGAGAAGTTCCTTTAGCATTTGTTGTAAAGCTGGCTTGGTTGTTCTGAATTTCCTTAACTTTTGCTTGTGTGTAAAGGTTTTCATTTCTCTGTCAAATCTGAATGAGATCCTTGGTGGGTAGAGTCATCTTCTTTGTAGGATTTTCCCTTTCATCACTTAGATATGTTCTGCCACTCCCTTCTGGCTTGCAGAGTTTCTGCTGAAAGATCAGCTGTTAACCTTATGGGGATTCCCTTGTATGTTATTTCTTGCTTTTCCCTTGGTGTTTTTAATATTTTTTCTTTGTATTTAATTTTTGATAATTTGATTAACATGTGTCTTGGTGTGTTTCTCCTTGTATTTCTCCTATATGGGACTCTCTGTGCTTCCTGGACTCAATTGACTATTTCCTTTCCCATATTAGGGAAGTCTTCAACTATAATCTCTTCAAATATTTTCTCAGTCCCTTTGTTTTTCTTTTCTTCTTCTGGGACCCCTATAATTCAAATGTTGGTGCATTTAATGTTGTCCCAGAGGTCTCTGAGACTGTCCTCAGTTCTTTTCATTCTTTTTTCTTCATTCTGCTCTGCAGTAGTTATTTCCACTATTTTGTCTTTCAGGTCACTTATCTGTTCTTCTGCCTCAGTTATTCTGCTACTGATTCCTTCTAGAGAATTTTTAATTTCATTTATTGTGTTGTTCATCGTTGTTTGTTTGCTCTTTAGTTCTTCTAGGCTCTTGTTAAATGTTTCTTGTATTTTCTACATTCTGTTTCTAAGATTTTTGGATCATCTTTACTTCATTATGCTGAATTCTGTTTCAGGTAGACTGCCTATTTCCTCTTCATTTGTTTGGTCTGGTGGGTTTTGACCTTGCTCCTTCATCTGCTGTGTATTTCTCTGTCTTCTCATTTTACTTAACTTACTCTGTTTGGGGTCTGCTTTTCACAGGCTGCAGGTTTGTAGTTCCCATTGTTTTTGGTGTCTGCCCCCCATTAGTCAGGTTGGTTCAGTAGGTTGTGTAGGCTTCCTCTTGGAAGGGACTGGTGCCTGTGTTCTGGTGGATGAGGGTGGATCTTGTGTTTCTGGTGGGCAGGACCACATCTGGTGGTGTGTTTTGGAGTGTCTGTGACCTTATTATGCTTTTAGGCAGCCTCTCTGCTAATGGGTGGGATTGTGTTCCTGTCTTGCTAGTTGTTTGGCATAGGTTGTCCAGCACTGTAGCTTGCTCGTCGTTGATTGGACCTGGGTCTTAGCGTTGAGATGGAGATCTCTGGGAGAGCTTTCATCGTTTGATATTACGTGGAGCTGGGAGGTCTCTGGTGGGGCAATGTCCTGAACTCAGCCCTCCCAGTCAGAGTCTCAGGCCTGATACACTGCCAGAGCACCAAGACCCTGTCATTCACACACCCCAGAAGAAAAGGGAGAAGAAAAAAAGAGAGAGAGAGAGAGAGAGAGGGAGGGAGGGAGGGAGGGAGGGAGGGAAAGAGAGAGAGAGAGAGAAAGAAGGAAAAAGTTATTAAATTAAAAAATAAAACATTATTAAAATAAAAAAATTAAAAAATAATAAAGAAGAGAGCAACCAAACCAAAAAAACAAATCCACAAGTGATAACAAGCGCTAAAACTATCCTAAAAACAACAAATCAAAGAACCGACAGATAGAACCCTAGGACAAATGGTAGAAGCAAACCTATACAGACAAAATCACACAAAGAAGCATATACATACACACTCACAAAAAGAGAAGGGAAAAAAAAAATATATATATATGTATGTATATATATATATATATATATATATGAAGAGAGCAACCAAATCAATAAACAAATCTACCAGTGATAATAAGCTCTAAATACTGAACTAAGATGAACATAAAACTAGAAATAAATTAGACTCAGAAAGCAAACCCCAAGTCTACAGTTGCTCCCAAAGCCCACTGCCTCAGTTTTGGGATGGTTCATTGTCTCTTCAGATATTCTACAGATGCAGGTACATCAAGTTGATTGTGGAGCTTTAATCCGCTGCTCCTCAGGCTGGTGGGAGAGATTTCACTTTCTTTTCTTTGTTGGCACAGCTCCTGGGGTTCAGCTCTGGGTTTGTCCCCGCCTCTGCTTGTAGGTCACCCTCTGGCCTCTGTTTTTCACCCAGACAGGACAGGGTTAAAGGAGCAGCTGATTCGGGGGCTCTGGCTCACTCAGGCCGGCGGGGCGTAGGGTGGGGAGGGAGGGGCACGGAGTGCGGGGCGGGCCTGCGGCGGCAGAGGCCGGCGTGACGTTGCACCAGCCTGAGGGCGCCGTGCATTCTCCCGGGGAAGTTGTCCCTGGATCACTGGACCCTGGCAGTGGCGGGCTGCACAGGCTCCCCGGAGGGGAGGTGTGGAGAGTGACCTGTGCTCGCCCACAGGCCTCTTGGTGGCAGCAGCAGCAGCCTTAGCGTCTCATGCCCGTCTCTGGGGTCCGCGCTGATAGTCGTGGTTCTCGCCTGTCTCTGGTGCTCGTTTAGATGGTGCTCTGGATCCCCTCTCCTCGCGCACCAGGAAACAATGGTCTGTTGCCTTTTCGACAGCTCCAGACGTTTTCCCGGACTCCCTCCCGGCTAGCTGTGGCGCACTAACCCCCCTCAGGCTGTGGTCACGCAGCCAACCCCAGTCCTCTCCCTGGGATCTGACCTCCGAAGCCCGAGCCTCAGCTCTGAGCCCCCACCCGCCCTGGCGGGTGAGCAGACAAGCCTCTCGGGCTGGTGAGTGCTGGTCGGCACCGATCCTCTGTGCGGGAATCTCTCCGTTTTGCCCTCTGCACCCCTGTTGCTGTGCTCTTCTTTGTGGCTCCGAAGCTAACCCCCCCGCCACACCCTGTCTCCACCAGTGAAGGGGCTTCCTAGTGTGTTGAAACTTTTCCTCCTTCACAGCTCCCTCCCTGAGGGTCAGGTCCCGTCCCTATTTTTTTGTCTCTGTTTTTTCTTTTCCCTACCCAGGTACGTGGGGAGTTCCTTGCCTTTTGGGAGGTCTGAGGTCTTCTGCCAACGTTCAGTAGGTGTTCTGTAGGAGTTGTTCCACATATAGATGTATTTCTGTTGTATTTGTGGGGAGCAAGGTGATCTCCACATCTTACTCCTCTGCCATCTTGAAGGTCCCCTTGGAATTCCGTTTTTAAAACAGTATTTAAAACAGCTTTTCATTTATGCAGTAGAAATTTGGAATTTTGTCTTCAATATGAGATTATGCTGCTGATTTCACACTGTGACAGGATTTTCTTTTGAAGAAACTGCTGATTCCAGAAGGAGTGTTCAAAAGCAAAGAATCTTTTCTCTTCTAGGGACAAGAAAACTGAACTTTCTCAGTAAGAAGTGGCCCCATAATTTCCATCACCCTCCACCCTTACTCCTCCCCTTCTTGTAAAGACTGGTGTAGTTAATCTGTTTACGTGGTATTTGAGAAGCCATATATGGAGTTGTTTCATCTATATTCACTTGTCTCCTCTTCAATGTGTAAGAAACTTCTAAAATTTAATAAGGTCAAAATGAAGATCTTGACTCTTCTCCCCCAACCTGATCTTCTCACAGTAAAACTCCCTATCCTTCACCCAGTTTTTCAATATAGACTCAGCATTAGTGCCTCTTTTTCATCAACCGATTATACGTCATCATTGTTGTCAGTTCTGAAGCCGAATCTGGCCTCGGTACCCTGACACCAAGTTAAATCTCAAAGACAGAGTTTTGCGTGAAGTTGAAAAGAATACCTTTATTGTTTTGCCAGGCAAAGGGGGCCACGATGGGCTAATGCCCTCAAAACTCTTTGTCCCGTCCTGGAGGGAGTAGCGAGTTTTACAGTAATATTTCAAAGAGGAGGGTGTGATCAGCTCGTGGACATTCTTCTGATTGGTTGGTGCTGAGGTAAGTGGCAGTCAGCACCATCAACCTTCTGGTTCCAACCAGGTCTGGGGTCTATGTGCTTGTGGGCAGCATACAGTTAACTTCTCCCACTTGGTGGGGGTTTCAGTATCTTCAAAACAGCTGAAAGATATTGTTATGTGTATCCCTTGAGGGGGAACAAGGACCCTACCCCAAGGCTGCAGTATTGTTTCTTGACTGTTCCTCACTTGTCTCTGCACCCTCTCCGTTTTCTAATTAGCAACTGTTTGAACCTGCAAGTTGGAACGCAGGGAAGTTCATGGTGGCTGAATAAGGCCTATTTAATCAAGAAATAGGGACACAGAAAGACTTCTGTGCCCAGGAATTCCATGGGGTCCTGCTTGGTTTCACTTGTACCCATCCCCCAGGCCCAAACATTTCTCAAATCTATTTATTTCTTTCCAAGTCCACTAACAGCCCCTAGTTCATGATGTTACCAGTATAATAAGTTGGCCTCACGTCTTCATTTTTGGTCTTCTACAGTCCATTCTCACAAAAGCAATTCAGATTACTGCACTTTTCTGCTTAAATCTCTCGATGACTTCTTAGCACTTTTAAAATAAAATCCAGGGCTTCCCTGGTGGCGCAGTGGTTGAGAGTCCGCCTGCCGATGCAGGGGACACGGGTTTGTGCCCCGGTCCAGGAAGATCCCACATGCCGCGGAGCCGCTGGGCCCGTGAGCCATGGCCGCTGAGCCTGTGCGTCCGGAGCCTGTGCTCCGCAACGGGAGGGGCCACAACAGTGAGAGGCCCGCGTACCGCAAAAAATAAAGAAAAAATAAAAATAAAATAAAATCCAAACTTCTTACAAAGACCACAAGTCCTTGAATGCTCTAGTTGCTTTGCAGTCTTCCACCTTCACTCTCCTTAAGCAGGAGAAAGCCTTCTGTTCTTGGAACACTGTGTTTCTAATGCTACTTCTGGGCACGTGAATATCCTGATCCCTTTCCCTGGAATGTTCTTTCCTCTGCTGTTTGCTTGGATGGCTCCTTCTAATCCTTCAGGTCCCAACTCAAATGTCACCTCTTCAGAGAAACCTTCCCTGATTTTCTTATATAAAGAAGCTCTCCCTGTTTTCTCTCTTCTTACAACCCTGTTTGTTTTTTTGATAGCATTCAACACAATCTGAAATCAGTCCAACTCTCTGTTTCTTGTTTATAGTCTTAATCTCATTTAGAGTACAAATTTCATGAGTGAAAATATTAATTTATGTTATTCACCATTGAATTCTGGGAGGTGATACAGTATCACCATGTAGTATGGGCCCAATGAATATTTGCTGCTTGTTTGAATTTGGGGGCTGCATAGCATAAATGCTAATACGATATACAGCTTAGAATCACAGTGACCTCATTTCAGGTCCCCCATTATTTGCTTTTTTGCCTTTTGTCCTTGGGAAACCCACTTAGTTAATTTGAACCCAATTCCTCCTGATTACATATGTTAAAATAATGATCATAAACATTTATTGAATATTTGACATGTGTAAAACATTCTGACAGATATTTGAAGGGATCGATTATTTTAACTGTTATGATAATCCTGAGGTAAACATTATTAACATTCCCATTTCTTAGATTGAGAAAACTGAGTCTAACAGAGTTAATTAACTTTCCAAATTCACAGACCCAACAGTCTTGCTTCAGAGACTGTGCTCTGAGGATGCAGTGGGATACTATCTGTAAAGCTATTGTGGTGATTACTGTAGTTATTATTGAGCCAGGAAAGTATGATAAGATTGGAAACTACTTCAGTTACGCTCTTGTAACAATAATTCAAGGTTTTAGTAGCCTTGGAACAGGAGTTCTGGGGCCTTCTCTGTATTTTCCTGCATGCCTGGTATGAATCATTACACCTGATTTACTGATATCAGATTAAGAAAAATTTATTTATTATTATTTTATTTAGTTAGTTATTTTTGGCTGTGTTGGGTCTTCGTTTCTGTGCGAGGGCTTTCTCTAGTTGTGGCGAGCGGGGGCCACTCTTGTTTTTTTTTTTTGTTTTTTTTTAATATGAGAATAACTGTATAAAGAAAGAATCCAGAAGACCCCACTGCTGTCATCTTGCAAAGGATCAAAATTCAGCACCTAGAGGGCCCCACCCACCCTCCATGCTGTGTGTCTGTGTTTCTGTAAAAACAATAACCTGCAATTGGCATATAATTAAACCCATAGGCAGCTTTGAATATGAGATCTAGGCAGAAAAAGTAGCAGCAAAGACAACAGTAGCTGGAATTTGGTAGAAAAGCAAGAGAAGACTTTTTAAAAGCTTCCAGTTCAAGTCAGAATTAAGGTTAAGTTTCAACAGCTTGGGACAGCTATGGATGTTTTGCTGTTCTCTGAAAAAAGAAGAAAATCTATCATAAGTATGTTCATTCGAGAAAAATACTGTGTTTGTTTAGATTTTCTGGCCATGCCCAAGTGACTTTCAATTATGTACACTGTTCAAGGGCAGACTGTATATTGGTTAGGATGTGCTCATAGCTGGTGCATCTCCAAAAAAGGCTTCATGAAGGCTGCCAGCTTCTGACATCTTCGATGGTGACAGCATTATGCAGAGAGGCCCAAATGCCTCCCACGGACCCAGAAGAACCACCCATGCAGCCGTTAAGAACAGGAGCATCTGGTTGAGCATCAGGACGACCCTCCTTCCCGTCACCAGCTCCTGCGAGAGTCACGGCACCTGAGGCCATCGTGTCCAACCTCCCACCTGAAAGCCCCCGCAGGTGGCCAGGAGCGTCACACATCTCAGTCATTAGAAAATTCCTTTCCAACGCAGTGAAGGACCGTCACGCTCACAGGTAACCTAGGTTAGCTCAACTCTTCGATGAGCCTGCCGTGCGGGGGGCAGGGAGCGGGCAGCTATTCTCATGCGTGAGAACATACATCTTTCACGGAGCTGACAGAATTAACTACTCTCTCTGACGTTCAGGGGAGCAGCAGTGTCTGTTCTTACACTGAACAGGCTGTGCAAGCTGCACCAGAGATGGGATGGCACCCTCTGTGCTGTCAGAGCAGAGATTGTCAAAGGAAATTTTGACCAAAGCTCCTAGAAGGTGTGGCCCCCCCCATGCTCCCGGCCGTGGAATCGTGCTAAGGGGCCTGTAAGCAGCGGCAGGAGCACCCCCGTAACAAACGGTCTTTCCCAACTAGTTACAATAACTGCTACTCCAGGATGGGCAGGCTCCTAGATGTGTCTCCTTCAGCATCTGAAAACTAAACCAATTCTCTGACAAGCTTCTGGATGGGACACGTACTCACCACCTATGCCCTTTCAGGGAGATCATATTGAGTTCAAGAGCTTTGTCGAGAAATCTTTTTTCTAAAGCATCATCTCCTTTGGTGTTGCCAATGAAGAATGGAATATTCATCTTGCTTCTATTCTGGGCCTCCACTGGACATCAATTCTAATAGTAGCTTTTCCTTTCTGACCACTTTCCAAAATTATAGCTCTCTTTTTCTGTCTAGCAGCTTTGGATGGTTCCTTCACCGATGGAGAAGTTATCCACTGGTACAACAAGTGGGTTTTTTCTTATATCCAGAACGAGCAGAGTTCTGTTGGTTTCAAGGGCCTTTAGTAAAGCCTTTGCTCCTTCACTGGTGAGGCCACACTGCTGCAGGTCAAGTGTTCTAAGCCACAAATCCTCACTAAGAGATTCTGCCAACGCACTTGCACCCAGGTCACCAATGAGCGTGTTGCAGTTCAGAGTGTTGCGCCTCAAACCAGCCATACAGTCAAGATCAGGTCTCCTGGAACGAAGACTCTCAGCCCAGGTTTCTTCATGCCTTCTGGTAGTCTGATACTTTGTTAACATAGTTAAGTCTCTCTCTCTCACAACTAGCCCACTTAGCTCCAAGTTCCTTAGCGCACCCGACGCACTTACACAGCGTTTAAGAGCTTTACACAACTGGAAGGTCACATCTTTATTTCTTATCGCAGGAACACGACTTCTGTAAACTTTATTTCTGCCAGAACCTGTGTCACCAAGCCATGGCTGGAAGAAGCTCTGGATACAGATCAGGGGCAGAGGGTGCCCAGGAGCGGCGCCCAGTCTACCCCACGGAGGCGGTCGGCATTAACTCCAGCAGGCCCTCCCGCAGGGAAGCGCGCACGGCGGGCAGAGGCACCAAGCCCTGCAGCGCACACAGGTCCTCAGAGCGCGAGGAGAAGTCGGCCGCGCTGTCCGGGCGCAGCTTCACTGAGTGATCATGGCCCCAGCGCGGCCTCGGGGACGCTGGCTGCGGACACGATGCCCAAACCCGCCTGGGGGCCCCGGCTCGCCTCCCGGCCCCTCGGGCGCCCACTGCCCGGCGGCTGCGGCCCCACAGCATGCGCAGAACTGGCCTCGCAGCCAGAAGACATAGGGCCACAGGCCCCAGCTACGCTGGTGCCTCCATGCCGCGTTCCCGTGTCACCACATCGCCGGCTCTTGGCGCCGGCCTCAACCGGGGGCCACCCTTCATCGCGGTGCATGGGCCTCTCACTGTCGTGGCCTCTCTTGTTGCAGAGCACAGGCTCCAGATGCGCAGGCTCAGTAGTTGTGCTCACAGGCCCAGTTGCTCTGCGGCGTGTGGGATCTTCTCAGACCAGGGCTCGAACCCATGTCCCCTGCATCGGCAGGCGGACTCTCAACCACTGCGCCACCAGGGAAGCCCAAGAAAAATTTTTTGACTGTAAACTTTCCCTTAAGTACAATTTTCATATTGTTGTTTTAATTAAATCTTTTGAATTTCAGTAAAACTCACATGATCAGATTTAATTCTCCCAGAATTTTTTGCTTGACATTTTACAAATTGATGTAAGGGCTGTTGTTTAAAAATGCACTTATGGGCTTCCCCGGTGGCGCAGTGGTTGAGAGTCCGCCTGCCGATGCAGGGGACACGGATTCGTGCCCCAGTCCGGGAAGATCCCACATGCCGCGGAGCGACTGGGCCCGTGAGCCATGGCCACTTAGCCTGCGCGTCCGGAGCCTGTGCTCCGCAACGGGAGAGGCCACAACAGTGAGAGGCCCGCGTACCGCAAAAACAAAAACAAAAATAAACAAAAAAAAATGCACTTACAACCATTACATCTTATCAGAGACTACATATTCCCAAGAAAAATGAAGCCATTTAAAATTTAAATTTCAAATAAATATTTCATTTTTTTTGGAAATACTTGTGTGTTTCAAAATACCCAAGCTTAAATTATTGAAATAAAATTGAGCAATTTCCTGTTTACTGTTCCAGATCAAAGGTGTATTTTCTTTTCTTTTCTTTTTTTTTTGCGGTACGTGGGCCTCTCACTGTTGAGGGAAATTAAGATCCCACATGCTGTGTGGTGTGGCCAAAAGATTATGAAAAAGAAAAAGGAAAAAAAATGAAAAGTATTAAAAAAAAAAGTAACCTTCATAAAGTATTTAGCTGGTGTCTCAATATGGAGGGTCAAGAACTATAAACCCAGGTCCTGCTCTGACAGTCTCTTATTGCATTAGCCTCTGAGTTAGAAACTTTTTCCAAGTGTACTATGATAATCTAGTGAGGGCAACAACAGGAACAATGTAAAATAGCCTCAATTTATCAGTGATCCCTCTTTCCCCTTTCTATAACCCCTCCTCCAGGAAGAGTTTTGAAAGATTGCTACAAAGCACAATATTTTATCAACCTTTATATCAACAGCATTCATTACCTATTTCTGCCCAATAAATATTTTTCTTATAATTATAGACCCAGCATGTTACTCAGTAATCTGTACCTAAGGGAATGGTGGTGACAAAATTTGTATGTGTAAACACCTCATGAATGATAGCAATGAAGGAATCCCAGTCCTATCCCTGACTACAACCACTTTAATGTATAGAGCCTGTCTTTTTTTTTTTTTTTTTTTTCCTGTATGTGGGCCTCTCACTGCTGTGGCCTCTCCCGTTGCGGAACACAGGCTCCGGACGTGCAGGCTCAACGGCCATGGTTCACGGGCCCAGCTGCTCCGTGACATGGGGGATCTTCCCGGACCAGGGCACGAACCCGTGTCCCCTGCATCAGCAGGCAGACTCTCAACCACTACGTCACCAGGGAAGCCCAAGCCTGTCTTTTATACAGTGTTAGGTATTTACATGTATTACCTCCTTTCACACTAGCAAAAAAAATTATGAGGTACGTGTTATTTTAAACCCATTTTGCAAATGAGAAAATTGAGGTTTAAATAACAGTAAGTTTACAGTGAGAACCAGGATGATTGCAGATTCTGTCTTATTTCCTTAAAACTGCCCTTAAGTCTTAACAAGTTCTTGTAGTGATTCTCCATCATAAACTGTAATAAATAATGACTATATAGATGATTTTATCTTTCAGTATACCAAGATCATGTAATTATACTCTAGAGTAACATACGATATATAGATAGGTGAATTGAAGCAGATTGGAAGAAATCATGTCAATACTGTAATTCACTATCCTGTGGGGGAAATGCCAGAGCTCCTGGTTGCCTGCCAGATTTATTATAAATATAGCATGCTTTATTTAATCACTATGACATAATATAGAAGCATTCTTTTCTAATTTCAAACAGTTTTATTCTAGTGCATGAATACATTCTCCACCTTGCTGCCCCTGGACTTTAATTGTTTTGCCCTTTATTAACATCATAGTTTTCATTGAGGGCCTGTCATGTGTTAGGCATTATGCTTAGTGTTAAGACCCATGGATGAATGAAATACTGCTTCTGGTTTCAGAGACATCATAGACAAGTAGTGAAAATGACAGATAAACAGGTAGTATTCAATGGAAATGAGTATTAGATCATAGATAACTGTATATGATATCTTCTTCATCCCACACTCCAAGAATCAGGCAAGAAGCAAGAATCAGAGGAGGAGAGGGAGGAGGAAGAAGAGGAGGAGGAGGAGAGGGAGGAGATGGGGAGGAGAGGGGGGCAGGAGGAGGAGGAGGAGGGGGAGGAGGAGGAAGAGGAGGAAGAGGAGGAGGAGAGGGAGGAGATGGGGAGGAGAGGGAGAAGGAGGAGGAAGAGGAAGAGGAGAGGGAGGAGATGGGGAGGAGAGGGAGGAGGAGGAGGAAGAGGAGGAGGGGAGGAGGAGGAGGAAGAGGAAGAGGAGGAGGAGGAGGAAGAGGAGGAAGCGGAGGAGGAGGAGAAGGAGGAGAAGGAGAGGGAGAAGGAGAGGGAGGAGGAGGAGGAGGAGAGGGAGCAAAAGAATGAAAGCAAAGCACTTGCTCAAGTGCAAATCATCCTCCAATGTGTAGGTCAAATTCCACCTTCTCTACAGTATTTTCTCTGACATCTCCACC
Source organism: Pseudorca crassidens (assembly GCF_039906515.1). Classification (NCBI taxonomy): domain Eukaryota; kingdom Metazoa; phylum Chordata; class Mammalia; order Artiodactyla; family Delphinidae; genus Pseudorca; species Pseudorca crassidens. The sequence goes on along the minus strand of NC_090297.1, from coordinate 172,773,481 downwards.
TGAAAATAAACTTTCCCTCTTCTGAGCTTTCATGGTTTTTATTTTGTATTGTTTAGGATATATTTTTGCTGTACATGACTGCATTTCTCTGCTAGACGGGAAAACATAGGTTATATATATTCATCTATTTTCTAGAATAATAGCATAGCTACATTAACTCAATAAATATCCAGGGCCTATATTTTGATTAATGAAGTAACATTATAAATAGGATAAATAGAATAATGGAATGTCTTATAATTTATCGAATCCTAACATTCCTTTAGCTCTCCCTGCCCCCTATAATATTCTTTTTCCATTGTTGAGACTTTCTTTCTTCTCTCAGATATTTCTCCATCCTCCTCTATCATTCACGATGTGTCTGCCTCCTTTTTAAGGCGTTCTATATTTTTCCTTGTGTTATATTGATTTTATACCAATATGGGATATAAAACATTTGCACATAACATGGATCTATACAGTATATTATTAGCTAAATTTACATTCTCATTCTGTGTTTTGTTTGTTTGTTTTTAACCCCCTGGATTGCATTCAAGCAATGTGAAGATGGATGCATCCAGTGAATTGAATGAGGAACATTTTCCTTCCCCTAGAATGATGACACTAATTAAAGTCATAGCTTTTTTACTGATGGCTTTTAAATCATCCTTATGTTTATTTAGAGATTTTCCCTAATGAATAGGAACAAAGGAAATAATTTTCAGATTGTCAAATAACAGTAATGGTTTCAAAGCACTCTGTTTAGTGCTTCCTACATATATTTACCATTTTCTGTGTATACCCATGTACTATTTTACAGTTAAGTGTTTAGAATGGTAGGTTGCCCCCTTCCCCAAATAAAATAAACTAATTTCAGTTTGCCTTCTAACTAGAAACAACTGTTAATAATGTGGAAATTTAATGAACACAAGGCAAGAATCTTTCACCAAAACAATTTCCATTACATCCACATAATATTCTTTAAAAACTACTGCATTTCAGAGTTCTTTGGTAATGGAGGAAACAATTCATCATAATTTCATGCAGTCATGCTGTTTTTCTAAATAGTTTGTGACTGTGACAGTTCAATTTTAATCCAGCTAACTGTTTACATTATATTAATGTGAAAAACCCAAACTACAAATTCGCAAGCTCTTCATGCTGAAATAATGTCTGTCCTTAAATAGCTTATTTCTTGATCCACCAGCAAAGTAATTTTAATCAGTTTATTGCCTACATCAATGTTCATTAGCAGCAGGACAGAGATGGTTTTAGTAAGTACAGCAAACCTTTCTTCAGGCTGTTTTATGCATTGATTCCTGGAACATTCTAAGAATTGAGCAATGAAAATCATGTCACAACGTGGTCAGCCAGGGAGGGAAAGTGAGGACTGAGGCATCTCACCAGGAACAGGAACTATTCTGGACATGAATGTGCAGATCCACCGATGGGAAGCTTCTAGTGTCTGTACTGCCTATTAGGAGGAGCAAAGAGGTGTTACACTCTGTTTGCCTCATCCAACAATTTAGATAAGGAGATACTTATCCTGAAAATAATTTGGATTCTCACAGGTACATTATTTTACTCTTTTAGCATTTTACATTATTTTACACCTTTTAGAAGGTGGGAACACATAAATGAAATACACATGTGTGTGCACACACATGCAGGTGATTCAAATTACTTACCATTCCTTTACTAAAGTTGTCCAATTAATCAGTCTGTCCCCTGACTGGATGGTGGACTTAAGACACAGCTCTCATTTTGCATTGTTTTATCTCTAAACACAAGCTCTGTGCATAACAGAGAGTTGGGGATGAAAATACATTGGTAGATTTGAGATAAACTGAAAGCAAGAAGTCAGAGAGGGAAAATTTCCTTCCCTGGTGTTTAGAGAAATGACGCTCAAGAGCTTAACCAATGTTCTGTGGTCCTTGTCTCCAGGAATGTAGCACCAGCAGTAGACAGAGAGTTAGAATTCTTGAACCCCATCACCCCTGGTTTCTCATAGCATTACTTTTCTCTCCCTTCCTTTATGCTTACTAACTTTGTAGATGCTCTGGGCACCAAATATTTTCTTCATTTAAACATTTTAAAACAAATATGTAATGTCAATCCACTGTAATCTAATAGAAATGTGCATTTATCCAAATCTTAATATAAAAGAGCATCTTTACATATGTTCCTTTAAGTTATAGCATGATAACCTAAGTAGGAGAACAAGGGCTGCATAAATCAAAGGTGGACCTCTTAATGGAAAATTGGGTTCACTTCTTGGTGGGTGTCAAGCCAATAGACACAACCAAGTAAAAGATTGGGAGAAGGAAGGATTTATTATTACTTGCAGCAGGTAAGGAGAGCACCGGGGACCATTCCCAAAGCAGTGTCTCCTGAACAGCAAAATTGGGGAAGGTTTAAGCTAAGGGCACATGCATATTCATGAAGGGGCTTGAATGGAAGAGAATTCAGCATAAATTTGGGGCAAAGGTTGACAGAGTCCAAGCTTCAGTTGATTAAAGTCGGGAGGGTCCACATCTTCATTCTATCCTCCATCTGGGTGGGAGTCTTAGTTCCTGAAGAACTCAAAGATATATTATTATGTGTATCCTTTGAGGAGGAACTAGGACTCTGCTTTATCCCTGCACTATTGTTTGACTACCTTTTCTCTGTTCCTCCATTCTTTTGTTGCCTAAGATCATTCATTGATTACTGAGACCTGTCCAAGAGCAAGCATTGTGGTCAGGCTTAGGCCAAAATGGCTTCTCTTATGTCAAGAGAACCATGCCTGTTCTATTTCTGCAGAGACTCCCTAACCTATCTGCTTACAGACCTTGCCCCCCAAGACCAACATCTTGATTTTGGAGAACTTTATCCTATTCATCAAAACTCTGAGACTGCTTCTGCCTCGGTGCAGGGTTTCAATTATCAGAAAATGTATTGAATCATGTTTGTTGGCCTGCCTGCCACGTAGGAAGTGGTGTGCAAGACCAAATATATAGCTGAATACCTCAGATGTAGGAAAAAGAAATATTTCCCATCATTCAGTTTGCAGGAGCAAAAGTATGGTTAAGCTCAGAACTTAAAGAAGTAGTTTGACTTAAGAACCCAGACAAAAGTTAAAAAGTTGTCATAAAAAAAAAAAAGTTGTCATAAGCACTAAGTCACAATTTTAACACAACACAGCTTGGATTGCATATAAATAGGCTTCTTCTACTCCAGTGGAAAGAATATTGAACAAAGCGTGTTTCAATTGCTCTTGCTGTCCTAAACCACCCAGAAATTTAGTGGCATCACACATTCTTTGTGTTATGCTCACAAATGATGCGTCAGGAATTTGGATAGGATGCAGTAGGAATGGTAGGGATGGTTGTCGTACTTTAAGATGTCTGGGGATTTTGACGGAATGATTCAAGCCTGGGGGGTCACCAGCAGCTTGAGGGCTAGAATCATCTGAATGGACATTCTTTTGCTCACATATGTGGCAACTTGGCTGGAAAGATGAAATGGTGATGCCGAAAACCCGGCCTCTGTGCACTGGTGCCAAATCGAATCTCGGAGACAGAGTTGTGGGTGAAGTAGAAAAGAATGGTTTTATTTCTGTGTCAAGCAAAGGGGGACACTGTGGGCTTGTGCCTCTCAAAACCGTACGTCCCAACCCAGAGGGATTTGGTGAGGAGTTTTGTAGCAATGGTTCAACATACAGCAGGGATGCTGGTAAGGATCAGGGTGTGTGCAGGGCCTGCGCTCCTTTAGTCTGGCCTCAGGTGGTCTTCTGATGAGCTTCTTGGTTATCAAACTGTGACCTTCTCTGGAATGAAGAATGCTAACATCTTCCATTTGTTGGGGGTTTTAGTTCTGTAAAGGAGCTCAAAGATACTGTTCTGTGTATCCCTTGAGGCAAAACCAGGACCTGACCCAAGGCTGCACTAGTGTTTCCTGGCTGCTGCTCCCTTTTCTCTGCATCCCTTCCCTTCCCTGAGTAGCAACTGTTTGAAAGGCTTCCATGCCCAGGAGCCCCACAGGTCCTGCTTGGTTTCAGAAATGCTCCATAAATCTGAGTACTCCATATAAATAAATTTATTTCGAAAGATAAGCTTCAAATCATGGATTGTGATACCAGAAGAACACCATGCATCAAGAATAATAATATGACTTCCAGTGAGGAAATACGGCTTAATAACTTTATGTGCCAAGCGCTGTGTTGCTCATAATGAAGAAAGAGGATGACACAGAAGATCTTACTGTCATCTTGTTTAAAATAAGTAGAGGAAACAAGAATGCACACATACAAATTTAATGCAACAAGGAAACTGGTAAATGCAATGTCTTATGAGAAACATAGTAAAAAAGATACAGAAGTACAAAATAGGTCTAAATTACCTTCAGAAAAAGGAATCAGGGAAGTCTTCCTTAATGGTAGTACTTGACCTGGCATTTGATTTAGCAGTTAAGAATGAGTAATACCGGGCTTCCCTGGTGGCTCAGTGGTTGAGAGTCCACCTGCCGATGCAGGGGACGCGGGTTCGTGCCCCAGTCCGGGAAGATCCCACATGCTGCGGAGCGGCTGGGCCCGTGAGCCATGGCCGCTGAGCCTGCACATCCGGAGACTGCTCCGCAATGGAAGAGGCCACAACAGTGAGAGAGGCCCACGTATCGAAAAAAAACCAAAACAAAACAAAAAAGAGAGAATGAGTAATATCAAGCTTGAGGATTTATTTTTCATCCTGAATGTGATCATTGTTTCCATTTTGTTACACATTATGTTAAGAGGCTTCTTTGTCAGAACAAAATTTATGCATCAGGATGTTTTGTTTTTGATCTATGAGAGGATTCATTGTGTAAGTTACAATTTGCATAACAAACCATCCCAATGTTCATGAATTTAAAAATACCTTTTCTTTACCTTAGTATTCTGTTGATTGGCTGTGTGCTTCTTCTTAGCTGGGCCAGCATGGGCGATAGGCTGAGCTGTCTCTTGTATTCATGGTCAGCTGGTAAGTGGCTGGTGGCTGAATATGCAGGATGGCTTCACTCTATCTAGTGACTGGCAGGCTATCAACCAGAGCATCTTGGTTCTCTTCCAACTGGTCACTTATTTACACCTGTGGGCTATTTTGACCTTATCCTAATGATGGTCTTAAGAAGGCAAGCACAAAAAGAGGGTGGCTTCGTTGCACAAGTACATTTTGAGACTCTGCTTGCATCATATTTGCTAATGTCTCCTTGGCCAAAGCAAGTCAATGGACGGACTAGAATTGAAGGGGTGGAGAAATAGACTTCACCCCTACATGTCACACTGAAAAGGGCATGAGCATACAGATGGGAAGAATTTATGAAATTTCTGCAATGTTATCCTACATGATTGCTTGGAAAATAACTGCTGAATAGAAACTTGAAAACTTGGACCTGTGTAGGCTTTATATGCTTATATTTACTCTTGAAAATATAACTAAAAACTAATGAAGCTTTTAGAGGTATTGTGAAAAATAAATACGAGAAATCTTTCTATACAATAAATGGGATAACATGCTGTGTTTGTAAAAAAAATCATATGAACATGATTAAAATCACTTAGGGTTCTACCCTTACATGTATAAAATATAAAAACACAAAGACAAATATGATGATTAATATATTAATATTAATCACTTAAATTTTGTTGATTCTGCTGTTATGTGTCTATTGGAATCACATTCATGTATTGTTAAACAACTTAGTTAAATATGACTTGTTATGTGTGAATTCTGGAAAGCCCTCTGCTCACTGTATTTTGACTTAATTTGGGTACCAGAATCTTGACACTGATCATCAGGTCTAGATGTCAGCGTTTAACATCTCATCAGGAGGTTATTTAACTTAATACTTGATGAAAGTAGCAGGAGGTTCTGTTGAAGGTGACAGAACCTCATCTATTAAAAATTCTTATTTCATAACACAGCTATATATGGCAAAACCCAGATATGCTGTATGTTCAATAATTATCTCTAATTCTTCTGCTGAAGTGTGGCTATGGGAATAGGTCTCCTGTTCAGTCTGAACTCACTTACTGGTACCCCTTATTGCTCTTAACCCAACCAGCTGCTCTGGCATGTGAGTTTATCTGCAAGATCAGTCAGTTATTTTGCATGTGTCTGAGCAGTCAAAGTATGTTCTGTAAGAACTGAGTGTTGATTGTCTGTAGGCTATGAAAGAGTTTATTTCCTTCCACTGTGTTATGATAAATGTTGATGGTGGCCTCCCAGTGCTACACCATGTATCTCAGTGCTCTACAAACTTTTGAACACACTTCCTCATGGTAAAAAGCTTTTAGCATATGTATATTTCTTCATTTTGAATTGTATATATGTTCTTTTTTTATATAAATTATTTTATTTTATTTTATTTATTTTTGGCTGCATTGGGTCTTTGTTGTTGCGCACGGGCTTTCTCTAGTTGCGGTGAACGGGGGCTACTCTTCGTTGTGGTGCACGGGCTTCTGGTTGAGGTGGCTTCTCTTGTTGTGGAGCACAGGCTCTAGGCACGCAAGCTTCAGTAGTTGCGGTGCGCGGGCTCAGTAGTTGTGGCTCACGGGCTCTAGAGCTCAGGCTCAACAGTTGTGGTGCACGGGCTTAGTTGCTCCGCAGCATGTGGGATCTTCCCGGACGAGGGCTCGAACCCATGTTCCCTGCATTGGCAGGCGGATTCTAAACCACTGCGCCACCAGGGAAGCCTTATATGTTCTTTTATTAGTTAATATTTCCAAGAACACTATAAGCTTGGAATGTGGCTCAGTAATTATGATTTTAGCTGTAAATTCATTTTCATCATAATCTTCTTGATTATTTTGTATGTTTTGGCTTTTTACTTGGCATCATTATTTTGCCACCATCCAATGAAAAGCTTATATTAGGTGCAGGAAAGTGAATATGTTGCCATTTTTTAAGTTGTTTTTTAATAATGGAAACTATCTTTTCTCCGTCAGTTCTTTCCATGAATCTTTTCAAGCCTCACGTTCAGTTTTAGGACCAGTTTAGTTAGGACCATTCCGATGTGTTTGGAAACTTCATTACAGTTTTTAAATCTTTGTAGGAATACAACTCCTACTTGGAATTTGAGTTGAAATTACAAACAGAACCAACTATTATAGACGCTATTTTTTTTAACACCTACCATATGCCTCATATATTTTATCTTGTTCAAGTCTAAGCTCAACCCTATGTAGCAAGAATTATTCACAATTTTCCAAATGAGGAAATAGAATTTGCAAATAAATCGTTGACTGCATCAAAGTACACAAACTAGTAAGTACTGTAACAGAACTGGGATTCAAATCTGGATCTGTCTAAATAAGAAATTACTGTTCTTTACACTGGCAATGATTTGTGTAATGTCTTTAAACATCTTTCAGTAATATTATTTTAGGTATCTTCATTCCCAGATACAGTCAGAAAAATGTGAGGTATTACGGGCTACCAAAAAAAAAAAAAAAAGCACCAACCCTTAGGAATTTGAATATCTTAGGAGGAGTCAGACAAATAAATATGGCCGATAAGTGTAATATAATAAACATTATAAAGAGAGAAGTCCTAGGTACAATGTAAGCACCCAAGATTGGCATTTAATCCAAAAAAGACTTAGAAAATAGTCCAGGGAATATGGGCAGCAAGGCATTCCAAGCAGATGGTGGACATACGAGTTAGAATTAAAGCTGTTAGGGCACCACACAGAATTGGTCAACTTACATGACTCAGTAGGACTCTAGAAAGGGATTCAAGGTGAAGAGGGACAAAAGATAAGTTTGGAGAGAATAGAGGCCAGTTCGTAAAGAACCCTCTAGAGCATACTAAGGACGTCAGATTTTATCTTGAATTGTCATGAAAGGTATTGAAGGATTCTGAGTAAGAAGTCACCTCATCAGATTATTTCTTTAAAAAGATCACTGTGTATCACTGTGAAGTTTGTTATCAGGGCAGGACAATATGTCAGGAGATATTTTTGAATAGCAAAAGTGGAATAAATCGAGGAGATAGAATTTTTTAAAAAATCAACCCTTTTTAGGTATAAAAAATAGGAATATATATAGAGCTAGAGAATACAGGGGAAGAATAGAACTTGGTTAGATTTTAAGATTGTTATGGTATATGTTACATTTGAAGTGACTAAAAGGTATTCAAACGTGGACAATATTTGAAGGAATAAATGTTCTGAGCTTCGCAGAAAGTTTTGGTTTTTATTAACCTATAAGTGGCATTTCAATTAAGTGGAGTAGGAGAAATCTATCAAGGAGTATTATTAAGTGCTTTCTATGTTCCGGGTACTATGTAACTGCTTTATATGTATTTCCCTATTTAATTCTTATGACAAACTCAATACATTTACCGATAAAGAAATGGAACAATGAAGCTGATACTTATATAGAGAAAAGCCATTGAGACAGTGCTTTGCCTCTTTTCATACCTGGGTACATTTAGCTTTCTGGATATAATAAATATCATCACTCTCATGGAGAATTTGGCCTGGGCTTAGCTTCTTGGGGGACTTAGAGTCTTCTGATAAAGCAATCAATTTATAAAAATTATGAAATTGGAAAAATATTTTAACCTGGAAGTCATAGTTAATGAGCAGTGTGTAGTTTTTCACTTGTTTTACTGTATTTTGTTAGTAATATTTGCTCACAAGTTTTATAAATATATCTCCACTTATTGAGATATAGAAATGGATAGACAGGTTAATAAGTTTTAACACGATAAATATAGTTGTTTTTACTCTGTCATTATTATAACCTCTTAGAATCTAAGGGGTATAATTCCTGTCACTAAACTCTCCTGATATGTGGTTCACCAAACACGTACAATTATAGAATTAATGGGAAAGAGGAGAGAAAGCAAAGGGCAAAGGTCGATGATAGAAGCCCATTTAAGACGAGTAGATGTCACAAGTGAGGAGTGTAAAATTAGAGATAAAAGCAACAGAATATCAGACTCTGTAGCTCTACAGAGATAAATTTCCTCTTAAAATAGAATTATCCCACGATAACAGAGAAGTGAGTGCTATAGCCCTGTAGTTCTCAACCAGAGGTGATGTTGCCCCACGGGGATATTTATCAGTGTCTGGAGACATTTCTGATTGTCATGGCTAGGTGTGGGGGTACTACTGATATCTACAGGTAGGCTCCAGAGGTGCAGACAAACATCCTGCAGTTCTCAGGACAATTCCCACCAAATACTATCCCATCCCAAATGTCAGTAGTTCTGCCGTTGAGAAACCCTACTGTTGCCCAAAAGTTCAGTTTGGGGAAATTCCCTGGAGGTCCAGTGATTAGGACTTGACGCTTTCACTGTGGTGGCCTGGTGGCCTGGGTTCAATCACTGGTGGGATAACTAGGATCCTGCAAACCACGTGGTACAGCCAAATAATAATAAGAAGAAGATAATAATAAATTGAATAAATATTCAGTCCAAAATAAATAACTGTCACCAAAAACTTTGCAGCCAGAAAATGTAGTTGCTTTTGAAAGTCTATCTTAATCCTCTGTGAACCATCCCACAAAAAAGAAAAAAGATTATTAGAAACCAATAGAAAACTAACCATGGGGTGATGCACTGATAGTGAAAATAGTTTCTGCCTGCAACAAAGTTATTGTATTATTTTGTTGTCAGAATTGTTAACAAGTTTAGAAAATAAGTTTGAAGAAGTCAGGAATTATTCATATTTTCTTTTATTAAGGAATAAAATGATCACAGGGACTGAAATTCAATAAGTGGAGCTGCATGTGTATGAGACATAATTGCAGTAAACTTACTTATAAATCAATAAATTATATGCAGAACGGTTTCATTCCTGTTTTTCTTCCAGAGTCCAGCTAATTATTTCTAATTGGAAATAAACCATTTCCCCTCCCTAGTCCCTTTGACAAAAAACCAAAACTAATTTTGCAGGAGACCACCATTTATTTGTATGAATGGCATGTTTCTCTGCAGACTGCAAATAATAGGGAAACGAACAAAAGGATGATTATTTTTGTATCTAATTATTAGATTATCGTAAGTGGTAGTGAAACAGGTGTTCCTGGGTTGGAAGCTTTAGGCTGAGAGTGATTGCTGCTGAAAAAGGAAGCCCACAGTGAAGTATAAATACATGTGGCTCTTCAGGAAGGACCGCTGTGGTATAACAATGGAACAGTCTAGGTGCCAAGATGGGTGGGGATGGGGGTGGGGGTCAAGGTATGCAGGGAAATAATATTCAGAAAACAGAGTTGCACTGTTTCTTTCCAATCTCTAATCTCCTTTATTAAAAGCAAAACTGCAGAGATTGGAATCCCCTAAGTATATTCTTCACATTAAAAGACTGAGCTATGACAGTATTAAAATAGTGAGTTTTCCCATATGTTTATCTATCTGTCTATCATCAGTCTATCCATCATCAGTTCATCCATTTAGTTTTGCTTTTATCCACACAAATGGGAAACTGTGCAATTACTTCCAGAGTCATTTTTTCTCTTGAATTCTGGCAAGTAGAGAATTTTATTTATTTTTGGTATGGCTCTGCTATTTGGTTGTCTTACATTTCATCAAGCTTATAAGGAAGGGAGGTTTATGTGACTAGGGAAATACAGAGCTATCTTCTTTGTTTGACACAGTGGGAAAAATAATCTGAAGTGATTTCTTTAAAAAAAAATCAAAATTATAGTCTTTTCAAGTGATACATTTGTTTTTTGTTTGTTTATTTCAGCACATTCATAAATTCACTTCTAGACCTTCACACATGGCCTTTATTATTTACTTACTTTTATTGACGTATAATTGATTTACAATGTTGTGTTAGTTTCAGGTGTACAGCAAAGTGATTCAGTTATACATATACATATATTCATTCTATTTCATGTTCTTTTCTCATATAGGTTATCACAGAATATTGAGTAGAGTTCCCTGTGCTATACAGTAGGCCCTTGTTGTTAACTTTCTTGTATATAGTTAGTTTGTGTATATTAATCCCAAGCTCCTGATTTATCCTTACCCTCCCCTGCCCCGCCCCATGCATCCCCTTTGGTAATCATAAATTTGTTTTCGATATATGTAAGTCTGTTTCTCTTTTGTAAATAATGTCATTTGTGGCATTTTTAAAAAATTACATTCCACGTATGAATGATATCATGATATTTGTCTTTGTCCGTCTGGCTTACTTCACTTAGTATGATAATCTCTAGGTCGATCCATGTTGCTGCAAATGGCATTATTTCATTCTTTTTTTGACTGAGTAATATTCCATTGTGTACATATACCACATCTTCTTTGTCCATTCATCTGTCGATGGACATTATTTTGCTTCTGTGTCTTGAATGTTTTTAATTAAACTTATTTCTACTTTCTAACATAATAGTAACTAAGAATTAAGCACTTCTTTAATGATTAAGATCACGGAGTATTTTACATAATCTATACCAAAAATTTTTGCTGTACTTTGGTTGCTTGGAGTCAAATCTTCTGCTACTGTTGCTGTTGATGTAGATTTGGCTCCTGATAATTGAGTTTAAATCTATCTATTCATTGTTTTGCAAAATGAAAAACAGAATTAGAAGCCAGAACAAGGTTTATTTGTTCAGAATGGATGCTTAATTTTATATTTATGTTTGTAATAGGAAATATTTTGAATGAGGGGCCAATGAACTTTGAAGTTTGAAAGAACAAGCATTCATGAATAGCTTGGCTTTTGTTGCTAAGCTTTGAGGAGTGTTGGATATTCATTTCAGTAGTCCTTCTAGTCTCTTCCAAGACAGGGCTATGTTCTAGAGCCTTGAGGAAAATGAAAATAACCTTTCATAAAATATATATTTCTGTAACATCCCTTTGGCAACTGCAATATTTCTCTTCTTCCAAGATAACTAAAATCCTAAAATACAGATAAAAACAAAGAGACTAAAATAAATGCCTATAATAAAAGTCTGTGCTATGTTCAATCTCACTAATTAAGGTTGATTTTGACTCCTTAAAAAATGAGCAGCATTGTTCAGCTCGATGAGAAGGTGATTCTGATGTCAAGAGACCAGTGTTCCAATTTCTACATTGCTTTCCTGCATAATTGCCTCATTACTTCTACTTCTCAGTTTCCCTAGCAGTAAAAGTTGGATAACCTTTGCCTCTTTTTCCTCAAGACAAACTTAACGGTAATCTTGGGATCAAGAATGTTTAGGTATTACGCCCCTAGGAGGTAGAAAAGAAAGTATAGAATAATACTTACATTTTAGGGGATTTCTTTTAGAAAATACTATAAACACCAGAGCTTTAGATTCTCAAACAGACGTATATATTAATATGTATTTTTTTCTTCACAGAACTCGCCTTTCTCATTATCCCAATTTTCTTGTCCAATTTCTTACAGCTCAAACGTTGAAAGTGTAATTGAGTTATTTTTGGTGGTATCAGTTTCTTTTTTTTTTCCATAAATTTATTTTATTTATTTTTGGCTGCGTTGAGTCTTCGTTGCTGCACATGGGCTTTCTCTAGTTGCGGCGAGTGGGGGCTACTCTTCGTGGCAGTGGGTGGGCTTCTTATTGTGGTGGCTTCTCTTGTTGCCGAGCATGGGCTCTAGGCGTGCGTGCTTCAGTAGTTGTGGCATGTGGGCTCAGTAATTGTGGCTTGGGGGCTCTAGAGTGCAGGCTCAGTAGTTGTGGTGCACGGGCTTAGTTGCTCCGCAGCATGTGGGATCTTCCCAGACCAGGGATCAAACCCATGTCCCCTGCATTGGCAGGTGGATTCTTAACCACTGCACCACCAGGGAAGTCCTGGTATCAGTTTCTATGAATCAAATTGAGAGTAAAATTTGTTAAGAATATATAGAACCACAGACTTATTTCAAATAAGAATAAAGATATTATGTAGAAAGTTTTTATGTGAGTTTTATTTATATCATTAAAGCAGAATCCTTCATATAACTTAGATCTAAGTTGCCTTGTAATGTAATTACAATGGTAGATCAGGTTGCAGCTCATTTCTGACTCTATTTATTGAGTTAAAAAAGGGCACTTTTAAATACAAAATCTTAACTACATGATCTGTGTAAAGTTTTCTAATAAACATATCTGGCCATCTTTGAATCATTCAATTTCCTTTGTTGTTTATAAATAAAATGGTAACAAAATAGGTTTTACCAAGGACAACTATTGCCTCAAGAAGAATTTAGCTATCATGGGTCAAGGAGTTTATGAACTATCTGTAGAATTTCCATTTCCAAAGGTACATTACACAAATCTCCAAGGTTACATGCTCTCCAAGGCACATTAGTCAATACCTGCAAGGTTTCCATTTTCCTGACAGAAACAATTACAAATGCCATGCAAGAATAATTTCACACAGAGAGTTGAGGCAGTGATCAGAATTCTCTTAGGTAATAGTAAGGGTAAGGGTATGGGTAGGTCCAGGGGTCTGATTGGAGGGATGGCTTAGGTGGTCTGCCCACACCCCTTTGGTGTTGCTGTGTGCAGGGGGCATGCGCAGTACCCTGCTTTTGCTCCCAGCTCCTGAGAAGTGGCAGTTGGGTTTTGGTCTTTTTGTATCTTGTTGGTCATAATTTGCCCCAACTCTGCATGCAGGCAGTTATTTTTAGTCCCTTATAGTTTCTTTGTATTTTGTTGCTGGAGGAGATGTTTGTCCAGGTACAAGCACAGCAGCAAAGGGTCCCAGGTCCCAGGTCCCAGCCTGTTGCAGTTGCAGTTGAAGGAATTCACAGGTGAATTCACAAATAAGATATGAAATATCTTCACAGTGTGCCAATAGTCGCTTCTTTTATATTCTTTATTTTTGGTACATTAAGCCTTATAAGTGCTCTGTGTTTTTACCTAAGAGTTTATAGGAAGACAAAAGGTAAAGAATATGAATTTCTGATAGGAGTCTCATATTAATAATTACTGGATGATGATGGGACCTAAGGAGTAACAGCAGGAAGAAATGTGAGGGTCAAAATTCTTTCTTCCCACCTCCACACTTTCAGCTGAAACTTCCTTACCTAATATGGAAAAGCAAACATTATAACGTGGACAATGAGGCAGAATTTAAAAATTAAAATGGCATAAAAAAATGCACTTCAAAAGCAAAATCAACTGTCCAAAAATACATTAGACACCAAATACACAGAATTTAACATTAACTTGATTAGCATTAATCAGAATTGACATTTTATCCCTTCTTTATTTATTCTCTAAAGTTAAAAAATATTTGGTGGAGATATTGATTGTGGTTACTACTTTTTATTAGCAGATGGTATTAAACTAGTATTATGTCATTTATTTTATATATATATATATGTATATAATTCTACTTTATTTCTGCATGAATATCTCTTAGAAAATTTTAATTATTCTTTAGATTTTTAAATTTTATTTATGAACTTTCAGTTATCCATACAGACATGAGCTGTACATGACTCAGATGCTCTTTCAAAGGCAACAGAAGTGAAATGAAGTTTACTTATTTGATTTTTTTTTCCTAAGTTTATCCTAACTTCATTTTGCCTCTCAATATGCACAGCAAAAGAAATGGTAAAGAAAGCATACAGGACACATTTACAAAACGTAAGTATTTTTGTGTCTATTACAAATTGTTTTTAAATACATCTTTATTGGAGTATAATTGCTTCACAATACTATGTTAGTTTCTGTTGTACAACAAAGTGTATCAGCCATATGCATACATATATCCCCATACAATGGTAAGCAATATTAAATGTGTTAAAGACATTATGGAACCCGGAAAAACATCACATAAGCTTTTAATTTACAATAAAGTGGGAATATGATATATATGTTTAGGATAGAATTATAGAATTTAGCTTGTTTCATAATTTACTTTTGCAATAAATAATAAATTATTTTTAAATAGCCTTAGAGAACACCTTGCTAATGGAGAATAATTCTGTGGTCTTCTCGAATTTATAATTTCTATTTCTTTCATCAATTAACATTTCACTATAGACTTTCGCTCACAAGTTGAATTCTCTGGTGCGTCATCAATGAGACACTGTTTCTCTAATTGTGGTGATATTCGTACCTGCACAGGGGCTTGGATAGGAGGGAGCGATAGAGGATGCGGAGCAATCGAATGTGTTTCAGTTAAGTGGTTAATAAGGTCTGTAAATCTGTTAAAAATTCTGTGGACTAAAGAAGATCAAAATTCTTGCTCTAACACACATTTATCTTGTAATTCATAGCAAATACTGAACTTCCCTAATAAATTTTGAGCAAATTGATTATAAGGACTGTGTATATTTTTATTTTTACATAGCTGTGTATATTGTATTTTTGCTTAGTGTACTTAGATGTATTCCTCTTCCTCTGAAAATTAGTTTCTAATAAATCCCATTATATGCACTTTCATACTATTTTAATATCAAAAAATCAATTCTGATTGGTTTGTGGCCATTTATTGTTTCCTTTCTTCCTTTCATATGATGAAGTCTTTTTAGATTATTTCTGTAATTAGTGTCATGCAAAAACATAGGTATTGTGATAAACACACACACACTTACTGTATCATAAATATTGTTAATTTTCGGTACGTTATGATGTTTTGACAACTCAAAAATCCTTTCTGGCTGAGGAGGGACTGCCCCTCCCTGAGTTAGCCAGTTCTTAGAGATAATAAAGTACCCAGACAGGAACACGCTTTTGATGTGCAAACTAATCTATCCAGAACCTTGCCTTCCCTATTCCCTTATCTGGCCCTTGCACCCAGGAAGTGACATTCCTCTGCCTTAAACATTCCAGGGCCAGGTGCCAGGCAACTAGGGCCCACCCTTATAGCCAAAAGATCTCCAAAATTATTCAAACAGCCAAGTTCTAAACTGTTTACCCTGCCCTGCCTTGCCTGTCCTGTGAATGTTCAGTAAAGGCCACAGCGCAAGCTCCGCCCTACATCTTGTCTTCTGCCTCTTGGCCACCCTGGTTGTTTCCATGTAGGTGGCCCTACATGGCATGCTCTGCTTCTTGTCTTTAGGAGCTTGTGGGTATTATAAACTTTGCTTTTTCCTGAGCCTCTCTGTCTCCTCTTATGGCTGCACCTAACTGACCGTCTCATAAAGAATATAAAGAATGTAAAACATTTACACACTTCTTTTCTCCTTCCTCCCTCCCTCCCTCCCTCCCTCCCTCCCTCCCTCTCTTTCTTCCTTCCTTCCTTCCTTCCTTCCTTTCTTTCTTTCTTTCTTTCTTTCTTTCTTTCTTTCTTTCTTTCTTTCTTTCTTTCTTTCTTTCTTTCTTTCTTTCTTTCTTTCTTTCTTTCTTTCTTCTTCCCTCCTTCCCTTCCTTCCCTCCTTCCAATGGAGAGGCAGCGTGAAATCATTTATTTCATAGAAAAATATCCATTTGGAAAATCTTCAATCCCCAAAAAAAGTTATTAGAGGAATTATTTTTGAATTTTCCAGAACCCAATTGGGAGCATAGTGTTATGACACTGAAGAAACATTACTGCTATATTTCTGGCATCAGTCGTCCATATTGTTTTCTAATTTCCAACTCATGATGCCAAATAATTAATAGGAACAACTAAAATCAACAAAAGAAGCATGATTATAAATAACTCTCAGCAATAGAACTCTGAAAAAGCATTAATTTTTCTATTCATGATTTAATCATCTAGATAACTACTAGAAGGAAAAAAAAAATCAAGCTTAGCCACAAGATGGAGCTCATGTAGAAATGATGAAGATGCTATCAACTAGCGACATGAAGAAATTAGGCAAAGTAATTATGTTTCTCTCTCATTTTACTGGTTCCCTCATTCATTTGGTGTGGATAGAAGCCAGATAATAAAAGGCTCCTGTACATTAATTTATTGAAAAGTTATCTTCAATGGTACATTCTGAAGCTTATGGGCCATGACTTGACATTATAGGCATGGCCCATTATAAGCATGGCTTAATTAATAAATGCACATAAATAAGTAGGCTCTTAAAAACTTAAATTTGTTTACAGCAGTGCTTCTCAAACATCAGTGTTCGTAAGATCCATCCAAAGAGCTTAGTTAAAATGCAGATTTCCAGTCCTCACCCCTAGAGACAGTGATTCAGTAGATTGTAAATAGAGGCCATTTGTTTGTTAGCTGTTTCTCTAACAAACTCCCAGATGATACTGATGATGACAGTTTTTCTAGTCACTGGTTAAAGTGTCCTCTTTATTAATTGCTTAAAAACTAGTTTTAGTGCCATATTGCAGCATAGATTGTGAATCATGGGAGAGAGGTTTTGGTGTATTCAATTATTCTATTTACCGATGCATCCAGACCCAGTTTAGAAAGACTTTTATACAAACAAAAGAGGAAATCAAAGGGTTGAAGTGCTTAAAGTGGTAAAGAGTATGGTGACCTCTATAAGCTTACACGTATATACTCAAGCTCTATGCCTACATGAGCTTACCTTTTTGAAAAGGAAATAGAAATTGAACAAAGAAAGATACAAATCAACATGTACTTACAAATTCTGGTAAGGTCTGTGAAAGAAAAAAGGGTACCTATGAAAGATTATCAGGTGGGACTTCCATAAACTGAGGTAATTCAGGAAATCTACATTTAAAGTCAAATTTGCATGTTGAGTAGAAGTTAGCAAATGTAGGGGAAAAGTACACTAGGAAGAAAGAGTACCGGGTTCAAATACCACCTTGCTATGTTGGAAGAAACCCCGATGGCTGAAACATAGGGAGCCCACAGCAGGAGTAAGTATGGGGTAGGGACAAGTGGATAGGGCCTCATGTTCTAGGTTAAGAAATGCAGATTTTAATCTAAGTGCAGTAGAAAGTCACTGAAGGATTTTTAATGAGTATTAAAGATTTTATATGTTTAAAGCTCACTTTTGCTACTCTGTTTAAAATGAATAGAAGAGGGACTTTCCTGGTGGCGCAGTGGTTAAGAATCTGCCTGCCAATGCAGGGGACACGGGTTCGAGCCCTGGTCTGGGAAGATCCCACATGCCGTGGAACAACTAAGCCCGTGTGCCACAACTACTGAGCCTGCGCTCTAGAGCCCACATGCCTATAGCCGTGCTCCGCAACAAGAGAAGCCACCGCAATGAGAAGCCTGCACACTGCAACAAAGAGTAGCCCCCGCTCACTGCAACTAGAGAAAGGCCGCGCGCAGCAACGAAGACCCAACACAGCCAAAACTAAGTAAATAAAATAAATAATTTTTTAAATAAATAAATAAAATAAAATGGATAGAAGAAACTAAGAGTGGGGTAGAGAGACCATTTAGAAGTCTATTGAAATTCTCTATTTAACAGACAATGGTATTATAAATCATTATATTAGTTTTGGTCTTATTTCCATTTAGTTAACTCTAAAATTTATCTGGGATACTCTATACCTGTTATTTGACGTATTACTATATCCAGTATTTATTGGATATCTTTTTATTATAGGCGTGATTATGAGTGAAAAGTACATATTTTCAGAAGATCCCATCACTCTCCTTCTTTTCTCCCTTAAATACCCTTGTGGTGTTAGGCCCTGGCTGGTTCATTTCCTGTCCAGCAGGTCATAGAGTGGTGACTTGTGGTTAAGACCTGAGGCTTTGCGATCATGCTGCCAAAGTTCATAAGAGGGTTCATATCAAGATTCTTCCACAAGTTATTTGTCTGCTTAACTTTTTTTTTTTTTTTTTTTTAACATCTTTATTGGGGTATAATTGCTTTACAATGGTGTGTTAGTTTCTGCTTTATAACAAAGTGAATCAGTCATACATAAACATATGTTCCCATATGTCTTCCCTGTTGCGTCTCCCTCCCTCCCACCCTCCCCATCCCACCCCTCCAGGCTGTCACAAAGCACCGAGCCAATATCCCTGTGCCATGCGGCTGCTTCCCACTAGCTATCTACCTTACTGCGTTTGTTAGTGTGTATATGCCCATGACTCTCTCTCGCCCTGTCACAGCTCACCCTTCCCCCTCCCCATAACCTCAAGTCCGTTCTCTAAGAGGTCTGCGTCTTTATTCCTGCTTTACCCCTAGGTTCTTCATGACATTTTTTTCTTAAATTCCATATATATGTGTTAGCATACGGTATTTGTCTTTTTCTTTCTGACTTACTTCACTCTGTATGACAGACTCTAGGTCTATCCACCTCATTACAAATAGCTCAATTTCGTTTCTTTTTATGGCTGAGTAATATTCCATTGTATATATGTGCCACATCTTCTTTATCCATTCATCCGATGACGGGCACTTAGGTTGTTTCCATCTCCGGGCTATTGTAAATAGAGCTGCAATGAACATTTTGGTACATGACTCTTTTTGAATTTTGGTTTTCTCAGGGTATATGCCCAGTAGTGGGATTGCTGGGTCATATGGTAGTTCTATTTGTAGTTTTTTAAGGAACCTCCATACTGTTCTCCATAGTGGCTGAACCAATTCACATTTCCACCAGCAGTGTAAGAGGGTTCCCTTTTCTCCACACCCTCTCCAGCATTTATTGTTTGTAGATTTTTTGATGATGGCCATTCTGACTGGTGTGAGATGATATCTCATTGTAGTTTTGATTTGCATTTCTCTAATGATTAATGATGTTGAACATTCTTTCATATGTTTGTTGGCAGTCTGTATATCTTCTTTGGAGAAATGTCTATTTAGGTCTTCTGCCCATTTTTGGATTGGGTTGTTTGTTTTCTTGTTATTGAGCTGCATGAGCTGCTTGTAAATTTTGGAGATTAATCCTTTGTCGGTTGCTTCATTTGCAAATATTTTCTCCCATTCTGAGGGTTGTCTTTTGGTCTTGTTTATGGTTTCCTTTGCTGTGCAAAAGCTTTGAAGTTTCATTAGGTCCCATTTGTTTATTTTTGTTTTTATTTCCATTACTCTAGGAGGTGGGTCAGAAAGGATCTTGCTTTGATTTATGTCATAGATTGTTCTGCCTATGTTTTCCTCTAAGAGTTTGATAGTTTCTGGCCTTACATTTAGTTCTTTAATCCATTTTGAGCTTATTTTTGTGTATGGTGTTAGGGAGTGATCTAATCTCATACTTTTACATGTACCTGTCCAGTTTTCCCAGCACCACTTATTGAAGAGGCTGTCCTTTCTCCATTGTACATTACTGCCACCTTTATCAAAGATAAGGTGTCCATATGTGCATGGGTTTATCTCTGGGCTTTCTATCCTGTTCCATTGATCTATCTTTCTGTTTTTGTGCCAGTACCATACCGTCTTGATGACTGTAGCTTTGTAGTATAGTCTGAAGTCAGGGAGCCTGATACCTCCAGTTCCTTCTTTCGTTCTCAAGATTGCTTTGGCTATTCGGGGTCTTTTGTGTTTCCATACAAATTGTGAAATTTTTTGTTCTAGTTCTGTGAAAAATGCCAGTGGTAGTTTGATAGGGATTGCATTGAATCTGTAGATTGCTTTGGGTAGTAGAGTCATTTTCACAATGTTGATTCTTCCAATCCAAGAACATGGTATATCTCTCCATCTATTTATATCATCTTTAATTTCTTTCATCAGTGTCTTATAATTTTCTGCATACAGGTCTTTTGTCTCCTTAGGTAGGTTTATTCCTAGATATTTTATTCTTTTTGTTGCAATGGTAAATGGGAGTGTTTTCTTGATTTCACTTTCAGATTTTTCATCATTAGTATATAGGAATGCCAGAGATTTCTGTGCATTAATTTTGTATCCTGCCACTTTACCAAATTCATTGATTAGCTCTAGTAGTTTTCTGGTAGCATCTTTAGGGTTCTCTATGTATAGGATCATGTCATCGGCAAACAGTGACAGCTTTACTTCTTCTTTTCCGATTTGGATTCCTTTTATTTCCTTTTCTTCTCTGATTGCTGTGGCTAAAACTTCCAAAACAATGTTGAATAAGAGTGGTGAGAGTGGGCAACCTTGTCTTGTTCCTGATCTTAGTGGAAATGCTTTCAGTTTTTCACCATTGAGGATGATGTTTGCTGTGGGCTTGTCATATATGGCCTTTATTATGTTGAGGAAAGCTCCCTCTATGCCTACTTTCTGCAGGGTTTTTATCATAAATGGGTGTTGAATTTTGTCAAAAGCTTTCTCTGCATCTATTGAGATGATCATATGGTTTTTCTCCTTCAATTTGTTAATATGGTTTATCACGTTGATAGATTTGCGTATATTGAAGAATCCTTGCATTCCTGGAATAAACCCCACTTGATCATGGTGTATGATCCTTTTAATGTGCTGTTGGATTCTGTTTGCTAGTATTTTGTTGAGGATTTTTGCATCTATGTTCATCAGTGATATTGGCCTGTAGTTTTCTTTCTTTGTGACATCCTTGTCTGGTTTTGGTATCAAGGTGATGGTGGCCTCGTAGAAGGAGTTAGGGAGTGGTCCTCCCTCTGCTATATTTTGGAAGAGTTTGAGAAGGATAGGTGTTAGCTCTTCTCTAAATGTTTGATAGAATTCGCCTGTGAAGCCATCTGGTCCTGGGCTTTTCTTTGTTGGAAGATTTTTAATCACAGTTTCAATTTCAGTGCTTGTGATTGGTCTGTTCATATTTTCTATTTCTTCCTGATTCAGTCTTGGCAGGTTGTGCATTTCTAAGAATTTGTCCATTTCTTCCAGATTGTCCATTTTATTGGCATAGAGTTGCTTGTAGTAATCTCTCATGATCTCTTTTATCTCTGCAGTGTCAGTTGTTACCTCTCCTTTTGCATTTCTAATTCTATTGATTTGAGTCTTCTCCCTTTTTTTCTTGATGAGTCTGGCTAGTGGTTTATCTATTTTGTTTATCTTCTCAAAGAACCAGCTTTTAGTTTTATTGATCTTTGCTATTGTTTCCTTCATTTCTTTTTCATTTATTTCTGATCTGATTTTTATGATTTCTTTCCTTCTGCTAGCTTTGGGGTTTTTTTGTTCTTCTTTCTCTAATTGCTTGAGGTGCAAGGTTAGGTTGTTTATTCGAGATGTTTCCTGCTTCTTAAGGTGGGCTTGTATTGCTATAAACTTCCCCCTTAGAACTGCTTTTGCTGCATCCCACAGGTTTTGGGTCGTTGTGTCTCCATTGTCATTTGTTTCTAGGTATTTTTTGATTTCCTCTTTGATTTCTTCAGTGATCTCTTCATTATTAAGTAGTGTATTGTTTAGCCTCCATGTGTTTGTATTTTTTACAGATCTTTTCCTGTAATTGATATCTAGTCTCATGGCGTTGTGGTCAGAAAAGATACTTGATACAATTTCAATTTTCTTAAATTTACCAAGGCTTGATTTGTGACCTAAGATATGATCTATCCTGGAGAATGTTCCATGAGCACTTGAGAAAAATGTGTATTCTGTTGTTTTTGGATGGAGTGTCCTATAAATATCAATTAAGTCCATCTTGTTTAATGTATCATTTAAAGCTTGTGTTTCCTTATTTATTTTCATTTTGGATGATCTGTCCATGGGTGAAAGTGGGGTGTTTAAGTCCCCTACTATGAATGTGTTACTGTCGATTTCCCCTTTTATGGCTGTTAGTATTTGCCTTATGTATTGAGGTGCTCCTATGTTGGGTGCATAAATATTTACAATTGTTATATCTTCTTCTTGGATCGATCCCTTGATCATTATGTAGTGTCCTTCTTTGTCTCTTTTAATAGTCCTTATTTTAAAGTCTATTTTGTCTGATATGAGAATTGCTACTCCAGCTTTCTTTTGGCTTCCATTTGCATGGAATATCTTTTTCCATCCCCTTACTTTCAGTCTGTATGTGTCTCTAGGTCTGAAGTGGGTCTCTTGTAGACAGCATATATAAGGGTCTTGTTTTTGTATCCATTCAGCTAATCTGTGTCTTTTGGTGGGAGCATTTAGTCCATTTACATTTAAGGTAATTATCGATATGTATGTTCCTATTCCCATTTTCTAAATTGTTTTGGGTTCGTTATTGTAGGTCTTTTCCTTCTCTTGTGTTTCTTGCCTAGAGAAGATCCTTTAGCAGTTGTTGTAAAGCTGGTTTGGTGGTGCTGAACTCTCCCAGCTTTTGCTTGTCTGTAAAGGTTTTAATTTCTCCATCAAATCTGAATGAGATCCTTGCTGGGTAGAGTAGTCTTGGCTGCATGTTTTTCTCCTTCATCACTTTCAGTATGTCCTGCCACTCCCTTCTGGCTTGTAGGGTTTCTGCTGAGAGATCAGCTGTTAACCTTATGGGGATTCCCTTATGTGTTATTTGTTGTTTTTCCCTTGCTGCTTTTAATATGCTTTCTTTGTATTTAATTTTTGACAGTTTGATTAATATGTGTCTTGGCGTATTTCTCCTTGGATTTATCCTGTATGGGACTCTCTGTGCTTCCTGGACTTGATTAACTATTTCCTTTCCCATATTAGGGAAGTTTTCAACTATAATCTCTTCAAATATTTTCTCAGTCCCTTTCTTTTTCTCTTCTTCTTCTGGAACCCCTATAATTCGAATGTTGGTGCGTTTAATGTTGTCCCAGAGGTCTCTGAGACTGTCCTCAGTTCTTTTCATTCTTTTTTCTTTATTCTGCTCTGCAGTAGTTATTTCCACTATTTTATCTTCCAGGTCACTTATCCGTTCTTCTGCCTCAGTTATTCTGCTATTGATCCCATCTAGAGTACTTTTAATTTCATTTATTGTGTTGTTCATCGTTGCTTGTTTCATCTTTAGTTCTTCTAGGTCCTTGTTAACTGATTCTTGCATTTTGTCCAATCTATTGTCCATTCTATCTCCAAGATTTCGGATCAACCTTACTATCATTATTCTGAATTCTCTTTCAGGTAGACTGCCTATTTCCTCTTCATTTGTTAGGTCTGATGGGTTTTTATCTTGCTCCTTCATCTGCGGTGTGTTTTTCTGTCTTCTCATTTTGCTTATCTTACTGTGTTTGGGGTCTCCTTTTTGCAGGCTGCAGGTTTGTAGTTCCTCCTGTTTTTGATGTCTGTCTCCAGTGGCTAAGGTTGGTTCAGTGGGTTGTGTAGGCTTCCTGGTGGAGGGGGCTAGTGCCTGTGTTGTGGTGGATGAGGCTGGATCTTGTCTCTCTAGTGGGCATGTTCACATCTGGTGGTGTGTTTGGGGGTGTCTGTGGCCTTATTATGATTTTAGGCAGCCTCTCTGCTAATGGGTGGGGTTGTGTTCCTGTTTTGCTAGTTGTTTGGCATAGGTTTTCCAGCACTGTGGCTTGCTGGTCGTTGAGTGAAGCTGGGTGCTGGTGTTAAGATGGAGGTCTCTGGGAGATTTTCGCCGTTTGATATTATGTGGAGCTGGGAGGTCTCTTGTTGATCAGTGTCCTGAAGTTGGCTGTCCTACCTCAGAGGCAGAGCCCTGCCTCCTGGCTGGAGCACCAAAAGCTTTTCATCCACAGGCTCAGGATAAAAGGGAGAAAAAGTAGAGGGAATTAGTAGAAGTATGAGGAAAGAAAAAAGGAAAGGAGGGTAGGAAGGAAGGAAGAAAGAAAGAAAGAAGCAAAGAAGGAAAGAAGGCAAGAAGGAAAGAAAGGAGGGAGGGAGGGAGGAAGGAAGGAAGGAGGGAAAGAAGGAAAAAAGACAGAAAGAAAGAAGATACAGTAAAAATAAAATAAAGTATAATAAAGTTATTGAATTAAAAACTTCTTATTTAGAAAAAAAAAAAAAAAAGGGACGGAAAGAACCTTAGGACAAATGTTGGAAGCAAAGCTATACCGACAAAATCTTACACAGAAGCATACACATACACCCTCACTAAAAGAGGTAAATGGGGAAAAATCCTAAATCTTGCTGTCAGAGACCACCTCCTCAATTTGGGATGATTCGTTGTCTAAAGGAGGGAAGGAAGGACGGAAAGAAAGAAATAACGAAGGTAAAGTATAATAAGGTTATTAAAATTAATTATTAAGAAAAAAAAATTAAAAAAAAAACATGGACGGATAGAACCCTAGGACAAATGGTGGAAGCAAGACTATACAGACAAGATCTCACACAGAAGCATACACATACACATTCACAAAAAGAGGAAAGGGGAAAAAATCATAGATCTTGCTCCTAAAGTCCACTTCCTTAATTTGGGATGATTGGTTGTCTATTCAGGTATTCCACAGATGCAGGGTACATCAAGTTGATTGTGGAGCTTTAATCCGCTGCTTCTGAGGCTGCTGGGAGAGATTTCCCTTTCTCTTCTTTGTTCTCACAGCTCCCAGGGCTAAGCTTTGGATTTGGCCCTGCCACTGCGTGTAGATCGCTGGAGGGCGTCTGTTTTTTGCTCAGACAGGATGGGGTTAAAAGAGCCGCTGATTGGGGGCTCTGGCGCACTCAGGCCGGCGGGGACGGAGGGGCACAGAGTGCGGGGCGGGCCTGCGGTGGCAAAGGCCGGCGTGACTTTGCACCAGCCTGAGGCGCGCTGTGCGCTCTCCCGGGGAAGTTGTCCCTGGATCCCGGGAACCCGGCAGTGGCGGGCTGCACAGGCTCCGCGGAAGAGGGGTGTGGAGAGTGACCTGTGCTCGCACACAGGCCCCTCGGTGGCGGCAGCAGCAGCCTTAACGTCTCCCGCCCGCCTCTGGGGTCCGCGCTTTTAGCCGCGGCTTGCGCCCGTCTCTGGATTCCGCGCTTTCAGCCGCGGCTCGCGCCCGTCTCTGGATTCCGCGCTTTCAGCCGCGGCTCGCGCCCGTCTCTGGGGTCCGTGCTTTCAGCCGCGGCTCGCGCCCGTCTCTGGGGTTCGCGCTTTTAGCCGCGGCTCGCGCCCGTCTCTGGAGTTCCTTTAAGCAGCGTTCTTAAACCCCTCTCCTCACGCCCCAGGAAACAAAGAGGGAAGGAAAAGTCTCCTGCCTCTTCTGCAGGTGCAGGCTTTTCCCCGGACTCCCTCCCGGCTAGCTGTGGTGCACTAACCCCTTCAGGCTATGTTCAAGCCGCCAACCCCAGTCCTCTCCCTGCGCTCCGGCCTCAGCTCGCAGCCCCGCCCGCCCCGGCGGGTGCGCAGACAAGCCTCTCGGGCTGGTGAGTGCCGGTCGGCACCGATCCTCTGTGCGGGAATCTCCCCGCTTTGCCCTCCGCACCCGTTGCTGTGCTCTCCTCCGCAGCCTCGAAGCTCCCCCCTCCGCCTCCCGCAGTCTCCGCCCGCGAAGGGGCTTCCTAGAGTGTGGAAACTTTTCCTCCTTCACAGCTCCCTCCCACTGGTGCAGGTGCCGTCCCTATTCTTTTGTCTCTGTTTTTTCTTTTGCCCTACCCAGGTACGTGGGGAGTTTCTTGCCTTTTGGGAGGTCTGAGGTCTTCTGCCAGTGTTCAGTAGGTGTTCTGTAGGAGTTGTTCCACGTGTAGATGTATTTCTGGTGTATCTGTGGGGAGGAAGGTGATCTCCGCGTCTTACTCTTCCGCCATCTTCCGCCTTCCCTGCTTAACTTTTTATCTTAATTCTGTCATCTACAAAATGGGAATTCAGTGAATTACTGAGCACACTAATACAGAAAGCCCTCCAAAAATTCTTAATTATCATTACTATTTTTTACATAAAATCAAAACTAGAAACACTTCTATAAAATTTTATACTTCCCTGGAAATAGTCTATCTGATTACAAATGCAGATGGATGATTTCCACTTAGGGAATCATTTGTTGTTAACACTAACTATATATGAAGGTTAAAAACTTGATGTATCTCATTTAATCTCAATTAAATCCAGTGCAGGTCAACCACTGATGTATTCAAAGAGAGATAGGACGGAAAATGTATTGATATTTGAAAGTTGTACTTTATTACAACAAAATATTTTTTAATAAAACATAAGAAACTGTAACCAGTTTCTTATTTTTTATTAAATAATAACAACTGCTGATTTTATTAAACATAGACAAAATCTTTTAACAATGCACAAACCAAAGATAAACCAGGTGTTCAATTCACCTGAAAGGAAACTGATCAAAATAAAAGGAAATATAACAGCAGTTATATAAAGCAAGGCACAACACAGGGGAGAATAAAGTGAAATTACTTAATCATCTTTGAAGTTCAGACATTTAAGTTTTTCAAGCACATCGTTTAGTATCATTGAGATGAGCTCTGACTAAATGTCACTCAGTGAACTAACTCAAGGGCTGGTCTCATTTTTACCAATTATTACTTATAATGGGGTAGGTAAAACTATAAGTACTTATTATGCTGTAACAAAATGTTATATGCTATTATAACATCCTGGGTGTTCTAAAAACAAAAATTTTGATGAACATATTTATAAAAGCAAATTTCGTTCCATTTCTAATGATTTACAAATAAATTTCATCCCATTTCTGATACACCTTCATCAGTTAATATTTAAAACATGAATGTTCATGCCTGTAACTTACTTATAAAAGCAATATCAACCAGGAAAACAGATTATTTTCCTTATGAATATTGCTTACACCTAACAAAATCCTCTTGTGTTGTTACAATGACATGATATGAACTAAGATATGGTTTAATAGAATGAAGTGATGTTTGAATTGTGATAATTTCATCTCCTGGAAATATACATATGTTTAATATTCCAAAAAAAATGCCCATCATAGAATCAATGATCAAATCTATTCAGCAAAATATTTATTGAGCTCCTATTACTATGCTTCAGCATTTTTCTACATGCTTGGATTTGAGCAATAAAATTAACATACCAGATCTCACGGTGCTGACTTTCTCCATGGGAGAATATACAATATATTACTAAATTATAGATAGTACAGATACACGATGTATTTAAGGAAGTGAAAAAGAGTATGAAGGAAAAAAAATTGAGGGCATCTAGAGCACCCAAGTGGCTGCTGTTGTAGAAGAGGTGGTCAGGGACGGGGGCTCTGAGGAGGTGAGTTGGCAGAGTCTGAATGAAGCATAGGGACCCGGAAGACATCTGGGAAAAGAGCATTCCAGGCAGAAGGGATGCCAGTATAAAACTTTAGCTGGAACTGCCTTTGGATGTTCTGGGAGTAGCCATGGGGTCACTATAGTTGGATCAGCATGAATATGGGTAAGAGCGGGAATAAATAAGGTTGAGGAGGCAACTGGTAGCCTGATAATTTAGGAAGAACTCCAAGGCCTGTTACGGAATTCCAGTTTGTTTTGTTTTCTTTTTTATAAATTTATTTTATTTATTTATTTTTCACTGTGTTGGGTCTTTGTTGCTGCGCGCAGGCTTTCTCCAGTTGTGGCAAGCGGGGGCTACTCTTCATTGTGGTGTGCGGGCTTCTCATTGTGGTGGCTTCCCTTGTGGAGCACGGGCTCTAGGCACGTGGGCTTCAGTAGTTGTGGTCTGCGGGCTCAGTAGTTGTGGCTCACGGGCTCTAGAGCGCAGGCTCAGTAGTTGTGGCATGGGCTTAGTTGCCCTGCGGCATGTGAGATCTTCCCGGACCAGGGATTGAACCTGTGTCCCTTGCATTGGCAGGGGGATTCTCAACCACTGTGCCACCAGGGAAGCCCTTTTAGCCTTTTTGCCACCACGTTCCCGTATTTTATTTTCTTGTGATTGTTGTTTTATCTACTTCCATATTTGTCCATTTTTGTGACATATACTTTTTCATGCCTCCCAAACAATTTCAAATTCTCCATTCAGGACTCGCTTCCTCTGGGGAGCCTTCCCCAAACTCTTAAGGTAAGATGAGGACCCCTTCCTGGGCTTTATCAACCTTTTAAACTTTCTTTGTCTCTGTCTCTCACTGACACACACACACACACACGCACTCACACTCTCAAAAAACGCACACAGACGTGCATTGACACAGCATATATCTTATTGTATTGCAATGTGTGTGCACTTTTCTTTCTTCCTCCTAGAATGTATAGACTCTAGGTTCTTTTAAGTAAAAGACATGATGATTTTATTTTGTATAATGAACTTCTAATTCAGAGCCAGACACACTTAAGGTGCTCAATAGACAAATACATGAGGACTTCTTTCTTAATTTTATATTAGTTTTATAAAAACACATTTTATGATGCCTAATAGTGTTTAGGATATATTAATTTAGATTACATAAATATTTCTGAAATACTGAATATTTGATGGGTTAAATGTGACAACTTTATTTATGCACAGTTACTTAGAGGGAAAACAACTCTGAGAATTGTCTGGGGAAAAGGCTGATTTTTGCACCCTGTAGAGTGCAGGTGTATTTAAACTATAAGAGCTATAGGAAGGCAATTTCTGCATAGTTAAAGAAATCTTTCTGTCAGTAAATACAAAGATCATGCGTTAAAAAATATTTTTTGGAAGAATTTTTGAGACTTATAAATGAGATTCACTGAATGATCAAGCATAAAGCCCTTTATAGTTGCTACTCTTGTTTAATAATTTATAACAATACACTTGGGCAACTTATTAAAATAAAATAAAAATCCCCATCAAGTGATGATACTGAGAGCTTTGTTTCTGAGGTAGACTTGCAGAAACTTTTTAGATACACATAATAACTTCTATAGTGGTTTGCAGTTGTTAATGTTGCTTTTTTCCAAAAGTCACACAATGTATTATTAGAACAGTACAGTTCTGGACACTACGTTTCTTTCTATTCAGAGGTGTAAGTTGAAGGTATGTGATGTTTTCTGTAGATTCAACAACTCTTTCTAGGACTTCTCCCTCAAGAATTGGGAAGCTTTCAGAGAACATTTGTAGTAAAAGGAAAGGATAGTTTACTACATAGCAGCAGAAAGAAAACACAGGTTTCTCATTATATGCTGTGAAAATTGTGATGGCGATTTTGGGATATTCAGCTATTGAATTAAAACAATTTTAAGATACTTCTTTCCCTTACAAATATGTGCTTCACAGAAATGTAGAATCTAGTAAATATCCAGGTGACACAGTGTCCTTCAATAACAGCCATTTATTGGATAATCTGCAGAACACACTCTATGGTAAATCATTGCAGCTCACAACTCACAGGTTCATAAAAGGGTGAAGGAGATTCAAAAGAAAAGATAAGCTTCTGTAACACAAATACCAAATAAACACATTTCAAAGATTTTATTAAACTCAATTAATGAAGGATCCAGTAAGATGTTACAAAGAGAGCTCAAAATATCATGCTTCTATACTCAGGTAAAAAGTGCTGAAGTGAATTTACAAGTAATTGCAAAACAGACAAAATAGATCAATTTCCACAATGCAATAGTCACTTACATTCTGCTAGACGACATTTGAATTTCTAGGGACAAGAATTATTTGCTTTAGTATGAGTTTTTGTTTTGTTTACAGCTTACAGAGACATAAAAAAGCTCAAAGATAATGGAAAAAGAAATAAAAATAACAAAAACAGATTCTGATAACTCTGAAATGTGTGCTCTAAACAACACATAGTTTTCTTTGAAGACACTTATTTTGGTTCTTTCACTGCAATCTTGTCTTCATGAACTAGGTACATATAGCATTTTGCTGTACAAGCTCAGAGAATGAAGAGTGTTTAAAAAGTATCTCCAATATACTGTCTGCATTTAAATTATCATGCCATAATATATATTTTTTTAATTTTAATTTTTTAACATCTTTATTAGAGTATAATTGCTTTACAATGGTGTGTCAGTTTCTGCTTTATAACAAAGTGAATCAGTTATACATATACATATGTCCCCATATCTCTTCCCTCTTGCATCTCCCTCCCTCCCACCCTCCCTATCCCACCCCTCTAGATGGTCACAAAGCACCAAGCTGATCTCCCTGTACTATGCAGCTGCTTCCCACTAGCTATCTATTTTACGTTTGGTAGTGTATGTATGTCCATGCCACTCTCTCACTTTGTCCCAGCTTACCCTTCACCCTCCCCGTATCCTCACCTCCATTCTCTAGTAGGTCTGCATCTTTATTCCCGTCTTGCCCCTAGGTTCTTCTGACCATTTTCTTTTTCTTTTTCTTTTTTTTAGATTCCATATATATGTGTTAGCATATGGTATTTGTTTTTCTCTTTCTAACTTACTTCACTCTGTATGACAGTCTCTAGGTCCATCCACCTCACTACAAATAACTCAGTTTCGTTCCTTTTTATATGCCATGTTATTTTACATTATAGCTTTTTTTCCTTAATGGTTAATCATCTTAAATTCAGAAATTATTTTTATTCTTATAGTTTCTGAATTCTATGCTTTCTAGAATTTCCCTTCCATGTATGCCAGTAAAATATAAGAAATAAAGGCATATTAATATACGAGCTTTAGCACAGATTGGTTAGAGGTTTAATCATGAGATTTGTATTTAAGCAGTCTTTACCAGTGTGGCTATGTGCCTAGGAAAACTCTCTTGTGTGAAGAAAGAAAAAGCCAATGTAAACAGTTAGCTAAAAATCACTGGCATGCATGGAAATCCATACCTCCTTCTCTATAATGAGAAAATCTTAAAGTTTACTTCACCAAACACTTTGCCACCAAAACTGTGCTCCCAGTGTTTCTGCTATGTGATTTTTAGGACAGAAATATATTCACCTCAGTTCCAGGGACTGTCTTGAATGGTCCCTTTCAGTCGTGCTCTCAGATTTGGCATGATTTTCTACCAAATATAGTGGGCAAATGTTTCACATTTGGATGTGATATCATTGGTCTTCTTGGTCCAAAATAAACAAAACAAATAAAATTGTGCCCATACCAGTTTTTGAGCTCTTTCCCTCCTCGTAAGGCCAAATGTAATCATATACAATTAATGCTTTTTGAAACAGGGAAGATATAGAGAGTTGTCATTGCCTTAACTATCGGTAACACACAAACTGATCCTCT
Organism: Pseudorca crassidens; assembly: GCF_039906515.1. Classification (NCBI taxonomy): domain Eukaryota; kingdom Metazoa; phylum Chordata; class Mammalia; order Artiodactyla; family Delphinidae; genus Pseudorca; species Pseudorca crassidens. Next base: position 172,741,906 of record NC_090297.1, on the reverse strand, counting down.
TTTTTTTTTTTTGCCTGCACCACACAGCTTGTGGTATCTTAGCTCCCCAACCAGGGATTGAACCTGGGCCCTCCGCAGTAAGAGCACAGAGTACTAACCACTGGACCACTAGAAAATTCTTATTCTTATTCTTATTTTAATCAGTTGTGTCAGTCAAGTCTTACTTATAAACAACAGTAACTATATCTTAAACAAAAGCAAAAACAAAAATCTTAAATAAAAACAGAATAAATATAAACATATCGGAGGTGTACAGAGTGGTGGTCTTGCCTAGGAGATGGACAGATGCCAGGGCTGCTCTGAAGGCTTTAGAGCTGCCGTCATCAGAGCAACCATCGTCACAGGAGTCAGATTGGTGGCCAGACCCCTGAGTTCCATCACTGCCACAGTCCTTGCTTCAGTGGTTCAATAGTAAAACATTAAGTCAAGTCACATGTCCTTTCCAGGAAAAATAGAGGAAGCATTTGGCCCACTTATTTGCCCTTTGGTAAAGGCTTGTGAATTCCCCTCAAAAACAGACATTTTGATAATAATAAAAAGGTATTTACATGCTGAATAGTAAAACCAATTCAAATATTTACTACATCAGTGTAGTTTATGCTAAAGTCAGGAAAAAAATTGTAATTTCCCTGGAGGTAAGGCTCATCTTCTGTATTTGGGAAACCTAGGCCTTCCAACTTGAGATAATATAGATATTTCCAAAGTCCCAAATTGGACCAGCACATAAAGGTTTTTGACATACTTGCTCTATGACAATATTCTACACCCCAGCAATTCCTAAGTGGTCCTGATTCTCTTCATTCTCTAGTGGTTGAAGCAAGAATACAAAAGCATTCTCAATGCTAAGCATTGTTCCATAACAGAAACCTTCTAATGTCACTACCATCACGGCCACATTTTGTCCATCTTGGCACCAAACAGTCATATGATAGAGAAGGTCATTTTACTCTTTGAACAGGACGCCATACAAATTCCCCAAACTTGTCTGTGACAGCTGTACCTCAGGATTTTTCTAGAGATCCTTTAGTTTTCCTTGTCCTTTTCAGCACATAATTCCTAAGTTCTAACAACCGATAGGCATGTGGAGAATGGAAGATAACTAGCTCAAGCTCCCGTACAACCCAAGCTTCCAAGCCTTTAGATCACCCTTGAGATACCACCTAACCCTTATTTACAAAGTTTTCAAAAGTATGAATTCTTCTTATAGCTTAACTTTTCTTTTTCACCCCAATAGATTAGTTCTTCACCAATCTGTTACAGAATACGTCTACCTCTAATATATTCTTAAATTTTATATAATTTATGTTTTGGAGATTTGACTAGCTAGTGTAAAAAAAAAGCACATTTTTCTGCTCACTTGTTGCTTTACTATATATTATACCTATTTACTAGGTTTAGCAGATGAGGCACAGGTCAATGGACAACAAGTTTCATGTGTTAGGCTAATACCTATAAAAACAATCCCCAGATGTCAGAGACCTAACCCATTAGAAGGTTATTTTTAGCTCACATAACAGTCCATCATTGCGGGTGATCTTCCATGCAATGATTTCAGCATCCTAGCTCCTTCCACATGTGGCTCTGCCATCCCTAGAATGTCAACATTCTCTGCTGGATCTTTAGCATTTTATGGGGAGATGGGGGGAAGAGTGTGGAGGATCACATGAGACGTTCTCATGGGCCAGGGTTGGAAGTGGCCAAACACTGCTTCCATTCTCATTGTGCTAACTAGGACTAAAACTCAGCCACATAGCCATATCTAACTGTGAGGGAGGCAGTAGTCTATTTGTATAATAACCTTTCCCGGAAGGAAGAGGAAAAGAATTTGATAAATGACTAGCCGAGCTCTGCTACAGTCATCTAGACAGACCAGCACTTTGGAGCCTTTCTATTAATGCTCCTTGAACCTTTAATCAAAACCTATTTGCTGTCTCAACAATAAGCACCTCCAGATAATTAATTTTTAAAACTACTCTTTTAAACACTGTTGTGAGTTACCAAGGGCTCCTATTTTCAAGAAGATAAAGAGCCTCATGATAAATATATACTGTCTTGTCTTTGACCCTTCAGCCATAGGGGTCTTGTAATAACAAATCCACAAATCCAGCTCTGAAAGTCCTGGCTCTTTTGACAGCAGTTCAGAGCACCACAGATAGTTTAGAGTACCATTTTAGTGCATTTTCCCCAAATGTGATACTTCAGCTATATCTAAACATGGGATGATTTATTCTATTCTATCACTACAAAGAAAGCATTTAGCTGAAAGGACACAGAGCTGCTTGTGCTAATCAGTACCTCTTTAATAACAATCACTTAAATTATTTCTTTAAGACACTAGGCCCTTCAAGACTGTGATTAAAATTATCAGGGATGATATTCTGTGTGGCTCTAGATATTCACATCCCACATGACCTTTAGGGAGAAGAGATCTCCCTTCCTCAATCTCTCCTTCCACTTCTCCACACTGAGTGATACCTCAGTTAAATATGTTGTGATTTAATTTGGAGAAGACTTTTGGGATAATATAGATTCACTTAAGAAGTGAGATGAGTGCACATGTATGTGTGTGGGTATTTGTGTGGTGTGCTTGGGTGGGTAAAGAGTGAGCCTTTACTTTCATTTCACAAAACAGAAGTAGACACAACATTGTTAATCAACTATACTCCAATATAAAATAACATTTAAAAACAAACAAAATCATAAGTAGAAATGATGCCCCAAAGTCTTCTTCAGCATAGTGCTTACTGTATTAGGTAAACTATTTAACTATATTACAGATGATCATTATCAATCCATTTGCCCTTGTGCATCTGCTTTCTCCCACCATAGTGTCTCCATTGTATCTTGCTCTTGCCCATACCTGAGTGCCAATTTCTTTAGAACACTCCAGCCTCTTAGTCATGTAGCCAATATATAGATGAGTCTATGAAAGAATTACCACTTATGATTGTTTGTAATTATGTTCTTATTTTATAGCTCTACTTAATACCAAGACTGCACTCTTTTCTTTCATTTCATCCCACATCTTAGCAATCTCTTGAGAATTTCAACCTTAAGCTGATATGACCCTACGACTGTGAGCACCAGAGTCATTTTAATGTTTTGATGCAGCATCTTTCCCAGGCTTCCTTGAGAGGAACTAAACCTTTGGGAGGTGTCTCTTCTTTTTTTTTTCTTTTTTCACATTGCTATCTCCATTTTTATTGTATTATGTGACTTTCTGAAGTCATATGTTTTGGGCTCAGGATTTTTAGCAATCTTTCAGGATATTTTGTTAAATATATTACATGGCTACCCTGCCCAAAGAGCTACCTACCTAAGGTGGGCTCCCTGACCATGCTGGAGAAATACATTTGAAAGAGACATATGGATTATTGAAAATTCCTAATGGTGTCCTTACCAGTAGACACATATATGAGGTTGGGAAATAAAAAGCGTAAGAGATGAAGATTGTTAATGCCTGTTATTAAAGTTTCCCTTGTATTTTTTAACTACAATTTACATTCATCCACTGTTTTTGATCACTGAGCATTTATTATTATATTACATTTTCTCTCCTGGGTTTTCTTCTCCCTGTAAACAGGCTTTAGTCTTCACTAGCTCTTTAAAAGCACCATTATCAAGCCTACTTATAATGATTGTCCTTTGCCACACCTGGCCTCGTCTCTCCACCGTGCTTTCAATAGCTTCTGCTGCACTGAGTGTGCATCAGAATCACCTGGAGGGCTTGTTGGAGCCCAGGCTGCAGGGCACCACCCCCGCAGCCTCTGATTGGCAGGCTTGGAGCGGGGCTGAGAATTTACATTTCCTAACAAGTTCCCAGGTGATGCCGATACTGCTGTTCTGGGACCTCACTTTGCTTCCTGCCTCACACTGTTTACCAGTTTTCCCAGCTAGAGCCACTTAACTCACACTTGTTGATTCTGCCCCACGCGGGTAAGAGGGAATACAGGCCTTTCATTGGTTCCCTACGACGTAACTTTACGGCGGATTTGCCGTGAGTAACAGAGCTGAGCCTTTGCTGAGTTTTCCAGCCCCCGCACTTCATCCCTTCCTGGATTCCTCGGTGGACACGCTGTTTCCTCTAGGGCTAGGACACTGCCTTCTCTTGCTCAGTTCCTCCTGGAAGCTGAAGATGAGCAGGTAAGTTCACTTCCCGAATCCGGGAATCTACCTGGTTGCCTTCTGGACATTTGTGACCCTGTGCTCACCTAGGTGGTATTGGTTTGCCTGCACTGCTTCCCGATACTTGTTGTTAAGACTTTGAAGTTCGCCTTTTCTGTGCTAGCGAGTCTAGAGTTGTGGGTCTGGCGTTCCCAGGCCTGACTTGAAATAACCCAGGCTACCTTCTTCTCTGCTTTTCAAACATGGGTTATTTACTCAGTTGAACAACATTGTTGCTGTTTCTATGAATACTGCCCATTGTTTCCCTCTCTTGATTTTTATATGTGTTTCCAGACCCCTCAACCCCAGGCTCCATCTCCCTCACGCTCTGAGTCTCCTTTCTGGCTTAGTCTTTTTCCTCTGTGAATGAGTACGTTTCTGGTAAGATCATGCACCTTGGCCGGAAGGTTCTAATGCCACCTACATGCATAACTTAGGTCCAAGTAAGTCAACTATATTATTTCCTTTTTAAACCTGTGTCAAGGAGGTCTGTGGGCTTGCTAAGCAAAATGTAGTCTGAGGATCAGGCTTTCCGCACGTTAGGGGAGCTTGTCAGAAATGCAGAGCCTCAGGCCCCACCTCAGATGGACTGAGTTAGAATCCATGGTGTAACGAGAGCCCCAGGTGATTTTCATGCACATTGTAAAGAACCAATGTATGGTGTAGGACCTGTAGGATGAACTGCTCCCACCTGAGACTAACTGTGACTCTCAACTTTACCAATCACTGCTCTTTCCAACTTCCTAATTACCCTGTTGTGATTTTACAAAACTGTGTTGGGTGAGTTTCCTGCTGACAATGTGAACTTTGACCAACAACCTATAATTCTGCAGGAACTAAAAGTCTCTCTGTGTACATCTCACGTTTGTTTTTTGGTATATCTTTTGCACAAAGCCGTTTCAACTGTGTCAGCATACCAAAGGAGTATTTCTTCATGCTTTGGGCCATGATCTGATGTGGTCTGGATGACAGGCAGCCTGAAGTTCCAGGGTGGATGAATACCACTCAAGTTCAACAATAAATTTTAGGAGCGTAATGTAATGCCGGCCCACAGTAGGTGACCATCCAGACGTCTCTCATCGGCATTTAATATGGAAAAGGTGTTGAAGGTAGATCAGCCTGGGTGAACTAACTCCACCCCAGGGCGTCTGTGGTGGGTGGGGCCAGCAGTACTGGTCTGGACAGTGACCAGTGAATGGCCTTTTTACTAGAAACCTATCCCTGAAGGAGCAGGACTCCAGCCAGTGACCGAGTCCACAAGTCAGATCCAGCCATTGCAGGGAGGGGGCTTATAAGAGATATCTAGAGTGTCAGAGCTTCAGTCAAGACTGCCTACGTTCAGGATAGGGTTACAGCCCCAAAGGGAGGAAACTGCTGTATTAACCTGGAGACCCAGGTGGACAGGCCCTTATTCATAAGCCGTGCCATAGAAAGAACATGGGTTCTAGAATCCAAGTGGGGTTTGTGTGACCTTGAGTAACTTTATCCTCAGAATGTCTTCCTAGGCAAATGAAAATGCATGTCCAGGGTCTCATAGGGGACTCGAATAGCAAATGCTTAAGTAAGTGGTAGTAACTATTATGTTTAAAGGAGGAATCATATTCTTATGTGAGCCTGTGGGCCTCAGGGCTGCTCCAGGTTCTTTGAATTCTAACCCGATTGGTTGAAGGGCTGGGTAGCTAGTGTAGTACCTTGTTCAGGATTGGAGCAGAAGGGAGCAGGCATGCTCAAACCGCAGGTGCTTAGCTAAGTATATTGGAGGACTGATGGCTGTCTTTAGAGTTGTGTTTGGATTCATTTTTCTTTTTTGTGCACCTATATATTATAGATTTTTGGTTTGTAGTTATCATGAGCTTTTGGTATAGCAGTCTCTCTCTCTCTCCCTCTCTCTCTCTCTCTCTCTCTCTCTCCCTCCCCCCCCCCTCTCTATATATATAATGTGATTGTTTTAAGTTGCTGATCTCTTAATTTCAAATGCCTTTTAAATATCCTGCATTTGTATACTCTCCTCCTCTCATGATTACTGGTTTTAATATCATATTTGTGTGTGGATAATTTCCTGCCTTCATGTTTGCCTTTACCAGTGAGCTTTCCCATTTCGTAATTTTCTTGTTTCTAGTTGTGGCCTTTTCTTTTTCTCCTCCCATCATCCAAGGGCCAGAGTCCAGCTGCTCCCCTGTTCCCAGAGTAGGTTCTGACTTAGTTTATGGACTCAGTTATACAGGCCGCAGGATCATAGTTTTCTTGCTTCTGGTGCCTGCACATTGATGAGTGGAGCTGGGTCTTGGCCCTCTGGTGGGCAGGGCCATGTTAAAGGACATGTCTAGAGGTGACTATGGACTCAGGAAGTCCTTAGGCAGCCTGTCTGCTGATGTGTGGGGCTGTGTTCCCATTCTACTGCTTGTTTGGCCTGAGGTGTCCCAGCACGGGAGCTTACAGGCTGTTGGGTGGGGCCAGGTCTTGAGCGCTTATGACCCAGGCAAGATGTCTACCTTCAATAAGCGTCCATGCAGATGACATTCTCTGATACCTCTGCCAGCACCACTGGTGTCCATGTCCCCAGGGTGAGCTACAGCCACCCCCCACTTCCCCAGGAGACCCTCCAAGACCAGGAGGTAGGTCTGGCCCAGGCTCCTAGTCACCTTTTTTTTTTTTTCTAGTCACCACTTTTGCCCTAGGTCCTGGTACATGTGAAACCTTGTGTGCACCCTCCAAGAGTGGAGGTCTCTGTTTCCCCCAGGCCTGTGGAGCTCCTGCAATCAAGCTCTGCTGGCCTTCAAAACCAAATAGTCGGGGCTTCCCTGGTGGCGCAGTGGTTGAGAGTCCACCTGCCGATTCAGGGGATGCGGGTTCGTGCCCCGGTCCGGGAGGATCCCACATGCCGCGGAACGGCTGGGCCCGTGAGCCATGGCCGCTGAGCCTGTGCGTCTGGAGCCTGTGCTCCGCAACGGGAGAGGCCACAACAGTGAGAGGCCCGCGTACCGCAAAAAAAAAAAAGGAAGTGCAGTGAGAGAGGCTGAGGCAGTTGATGTGGTCAGTCCAGTCTCTAACATGCCCTGGAGGGAGCCAGACTATTCAATAGCTTTATTTGAGGGCTTACCTCGTGGCGCAGTGGTTGAGAGTCCGCCTGCCGATGCAGGGGATGCGGGTTCGTGCCCCGGTCCGGGAGGATCCCGGCTGGGCCCATGAGCCATGGCTGCTGAGCCTGTGTGTCCGGAGCCTGTGCTCTGCAACGGGAGAGGCCGCAGCAGTGAGAGGCCCGCGTATCGCAAAAAAGAAAAAAAAAAAAAAAAAAAAAACTCTGGGGGCTCCTCCTCCTGATGCCAGTCCTCTAGGCTGGGGAGCCTGATGTGGGGCTCAGAACTGTCACTCCTGTGGGAGAACTTCTGTGATACAGTTGTTCCCTAGTTGTGGGTCACCCACCCAGGTGGTATGGGGTTTTATTGTATCACGAGTACACCACCCCCACCATCTTGTTGTGGTTTCTTCTTCCTATCTTTGGATGTACTTTTTTTGGTAGGTTCCAGTCTTTTTTACTGATGGTTGTTCAACAGTTAGTTGTGATTTTGATGTGCTTGTGAGAGGAGATGAGCTCAAGGTCCTACTGTTCCACCATTTGTCCCTCCCAGTGGGAGGTTTCTCTTCTTGACTAATCTTTGTGCATGTGCTCACTTTCCCTAAAATGATAATAAATTAAAGGGTGATCTATAGTGCCTCTCTTCAGTTTTTTGTTTTTTTTTTTGTTTTGCGGTACGCGGGCCTCTCACTGTTGTGGCCTCTCCCATACGGAGCGCACAGCCTCAGCGGCCATGGCTCATGGGCCTAGACGCTCAGCGGCATATGGGATCTTCCCGGACCAGGGCATGAACCCGTGTCCCCTGCATCGGCAGGCGGACTCTCAACCACTGTGCCACCAGGGAAGCCCCAGATTTTTTTTAACAGCTAAACATTTGAAATCCAAAAGCCTTTTTTTCCCTGAGTTTCTTGAGATGAACAAATAGAACTTTCATGTGCTGTGGTGAATCACTGTGGGACTAGGACGCAGGGTCTTGGTGGTATCTTTTTGGCTACATTAATTACTCATGATTTCTCTTCTCGGGGCTTGGATAGAATTCCTTTTTTTCTTTTCTCCTTTTTCATGTGTAACAGTTTCAGTAATTTAAAGAAAAAAAGATGAAGATCTTTGTTCTTGTACTTAGCATTTTTGCTAAATTATTCTACTTTGGGTAGATCCAGTATTTAAACATCTTCTAATTTTGCTCATTTATCTGTTCTCTCTAAAAAAGCCACCTATATTAAAACAGAAGAGAACAACTTTTCCTCTCTTTATCACATGACATTAACTTGATGAGATCATATCTTTTAGTTACAATATTCACAGATGTGAGCAAAAAATATTTTAAAAATATAATCTCCATTAGTGAAGCAGTGTTTGCCTTAACAAACATGTATTGAGCCCCATCTCTGAAATACACAGAGTTCTTAGTGCTGGAATATGTTAGTGAACAATAGAAGCAACAATTCCTGTCTTTATAGAGCTTTTATTCTTATGTGGTGAGACAAACAGTAAACACAATAGATAAGTAAATTTTGCTGCATGTGAATTGAACAAACTGTTTCCCCACCTTCAGACTCTCTTGACTAACTTTTTTCTTCATAAGGCACTTTTGCTTTCCAGATCTGCTGCTTCCTGGGGCCAACCACTCACTATTCCCATCTTTCCCAGGCTTCCTTGAGAGGAACTAAACCTTTGGAAGGTGTCTCTTCTTTTCTTTTTTTCTTTTTTCACATTGCTATCTCCATTTTTATTGTACTATGTGACTTTCTGAAGTCATATGTTTTGGGCTCAGGATTTTTAGCAATCTTTCAGGATATTTTGTTAAATATATTACATGGCTACCCTGCCCAAAGAGCTACCTACCTAAGGCGGGCTCCCTGACCATGCTGGAGAAATACATTTGAAAGAGACATATGGATTATTGAAAATTCCTGATGGTGTCCTTACCAGTAGACACATATATGAGGTTGGGAAATAAAAAGCGTAAGAGATGAAGATTGTTAATGCCTGTTATTAAAGTTTCCCTTGTATTTTTTAACTACAATTTACATTCATCCACTGTTTTTGATCACTGAGCATTTATTATTATATTACATTTTCTCTCCTGGGTTTTCTTCTCCCTGTAAACAGGCTTTAGTCTTCACTAGCTCTTTAAAAGCACCATTATCAAGCCTACTTATAATGATTGTCCTTTGCCACACCTGGCCTCGTCTCTCCACCGCACTATGTCTGGGTGGTTCAACTACAGGCTCACGCTATCTCTACCACCAGGCCCTCTGAACTTAAGGTCCTGCATCTTTGCTTACCTTTCCTGACCACCTTCCAACTTCTAGTCATCTTTTCCCCTTAGTGTCTTCACTTTTTTCTAAAAGCTGGAATCCATCAAAATTCCCAGAACATCAACTTACAAGAAGTTTAAGTACAGATGGAATTCATGTACTATGACTATGGATGAATAGACATAGAATGTAGCTATTTAACATAACAACTGGCCCACCTAGATAAATCCAATCATTAACTTGTTATATGAAGGAGGCACTGTTCATAATAGGAATGAATTGCCTTAAAATATAATGAACTCTTAATCACCTGATGTGCTAAAGTAGATATAATGTGACCATAGCTAGGAATGCTGTGGAAGAAATCTCTGAATTTGTTTGGAATGACTGCTACCAAACAGAAGGGTCCATTACTCTTTACATTCAAGGGAAAGAATTGGTTAAAGTCTGTAGCTCTTAGGATCCAGGAGGTCTAAATTTGGGGGGTCAATGTATGTCAAAGGCCAAAGGAGAACAAACATTAAGGGAGTAAGGGGTCATTCTGACTTGTCCTGTTCCCACTTGGAAACTAAGGGCTGAACAAGATTATAGCAGGGCCAGGTGTCAGGAAGTCAGAACCTCAAAGATCAAACATTTAAGCAGGTGTTCAGCAATAGTAACAAGAAGAAAGTAATCTAAAGGGGAAATTAATCATGGTACCAGGGTCATGGGGACTGCCATATCAAGACAACACTGTGCCCCAATAACAACTTCTTTACTCTGTCTTTTAGGAAAGAAGTTTTCTCAGGGCATGACTGTCTTAGGGCATATGAGTAAGAATAGAAATAGATGAATGCATAAGTGGGACTCGTTAGGGTATAGGGATGGTGGAACTGACACTCAGTTCTGGGCTTTTCACCTATTATTATCCCCTCCCTGCCCCCTCCATAACACACACACACACACACACACACACACACACACACACACACACACATACATTCTACATTACTGTCAAAGAAAACTACATAACTGTTTTAGTCATGAGAGCTCTTGGATGGTAAAGTATTTTGGGTACCTTCTCAAATTGAATATTTTGACCTTGATTATTTTGACAGCTCTATGGAGCCACATCTATATTGACATCAACTATTTAAGTATTAATGTGCATATGTCCAAATCATAAAAACATTCGAAATGTACTACAAGTTACAAATCATCCTTAAAACATTTTGAGAAATTTGCCTGAGCTTAATGCAGTGCAGATTCACACAGTGCATTGTGGTAATCCTGAACCCGGACTGAAAGCCATTAGAATCAAGAGTAGATTTGAAAGTTTGCATTTGTTTATAGGGTAACTATTATCTTAACTTCTTTTCATGATGAAAGGAGGACACATAAACTTATCTGCAGGAAACAGGCTGCACATTTCAAAATTCCTTCTCACATCCCACACTGAAATCATCTACAGCCAAGATGCAGTTATGCAGAACACAGATGAAGTTTTGCTCCATATTACGAATGCATTCGTTTAAGCATGTTCTGCAGGAGACCACTGGAAGATAAAACTATTATCTTTCCTACTATGAACATGAAAATTTTATTTTTTCATTTAACTTGGTAGAATAATGTAGATGAAGAGATTGCGATGAAGAGATTGCTATTAAAAATTTTAACCTATTTTTTTGATGCACTATGAATCTCTAGCAGGAGTATCTTTAAAAGTGAACTCAAGGTCAAAACACATGGGATGGGGAAATAAAGAGGCGCGAGGAGAAAGAGGCACAGTCGATTTTAATATCTAATGGGACAAACTCAGTTAAATTATAAATAAAGAAATCCTGTAGCTTCAGTTTTGAAAACAAATTTGAGTAGGTTCTATACAAAATATATAGAACACTGAAGAGGCAGAAGTCAAAATCAAATATTTGTTCTTTATGGGGCAAGGAAGAAGCTCTTATCTTCGTTATTTCCCTCCCAATGACTCCAGGTTAGACTATTCAAGTAAAGCCTTGACTGATTTGTTTAATAATCTCCAAAATATATAGACAGCTCATGCAGCTCAATATCAAAAAAACAACCCAATCCAAAAATGGGCAGAAGACCTAAATAGACATTTCTCCAAAGAAGACATACAGATGACCAAGAGGCACATGAAAAGATGCTCAACATCACAAATTATTAGAGAAATGCAAATCAAAACTACAATGAGGTATCACCTCACACCAGTTAGAATGGGCATCATCAGAATATCTACAGACAACAAGTGCTGGAGAGGGTGTGGAGAAAAGGGAACCCTCTTGCACTGTTGGTGGGAATATAAATGGATACAGCCACTATGGAGAACAGTATGGAGGTTCCTTAAAAAACTAAAACTGGAATTACCATATTACCCAGCAATCCTACTACAGGGCATATACCCAGAGAAAACCATAATTCAAAAAGACTGGCCTATTTTTTCAGAGATTGTTTTCTTTTTATATGCTGCTTTGGTGAATCCATCTGTAATCATGGTTTAAGCTGCTACCAACATACTAATGAATCTCAAACCTTTAACTATATCCAAGGGTCATCTTGAGCTGTCTGCTTAACATTTCTAATAGGTTATCTCAAAGTCACTTCACATTTGAGAAGTCCAAAATGAAACAGCAATTTCTCTTTCCTTTTTGATTTTCCTCCTATTTTTCTGCCTTAAATGTTGGCTTCATCAAACAATGATTCATCAAACCACAGGAGACATCGTGGTGTCTTAAATAGTTCTCAACTGACTATCACATTTAGTTACTATCAAATCCATCCTCTTTTATCAGTCTTCATTACCCTTAGTTCAGACCTTTTTATTCTCACCTGGATTGCTGCTACACCCTCCTCACTGGACTGGGTCTTCTGTTCATCTCAAATTCATCTTGAACACCTATGCCACCATGTTGGAGCTAATCATAATGCAAACTAAATCATCCTTCTGCTTTAAATATTTTTTTAAACTCCAGATTAATTTTAAGATAAAATTCAAGGTTCTTAATAAAGTATATGAAATTCTGGAACTTTTCTAGTATAATTTTCTGCAATTTCTGGCTTCTAAATATTATGCTCCAGCAATGTGAAGCTACGTAAGTTACCGAACCAAACCTGCATTGGCTTGCTCGCATGCATTGTAGCCAATCAACTGACACTGGAAAGTACAGCACTTATTGCAGGGTGGCAAGCAAGGAGAACAAGTAGCTCATGCTCAAAACACCCAAACTCCCCAATGGCGTTCAGGGAAGATGTTTTAAAGAGGGAGGGGGCTGCAGGGTGTATGATCAGTTCATGCACAATTCCCAGATTGGTTGGCATCAAGGTGAAGTTTCAAGCATCATCGACCTTCTGGTTTCAACCAGTCTAGGGTCTGTGTGCTTGAAGTCAGCAGTTTTCATCTGGTGGGGGTCGGCTTCCTATAAAAACAACTTAGGAATGTGTGTCAGGCCTTTGTATCTTTCAGGAAACTGCGAGTTAGGTGATTTTGCCGTGTGGCAGATATATAGTCTAAATTGTGACCAGCTCCGCAGCCCAACAGCTCTTCTTTGTTCGTACATCTTCACATGCCCTAAACATTAACTCTTGAGTCGGCCTTTTGAGAATGAGGGGAGGCCTGGGAGGCTAAAGGGAAAACCTTTTGCTTCAAAACACAAGGACACAGGCTTGCACACAATTTCACACACAGCTCTTCAAGTACAATGTGTAGTACCATCATCCTTTCTTCTCAACCTGGCTTCATCCTATTTGTCTTTTAAAATTCTGTCCAGGTGTCACATATTGTGTGAATCTTTTACTTAACCCAGCTCCACCCCATCATAATCTTCACTCAGATTGAATCAAGTGTACTTCCAAGGTTCTCCAAGTGCAACTTGTGAATATCAGATACTTACTATGTTATGTAGTAACATCCTCATCTCTCTCTCTCCCTGACAAGAATGCCCACTCCTAGAAAACAAGGCTTAATGAAATTTTGTTTATTTTTGTGTACCTAGTTCACTGGTAATAGTTAACTGAACTAAATCGTACTGCATAATACTGGAGAAATCAAGGGGTGGGAAGAAAAATTCTTGGTGTGACCTAGTGTGACTGACTCACAAATATTTTGAGAGGCATCATTTTGTAAACATTGAGATAGACCATGTATTCAGACAGACCTTGGTTTGAGTCCTAGTTCTACCACTTGCTCTGTGAAGAGGGAGAAATTACATTGTCGCTCCAAGACTTCAGTCTTCTCATCCTTAAACTAGACATAATAATAGTAATAATAATAACAATTATACTTACTTGTAGGCAGAGGTGAGCCCAGATCTTCTGAGACTTAAGCTTATAGAAATTTGGAGGCCTCTTTTAAGAAAAATACAAAACTATAAATTTAAGAATTAAGTACAAAATATGTGTATTTATAATGAGAACTCATCAAATCATAAATTTTGAGAATCTGATATTTCATCACACACCTCAGAAAGATAATACAGTTGAAAAAATTAACTGCCTCACTTACCTCTAGTATTTCTCCTTCAGTGTTTAGTTTCATATATTTTTTTTAACTTATTTATCCCATACTCCTAATTTTATTTTTACTATTTCATAGCATAATCAAGATTTTGTGATATTTTATATGGAAAATAGGCAATTCAGTCTTCTGAAATGGTTTATCCTTTTTTTTATTATCAATGAATTAGTTTTTCTTTTAATTCATAATTTTCTCTTGGTAATATTCAAATTATTGGTATTGTCAAATACAGGAAGAATTATCAAGTGTTTATATGGTCTATAAGATTTGGAATAATTTTCCACAAACCACCATCCAGTTTTTCACACTTCCCCCTGGCTACCTCTTCAGCCCAGTGTCTGTGCCATAGTCTTCCTGTCACGATGCTGCATAAATTGGTACAGCAGGCAGGACGAGTATATCTGGAAACCATTTCTACTTCAGAATAGTTAACTAACAACTTATCTGTATAAGGAAGTCCCTGCAAACTAAATGTATCCCCAACTCAGCTTACCCTTATCTGGGTCACTAGGATGTCCAGTTCACTCTGTTGCCACCAGACACACAGGTTAGCTTTGATGGATGAAAATTCATGTTAGAAAAAAGAATAATCTTATCAGATGGCAATTAAAATACCTTTTTTTAAATTTTAGATTTATTTTTTAGGGAGGTAACATATACAATGGAATACTACTCAGCCATAAAAAAGATGAAATCTGCCATCTGTGACAACATGGATAGACCTTGAGGGTATTATGCTAAGTGAAATAAGTCATACAGAGAAAGTAAAAATACCGTATAATTTCAGTCATAAAATATCTTTTGCAAACTTTAACAAAATGTGTAATTATATAACACAGTGTTAGGGCCCCTTCTCAGACTTTGGAAAGAACCCGTGTAAGTTAAGAGACTCAGAAAGTCAGAACTACAGTGAGGGTTGCTGCTGGTAGGATCAAATTTAGATAGTAAAAACAAAACACTAGATAACGTTTGGCCTGTTGTGCATACCAAACTTCATTGTATATAAATTATTTGAAAAGAAGAGGTAGTTCTATTGTTTTGTTTATTGAAGTATAATTGATTTACAATGTCATATTAATTTCTGCTGTACTGCAAAGTGATTTAGTTATATGTATATATACATTCTTTTCTTTTAATATTCCATTATGGTTTATCACAGGATACTGAATATAGTTCCCTGTGCTATGCAGTAGGACCTTGTTGCTTATTCCTTCTATATATAACAACTTACATCTGCTAACACCAACCTTCCACTCCATCTTCCCCTAACCCCCTCCCTCCTGGCAGCCACCAGTCTGTTCTCTGTGTCCATAAGTCTGTTTCTGTTTTGTAGACAGGTTCATTTGTGTCATACTTTAGATTCTACATATAAGTGGTATCATATGGTATTTGTCTTTCTCTTTCTGACTTCACATAGTATGATAATCTCTAGTTGCATCTGTGTTGTTGCCAGTGGTATTATTTCATTATTTTTTATGGCTGAGTAGTATTCCATTGTATATATGTACAACATCTTTTTTTTTTTTTTTTTGCTGCTTCAGTTGCTGTGCGTGGGCTTCCTTTAGCTGCGGCTAGCGGGGGCTACTCTTTGTTGCGGTGCGCAGGCTTCTCATTGTGGTGGCTTCTCCTGTTGCGGAGCATGGGCTCTAAGTGCACGGGCTTCAGTAGTTGTGGCTTGCAGGCTCCAGAGTGCAGGCTCAGCAGTTGTGATGCATGGGCTTAGTTGCTCCATAGCATGTGGGATCCTCCAGGACCAGGGATCGAACCCATGTCCCCTACATTGGCAGGCAGATTCCCAACCACTACACCACCAGGGAAGCCCACAACATCTTTATCCATTCATCTGTTGATAGACATTTAGGTTGCTTCCATGTCTTGGCTATTGTGAATAGTGCTGCTGTGAACATAGGGGTGCATGTATCTTTTTCAATTATAGTTTTGTCTGGATGTATGCCCAAGAGTGGGATTGCTAGATAATATGGTAATTCTATTTTTAGTTTTCTGAGGAATCTCCATACTGTTTTCCCCAGTGGCTGCACTAGATTACATTCCCCCTAATAGTGCAGGAGGGTTCTCTTTTATCCACACCCTTACCAACATTTATTGTTTCTAGACTTTTTGATGATGGCCATTCTGACCAGTGTAAGGTGGTCCCTCATAGTTTTGATTTGCATTTCTCTAATAATTAGACATGTTGAGCATCTTTTCATGTACCTATTGGCCATCTGTATGTCTTCTTTGGAGAAATATATATTTAGGTCTTCTGCCCATTTTTTGATTGGGTTATTTGTTTTTCTGTTGTTGTTGAATTGTATGACCTGTTTGTATATTTTGGAAATTAAGCCCTTCTTGGTTGCATCATTTGCAAATATTTTCTCCCATTCTGTAGGTTGTCTTTTTGTTTTCTTTGCTGTCCAAAATCTTGTAAGTTTGATTAGGTCCCATTTGTTTATTTCTGTTTTTATTTCTATTGCCTTGGGAGACTGACCTAAGAAAACATTGCTGTGATTTATGTCAGAGAATGTTTTGTCAATGCTCTCCTCTACAAGTTTTATGGTGTCATGTCTTATGTTTAAGTCTTTAAAACATTTTGAGTTTATTTTTGTGTATGGTGAGAGGGTGTATTCTAGCTTCAATGATTTACATGCAGCTATCCAACTTTCTCAACACCCCTTGCTGAAGAGACTGTCTTTTTCCCATTGTATATTCTTGAATACTTTGTTGAAGATTAATTGACCATAGGTGTGTGGGTTGATTTCTGGGCTCTCTATTCTCTTCCATTGATCCATATGTCTGTGTTTGTGCCAATACCATGCTGGTTTGATTATTGTAGCTTTGTAGTATTGTTTGAAGTCTGGGAGGGTTATGCCTCCTGCTTTGTTCTTTTTTTCCTCAGGATTTCTTTGGCAACTCTGGGTCTTTTATGGATCCATATACATTTTAGAATTATTTGTTCTAGTTCTGTGAAAAATGTCATAGGAAATTTGATAGGGATCACAATAAACCTGTAGATTGCTTTGGGGGGTAGTATGGCAATTTTAACAATATTAATTCTTCCAATCCAAGAGCATGGGATACCTTTCCATTTCTTTGAATCACCTTCAATTTACTTTATTAATGTTTTATAGTTCTCCGTGTATAAGTCTTTCATTTCCTTTGTCAGGTTTATTCCTAAGTATTTTATTTTGGGAGGTGAGATTTTAAAAGGTTTTTTGTTTTTTTTTTACTTTCTCTTTCTAATATTTCATTGTTAGTGTAAAGAAATGCAACTGAATTCTGTATTTTAATTTTCTATCCTGCTACCTTGCTGAATTTATCAGTTCTAGGCATTTTTGTGTGGAGTCCTTAGGGTTTTCTGTATATAGTATCATGTCATCGGCATAATGACAATTTTACCTCTTCCCTTCCAATTTGGATACCTTTTATTTCTTTTTCCTGTCTGACTGCTGTGGCTAGGACATCCAATACTATGTTGAATAGAAGAGGTGAGAGTGGCCATTCTTTCTTGTTCCAGATTTTAGTGGGAAGGCTTTCAGCTTTTCACTATTATTACATTGGCTGTGTGTTTGTCATAAATAGCTTTTATTATGTTGAGATATGTTACCTCTATACCCACCTTGGTAAGAGTTTTTATCATGAATGGGTGTTGGATTTTGTCAAATGCTTTTTTTGCATATATTGAGATGATCATGTGGTTTTTGTCTTTTGTTGATATGGTGTGTCACATTGATTTGCTTATGTTGAACCATCCTTGTGAACTTGGGATGAATCAAACTGGTCGTGGTGTAAGATATTCTTCATGTGTTGTAAGATTCGGTTGGCTAATATTTTTTTGAGAATTTTTGCATCTATACCTATATTGGCCTGTAATTTTCTTTTTTGGTGGTATCTTTCTCTGGTTTTCATACCAGGCTGATGGTGGCCTCATACAACGTCTTTGGGGATGTTCCCTCCTCTTCAATCTTTTGGAAGAGTTTGAAAAGGGTCGGTAAAATTTCTTCTTTGTATGTTTGGTAGAATTCGCCTGTGAAGCCATCTGGTCCTGGACTTTTGTTTGTAAAGAGGGTTTTTTTGTTTTCTTTTGTTTTTTGTTTATTACAGATTCTATTGCACTTCTAGTGCTTTGTTCAAATTATCTATTTCTTCTTGATTCAATTTTGGTGGGCTGTGTGTTTCTAGAAACTTTTCCATTTCTTCTAGGTTGTCAAATTTGTTGGCATATGATTGTTCATAGTACTCCCATATAGTGTTTTGTATTTCTGCAGTATCAGTTGTTAAGTCTGCTTTTTCATTTCTTATTTTGTTTACTTGGGTCCTCTCTCTTCTCTTCTTGGTGAGACTGGCCATAAGTTTGTCAATTTTGTTTACCCTTTCAGAGAACCAGCTCTAGGTCTTTTTGATTTTTTTATACTGTTTTTTAAATCTCTGTTTCGTCTCTGACCTTTAGTATTTCCTTCCTTCTGCTGAATTCAGGTTTTGTATGTTTTCTTTAATTTTTTAAGTGGTAGTTTAGGTGATTTATTTGAGATTTTTCTTGTTTTCAGAGGAAGGCCTGTATCATTATGAAATTCCCTCTAAGAACTGCTTTTGCTGCATCCTATAGATTTTATATGGTTGTGTTTTCATTGTCATTTGTCTCAAGGTATTTTTAAATTTCCTCTTTGAGTTCAATGTTAACCCATTGGTTTTTTAGTAGCATGTTGTTTAGTCTCTATGTAATTTTTTTTTCCTCATTTCTTTTTCTGTGGTTGATTTCTAGTTTCATGCCATTGTGTTCAGAAAAGATGCTTGAGACAATTTTTTTAAATACATCTTTATTGGAGTATAATTGCTTCACAATGCTATGTTAGTTTCTGTTGTACAACAGAGTGAATCAGCCTTATGCATACATATATCCCCATATCCCCTCCCTCTTGAGCCTCCCTCCCACCCTCCATATCCCACCCCTCAGTCTTCACAAAGCACTGAGCTGATATCTCTGTGCTATGCTACTGCTTCCCACTATCTATTTTATATTTTATAGTGTATGGATGTCAATGCTACTCTCATATCGCCCCAGCTTCCCCTCCCCAACCCCACGTCCTCAAGTCCATTCTCTCTGTCTGTATGTTTATTCCTGTGCTGCCACTAGTTCATCAGTACCGTTTTTTTTAGATTCCATATGTATGTGTTATAATACGGTATTTGTTTTTCTCTTTCTGACTTACTTCACTGTATGACAGACTCTAGGTCCATCCACCTCACTACAAATAACTCAATATTGTTTCTTTTTATGGCTGAGTAATATTCCATTGTATATACGTGCCACATCTTCTTTATCCATTCATCTGTTGATGGACATTAAGGTTTCTTCCATGTCCTAGCTATTGTAAAAAGGGCTGAAACGAACATTGTGGTACATGTCTCCTTTTGAATTATGGTTTTCTCAGGGTATATGCCCAGTATTTGGACTGCTGGGTCATATGGTAGTTCTATTTTTAGTTTTTTAAGGAAACTCCATACTGTTCTCCATAGTGGCTGTATCAATTTACATTCCCACCAACAGTGCAGGAGGGTTCCCTTTGCATCAAACCCTCTCCGGCATTTACTGTTTGTTGATTTTTTTGATAATGGCCATTCTGATCATTGTGAGGTGATACCTCATTGTAGTTTTGATTTGCATTTTTCTAATAATTAGTGATATTGATCATCTTTTCATGTGCCTCATGGCCATCTGTATGTCTTCTTTGGTGAAATGTCTACTTAGGTCTTACACTCTTTTTAATTGGGTCGTTTGTGCTTTTGACATTGAGCTCCATGAGCTGTTTGTATATTTTGGAGATTAATCCATTGTCCGTTGCTTCATTTGAAAATATTTTCTCCCATTCTGAGTGTTGTTTTTTCCGTCTTGTTTATGGTTTTCTTTGCTGTGCAAAAGCTTTTAAGTTTAATTAGATCACATTTGTTTATTTTTGTTTTTATTTCCATTTCTCTAGGAGGTGGGTCAAAAAGGATCTTGCTGTGGTTTATGTCAAACAGTGTTTTCCCTATGTTTTCCTCTAAGAGTTTTATAGTGTCTGGTCTTACATTTAGGTCTTAACTCCATTTTGAGTTTGTTTTTGTGCATGGTGTTAGGGTGTGTCCTAATTTCATTCTTTTACATGTATCTGTCCATTTTTCACAGCACCACTTATTGAAGAGGCTGTCTTTTCTCCATTGTATATTCTTGCCTCCTTTGTCAAAGATAAGGTGACCATATGTGCATGGGTTTATCTCTGGGATTTCTATCCTGTTCCATTGATCTATATTTCTGTTTTGGTGCCAGTACCATACTGTCTTGATTACTGTAGCTTTGTAGTATAGTCTGAAGTCAGGGAGCCTGATTCCTCCAGCTCCATTTTTCTTTTTCAACATGGCTTTGGCTATTCGGGGTCTTTTGTGTTTTCATATGAATTGTACAATTTTTTGTTCTAATTCTGTGAATAATGCCACTGGTAGTTTGATAGTGATTGCATGCAATCTGTAGATTGCTTTGGGTAGTATTGTGATTTTCACAATATTGACTCTTCCAATCCAAGAACATGGTATATTTTTCTCCATCTGTTTACATCATCTTTGATTTCTTTCATCAGTGTTTTATAGTTTTCTGAGTAGAAGTCTTTCGCCTCCTTAGGTAGGTTTATTCGTAAGTATTTTATTCTTTTTGTTGTGATGGTAAATGGGATTGTTTGCTTAATTTCTCTTTCTGATTTTTCATTGTCAGTATGGGACAACGAAAAGTGTGGGAATGCCAGAGATTTCTGTGCATTTATTTTGTATCCTGCAACCTTACCATATTCATTGATTAATTCTAGTAGTTTCCTGGTTGCATCTTTAGGATTTTCTATGTTATAGTATCATGTCATCTGCAAACACAGTTTACGTCTTCTTTTCCAATTTGGCTTCCTTTTATCTCTTTTTCTTCTCTGATTACCATGGCTAGGACTTCCAAAACTATGTTGAATAAGAGTGGCAAGAGTGGACATCCTTGTGTTATTCCTAATCTTAGTGGAAATGCTTTCCGTTTTTCACCATTGTGTATGACGTTTGCTTTGGGTTTGTCATGTATGGCCTTTATTATGTTGACGTAGATTCCCTCTATGCCCATTTTCTGGAGAGTTTTTACCATAAATGGGTGTTGAATTTTGTCAAACGCTTTTTCTGCATCTATTGAGATGATCATACGGTTTTTATTCCTTAATTTGTTAATATGGTATATCACATTGATTGATTTGCATATACTGGAGAATCCTTGAATCCCTGGGATAAATCCCACTTGATCATGGTGATATGATCCTTTTAATATGTTGTTGGATTCTGTTTGCTAGTATTTGTTCAGGATTTTTGAATCTATGTTCATCAGTGATATTGGTCTATAATTTTCTTTTTTGTGATATCTTTTTCTGGTTTTGGTATCAGAGTGATGGTGGCTTTGTAGAACGAATTTGGGAGTGTTCCTCCCTCTGCAATTTTTTGCAAGAGTTTGAGAAGGATTGGTGTTAACTCTTCTCTAAATTTTGATAGAATTCACCTGTGAAGCCATGTGGTCCTGGACTCTTGTTTGCTGGACGATTTTTAGTTACAGTTTCAATTTCATTACTTGTGATAGGTCTGTTTATATTTTCTAATTCTTCCTGGTTCAGTCTTGGAAAATTTTACCTTTCCAAGATTTTGTCCATTTCTTCATGGTTGTCCATTTTATTGGCATATAGTTGTTTGTAGTAGTCTCTTATAACCCATTGCACTTACGCAGTGTCAGTTGTGATTTCTCCTTTTTCATTTCTAATTTTATTGATTTGCGTCCTCTCCCTTTTTTTCTTGATTAGTCTGGCCTAGGGTTTATCAATTTTGTTTATCTTCTGAAGAAACCAACTTTTAGTTTTATTGATCTTTGCTATTGTTTTCTTTGTTTCTATTTCATTTATTTATGCTCTGATCTTTCTGATTGTTTTCTTTCTACTGACTTTTGGTTTTCTTTGTTCTTCTTTTTCTAGTTGCTTTACATGTAGTGTTAGGTTGTTTATTTGAGATTTTTGTTTCTTGAGGTGAGATTGAATTGCTATAAATTTTCCTCTTAGAACTGCTTTTGCTTCATCCCATAGATTTTGGGTTGTTGTGTTTTGTCATTTGTTTCTATGTATTTTTTGAATTTTTTCTTTGATTTCTTCAGTGATCTCTTGGTTATTTAGTAGTGTACTGTTTAGCCTCCATGTATTTGTGTTTTTTTACAGTTTTTTTTTTTTTTTTCCTGTAATTGATTTCCAATCTCATAGCATTGTGGTCAGAAAAGATGCTTGGTATGATCTTAATTTTCTTAAATTTTCCGAGGCTTGATTTGTGACCCAAGATATGATCTATCCTGGAGAATGTTCCGTGTACACTTGAGAAGAAAGTGTAATGTGCTGTTTATGGATGGAATGTCCTATAAATATCAAATCTCTCTGGTCTATTGTATCATTTAAAGCTTATGTTTCCTTATTTACTTTCTGTTTCAATGATCTGTCCATTGGTGTAAGTGGGGTGTTAAAGTCCCCTAGTATTATTGTGTTACTGTCAATTTCCCCTTTCATGGTTGTTAGTATTTGCCTTATATATTGAGGTGCTCCTATGTTTGGTGGATAAACATTTATGATTGTTATATCTTCTTCTTGGATTGATCCCTTCATCATTATGTAGTGTCCTTCCTTTCTCTTGTAACCTTCTTTATTTTAAAGTCTATTTTATCTGATACAAGTATTGCTACTCCAGCTTTCTTTTGATTTCAATTTGCATGGAATGCTTTTTTCCATCCCATCACTTTCAGTCTGGGTGTGTCCCTAGGTCTGAAGTGGGTCTCTTGTAGACAGCATATATATGGGTCTTGTTTTTGTATCCATTCAGCCAGTCTGTGTCTTTTGGTTGGGGCATTGACATTCAAAGTAATTATTGATGTGTGTGTTCCTATTAACATTTGCTTGTTTGGGGTTTGTTTTTGTGGGTCTTTTTCTTCTCTTGTGTTTCCCACCTAGAGAAGTTCCTTTAGCATTTGTTGTAAAGCTGGTTAGGTAGTATTGAATTCTCTTAGCTTATGCTTGTTTGAAAGGCTTTTGATTTCTCCATTGAATCTGAATGAGATCCTTGCTTGTAAAGTAATCTTGGTTGTAGGTTTTTCTCTTTCATCACTTTAAGTAAATCCTGCCATTCCCTTCTGGCCTGCAGAGTTTCTGCTGAAAAATCAATTGATAACCTTATGGGGATTCCTTTGTGTGTTATTTTTTGCTTTTCCCTTGCTGCTTTTGATATTTTTCTTTGAACTTAATCGTTGTTAGTTTGATTAATATGTGTCTTGGTGTGTTTCCCCTGTGGTTTATCCTGTATGGGATTCTCTTCACTTCCTGGACTTGG
This sequence comes from Pseudorca crassidens, assembly GCF_039906515.1. NCBI lineage: Eukaryota > Metazoa > Chordata > Mammalia > Artiodactyla > Delphinidae > Pseudorca > Pseudorca crassidens. The sequence goes on along the minus strand of NC_090297.1, from coordinate 172,718,493 downwards.
GTGACTATTTCCTTTACCGTATTAGGGAACTTTTCCACTGTAATCTCTTGAAATAGTTTCTCAGACCCTTTCTTTTTCTCCTATTCTTCTGGGACCCCTATAATTCAAATGTTGGTGCGTTTAGTGTTGTCCCAGAGGTCTCTGAGATTGACTTCAATTCTTTTTATTCTTTTTTCTTTATCCTGCTCCTCAGCAGTTATTTCCACCATTTTTCTTCCAGCTCACTTATTCATTTTTCTGCCTCAGTTATTCTGTTTTTGATTCCTTCTAGAGCATATTAAATTTCAGTTATTGTGTTGTTCATCTCTGTTTGTTCTTTAGTTCTTCTAGATCTTTGTTAAACATTTCTTGTATTTTCTCATTCTGTGCCTCCATTCTACTTCCGAGATTATGGATCATCTTTACTATCATTACTCTGACTTCTTTTTCATGTAGATTGCCTATTTCCTCTTCATTTATTTGGTCTTGCAGGTTTTTACCTTGCTCCTTCATCTGTGACATATTTTTTTGTTGTCTTCTTTTTTTTTTCCTTTTTTTTTGATGGGTAGGATTTTGTTTCTGTCTTACTGGTTGTTTGGCTTGAGGCTTCCATCACTGGAGTCTGTAGGCTGTTGGGTAGGGCAGGGTCTTGGTGCCTAGATGAGGACCTCTGGGAGACCTCACTATGATGAATATTCCCTGAGTTCTGAGGTTCTCTGTTAATCCAGTGGTTCTGACTCAGAACTCCCACTGCAGGAGCTTCGGCCCAACCTCCAGCTCATGAACGAAGATCCCACAAGCCACACAAGGTGGCAAAAAAGAAAGAAAAAAAGACAAAAAGCAGAACAATAACAAAGAGTAAAAAATAAAATCAGACTTTTAAACTAACAGATATGTTAGAAAAGATATAAAAATAAAAATATACATGAAACAACAACTGGAAGATAAAACAGAACCACAATAGTAAAAAAGAGGAGGGAAAAAGGTGGAAAAGGCCTTGGCTGTGGGGGTCAGGGCTTAAGCAGGGGCGGGGTTTAGGTGGTGGGTGGGGCCTATGCTTAGGACCCACGGGACTGGAAAAGGCCCTGAGGGGGTCGGGGGTGGGGCTTAGGTTCAATGGAACCGAAGGGGCCCAGGCATGCCTCTGGTCTCAGAGGGCAGGGGCAAATGCCCTCTGATCCTCTCCAGCTCCTCCTCTCCTAGTGGGCCCCTCCCACCTGCCTCTCCTGTTCTTCCCCAGCTTCCCACCTACACCCCCAGGATCCATGGGGCCCAGAGGGGGCTTTGGAGGGTGGGTGACCTGACCTGGCAGCCCAGTAGGCTTCCCAGGCCCGAGGTGGAGGAGCAAAGCCCTCCGCGCCTTCCCCAATCATGGGGTCCTAGTGGGTTCCCCTCCCACCATCCACCTCTACTCTCCTTCCCCCCTCCTCCCTGCCTCCTACAAGCCTAGGACCAACGTGGCCCGGAGGGGGCCTCTGAGAGTGTAGGACCCAGCCTGGCTTCCTGGGCCGATTGGGCAGAGGAACCCCTACCCGCCTCCCAGCCACCCCTCAGTGGTGCTGGTCATGTCCATCCTCCACTTCTCCTCCCCACTCAGTCCCCCCATGTCCTACCCGGTTGCTTGGGGGTTCCTCCCGTCTACTGGGCATCAAGGTCCCCCTCCAGCATCTGGTAGGTGGCCTAGTTGTAGGGAGACGCAAACTCCGCATCTTCCCATGCTGCCATCTTGACTGTGCTGAGACAACTTCTATACTCTTAAATTTGAGTCTTGCTTTGTGCCCTGGTATGTGGTCAATCTTAGACAATGTTCCACGTGGACTTGAATGTATATTCTGGTTTTTTGGATGTAACATCCTGAAAATATCAATTAAGTCTAACTGTTCTATTTTGTCATTTAGAATCTCTATTGCCTTACTGATTTTCTGTCTAGAAACTCTCTCCATTGATGTGAGTGGGGTGTTAAACTCCCCTACTATTACTGTATTCCTGTCAATTTCTCCCTTTTTGTCTATTAGTATTTGTTTTATATATTTGCGTGCTCCTGTATTAGGTGCATATATGTTGACAAGTGTAAAATCATCTTTTTGTATTGATCCTTTTATCATTATATAGTGTCCTTTTCTTTATGGCTTTTGTTTTAAAGTCTATTTTGTCTGAGTATTGCGATCCCGTTTTCTTGTCATTTCCATTTGCATGAAATATCTTTTTACATCCCCTCACTTTCAATCTATATGTCTTCTGCCCTAAAGTGGGTCTTTGTAGGTAGCATATTATAGGCTCTTGTATTTTTTTATCCAATCTGCCACTCTGTGTCTTTTGATTGGAGCATTTAGTCTATTGACATTTAAGGTAATTATTGATAGACATGTACTTATTGCCATTTTAAACCTTATTTTCCAGTTGATTCTGTGTTTCTTCTTTATACCTGTTTTTCATTTTGTGGTTTGGTGATTTCCTTTTATTTTATGCTTGTGTTTTCTTTTTGTTTTTTGTGAATCTTATGTTTTTGATTTGTGGTTACCCTGTTTATCAAGTATGTTAACCCCTTCCTATATCTACTTGCTTTAGACTGATAGTCATACAGGGTTAAACACATTCTAAATAATAATAATAATAATCATCTACGTCTTCTTGCTCTCCTCCCCCACATTTTATGATTTTGATGTCTTCTTTCACATCTTCATGTTTATTATTTTGTTGTTCATCGTGGTTATCATCGTTTTCACAAAAATGTTTTGGTTTTTTGAAAAAATCTGTGTACTGGCTTATTTAAGTGATTTACTTTCCAATTATGATTTTTCTCTTTCCTATAGATTCTTGCTTCATTTCTGTTTAGAGATCTTTCAATATTCTTTTAGGATAGTTTTAGTATTGAGTTTTTGCTTGTCTGGGAAATTCTTTGTCTCTCCTTCTATTCTAAATGATAATCTTGCTGTGTAGAATATTCTAGGTTGCATGTTTTTCCCTTTTAGAATTTGAATATATCTTGCCACTCTCTTCTGGCCTGTAATGTTTCTGTAGAGAAATCAGCTGATATTCTTATGGGGGTTCCCTTGTAATTAACTCTTTCTCTCTTGCTGCCTTCAGAATCCTCTTTAATTTTTGCCATTTTAATTATAATATGTTTTGGTGTAGGTCTGTTTGGGGTTCACCTTATTTGGTACCCTCTGTGCTTCCTGTACCTGGATTTCTGTTTCCTTTAGTTTTGGGAAGTTTTCAGCCATAATTTCTTCAAATACATTTTTGATCCCCTTTTCTCTTTCTTCCCCTTCTGGGATCCCTTTGTTGTGTAGATTGGCATGCTTTATATTATCCCACAAATCTCTTATATTGCTTTCATATTTTTTTTTCATTTGACTTTCTGTCTGCTGTTCTGATTGGGTGATTTCCATTATTCTATCTTCCAGATCACTTATTCATTCTTCTGCATTATTCATTCTGCTATTCATTGCGTTTAGTTCAGCTTTCATCTTGGCAAATGGATTTTCTAATTTGTCTTGTCTCCTCTTAATAATTTCTAGTTCCTTTTTACAGTACTCTGCATTTCTGCTGATAGCCTTTCTTAATTCCTTCAGTATTTTCATTATCTTCTTTTTGAAATTAGTGCCTATTAGACTGAAGAGGTCTGTTTCATTGTTTGTTCTTTCAGGGGAATTCTCCTGGTCTTTTAACTGGGAGTGGTTCCCTTGCTTTTTCATTTTACTTATATTTCCCTTACTCTGTGAGTTTAGGAGAAACAATTATCTACTGTGGTTTTTGAGGGCTATATGTGGCAGCATCCTTGTGTAGCATGTGTGGGTTTAATATTTTTGTTGCAAGTGCTGTTTTTAGTATGGATGCCTGCTGCCTTTTTCCTCAGTGTGTACTGGCCATTATCCCCTTGGTAGAGAGAGGGTGTGCAGCTGTGGCAGCTGGTGCCCTCTCCCAGGGCTCTCTGTGGCAGTGGCAGCTCGTGTGCACCCCTGGAGCCTGCGACAGCAGTGGAGGCAGCTCACGACCACTCCTGGAGCCTGCAAGGGTGGCTCTCGACCGCTCCTGGAGCCTGGATCTCAGAAGAGCAGCAGCAGTGGCTCGCAACTGCTCCTGGAGTTCACAGCGGCAGCTGGCACCTGCTCCAGAAGCTCGTGTGGGTGGTGTCCTGTTGCCTGAGAGTACACAGAGGAAAAACGGCTGCAGTGGCAGGTCCTGCCCCTCCCCTCCACACCCTCCAAACAATTGTGCCTGGCCTCTGAGGCCAGCCAGGCTTCCTCCCCATACACCCTGCGTTGTGGTTGCACTAGACTCTACCCCCTTCAGGCTGTTTCCCCCAGCAACCCCAGTCCTCTCCCTGGGTCTGATCTCCAAAGCCCGAGCTTCAGCACCCAGACCCCACCTGTTCCAGTGGACACATGTCTCAGGCTGGGGAGCACAGGGTGGACCATCTCTGCAGGTTTCTCTCTGTTCTGGCTGCCACAAATCGGTTGCTGCACTCTCCTCTGAGGCTCTGAAGCTCCCCCTTATCTTGGCTGACCTCCGTGCTGGTAAGGGGACTTTGAGGGAACCTTTCCTTTCACAGCTCTTTCTCAAGGGCACCAGTCCTGTCCCAATTTCTTTCTCTCTTTTTTCTTTTGTTCTACTCAGTTACATGGAGATTTTCTTGCCCTTTCAGAAGTCTGAGATCTGCCAGTGTTCAGTAGATATTCTGTAAGAATCATTCCACATGTAGATGTATTTTTGATATATTTGTGCAAAGAGGTGAGTTTCACATCCTACTACTCTTCCATCTTGATTCATCTCCCAGTAGTTCTATTCTTAATTTTTTGAGGAAACTCCATACTGTTTTCCATAGTGGCTGTACCAATTTACATTCCCACCAACAGTGCACCAGCATTCCCTTTTCCTCACATCCTCACCAACATTTGTTATTTCTTTTTTTTGATGATAACCATTCTAACAGGTGTGAGGTGATATCTCACTGTGGTTTTGATTTGCATTTCCCTAATAATTAGTGATATTGAAAATATTTTCACGTGCCTGTTGATCATCTGTATATTTTCTTTGGAAAAAATGTCTATTCAGATCATCTGCCCATGTTTTAAGTGGGTTGTTTTGTTGTTGTTGTTCACTTTGAGTTCTCTATATACTTTGGATATTAACCCTTTATCGAATATATGATTTGGAAATATCTTCTCCCATTCAGTAGGTTGACTTTTCATTTTGATACTGGTTTCCTTTCCTGTACAGAAGCTTTTTAGTTTGATATAGTCCTATGTACTTATTTTTGCTTTTGTTTCCCTTGCCTTTGGAATCAGATCCACAAAACATTGCTAAGACCAATGTTAATGAGGTAACACCTATGTTTTCTTCTAGGAATTTTATGACTTCAGGTCTTACATTCAGGTCTACCATATGACCCAGCTATTTCACTTCTGGGTATTTATCTGAAAAATACAAAAAAAACACTAATTTGAAAAGATATATGCACCCTTATGTCCATTGCAGCATTATTTAGAATAGCCAAGATATGGAAAAAACCTAAGCATCCACCTATGCATGAATGGTTAAAGAAAATGTGGTTAAAATATACAATGGAATACTAGTCAGCCATAACAAGAGTAAAATTCTGCTATTTTGAACAACATGGATGGATCTTGTGGCTATATGCAAATGAAATAAGTCAGAGAAAGAAAAACACCATATGATTTCACTCATGTGAAATTTAAAAACAAAAACAAGTGAACAAACAAAACAAATTCATAGATACAGAGAACCAATTAGTGATCACCAGAGGGAAGAGGGTTGGGACTGAGCAAAATGGGTGAAGGGGGTAAAATGTATGATGGTAGATGGTAACTAGACTGGTGATGGTGATTACTTTGTAGTGTATACAGATGTTGACTTTTAATGCTGTACCCCTGAAACTTACTTTAAAAAAGGAATGGGTATATTTGACTCTACAAGCTAATTTAGATCTCTAAAAGAAACCTACTCAAACTAATGTATTATGTATTGATACACTCTATGGAGTTAGTGAATAGTGGATGATAAAAATGTAAATCCAATGAGTTTAAACCATTTATCTGAAAAAATTTTAAGTAAAAATTGAGAAAATAATAGTTGGAATAAATTATCACTGGTTCATGACAGTTTATCTTTATTCACGTATATTTTTACAGACAAGTACTTCAATTTTATTAACTTATTAAGAAATATATTATTATAAATCTGACTGCAATATCCATGTTTCTGCAAGTCATAGACAAAGCTACATTTTTGTCAGAAGACTTTCCAGTGATCATGGAATCAGGGTATGGGTACTTGGATTATGTAAGTGGCACTTTTTCTTTTTAATTTGATGCATGTCCACCGTGAATATATGACTCTGACACCCACCAAGAGTAAAGAATTTCACCAGATGGTTGATCCAAGCACTTTCTTTACTGAACAATCCTGGGGACACAGTCTCTGAATCAAATTTGTCTATGGAGTCAAGGCATTTTACAATAAGTATTGGTGCAGGATGAGAAACAGTTGGACAGAGAAAAAGAAAGCATCAAATTAAAGGTTTTCAGAGAGCAGGAAGTGGTGTTACCCAGAATAAAGCCCTAGTTCAGTGTTGGTCTGACATTCTCCAGTAGTTTCCCTGGAGATGAAGTATAAGGGAATAATTGTTCTAGTCGTTTTGTATCATTTTCTCCTCACACTGGATTGGTAGTCTGGATAGAAATGGAATTCTAGATTGAAATGCATTTCTTTAATGATATTTTTCTAATTGTTTTTACTTTTCAGTATTGTTGAGAAAAAGGCTAATATCATTTTGATCTTCACTAATATATATTTGTAATTATTGTTTCTTTCTCCCTCTTGACTATTATCTATCACATTCTGAATTATGGAATAGTGTGTCCTTACACTAAGTAGGTCTCCTTTAATTCATTCTCCTGGGCATTTGATAAATACTTTTAATCTGGAAACACTATCATTCAGGAATAATCTAAAATCTTGTATTATTTTGTTTAAAAAGGTTTCCCCAGCACTTCCTCTATCTGAAATTGCTAGAAATGTTGGATCCTCCAGATTAATGTTTTGAATATTTTTCCTAATTTCAATTTCTTTTACTTTTTCAGTAATTTTATTATTGTGATGTGATTTTATTATTAATAAAATACTAATATTATTAATAATGTGATTTTATTATTAATAAAATATTAATCATATTATATTTATATATTATAAATATAATTTATTTATTTAAATATATATTTAAATATAAATATTATATTATATATATTATAAATATATTATATTTAATATAAATATTATAATATTATTATTAATAATAATGTGATTTTATTGTTTTCTTTTTTTTAAACTGAAGTATAGTTGATTTATAATGTGTTAGTTTCAGGTGTACAGCAAAGTGATTCAGTTATATATATATTTACATATATATTTATATAACTGAATATATATAAGAATACATATACATACTTTTTAGATTCCTTTCCCTTATAAGTTATTACAAAATGTTGAGTATAGTTCCCTGTGCATTTTCTAACCTAGTTTTTATGTTCTAGAAATTAGCTACCATGCTTATAATTTAAAGGAGTTTATTTCTTTTACAGTTATAGGCCCTTTGGTACAATATTTTGCCATTGCTTTTTTAATGAATGTAATTTTGTGTTACATTGAGGGCTTAACATTTTTTCCATTGTTTGTTACGTTATACCTGTTTTTTTTTTTTTTTTCAAATTTGCTTATTGAGGTGTGGAGTTTGCTTGGCAGACTAAGAAGGATATAAGTGTTCTATATCTGGGGTGAGAAGGAAGATCTGACTCTTCAGGTTTTCAAACTTTCTCCCTCCAATCTGATTCCTCTAAAGAATAAATCCCTATTATTTGGCCTGTGTATAGGGACCTATGTGTGGAGTTGAAAGGGGAAATGGCTGTTCCATACATTTCAATGTATTCTCCAGTTTTTTGCCTTATCCTGCCTATCAGTTCTAAGGTCAAGGTTTTTTGTTTGTTTGTTTTTTAGGTTTCTGCAGGGTGAATGGTCTGTACTCTCAACATTCTCTCTTCCTGTATTTTAGTTGTTGCTTCTTTTGCCCTATTAAATCATTTTCCCCACCTCTGTCTCTGCTTTTAAAAATCTGTTGAAAACTTGCTTCTACTATTCTCTTTATACTCCTATAATAATACTTTTCAAAATTGTAATTTAATATCAGTAGGTCTTGGGCAGGAGAGGTTACAAATACATACATATTTCATTATTTTAAAAAGAAACTATCTAATAAGGTAAATTTTGAAAAGTATATTCCCGAACTATTGAGGGGAAAATGACTTCATATTCCCCTTAATTTTTTTAGAAGTTAGAGGTAATGTGTTAGTTGAGGCAGATAGTACACATTTTGAAAAGAATAAATTAAGTTTTTCTAGGAATATGTACTAAATTGCAAGCCTCCTTTTCCATATGCTGTCATTTATATATAGAAGCACAAACTCCATACATTTGAAATGGCCAGATGGCAACTCTTCTCTTCATTACTTAAATGAAATAGGGAACACAAGTGCTCCCTGGTGAAAACACACTGCAGTATTTTGTTTTAAAACATACAGTTTTGAAGTGAACATAAACTTGCTTCTGCCTTTTTTTTAATGTTTGTTCTCTTTCTCAGAACTGAGGCAGGCTGGGACCTGAGACCCTTTGCTGCAGTGCTTGCACATGGACAGATATCTCCCCCAGCAACAAAATACAAGGAAACTATAAGGGACTAAAAATAACTGCCTGAATGTGCAGTTGGGGCAAATTATGAACAAGATACAAAAAGACCAAAAACCCAACTGCCACTTCTGAGGAGCTGGAAGCAAAAGCAGGGTACTACACATGCACCCTGAACACAGCACCACCAAGGTGGTAGGCAGAACACCTAAGCCACCCCTCGAGCTTGACCCTTGGACCCACACCTATCCTCACCCCATATAAGGGACCAGCTCGCCCCCCCCTCCAGGAGCAAGCAAGAGAACGTGTTACTTGTTTTTGCTCCTTCATGCTGCAGCAGGGGCCCCAGTAAAGCCTTGCCTGAATTTCTTGTCTGGCTTCTTGTCAATTTCTATTGATTAAGGAGGCCAAGAACCCTGGTTGGTTATCTACTTTGTAGCAACCATGAAGGGACATTGATCCCTTCCCGGAAGAGGACCTGGGCACCTCTGTGACCACTGAATGCAGCTTCTCCATGGGTGACAAGTGGCTACCTGAACCTCTTGTTTCAGCATCACCATATTTGATAAGTCTGCCCTCCTGGCCCCTAAGGGACTCAGTACCTTCATTCAGGCAACACTTTCCCTCTCCTTATATCTCTTTACTTCTCCTCTCTCTGTCCTCTCCTACTTCTGTCCTATCCTTCCAAGAGAGTGAACGTCAGGCAGCTATAGCATCACTCCTCTCACCTTGTGAGACCTGCTCCCTCTGGCCGGCAATGGCTCACCTTGACAGGTGATAGACAGAGGTGGGAAAGGCTTGCCTCATACCACGTGTAGATCTCGGTCCAGTGGGCTCTCCCTGATGGGAGATTTCTGAGAGTGATAGAGGTTCAAACCTCATATTGTGTACTGACTGGCAGTCCAATCATACCAATATACTCAACTTTATTTTCCTGCTGCCAACGGAAGTCCCCCTGGGAGTGAGCTGAAGTGGCATATTTCTATACACTGGTGTAAGCATGGGTGAGAGTCCCAACTGTGGGTTAGAATCCCACAGACGACATACAACTGGCTGGTTTCCAGGCTTGATCACCCCGGTGGGCAGTAGACAGGGTGCGCCCTCCTTCACTGGCCCTTTCTGGAAGCATGCGGGTTTCGTGCCTGAATAGACACCTGCAGGGGATGGATTGAAATGGCAGTCTCTCTCATTGTGTCTTTCTCTTTTTCAATCTTTTCTGTCCCCACTCCCTTTACCTCTCCCTTGGTCCTCACCCCTATACTCCTCTCTCTTTCACTCTGAGGACTCCTTGTTGGTGTCTTTAAGTTTCTGTCCTTGGTACATGTTGAGACAGTGAATTTAAAAGGATCTTTGTTTCATAGGGTTTTTTTTTGTTTGTTTTTACATTTTATTGGAGTATAATTGCCTTACAATGGTGTGTTAGTTTCTGCTTTATAACAAAGTGAATCAGTTATACATATACATATGTTCCCATATCTCCTCCCTCTTGTGTCTCCCTCCCTCCCACCCTCCCTATCCCACCCCTCTAGGTGGTCACAAAGCACCGAGCTGATCTCCCTGTGCTATGTGGCTGTTTCCCACTAGCTATCTATTTTACGTTTGGTAGTGTGTATATGTCCATGCCACTCTCTCGCTTTGTCACAGCTTACCCTTCCCACTCCCCATATCCTCAAGTCCATTCTCTAGTAGGTCTGTGTCTTTATTCCTGCCTTACCCCTAGGTTCTTCATGACATTTTTTTTTCTTAGATTCCATATATATGTGTTAGCATACGGGATTTGTCTTTCTCTTTCTGACTTACTTCACTCTGTATGACAGACTCTAGATCCATCCACCTCATTACAAGTAGCTCAATTTCGTTTCTTTTTATGGCTAAGTAATATTCCATTGTATATATGTGCCACATCTTCTTTATCCATTCATCCGATGATGGACACTTAGGTTGTTTCCATCTCCGGGCTATTGTAAATAGAGCTGTAGTGAACATTTTGGTACATGACTCTTTTTGAATTAATGATTTTCTCAGGGTATATGCCCAGTAGTGGGATTGCTGGGTCATATGGTAGTTCTATTCGTAGTATTTTAAGGAACCTCCATACTGTTCTCCATAGCGGCTGTACCAATTCACATTCCCACTAGCAGTGCAAGAGGGTTCCCTTTTCTCCACACCCTCTCCAGCATTTATTGTTTCTACATTTTTTGATGATGGCCATTCTGACTGGTGTGAGATGATATCTCATTGTAGTTTTGATTTGCATTTCTCTAATGATTAACGATATTGAACATTCTTTCATGTGTTTGTTGGCAGTCTGTATATCTTCTTTGGAGAAATGTCTATTTAGGTCTTCTGCCCATTTTTGGATTGGGTTGTTTTTCTGTTATTGAGCTGCATGAGCTGCTTATAAATTTTGGAGATTAATCCTTTGTCAGTTGCTTCATTTGCAAATATTTTCTCCCATTCTGTGGGTAGTTTTGTCTGTCCAACTGCTCCTGCAAGTCTCTGCTGATACTGTGGGCACAACGGAGCACTTCAGCCTTGAAATGCAAACAGCCCACATTGCCCGAGACTCCAGCCTTGGGTTACTTAGTAGGACTTTAAAGAAGAGCAACAACAACAAAAGAGGAGCTTGCATTTCCAATGTAACTGTTCTGCCCTGGCTGTCAGGAACTATCTGAACCATCTGTAGTCCCCAAGACTGGAAAAAAAAAAAACCAAGAACAAAGAGGCCTTTTTAAACTCAGGCAGGAAAACTGTGAGATCTCTGGTTCTGGCAGCTGTCTTTATGTAAATGAACTGTAATTAATTGGCTTAAAGGAAATTGAGCCCATTCTCAGAAATATAAAAGAAACGTGTCAGAATACATTTCAGGTTCACGTGACCTGGGAAATATTCAGTATTGAATTAATATCTAGTATTAGAGCTAGCTTAAGCTTGTGGGTTTAATTAATACAGACCTGTATTTAGAGTCCTCAACATTAACTATAAAACTTTTATTGTACCTAGGGTTACTGCAAGTCAGTAAGTGCATATTGTTTCTATTATAAAAATTGTCAACAAGGAAAATAATACTATTAAACTTTTAAGTAAATGTAACTGAGATAAGAGCTTTTTGGTAAACTCTAGGAATAATTATGTTTTCGAAATGTCCATCTAAAACAGTCTCTCCAAATTTTGGTAACTTGAAAATAACTTAAATGATAGGAATTCATGGAATATCCAGGTTATTTCAAGTAAGATAAAATACTGGGACATTAATTGCTAAGCAGATACAATTCTACCTACTTTTGTCTTCTTATCAGAGGAAAAGTAAAGATATTTGGGTTTATTGGACACATGGCATGTGCCACATTGAGGAAATAAATTATGCATTAAGAAGATGTATGTTTCTAGAGGTTATGGGATATTCCAAAAAATGAATGCTGATGTGACAAACAGTTTACAAGGACTTGCTTCTTGGTTTTTATTAGATATTAAGCCTTTAAGGTTAAAAATTATAAGGGAAACATTTCAGTATGCAAGGAAAATGGAAAACATATTTTCAGTTAAAAAATTTAAAAAGTATCAGGAATTGAAATGTATTTTGTGAAAGGAAAACAAAAGGCAGTTTTGTCCTAGACCTGGTTGCTTCTAAATGAAAAACAAACACAAAACAAAACAAAAAAACGGGACAAAATAATTTGGATACCAAAAGTTGTAGGAGAGGTTTATGGAAATGGAACACTGAGAAAATAAATTTGTACATGGATAGGATTCTCTAAGGTTGGATTAAATTTAATTACGTAAATGATTTAAAGAAGGTTTATGGAAGAATAAATTTGGATTCTCTTGTTTTAAATTTTATTTTATATTGGAGTATAGTTGACTTATAATGTTGTCTTAGTTTCAAGTGTACATCAAAGTGATTCAGTTAAACATTTACATATATCTATTCTTTTCCAGATTCTTTTCACATATAAGTTATTACAGAGTACTGAGTAGAGTTCCCTGTGCTATACAGTAAGTCCTTGTTGATTATCTTATTGTTGTTTAGTAGCATATTGCTTAGCATCCATGTGTTTGTGACTTTTACATTTTTTTTTTCTGTAGTTGATTTCTAATCTCATAGTGTTGTGGTCTGAAAAGGTGCTTGATATGATTTCAATTTTCTTAAACTTACCAAGGCTTGCTTTATGGCCCAGTATCAGGTGTATCCTGGAGAATGTTCCATGTGCACTTGAAAAGAATGTATTCTGCTGCTTTCGGATGGAATGCTCTATAAATAGCAATTTAGTCCATCTTTTCTAATGTGTTATTTGAGGCCTGTGTTTCCTTACTGCTTTTCTCTCTGGATAATCTGTCTATTGGTGTAAGTGGGGTGTTAAAGTCCACCACTATTATTGTGTTACTGTTGATTTCTCCTTTAATGGCTGTTAGCACCTCAATATATAAGGCAAATACTACGATGTTGAGTGCATATATATTTACAATTGATATATCTTCTTCTTAGATTGTCCCTTGATAATTATGTGTAGTGGCTTTGCCTCTTGTAACAATCTTTATTTTAACCTCTGTTTTGCCTGATATGAGTACTGCTATTCCAGCTTTCTTTTGATTTCAAATAGCATGGAATAAATTTTTTCATCCCCTCACTTTCAGTCTGCATGTGTCCCTCGATCTGAAGTGGGTCTCTTGTAGACCGCATCTGTGTGGGTCTTGTTTTTGTATCCATTCAGCCAGTCTGTGTCTTTTGGTTGAAGTATTTCATCCATTCACATTTAAGGTAATTACCAATATGTATGTTCTTATTGCAATTTTGTTGATTGTTTTGTACTTGTTGTTTTGTACTTGTTTTGTAGCTTTTTCTTCTCGTCCTCCTTTGTTCTACTGTGATTGGATGACTATCTTTAGTATAGTATCTTTAGAAAGGAATAGCTTGGATTCCTTTATCTGTTTTTGTGTTTATATATTACAGATTTTTGGTTTGCAGTTACCATGAAGTTTTGATATAGCAGTCTATATACATGTTTACAAGATTGTTTTAGTTGCTGATCTCTTAATTTTAAATGCATTTCCAATATCCTGTATTTGTACTCTCCTCTTCTTACAAGTGCTGTTTTTTTCTAAATTTTTTTGGAGTTGATTTATGATGTTGTGTTGGTTTCTGGTGTACAGCAAAGTGATTCAGTTATACATATACACATACTCATTCTTTTTCAGATTCTTTTCTCATATAGATTATCACAGAATATTGAGTAGAGTTCCCTGTGCTATACAGTAGGTCCTTGCTGGTTATCTATCTTTTATATAGTCGTGTATGTATGTTAATCCCAAGATCTCATTTATCCCTCCCAACACCCCAAGTTTCCCCTTTGGTAACCATAAGTCTGTTTTTGAGATATGTGTAAGTCTGTTTCTGTTTTTGTAAATGTTCATTTGTATCATTTTTTTTAAAAAAATTAGATTATACATATGAGTGATATCAAATGATATTTGTCTTTCTCTGTCTCACTTACTTCACTTAGTATGATAATCTCCAGGTCCATCCACTGCAATTGCTGCAATTGCTGCAATTGGCGTTAATTCATTCTTTGTATGGCTGAGTAATATTCCATTGTATATATGTACCACTTCTTCTTTATCCTTTCATCTGTCGATGGACATTTAGGTTGCTTCCATGTCTTGGCTATTGTAAGTAGTGCTGCAGTGAAAATGGGGTGCAGGTGTCTTTTCAAATTATGGTTTTCTTTGGATATATGCCCAGGAGTGGGATTCCTGGGTCATATAGTCGTTCTATTTTTACTTTTGTTAAGGAAGCTCCATTCTGTTCTCCATAGTGGTTGTATCAATTTACATTCCCACCAACAGTGTAGGAGGGTTCCCTTTTCTCCACACCCTCTCCAGCATTTATTGTTTGTAGACTTTTTGATGATGGCCGTTCTGACTGGTGTGAGGTGGTACCTCACTGTAGTTTTGGTTTGCGTTTCTCTGAGAATTAGTTATGTTGAACATTTTTTCATGTGCTTCTTGTCCATCTGTATGTCTTCTTTGGGGAAGTGTCTATTTAGATCTTCTGCCCGTTTTTTTTTTGATTGGTTTGTTTGATATAGAGCTGCATGAGCTATTTGTATAATTTTGGAGATTAATCCCTTGTCTGTTGCTTTGTTTGCAAATATTTTCTCCCATTCTGCGGGTTGTCTTTTTGTTTTGTTTATGGTTTCCTTTGCTGTGCAGAAGCTCTTAAGGTTAATTAGGTCCCATGTTTGTTTTTATTTCATTACTGTAGGAGGTGGTTCCAAAAAGATATCACTGCAATTTATGTCAGAGAGTGATCTGCCTACGTTTTCCTCTAAGAGGTTTATAGTGTCCGGCCTTACATGTAGGTCTTTGATCCATTTTGTGTTTATTTTTGTGTATGGTGTTAGAGAATGTTCTAATTTCATTCTTTTACATGTAGCTGTCCAGTTTGCCAAGCCCCACTTGTTGAAGAGACTGTCTTTCCTCCATTGTATATTCTTGCCTCCTTTGTCATAGATTAATTGACCCCAGGGGGCATGGCTTTATTTTGAGGCTGTCTATCCTTTTCCATTGTTCAATATTTCTCTTTTTGCACCAGTTTCATACTGTTTTGATTACTGTAGCTTTGTAGTGTAGTCTGAAGTCAGGGAGCCTGATTCCTCCAGCTCTGTTTTTCTTTCTCAGGATTGTTTTGGCTATTCAGTGTCTTTTGTGTTTTCATACAAATTAAAAATTTTTTTGTTTTAGTTCTGTGAAAAATTCCATCAGTAATTTGATAGGGATTGCACTGAATCTGTACATGGCCTTGAGTAGTCTAGTCATTTTGACAGTATTGACACTTCTGATCCAAGAACATGGTCTATCTTTCCATCCATTTGTGTCATCTTCAATTTCCCCCATCAGTGTCTGATAGTTTTTGGAGTACAAGTGTTTTGCCTCTTTAGGTAGGACTAGTCCTAGGTATTTTATTCTTTTTGACGCGATGGTAAAAGGGATTGTTTCCTGAATTTCTCTTTCTGGTCTTTCATTGTTAGTGTACAGGAACGTAAGAGATTTCTGTGTATTAATTTTGTATCCTGCAACTCTACCAAATTCACTGATAAGCACTAGTAGTTTCCTGGTAGCATCCTTAGTATTTTGTATATATAGTACCATGCCATCTACAAACAGTGATGGTTTTACTCCTTCTTTTCCAATTTGGATTCATTTTATTTCTATTTCTTCTCTGATTGCCAT
The DNA here is from genome assembly GCF_039906515.1 of Pseudorca crassidens. Lineage (NCBI taxonomy): Eukaryota > Metazoa > Chordata > Mammalia > Artiodactyla > Delphinidae > Pseudorca > Pseudorca crassidens. The sequence continues at coordinate 172,702,584 of NC_090297.1, read as the reverse complement.
GGCTAGGGCTTCTAAAACTATGTTGAGTAAAAGTGGTGGGAGTGGACATCCTTGTCTTGTTCCTGATCTTAGAAGGAATGCTTTCAGCTTTTCACCATTGAGTATGATGTTAGTTGTGAGTCTGTCATGTATGGCCTTTATTATGGTGAGTTATGGTTGGAGGGACTGGTGTCTGCCCACTGGTGGGTGGAGCTGGGTCTTTTTCCTCTGGTGGGCAGGGCCATCTCAAGGGGTGTGTTTAGAGTCGGCTCTAGGCTAAGGAAAACATTAGGCAGGCATGGATGGGACTATATTCCTGCCCTGTTGGTTGTTTGGCCTGACACATCCCAGAACTGGAGACTACAGGCTCTTGGGTAGGCCCTGGTCTTGGTGTCAAAATGGCCACCTCCAGGAGAGTGCATACCAATGAGTACTCCCCATTACCTCCACCACCAGTCTCCTTGTCCCCAGTGAGCCACACCCCCGAACCCCACCTCTACAGGGACCCTCCAAGACCACCAGGTAGGTCTGGCCCAGGCTCCTATGAAGTCACTGTTTATTCCTCTGGGTCCTGGTGCACGAGACCTTGTGTGTGCCCTCCAAGAGTGGAGTTCCTGCAGTCAAGCCCCACTGGCCTTCAAAGCCAAATACTCTGGGGAGCTCCTCCTTCCGATGCCAGACCCCCAGACTAGGAAGCCTGATGTGGGGCTCAGAACTGTAACTCCTTTGGGAGAACGTCTGTGATATAGTTGTCTTCCAGTTTGTGGGTCACCCACCCAGCAAGTATGGGATTTAATTGTATCATGAATGTGCCCCTCCTACCATCTCACTGTGGCTTTTTCTTTGTCTTTGGATGTAGAATATCTTTTTTCATAGGTTCCGGACTTTTTTGTTGATGTTTGTTCAACACTTAGTTGTGGTTTTGATGTTTTCATGAGAGGAGGTGAGCTCAAGTCCTTATACTCTGCCATCCTGTCTCTACCCTCTGGGCTCCAGATTGTTCTTTCTGTAATGTAGTGGACTCACTTGCCCTTGTGTATAGTACACTTAGGGTGCAGAGGTCTTGCACCTAACATGTCAGATTAGAGTTCCCAGCATAGAACTGCGTTGACACCACACTTTGGTGGACACTGTGCAGAAAAGCTGCTCGCAACACCTCAATTTAAGATGACTGCACCTGGAATCTGAGGCTGAAGTGCTGTGAGCTGGTTTCTCTCTCTTAAGAGAACAGAGTTTCCTTGGAATGCTGCTTCTGACAGCAGATTATGCAAATTTCTTTGCCTTTAAATAAACTGTCCCTATTTGCCCTTGAAATCTTTTATTGTCACTTTGGTTAAATGAATCAGAATTGTTTCACAGAGACATATGATCCTATCTGATCAGGTGTTTTACATTTTTTTGATATTTTTGACAGACTTCCCAAATGTCAAATTCTAATTAAAATTTTGACCTTCTGCTAACTTTGGGGTGCTTCAGAGAGACCCTGGACCATCCCAAAGAGAAATCCTAAACTAACTGGGTTCATGTGGTATGTTAAATTACATAGGAATCATTGTCAAATGAGTACTAAATCTTCTTAGGTTGTATCATATGGGTGAATGTTATTAATATAGATATTTTAAAAATTTTATGGATTTCCTTAAAATCTGGTGTGTCCTGATAAAATGTTACCAGTCATGATTCTAGTTATTATAATCAAGTTTCTTTGTCAATTGCTTTGTGATCAGGTGTTTAACTGTGACCTTTTAGTCTTTTGTCATTCATAGAGAGATAAGCTGATGCTTTATAAAAATGCTTCATCTCCAGGAAGATTCATAGAAAGGGTTTTTTGACAAGTACAGGTTTTTGGTAACTTTCATATCACACCACTGAACTGGGTAAACCTGATGGCTTTCTAAAGCTGTTAATTACATGAGTTTATTAAAGTGGTGGATATGGTTATAATTTTTCACTTTTGTCTAAAATATTACTGCTTTTTGAATTTTTTTTTTATACAGCAGGTTCTTATTAGTCATCAATTTTATACACATCAATATATACATGTCAATCCCAATCACCCAATTCATCCCACCCCCACCCCCTGCCGCTTTCCCCCCTTGGTGTCCATGTTTGTTCTCTACATCTGTGTCAATTTCTGCCCTGCAAACCAGTTCATCTGTACCATTTTTCTAGGTTCCACATATATGCGTTAATATACGATATTTGTTTTGCACTTTCTGACTTAACTTCACTCTGTATGACAGCCTCTAGATCCATCCACGTCTCAACAAATGACCCAATTTCGTTCCTTTTTATGGCTAATATTCCACTGTATATATGTACCACATTTTCTTTATCCATTTGTCTGTCAATGGGCATTTAGGTTGCTTCCATGACCTGGCTATTGTAAATAGTGCTGCAATGAACATTGAGGTGCATGTGTCTTTTTGAATTATGATTTTCTCTGGGTATATCCCCAGTAGTGGGATTGCTGGGTCATATGGTAATTCGATTTTTAGTTTTTTAAGGAACCTCCATACTGTTCTCCACAGTGGCTATATCAATTTACATTCCTACCAACAGTGCAAGAGGGTTCCCTTTTCTCCACACCCTCTTCAGCACTGGTTGTTTGAAGATTTTCTGTCGACGCCCATTCTAATTGGTGTGAGTTGGTACCTCATTGTAGTTTTGATTTGTATTTCTCTAATAATTAGTGATGTTGAGCAGCTTTTCATGTGCTTCTTGGCCATCTATAGGTCTTCTTTGGAGAAATGTCTATTTAGGTAGGTCTTCTAAAATATTACTGCCTTTTAATCTGCATTTCCAGATATAAGGAAACCCTTTTCAAGCTAATTATCATTTAGAGCAGGTTCATAAACTTACATCCCTAAGTAGAATTGAAACATTTATTTTTTCCCTCTACTTGATCCCTCCAGAAATTGGAAACTCATATTCCCAGCAGCTTTATTGGGTAAATAAGGCCACCTCCTAACGAGTGCAGGAATCTCAAGGTGTTTTTCAGACACCTCAAAAAGAGAGGAATTCATCCAAATCTGTAAAGCAGAATTAGATAAGCCCTTGGCATTGCTTTCCTGGCCCTGAGCAGCCTTTTAAGACTTCAGTCTGAGATTCCTTATAAAAATTTCTAACACAGCCAATTTAAAGGACCTATGTGATAAATTACACTTACATAAGTAAGCAAGCCAAGTTTATTGAAATCAGGCTTAATTTGCAAACAAATTAATCTTAATTTGGATATATTTGGTAAATAGGGTATTTTAGAGCGAAAACGATTGTTTCAGTGGATATCAAATACTGTTGAGTTTTGTATTTACTAAGACTCACTCCCCAGATAGCCCCTTCCTGTATAACTTTGAGTGAATAAAATGACACTCTAAGATTGTTTCTGAAGCTTATCTTTCCCATGTAAACCCTGGGGATCAAGTTATTCTTAAAACCTGGAAAGAGGGGTCCCCCAAAGGTGAATTATTGCCAAAATGGAAGGGCCCCTGTAAAGTAATTTTAGCCACCCCACCCCCTTGGTGTCAAATTGCAAGGGATATGTCTAGTTGGATACATTTAACCAGATTAAAAGCTTTTCTCTCCAAAGACCCTGCAGGTCACAAGAGAAGAACAATACACCCGTGAGCCAGTAAAAGAATCTGAGATACCTATTCAGAATACAGGTACCATCGACAGGTAAGTAAAATGATGTGGTGGGTTGGACTTTTGCCATTCTTGCTATTGTACTCTTGCTTGCATTCCACCAGTTTGCTCAGCCACTGCCACCAGGGAAGGAGCTCCTTTGTCCATGCTGGGTTTAAGGGAAACACTGTCCCACAGAAATGCTCCTCCCATTGACTTTATCCACCTTACTAGTCCCTGTAACTAGGGGACAGTGTACACTTATCAGTATTTCCAGAATTGTATCTAAAGGGGAACATTTAAAAGAATGCTGGATATGCCATCAACACCCCCAGCTGGCTACTGGTCCTCTTGCATTTCCCCTGAACCGGCTGGGTCCAGTGGTAATTAATGATCTAAATCAGGGACAACTGCCACCCCCTCGACCTCTGCTAGTCACACTTGAACTTTCCAGGGTGTGATTCCAATGCTTTAACGCAACTACCCCCATACAACTGGACCCGAGGTGTGGGGCACACTGTTAAATTGCACATATAGCATTTATTTCACATGCCCTGAGAACCCCCCAAGATATAATGACACCAGATATCCTGCCTCTTATATAGGGATAAACTGTACCTACAACCTTACCCACTGGTGCCCTGTTTCAAACTATGGCCCAGTCTCCCTAAACAACATGGAATGTGAGTGGTGGGAAGGAAATGTCCCATCCACCTAGTCAATCCAGTTCAACCCACCTGTGGAATTCCAGGCAAATAGTGATCTGGCCTATGGAGTGTGACCCCTCTGATGGTGTCAGCAGGATCATACATGAGCATCTTGTTAAAAATGTTGTAGAGCTTTACACAATTATCAGCTTAATGGTCTGCTGTTCCCTAATTGTAGTACTAACAACAGTTATATCCTTCAAGAAGTGTCCACTCTTAACAACCATGAGACAGACATTCAGGTCTGCACCCCTGAAGGGTTTATTTTCCTCTTCAGACACCCAAACCATCATATGCTATGGAATTATGGCCAGGCCCTGTCCTTTTCCAGCCAAGCTATATAGCCTGTAAATGCATTGTCCATTTCATAGGAGGGTGCACTATAGGGACAATAGGGATGAGAGGTATTTTTATCTATAACAGGACCATTCCAGCAAACCACTGAACCCAGAGAGCACGAGAAATGATCCTAACAGGGGCAGGGCTGGCCATAGGACTAGCAGCTCTGGGGAGGCTTTACCTATCATAAAGCAACAGCGAGAAATCTCACCAGACAGCTTGGTTGTATGATGAAACAGGACAAGCCTTAACATGACTTAAGACCTCTCTTTTCCCTTTGGCTAATATAGTTCTTGACAATCATCTAGCTCTTGATTACCTTCTGGCAGAACAAGGTGGAGTTTGTGTGATAACTAATACTTTCTGCTGCACCTGGATCAATGCGACAGGACAGGTAGAAGTTAATATTAAGGAAATACACACCCAAGCAGAATGGCTTCACAATTTTAGCAGGGGTGATATCGCTTCCACTGTCTGGTCAGCAGTAAAGGAAGCCCTAAGTTAACCTGGTTGCTTCCCTTTCTAGGCCCTTTGGTGGTATTGTTCTTCTCCTTTTGGGCCCTTGTTTGTTTAATCTTTTGGTGAAGTTTGTGTCTTCTAGGCTCCAACAGTTTCAAATAAGAGTCATGGTTCAAAGAATTCAACCCGTTCCAGAGGAGGTGGCCCAGGTAGCTACAGTTCCTTGGAACAGTCAGTAAGGGACGTCTACACCTCTAGGGTAGGCTAGGGTCTGCAGCCCATATCCAGCATGAAGAAATTTCAGAAGAGACCTTTGGCCCCTTAAGAAAAAGGTGTGTAGAATCCCTCAAGGGGGAGTGAGACAGGCTGGGACCTGTGACCCTTTGCTGAAGTGCCTGCACCTGAACAAACATCTCCAGCAACAAAATACAGACACTATAAGGGACTAAAAATAACTGCATGCATGCACAGTTGGGGCAAATTACGAACAAGATACAAAAAGACCAAAAACCCAACTGCCACTTCTGAGGAACTGGGAGCAAAAGCAGGGTACTGCGCATGCCCCCTGCACACAGCACCACCAAGGGAGAGGGCAGACCACCTAAGCCACTCCTCCAGCTTGACCTCTGGACCCGCCCCCTACCCTCATCCCATATAAGGAACCGGCTGGTCCCCTTCCCCTCCGCACCAGGGAGAGAGCAAGGGAACCTGTTGTTTGTTTTTCCTCCCTCATGCTGCAGCACGAATCCCAGTAGAGCCTTGCCTGAGTTTCTCATCTGGCCTCTTATCTGTTTCTATTAAGGATGCCAAGAACCCTGGTCAGTAACACAACCATCATTAAACATTACATTAAAAATTTAAGCTATTAAATTGCCAAATATATTGGTCAATACAGTTAACATGATTTAAGATACTCTCCAATAACATTCTAGAATTTTCAAAAAGAATATTATCTAGTGCATTTTATCAGATAAATGCTTTAAGAACACTTAAAAATGCATTCCTTAGGAAAGTAATAAAACTGGTTCTCAAATACTATTTTTTAGCAAAAGGTCTTCAAATGCAAATTGATTTCCAAATCACATTGTACTTATACAACATATACCAGTATACAAATTTAAACACTATGCATGTCTACCTTTTAGAAGTACAGTGTATAAACTAAAAGGTACTTACCAGTCTCAACTGTAGGGTAATAACAATAGCATAAGAGGAATTCAAATATATACTGTAATTGTAATATAGCAACACATTATAAATTTTAGTTGTGAAATTTTATAGGTTAATATGGTAAATAAAGTTTTTTTTCTAGGAACCTGATTAATACTATTGTCAATTTGGAAAAAGAAGAAAATGTAAAATAAAAGAAATGAACAAAATTTGCCTGAGAAATTGTGCCCAAAATAAAGTGAGACTTTGAGTGGTAAATAAGGAAAATTAAATATGTTACAACACTATAGAGCACAATAAATTCACTGCTTGCTCTTTTACAAGGACATTCATCAGTCACCTTTATATATAAATTGATTGTATTGTTGCACTCAGAATAGGTTAAAATTTTTGAAACCTAAATGCTAATGCAATTTGGCATGCAGTATGTAAAAATACTGATATCAAATAATTGTAGAGTAACATACAAAACACCTTAGCACAGATGTACAATTCCCCTATGTACTGAAACATAAATCATGCATTAGTTGGCCATATTGCAAAAATCTGCACTATTACCTAAATTAAAAAATCAGAACAAGTAAATCACTACATTAACCTTTTGGAATTACAATTTAATTATTCTCCACACACCAGCACATTTATGCAAGTTTTTCTTCTGAATTAATAAGTCATTTCCTTTAATTGCTCAAATGGTGTTCAGAGTTCTGATTTTTACAAGCACACATTTATTTTGGGAAGTCAGATTTCTATAAAATTCTTCTTTATTAATAGCTACGTATCATTTGCCAAAAAATTTTTAACAGAGCTAAAGAGAAATGCATTGTAGTATTTTACAGTTTGTCCTGGATGAAAAATGTATCTAACATTCATGACTTGCCTATGTAATAAGAGTTACGTCCTTTAGTCTTAAATTTAATTCTATTTTCATTAAATATTTGAATACAATTATTTGTAAAGCCTCCATTCTAATATTATAGCCTTACATCACATGCCAAAAGCAGCCTTTTTTTGAACTGTTTTGAGTTTTGTCACTTTTTCACACTTAGGTTTTATAGTAATTATTTTTAAATGGATGTACCCACTAAGTTATTGTAACTTCACTGCCCTGTAAGGCTTGGTCCTCAAAAATATTTACTGTTTGATTACTGACTACCATTTATATTTTCATTGTTTGTTTGAGTCACACACCACGTACACACACACACAATGATACGAGATTACGATACAACATTCCTTGAACTGTTACAGCTGTTTCCAGTTCCCTCCACCTGTGGCATCCATCCAGATTGCAGTGGAAGGTACATTTGATGTAGTTAGACTCACCCAAGTATGAGTCCTACTCCTGTAATCACTAACGGGGGCATCTTAGGTAAATCATTATCTTCCTTGAGATTATGTTTCATTATAAGAGAGAGATTCAAATATTCCCCCCTATAGAATCATTGTAAATTTGAGCTTGAGTCATCAAAGTTACCCTTCATCTTTTAGATGCCCTCTGTGAAATGCCCAAGGCTTTCTTGTAATTTCCAAGAATTTTGGGCAGCCTTTATTACTTCTGCCTCAAAGTTCCTGGAATCTTGCCACACACAAGTTACTCTCTCTTCTTCTTCTTGCCAGATTTTAAAGTCATTCCGCCTTTTCTCATTTCCCACAAATTTCATTTGCTGAACATCTCCAATAAATTTAAAGGTAAACTTATGAAGTCTTTTGTAATTTAATCATGAACACCATATAAAACATATGTATGAGACTTCACAAAATGATGGGAGATTAGCATCCTTAGTCTTAAAAGGCCTTGAGCCCTCAACTATCTCACTTGTTTACAAGTTTTATGTTTTTCTTTGTTGTTGTTTATATGTCTGTTTTTAGTCCCTTCTCTTTTTTCTTTCATCCTACCCAACATTTTTATTGCCAAAGGAGGGCAGCTATTTATATTTTGTTTACTTATGCATGTACATATGCATGAATTTGATTCCTTCTAGCCAGATGTAAAATAAATTTTGCAATATCCATACTGATTAAATAAGACCTAATTAAGATCCCTATGCCAATACATGACACATAATCATTAGTCAGTCTCATCCCCTTTAACCAGAAAATAGATGAAATAATGCATTTCCTACAGGTGAGCTTACCTACAGACCATACCAGTGAATATTCAAGGACTACATACCATATGTACTCTGGGAGCTGAAGTTGCACATAAACATAACTGTTATGAAATTACTTCAAACGGTTATGCAGTAAGTCTACTCTCTAAAATCAATGAAAATTAATTGTTAATTGGCTTGAAAGACAGATTGTAAAATGGCTTCCCATTTTCCTCATCTCCTAGTATTCATGCCCTGTGCAATCTCCTGTCTTTAAGTGTGGGTGGGAACCATGACTTGCTTCTAATCAGAGAATACGGCAAAGGTGATGAGATGTCACAGACAGAGAGATATACCATGTTCTTAGATTGGAAGAATCAATGTTGTCAAAATGACTATACTACCCAAGGCAATCTACAGATTCAATGCAATCCCTATCAAATTACCAATGGCATTTTTCACAGAACTAGAACATAAAATTTTAAAGTTTGTATGGAAACACTAAAGACCCCGAATAGCCAAAGCAATTCTGAGAAAGAAAAATGGAGCTGGAGTAATCAGGCTCCCTGACTTTATAATACAAAGCTACACTAATCAAAACAGTACAGAAATGGTGCAAAAAGAGAAATATAGATTAAGATCATAACTCACAACTTCTGTCTTATTAGAAAACTGTCTCTGCTAACTCTCACCCTTGCTGGCATTTCAGCTGCTCTATGGAAAGGTCCAAGTGATAAGGAACTGAATGTGGCTTCCAGCCAACAGCAAGCAGGTGACTAAAGATCTCAGGATGACAGACCTTAAGGAACTGAATCTTGCCAACAGTCATATGAACTTGGAAGTGCATCCTTCCTCAATTGAACCTCAGATGACGCCACTGCCCTAACCAGCATGTCCTTGATAACAGACTTGTAAGACCTTAAAACAGAAAACTCAACTAAATCATACCTAGATTCTTGACCACTGACATTGGGAAAATAAACTTGTGCTGTTTCAAGCTGCTAAGTTAATGGTAATATCATTACACAGCAAAAATGAGATCCAGAATATTTCCACAATGTGAACAAAATAGTTTTCAAATATTTTTGTGTAAAAAATTTTAAGCAAATACAAAAGTCAAAACAATTGTATAGCAAACACCAATATAAATAAGACAGCAATACTCTCATCAGTGCTTATGAATAACCAAAATTATGGAGCAGAACATTACAGGCATACCTCGTTTTATTGCACTTTGCTTTACTGTGCTTCACAGATATTGCAGTTTACAAATTGAAGGTTTGCGGCAACCCTGTGTTGATTCAGTCTATCGGTGCCATTTACCCAACGGTATTTACTTACTGTCTCTGTGTCACATTTGGTAATTCTCTCAATATTTCACCCTTTCATTATTATTCTATTTGTTATGGTGATCTGCGATTAGTGATCTTTGATGTACTATGAGGAACCGCTGAAGGCTCAGATGGTTAGCATTTTTTTAGCAATAAATGTTTTTTAATTAAGGTACGTACATTGGTTTTTTAGATATAATGCTATTGCATACAACAGACAACAGCATAGTGTAAACATAACTTTTATATGCACTGGGAACCAAAAAATATATATGAATGACTTTATTGCAATATTCACTTTATTACAGTGGTCTGGAACTAAGCCCACAATATCTTTGAGGTATGCCTCTGTACTATAAGAAGCAAAAAAAAATTAGGCAACAGAGCTAACTGAAATATGTACTTATAATTTTTAAATAATCCAGTATTTTCTAACACATCTTATCCAATTTTAATTTCCATGAAGTTTTTTCCTTAAAAGGATAGACTATTATTCTTGCACAAGGCCATGCTAATCTTCTCGGCATTGTTCCAATTTTAGTATATGTGCTGCTGAAGCAAGCACAAGGATAAGATATTATTAGTCAATGATTGAAAAATTAACAAAAAATATTCTTAATATTTATGGGTTATATTTAACAAATACCTTAGTAGAAAAAATTAGAATTGATTCTTTGAAAAAATTAAAATTCAATTTTTTTTTTCTTGAGGAAAAAATTACAACATGGATTTTATTTTGTATTTGAAGGACAGAAGCAAATTAATTACATTTACAGTTGGATGGATGCCAAAGTTGTTTTTATGAATAATTAACATTGGGAATGCTGATGATATATTGAATACCTTATTGTCATAAATGCTTTAAGAATATAAAAGTTACAGTCATCATGTCCTTCTGATCTCTCTTCCTATGTCTAATCCTTTCATTTCCTTAAGAAATCATTTTTTTTTTTCAGGGCAAACAGCATGATAAAGGACACATTGCTTTGCTTTTAATAGTGTTGTAATTTTCATATATAAATGTTATAAATTTCTTACTTTAGTGTATTTACTTATGTGTATCATTTACCTTGAGTTTTGTAAAATCCATCTTCTAAATGCTGTTGCATTGCAAAATTAGGTGCTGAGTGGAAAACAGATATAACAAAACTTGGTGGGGGACTTCAAATAATGGTGGAATGGTACTTTAATGATTAACAGATCCTGAAAATGTCTGTTTGACTACATGGTTAAACTTGTAAAGAAGTTGTATATATAAGGGATTTATCAAGTGGAGCTCAAATACTGGGTTGGCCAAAAAGGTCGTTCGGGTTTTTCAAAGATGTTATGGAAAAACCCGAACGAGCTTTTTGGCCAATCCAATATGAGAAAAATTGCCATCAGCATTAGCAATAACTCTAAAAGAAAAATGTCACCTGGTATTTGTTAAACAAACTAATTTAAAGCATGCCTATGAAGGCCTGAATTAAAATTGTTAAAAACTAAAACTCTGCCCAAAGCTGGACTATATATAAGAAGTTCTGCATAAATAGCTTAAAGTTAGGGAACCAGGGGAAGGACAGAGCTGAGTTCAGCTACCAGTGACACTACGAAGCACTGGTTGAGGCTATCAGGGAACAGTTCTGGGCTCCCTGAAAGCTCATTTACCTGCAATGTATCAGCTGTGGGGACTTGAGCAGCACATAGACTGAGGCTGCAGGATGACGCTAAAATTTTAAGCATGATTGTACAACTAAGCATGACCACAGACCATGGCCTCCATGGTGCCCCTTCACTGATATCAGGGCTACGCAGATGCCCTGAACACTTCATTTGCCTCACTCTGGGTAGAGAAGACGTAAGAAGAGAGAAAAAATTAGTCTTAAGTTGGTTGGGTTTGAATATTAAATTTGAGTTAATTTTACCTAAAAATAATTTTAACCCCAAAGTGACAGAGCTTTAAATTTAGAGTCATGCTTATCAGGTAGAGTTTTGTTTCTGGTTTTTTACTCCATGAGAAGAAATGGCAGCTCCAAAGCTAAGCTAAGATCTGTTTAAAAAAAAGATTTTAATGCTCCACTTCTGAATTTTGACTGTATATTTGAGCTTTGTCACATATACACTAGCGCGTGTGTGTGTGTGTGTGTGTGTGTGTGTGTGTGTGTACTGTGTGAAACAAGTTTATTCCATAGTCTTAACTAACTCTTTGAGGCATAAATATAGAAGAATTTTATTTTTACCCAATACTGTGGTTTTTTATTTTTACCCAATACTGTGGTTTGTCATATCTTCATCTCCTGTATATAGTATTATTTGTGACAGATTTTACTAATTTCTAGTCAGTTTTGTCAATTAAACTTGGTCCGATCTATTTAAAACTTCCAATCTTATACCTGATTCTAAATATGCAGATATTCTTCTACCATCATTCTGGCTCGAGTTGCTCCCATGTTTGAAGGCAGAGAGGAGAAAGAAACCAAAGCCTAACGTGGTGATGTTAACTGTCTTATGAAGAGAAGGCTTTGCTGCCTGCTGGAAGAAGCTCTGGCGGTTTCTTCTAAAGTTAAATGTACACCTATCACTCCTTGATCTAGAAAGTTTACTCTCTGGTACTTGCACAAAAGAAATGAAAATACACACAAACACACCCAAAAACAAACTATCGAAGAAACAAAAACACGAGATAAGAATCTTCAAATAACTCTTATGTGTTAAGTCAGACATCAGAATCAGTAAGTGACTGGTCAAGCCACTTGACTATTTATCCTACCTTCTAATATAACTCCCTCCCAGTGCACAGAAGATGCTTCAGAAGCTCTCATGGAGTCCCCCCAGCAGTTTCCTGAGTGAGCAAGCTTTTCAGAAGCTCTGCATTCCCATCTGTGCAGGAATCACCCATCTGATTATTCTCTTTTCCTATCGACCAGTATATGGGGAGAGGATGACTAGGGTGACGTGTGGGAAAGCAGAGCTAGTTCTGCCTCTAAGAAAGCCCTCGGGCAAGGTGCCTGGTCCCCATCTTGGGTAGCTCCAGGGCACCTCTCTTTAGACTGAGCGGCATTTGACATTTCATTCTTAATTTTTAGCCTGGCAAAATTTGGAAACACTAACATTCCCCTGAAAATCCTACTGTACACACACTCACGCATGCACTGAAGAGAAAGTCACGCAGTAGTTTTCAACCAGGGGTGATTTTGCCTTCACATGACATTTGGCAATATCTGGAGACACTTGATTTTCACAACTGAGGTGGAAGTTGCTATTGGCATCCAGTTAATGGAGAAAATAGGTGTTTCTAAACATCCTACAATGCAGCGTACCCCCATAAAGCAAATAATTATCTGGTCCAAAATGTCAAACGTGTCGAGGCTGAGAAACTTTGAGTTACAAGAAATCTCAAACTTCAGACTTTTATAGAAAAACTATAAATGCTGGAGGGGATTAAAAAATCATACCCAGAAATACGGCACCTTGTAAGGGTGAGCCTATGTGAAATAAGCATGCCGCGCGATCAAGCTGCAGATATTTACAGTGATCGTAGGCGTTGTCTTCTCAACCTTCACACATCAAGTCATTTCAATAAGCCTGTACAGTTTTTGTGAGAAGTAATTACAACTAGAAATGATAGCAAAACCATATTCTCAAAGGACAGTGTTGTACGGTAACCTAATGATGCAGATAGAATATCATTTAGTATGTTTTAAAAGAATTATGAAGAACATCTCCAATGACATTATGTTGAGTCCTTTAACATGTAACACAGTATTTAAAATATTAAAGAAATATGGTACCTTTAAATGATGCAAAGATGTCTACTTATTTTCAAAATTAATTTAAACCCAGGAAATGAGTGCACTTATTTGTGCCATAACTTACATAAATTCATTTCAAAAAGATAGTTTTATAGTTTGACCAGCAATAAATAAGTTCTGGAAGAGAATATATACTCCTAATACACTCACCTCTGTCCACACCCTAGAGCTAAATATTATTCAGCAAATTTTGTATTATTAAAAAGAATGTACACAAATATAAAGTGTATATTGACAGATTTAATAAATGTCACTTAAATATACATCTCTTCACTTATTTGACAAATATGTTTTGAGCTTAAAATTAAACAAGCACTGGGCTAGGTGCTGAATGCACAGCAATGCACAGGAAGATAATGTCCTTGCCCATATGGAGAAACATTCTAGTGTCCACGTTAAATGGTTTATATTTAGACTCTGAATCTGAGCCCAAATGAGCTAACATCATTAATTTCATCCATACCAAAACGACATTATGTATATCGACTACTAATTTAAAAGATGACTAAGCAAAATTTCAAATATATGTTTCATATTCTAAAATTATTTTTAGCTTATGTAAATTAAAACTATTTTCAGCAATTTATGTATGTATATATTTATGATATAACTTCATGTATATATATGTATCTACATATAAACAAAATGGTGACATTTTAATAAGTTTCATTAATAATTTTCCAAACCTAAAAAATATATCTTGAACACGTACCTAGGAAGCAATAGATATTGAATTCAATAAAAGCATAGAAATTTCTATGGTACAGTCATTATTTGATTTCTAGCCCATATTTAAATCTAAATCCAGTCAAAGCTGTTACCATCTGTTTACTATTTGTTGGCCAATCTTAGGTGAATTAGTACTTAGTCCAGCTCATTCCTCACTAAATCAGATCATGTTAAAAAAGAATGACTGCCATTAAATTGGAACTAATTGAGACCAGTGGTGGTCTAAGTATCAGACTGAGAGATTGCTGGGGTCCATTGTTAAATTGGCATGGTGGATTACATGTCACTTTTAAGGTCTGATACCATAGAAATGTCACAGAATTTCTGCTTGGTAATTTCAACATCATTTTAGAAAATTAAAAAATTTTTTTTTGAAAAAGAAAAATGCATGACAAAGAGGCAGAAATATTTTAAAGTTTCACAAGACTAGTAATGAAGTGCTTGCAGCCATTTAAATATGTGCTGTTCCTCCAAGATTATGAAGTTATAAGTTTATTTGAATATAATTCACAACTAAAAGTGAGTTAAACAATATACTAAAATGATTTTTATATAAAAATATACAAATATATATTTATATGCTTGTAGGTATCTGTGTGTATGAAACAAATCCGTGAAAGAACACTGATACTTATTTCTCCTCATTCTCTGAGCACTATTGCAGGCTCTCAGTCAGTGAGTGGTAGCGTGGAATATTTCACTGGATAATATTGGCCAAGGAGCATTTGGAACAGATACCTCCAGGCATCACAGATCTTCCCTTAGGACTGAGGACTGTGGAGAGTGCTGCTGAAAGAAAGGCTTCAGCTGTAAGCCATCTGAGGACAGTCAAGTCACATCCAATGACTGGTCAGACATGGGGATATGAACCCCTGGGGCCCTTGCCCCAACTGGGTACAATTCTAAAAGGTGCTTCCCATTTCACAAGCTCTTTGCGGAGCCGGCTGAAGCCTGCATCAAGAGTTCATGACAATTTTCCCCTTAGCCCACTCCTGCTTCCTTCCCTTCTTTCCCTTGGTGTTGATCCCAGAAATGTTCCCTAATAAAACACCTGCAGACTAATCTCCGTCTCAGAGTCAGCTCCCTGTGGAAACTACAACAGTGTTGTAACACATTCTGCCAGTAATCTTTACTTCTTAGTGCCCTACTGTGCTCTCTGGCATTGGTTGAGTACACCGTGGTTAGGTTATGGCTTCTTTCAACCCATTTATTTACATACTTCTTAGAGAACTGTTTAGATCCATAATGGATGGTAAGAGTTGTTCAACTAGTAACACGGACCCACAGGAAGAAAAAAAAAAGTATCACAGTGAATGTGAAAATTAAGTTTATAGAGTCTGGAATCCTTCAATAAAATCATTGAATAAACAGTGAGTAAAGAAAAACGGGCAGTTAGGGATATGTGGGAGCCCTTTGACATTCTGAAGAACATTGTGAACATCAAGGCATCTTGAGAGGAGTAAAAATTTCAGCTGGAATTACATCAGAGCTTCAGGCATTTCAAAGAGAATAGAAGAGGGAGATCAATGTGTGATGCTTGGATAGGATCACAACAGGACTATGCTAACCTCACCCCAAATTGTACTGATACAATCAGTGTTTCCATATTCCTAGGACTGGATCACCCACCTGAAAGAGTATTTGGCTATGTTAAACAACTAAAAAAGAAGCTCAAAGTTTGGGACACAATGATCAATATGATGAAACGTTTGCCTTCACGACATTTCAATGAGTTTCAAAGGAAGTAGTTTCAAGACGAACACATATTAACTTTTCTTAGAAAGTTATTTCATCTTAAGTATACATATTCCTATTTTGTATAGTTTCAATGTGGTAAAAATAAATATATTAAAACTCTTGGTATAACACAATCCACTCAATTTATGAAGATCTTGCTTCACTAATGATGGAATTAAGTGATGCCAAATTACTGAAAATGTGTTCTTCCAAAAGCACCATCTGGATTCTTGACAGAGTATTGGCAGCTGGAATCTTAGTTCTTAAATTTAACAGTACTCTTGGGCCTCTAACTGGGTTAGTCCATCACAAGCTGTGTTAACTAACAAAAAGACTCACTATGCTTTGGTTATGTAACATTCTTTCATTTTTAGAAAACAATGTTAGTTTTAAAATGCAACAGATGAAATTCTCAACCATTCACCATATTCTATTTAATACTGTTGGTCCCTAATATTTTCATATAGAAAAAATAATATGAATTTATATCATTAATTCATTCAACTTTATTCATTTATCAAAGCTTCTAAATCCATGAGATCTGAGACCACTTTCTTTTTATTCAATATTGTAAGACCAGAACTTAGGAAAGTGCCTGAAACTTACTAAGAATTCATATATGATTATTCACATATTACTGAATATATGGAAAAAATCCAAAATGAATGAATGAATGAATAAGTGAATGAATGAATTCATCTTTTATCTCCCAGAATGGGCCTCAGTTACTTGTGCATCACATGCATTTCCTTTATAATTAACTAATTTTAAACATAAACATGAGCTAAAAAATTAATCATGGCAAAGCAAAACTTGTCCACCAAGTATGAAGAAATATCTCCTGGCATGAGTTGAGCTGAAAAGATCTCATTGATTGCATCATAAATGCACAAATTTTCATCTTGAACTGCTTGAAAAGGTTCTAGTTTCAGTTTAAACATATTAGAAAAATCCTAACCATCCACAGTAATGTCTTCACAAATTTTATTTATATAACAGATGTTATCGTCTACAGAGCTGAGGAAAAAACAACTAAATCAAATATACTTTCATTTTTCTCTAAGGTAGAGGGAATTTTTAGTTGAGCAAATCTTCCTAGGTACAGATTTCTTGAGTATTTTATACCACAAGTTAACAAATCAAGGTCAAAAATATTATCTGGGAGCTTCCCTGGTGGCGCAGTGGTTGAGAGTCTGCCTGCCAATGCAGGGGACATGGGTTTGTACCCCGGTCCGGGAAGATCCCACATGCCGTGGAGCGGTTGGGCCCACAAGCCATGGCCGCTGAGCCTGCGCATCCAGAGCCTGTGCTCCGCAACGGGAGAGGCCACAACAGTGAGAGGCCCGCGTACAGCAAAAAAAAAAAAAAAAAAAATATATATATATATATATATATATATATATATATATAAAATCTGGGCAATATAAGAGAACAGAATCTCCAGATTTGGCACATATTATGTTTCCTGACTTTACAAGGTCAAGACAGATCTCAATGTCCTTCTCAGGACAATTAACGGTTGGTTCAGGCCCTTAAAGAAATACTTTAAGAATGGTCACTGTTTGCAGGTGACATGATACTATACATAGAAAATCCTAAAGATGCTACCAGAAAACTACTAGAGCTCATTAATGAATTTGGCAAAGTTGCAGGATACAAAATTAATGGAGAGAAATCTCTAGCATACATTAACAACAGAAGATCAGAAAGAGAAATTAAAGAAACAATCCCATTTACCATTACATCAAAAAGAATAAAATTCCTGGAAATAAACCTACCTAAGGAGGCAAAAGACTTGTACACACAAAACTGTAAGACGCTGATGAAAGAAACTGAAGATGGCACAAACAGATGGAAAGATACACCATGTTCGTGGATTGGAAGAATCAATATTATTAAAATGATTATACTACCCAAGGCAATCTATAGATTCAATGCAATCCCTATCCAATTACCAATGGCATTTTTCACAGAACTAGAACAAAAAAAAATTTAATTTGTATGGAGACACAAAAGACCTCGAATAACTAAAGCAATCTTGAGGAAGACAAATGGAGCTGAAGGAATCAGCTCCCTGACTTCAGATTGTACTACAAAGCGACAGTCATCAAAACAGTATGATACTGGCACACAGAAACAGAAATATAGATCAACAGAATGGATAGAAAGCCCAGAAATAAACCCATACACCTGGATTGGTCAATAAATCTATGACAAAGGAGGAAAGACTATACTATGGAGAAAAGATAGTCTCTTCAATAAATGGTGCTGGGAAAAATGGACAGATACATATAAAAGAATGAAATTAGAACTTTTTTTTTTGTGGTACGCGGGCCTTTCACTGTTGCGGCCTCTCCTGTTGTGGAGCACAGGCTCCGGATGCACAGGCTCAGTGGCCATGGCTCACGGGCCCAGCCGCTCCGCTGCACGTGGGATCTTCCCAGACTGGGGCACGAACCCGTGTCCCCTGCATCGGCAGGCGGACTCTCAACCACTGCGCCACCAGGGAAACCCTAGAACATTCTTTAATGCCATACACAAAAATAAATTCAAAATGGATTAAAGGCCTAAATGTAAGGCTTTATATTATAAAACCCTTAGAGGAAAACATAGGCAGAACACTCTCTGACATAAACTTCAGCAAGACCTTTTTCAATCCACCTCCTAGAGTAATGAAGATAAAAACAAAAATAAACAAATGGGACCTAATTAAACTCTAAAGCTTTTGCACAGCAAAGGAAACCATAAACAAAATGAAAAGACAATTCACAGAATGGGAGAAAATATTTATACATGATGTAACAGACAAGGAATTAATCTCTAAAAATTACAAACAGCTCATGCAGCTCAGTATCAAAAATTCAAACCACCCAATCAAAAAATGGGCAGAAGACCTAAATAGATATTTCTCCAAAGAAGACATACAGATGGCCAAGAGGCACATGAACAGATGCTCAACATCACTAATTATTAAAACTACAATAAGATATCACCTTACACCAGTCAGAATGGCCATCATCAAAAAGTCTACAAACAATAAATGCTGGAGAGGGTGTGGAGAAAAGGGAACTCTCCTACACTGTTGGTGGGAATGTAAATTGATACAGCCACTAGAGAGAACACTATGGAGGTTCCTTAAAAATGTAAAAACAAAACTACTATATGATCCAGCAATCCCACTCCTGGGCTTATATCTGGAGAAAAACATAATTCAAAAAGACACATGCACCCCAGTGTTCACTGCAGCATTATTTACAACAGCCAGGACTTGGAAGCAACCTAAATGTCCATCGACAGAGGTATGAATAAAGAAGATGTGGTACATATATACAGTGGAATATTATTCAGCCATAAAAAAGAACAAAATAATGCCATTTGCAGCAACATGGATAGACCTAGAGATTGTAATACTGAGTGAAGTAAGTCAAAGACAAATATATGATATCGCTTATATGTGGAATCTAAAAAAAATGAGACAAGTGAACTTATTTACAAAACAGAAATGGAGTTACATATGCAGAAAACAATCTTATCGTTACCGGGGGGGAAAGGGGGAGAGGGATAAATTGGGAGATTGGGATTGACATATACACACTACTATATATAAAACAAACAACTAATAAGGACCTACTATATAGCACAGGGAGCTCAATACACTGTAATGACCTATATGGGAAAATAATCTAAAAAAGACTGGATATATGTATATGTATAACTGATTCACTTTGCTGACAGCAGAAAGTAACACAAGATTGTAAATCAACTATACTCCAATAAAAATTTTAAAAATATGTGGTCCATATATACAATGTGTTATTACTCAGGCATTAAAAAGAATGAAATAATGCCATTTGCAGCAACATGAATGGACCTGGAGATTTTCATACTAAATGAAGTAAGTCAGAAAGAGAAAGACAAATATGATATTGCTTATATACGGAATCTTAAAAAAATAACAAATGACCTTATTTACAAAACAGAAACAGACTCACAGACTTAGAAAACAAACTTATGGTTACCAAAGGGGAAAGGTGGTAGGGAGGGATAAATTCAGAGTTTGTAACTGACATATACACGCTACTGTATTTAAAATAGAAAACCAACAAGGATCTACAGTATAGCACAGGGAACTCTGCTCAATATTCTGTAATAACCTAAATGGGAAGAGAATTTGAAAAAGAATAGATCCATGTATATGTGTAACTGATTGATTTGCTGAAACTAACACAACATTGTTAATCAACTATGCTCCAATATAAAATAAAATTTTTTTAAAAGAACTACTTTAAGAACCAAGTTTGGAGGCTGGTACTCAAGATTAGAAATCCCAACACTTCTTTTTTTCAATGATTCCAGATTATATCTAGCTCTTAGAAACCTATTTGAAATAATTAATTTCAAAAGATATATCCGTAAGTCATAAGGTCAACCAGTTGTATTTCACTCAATGCTGATCATGTCCATTTAACTAAATATACATTTATACTGTACTACTGTAAAAAGGAAGCCAAACTATTGGAGTTTAGGTAGGATTGGAATAGTTTGCCGTGACAGAAAAAAAGAAGAGCTAGTTTCCCTTGACTCCAAAAGGAAAGCATACTTATTTATTGACCATTATTTTCCTCCCTTGCCATTTGGCAAGACAAAGGCTGGAAGTAGCTTTGAACTCTAGCTCTTTGACTGTTTAAGGATTTTGGCAGGTTATCCCACCCCTCTCTTTTTATATATGTTAAGCAATTAATTAGTATTAATTAGGGTTAATGCCTTACCGCGAGACTATTCTTTTTGCACTGTCATAAAGGTCTAGGGCTATAAAGAACTACATTTTTCTTATATATCTTATTTTTCATTCTCAGGTGCCAAACTTAGTTTAAAATTCTGAGCTATTTTAGGTATAAATTTCTCAGAGTACTTTTAGTACAGTCTTGGCCTCTGTAGCGGCTTCCATTTAAAACTACAGGTTTTCTACCGCTACATGTATCCTCATCAAGAAGGAACAGTTTATACTTTTGTTCTCTTTTAAGTCTGAAACTATTTCTTTTTATATGTCTTAGGGCACTAATCTTGTTCTCGTCTTAGCATGGCTTCTTGTTATTTTCAGACTAATTCTAATATTTCTGTATTAGACTGTAGTTTCTTGTAGGCAGGAATATCATTTCATTACATTATGCACTATAGCACTAAACAGAAACTCTTACTACCTAGTAGTATCAACAAAATGTAGAATGGAATGAATTCTTTCACCAAAATCATCTATTGCTTTTATGCGTGGAAGAAGAGGTTCTATGATCTTTTCTAAATGGCATTTTTCTAAATCCAAACAAAACAAAGAAAATACTTGGTTGCACATAACTTATGATTCTACATGGAAAACACATTCATTGTTAATGAAATCTTTGTAGCAAACTGTGCAAACCAAGGTCTAGGAAAATGATTCATAGCAATGTTCTATTATAGCCATCGCAGGACTACATTTGATTCTATTACCTGGGATGAAATGTTTCATAATATATGCATTTTTATCATCAATAATTTGTCACATTATCACATAAATTGATTCTTATATTTAAATAAATCCATGAATACAGATTCTGAATGAAACATTGAGAGAAAATTAAAACATAATTTTGTCAGTAGGCTTTGTAAGTGCCAGGACTTCTTTTTTGATCCCAGATATAGAAGTGCAGAGAAACCAATTTCCTCCTTTTTTGCAGAGAAAGAGTTAATTGAAATTCACCACTTGCTGAAAAGAACAAGCACCAGGTCAATGAGACCTCTCTGTAACAGGCAACCAAATAAAAGTCACTGGGTGCAATTAAGATCATGGAAATTTCAAGGGAACTATGTGTATCTTTAAATAAACAAATCAATAAATGGTACTTATTCTGTAAGTATGAATTGGTTCTAACTGAGCTGAAATGATCTAAGATACCAAATTGCTTAACTATATCTTTTAAATCATTTCATTTCTCTAGTTCAAACTGAGCTACGGATCTATATAAAATCTTTGTAATATTTTTATAACAGAAAGCTCAGTATATATACTGTATTAACTAGTGAACTATCAAGAATATTTAGTTTAACTTAGACTGGAGGCCCAACAGATTATGAAAATCATCATAATAAAGCCCTAAATGTGCTTTCACTTTAAGGATTTTACTATAAGGAAACAACTAAATAACATTTATACCATCTACAGTCCACAGATGACCTACACTATCAAAGTACAGATTTTACAGTAATCTCAGATCTAGTTCAATAATATCCTAGACATTTGAAAGTACAGCATAAATTAAGCTGACAGTGCTTCTGGCCTTTACCAGTTTTTGGCTTTATTGTTTGTAATTATATTTGGTATTTAATCATATTTTTTGTTAGACATTCTTGTTAAAGGAGATATTTTTCTGTTAAAATGCCATTTTAAACATGAAAAAGAACCTGTGTAATAAAAGAAAGATTCAGGGCTTCCCTGGTGGTGCAGTGGTTGAGAGTCCACCTGCCGATGCAGGGAACACGGGTTCGTGCCCCAGTCCAGGAGGATCCCACATGCCGTGGAGCGGCTGGGCCATGGCCGCTGAGCCTGCACATCCGGAGCCTGTGCTCCACAACGGGAGAGGCCACAACAGTGAGAGGCCCGTGTACCGCAAAAAAGATTCAGATATAAAGCAATCTTTTCAAAAACTTCCATTTTGAAATTAAAGAGTAAGAAGTCTACTTAGCACCACTATAAAAAAATAAGGAAGATTTAACCCTTATAATTTTACCTAACAAGCCCTTCTTAACTTCATATTGGTTTTCTACAGAGCACAAGAAAATTGAAGTTTGAAGGAAAAACCTATTAAGTGGTTCCAGTAATACTGAAATTGAAACAAGTTCAAATATATCTATTAGTGTGAAATCCTTTGTAAGGAAATTTGGATTAAACTCTAGAAAGTTTAGACTGTTAACATCAATAAAATAGACATATAAAGTCAGGTGAAGAAGAAAATGTCTCTGATTAACACATACAATGTTTTAAATATATAATGCAGGCAAATCTGGAGTCACTACTTAAATTATACCTTCTCATTCTACAGTAGATATAATCTATGTGATATATGGGTGCCCCGATGTGTCTTTTCTAAATGTTACAGTATAGAAATTTTCAATCACATAATAAAGAAGAGAGAATAATATGGTAAAGACTCATATACCTATAATCTAGTCTAGATTGGGCAACGGTTACAGTTTGTTATACTTATTCCTCTATATTTTCTTAAATATTTTAAAACATATTATAGATATCATAACATTTCATCCCTATTTCAATGTGTAACAAAAAAATTACTCTACATGGCCAAACTGTAATTTTCACAACCCACAAAGTTAAAAATAGTTCCTTACTATCATAAATACCCAATCCAAATTCAAATTTCCCCCATTGTCTTAATAGTATTTTACAGCTGGTTTTAGTTGGGATCCAATCAAGACCATGAATTCAATGTACTGTCATTTTTATGTCTTTTTAAATTTTTAACAATTGTTTCCTTTTCTCCACTTCCAGCTGTGACTGCAGAGATATGGCAAATTGTCCTTTAGAAGGTACCACTTTCTGGAGTTGTTAGATAGTTAACTCATGTTGTCATTTAGCATGTTCTTCCATTTTTTAGAACTTAGAGAAGTTCTCTTTAGAAGGGAATTTAGACCTATAAGATAAATAAGATTCAGGTTAAACACATATGGAAATCTGACTTTATAGTTGGTGGTGGAAGCCAGAAGGGTGATAATTTAGGGGAGGAGGAACTACGGAATTGGCAACACTGGAGAGAGGGGGCAGATTCTGTGGGGCAGACAGTGGTCTATTTTGTTTCTAGATGTTTGTTATACATGACTGTTCAACTTTGGGAACATTAATCAAGTTCATATTAATCAAGCTGTGAACTTTTAATTTTAAAATGTGCAATTTAAAATTAATTTTTTTTTAAAAAAAGAATATCACATATTCTTCTAATCTATAGCATCATATCATTATGTACCTAATGCTTGGTTATCCTAATAGCATTTCTAAAATGATCACACTAGAGCTGTGACGGCCTTAACTTTCCTCTATAATGTTATATTTTTCCCCCTTAAGGACAGGCAGCTATTTGTGGAGTGATGCTTCAGGGCCCTGAAAATATCCAGTTTACCATTAGTCTTCCATCTAATAATTTTAGTAACCACTGATGTCCCTTGCCTAAATCTATTAATCAATTTATTCATTAAGTGTAACAAAATGGTGTTTATTCCCCTATAGTCTTTCAAAGTTTATATACAAATACAAAAGCAACTACAAGCCACTACTTGTATGTAGCAATATATAGAAAGGTACATCTTATTCATATGCATATGTACACATACAAGTGCATATGTTTTACTTTCCCCCTTATAAAAATCCATTATATTATAAACTTTTTCATCTTGCATTTCTTATTTAATATGCCTCATGAAAATCCCTCCAAGTCTACTAGTATAAAAATTTGATTCATTTTTTAATGATTCTACAACAGTATAGGTATACGATCATTTATTCAGCCACTATTTTTTCCCATTTTATGTTCCTATCAAGAATCTTTCAATTTATATCCTTGTATGTATATTCTTAATCCTTGAAAGGTTTATGTATTTTAAACATTTTGAGATATTTTCATCTTGCTTTCCAAAAAAAAAAATTAAAAAACATGTACATTTTCTCTATCAATGTTTGAGAAAAGCTCTGTATCTTATCTCAAATGGTACAAAATGATATTTTATTGTTACTTTGTCTGTCTAATAGTTTGAGAATCTTTCCTTTTATTTGAAGAATAGTCCAATATATTTGTTTGTGATTAGCCTGGACATATTCTTTTCCTTCCATTTCTTTATTTATACTTTTATACTCAGTTGACAGGAAATCACTACAAACAGCACTGGCAGGATATAGAACTCTAGCTTTAAAATATTTTTAATAATTTTAAAGTCTTTTTAATGAGTTTGTAAGAACCCATTTTAGTAATGGGAAATCTGATGTCTCTGATTTTTATACTATGTTACGTAACAGTTATTGCTGTTTTTCTTTCTGGACTCATTTAGAATTTCAACTTTATCTCTGGAGTTCAGAAATTTCACCAATATAAAAATATTTCAGTTACCTACATTGTTCTTAAGATATGTTCACTCTTTTATGTAACAATTTTACCAATCTTTTAAAAATCAGCATTCATTCATTTATTCATTCATTCATGAATATTTATCAAATACATGGGGAACGTATTGGGTGTAATTATACAGAGTGTATGAAGAAGATTTGTATCCCCACCTTCATGGAGCTCACAGAGGTATAAATAAAATACTATATGCAGTGACACACAGTGATACCTATTCTGATAGCTCATCTCAAGATAAGAGCATAGCCATAATGCAGGTGTGCAGCTGCAAAGTGAGAAAATATTATGTACTGATAATGCAGAGTGCCTGGGTCAGAGGGGAAAAGCTCACAAGACAACAGATAAGAATGCCTATGTGCTTGCTAGTTGATAAACCTCAGCTGTGTCCTATGTGTACAACATCTACTAAGATTCTCAGCAAAACTGTAATTAAATACTGATAAGAGAAATGAGTCTCATAAGGGAAATCCCTAACATCACTGGAATTTCTAATTCTCTTCTACCTTCTTGTTTCCTTTCCTTTCAAATAAACCACGCTTCCTCCTGGTGATCTCTGGGAGGGTGATAATGCCATACAATACTGTAGAAAGGCAGAAGAGAAAAACTAATACTGACAGGACATGAAGAAAAGTGTGATAGAGAAAGTCAGGTTTTCAGAAGTGGATAGATATCATTACAGATAGAGAAAATAATGTAAGTAAAAACTAAAAAGGAAGTGATACAATGGAAACAGAGGAGAGGATGAAGATAATGTGTACAATAGGGAACAGCTGGGAAAATAATGAAAAGAAATGGCTCGGGGACTTCACTTGTCTTAGTATCATTGCCCCATCTGCTCTCTAAACTTCCATGCCTTCAAAAGCAGGAGTGAAGAGGAGACCCCCAAAGCTCAAGTGCCCCTGCTAAGACTGCTCTTCTTCCAACTTCCATACCTGCATTGGCTTCTGAGAAGTGTCAAGGCTCCCAATGTTACCCATTACAATTCAGCACAGGGTAATGGAAAGAACAATGATCTTGAAATGAGCTATGCACTGTGGTTGTAGCTGGGGTACAGAGCCTCTGAAATGGTTTCCAAAGATCCCCATGTCTTCATATCCGTGCCTTTGTGCAGTCTGCACCCCCATTCCCCCCTTTCCTGTTTACCCCATCAATATTCACAGCCTCTTCCATGCAACCTCCCTTAAAGACTCTGAACACTGATTTCATCACACACTCAAATCAATTCCTGACTGTATCAGTCGTCACCAGAAATACAATTGTCCCCAGTAACCCTTATCTCTTATCAGATTTTTATCTCCTGATCCCTAAACCCTTTCACTGTGCACTCTGGATCTTACAGTTCATTATTAGAAAAATCTCCCAGATCTTCTATTGCTTCTGTGAGTATTCACTTCTCCTAATACCTGGCTCTTCCCTGAAGACAGGGCTTCCCTTGCAGCTCTCTCAATCAGAGGCTGTTTTCTCTTCTACACCCCTTATCCTACTAGGCCTGGAGGTGGTTTTCCCTTTAAAAACTGGAGGTTTGAAGCTCTAACCATTAGATTATCTCACCCACTATCCTTCCTTGTTGCAGTCCTCTGCAGACTTCAGTTCATTCCCTTTGTTCCTTCAAGACTGTAGCTTCTAATTTAATCTCCACAATCACTCTCATAACTTTGGTAGGTTTTCAATCATCATATAGATAGTTTTTCCAGAACCCCTGTCTCTGAATACTTTGACCTCCACTCCAATGATTACCTTATTATTCACAGTATCTCTACCCATCACACTCATGGTTATACTCTAGCCTCACCTCACAATGGTCAGAATGGCCATTATCAAAGAGTCTACAAATACACCAAGAAGAAAAGACAGAGAACCCAAATAAACAAAATGAAAAAAGATACATAACTGATACTGCAGAAACACAAAAAAACCCATAAGGGAATTATGAACAATTATGTGCTAAAAAATTGGACAACCTAGAAGAAATGGACAAGTTTCTAGAAACATACAGCCCACCAAAACTGAATCAAGAAGAAATAGATAATTTGAACAATCACTAGAAGTGAAATAGAATCTATAATTTAAAAACTCCCTACAAACAAAAGTCCAGGACCAGATGGCTCCACAGGCAAATTCTATAAAACATACAAAGAAGAACTTATACTGATTCTTCTCAAACTCTTTCAAAAAAGTGAAGAGGAGGGAACAACCTAAAGACATTCTATGAAGCCACCATCACCCTGATACCAAAAACCAGACAAAGACACCACCAAAAAATAAAAATTGCAGCCAATATCTTTGATGAATATACATAAAAAAGATCATACACCAGACCAAGTAGAATTCATCCCAAGTTCACAAGGATGATTCAACATAGGCAAATCAATCAAAGTGATACACCACATAAACAACAGAAAAGACAAAAACCACAGGATCTTCTCAAAAGATGCAGAAAAAGCATTTGACAAAATTCAACATCCATTCATGATAAAAAAAAAAAACTCTTACCTAAGTGGGTATAGTGGGAACATATCCCAATATAATAAAAGCTATTTATGACAAACCCATAGCCAATATAATACTAAATGGTAAAAAGCTGAAAGCCTTCCCACTAAACTCTGGAAGGAGACAAGGATGCCCACACTCACCTCTTCTATTCAACATATTATTAGAAGTCCCAGCTACAGCAGAAAGAAAAGAAAAAGAAATAAAAGGTATCCAAATTGGAAAGGAAGAGTTAAAATTGTCATTATATGCAGATGATATGATACTATATATAGAAAGCCCTGATGACTCTACACAAAAACTACTAGAACTGATAAATGAATTCAGCAAGGTAGCCGGATACGAGATTAACATACAGAAATTGGTTGCATTTCTTTACACCAACAATGAAATATCAGAAAGGAAATGTAAAAAAAACATTATCTTTTAAAATTGCACTCCCCAAAATAAAATACTTAGGAATAAACCTGACCAAGGACGTGAAAGATTTATATGCTGAGAACTGTACAACATTAATAATAGAAATTGAAGACAACTCAAGAAATAGAAAGATATCCCCTGCTCTTGGACTGGAAGAATTAATATTGTTAAAATGGCCATACTACCCAAAGCAGTCTACAGATTCAATGCTATCCCTATCAAATCACTCATGACATTCTAAACAAAACTAGAACAAATAATCCTAAAATTTATATGGAACCATAAAAGACCCAGAATTACCAAACCAATCCTGAGGAAAACGAACAAAGCAGGAGGCATAATCCTCCCAGACTTCAGGAAATACCACAAGGCTACAGTAGTCAAAACAATACGATATTGGCACAAAAACAGATGTATGGATCAACAGAACAGAATAGAGTCTAAAAATAAACCCACACACCCACAGTCAATTAGTCTTCGACAAAGGAGGCAAGAATATACAATGGGAAAAAGACAGTCTCTTCAGCAAGTGGTGTTGGGAAAGCTGGACAGCCACATATAAGTCAGTGAGGTTAGAACACACCCTCTCATAATGCACAAAAATAAACTCATAATGGCTTGAAGACTTAAATGTAAGACATGACACCATAAAACTCCTAGAAGAGATCATAGGCAAAACATTCTCGGACATAAAACATAGCATTGTTTACTTAGGTCAGTCTCCCAAGGCAATAGAAATAAAAACAAAAATAAACAAATGGGACCTAATGAAACTTACAAGCTTTTGTATCGCAAAGGAAACCATAAACAAAACAAAGACAAGCTACAGAATGGGAGAAAATATTTGCAAATGATGTGACTAACAAGGGCTTAATTTCCAAAATATATAAGCAGTTCATACAACTCAACAACAACAAAAAACAAACAACCCTATAGAAAAATGGGCAGAAAACCTAAATATATATTTCTCCAAAGAAGAAATACGGCCAATAGGTACATGAAAAGATGCTCAACACTGCTAATTATGAGAGAAATGCAAATCAAAACTACAATGAGGTATCGCCTCAAAACTACAATGAGGTATCGCCTCAAAACTACAATTAGGTACCACTTCACACCAGTAAGAATGGCCATCGTTAAAAAGTCTACAAATAACAAATGCTGGAGAGGGTACAGAGAAAAGGGAACCCCCCTACACTGTTGGTGGGAATGTAAGTTGGTGCAGCCACTGTGGAAAACAGTATGGAGATTCTTCAGAAAACTAAAAACAGAGTAACCATATGATCCAGCAATCCCACTCCTGGGCACATATCCAGACAAACCTATAATTCAAAAAGATATATGTGGTAGTTCTATTTTTAGGTTTGTTTTTTTTTTTGGCTGCGTTGGGTCTTCATTGCTGCGTGCATGCTTTCTCTAGTTGCGGTGAGCGGGGGCTACTCTTCGTTGCAGTGCGCAGGCTTCACACTGTGGTGGCTTCTCTTGTTGCAGAGCACAGGCTCTAGGTGCGCGGGCTTCAGTAGCTGTGGGACACGGGCTTCAGTAGTTGTGGCTCGTGGGCTCTAGAGTGCAGGCTCAGTAGTTGTGGCACACAGCTTACTTGCTGCACAGCATGTGGGATCTTCCCTTCCCCGGGCTTTAACCCGTGTCCCCTGCATTGGCAGGCAGATTCTTAACCACTGTGCAACCAGGGAAGCCCTATTTTTAGATTTTAAGGAACTTCCATACCATTCTCTATAGTGGTTGTATCAACTTACATTCCCACCAACAGTGCAGGAGGGTTCCCTTTTCAGCACACCCTTTCTAGCACTTATTGTTTCTACATTTTTTTGATAATGCTCATTCTGACCGGTGTGAGGTGACACCTCACTGTAGTTTTGATTTGCATTTCTCTAATAATTAGTGATGTTGAGCATCTTTTCATATGCCTCTTGGCCACGTGTATGTCTTCCTTGATGAAATGTCTATTTAGGTTTTCTGCCCATTTTTGGAGTGGGTTGTTTGTTTTTTTGGTATTGAGCTCCATGAGCTGTTTGTATATTTTGGAGATTAATTCTTTGTCTGTTGTTTCATTTGCAAATATTTTCTCCCATTCTGAGGGTTGTCCTTTTGTCTTACTTATGGTTTCCTTTGCTGTGCAAAAGCTTTTAAGTTTCATTAAGTCCCATTTCTTTATTTTTGTTTTTATTTCCGTTACTCTAGGAGGTGGGTCAAAAAAGATCTTGCTGTGGTTTATGTCAAAGACTGTTTTTCCTATGTTTTCCTCTAAGAGTTTTATAGTGTCCAGTCTTACATTTAAGTCTTTAATCCATCTGGAGTTTATTTTTGTGTATGGTGTCAGGTAGTGTTCTAATTTCTTTCTTTTACGTGTAGCTGTCCAGTTTTCCCAGCACCACTTATTGAAGAGACTGTCTTTTCTCCATTGTATGTTCTTGCCTCCTTTGTTGTAAATTAGGTGCCCATATGTGCATGGGTTTATCTCTGAGCATTCTATCCTATACCATTGATCTATATTTCTGTTTTTGTGTCAGTACCATACTGTCTTGATGACTGTATCTGTGTGGTATAGTTTGAAGTCAGGACACCTGATTCCTCCAGCTCTGTTTTTCTTTCTCAAGATTGCTTTGGTAGGGCTTCCCTGGTGGCGCAGTGGTTGAGAGTCCACCTGCCAATGCAGGGGACACGGGTTCGTGCCCTGGTCCAGGAAGATCCCACATGCCATGGAGCGGCTGGGCCTGTGAGCCATGGCCGCTAAGCCTGTATGTCCGGAGTCTGTGCTCTGCAACGGGAGAGGCCACAACAGTGAGAGGCCCATGTACCGCAAAAAAAAAAAAAAAAAAAAAGATTGCTTTGGCTATTCGGGGTCTTTTGTGTTTCCATACAAACTGTACAATTTTTGTTCTAATTCTGTGAAGAATGCCATTAGTAATCTGATAAGGATTGCATTGAATCTGTAGGTTGCTTTCAGTAGTACAGTCATTTTCACAATATTGATTCTTCCAATTCAACAACATGGTATATTTCTCCATCTGTTTATGTCATCTTTGATTTCTTTCGTCAGTGTTTTATAGTTTTCTGAGTAAAAGTCTTTCACCTCCTTAGGCAGGTTTTCTTTTTTATTGAATTTTTGAATTTTATTTTATTTATTTTTTATACAGCATGTTATTAGCTATCTATTTTATACATATTAGTGTATATATGTCAATCCCACTCTCCCAACTTAGGCAGGTTTATTCCTAGGTATTTTATTCTTTTTGTTGCAATGGTAAATGGGAGTGTTTCCTTAATTTCTCTTTCTGATTTTTCGTTGTTGGTGTATAGGAATGCTAGAGATTTCTGTGCATTAATACTGTATCCTGCAACTTTACCAAATTAATCAATTCTAGTAATTTTCTGGTGCCATCTTTAGGATTTTCTATGTACAGTATCATGTCATCGGCAAACAGTAACAGTTTTACATAAGGAGGCACACTACATAATGATCAATGGATCAATCCAAGAAGAAGATATAACAATTATAAATGTATATGCACCCAACATAGGAGCACCGCAATACATAAGGCAAATGCTAACAACCATGAAAGGAGAAATCCACAGTAACACATAAATAGTAGGGGACTTTAACACCCCACTTACACCAATGGACATATCATCCAAACAGAAAATAAATAAGGAAACACAAGCTTTAAATGACACTATAGACCAGATAGATCTAACTGATATTTATAGAACATTCCACCCAAAAGTTGCAGAATACACTTTCTTCTCAAGTGCACATGGAACATTCTCCAGGACAGATCACATCTTGGGTCACAAATCAAGGCTTGGAAAATTTAAGAATATTATAATCATATCAAGCATCTTTTCTGACCACAACACTGTGAGATTGGAAATCAATTACAGGAAAAAAAATGTAAAAAACACAAATACATGTAAACTAAACAGTGTGCTACTAAATAACCAAGAGATCACTGAAGAAATCAAAGAAGAAATTAAAAATACGTAGAAACAAATGACAATGAAAACACGATGACCCAAAACCTATGGAACGCAGCAAAAGCAGTTCTATGAGGGAATTTTATAGCAATTCAATCTCACCTCAAGAAACAAGGAAAATTTCAAATAAACAATCTAACCCTACACTTAAAACAATCAGAGAAAGAAGAACAAAGAAAATTCAAAGTCAGTAGAAGGAAAGAAATCATAAAGATCAGAGCAGAAATAAGTGAAATAGAAATGAAGAAAATAATAGCAAAGATCAATAAAACTAAACGCTGGTTCTTTGGGAAGATAAACAAAATTGATAAACCCTTAGCCAAACTCATCAAGAAAAAAAGGGAGAGGATGCACATCAATAAAATTAGAAATGAAAAAGGAGAAATCACAACTGACACTGCAGAAATACAAAGGATTATAAGAGACTACTACAAACAACTACATTCCAGTAAAATGGACAGCCACGAAGAAATGCACAAATTCTCAGAAAGGTACAATTTTCCAAGACTGAACCAGGAAGAATTGCAAAATATAAACAGACCTATTACAAGTAATGAAATTGAAACTGTAATTAAAAATCTTCCAACAAACGAAAGTCTAGGAACAGATAGCTTCACAGGTAAATTCTATCAAACATTTAGAGAAGAGCTAACACCCATCCTTCTCAAACTCTTCCAAAAAATTTCAGAGAGAGAAACACTCCCAAATTCATTCTACAAAGCCACCATCACCCTGATACCAAAACTAGAAAAAGATATCACACAAAAAAAGAAAATTATAGGGGCTTCCCTGGAGGCGCAGTGGTTGAGAGTCCGCCTGCCGATGCAGGGGACACGGGTTCATGCCCCGGTCTGGGAAGATCCTACATGCCACAAAGCGGCTGGGCCCATGAGCCATGGCCGCTGAGCCTGCGCGTCCGGAGCCTGCGCTCCGCAACGGGAGAGGCCACAACAGTGAGAGGCCCGCGTACCGCAAAAAAAAAAAAAAGAAAGAAAATTATATACCAATATCACTGATGAACATAGATGCAAAAATCCTGAACAAAACACTAGCAAACAGAATCTAACAATCTAACAATCTACATTAAAAGGATCATACACCATTATCAAGTGGGATTTCTCCCAGGGATGCAAGGATTCTGAGAAAACCATAATTCAAAAAGAGACATGTACCACAATGTTCACTGCAGCACTATTTACAGCAGGCAGGACATGGAAGCAACCAAAGTGTCCACTGACAGATTAATGGATAAAGAAGACGTGGCACATATACACAATGGAATATTACTCAGCCATAAAAAGAAACAAAACTGAGTTATTTGTAGTGAGGTGGATGGACCTAGAGTCTGTCATACAGAGTGAAGCAAGTCAGAAAGAGAAAAATAAATACTGTATGCTAATGCATATATATGGAAACTAAGAACAAAAAAAGGTACTGATGAACCTAGTTGCAGGGCAGGAATAAAGAGGTAGACATAGAGAATGGATTTGAGGACATGGGGTGGGAGGGCAAGGCTGGGGCAAAGTGAGAGTAGCATCAACATATATACACTACTGAATGTAAAATAGTTGGCTGGTGGGATGCAGCAGGATAGCACAGGGAGATCAGCTCGGTGCTTTGCGATGACCTAGAGGGGTGGGATAGGGAGGATCGGAGGGAGGCTCAAGAGTGAGTGGATACGGGGACATGTGTATGTATATGTCTGATTCACTTTGTTGTGCAACAGAAACTTACACAGTATTGTGAAGCAATTATACTCCAATAAAGATCTATTTAAAAAAAAAGATTCATGCACCTCTATGTTCATAGCAGCACAATTCATAATAGCCAAGACATGGAAACAACCTAAATGTCCATTGACAGATGAATGGATAAAGAAGACATGGTTCATATACACAATGGAATATTACTCAGCCATAAAAAAGAACAAAGAAATGCCATTTGCAGCAACATGGATGGACCTAGAGATTATCATACTAAGTGAAGTAAGTCAGAAAGGGAAAGACAAATACCATATGATTTCACATATGTGGAATCTAAAATATGACACAAATGAACCTATCTATGAAACCAACAGAATCATGGACATAGAGAACAGACTATTGGTTGCCAAGGGGGAGGGGGTTGGGAGAGGGATGGAGTGGGAGGTTGGCGTTAGCAGATGTAAGCTTTTATAAATGAATAAACAACAAGGTCCTACTATATAGCACAGAGAACTATAATCAATAATCTATGATAAGCCATAATGGGAAAGAATATTTAAAAAATGAATATATATATATGTATAACTGAATCACTTTTCTTACAGCAGAAATTAACATTGTAAATCAACCATAATTCAATAAAAAATAAAGCAATCTGTGTAAAAAAAAAGTCTACGTATAATAAATGCTGGAGAGAGTGTGCAGAAAAAGGAACTCTCCTACACTGTTGGTGGGAATGTAAATTGCTACAACCACTATAGAGAACAGAGTGGAGGTTCCTTTAAAAACTCAAAGTAGAACTACCATATGACCCAGCAATCCCACTCCTGGGCCTGTATCTGGAGAAAACCATAATTTGAAAAGATACATGCACCCCAATGTTCACTGCAGCACTATTTACAATAGCCAAGACATGGAAGCAACCTAAATGTCCATCAACAGATGAATGGATAAAGACGTGGTATATATGTATATACACAGACACATATATACATATACACATACATACATACATACACAGTGGAATATTACACATCCATTAAAAAGAATGAAATAATGCCATTTGCAGCAGTATGTATGGACCTAGAGATTATCACACTAAGCCAGACAGAAAGGCAAATATCATAAGATATTACTTACATATGGAATCTAAAAAAATGATACAAATGAGCTTATTTACAAAACAGAAATAGACTCACAGACATAGAAAACAAACTTATGGTTATTAACGGGGAAAAGGGGGGAAGGGATAAATTAGGAGTTTGGGATTAACATATACATAATACTGTATATAAAATAGATAACCAACAAGGACTTACTGTATAGCACAGGGAACTATTTTCAATATCTTGTAATAACCCATAAGGGAAAAAAAATCTGAAAAGGAAGAAATATATATATAATATTGAGATATATATATATATAAACAGAATCACTTTGCTGTACACCTGAAACTAACACAACATTGTAAATTAACTATACTTCAAAACATTTATTTATTTATTTAGGCTGCTCCGGGCCTTAGCTGCAGCACATGGGATCTTCCCTGTGGCATGCAGGCTCTTAGTTGCAGCATGCACGTGGGATCTAGTTCCCTGACCAGGCATCAAACCCAGGCCCCCTGCATTGGGAGAATGGAGTCTTACCCACTGCGCCACCAGAGAAGTCCCCTATACTTCAATTAAAAAAATAAAGGATCCTCCTCATTAAAGTCAATTTCATGCATTCCACTCTCTATCTCCTAACTTTCCAGCATACATCCTCATTCTCCATTACCTTGATTCCAATAATTCCTTAGCCCTACATCTGCCTGATTTATTAACTTCTCACTGTCTTCGATAATACTTTATACCTTCTCTTTCCGTGAACCTCCCTATCTCTTATCCATCTTCATTTTCAGATGAAGACCCTTTTCATATTTCCCTGAAAATTAAAAACTATCAAGGAAACCTCCACACTCCCAGGACACCTTCCAATCTATCTCTACACTTGTGTTTCTAATTCCTATAAACTGCCCCCATTCCCACCTGAAGCCAAACTCTCATCTCATGCACTCTCCCTGACTCTCTCTCAAGAGCTCTCTGCACCTGCATTGTTATTTTTTACTTTTTACCAACTGTCTTATCAACATGCAAATATGCTGAAATTTTTCTAATAAGAAACACTTTTTGTAAACCTTACGTCACCCTTCATCTATCATTCTTATCTATGTTTTATTTTTTAATGACAAAACTCCTTAAGAATTGTCTGTGCTTATTCTTTCCTTACTAGTCCACTGATTCACTAGTTCATGATCACCTATAACCTCTGTTTTGTTAAGTTTAGGGGTGATTCTCAGCCCTCATCTGACTTATTGTAGGCATTTAACACAGCTGATCCCCTGAGCCTTCTTGATCACGTTCTTTATATGAGATAACCCTTTTCTTGGTTTTCCTCCTGCTTAATGGCCATTCCTTCTAAGGATCTGTTGCTGTCTCCCTCATCTGCCTGAGGATATTAGAATATCCAAAGGTTATTCCTTTCCCAGACCCTGTCCCCTTTATAGTTATACCTACTCTCTTGGTGGACCCACAAGTTCAACGGCTATAAATACATTCATGATCCCCATATACTTACCCCCATAGTCTTTTCAAACACACGAACCAGAGTGTTCCTTTTAAATATAAGCCATATCATGTCTCTCCTCTCTTAAAAGTTCTTAAACTTCCCACCATCTTGATACCCTATAATATCCTACGTGATCTGGCCTCCCTATTACCTCTCTGACCATGTCACCTACTATGTGCCTCTTTGCTCACTCTGCCCCAGGCCCATGGCCTTTGCGTAGTTATTCACCAACCGTGATATTTCTTCAGGATTATTGTTTGCTATTCCCTTTGCCTGGAGTGGTCTTTTCACAAATACTTCAAAATTCATTTCGCACCTCTCTAAGCCTCCACTCAAAAGTTAACCTCTCAATAAAGCCTTTTTAAAATACCTTTTACAAAAAAAAAAAAAAACCCTCACATACAATACTATAACAATCTCTACCTATTTTTACACTGCTTTGTTTTTCTCCAGAGTATTCTTTATCCTCTGTGTATGTGTGTTATTATATTATTTTCCTTTACTTTTGTATTCCTCCCACTAGAATATGAATTCCATGAGGGTGAGGGCTTTGTTTATTTGCAGTTGTATCTTTAGAACAGAGATGCATGTCTGGCATAGAGTGAGTACATAATAAATATTTATCAAATGAATAAATGCATGCAAGAAAGATGGGATCAAACTGTACAAATTCTCACTTTGGGGAGAAAGAAATTTGGACTTTATTTAGTAACCAGTCGGTAGTTCTCATAGATTTTTTAAAATGTTGACATATTAGAGCACTGCTTTAGGAAGATTTACCTAGAGTGCTCTACAAGATAGCATGACAGGCAGAGAGGCTAAAGGAATAGGAAGCAGTAAGAAAGTTTTGCACTAGTTTATTGAGTAGGTAGAGATAAATAAATAGGTGGGTTATTCAAATATTAATATATTCAGGCAGAAAGATACTTCAGATATGATTTGAAAATCGTTACTGAGACTTTTGATACCTGTACTAATACATAAGTTTTAATGGATTTTTCAAAATTGCGTTTTACTTTTGAGATCAACACTCACAGCAAACTCTTCCTGAAAATTTTGTGAAGATGAATATCTCCCTGAGTCCTATCTGGTTCAGGAGTTTCAAAGCATTTGATAAAATTATCTATGTATTACTTTCCTTAACAGATCTGCCAAGGTAGCACACATTCTCTGATTTCTCCCAGCCTGTGCCCTGCTCCAAGAGGCTCCAGCTGACCCCTTCGCTTCCTTCCACCCTCACGACCTCTATTTTAATTGGGTTTTCAGACCTGACAACAGACATCTGGTTCCCAGCCCGCCCATTAATCAGAGGGCTGCACTCCTAAACTGATAGACTCTAAAGCTCATCAAAGGGCAACATTTAGATGAACCAACAAAAAAGCTTTTATTAAATAAGGGCTTGAGGGATCCCACTAAAAAGATAATAGAGCTGTCAGTTTTCTTGATAATTAATGCACTTTTCCATAAAAATCCAAATCTATATTATGTTCATTTATAAACCAAAGCAGATATATACCTTATATGTATTTCGATTTCTCTCTTTCATTGAATTATCTTTGGGAACATAGGCTATGTGTCTTAGTGTTCTGAATATTTAACTTTTGTGATATATACCCTATGCTCTCAGGGGCTGTCTAATAAATGTGAATAAAACTGAGATTAAAAAAATGCCTAGCTAGGGAGGGTGGGAGGGAGGGAGACGCAAGAGGGAAGACATATGGGAACATATGTATATGTATAACTGATTCACTTTGTTATCAAGCAGAAACTAACACACCATTGTAAAGCAATTATACCCCAATAAAGATGTTAAAAAAATGCCTTAAAAATGCCTATCCTATAATGTTAGACGTAAGTTATATTTAAAAGCTCAATCACTTTTCTTTCCATATACAGTCACACAAATTATCCATAGGATAGAGTCTTTCAAAGAAGACACTAGACACAAAGAACAAATGGCACTGAATATTGGCTTCCTATCATAGTATGCGCCTTAAGAAAATAAAAATAATTGTTAGCCAATTGTAATTTAACACAGGAAGGCTTCTATAACACCCTCCTTATTCATCTCAGTGCCACTTTGTTCAGCCCATGGTCTGCACTCTACTGGAAAAACGCCACGACTCCACTGCCACCCTCCAGCTTGCCTGTGTGGTTCCTTGACAGCAAACCGTCAACGTATGCCAAACTGACATTGCTAAAATGTGATCATGTGATCTTGTCATTTTCTACCTTCAAAATCTCTCAGTTCCTCCCTTGTATAGGTCCCAGAATACGAAAACTCTTTTGACAAGCATGTAAGTTTCATTTCTAGTTGTGCCAGTAAATACATAATGAACCGTCTTTGAAGATTTTTAAATGGCCCATACTGTTTTACGCTAACCCACATGCGGTTTTCCTTCCGGAATGTCCATTTTGTTTTCACTGAAGTATAGCTGATTTAAAATGTTGTGTTAGTTTCAGGTGTACAGCAAAGTGATTCAGTTATATTTATAAATATATAAAATATATATTCTTTTTCAGATTCTTTTCCATTAGAAGTTATTATAAAATATTGAACAGAGTTCCTTGTGCTATACAGTAGGTCCCTGCTGTTTGTCTATTGTATTGGTATATATAGCAGTGTGTATCTATTAATCCCAAACTCCTAACTTAACCTTCCCCCCCACCTCCCGTTCTCCCCTTTGGTAAGCTTAAATTTGTTTCCTATGTCTGTGAGTCTATTTCTGCTTTGTTCCCTTGCATCATTTTTTTAGATTCCATATGCCCATTTTGTTCTAGTTTAATTCTTCTCTTTTTGCAACAAAGTTCAATGATCATCTCTTCCAGAAAGCTTTCCCTAACCCCTGAGGCTAATGTATGTGTCCCACCACTGAGCTTTGACAGCTTCCTGGGCAGATCTCCATCCCAGCACCTGTTAGAAATGTGGATTGCCTAATCTTTCTCCTAAGTGTAGCTGCTGCTTTATTCCCACATCCTAGCACAGTAACTGACCTATAATAACCATTAAATGTGTTTGTTGAACAATGAAGGGCAATACATTGGTTGATTAAAGGAAAAAGAAAAATATTGATAACAAAATTAAATGACACACCTTTCAATTAATTTGATTAACACTATGATGCTTTTAGAATGGTGCCTGGCACATAGTAAGCACACAATAAATGTCAGTTATTTTTTTCATTGATTCAATACATATTAGTTATGTATGAAGCACTGCTACAGGTGCTAAGAATAGAACGATGGACAGCACAGCCAAAAAACTCCCTCACAGAACATGCCGTTTAAGAGAGACAGAAAATAAGTAAAAATAAGCAGACTGTTCAATGGTGACAAGGGCAAGGGAGCAAGGTCGAATAGGAAGTGGCTTAGAAGTTCCCCCGAGGAGAGTGGCTTTATGAAAAAGTGAGGTCAGTGGAGAAGACATTTGAACGAAACTGGAAAAGCTGAAGGGGAGCCCTGGGGATGGATACCTGGGAGGAACGATCCCGCCAGAATGAACAGCGAGGGCAAAGGCCCTGAACGTGGGGCGTGGGCACCGGGCACAAAAGCAGAACGTGAGCCATGGCTGAGCTGAGTGAGCCAGGGGTCCTTGGAGGATAAAGACCCAGGGAAGAGTACGGCGGAGGGGCTCCAGTCACAGAGGAACTTTGGGGCCAGTGTAAGGATTTGGGCTTTTCCTTCAAAAGAACTGGGAAACATTGAAACAGGGCAGCAAAACGATTTTCATTTTAAAAGAATCACGAGGGCTTCCCTGGTGGCGCAGTGGTTGAGAGGCCGCCTGCCTTTGCAGGGGACACGGGTTCGTGCCCCGGTCCGGGAGGATCCCACATGCCGCGGAGCGGCTGGGCCCGTGAGCCATGGCCGCTGAGCCTGCGCGTCCAGAGCCTGTGCTCCGCAACGGGAAAGGCCACAGCAGTGAGAGGCCCGCATACCTCAAAAAAATAAATAAATAAAATAAAATAAAATAAAAGAATCACGATACTTACTAGTCTAGAAATATTATTACTAGTACTTGTGCCATCAGCAATATATACTTTATCAGGACAGCTGTCATCTCATTATAAAGGACAAACTCAGCTGTTTTACCTTTGAACTTAGAAGTCTCTCCACCGTGTTCTACTACCTCATTCGCGGCGACTTTTACGTTTCCTTTGCTACTCTCCCTCTTCTCAAGCTCTACATGTTGGAGGGGCCCAGGGCTTACTCTCATCCCTGTGCTGGTCCTCTTCTCGCTGCTATTTGCACTGGTGATGGTCAACTGGCAGGTGGTTTTTCCTACCAGGGGATATTTGAAAATGTCTGAAAACCCTTCTGGTTGTCCCCACCAGACGGGAAGAGATGCCCCTGGCTTTCAGTGGGTAGAAGCCAGGGGTCCTGCTCTACATCCTTCGAGTGCACAGGAGAGTCCCCACAACAGTCAATGGGCTCAAAAGGGTAGTAACACTGCGTATGAGAAACACTCGTTTATACACAGCGCATTGGTGTTCATATCCTGAGCCCCGCCCCCCGTTTAAATCCCATGAGTACCCTTACGTTTTCCTCATTTCTGTCTCAATCTTCAACTCTCACCTGTGCTCTAGACACACAGAACTTATTTCCAAATGAGCAGGTCTACAGACGTCTCAAACTTAACACATCTAAAACAGGATTTCAGATTTTTCCCCCCAAATCTGCTCCTTTTCCAGCTTCTTCATCCCAGTAAATGGCATCATCATCTTCCCCAAATCTTAAATCCAGGAGTCATTCCTGACTTGTTATTTCTCTTATACTCCACAGCTAAAACATCGTTAAGCGCTATAAGCTCTGCCTTTCAAATACATTCTTTTTTTTTTTTTTTTGCGGTACGCGGGCCTCTCACTGTTATGGCCTCTCCCGTTGCGGAGCACAGGCTCCGGACGCGCAGGCTCAGCGGCCATGGCTCACGGGCCCAGCCGCTCCGCGGCATGTGGGATCCTCCCAGACCGGGGCACGAACCCGTGCCCCCTGCATCGGCAGGCGGACTCTCAACCACTGCGCCACCAGGGAAACCCCTCAAATACATTCTTAATCCACCCAATTCTTACTGACACCACTGCTGCAAACCTAGTTTAAGTACCATCACGCCCTAAGAATAAGGCAATAACTTCCGAAGTGTCGTTTGCCTTCCATGCTTGTCCCTTGATAATCATCCCACACACACAGTAGCCAAGGAGATGCTTTCTAAATATAAGCTGGATCATCTTCCTCACCCGCTCAAAGCTTTCCTGTGGCTTCACATGTCTCTCAGCACCAAGTCCAATGCTTTCCCACAATCGATAAAGCCTTCCCTAGCCTGGCCCCTTCCCTATAGAGCTTAATCTCCTGCCGCGCTCTGTCTAGCTCACTGCCACTGGGCCACGACTGGTTTTCTTGCTATTCCTCAAAATACTAAACTCAGTGCTGCTTCTTCAGGGGATGTTCACTTGCTGCTGCCTCTGACAGGGATTCTCCTTCCTCAGAATGCCAACCCCGAGGACTTCCCTGGTGGTCCACTGGTTAAGACTTCGCCTTCCAGCGCAGCGGGTGCAGGTTCGATCCCTGGTCAGGGAGCTAAGATCCCACATGCCTCGAGGCCAAAAACCCAAAACATAAAACAGAAGCAGTATTGTAACAAATTCAATAAAGACTTTAAAAATGGTCCACATCAAAAATATCTTAAAGAAAAAAGAATGAAAACCCCTGTCACCCTCTCACTTCATCCAATTCTCTCCTCGAAGGTCAGGTTAGGTGCTCTTGACGTCCACTTTCTGAAAGGGCAGCCCCGCCCGTCACCGCATCACTTTCTACCTCCTTCCTCTGCCTCGTTTCTCCTCTTAGCACTCACCACGCTCTCAGGTCCTATTAAATATTTACTTGTTTGTTTCCTTCCTCTCCAACTGGAATATTAGCTTGCAGAGGCCAAGGACCAGCTCTCCTTCCTTGAAAATATTTCCAAAAGCTAGAACTGTCGGATCTTGGCACATTATGGAACTCAATGAAGATTTGTTGAAGAAATAAATGAAAAGGCATTGCCTTCAACCATTCTTGCTTATAAAAATAAGTATTTTATAGATGCCTTAATTAAGATTGTGTCTTCTTTTCTACCTTCCATAATTTGTATCTAGTGCTTTCTCTATGATTAACAGTAATCTTATTTTATATTTTAATCACTTGAAAAAGAGCAAACTGGAAATAGTACTTTATCTAAATCAAATCATCTTCCATCTCTCTCCCATGAGATCAGTCTGTGCTAAGTTC
This sequence comes from Pseudorca crassidens, assembly GCF_039906515.1. Classification (NCBI taxonomy): domain Eukaryota; kingdom Metazoa; phylum Chordata; class Mammalia; order Artiodactyla; family Delphinidae; genus Pseudorca; species Pseudorca crassidens. Next base: position 172,659,987 of record NC_090297.1, on the reverse strand, counting down.
CATAGGGGATACCTGGATACTATTCCATGACCTTAAATCACAAACTATTTTTTACTACATTTTGGCAATCAACTTAAATAAGATTAAATTAAAATACAATTATACTTTAATGTGAAAATGGAAAAATATTTTTGATAAAGAAATTAAATTTTCTTATTAAGATAGACTATAACATTTTAATCTTATACATTCCCCAGAGGAATAGTTCCTTTTGCACGAGATACTTAGAATATAACAGCCACAGCAAGAGAAAATTAATTGCAGGCAAGATGAATGGGAGTAGTAGCACAGATAAAGAATTATTAACAAATACACCTTTTTGTAATTTTTCAGAGGGTGCCTCACAAGCTTTTTGTTTGGTGACAACTAGGTCATAAAGTACACGTGGAAAGAGAGAATAGGAGGGCTAGTCAGTGAGCACGGCAGCACTCCATGTATTTTCCAAAGTTAGAACCTTTGATGAAGCAAATCAGAGAGAGAGTTTTCTGCCATATTCCAATTTCCAAGGCCTGGCACTTGTAACTTGGTTCTGAAAGTGCTTAATTTGGATTGTATCAAGCATGCCAGAAAGGAGAGTTTTCCACTAGGCAATTTTCTATGAAACCGACTGCCTGAGGAGATCCATGAAATTTTTCACAGGTTAACTTTTACAGTTATCAAGAGCACATGTACCAGAAAGAAATGAACCAGTTTCCCAAATGTTACTTAAATTGGAAGCATGTGGAATATCTCTCGCATGCACTTACGTTTATTAGTACAACACATAATGACATTGCATTATGGTACTGTTAATATCAAGCTTGACTTTAAATACAATTCATAAAGAAATAGTTGTATCAGAATAAATATTAATAAAATGCCTAGCATACGCTACGGATTGGTGTTGAAAAAATGAGCTGCCTAAGATATGTTATTTGCCCTTAAGGAACTCCTAGTTTAATATGCATATATAACCATAAGGTACTACCCCTAACTTTCTCACCAATCAAGATCATCACTACTACCCAGATATTATTCCAACTCTTCAGGAAATTAAAGAATGTTTTGACATCACTTGTAAATGTATCTCATGTGATCATGACCTTGCAGCTAAATAAGAAGAGCCAAGCAATAATATCAGAAATGATACTGAACCCAAAGGTTAATCTTAAAAATTATCTGAAACTCAAATAATTTTACTCCATCTCATTTTATCTGAATTTGTCTAAAGGCAAAAGTACGTGGATGTCCAGATAACTGCATGTCTATTGTTTTTAAGTCAATTAATTAAAAACTATCACTACTTCTTCCCATAACTTTTTTTTTTTTTTTGGTGGTACGCGGGCCTCTCACTGTTGTGGCCTCTCCCGTTGCGGAGCACAGGCTCCGGACGCGCAGGCTCAGCGGCCATGGCTCACGGGCCCAGGCCCTCTGCGGCATGTGGGATCCTCCCAGACCGGGGCACGAACCCGTGTCCCCTGCATCGGCAGGCGGACTCTCAACCACTGCGCCACCAGGGAAGCCCTTCCCATAACTTTTTGATTATAGATTTTATTACCTCTGAAATAATTATAAATAATTATTTATTATTTATAATAATTATAACTAATTATAATTTATAAATCTATAAATTATAGATTTTATTACCTCTGCTTAGACAACCTACTTATGTGTATACATAAGACAACTTGAGATTTGAAAACTCAAATGTTCCTATTGGTTATGGGAAGAGTAAGATAGTTCAAAGTTTTAACTGTTCTTTGCTTTGACAAGTACTTATCCGCCATACCGCAACTGGTGTTTTAGGTTTCTTTCATGCAAAACTCAAGTAGTATTTATGGAGCACTTATCATATAACAGGCACTGACTTAGCTTCTGAGCAGATACTAGCGAGCAAAAGCCAAACAAAACAAAACAAAAAAGCAGACGTATCCCCTACCCTCATGAAGTTAACAGTCGACTTGAATATTCAAATACTGATCAAAGACCCACATGAATACATAATAAGTAGAAAATAGCAACTGTATTAAGTGACATGAAGACAAGGTGACTGGGGAGAAATCGAGTGAATTGTAGAAAGCGTTTGTAGTCAGCAAGAGCCTTTAGGAAAATGAGCTGATATTCGATAGCAAGGTTAATCTGGTGAAGGAGGGAGTGAAAGTCCTAGGAAAAGAGAATAATATTTAAAAAGCACTGTGATAAAATAATGGCAGGTCATAGATCAAGAAGAGAAATAAAGCCAGTATGGCTAGAAATCAGACCGCAAGGGAGAACACAAGAAGGCAGGACATATAAGCAGGGACCAGTCCATAGAAGACCTTGTAGGCAAGCCACAAGAAATGCTTTTAGGGCAAAAGAATAAAAACCTGCTTGAGTCTCCAGGTCGAACAGAACACTGTGAGTGCACTGCAGAGAAGAGGCAGAGTAGTTTCAGACTGACCAATTAGCAAGTTACTACAAACTAGAAGAAATGATTGGACTAGTAGTGGGCAATGAAGGTGGGAAGGATAATACATTAGAAGGATCTACAGAAAGTAAAATTTAGAGGATTTAGGGGTAGATTTGATGGTAAGTGGTTAAAGGTAGAGGAGTCTTTTAGAGGGCCACTAGATTTCTATCCAGAATAATTGTATCATTCACTAAGATCATGAGTTCAGGGCTGGACACATTAATTTGGAGATCTCTTCAAGAACTCCAAGTAGAAATCAAAGCAGGTGGTTGGGTATATGGCTCTGGATATCAAAGAAGAACCATAAATTAGAGATACACATGAATCCATCAGCAAGACGCCCATTAAAGCCATGATCATGGGTCATATTTGTAGAGGAGCAGACAGTGAGAAGAACCAAAGGACTGTATCTGAGCTTTGAGGAAATTCAGTCTCTTAATGGTCAGGCCTGAAAAGAAGCAAAGCAGGAATAGCCAGCGTTGAAACGGAACATCCAGGCTAGAATTAGAAGCCCAGCTGAAGATGAGGGAAGAGAGCATGTCTTAGTCAGCTCAGGCTGCCGTAACAAAATATTATGGCTTAAACAGCAGAGCTTTATTTCCTCATGGTTCGGGAGGCTGAAGTCCGAGGCCAGACGCCAGCATGATTGGTTTCTGGGCCCTCTGCCCCGATTGCATTTAGCAGCCTTCTTGCTATAGGCTCACATGGTGGAGACAGAGTGATTCTTTCTCTTCCTGTCCTGACAAAGCCACAAATCTCATCACAAGGGCCTTACTGTCATGACCTTATCTTCCCCTAATTACCTTCCAAAGGCCCCATTGCCAAATACCATCACTTTGGGGAATTAGACCTTAAACATAGGAATTGGGGGGGTACCTTTCGGTCTATAGCAGAGAACTTGCAATGAGAAAGCCTCAGTCTGTTGTAATGCTGTTGAAAAATTAAGTAAAATAAGATCTAGCCACAGAGAGGTCAATGATGACCTTGGTAGGAAGAGTCTTATTAGAGTGGGTGGGCTTGCTGGACATGCAGACGGCAAGGATATAAACCCTCTATAAGTGGGAATTCCCTGGTGGTCCAGTGGTTAGGACTCTGCGTTTTCACTGCTGTGGGCCTGGGTTCAATCCCTGGTGGGGGGACTAAGATCCCACAAGCTGCACAGAGCGGCTTGTTAAAAAGGAAAACAAACCCCCAAACCCTCTGTAAGTTGGTCAGTGAAGGAGGGGAGAGAGATAGGGCAATTTGGCAATGAGTGTCTCTTGTATTTGCAGAAAAACAGCTTAGAGGTGACTTGGGAAGTTATTGGTGCTTTGAAGCTTATAAAATCTGGTTCTCCCTAAAAACACTCTCTGAGCTTTGGCTTGGGATGAAACTTAGCCTCTTGTGACACATTTCAGGAACCAATTAAACCTATCAAATTATTTCTGCCTTCTACGTTACATCAGGAATCAAGGGGCCACATTTATAGGGAGTGTAGATAACAGAAACTTAAAGTGTAGGAGTGTTAACTGACCTGCTTAAAATCTCATAGCCAGTGAGTAGTAGTCCTGAAACTCAAACACTTTTTCCTCCTGATTTCTAGTTGTGACAGAGCATGCTCTCCAATCTCTCCCCTCCATCACTCTCAGCAACTCTGACCTTCTGACTGGTCCTTTAGCGCACAAAGCACTCCACTGTCTCAGGACCTTTGCACTTGCTGGCTCTTCTTCTTCAGATACTCTGCTACTGAATATCCAGATGGTGTACTCCTTCCCTTCCTTTATATTTTTGATTAAAGGTCACCTTGCCACGGGGACTTTCTCTGGCTACTCTAAAATTGCGAAGGTTCTTATTCTCATACATTCCTGCTTTACTTTCTCCAAAACATTTATTACCCTGTACTATATGCCCTTTACTTATTTTTGTTACCATTTATTGTCTGTACCGTACAACAACTAGAAAGTATGCTTTGTAAGAGCAGAATTTTTTGTATCGTTTTTCCTCACTATATTACTAAGGCTTTGACCAGTGCCTACTCCAGAACAGGTGCTCAATAAATGCTTTTTAAATACATGAATGAATGAAAGAAAAACATCCTTAAAATATGCACAACAAGGTTTTGATTAGGTATGACTTCTAATGCCTATCAATTTGACGGATGCGAGAAAAAAAATTAAAAGCAAATAAAAGCAATTCTAAGAGGAGTTAAAACAACATGGCCCAAATATTCATCACTATCATGGACTGGCTTGATTCACTGAATAAATTTAGAACACGAGTTCTTAATTGATGTGGATCTTCATGGACCTCTGAGGATGGATTCAGGGGTCGATACATCATGAATAAATGTATAAATTAAACAATATGCTTTTAGCATGTTTAGCCAGAGGAGTCCCTCAAAAATCCTGCCACAAGAATCTTTTTGAATATGTTTCATTGTGCCAGGTGCCCCTCCACCCCTAAGCCCCCCCCCCAAAAATACTGTTTCCACTGGCCAGGCTTGACGAGAATTGAATATGCCTACTACCCAGGGCCAGTCCTTCACAGTTTAGTCTTATTGTGTGCATTTATGAATGAAATAAAATACTATCTCTACTCTGATGGAAATGATGATATAGTTTATATTTATTTAAAAAATCCTACTATGGGTAATTTTTAATATGAAGTAAAAGAAATATTCAACATAAACATGTCATTGACTTATTGGATATTATTCTTTTTATTTTACTTTGGTCTTTACCTGCAGTTGATAACATCCTAATTCATGTACGAGTATAATTAGCCCATTTTGCACATAAGTAAACTGAGGTTAGGAATGATTCACCTCCTTGCCCGAAGTCACACAGCAACATAAAACTAATACACTATATTGGATATTAAAATGAAGTTCTTTATAAATTTAAATTCTATAACTAGTTTAGCATTTGGTGTGCTTGTAAAAATCTGAATCAGTTGATGTGGCTATTTTGAAATTTGAGAGAAATGTGGTATTAGACTGCAAATAAAAAATATATTGTAGTTGTCTCTCTCACTTTAAAATGTAGTACTAGGAGGATTTAAATAGTTTTCATTTGGAGGATCATTTATTTCCCCGAGGTTTTTCTGAATTCTCAGTTATTATTACCACCACAATGAAGATTAAGATAGTGGGCTCCAGAGTCTTGGTCAGAATGGAATATTAAGTGGGTGATTTTCATAGAATTAGGATTCATTACTATCGATCTGGCTACTTTGAGTACTCCGGCTTATCACTCTTCACAATTACACATGACATAAGCCACAAAGCCTCCCTTGCAGAATGCTAGTACTTATAATATCTTACACTAGGTTTGGAATCATCAAGTTTTTAAAGAAATAAATAGAACGGGGGGGGGGGGATGAACTGGGACACTGGGATTGACATATATACACTATTGATACTACGGATAAAATAGATAACTAATGAGAGCCTAGTGTATAGCACAAGGAACTCTACTCAGTGCTCTGTGGTGACCTAAATGGGAAGGAAATCCAAAAAAGAGGGGATAAATGTATATGTATAGCTGATTCACTTTGCTGTACAGCAGAAACTAACACAACACTGTAAAGCAACTATATCCAAAAAATTTTTTTTAAAAAGAGAAATAAATAGAACTAATATTGTTTCTGGTGTTTTACAATTCTGTTTCCCCAGAGCAACGTACTTGAATGTTGACTCAGGTGGGCCTGAGAGGCTGTGAATTTGATGTGTGATCTAACGAAGTATCTATCGCACAGTCCAATAAAACACCGCCACTGCTGGAGGAAGGGAACCCGCACAACCCTGATATCAGAGCATCTGAACCGCCTCAGGTGCTCGGAGACCAGGAAGAGCTGCATCCTTCAGAGGAAGCATATGGAAAGCCTGCCGCTGAGGTCAGGCATCCTGTTGTGAGGCAGCACTTTCAGAACCATCTGTGTCCATATGTTTCAAGACTATGTCCCCATACTACGAGTTCTACAGAAAGGTTTGTGGAAATGAAACGGTAAAGTTCAGGGACAGAAAAATCTGCAAGGTGTGGATTACTTCTGAATTGCCATCTTGCAAATAACGTTATGTTTTTTTTGTTTTGTTTTAGCTTACTGCTACCATCTTCCTTCTCTTCTGGAGTGAGAACAAACGTACACAAGTGAATAAAACTACCTGTTCTTTGCAGTCAATTAAGGAGGACAAGAATACTGAATACATTTGAGAAACATTTCCAACAAAAATGGTTACATATTAATAAATAAACTGATACTTGAATACGATTTACCTACTTGCCTACCACATGTAGTCTTTCTTGCATTGGGGCTGTGGCATGGCTGTCCATGTAATTAGGCGAGTAACCGACCAATTACTACCGAGTAACCAACCAATTACTACCGACCGCTAGGAAGTTTAATCCAAGCCTGTATGGATTTACCAGAGAACCCATCCTAACAAAGTTTACTTTTTCTAGGGATCAATGCTATCTTCTCCAGAATTAGTACACAGGGTTGAGCTGGTTAATTTGCTTCCTTCTAGTCCAAATATTCTAAAATTATGTAACTTCAGGGAGCAAAAACAGTGAAATTAAATTGCTTAAATAAGGTATTGGTATAAACTATTCTTAGCAAATACGTTTTTAAAAATGATTATTTCAAAGATTCAAAATACAGACAGAAAACACCATCTGACTGCTTGCTAAGTAATCAACATTAACAAATTCATCAATTTAACCTGAAATTATCAAATGGAGATTATGATGATTATGGACTTAGTGAAGAAACCAAAAAAGTCAATGTGATCTTTGACACAATTGGGAAAAATTCTTACTCTGTACTTTTAAATTATATGTCAATAAGAGTGGTTACCAGGCAAATAAAATTCTTTTAAATGTCATGTTATTGCCCAATTCCATTAGACCACCTGAGATATTTAAAATAAGCCTGAGGCAAGGAAGGAGCAAAATTAAGTCATTCATCTTTTGACTAATTTGTTCATGAAACAGACGGACTCATGCAGGACTCCTTTCAGATAAAGTACAACAAATGCTTTCCTGATGTCCAAAGTCGCTTCAATCTACATACTTTCTGATTCATAATTAACTGTCAAAATTATGATATTTTATTTTAATGGACCCCATTGAAGAAGAATCTTAGGTTAGAAATTTGTTTATTTTCAAAATGAATTTCCACAATGCCATGATAGATCATAGCATAATACCTTTGCAATCAGAGCTACACGTCAGCTGTGTTTAATTGCCACTAACAGTTTGCTTTATTCACTATCGAGTGGAATCTCCATCCCTATTTATGACCATATATAGATCTCTGGAATTCCAACTCTAGGAATAAATGTCTGCAAACATAAAATTTAGGATGAGAAAGGATGGAGAAAGTGTCATAACCTTGGTTTTGGTCTATTCTTGCTAATTTGTGGCTGTTGGGTGTAAATTCTACTAAAAAAAGATAATTATAACCACAAGATATTACTTCACACCCACTAGGATGGCTGTTATTAAAACAAAACAAAATGAAACAAAATAACAAGTGTTAGTAAAGATGCAGAGAAATTGGAACCCTGTGCATTGCTGAGGGGAATGCAAAATAGTGCAGCAACTGTGGAAAACAGTATGCTGGCTCAGCAAAAAATAAATAAACAAACATAGAATTACCAAATGATCAAGTAATTTCAGTTCTGGGACTCAAGCAGATATTTGTACACTCACGTTTACAGCAGCATTATTCACAATGGCCGAACAGTGGAAGCAACCCAAGTGTCCACTGACAGATAAATGAATAAATGTCAGATAGACACACACACACTCACACACACACACACACACACACACACACACACACCATGGAATATTATTCACCTTTTAAAAAGAAAGATATTTGAATAGATGCTACAATATGGATGAACCTTGAGAACATTATGCTAAGTGAAATAAGCCAGTCATTTAAGAACTTTTTATAATGTTCCTAGAGTAGCTCAAGTGATAGAGACAGAAAGTGGAATGGGGGTTACCCAGGGAGCAGGGTGTGGAGGAATGGGAAAGGAAGTTACTGTTTAGTGGACACAGAGTCTCTAGTTGGGGAAGATGGAAAAATTCTGGAGTTGGATCGTGGTGATGGTTGCACAACCACGTGAATGTACTTAATGCAGTTGAGCTGTACCCTTAAAAATGGCCAGAATGATATATTTTATGTTAAGTATACCATTACAGTGTTTAAAAGGAGAATTATGGCTCAGAAATTGCAAAGTGCTAAAACAAAAACAATAACCCCCTACAACATAAGCTGTTTCTGGTACATACAGCATTTCACTATCCTAGAAATCTAACCATTATAGGTCTTTCAGATTCTTTAAAAAAAAAATTAAGCAGAAAAGTATCTCCCTCCTCTTAGTAACAAGGTTTTTGTTTTGTTCATTTTAGCTTAGAGATAGTGCCTCCAAGGTGATCTTTACATTTACTAATCTTTCTAGATGTCTTTTTTCTTTTTTCCTGCTCATCCCAAGTCTGTGAACATCCACTATGCCAAACAACACACAACTGAAACATCCTGTTCAATCGAGGAAACGTGGATGGTTTTCTTTGGCAGTGCCAGTAACCGTCCGCTCCAGATTAGTCTCTGCATGGAGAGCTTTAGTCTCTGCGTGGAGAGCTATTGCCCTCTTCTTAAAATTTATCTTCTGATTTGAAGACTAGATAATGTTATCTAGTTAATTCAGAAATATACTGAATTTCCCTTTACTTTATAGTTTGAAGAACTGAAAAGCAAAAATATTGCAAGGTAGAAAATCCTTTCCCCGCGTAGGCATATTTTATTGCCTGCAAGATGAAAAGGAACAACTGTTTTTTTTCCTTGCAGCACATCTGATTTTTCTACATATGATGAATAACTAAATCTAGATAAACAAGCATGTTCCAGAATAACTGGCTTTATCCTTTGCCCACCAGATGTAAACTACACTTCTAGTTTTCCCTGTTCCTTATTCATTATTGATATAAATGTTCCATAGGGGTTTCAATCCTTTTCCCAAGTTTCTCTTTTATCATGTTTCTAATTACCTAGCCTAATTGCTCAGAACCTTTAAGAGCCTGTGAAGTTTTTTAAATGGTTTTCATTAATTATGATTCTTTAGTGAAGAAAATGCTGCTAAACAAAAGTTAACAGTGAACACTGAATATCTGTGTTCTAGAAATAAAAAGAAGGAAAATAAACATTTGCTTTAAAAAATAGTCTAAGAATACTGATTTGTCTAATGGTCTTTGACAGGCTGCCTGACACTATAAAAGACTCAAGATTCATGGTGATCACACTGATGAGAAAATTCATACAACAATATACATATAGCCTGTTCCTTTTATGTTTTCATACTTTGCACATGCATTCAGTGTCAGAACAGTAAGACAAAATTCATTGAATATTTAAGATAGATATTTTTCTGCCCCATATAGAAACTTAGAACCCTACTTAAATTCTTAAGACAAAGACAGCGAACATCAGCAGTAGGTACGGTTGACACCTTCTCAGTAATTAAATTACTAACTGGACTCAAAATTGTTTTTAAAAAAAGTAATTGAAACCTCTGTAAAAAAAAATGGTGGTATGGAAAAACATTATTTGATATGCTTGTGTTTTTTAGAAGATTTTAGTGAACAGAACTATATCAAAAATTATTTTCCCCATAGTATAAACAAAACTGTGTAGATACAAGCCAGGTATTAGAATCGGAATTTAGTTTGTTACGGGATGGCTAGACTGGAAGGCCATATTTATTTCCAGAAATTCTGATAGCTGGAGGGTCAGGAGGAGATGCAGGGATGCAGTTGAGAAGAAGCACGTGACAGTGTTCCTTGAGGTATCAGCATCTGGGAATGGCAGCCCAAAAGGTAAAAGAGAAGGAGATATGAACTTGAGTAGAAAAGCAGGATGAGACTGTCTGAGGCAGTACAGGTGGGACTCAAGGCATCTTATGAACAAATTTGATAAGGGAACAGAGTAGACACGTGAGCTGGAGGAGTCCGGCAGCTAGTTAAGATGCAGTTAAGGCAGATTAAATTGTGGGCTACCAATGGGCTGAGGACAGGTCAAGATACCAAAATAGGGTAAGGGATCGCACACCCTGAAAATCACTCTGAAGCAGAAGCAACAAATTGCCCATAGTCATCCCGACTTGGACTTGCGGCCTGAGCAGGTCCCAGGCTTCTCCAGCAACCAGGAGCATCTAACGGAACATCACGCCCCGCCCGCCGGACCCCGCCCTGCAAAGTCAGTGGAGCAACCTTCCGTTTTGCCTTCGGGGGGGGGGGGGTACGGTTCCCATAGGTAAATTAGGTCTTGTGATTAGGCATATGCCTGTCCCTCAAGGGATTGCTCCGGTGACCCGGCATCTCCCTGCCTTTGCAGAGTTGCAGGTCCCAGCCTTCCCGCAACTGCACAGCCCGCTCATGCGCAGTACGAGCCCCTTTAGCAGTGCTCTGCGGACAGGGCTCCGAATCTAGGCCTTCAGGGCTATGTCCCTGCCCACACCTACACAGCCTGCAGGGTGGAGGGCGCCCTCACCCCAAAAACCACTCCGGGGCGGCAGATGCAAATTAGCAGCCGTAAGTCCCCATTTGGACATGCTCCCTGAATGGCTCCCAGGTATCTCTTACCAGAGTAGAGCAAGGCCAGCACACGCACCCCAGTCCTTTCAGGGCAGTGGAGTAACTTTGCGTTACTGCTTCCGGGAGAACATTCCCCACTAGGTAGGTTAGGCTTTACGACTGGGCTTACTCCTTTTTTCAGCAAATGCGCGCTTTTCACCAGCTTCTCCCGACACTTGCTCTGTTCCAAGCCCCTGGGTACCCCCCCACCAAAAAAAAAGAGCTGCAAACGCATGCGCAGTACGCACCTCGCCCGGAGATCTTCGGCACCTGGGCCCTTCAGGCCTGTGGAGCGAAGGCCCGACTCTGCCCTGGCAAAGAAGTCGAGTTCCTTGCGTTTTGCCTTTCAGAGGAATAGGCCCCACTGGGTAGGTTAGCGCTTGTGGCTACACGTGCACCCTATTCCCGAGAGCCCGCTCCTGGGAGCCAGCGTCTCCCTACGTTTGCCCTGTTCCAGGTTCTGGCGCCCTGACCTGCTCTGCACGCTCAAGGGCAGTAGCACCCCTTCTGCAGGCCAAGGGCACCCCGGGCCCTCCAGCTTCTGAAGTCAGGTCGCGGCCCAAACTCCAGCACAGACTCCAGAGTGGAGGGAGTCCGCTTAAGGAAAATCACTCTGAAGCGGCAGAGAAAAAGTGGCGACCATCTCTCCTCTTGTCCCCCAAGAGCCTGTTCCTGTGACCCCTTTTCCCTTGACTTTTACCTTCTAAAAGGTCCCTAGCTACCCTGTCCTGCACGCGCATCCGCAGAACTTACCTGGTTAGCGGTCCTCGGGCAGCGGGGTCCTCCAGGCCTGTGGAGCCAGGTTCAGGCTCCAAACACCGGCAGAGCCTCCACGGTGGAGACCGCCAACACGCCGAAAATCGTTCTGACGCTACAGCTGCAAACTGACAACCGACAAGCCTCATTTAAACCTCCTGCCGGATCAGGACTGGAGCTTCTCGCGAAATCACGGCTCCAAGGAGTCTCTTATGGGGCAAACCCTGGCGAGCCTGCGCGGCCCCTCCCTGAAACGGAAGTCGAGTACGCTCGCGTTTTGCCGGAGGGGAAATACTCTCCACTGGGAAAGTGAAAATCACTGTGAAGCGTCAGATGCAAATTGGCGACCTTCAGTTCCCCTTTGAACTCCCCGCCTGATTGGGCTCTGGGCTTCCCAGCAACCAGGGCTCCCTCCCCGCAGTCGCTTGGATACCTGGCCAGGTGTTTTCCGTCAAGGCAGTACAGTGCCCACCTGCTCTGCCTTAAGGATGATCACGTGCACTTGTGTAGATGAGGGTTTGGAATTAGGCAGAAGCCTTGTTTCCCTCAATACTCTGCTCCTGTGCGCCGGCCTCTCCAGTCCCCGGCCCTGTTCCAGGTCCCCGGCTACCCTGGGATGGGCAGCGTGCACCTTTTGAGCTGGCCTCGGCAGCTGTGGCCCTCCGGGACTGTGGAGCCAGAGCCCGGCCCCCAACCTCCTGCATAGCTACCAAGTGGAGGGCACCCACCACTCAAAATCACTCTGACGCGGCAGTGGCAAACTGGCCACGGTCAGTCCCCATTTGGACTTGCTGCCTGATGTGGTCCTGGGCTTCCCATTGCATTTTGCCTTCAGGGGGAATGGGTTGAGAGGTCTGGGTTTGCGATTACACATGCTCCTTGTGCTTCAAGAGCCGGGCCCTGTGACCTGACGTCTCCAGTTCCCTGGCGAGCCCGAACCGCGCTGGACGCGCTTGCGCAGTACGCCCCACTTCTGCCTGCCTTTTGGCGACCCGCGCTCCAAGCCTTTGGAGCGAACTCCAAGCTCCAAACGCCTGCATAACCTCCAGGATGAGCGAGCCCACCCCCTCGAATATCACTCTGAGATGGCAGTGTCAGATTACCCCCAGCCCCCATCTGGACTTGCTTCGGATCAGATCCCGAGCTTCTCTAGTAAATAAGGCTCCCAGGTGTTTCTTAATGGAGAATATTCCAGCCAGCCAAGACCGTCAAGTAACCTTGCGTTTTGCCTATAGGGGGAATATCCCCCATTGGTTAGATTAGGCTAACCCCTTGAACCCCTAATGCCTGGTACTGTGACCGGGCTTCTGCTGACTTCTGCGCAATTCCAGGGCCCTGGCTACCCACTGCTGCCTGGGGCCGCATGCGCGTTACGCATCCTTTCAGCCCTCCTTGGGCCCCCCAGACCGGTGGAGCTATCGAGACCTCAAACACCTGCAGAGGCTCAACACTGGAGCGCACCCACCCTCCATAATCACTCTTGAGGCGGCAGGTGCAAATTGGCAACCATCAGTCCCCATTTGGATTTGCTGCCTGATATGGTCCCGGGCTTTTCCAACAAAGAGGGCTCCTGGTGTCTCTTATTGAAGAAAATCCTGGAAGCTACTTGCCTGAAAGGCATCTTTGTGGGACACGGCAAAATGAGCCTGTGCTCCGCAGACACAATTCCATGGATGTGTAATGGGAGTGGCACCTTTATGCAAAGCAGAAAGAAAAAGCCCCTCCCTAGCGTGGACGCATCTCCACAGCAGTTGGTCAAGGATGATTCCAGAGGCCACAAGGCTTCTTGCCCTGGTGTCTTTGTGCAGTGCTCACCAACTAACCTGCTACGGATAGTGCAGTGTTCCTGCCTCAGGCACCATTCCTAAAAGTGGGCTATAAATGGGATCAACAGAAAGAAGAGCTTCATTCTTCTGTCCTTTGTTTATTCATAAATACATATGGAAAACCTGACCTGTTCCAGGCATTGTGTTTGACTATAATCCAGACATTACTCAAAGCCCCACTTCAAAGATAATATCATGGGTCAGACTGAAGCTGAAAAGGGTAGGTGATCAGACAGACTAGCTTGTGGTAGAGTAATGCCCCATCCATCTAGCGCCATCAGGAAATCTACATACACTTCCACATATAAATGCATTTCTAGAAAAAAGTGAAAGCTTATCTTTTAAAGAATGAAAACATTTCAACTTACAAATTTGAGGTAGAATTTTTTTTTTTTCTTTTTTTGCAGTACGCAGGCCTCTCACTGTTGTGGCCTCTCCCGTTGCGGAGCACAGGCTCCAGACGCACAGGCTCAGCGGCCATGGCTCACGGGCCCAACCGCTCCGCGGCATGTGGGATCTTCCCGGACCGGGGCACGAACCCGCGTCCCCTGCATCGGCAGGCGGACTCTCAACCACTGCACCACCAGGGAAGCCCCTGAGGTAGAATTTTTTAAACATGCACTGTCAGCAACCCCACAGGTAGACTAAATATGTTTAACCTCTTCTTGGTAACTAGGAGTACTTTTATTAACATACATTACTATAAAAATTACTAGGTCCTGACATTGTCTCAGTTACTGCTTAGCCATGTGAATAGAAACACCATATTTCGTGTTCTTAGATCTCGGTAGATGATCTGTAAATTCTCATCCAGCTTTGTAGCTCTCAGTTTATAAGCTCTGTTGGCCTATGTAATGTCTAGATGAGAATTAACATACAGCAGTTACCATGTGACACTGTTCTTAGCAGTTTATAGTAACAGATTGAATCCCCTTGAAATCCCTAGGAAAGGGCCACTTTTATTATTCCAATTTTACAGCTGAGGAAATTCATGGAGAAAGCGGTTATCTGACAGCTCTAAAGTGACAGAGACTTGCATGCAGACAATGCTTCTGCAGAGTCATTGCTTTTTTTTTTTTAACATCTTTATTGAGCTATAATTGCTTTACAATGGTGTGTTAGTTTCTGCTTTATAACAAAATGAATCAGTTATACATATACATATGTTCCCATATCTCTTCCCTCTTGCGTCTCATATATACACTACCAAACATAAGGTAGATAGCTAGTGGGAAGCAGCCACATAGCACAGGGAGATCAGCTCGGTGCTCTGTGACCGCCTGGAGGCGTGGGATAGGGAGGGTGGGAGGGAGGGAGACGCAAGAGTCATTGCTCTTATCCAAGATGCTACTGCCTATCAGATTTCTCTAGCAGAGAAAGTCTTATCCAAACGTCAGCTCAAGTGGAATCCTAATACATAAAACAAGTCAATGCTGAGATGCTTCAGTAGGAGTTGGGGTACTGGGGTGGATGAGGCAGAAGCCCAGACTACTTGGCCCTCTCTTCTCCCCCTCCAAATTCTTCCATTTTAGGAAGAGATAAAAAAATTACTAACAAATTCAAAATACATGATCTCTGATTCTTTTCAAGTTTCAATATTTTGACTCTAAAACTTCAGAGAGCACAGGTGTTCACTTTTGTTTAAAACATACTTATTGCCTTTTAGAGATCCATCCAGAAAGTAAAAAATAATAAATCTTCTTGTACAGAAAAAGATGATTTTACAGATTCTCCTTGTGAGCATGAAAGATGAATGTTATCCTGTAGTTGTGCTTGCTACATTGCAATTACTTTCTCAGCAGCATATTAATTAGTCAACTCCAGTAGTCTAGAACTCTTTGATGCTAGATAATGAGATTAATAGCAGATTCCTATCAAGCCTCCCAAAGCTACTACAGGCCAGGCATCACGTAGTTCTAATCTGTATTGCCTACACATGGCATGAAAAAGCTCTTCAGGTGTCCAGGGCTAAATGGGGACCATTTGGGTTCAGCACCTCACAATATCCAGTGCTTACATGAGTAACATCTATGAAGACAGCATTGCAATATTCCACTACACACCTGGTGTAGAATGCATTGGCTTGTTCAAATTATGCACATAACGTGCTTTCTCTGTCGGAGCGATCCGATGCTAGCTCTAGCCTGATGGATGAAAGCCTCTAAGAAACAAATGGCCTGTGGATTAGGGGGTACTAGACACACAGCAGAGAGTGTGTGTTGAGAAACATCTACTATAAAAAATATGTATAAAGAATTTTCCTTCTTGAGGCGTTCATCATTTTCTGAACAGAAGACCTGGGCATGGAAAGAAAATAAGGAATCATATATATGTATAAAATTTAAAAATTAAAGCTGGACTGTGTATTGTCTATCTTTAATATACACGTACACATAGAAATGCTCAAATGCACACTTACCATGTGTATAGTTTTTCTGCCATGTACAGTTCAGATACATTCTTTTCCTTTTTGTGTGTCTCAGCACACCTGTATTTGGCCTGTGAAATGCTTCCACGTGTCACCTGACAGGCAGAACTTCCTAATCATCACCTCAGAACCTCAGTGGAGCTGCCTCCTCCTGTGGCCCCTCTGAGGAAAGACCCCCTAGAGGAAGTGGAAGTCCTTTCTACACGCTGGATTATATCTTATGTTTGCTTGGAGCATAAGCATTACGAACATGAATTTTAAGGCTTTTTTTATTTTCATTTCCTTACCAAAATGTGGGGTAATATATATTTGCGTTGGTGGTACTTTCAGCTGTATCCAGGTAGCATCTCTAGATATAATAATTATAGAGAATAAGTATTAGTTCAAGATTATATTCACTGGCATATATATATATATATATATATATATATATATATATATATATATATATATATATATATACTATTTATTAAAAATGAGTTCATTCCAGGAGATGTTTGGTCAGATTCCCATTCATGGGCCTAATGCTTCCAAATGCGCATAGTGCGTTCAGATTCTTCTCTCTTGTAACATAAAAATATAACACACATGGGGGTTGCCTTTTCTTCACACTTATGGTTTCCTTTGCTGTGCAAAACCGTTTAACTTTAATTAGGTCCCATTTGTTTATTTTTATTTTCATTATTCTAGGAGGTGGGTAAAAAAAAGATCTTGCAGTGATTTATGTCAAAGAGTGTTCTTCCTATGTTTTCCTCTAAGAGTTTTATAGTGTCCGGTCTTACATTTAGGTCTTTAATCCATTCCCTCAGAATGGGAGAAAATATTTGCAAATGATGCAACTGACAAGGGATTAAACTCCAAAATATACAAACAGCTCATGCAGCTCAATATCAAAAAAAACAAACAACCTAATCAAAAGATGGGCGGAAGACCCAAATAGACATTTCACCAAAGAAGACATACAGATGGCCAAGAGGCACATGAAAAGATGCTCAACATCACTAACTATTAGAGAAATGCAGATCAAAACTACAATGAGGGGGCTTCCCTGGTGGCGCAGTGGTTGAGAGTCTGCCTTCCGATGCAGGGGACACGGGTTCGTGCCCCGGTCCGGGAGGATCCCACATGCCGCGGAGCGGCTGGGCCCGTGAGCCATGGCCGCTGAGCCTGCGCATCTGGAGCCTGTGCTTCGCAACGGGAGAGGCCACAACAGTGAGAGGCCCCGTACCGCAAAACAAACAAACAAACAAACAAACAAAAAACTACAATGAGGTATCAACTCATACCGGTCAGAATGACCATCATCAAAAAATCTACAAACAATAAACGCTGGAGACAGTGTGGAGAAAAGGGAACCCTCTTGCACTGTTGGTGGGAATGTAAATTGATACAGCCACTGTGGAGAACAGTATGGAGGTTCCTTAAAAAATTAAAACTAAAACTACCATATGACCCAGCAATCCCACTATATACTGGCATATACTCTGGCATATACCCAGAGAAAACCATAAATCAAAAATACACATGCACCCCAATGTTCATTGCAGCACTATTGACAATAGCCAGGTCATTGAAACAACCTAAATGCCCACTGACAGATGAATGGATAAAGAAGATGTGGCACATATATACAGTGGAATATTACTCAGCCATAAAATGGAATGAAATTGGGTCATTTGTAGAGATGTGGATGGACCTAGAACACGTTACACTACCTTCCCTTCCTTCTACATCTACCCTTTAACATGGCAGTCATATTATTGTCCTGTAAGATCAGACTGAGACAGTTAAATTAAAGAGAAAACTGAGGCCACTGTTTCAGAGCTGACTTTTTAGTGTATTCTACATTTATTATTATGTGATTTTATTACTGAAATTTGAATTTGGTGCATTAAATTGACAATATTAAGTGCACTAGAATGTTCTAAATGTCTGCTAGGTTGCCAAGACAGAAAGAGACCTAAAAAACTTTCCAGTCAGGGAGATTTTAAATGCATTTCCAGAAAGAATGGGTTTTATTATCAAGTCACATTCCTGAATTCAACAAAGATCCTCTTTCATTGTCATCTGAGCCAGAAGTTGATCTTTTGTAAAAGGTTTTTTGTTGTTGTTGAATTCTCAGCATGGAGGTGTTCCCTGATGTCAAGTACACTCTTTCCCTGTGCTCTTTAGCACAGCATAAAGGGTCCTTACTCACCTGACTGGGTGCATGTTTGCCAACCATTAGCACTTTGCCTGGGATTACAAGGACTTGATAGAAGGTTCTAGAACAATATCAGGGCCTTGAAAAGCCCTTGTTTCCTTCATCTCTTGCCTAGTGATGGCTGATGTTCCTCTGTTTTATTTGATTATTTGCTTTAAGGCAAGGATAAGAAAAATTTTTGTATTATTAGAACCTTAAATATGAAAACACACTTTAAAAAGCTCTAAAAATATGAATTTTGTTCAAATTTCTGTAGTTCATTATTTTAACTGTATTTTATCTATAGAGAATCCTTTTTTAAAGGATATATAGATTAATATCTCTTAGAATACTGGTATTCTGAAATCAGAATTTGGGAAATTCTTGTTTAAGGCGTTGGCCCCTGTTGAATGCAAATGAGATAGCACATTAAACTTTACCATTTTACTAAGTATAAAATCTATTTGTCAAATATTTTCTTAACAGATTTCAAACATGAGGACCTCAGTGTCGGTGGAAAATTAACCTTGGCCTAGTGTACAGTTTTGTTGAGGCACATTCTTGAGCATATTGTGGTCAGAAGACTATATTTTACATCAAGGTACAGAGCATTCTGATTCTACCTTGGACAATGGATATTTAGAAGCACATTTGAACAGATCATTCGTTTATTGAAATCAAAGAATTCAGTGATTTTCTCTATGTGGTTTATCAGTATTTGTGTTAGTCACCTTTCTGATTATTAACATTGTTATATAATATTTATGGAATAGATGGATAATAAGTACATTGTAAAATTTTTCAAGTTAAATTCAAGGAGTTTTAAAATTATGATGGTAAGTCACAACTATTATAATACTGGTTTCTCAGTTTTTATGACTATTACCATTATTGTCTCCTCAGTAACATAGCTACCACAAAGTCTCCTTTGTTTTCACGTGATCACATAGTTGGTGGTTGTTAGGCAGTGAATTGTGCCCCACCAAATTCTATGTTGAAGTTCTAACCCCCAGTACCATAGAATGAGACTGCATTTGAATATAAGATCTTTAAATAATTAATTAAAGTTAAATGAGGTCATTAGGGTCAGCCCTAATCCAATAAAGAGGTAATTAGGACACAGAGAGGTGACCAACATGAGGACACAGGGAGAAGGCAGCTATCTACAAGCCAAGGAGAGAGGCTTCAGTAGAAACCAAACCTGCTGACACCTTGATTTTGGACTTCCAGCCTCTAGAACTGTGAGACAAGAAGTTTCTGTCTTTTAAGTTACTCGGTCTGTGGTTTTCTGTTACGGCAGGCCTAGCACACTAATGCAGTGATTATACAGGATATTTTCTATTTACCCTCCTCCTGCGTTATGGAAGCTGTTATTTATAAACTCTGATCAGTGGTTTCCCCTATACAATGACATCAAGTTGGTTTCAACGAAAGGGAAGCCTTAGCAGAGGATCTGCAGCCAGAAGGAGAGTGAAATATGGCCATTATTCTCCTGGCTTCTTCTGGCTGCATGTCTTTAGATATCCTTAAAAACCTTAGCTCCTGTCCAGCAGCCCTCAATCACAGTGTCAGCTACTGGCTCAGGGTCCCTAACCTCACTCCACTGACCCTTCAAATCTAAGGCTCATAAGACTCCTGTCTGTTACTCCCCAACTTGTGGTACTGTCCTATGCCGTGCCCACACCTTCATACATCACCTTCTTCTTAGCCATCCTCAGCCCCCCATTTTGAACCTGCCTGCTGCCCCTGCCAGGACACAGAGGAAGCAGTTTAGTGGATGTGAAGGAAACAGTCTACTCTTAGCAAGACCAAATCAAAAAGTCAACGTTACCTGGTTGGAATATGTACTTTATGTTAATACACTGTCTCGTTTTTCCTTTTCCTTTATATTCAATCCAACAGTACCTGAAATAGATGGTGCAATCGATGAGTAATTAGTGAGGGGCTATCTTACAATACCTTTTAAAGATGTCATCTGCTAGAGTTGATGCTTTTAATCTCATAAACAGAATTGCAGGTTGCTCTGAGGAATCTAAGAGGCAGAATTAATGTTAGCATTTCTTAACTCATATGGTCTCAAAACTTTTTCTCACTCAACCTCACCTTATTTATCATTTTCCTACAAGAGTTTAAAGGTGTTCACAAATCTAGGAATTGAAAAGAGTGAAAAATTTAGTTCAATGTATGTATTGTATATTAGATATCATTAACTGTTATTTATATTGAGGTGTAGTCCCTTGAAATTAAAACTGTGAACATTTTTATACCATAAATAATATGAAATGATTACCAAACATACTCTAATACACAAATCACTTATCGATTTTAACCTTATGTAATTTCTTCATCAGACTTCAAGATTTTTAAAGTTTTCTGTTTTTCATGAGCAAATTGTCGAGTGTGCTAAATATTTATAATTGTACCTCTGCTGCCACCTAGACGTTAAGAGAAAGCATTGCGTGCAGATGAGTTGATGCATAAAAAAGAAATGAAGCATAAGAGAATTATATGACAATATTCAGTTGCATTCTTTTTAACATACTCTTGCAAAAAAAATTATCAGAAACTTACAAACACATCACTTTAATTATTACATAGTGTGATGTACCCAAACTTACTTTGTTAGTTACCCTCTAATGGAAGAGGGAAAAGAGGGAAATAATATATATGTAAATTGATGAAGTAACTCATATTATTTCAAGACGTTGTAAGTAGAACAAGCAACTCTGTAAATTAACATGATCAATTAAGGTTATAGCACACGTATTTACTCTTTTAACATTGATCTCTGCTCAACTAAAATTAATCTACAATCATTAATTGTTCTTTTATATTATATCTGCACTCATCCATGAAGTATTCATGAATTTCAAGGGGAAGCATAGAGTAAAGCTATTTAATGTCAGACTCTGGAAAGAATCAGAAACAGGTTCAAATCCCACTTCTGACACTTCCAGGTTATGTGCACTTCAGCAAGTAGTTCAGCCTCCCCAGTGTCATGTTCCTCATTCTTAACAGGGAGATAATAATACCTTCTGGGTAGATGTGCCTTCAGGATTAAATCCGATGTCACAATACCTGTGCTGGACACAATGTTCAGGACATTTTACCTATCAGACTAGATACCATCTCTCTCAACACTCCAGCCAGGAGTCTCCCTTAATTCCCTAAGGACGTTGCAGTCCTTCCCTACACAACCAAGAAGATGTGTCAAATATTTATCATGTACCATCTTTGCTGTTTTATTTTTCTGATTGGAAACTTAACTCACGTTGAATTTACAAAATCCAGACTCTGCAGAAATAAAAATAGATCGATAGATACAGATGCTCATTTCCTCACAGTTCCACCCTCTTGTCCTCCTAAAACGACATCCACTATCAAGGCACAATGCACATTGTTCTCTTCATTTTTCTTTTCTGTACATCTGCTGCCATAGATTTTGTTATTTTTGCACAGATGAGATTATTCTATGCACCCTCTTGTGAGCCAGCTCTTAACTGTGACTCCCCAATCTGAATTCCACTCAGTTTGGTACCTATTCTGGCATGTTTTCACATCTAAGAATTAGATTTGATTTGAGAAACACTGAAAAATAGCGCAAAATATTGCTGGAGATTTCTTGGGGAAATGAAGGTATCCCCAAAATACCGCTCACTCCAACTGCCGTGTCTCTCTTGCTTTGTCTCCCGCCTCCAGCTTCTGCAGGCCCCAGGCTTTAGCTACCCACTCCCTCACTCACAAGTATCCCCATTGCCTGCCGTTTCTTTCCTTCCTTAGAGCAATTTACCTCTCTCATGGCTTACCTCATAAATAGAAGATTTTCTGTGGATTCTCTTCAAAATGCCTAGAAGGGTTGAAGGGTCAAAGGTGGTTAATTCTAAGTAACTTTTTTTTGTTTGTTTTCATTACATTGCTTTTCCACAAACTTTTTCACTTACAGATATTTCTTGGCCATTGTAACAACCAAGGTGTCAGCAAGAAAAACATGGCAGACACAAAGGGTTTAACTGAGGAGCTGTGTGTTGCGAAAGGAACATTTACAGAAGCCTGGAGAGGCTTGAGGGAAGCTTAATGGTTCACTCGCCCAGGGAATATCAACAGTGGGAAGCCATTAGCAACCTTAGGCCGGCAGAGGAGGCAAAGGTGTTAGAGGCGCCCCAAGAAAGCTTCAGGGCAGTTCTATCTTCCGTTCTAACCTCAAAGCTTAGCCAGAACCCCGGGCTGAGGCAGAAGCCGGGAGTGAATAAAATCCCTGGACTTCCTCTCACTCTACCTTCCCTTAAGCAGAACCTACCTGGACAATGGAGCACAGAACAGTGCAGAGAAAGAAGATGGATGAAGGAGGAAGGAAGAGGAAAGGGGGGAGAAGGAGGCTGACAATAAAGATTACACCTCACAGTCTTCCTTCAATCCATGTAGGATTTCTTCTCAGCAATTGGTTCCCCTAGGGCCAGGTGGCAGAAAATATGTAGTCTGTCTTCCACTTCTTTTTCTAAAATTTCCTCTTTAGTGAGCTCTAGATTATTTAAAAGAAAATGAATCTGTTTCTTAATGACATGGATTTATTTTATATCTACTAACATAAGCTTAGTATAATCTGAGAGCTTGATAAACTGAATTGGATTAAGATATATAATATAATTATAAAGAATTCCTGCATTCTTAATAGGGACACAGTTTTAAGCATAGGGCTATCCCAAATTCTTGAACATTTACACATGCAGATTATTGAATGTAGGTAGTGTCTGCTGCATGGGACTCTCTTTGTTGGTACCTAGGTTTACATCTGTTTATTTCAAAGTCCACGCTGACTGAATTGTTTTTAAGAATGCCTTTGTTAGCTACTGTTATGCATCTAAGCCCATCCAAACTTAGTGGCTTAAAGCAAGCACAATTTATTAACTTCTCATAACTCCATGAGTTGTCCATCTGGGAATTTCTTTATCTGGCCTTGCTTATAATCACTCATGTGACTGCAATCTGATGGCTAGGCTATGGCTGGAAGCCTCACTTCATGTCAAGTAGTTGTTGCCGACTGTCATCTTGAGTGTCCTTATTTTCCTTCACAGGCCCACTTATCCTACAATAGACTCGACTAGACTTCTACACAGCATGACAGTTTTGAGTTCCAAGAGAGGGAAAATATCTAGCCTGGGCAGTAACTCTTGGTCACTTCTACATTCTATGGGTCAAATCAAGTCAGCACAGATTCAAGGGGAGAGGAAGTAGACTCCATCTTTTTATGAAGTAAGGAGGCAACAAAATCACATTGGAAACAGGCATGCTTGGCAGAGAAGTTACTGTCACCTTCACAAAGGGTCTGCCACAAAGACTTTGCTGGTCATTTAGCAGTATTACCCAAATTGACAAGTGCTGGTCAATTCTTTTATAAAGCTTAGATTGTTCCCTGCTCCTGTAAGATCACATGAATCTGTGCATATAGGTCAGTATTGACCACCATACTCTAAACTCTTAATAAAATGATGAAACGCCTTTATCTTTGTAATACGAAGTCTGACTCCAGTTTTTGGCATTTGACTGTCATCAGTATTTAAGTCTCACCCCTTCCCCTTTTTCCTCTCTCCCACATCTGGCAAGAAAACCTAGGTGCTCTCTCCTTTGGTGCCAATAGGAATTTAAACCACACAAATCTCTACTGACACAGGAAATTTCAACCCTGGCCCCATCCCCTAAACACCATAAACATCTCAAGCCAGTCACCTTTCTCTACTTTCTCAAGTCATTTTGGACCAGCTTTGGAAGACTGCCCTTCTGTGTCAATAAATCTTCATTATATAAGTAATGAACGCTTTGGTATTCCCGTGGTGCAGGTGCATTTGTTGGGTGGGGGTGAGGTGAAGGGGGGGTTCCATACGTTTTGACAGCTGAACCAGATTTTGAGTGGAGGCCCATCCTCTGTCTTAACAGTGGCCATGACAACTGTGGCATTATGAGCAGGACGGTCTAGACTATGGCAATCACCACCAGTGGTCTTTCTCTCCTGGTATGGCCTGCTAACTGGCTCTGCTGCCTGCTGACGACCAAGCACTTTGAGCTGTGCTGCTTTGTGCTGCACTTGCTGAGTTCTACCAAGCCTCTGTTACAAATTTAACTCACCTAAGCTAGCATTTTTAATTACTAACATTTAGGGGCAGGAGTATGGGATTGGATCCTCTTTATTGTGGCTCTGGATCACGTGTCTATTCCCAGACTTTTCTGTGTCTTGGATTGAATCATGTGTCTTGATTTCCCATAAATTGAGACTGTTACTGACCCTAAGGAAAGACCCTTCTTCTGGGACCACCTGGTTATGCATCTCACAGGTTGGCCCCTGTTTCACAGAGTGCTCTGTCCAATACATTGGACAGTTGTCCAATGTGGAGGATGAAAGCACTATTTGAGAAGTAATCATGTGAAGGCTTGACTTACTGAGGCCTGCGGTCCCAAAGGCTGATATCCCAATATGATTCTACACAATGCCTTTGCTGCTACTGCTGCCTACACCTCTAATTCCAGAAAACATCCTTATCCTCAAGGTTATATGGAGAGACACCTATGGCAACTCTGGGGCACAACCAATGGGTTAAACGTTTCCATGGAGGATACCCTTAAACCTGATGATGCTGATGTGAGACTCTCTGGAGGGATTTATAAATAATAGGAGGGTAAAAGGAGTCTCCTGAAAGTTCATCCAGTAACCACCAAAGAAAGAAAAAAAAGAAGAGAGAGAGAAAGAGAGCAAGAGAGAGAAAAGAAAAACAGAAACCTGCATAGGCAAATGAGGAAATTAGAAAAAAAAATTGAAACAGAGGTCCACAAATTGACTGAGTCAGAAATCCAAAATTTACTAACGTAATTTCTACAACAAAAAATGAAAGGGCAATGATTGGCTTGGGCGCATCTACAAAACAGATCCTGAATTAAGATGTTAAATCTGCTGAAATGCACCAACTGGAAAAACTTCATGGCCTTAATCATACTGAGGCACAAATTACAGTTATACCGAGACTCCACTAAATTTAAACAAGGTACTACCTGTAGTCTAGGGGGAGTTCCCAAGTGTAAAATAAAGGATAAACAAGTATGTCTCACCTTAACCACTGGAACTATTGTCTTGCCTAAATTCCCAAGATCATAACATCCATAGCCCTAAAATATTGCATAGTGGATGTGGACAACATGATGCAATGAGTAATAAATTAAAATCAAATTAAGTTTGTGGCAACTTACAAATGGACTAGACACAATCAGACTCCACGGACACACCTACCTCCTTGTCCTCCATTAAAGTAGTTAACATGATCGAAAGTAAAGTAAACTACTATTTTCAAAAATTGAAACCCATTATACAAGACCTAGTGAGAAAAGGGGTGATTATCCCCACTAATTCTCCATTTAACAGCCCAGTTTAGATTGTTGTTTAACTTGGAAAGAATAGTGACGCAGAGTGGATAACTAAAATTGTAACGCTGTCGCCCCACCCATTAAGGTCCCCATATGGTTCCAGAGGAAGCCACCGCTCTCCTTAGCCCCTTGTGTACCTGGGTAGTCCCTTGGGATAAACTGGGTGAGCAGCAATGAGAATTCATGCAGTTGACTGACGGTATCAACACCACGCTCACTGGAAAGCTGCTGCTTTATATTCCTCATCACACGACGACCCTGATAAAAGACAAACACAAAGGTTAGCACAATTGGCCAAATTTCAGGTAATCATCTTAGCACTGATCCCCTGGCTAAAAGTCAGCCTCATCTGTACACGTTTACTGACTCTTGGGTTATTGCCAATAATCTCGCTGTCTGGTCTGGCCAGTATCATCAATACAATTCCTTGTCCAAGGTTGCCCTCTTTGGGGTTAAGAATTCTGGGAATTTTTTGCATTATAGATCCTTGACATATACATCAAAATTACATATATCTCTGTACATATTAAAGTCACAAAACAAGTTCTCATCAAGACACTCTTTACTCTCTTTGGAGTTCCATGCATTATCAATAGTGACTCACTTCGCTTCCCAGAATCCACAGTGCAGGGCTCTTGGACAGACATTCAACAGAACTTTTACCTCCGTTACTGGCCTCTGGCTTTAGGCCTCAAAAGCACAATAATGACATACTTAAACAAGTTCCTATTCAGTGAAATAAAATATAGTACATATTAGTCATCAGTCAAACATCAGGAGTGAATGAAGAGTCTGAATCCATTTTTTGATGTTTGAGTGCTGCCATGTTTGAAGCTTCCTACTTCCCTTTTCCTCTGTGGCTGAACATCTTGTCAAGTTGATAAGAAATCTTTGGTACTCCCTCCTTTACTGCCTGTGGAAGTTTAAACTCACACAAGCTCATGCCAGCGTGGGGACTCTCACTGCATTCTCACTCCCTAAACACCATCAAAACTCCAAGCCAATCTTTTTTCCCTGCTCTGTCAAGCCATGTTCGGACTAGCTTTGGAGGCCAGTCCTGCCCTCCCATGAAAGCCTCATCACATAAGTAATAAGACTTTTCATTTCCTTTTGGTGCCTGTGTGGTATCATTAGTCTTGACAACCAGATCGAATTTGGGGTCCAAGCAGGGTCTATCCTGCTTCTTCTGAGAGAATATAACCATCCTTTTATCTTATTTTTAGAAAGACAGTTTGTTACAGTGAAACAATATCGACTTTGAAGTTAGACAAACATGGGGTTTTATTTCTGAATCTAGCTGCATAGTATGTCTCAGACTCAGCTTACAAGATATGAACAAGTATTTCCAAGATCAAAGAGTTTACACCTGATATGAAAGGTACACTCATGTAAATAAGGAAGGACTCAAATAAGATTCTCCCATTTATATTTTTTTCACATTCATTTGATGTTTACATCCTAAATTTGTATGCAAAGGTGGCCAAACTTCCAGTGTCAGGTTGAGAAAGAGATTCCATAGAATTAACACTCTTATCTTCACACGGTCACCACCTTGAAAAAGTTTTCTTCTTTCTGGCTTTCATATTACCTGTCTCATTCTCTTTCCTTGTTGTCAGGGCTAGTTAATCATTTCTATGCTTTCTTTTTATTCCTCAAACACAACAGACACCTTTATTAACTTTTTTAACATTATGGTTTTTTTTTTTAACATTGTGGTTTTAAGAGAGTGCTTAACTCAGGGGACTTATGTGAGTGGACTAGGAAAACTTATGGAGGTTATCTATGAGTTACACAAGTTAGTCAAGAGTTACACAAGTCTTGTGGTGGTAGAAGAAAGCTCTTCTAACTGATGTACGGAGACATGTCAAACCATGGACACATCCCTTTGGTAACATTCAAGAAGGAAGAGCTTGTTGATTAGGAGATAAGACAGTATTTTAATCTTTGTATATCTCCTTATTAGCTAAGACTGAGGGTAATTTACTTAACTCTTTTAAACCTAGGTTTCCTTATACATAAAATAAGGAATATGATAGCACCTACTTAGGGCTGATTTGAGAATTAAGTGACATAAAGCACCTAAAGTGTTAAGAACAATAACCAGCAGACAATAAGAAGAAAATAAATATAAGCTGTCATCACTACGTAGTGTAAGAATGCACACTCCCCCCGAAGACATGTATGCCTTCCTAGATTTCCTGCTATGACACTGTATTTGAATAACGTGGCGGTTGATTATTCTATACACACACATCTAATTGCATCAGAAATACAAGATTAAAGTTACTTTCCTTCTCTAGCTTGGATGATATACAGCTTTGCCAGGCATAGGCTGAATACAGGTAAGATGTGATATACTAGAAAAACAAGATACCATGGAATGTTCAACCTAGTAGCCTTGACGGTTGATCACTGTGACTGTAACACATGGAATGGGTCTGGTGGTTTTAAAACTGTGCCCACAAACACATTTTTATGCCTCCCTTCAAGAGATGGAGAATAAATTTTCTCCTCTTGAGTGTGGTCATTTCTAATGAATAGAATACAGCAGAAGTGATGGTACGTCACTCCTGAGATGATTGGCATATACAAACATTGCAGCTTCAATTTGGGGTTCACTCACTTTTTATTGAATCACTTACTCCGGGGAAGCCAGCTGCCACGTCATGACAAGCAGCCTTTGGGGAGCCCCATGTGTGAGGAACTGAAGTCACTCAAAAGTAGCCAGGAAAGTAGTGCGAACTGAAAACCACCATGTGAGTGAGGTTAAAAGGGAATCTTCCACCAGTTGAGCCTTCAGATGAGACAACAGCCCTGGCGACAGCTTTACTACAACCTTACAAGATAACATATGCCAAAGGCACTCAGTTCTGTGGCTTCCTGGTTCCTGACCCATGAAACTGTGAAATAATAAAATTGTGTTGTTCTAATTTGCTAAGATTTATAGGTAATTTATTACATAGCATTAGATACCTAATATATAATAGCTAGAGTAGAGGTTGCTGGATTAAGTATGAAAAAACTAGATATTTGCCCAAATAGGGGCACTGACAGTGGATAGAAAATACCTTTTATGAAAGACTAGAAATAATCAGTATATATATATATATATATATATAGATAGATAGATAGATAGATAATTATATCCTAATATAATACATATTATATTCATTATTAGAAAAAGTTATTAGTAAACAAATTAATTTTAGTGTCCAACTAGATCAAGTAGAGGTATGGATGCTAAAGTTTGAACCTAGAAGAAATCACAATTATGCAAATTGCTGACCCAACATTAACAAATCACAGCAGTTCATAATTTCACACTGTGCCAAATTAGTATCTCCAATGCTATGGGCAGCAACCTCAAAATTTGTACTAAGAATAATATATAGCAAATTATAACCATGAATTTGTGAACAGATATACCCCATAAAATAATGACATGTTTCGTTCACTCACAGACAGGGGACATTTTTGAGGACTCACTAATATAACCTTTATCTGCCTGTTTTTAATGAAAAAAAAAAAAAAAGTCCTGGAGATTTGACAAAGGTATTTCCATGTGTGAAAGTTATAGAAAATTTAGAGGATAATGGCCATAGAGCAAAAATTCAGGTTCTGTCAGAACATGTATGGAAACTTGACACCATAAAACTATAATATGAACCATAAAACTTTAAAAGGAGTAACTTCTAATGAGGAATGGAATACTCAGTTCATAAATTTTATGGTTCTGCAATTAGGTTGCGGTTGATAGAGCAGGGTAAAGTTTAAAACTATGGGCTCATGACACCTGAAAACATGAGAAACTGCAACTAGTATTGTTAGGACATCCCCCTTAACATACACAAGCATAAAATGTCCACATTCAAATACGGGATTCACCATGTTTTCACGTACTGGATAATCCATAACCTAGAAAACTTCATATTTGTTCCTGGACAGACATCATTGTAAAAGTTTGCTGTATCCCTGAAGTCTAATTTTCAAATGAGAGATTTTTAAGGACTCATACTCCCAGCAACTGCCAGCTTCTGGAGCAAAATCCTGTGTACATAGTGCTGCAGATTTTGCCAAGGTAATCCTACAGTCCAAGATATAAATTAAATGTCTTGAAAAAAATACCTATTTATCTACACATCGTTGCACATCATATTTTAATTCATCCCATAAAGCTATTTTCTCCATTGCACAATTTTCTATGTGAATTTGTTTTTCTGAAATTTAATCTCTGTCAATACTGCTTCCAGTTAATATGTAATCAAGATGGTTATTTCTTTTCGGTAAATGTTGGCATTTTTTTCAAGGACTTTGTGGAGCCATTGGAATCCCAAATTGGACTTGTTTGTGATACAAATATGGAGACTTTATATAGCATTATAGGAAGACCTACCTCAGGTTCCAGAAACCTTAAAATCACACTATGTATGTTCCTTCTTTTTTAAAAATCTTTTGTTTCTCAAGAAGAAATATAATAAAAATCTATGCAATGAAAAGTACCTTTTAGTCATCTTCTTGGGCTTCTGGTACATCACTGGTTCTGTTAGAAATTTTGAATCAAATGTTAAGGGGAAAAAAAAATGCCAAACAACATAAGGAACTGTCGCAGCTACTGAACAGGAATAAATCAGGTTGCGTACGTAGCAAAAAAATAAAGGATGGAAAGGTGAGGAATTTAGTTTTCTCTTCTTCAGACTGGGGTTTGAATTCCGGTTTCTCAGCTAAACACCAACATAATCTTGACTGTGATTTTAGCACGTTATGAACTACAGTTTCTTCATCAGTAAAATGAGGATATTAAGAGTATTCACCTTGAAGAATTGTTGGGAATATTATGGAAGATAGCATATTTGAAACACTTAGCATAGAATCTAGCTATCAGCACACTGCTGGCCATAATTATATATATATATTATATGTATGTATATATATAGAATGTGTTCACTATTTTATTATTATCACATTAGTGACATAATTAATATTTTCACAGTCATCAATACTACAGATATTATTATTTATTTTGAATTTATAAGGAAGTGAAGGTGCAGAGAATTTAAGTAATTTACTTATATTTCCACCCCTAGGTAGTGGCAGAGCTACAATATGATTTTAAGTTTCTTGACATAAAACTCATGCTCTTTTAATGCATAACACTTCCATCTCTCGTTTTAGAGGCAGAATAGAATCCATCAATTCCTCTAGTACTGCATAGCCTAGCTAGGTTGATGGTGAGGTTGTCAGAATAGATATAAATTACTAAGACAGTTATCTTTTACATAGAGAGACTTTGAACCCCCTTGAAGAGTGACCGTAAAATTAAGGTAGGATTGAATATCTCTATGTAGTTTTTAAAGTCAAATGAATGACAGGCAAGATATGTCAATTGTTGCACTGACAAAACAGAGAGTATTATGGCAGCTTAAAAAATCCAGAATATATATTTATAATAGTCTTTTTCACCATCTGTCAAACTTGCTTAAGTGACTGATATGCATGGCTGGTGACAGGCTGCTGTGATCCATCTGCATATATGCCACTTGCCAGTTGTTTGACTGGTACTAATTTAAGAAGCCTATGCCCTAAAAATACTCATTTAGTGGTTAATAAGTATTTATTCACTGAGATGTGTGCGTGTG
Source organism: Pseudorca crassidens (assembly GCF_039906515.1). Lineage (NCBI taxonomy): Eukaryota > Metazoa > Chordata > Mammalia > Artiodactyla > Delphinidae > Pseudorca > Pseudorca crassidens. Next base: position 172,628,706 of record NC_090297.1, on the reverse strand, counting down.
TGTGTTCAAAATGTCTCATATAAAACAGTGCCAAAAAAAGAAAAAAAAATTTTAAAAGACCATTAGGAGAATGAGAGACTAGAATTTGAGTTTTCATTCTTACTCCTTGTAGCATATGGTTCTAACTATTGTAAGCACAATTTGTTCATTTGTAAAATAGTAATAATAAACTTTCCATTGGATTGTTGGATTCAATGACATAACACAAGTAATTCGCTAAGAATTATGTTTTGCACATAGTAAATTCACATTAACTACCACTATTAGTTCTACTACTACTTTACTACTACAGCCAGTACACAATGCAAGAAAAATTATTTGTGATAGGAAAAATAAATAAAGTCAATTAGAGGCAGATTAAAGAGTCTAATATACATAAAATGGAACTAGAAGAAAATAAAGATGTTGTAATCTAAATTGGATAGCCTTTTAAGCATTAAACGATAGGAAAAAAAGTCAATAGAAATGCAAGTATGAAAGACAAAATTTCTGCACATCAAGAATTATCAAAAATTAGATAAGAGGAACAAACAAAACCTACTGTGTAAAAATTATTCACAACAATAAAATAAACGATTACTACTCTTAATATGTAAAGATCTTATCAGTCAACAAGGAAAACACTGAAACTTCCATCTGCAAAACAGCAATGAACAGACAATATACATAAATAGTAAAAATAATTGTTAAAAACAGGAAAAATGTTTATCCTCATTAATAAGTAAAGGTAGTCAATTAGCGCAATGATAAGAATTTATTTTCATTTAACAATTAGAAGCTATTGTCAAATGATGTTAATATTGTTTAGGGTACAGTAGATCAAGTTGTTAATATCTGCAGGGTGTGAGTATAAATCTGGCAATATATATCAAGACATTTAAAAAAATCAACCTAGTAATTTAACTGGTACTAATCTATCCTGATTTAATAGCAATTCAGACAAATGCCTGTGTTCAAAATATTGATTTTAGTATTCTTGTATATCAAAAATCGAAAATAAGTCAAGTATCTTTGAATAAGACACTTAACAAATCATTTCATGTAAATTTGTATTATTATATTACATTACAAAATAAAATTGTTAATAGTCATGAAAAATTATGTGACAAATTACCGTAGTACAAAATTGCTAGGAAGAATTGTAAGTTTGACAATAGGGTTAACTCTTTGTTTTTCTGCTTCTGGCAGGACAAACAACTTGGTCAACTCAACTCATACTCAACGCTTGTGATTCAGTAGTGCTCTGAAGAAGTGCTGATGGTGGAAATAAGGATGCAGGTCCTGGCTCTGGGGAGAAACACTCAGAGGTGCTCTGTAGGACGTGTGGAGGGCAGAGTTCAGGGCTCCTAGGGTCCAGTTACCAAAACCTCCCGTTCCACCATCTGTCAGCCCAGACTCCATAAACCCCCCATGGCTTTCTGAAGTCTGGACTTTGTGTCTTCAGGCTTCATTTGTGGCATTTCCCTGTCTTCACTGGGACTCGACCCTCACTGCCCAGATCTGGCACTGGGTACCCTGTGCAGGCACTCTTGCCCACTGCTGCTCTCACTGATAGTGAATGTGGAATTACAGAGGATGTTTACTTGTTTACTTTACATTTATAAATTTTAGACTCTTTATAAAGATTACAAAACTGCTTTTATAATTAGATTATAATTAGAACAATGCTGCTTTAAAAGTTCATGGAGGCTATGCAATCAAACTTGGAGTGTCATATAAACTCTACATTAGAGATACTTTTTAAAATTGGTGTTGATGATTTCTTACTGTCCAGGTTGTCATCCTTCAATGAGTAAGACTCTACAGCCATAGGGGAATGAGTAGTCAGAAGGCCATCAAACAAGGACAGGTACATACATCCTCATTTGTGTCCAGTGAGAGCCAACTCATCTCCAGCTTGAATGAAGAGAGACCACTGATTTCCTTACAAAGGTGGAAATAGAAGGAAATCTTTGACTATTTTTTGTTTGTTTGTTTCTGAAAACCAACATAATGAATTCTTTGATTCTGCTATGCTGCATAGCAGTTATACCCGGTGACAAATTGTCTCTTGAGATGGGTTCTAGGTGCTGCACTTGATGCGTAATACAGGAAGTCAGAGAAGAATGAACAGTTTTCATTTTTCATAAGGGTTATGTGAACCAAATGATTAGAACATCTTAAATCCACTTTCTCTCTCTCTCTCTCTCTCTCTCTCTCTCTTGCTCTCGCTCTCTCGCTTTTTCTCCATTTAAGACAGTTTAGTCCTGACGCATTTTCCTTTTTCCAAGAAGAAATGTGTATGCAACAGCAACAAATGAAAACAATTTTAAAGATGTGGTTTTTAAAAAGGCAACAGGAAATGACACTTATTCTGTTTCAGAAAGAAAATAATTGCTTTAGGTGGAGGAAAGTGGAAGGTTCTAAAGGTTTATAGTAATTGAAAGCAAAAACAGGCAACCTGTGATCAAAAGGAACTACTATATTAGGAACAATCAATGCCCACTGTGAAAAATATGATTAGGTAAGTAGGTAGGTACATACAGATATAGATATAGATATATACACATACACACAGTATATATAACTATATCTATATACACACACTAATTCATATGTATGTATGTATATACATAAATGTATTTCCTTGATATGGATATATAAGTAAATATATATTATACTATACTGTATTATAACTTCCTTGATCAGTGTTAATACATAGTAAACATTTGGAGAACTATCTTAAACTCACCATTTTATAATCCCTGGGGAGGACAATTATATGGTATAAAAGACATGTGCTTGGGGAATTAAAAAGATAATTATCTCTCTCATTTCACTGCAGCATTCACCCTTTACCAGGTTGACAATAAGACATTATAACATAGTTGGCAAACTAGGGGAAAACTCTTATTGGTAAAATTTAAGGAGAAAGCACTAGACTATGACTTTCATACTGAAACAACTTCATGTAAAACATACAGTTTATGCTGTGAACAGTAGTGAAAAGAGGAGGGGGAAGAGAAAGGAAGGGGGGTTGAAAGGAAATTTCTTGTGTCTCTCTTTATACATTCATTTTTATATTCTGCAAATATTCATGGAGCTCCTAGTATGAACTGGGCGCCCTTTCAAATACCGTGGGACATGCATGTGAAATAAAGCACCCAGAAGTAACTGCTCCTCTCTCTACTTTGCTTCCTCTTCACAGATCGACAAAATCCATATAAAATTCACTCAGATGTGTTGATATGGAATTTCATGCTTTTAAAAATTCTATTCATATTTAATTTATTCTAAAACAGAAAATGTGTTTTTTAAATCTTCGTTCTACTCCATACTATACTTAGCCACTTAGTGTTAGAACACTCTGTATGGATAATATCTAGCACAATGAAAAGTTTTTTGGTGGAAAAGGAATGATGAGTTGTTCTAGCCTTCATAGATGCCTCAAACACTTTTCCTGGATATAAAATTTTTAGCAATAAAACATTCAAGGAAGTTTGAGTATTTTCTCCTCATGTTTCTTTATTTTTCTTTTCTTTCCTTTTTAAAAAATCAAAACCTTGGTAGATGGAGATGACTGATGTGTGACTTAAAAAGTAAAACTTAAAGATCCTTAAAAAAATATTACTCTGAAATACTAAGTACCTCAGACATTTATATCTAAAGTAGAAAAATCTTCTCTACTAACAAACTTGTATTGCCATTGAGAATGTTTTTGTTATTTTATTAAAGGCTAACAATATTTTAGTTAAACATTTCAATGAGAGCTCAAGATAACCAAGCCTCCTTTGTTCATTTTTATATTAATTTACAAATATATATATTAGTTCTTATATCCTCATTAATCTTCTAGGACCTGGGAACAGAACTTTAAAAAAAATAAATAAATATAAAGTCATTGTCTTCTACTTGGGAAGGGACAGATAATAAACAGTATGATAAATAGTATATTTCAATTAGTGGTAAGTGAGGAAATAGGGAGTGCTGGGGTTTGCTATTTTATACAAGGTAATTGGGACTATGGCACGGCTAAGGGGATATTTGAGCAGAGCTCTGAAAGGAGTGAGAGAGCATGTTTTGGGATTCTCTAAAAGAGACCATGATGGGGAGAGGAACAAGGGCAAAGTCAAGAGTCAGGAGTGTCTTTGATGTGTTTCAGATACAGCAGGGAGGCCAGAGTGGCTGGAGTAGAAAGAACAGGGATAAAATTGTGGGTGATGAAGTCAGAGCGACAGGTATTTAGGGTTGAGTACAAATCATATACAGTTCTTGGTCATTGTAAGGACTTTGACTTTTACATGGTAATAACTAGAGTTATTTTGGACAGAGAAGTGACATGAACAGACTGTTTTGTTGACTGTAGCTTTGTAGTATAGTCTGAAGTCAGGGAGCATGAGACTCCAGTTTTGTTCTTTCTTCTCAAGATTGCTTTGGCAATTTGAAGTTCTCTGTGGTTCCATATAAATTTAGGATTATTTGTTCTAGCTTTGTGAAAAATGTCACAGGTATTTTGATAGGCATTGCATTGAATCTGTAGATTGCTTTGGGTAGTATGGACATTTTAACAATATTAATTATTCCAGTCCAAGAACACAGGATATCTTTCCATTTCTTTGTACCATTTTCAAATTCCCTCATTAATGTTTTATAGATTTCAGGGTATAGGTCTTTTACCTGCTTGGATAAGTTTATTCCTAAGTATTTTATTCCTTTTGACGTGATTGTAAATGGGATTGTTTCCTTAATTTCTCTTTCTGAGAATTCATTATTAGTGTATAGAAAAGCAAAAGATTTTTGTATATTAATATTATATCCTGCAACTTTGTTGAATTCATTTATTAGTTCTAATAGTGTTTTGGTGGAGATCTTAGGGTTTCCTATATGTCAAGTAACGTCATATCATCTGCAAAAAGTGGCAGTTTTACTCTTCCCCTCCAGTTTGGATGGTCTTTATTTCTTTTTCTTGTCTGATTGCTGGAAACACAACTAATCTTTGTGTATTGATTTTGGATTATGAAACATTCCTGAAAACTTAGTTCTAATCATTATTTTGAGGCTTTAGAGTTTTCTACATATAAGTTCATGTCATCTATGCCCACCACATCCATGGCAAAAAACTGAACTATTCATTTTTGGGGGAAAACTAAAAACCAAATTGAAATCTGAGCTACTGCCCACCACAGGCATGGCAGAGTATGCTATTAAAATCTAACAAGTTAATCAACTGCCAAAAGAAAAATGTTAGCTTTAGAGGTATACAAATAAATCCACAGTCTCTACTACATGCATTTACAATGCCTAGGATACAAAAAAAAAAGAAAAATCAAATTGTGACTATCCAGGAGAAAGCAATCCATCCTCAAGGAAAAAGACAAACAGATCCCAAGCTAAAGATGATCCAGATGTTGAAATTATCAAACAAGGACTTTAAAGCAGAACTTATAACTATGCTCAATGATGGAAGAGCAAATGTACTGATAATAAATAAAAATACAGAAATTCTTATTAGAAAAACATGCATCTGAATATGAAAATAAACTATATCAAAATGTTGGAAAATTGAAATTTTGAAATTGAAAACAATACCTGAAGAAAAATTAATTTGATGCTCTGAATAAAAATAAAATGGGTATGACAGAAGAAAAAACTAGTGACTTTGAAGATAATTCAATAGAAATAATACAACTAGAAAAAGAGAGAACAAAAATATTTTAAAATTGAACAAATCCTCAGGAACCTGTGAAACAATAGCCTAAAGGTCTAATCTATGAGTACTTGGAGACCCAGAAGGAAATGAAAGGCAAAATGTGGCATAAATAAATATTTGAAAAAATAAGGGAGTAAATTTACAGATTCAGAAAGCTTAGTTAACCCCAATCAGAATAAATGCAAAAAAAAAAAAAACCACGTCTAGGTACCCCATAGTCAAACTGCTGAAAGCCAATTATAAAGATAAAAATTATAAAGTAACAGGAAAAAAATTTCACGTTACGTAAAGAGAACACTGGAGCAAACAAGTAGAGAGTTTTTATCAGACAACATGGAAGCCAGAAGTCAGAGAATGAAGAAAAAATTTTTGAAAAATTTCACATCTATTCATTATTAAAATTCTAAGCAAACAAAGAAAAGAAGGGAACTTCTACAATCTGAAAAAGGACATTTATAAAGTATACAGTGACAACTAGTAAACACTCTCCTTGCCCCAAAGATTTTGAACAAGGCAAGGATGTCTGATATCACCCATTCTATTCAATGTCATACTAGAGGTTCTAGTCACTGTAATAAAGCAAGAAAAAGAAATAAAAGCTATAACAACTAGAAAGTAGGAAGTAAAATCTTGTCTATTTGCAGATGACACAACCACTTAGAAAGACAATCTTAAGAAATCTATACTAAGAAAACAACTTACCAGAACTAATAAGTGAATTTAGCAAATCACATGATATGTTTAATATATAAAAATTAATTGCTTTTATATAGAAGAATCTAATGATTATAAAATAAAATCTTAAGCCATCTGTTTTACATTGGTTTCAAAAGCATAAAATCTTAGAAATATATTTAACAATGGTGTAAAAAATCTTTTCACTGAACAGTAGAGAACTCTGCTGAGAGAAACTGAAGAAGACCTAAATAAAGAGATAGGCCATGTTCATCAATTGCAAGCCTCAATATATTAAGTTATCAATTCTCCACAAACTGATCTATTGATAAAATTCAACACCAATAAGAACTTGAATATTTTTTGTAAAATTAACAAATTGATTCTAATATTTATATAAAAATTCAATTTAGAATACCAAAACAGTTTTAAAAGAAAAACAAGAATTGGGGGACTTCAACTGTCTGATTTCAAAACTTCTTTTAAAGCTGTAGTAAGCAAGAGAGTATGGAATTAGTGAAATGATGAACATATAGGTTAGTGGAATAAGAAATAATCCAAAAATTAATCCACATATATATTGACTACTTATTTTCAACAAAGCTACCACAGTAATTCAGTGGGAATATAAAAGACTTTAAGATTTGTACAGGTTTTACTTTATACATATAGATGGTACTGAAACGCTTTGTATAGAAAGAAATGAACATCAGTCCTTCCCTCATGCTATACACAAAATTAACTCAATTATTAAATTACAGTTAATTATCTGCTGACCTTAAAATAGGAGATTATCTTGGATTATCTGGGTCAGCCTAGTGTAATTACAAGGGCCTTTACATGTGGAAGACGGAAGCAGACGTGTTAGCATCAGAATGATGCCATATGAGAAAGACTCCACCAGCCACTGATGGCTTTGAAACATGGAAGTAAGCCATGAACCAAGGAAGGTGGACAGCCTCCAGAAGCCGGAAAAGGTAAGAAAATGGATTCTCCTCTACTGCCTCCACAAAAGGATGAAACCCTAATAATGCTTAAATTTTAGCCCAGTAAGACCCATTTTGTACTTTGACTTCCAAAACTGTACAATAATACATTTGTTGCTTTTAAAAAATAGATTATAAGCCTAAATGCAGATGACAATACTATATAACTTCTAGAAGAAAACATAAGAGAAAACTTTTCAGCCTTGGCTTCAGGTAGCATTTCTATACAGGAATTCTTTCTCAGTAATCCTTAGTATATGGCTTTTTCTCCAAATTCAAAAATTAAGAAAAATCAGTTGAGAGATTGGAAAAATGTGAAAAAAGTATCATAACCCTGAAAGTATTAAATTTTTCCAATCAACATAATGATAAAACGAATAAATCCACTAATATCAAATTGAGAGATAAAATGGAAGACACTAACACATAGGCATGAGGTTTAAAGTCACCATTTGTGTAAACTAGATCAGAAGCATGTGAGAAGCAGTCACTATGGCAACTGCTATAAGCATGGTGAGTGCCTCTCACACGCTGATAGCAGCTGCCATGTTACATGTGTGAGTTTGTGGTTCTATCTGCTGCTAACAATAATTCATTGTTGCAAGTAAAATAAATTTTAATAAGTTTAAGTGCATCATGTGCTTTTTGAAAACCCTATGAGTGGTGTTACAAGAATTAATATATTTGGTGAGAATAATACGTCTTCAAACTGGTAATTTTAGCAAGTAATTTTGTATAATGTTATTAAACTTTCTAGGCAATCCAAATGTTACATTATTCAAAAATCTACCTAATAATGTCCACTGGTGTTTTCCAGTATTTGAATATTTACTATAGTCTTTAATTCTTTGTAACTACTTTAAAAGAAAATATTTCGAAGAGAAAAATGTGGATATTATTGTGGAATTGTCCAACATGAAATCAGAAACTCATCAAAAGTGATATTAATTTTAATGGCAAAGCCAAATCAGAGTAAGCAGATAACACAGTTTCATCACTTAAAAAGGAAATGTTTATGTATTGGGAGACGACGTCCACTGGTTTCACGTATGTAGGCATTAACGCCCAATTTGCTCCAAATGGCATTTTCAAGTATGTTTGTATAAGCAAGCCATCAGGGGAGAGAGAAATGTCTCTAACCCCAAAGAGTTTTCTCTCTGTCTCTCTCTCCCTCCATCCCTTCCTCCATCTCTCTCTCTCTCTCTCTTTTTCCTGCCCCCAATAGATTTTCTTCCATTCCAGGATGATAGAAACAGTATTTCCCTCAAGGCTTGCATATATGCTTACATTACAGAGTAATAAACATAATGTTCTTCTCTGGACAGAAGGATGGGCAGATTTGCTAGCAGCTTCCTGTATAAGATTAGGGCTTCCTAGTATCAGCATTCCTCTCCTGTGACAGAGTCTATCGTGCATAAAGACAGCAGCCAGCTCCCATCACATCACCCTTGGGGGATTAGGGGCTGGGGTAACTGCTTCTCTGGCTATTGTTGTTGTTGTGAGTAATAAACTGTCTTTTGTCTCTGACCCCGGACTCACATGTCTTCTGCCAATATATATATAAAACTGGCAAGCTAATAGTTAAATTGTAAACAATAAAACTCTCAGATCCTTTGCATGTTTTCGAAATATAAAGCAACATGTATTTTAGATTCTTTGTATTATTTGTTTTAAAATGAAGAAGATAATTTGAAAAGGAGACTGAGAAAGAATAGCCAGTGAAATAAGAGTTTCACCAAAAGAGTGACACCCTAGGAAATCAAGTTAAATGAGTTGTGAAATGTTGCTGGCAATGAAGTGAAATATGGATGGAGCCCTGATCATCAGATTTAGTATTACAGAGGTTATTTGTGACTTGGGCAAGAGTTCTCTCAATGGAGTGATAGAAATGAAAGACTGATCAGTGTGGGTCAAAAAAGAAGGGAGGGAGACAGAGGACATAACGAGTACAGATATTCCAATTTTAGAGTTGGGGGGATTGAGGATCAGGACATTTAGAAAAAATTTACCCCCAAAACTTTCCTATTAACTAATGATGTCGAGAGAATCCGGTTCTGTCAGATTCTTTCCATTGTAGCATGCAGCCTACCATACAGAATGTTAGAGATGCCAGGGTCTTAATTTTCTTGACAGATGAGAATTTAGAAGTCATTTGTGAAGTAATAGCACAATTCTTAATTATGATTGAGATGGACTCTGCACTGGCTAGCTATACATTTAGATTAATGAAGATATATTAGATTTTAAAATGATGGCTAGGTGATTTACATTTCAATTGACTGGGAATTTAGGGTTTATTGCCCGGGGAAAACCCTAATTCTCATAAAGTATGATTGACTACTCCATTGTTAGGGGGATATAATTTAGTTTTAGCAATTTTACAATGCAATTTACAATAGTTTTTCTCTCATTAAGTTTCTTTCTTTTTATATACATATATATATTTTTTTAACATAGAGTAGCATCTATTTTGGTGCTTGCATGAATTACGTGCCAGAATGACCAACTCAAATTTCACAGCTGCTCTCGAATTCCAGGGAGTTTTGGTTAATGCAACATCTGCCCCGCCTGTCTTGTGCTCGCCCATGTATTAATACCCAGATTCCTGCAGCTCAAAGACTCTCTCAAGCATATAATAAATAAGTTCCAATGAATTAGAACCTTCTGCTTCAGCCGATATTAGAAAAAGTTTTAGCTGTGGTGGTTGTTTTGTTTTTCTCTTTTGGCTAGTTTAAAATTTCTCTTGTTCTCTCAGGATGGCTCAGATAGTCAAGGATTAAAACATATTTTTAAAAGTGTAGAGTTTCTTTTTTAACCCAGGACATTTCAGCATCCCCTTAAAGGAAAAACAACTGGTTTAGAAACAATTTTAGAAGCTAGATATTATGAGTTTTTGTCACATCACTAAAAATGATTTCCATTTCATAGTGATCTGGAATACACTATATTGAAGTCATTCTAAAAATCAGGATTAAATTTTAAAATTTTGATGTATTTTGATAAGTATATATTTTCTTACTACATACTTTAAAACAATTGCAAAACAAAAATATTTAAAATGTGATTTTCCCTTAATGGGGTTTCTACCCAAAGAGGAACATAGTAGAGAAAAAGGAATACAGTACTAACTTCCATCTTCTATAAGACAGATGACATGTGAGCATTACATTTTTAAGGTCTATAGGAAAAATAAATGAAATATTACCATGCCAGGATAATTCATGGACATACTAATTTCTACTTTTTTTTTTTTTTTTTTTTACTTTTCAATCATATATCCTTTTTCCTTTTCCAAGAGTTCAGTTAAACACATGGAACTCCTTTGCAGCAAAGCTTTTCGCTGTATGCCAAAACACAGTTACTGATAGACAACATTTCAACCCAGGTTTGCATTGCAGCTTTCCTGTATCTTTGCAAAAGCAAGCTGGAATAAAGGGGGGAGAGGCTAAGGCATTCAGGAAGTGAGAGATTCCATAATTTTTCTAGAGATGCGGTTCTGTAGATTCCTTTCCTTTATGCTTCCCCAGGTTGGTGACAGTTCTTTCTGGTGGGGAGAAGCTTGCATGAAGCACCTAGGCTGGCTGAACCCTAAGGTATGGGGATCCCCAGACTCAGCAAAGATCATGAACTATAAGCAAGTGACAGATCTTCCAATGTCAAGTAAGCAGTCTTGAGTAATAAGTATGTCAGCATAGAAGATCTTCACATAACCTTGGGGGTTAAAAAGGAGTCCCAATAATGACAAATTGAATTTCACCAGTTAGAAAATATAATGGCTTGGAGTCTGATACAATGTGATTTAAGAAAAATAAATATTAGTCATAATATTTATGACTTCCTGTATAAAGTGTATCTAACATGTCAAGTAATATTTTGATAATTGCTATTGAATTAAAAGTTTAATTATGCATACCAAAACTTTTATGTAATAGAAGATCTAATATTTCACACTCATTTCATATAAGCTTCACAACAATTGCATGACTATAGACAATATTATTCTCCATTTCCAAGATTCATTGATTGATACTCAAAAAGTTAAATGGTTCATCTAAGAAGTGAAGGAGGAAGATTCAAATTCTATCCAATTCCAAAGTCTTCCCATTATATGCTCCAGTTTCAAGGATATAATTTTATTTTAGGGAATAACAACTATATGTCATGGCCTCATGTAGGAATTCAGTTGAAATAATAATGTTGGCTTTTCTTTGAATATTTCACTCCATCTTCCCCCCTGGGTGGAGATAGAGGCTTCCCTCTATGTTTTCTTTTTGAATCAGCCATGCTACTATAGAATATACATTTTTTTTTGCCACTTCACATCTTAAGTTTCAGGAGCCATCTGTTCAGAGACCATGTGGTTTCTCAGCTCTGACTGTGACCAATGGAAAATTTAGTTCTTGGGTCCAGAATTAGGAAGTCCATGCACATCCAATCAATTTTGATTTTTTTTGGTAATATAAGTAATATCTGTATCTCTGTCTTTCAAAAACATGTGCTTCTTTCTCAATTTGTTCTAAACTCATGGAAGTAGAAAAAGATACTAATTTTGGTTCCTGTCAGGCTCTACCAACTGTGTTTATGTAGCACTTTTCAATTTCTTATACTTAAACTCATTCAGTATGTCTTCACGTGAACTTGTTAGGCTGCAAATGGTAGAAATATAAGCCAGTTAAACTTGGTCATGGGAAAAAGTTAATCAAATTGCAAGAGATTCTGGGATCCAAGTAGGTATAAGGAACACTGAAATAATGAACTTGAATCTTCTAGTCTCTTATCTCTGCTTATTTTTATGTTGCTTTCATCATTCTCACTGTACCATGACTTTCTCCACGGTGAGGGAACCATGGCCACCACACTTCTGATGCTTACTTCTGTACTCCTATCTTATAGGTGCCATAACTGCAGAGTAGGTAATAATAACAACTATATTTATACTTTCAATGCCCTAAAAACTTTAGATACAGTAATTCTTTTTATCCTTACAACCTGCTTACAAGATGTTTCTAACATCCTGACAGTTCATAGTGACACAGCCAGTATTGGGAAGCAGGTCTGAATGCATTCAGAATCGACTCGCTAACCTAAACTACTTATACTCCTTTCCTAATTCTATACTTCCTCTTTTGATTTGGTTAAAAGTATAAAATTAACAAAATTTGGGCATTTTTTCTTTTTTCCTAACAATATTAATTTCTAATATGCATATAGCTCTTTACTGCATGAACAAGTAACTGTAAAATGAAATGTCACCTCTAGTTACATGTACAAATTAATTTGATTTTAAAACATAATATTTAGCAAGGAAAGCAGTATTTTTGATCATTTCTTATTTTATGAAAAATTTGCTCAGGTTGAGTTTTTCATTCCCCAAAAGTTACGTTGTTACAATGCAGACTGTTGTTTCTTGGAAAATTCATTGGCTTAGGTTATGAAAGTTTTCTCTCTGAAGCTGGAACCCACAAAAAGCAAAACATACAATTATGAATGTGTTTAATGGAAATGCCACAATATATCACTTCTTTAATACTTGACAGTCTATCATGAAATTCAGTTTGGAACTGCCTTAAAATTAGAACTTTGGCATTTCTGATTATAACAACTGTTAGCAATACGTCTTAACTCTTAGTGGAGAAATGTAGTTGAAGGAGAAAGAAGAAAAATTTGTTTTAAATAGGAAGATTCCAAAGCAAGATCATGGTTATAAAAATAAAGTCCATCCTTTTGTGAGTATTGTTATCTCTGGCAGAGTGAATGTGTTTTGATAATACAAATCAGGAAATATGAATTGATAGGTATAAATATACTTGAAATGAGGACTCTCATGTTTAGAATATTTAGTTGCTAAATCAAATTGCATTTGATTATCTACCAAGATTTAATAAAAAGATTACTTATGTTCTGGTCTTTCACTTGAGATGGAGAAAGGGGCATTTAAATCTCTCAAACTAGTAAGGTTTTGAGAAGTAAAATGCTTTTTTAAACTAGTGTTTTCTTCAATCTTGGTACTATCAGTTAAATGTGACCATAAAAAGCATTAATCCTAAACAAACTTTTTTTTTTTTTTTTTTGGTTTCAACAGTTTTCCAGCTTGTGCCACTGCCTATTCAAATGAGGATCTGTCTGCCAATCTTGTAATTCATTCTCCTATTCTGTGCCTCCCACAAAGGTCTGCTATCATGGAATTATCTTTCTGTTAGAAATCATAGGAAAACAAGCAAGAAAGTTATATAGAAACGAGATTTCCCTTACATACCCTATTGAATGAAAATGCCAAAGTGTGCTCTGAATATTTCCACAAGTAAACAAAATCTTCCTGAGCTCTTTCCTGGACATCCACATAGAGACTTTAATCCTTGCATGAAGAAGAATTTACAATATCAAGGCTTTTAGTTCACATACTATTCCTAAAAATGGTCATAAGTTTGTAATTTTTTTCTCACTTCAGCTCTCTGTATTTTAGATATGTGCTGAAGATGTATTCAGTGTTTCTGTGATTTAACCTGGAACAAATGATTTGAGGTTGAGTTCAGGAAACATCAATAATCCTGTCATGCCCTTTTGACTGTTTCAATCTTTAGATCGTGTTAGTATGTCACTTAGCCTTGAAGGAAGTTCCTCAATCCATTTCCTTTAAGGAGGTTACTCGATGTTGCACTAACTAGAACTGATCTCACAAGTAATATTTTCATGTACTTTACTTAGAAAGTGCCAGTCCTGTGAAAAACTTTTTCATTTATGCCAGGGCCATGGCTTGGGGGTTGGATATTCTTCAATGAAGAGTAGCAGGGTTGGGTGCATCAGCACCATTTAAATATTGCACTGGTGCCTCCAGGAGTAAAATGCATCCATTTTTTCACCACCTAGGACTCTAAAGAGTAGAGCTGTCTAGAGTTAGTGCAGGACGTTAGGAATAGCTGGAACAGACCTATAGGTACTGGAAGATATTTGCAGAACTCAATGAAGGTTAATGGCTCAAAAGATTTATTGCTTCATTCATTTATTGCATATATATTGACTGAATGTCTTTTCAGGTTCAAGGATAAACTCTGTGGCAGGGAGTGGGGTAAAAAAAATTAATGAACTATAATCCCATTCTGACATTTCTTAAATACCGCTAAGTAATTTGTACAAAAATCAGAAAGTAGAATTTTAGGATTTATTTTATGGTTTCTAAAATGGTACGTTATAGGTCCAAATGGCACACTTAGTCCAGACATCTCAGAAAGGGCAAAGGAGATCTACCTGATGCACCATACCAGGCATTGGAGGATGAAGTGCCGTTGGATGGGTAAGCGTGGAAGGGGTTCAGATCTTGTACTAAATGTGTTAAAAATGTAAGGCATCACTATGGAAACAGTATGGAGGTTCCTCCAAAAACTAAAAATAGAGTTGCCATATGATCCCGCAATCCCACTCTTGGGCATATCCGGAAAAACTGAAAACTCTAATTGGAAAAGATACATGCACCACTATGTTCATAGCAGCACTATTCACAATAGCCAAGACACGGAAACAACCTAAATGTCCATCAACAGATGAATGGATAAAGATGATGTGGTGTGTGTGTGTGTGTGTGTGTGTACACACACACACACAGTGGAATACTACTCAGCCATAAAAAATTAAATAATGCTATTTGCAGCAACACAGATGGGCCTAGAAATTATCATATTAAGTGAAGTAAATCAGAGAGAGAAAGACAAATACCATATGATATCACTTATATGTGGAATCTAAAATACGACACAAATGAATTTATATATGAAACAGAAACAGACTCACAAACACAGAGAACAGACTTGTAGTTGCCAAGGGGGAGGAGGGGTGGGGGAGGGATGGAGTGGGAGTTTGGTGTTAGCAGATGCAAACTATTATATATAGAATGGATAAACAACAAGGTCTTACTGTATAGCATGGGGAAATATATTCAGTATCCTGTGATAAACCATAACGGAAAAGAATATAAAAAAGAATGTGTGTGTATATATATATAACTGAATCACTTTGCTGTACAGCAGAAATTAACACAACATTGTAAATTAACTATACTTCAATTAAAAAATATGTAAAGCACAAATAAAGTTTGGAGAAAATCTGAAACAGACTGTAAAAAGAATTCCAGTTGATCAGATAGTAGTTCTTAGAAATTGTGGCAAGATGCAACAAGAGAATTCAAAGAAAAGCAGTCATTATTAAATAAATTCAGCAGAAATCAACAATGTACCCATAACCATGGAAACTGGAAAATAAAGGCCAGGAAATATTCAGAGATCCAACTAGGCAGGGAGATGTCTTTCAGCAGAAAACATGGTCTTATGTACAAAATTTGGTATCAGGGGAGACTCAAACCCCTAGGTAAGGAGATTGACTTGGACAAGACAAGACTACAGTCCTAAATATAATAAGAAATTAGGCTGATCTTCATCATACATACTGAAATATGAGGGAATAAAAAATAAAATATTGGAAGGACTTGGTAGTAAAACAGAGATGAATCTCAACAGAATTCAACAGAATCCCGGATTTGATGCCATCTACTACTCCACTGTGGGACTCAGGGGAAGGTGATCTCATTCTCATTTTTCATTTCTAGGAGTAGATATGAATTAGTTGAAGTCAGTCAATTGATGGCAATCCCCTGAAGGTTGTTATCAGTCCAAAGATGAGCAAATGATCTAAATAGGCCCAGTTAGTTTACAATAAGGACTTGTGTTCCATGCCTGGAGGATATATTTTTCTGTTCTACTGTGACCAAGAAAGCAAGCCATTATCTCTGGCAGTTACCTGGTAGCCATAAGAACAAGCCTTGGGATTAATCAAATATTCAATACAGTAAAACGCTAAGACAGGAAAAGAGATGGCTGCTTGGTTACATCATGGAACCATCATGAAGAAAGTCACCCAACCTCTGGACTTCTAGACACAGGAGATAAAAAATATCTTTATTGCTTAATCCAGTTTGTTTTTAGTATATACCCTTACTGTTTAAGGCAGTTTGTGTTGGGGGTTTCTATTCTTGCAGCCAAAAGTAAGAGTAGAAGTTTTATTGGCTATCCTGGTGCTTAATTGTAAATAGTAATATTTACATTATTTATCTTCCCTTCCTGGATCTAAGATTCTGCTCTCCCTACACCATTATTAGTGTCACCCTGGCCACATGGCCAGTTTCTGAGAATATTTTCTCCAGATATTAGGACAATTTTTTTGTACTTTATTTAGAGATTCAAAACTGCAAATATAGGGCTTCCCTGGTGGCGCAGGGGCTGAGAGTCCGCCTGCAGATGCAGGGGATACGGGTTTGTGCCCTGGTCCGGGAAGATCCCACATGCCGCGGAGCGGCTGGGCCCGTGAGCCATGGCCACGGAGCCTGCACATCCGGAGCCTGTGCTCCGCAACGGGAGGGGCCACAGCAGTGAGAGGCTCGCGTACCACAAAAAAAAAAAAAAAAAAAGGAAATATCTTTGAGGGCAAGGAAAGTAATGAAAATGTTGACATTTGCCAAGGATAAGAGAATAGGTCATATTTTTCAGACTTCAGTTTGAATTCAGTTGGCCACAACCAGCCCTTTTAAATGAAAGAATAGGATAGAGTAGGATAGGATAGTATAGAATAGAATAGAAATATCAGAATATATTCCATGGATGTAGTAAGGATAAGTACCGTTTTGTATTTATGTGTGTGCACGTGCATGTGTACATGTGTGTGGCAGGGGGGAGGGAGAGAGAGAGAAAGAGGAGTATGTGTAACAATGTGAAATATGTGTCTTATATTGTGAGCAGCTTTCAAATTTTGAAACATGCTGAAGCAGGTACTATATGCTTCACTTAAACACATTCAAATTTAAAACAAAATAAATAAAACGCTGCTCTAGCCAAAGAAAATACATACGTAAGTAGAACTCAGCCTAGGTACAACCAGCTGGTGATGCCAAGTTGAATTTTTCATGTATAATACTAATTTATTTTCCAATTAAATAAGATCAAGAATTAATATTTTGGGATTAAATTACTTAAACTGAATTTACCAGTGCTTGTTAAATTTCCAGTTCATTCCGATCTGATTGAGGTGAGTATAACTCTGTTACTCAGTCATCTTAATTTTTTCGGCTCCATTTCTCATTTCTCCCTTAGTAGTTTTCAAAATCTTATCAGCAGGTAACAACTTGATAATGTCCTGTCAAAACGCTATCTTGTGAAACATGAAACATCAGGATTTTTAAACTACTTTGAAGGCAAGGTAACTGTTAAATATGTGTTAAGATATGTTCAATGCAACATTATATACCCAAACTTCTTGACCTCCTGAATTTTTTCTCCTCAGTGCATAAAATGGTTTTCTTGCCCACAGGTAATATATTCCTTTTTCTTTAAAGGAAAACAATATTCATTCAAAATATATATCTGAGATATCTTTCACAACCCAAATTCTGAAACTAATCTTTCATAAGCATTGTAATTGATGACTTTTATTGGAGATAGCCTTTTAAATCAAATATTCAGAATATCTAATAATATAAAAAAGAATTCACATTAGAAAATTTTTTAAAATGCAATCTCTAAATCTGCTCCTTTCTAAAGGATAAGGTACTTGAAATAAGGAAATGAAATATCCTATATTAACTTCTGTCTTATAAAACTTTTTAAATTAGGAGAAACAATAACCTTGAGGAACAAAACTGTAAACACAGCATAGCAAACTATTGGGTTGGCCAAAAAGTTCGTTCAGGTTACAGAAAAACACAAACGAACTTTTTGGTCAATCCAATATTTTTCTCCTGCTCATAACAATTAACATTTTTTGCTTTCTCATTCATAGTCAATACTCTCATTTTAGTAATTCTCGCTTTCTCTCTCTCTCTATCTATATCTTTTTAACACTTTTAAACATAAGTGTGAAATTCAAAGGACTAAAATAGGTAGATAAATTTAGAAGCCAAAAGCATGGAAGAAAACATCAGTCACCACATTTTACAAATGATGAACTCCTTCTCTGGCCATTCACCTTGATACACAGTATCCCAATACCCCATGCCACTAGGTCCAAAAGGTCTTCCTTTAGGATTCTGAGGCAATCAACCACCATATTGTCGTAAACATGGGTCCTGCAACCACCACTTTGGCCTTCAGGTGGGACCCTTCCACAGTAGTCTGGGTCATCTCTGGATACCTGAAGAAAAGTACTGATGGAAATTTGCTTGGACTGGAACCTCCATACTGTTCTCCACAGTGGCTGCACCAGTTTACATTCTCAACCATTCCCACCAACAGTGTAGGAGAGTTCCCTTTTCTTCACACCCTCTCCAGCATTTATTATTTGTAGACTTTTGATGAAGTCTACCATCACGTTCCTAATTGAGTAGATGGTGGTGGCACAACGTGAACTATGGACTAGAGGAATATATGTGTGTTGAAGGAAGGATGATGGGTTCATATGCTTGTAAAACAGCCAGTTAGACATATCCAACAGGCATCTGGAAATAAAAGTTAACAAAAGAGGTGAGGCCTAGAGGTAAGATTTGAGAGACATCAGCATATATAAGAGCTTGAGCTACTTCTGGGAGAGTCTGTGGGGTGAGGACAAAGTGGGGATCAAAAAAGAGAACGCTGTAAAACATCAACATTGAAGAGCAGAGAAAGAGGACCCAACTAAGACACAAAATGTGTAACAGATGAAATAGGAGAGAACCATCAGTGTGTAGTTTTAAGAAGGAAGAAATAATTTATGGTGGCAGATGCAGCAGAAGGGTCCAATAAGATAGGGTCCCAAAAGAGCCCTTTGGGTTAGGCTTTTATAATATTTATACATTGTTCTAAATTATCAGGATATTTCCTGCTTTTCTTATTTTCTCATAAACCCATTATATGAGTCCACTAAGAAATTCTTCACTCAAAAACGTGGATGAGAACGAATAGCCAGCCAGGCCTGAGGAAAGCATCTAAGGCTGAACTTTCAGTACCCACCAGCCACATGTGGATATTAAACACCTGGAATATTGTTAGTCCAAATTGAGATGTGCTATACGTGTAAAATATTTACTGGATTTCAGAGCATTAGTATAAACATGTAAAATATCTCATTGATAATTTTCATGTTGATCACATGTTCAAACCACAGTATTTCGAATATACTGAGCTATACAAAGTATATTAAGTTAAATTTCATTCATTTGCTTTAATTTTTATTAATGTTACCACTATAAAATGGAAAATTATGAGGCTAATTATTAGAGAAATGCAAATCAAAACTACAATGAAGTATCACCTCACACAGATCAGAATAAAAAGTCGACAAATAACAAATGCTGGAGAGGGTGTGGAGAAAAAGGAACCCTCTTACACTGTCAGTGGGAATGTAATCTGATGCATCCACTATGGAAAACAATATGGAGGTTCCTCAAAAAACTAAAAATAGAGCTACCGTATGCTGCTACCATATGATGTAGCAATCCCACTCCTGGGCATATATTTGGACAAAACTATAATTTGAAAAGATAACATGCACCCCAATGGTCATAGCAGTACTATTTACAATAGCCAGTACATGGAAATAACTTAAATGTCCATTGACAGATGAATGGATAAAGAAGATGTGGTATATTTATAAAATGGAATATTACTCAGGCATAAAAAGAATGAAATAATACCATTTGCAGCAACATGGATAGACCTAGAGATTATCATACTAAGTAAGTAAGCCAGACAGAGAAAGACAAATACCTTATGATATCACATATATGTGGAATCTAAAATATGACACAAATGAACTTATCTACAAAACAGAAACAGGCTCACAGATATAGAGAACAGATTTGTGGTTGCCAAGGAGGAGGGGTGGAGGAAGGATGGATTGGGAATTTGGAATTAGCAGATGCAAACTATTACATATAGAATGGATAAACAACAAGGTCCTATTGTACAGCATGGGCAACTGTATTCAATATCCTGTAATAAACCATAATGGAAAAGAAAGAAAATAGAAAATTACCTATGTGGTTTGCATTTACAGCTGACATTATTATTTCTAGTAGACAGTGCTACTCTATCTAGCCTGTGCTCATTTCCCCCTCTGCCTGTGCTTTTCACAAAATCTGAAGCAGCTTCATTTTCCCTGTGAATCTTATGTAACCACTGGAGGCCCAGCTCAAAGCCTGCATTCATTGGAGCTGACTTCAGAAGTCCGTCCACAGTGATCCATCCCTTACCTAAATGCCTTTTGTGTACTAATTACAATTAGGTCATGATTATACATGTACTATAATATTCTCTAATTTAATACAGATTGTTCTTGTTCTCTATTTTAAATTGTTATATTTTAATTCTCTTCTAACCTTATTATGTATTATGTATCTATGAAAATATGAAATTCTTAAATCCATATATTGAAATAATAGAATCTGGTAAAGGAAACCTATTTTTGTCACCAAAACTAAAATAAATCTAGGGTTGAATATTCTAGGCAGCCTTATATTCATGCCCTGACTTGTGATTATTGAATCAGGATGATGATGATGATTATCATTAATGGTTAACTTTTCAAACAAGGAATATATTTTTAAGTTGTATAATGTTTAATGACATTAACTGGATTGAATGGCTGACATGTTTACCTAATTAGATTCATAAGTCCCAAATGCATAGTAAATCAGCAGAAAATAGAGCTTTTCCATAATATACTTGGAATATTTCTGTCTCTGCTTTTGAAATATAAATGCATAATTTTTCTGTAAAAAATACCATGTACTCCAAAATTTTTTGTACATGATATATTTCCATGTCAGAGTCAAAATAACATGAATTTAATTATTATTACTCTCAAATTGTGCTAAATCATTAATTCATTGACTAATTATGCTTTTAGTCAATACATTATTCAGTATTTTTTCATTAGTAAGACATTTCTTTACTATAAATTAGTACTAATTATAAAATAATTACTTAAGAAAAAAGCCATATCAAACCAAAGAATTAGCAGTTCCTTACTAGCCACTACAATATCATCTATTAAACATACATTAATTTATACTAGTTAAGAATGAGATTTCAATTTAAAACAATTATACTTTGTTTTTGGTGTGGGTTTAAACCTGATTAAAATAATAAGAAAATGTATTCTCACTGTAAAGCTGGTCACTAGCCAATGTTGTTTTATCTATCTACTTGACATTACAATACATTGACTCAGGTCACGTACTGGTAGATGAAGCAGTAGGTTATGGTAGAAGTTAGAGACAGAAGAACCAGTGGAGGGATCGAGTCTTCCCACAGATTTTACATGCTCTAAAGAAACAGAAGAACCATGAACACATGTCTCAGCCAGATGGAACAGAATAATTATTATCAAGAGATTTGCAAAACAATTTCACCACTCAAGGAACCCCCAGCATCAAAGAATGAATGTGAGAAAAACAGAAGAGTTAAAGAAAAAGAAAGCTTCCAGCAACATATGATCCTGCAATCCCCCTCCTGGGCATATATCCAGACAAAACTATAATTTAAAAATCTACATGTATGTTCATATGCTATGTTCATAGCAGCAATACTCACAATAGCCAAGAAGTGGAAGCAACCTAAGTGTCCATCAACAGATGAATGGATAAAGAAGATGTATATGTACACAGTGGTATATTACTCACCCATAAAAAAAGAATGAAATACTGCCATTTGCAGCAGCATGGATGGACCTAGAGATGATCAGACCTAGTGAAATAAATGAGACAAAGACAAATATCATATCATTTATATGTGGTATCTAAAAAAAGATACAAATGAACTTATTTACAAAATGGAAACATATTCACAGACATAGAAAACAAATTTATGGTTACCAAAGGGGAAAGAAGGGGGAAGGGATAAATTAGGAGTTTGGGATTAACAGATATACACTCTCTATATAAAATAAACAACAAGGATTTACTGTACAGCACAGGGAACTATATTATAACAACCTATAATGGAAAAGAATCTGAAAAAGATATATATGTATGTGTGTATACATATATATACACACACATAAGTGAATTACTTTGCTGTATATCTGAAACTAACACAAAACTGTAAATCAACTCTAACTCAGTTTAAAAAAAAAGAAAAAGAAACCTGATGGTTAGTCTTGACACTCCCCACTCTCTCACTAATCAGCAGATCCTGTTGATTTCAATATCTATCAATCTTTCCCTCCAACCATTCCTACTAAAATAAGTACAATTCACTTGCCTACTGCCTGTTTCTTGGAATGAGGCAAAACCTTCATTGATTCCCTGTCAGCTAATCATGAACCCTTAAACCCATTCTCCAAACCTCTGTCTGAAGGATGGAAAATGAGACACTGACTGTCTTTACTGGTTTAAAATACTTCAGGTGCTGCCACAGCTTGAAAAATAATGTCCAGTGTCTCTGGTCCTTCATGTCCTCCTTACTGCCTTATTCTTTAACTTTATTACCCTGTCACCACACTCCACAAATATAGGATTCCATGTAGCTCTCCACAAACATCAAAGTGTGCATGTTGTACTCACATGATTTCTTTTTTCATTTCTTTTCTTCAGCCCTGGACTCCTCCATCAAGAGCCCACGTATGTATCACATTATTTCTTTAACGGGTTGTAAACTGCCCACCATCAAAGAATGCTTCAGACGGGGTTGGGTACTCTCACTGCAATCTAAACATACCTCTATCACAGTATTAAACATGTATATTAAATTATTTCATATATGTGTCCACCACCAAGCTGTACAGGCTTACCTCGGAAATATTGCAGGTGTGTTTCCAGGCCACTGCAATAAAGCAAATAGCCCCAAAAAACTGAGTCACATGAATTCTTTGTTTCCCAGTACTTATAAAAGTTATGTTTACACTATACGGCAGTCTATTGTGTTATAGCACTTTGTCTAAAAAGATATGCACACCTTAATTTAAAAATTATTTATTACCAAAAAGTGCTAACCATCCACCGGGGGAAAAAGGGGAGAGGGATAAATTGGGAGATTGAGATTGACATTTACACACTACTATATATAAAGTAGATAACTAATAAGGACCTACTGCCTGGCACAGGGAACTCTACTCAATACTCTGTAATGGCCCATATGAGAAAAGAATCTGAAAAAGAGTCGATATATGTATATGTATAACTGATTCATTTTGCTGTACACCTGAAACTAATACAACATTGTAAATCATCTATACTCCAATAAAAATTTTAAAAACTGTTAACCATAATCTGACAGTGCAGGGTTGCCACAAACTTTGAATTTGTAAAAAACACAACAATATTGTGAAACTCAATAAAGCAAAGTGCAATAAAATGAGGTCTGCCTCTACATACCTAGATGAAAAGCGTCGGTTGTGCCCTATTCCTCTTTTCCTCTTTGTAGCCTTGATATTAGCACGTCACTTCTTATAAGGATTTGATGAACTCACTGAAACCAGGTTTAAGACACAAACATGTGTATGTGCTCACTTGCACATACAAACTTATGCACACATAGATACCCAGGTGAAATAGAGATTACTTAGTTTAAAAGCAGCACATATAAGGAAACGGAAACATTTTAGTAAATTAAAAGCTGAATATGTGTGAACAGTGAATGCAGCTTGCTCAAAACATGATTTGTGTTTAGGTTGCCTTATTTGGAAAGTATGTGACAGTTTCAACTCTAACGTTCCTTGTCAACACCAATGGGACTATCTTCAGTTCTCGGTGAAGAGAGAGAAAGAAGGTTACAGAGATTAGTGTTGAAATTGCCCCTTATCATCTATGGCAGCAGTCACCTCTCTACCCCTCAGTTTCCTCATGGGTAAAATGAAAAAATTAGGCCTCTAAGAGCCCTTCTGGATTTAAGATTCTATAATTCAATAAGTGGGCACATGGGGTGGAGAAGAGGACGGAAACAATGAGAGGAAAAAAACAAAACTTACATCCCGATTCATTCCACTTGCACCTATCATAACACATACACGTGATTTTGATTAAAGGAGCTGCATGAATTTTAATGTTTCAAAATATTATACATGAGTATTTGTATTACAGAAATATGTAGTTACAAGGGAATGTGAATACACTTTATTCTTTTAAAGTCCAATAGGTATTACGTGATAACAATGTCCATAAATGTTCATGATCTTAGTTTCATTTTTCTTTTCCCAAGATAAAATAGTTGCATTAAGATAATGTTTGAACCTGGTAGGGATCTAATTCCTTATGCAGCCGTGCTCAGGAAATCAATGCAATAGAGCTAAGGCGTCAGTGCACATTTATTTGGTCAGTCATGTCATAAAGAAGTGTTAAAATCTTCATATTTTTCTATGGGAAGTTTTGAGTGCCATTAAAAATACATGTGCTTGCTCTGATGGTACTCAGTGCACTGGTACTTAGTGCATTACTGTGTACTTTGCTGGTGTGCAGTAAATGATTGTTTAGTAGCTGATTCATTAGCATCCTAGTAAAAATGTGCTATGTAGAGCACAATGGTATAGGTTTCAGAGCATCATCAATGACTAAGAAAATACAGAAAAGCAAGATTTATGATGATAGCGGACAGTGTGATCTCTGCCATGTAGGGGGACTCTAGAGGAACATTAATTAATTTTTCTTTCATATAAAGAGCACATGTCTGTGGAAAAGATGCAGACAGTACAGTATGGATCCAATAAAAATAGAAATGTCACTCTTCTTTCCATCCCATCTACAAAATAACTTCCCAGATATAACCATTGATGACAGCTTGGTGTATAAGGGTCTAGATATTTTCTATGCCATTGTAATCGGATGTCACACAGAACTTTGCCTGCTGTTCTGGAATTGCTGGAGTCCAAAGCTGAGGGCAAATGTGTGCAAGCTAACAATTGGCATGGTTAATTGATCCTCAGTTTCCTCATGTCAAGAACCAGGGGGTGCGGGGCGGGCTTCCCTGGTGGCGCAGTGGTTGAGAGTCTGCCTGCCAATGCAGGGGACACGGGTTCGTGCCCCGGTCCGGGAAGATCCCACGTGCTGCAGAGCGGCTGGGCCCGTGAGCCAATGGCCGCTGAGCCTGCGCTCTGCAACGGGAGAGGCCACAACAGTGAGAGGCCCGCGTACCGCAAAAAAAAAAAAAAAAAAAAAAAAAGAATGGGGGGGACTTCCCTGGCGGTCCAGTGGTTAGGACTCCACACTTCCACTGCAGGGGCCCCGGGTTCGAGCTCTGGTCAGGGAACTAAGAGTCTTCATGCCACCCAGCATAGCCAAAGGAAAAAAAAAAAAAAAAGAATGGGAACAATAATAAATTTCCTCCCTAACTCAGATTATTTTTCTTTTAATTGATGAAACATAAGCAGAAATCGTCTATATAAATCACTACACAAACAGGAGATTATTCTGATTCCTAAAAAATGAAAATGTTTTGACACTACAATGCCAAAAACAGCAAGCAAGAAGCTCTGAAACCTATGAAAACACACCTGATTTAAATGTTAATTAAATTGAATATACCTTTTGTGGTAAAATCAGTGCCTGCTCCATAAAATTCCTGCTCAACTAAAGAGTGTTCACTAAATAACGATAGATTTTAACATTTCATAAACTGTCCCTGAAATTACCAAATGACATATTATACAAACATTAAAACTGATTATGATATGTTTTCCTCTCGTTTCAAGAAAATCTATTACGTGAACTTCAGAATACAATAATATTCTGTGCATGACCATTGCAGCATGAAAGGCATACACAAGTACAGAAAACAATGAGCCTAAAATGAAAATAGTTGCAGTCAGCTTGTAGAGCTGTAACTTTTAAAAACTTTAGTTTATTATGTCTTTTCACTTTTTTAAATACAGGGGAATGTAGGAGATAGAGAAAATCAAAGGGCCAGCAGTTATTTTTTACTATAAGATAAACTAGGAGATAAAATCCCTACACACACTAATATAAGAAATGTATCTCCATGGTCCTTGCCACGACTGACTGTGTTCCCCCAAATTCTTATGCTGAAAGCCTAACCCTTAATGGGATGGTATTAGGAGGTGGGGCCTTTGGGAGGTCATTAGAATTAGAGGAGGTTATAAGGGTCAACACTCACGGATGGCATTAGTGCTCTTCCAAGAATCAGGAGAAAGCTTGCTTCAATGGTTCTGTTCTCCGACCTGTGAGGATGTAAGAAGTCAGGAGTCCGCAGCCTGGAAAAGGGCCCAGACCAGAACCAGAATGTTCTGGCACCCTGATCTCAGACTTGCAGCCTCCAGAACTGTGGGAAATAAATTTCTGCCGTTTATAAACTAGCCAGTGTATGGTATTTTGTTATAGCAGCTGGAACAGACTAAGACAGTCCTACAGTAATACATCCCTAACACATCTACATGTTTGCATTTATGCATAGTTGCTCCATAGATATTTAGTAACACATCTCTAAATACATAATAAGAATGAATGGAGGAAAGGGATTCTTTCCCTAGTGGCTTTGGACTTCACTAATAATGCTTATTTTTTTAACATTGTTTCTTCAAGCCCAGAATCTCACAGTAGGTTGAAGGATTCTCAGTTTCTGCTCATTTGGGGCACTGAGCAAGAAATGGCCTCTCCAGACTTACAGGAACCATTATCATTGGAGAAATTGTTCAGAGCAGAACCAGGTCTACAGGAGCACCCATTTCCCCATCACTTCTTGCTTTCAGCCAGGGCACAGAGAGGAGGAGACCCAGGCCTGCCCTCAGGGAAAGACCCCTCTGGCAGAGAAGTCGGAAGCCTTGGATGTCAGTAATCTCCATCCACTGTAAGCCTAACTGAGATGCAGGTGAGTACACAAGGTGCCATGGATCTTCAGGGGAGGACAGAGGGGCAGCTTTCCTAGCAAAGACTGGTGTCTTCAAGACATGGAGGTTTGCTAAAGATTTCATTCCTCATGTCTCAAAACTGCACCAGCTGTAGGAGTCAGGGTGGGAGCTGTATAACACAGTGAAGGTTGAGGTTGAAGGGCTCAGAAGAACCTGGAGCAGCGTATCTGGAAACTTCAGATACGGTTCTGTTTTCCCACAGAAACTTTCTGTGGGAAATATGGAAATAAGAATGGTTGGAACAGGGTGTCGCACAAGCAGCCAAAGAGAATAGGCAGAGGAGGAGAGGGTTACAGCCACAACTGAACTGGATGCCAGGATTGAGGAGTCCAGGGAGCCTGAGGCCCAGAGAGAAGGGACTTGTCTTTTGAGGCTGAAAATGGCAGAAAGGCCAACCAGTGGAGGCCTGTCCCTATCCTCTGAGGACCAGCGAGTGGTCATGTGGGTGCTGCTGGACCTGGGAACAGCCTAGGACTAGCTTTGAGGAGGGAGAGAGGAATAAAAGCCAGTGGCAATGTTGCCCTTAACCAGCCCCTGCCACCTCGCTTCTTGCTCCCATTCTCCCCCCACGTCCACCAGGCCCTTCTAACCACCCGCTGCCCCAGGCAGACCTCACACCCGCCCCAGCCTCGCTCAATGGAGTCACCACCCAGGCACAGGAAGGAAGGCGGACATAACGCGCAGCCTGTGGCTGGTGAGGACATACTTTTGCCCTTGCACTTGTGTTTCTGCAGCAGCCTGGAGTCCATCTCCAGGGACTTCTCCCCACGACCCCATCTTGGTCTGGCCACAGGCAGAGGCAGCCTGTGGACGCAGGTCCAAAAGGGGACAAAGCACCATTTGCAGCAACATGGATGGACTTGGAGAGCATTATGCTAAGTGAAATAAGTCAGAGAAAGACAAATACTGTATGATATCGCTTATATGTGGAATCTAAAAAAATACAACAAAATGGTGAAGATAACAAAAACGAAGCAGACTCACAATAGAGAACAAGCTAGTGGTTACCAGTGGGCAGAGGAAAAGGGGGAGGGGCAATATAGGGGAAGGGCATTAGAGGTACAAACTATTAGGTATAAAATAAGCTACAGGGACATATTGAACAACATGGGGAATATAGCCAATATTGGATAATAACTATAAATGGAGTATAACCTTTAAAAAGTGTGAATCACATGTTATATACCTGTAACTTATATAATATTGTACAGCAACTATACTTCAATTTTTAAAAAAGTGGAGGAACAAAGCAGAAGCAATGGCCCGCAGGTCCCAGGCACAGGGGCCTGGGCGGTCGGGGCCCCATGGCATCCCTGCCTGCCACAGTTGTCCCCACGGGGGCAGCCCCGCCTGTGCCCCCATCTGACCGGCTCCCATCTGCAGTAAGCACTGTCCACCAGCTATTTGAACTGTAGTTTTACTGAACTGAATGTTCAAAATACCAAAACCAGATTCAGCACTACATTGTGTTTTCATAGATTTTAGTTTTATAAATATGAATATCTGTTTAAATTTCCCAAACTGCCATTTGAAATGGAATCAAATATTCTTAAACTATGTGAGAAACTGAAAATTTTATTACTCATCAATAACCAAAATTGACAGGGATGATGCATAAAATAGACTCAAAATACTTCTAAAAGTATGTCTTTTTCCAGATAGTATTACTCTGTGAAACTGACCTGGAACTCTGATCTCTATAATCTGTCTAGGTTTTTTTTTTTGCGGTACGTGGGCCTCTCACTGTTGTGGCCTCTCCCATTGCGGAGCACAAGCTCCGGACGCGCAGGCTCAGCGGCCATGGCTCACAGGCCCAGCCGCTCCGCGGCATATGGGATATTCCTGGACCGGGGCACGAACCCGTGTCCCCTAGCATCGGCAGGCGGACTCTCAACCACTGCGCCACCAGGGAAGCCCAATCTGTCTAGTTTTTAAAGACATTAATGCTTAGTCTTTAGACTGGAAAAAAAAAAAAAAAAGGCATCGTGAATGATAATTCCAGAATCAGCCTGTGACCCATTACACCTCAGTGGATTTGGTGGCTTGATCTTTTCTCATTCTAGTGTAACCCCAGCATCCCTGGTTCTTAATTCTTTAAACTTTAATTAAAAAACAGCAGGAAAAGCCAAGAAGATAAAGCAGATGAAAATCCCTTTATAGCCTGTAGTACAGTGAATAACAGTTTGAGGGGATGAGGAAAATTCTGTTCAAATATGAATATGATCCACGAAAATTTATTTCTTGTGCACTACCATTTCACAGAGGAAAACCATATCAATCTTTTGTCTTGTTGCACCAGAAATGTCAGAATCGAGCTATCTGAAAAGTCTGTGTATCAGATATACAGGGTTCTTTTACCTAGCTCATTTTCTCCCCTTCGGCAGTATTATTTAAGCTTGTTGTTGAATTTACTGTGGTATCGGATTCATACTCTTGCAATGCTGTCTGCACTGAATGATGCGGCCATTTCAGTAATGTAGCAAATAGGAGAAGTCAGCTGTAGGTTTGTTGAAGGGCAAATTAGCCTTCCTGCAATCTTCTATGCTATGGAACTGATCTGGGTGCCACATAATTATAGCCTGAATTGGGATCCAGAGTTAATATAAATGAGACTAGTGCCTCGCCTGGTGCCCTGCACGTAAGATGCATTCAATAAATGTTTCCTCCGTAAATAAATGAGTATGCAAACGAGGAAAGTATTTGGGCAGGTAGAAAATAAATTAACATAATGACTTTTTTGTACTGGAAGTATTTATGGAAAAAAATCTGAATAAAAATTCTTTAATACTTTCCATTTTTTCCACTGATCCATTTAGTGTGTTATAAGCTTGATTTCTTTATTTGAGATAGAATAATTAATCATGGAGGTTTACTTATTTGATTAGATTCACGGATTTTCCTGAGCTGAGTGCAGTTACAGGCTATCACAAAAAGGCTGGGTGACAGTATCTTGCAGTGAGAATTATAAGTAGAACAAAGCGCTCCCTGAAAGCCTGCAAGTGAGAGGCAGAAGAAAAAGAAAGGGTCAAATAATAAATCACAGAGGAATAAATGTCTTTGCCCAGGATATGCAGTCAGCTCTTCCTACCAGGAAGTGAAACATCTCCCTTCTGTATTTTCTTTTCCTAACGTTGGTGGCGTTATCATTCTTCCCATGATTCCATCGTAAGACTCAAGCCCACTGTATGATCTCCATTGAAAAGCTCTCTGACTGCTTCAGTTTTCCCCCTCCCGAAATTTTGGCTGAAATTTATTTCTTGTGCACTTGTGTGGGAGTGGACAACAGGAATGACTTCTCGAAGAAAGGACAGTGAAGCCGAGACCTGAGGTTTAAGTCAAAGTTTTCCCTGTTAAGGGGGCCTGAAGGAGAGTGATCATTCCAGGCAGAGAGAACACAAATTCAAATGCAGAGTAAGGCCTGTTTGGGGCCATGGGAAACGAGGAAGGTTGACACCCTGCAAAGTGTGAGTGGCAGGGAAGTGTCTGATATGATCAGCTTTTTACAAGGCAGTTTTATCGTGGTTAATAATAAAAATGGAGGTAGATATAAAATGGGGGATTCTCTTTCTACGAAGATTCCCGCACCCTCTGGGAAGGACCTCGTACAAAGTGTAAGCCAGTAGAAAGGGTGTTTCTCCCATGTGATGACTCTGCCCTGTAGCCACTGTTGGCAGCTCCAAGAGCAGCATTTCACCCAAACAGACAGACTGAAGGCTTTCCTGGGATTTCTCAAGCCAATACGTGCTGAGCATTTCCTGCCCAGTGGTTTGAACTTCTAAGTCCATGAGACATAACAGCTCTGTGTTCTTCTCATAGAACAGAAGATAATCTGAAGTAAGAGAGAAGCAGGGGTGAGAAGTAAAGTAAGTCCTGGAAATCTCTCTCCCCATAAGCAAATACCCAAGAGTAACAGTGGATATGTCTGATACTCTGGGTTTAACAAGGCCAGGCCTTGCTGGTTCCTTGTTTAAATATGAACATAAACAAAGCATTCCTTTGTGTGTTTGGTACATTAATAATAATAAATGTTCCCCCTTTAAAAGTTTTTACTAAAAATCCATGATTCTTTAGTTCTGCCATGACTTCTACACCTCTCTTTCCTTTTTGTCTGAAAATCAGATGAACTCAAACCACTCATCACAGAAAAAATAAAGAATCAAGTAACACTGTTTTCAGTGTTTTACATTTACTGGTACTCTCGTTGTGCTTCCTTTCTGCCTAGAGTGACTCTGAGGAAAGTAACAAGCTTAGGTAGGAGTTAACACCTTCTGTCAGATAGATTTCTCAATGCCCCTTAACTGATACTGCAAAGAAAACTGTAGAATCCCCAGGCACAAAGCCAGCTCTGCCTGAATTCTTCCTAGATTATTTTATTTAAAGACATTCTCTCTTTGGATCTCCCTCTGTTTATCCAAATTTCTTTAGGCTTAGGGCACGAATTAAAGAAAGCTTTCCCATGATGTACTGTAGTAGGCTGAATAATGACTCCCAAAGCTATCAGGTCCTAATACCTGGAACTCGAGGATGTTACCTTACTTTAAAAAGTATCATTTCAACTAAAATCAATAGCTACTGGGAAGCAGCCACACAGCACAGGGAGATCAGCTCAGTGCTTTGTGACCACCTAGAAGGGTGGGATAGGGAGGGTGGGAGGGAGGGAGATGCAAGAGGGAAGAGATATGGGGATATATGTGTATGTATAGCTGATTCACTTTGTTATAAAGCAGAAACTAACATACCATTGTAAAGCAGTTATACTCCAATAAAGATGTTAAAAAAAAGTATCATTTCAGATGTGATTAAGTTCTCAATCTTGAGATGGGAAGATTATCTTGGATTATCCGGGTGGACCCTAAATGCTATCACAGGTGTGCTTATAAGAGCGAGGCAGAGGGAGATTTGACACATATACAAATGAGAAGGTGATATAAAGATGGAGCATACAAAGATTTGAAGGTGCTGGACTTAAAGACTGAGTGATAGGTCCACAAGTCAAGGAATGCCAGCAGCCACCAGAGGCTGGAACAGACAGGGCAGGATTCTCTCCTAGCACCTCCAAAGGAAGCACAGCCCTGCCAACATCTTGATTTTGACCCAATGGTACTGACTTTGTCTGTCTAGTCTCCAGAGCTGTGAGAGAGTAAGTTTCTGTTCTAAGCCACCAGGATCGTGGTATTTTGTTACAGCAGCTACAAAAATCTAACACACATGAGACAAAATCTGCCTTTCTTGTATTTCTCTTTTCCCTTTGCCTGTCATTTGTATTTAATTGGCTCTTCAACCTCCCACACATATTCATGTAAATTTTAGTTTAGTTTCAAGCAGTCTCTATTTCAAATCCAGCTCTGGACTCTGTTAAATCCACATCATGGAGAAAGAAAGAAAAGAAAGAAGAAAGAAAGGAAAGAAAGGAAGGAAGGAAGGAAGGAAGGAAGGAAGGAAGAAAGAAAGAAAGAAAGAAAGAAAGAAAGAAAGAAAGAAAGAAAGAAAGAAAGAAAGAAAGAAAGAAAGGAAGGAAGGAAAGAAGGAAGGAAGGACAAAGAACGAAAGAAAAGAAAAGAAAGAAAGAAAGAAAGAAAGGAGAGAGGGAGAAAGAAAAATGAAGAACATATCTTATCAAGAAGTTGTCACCCACATTAGAAACAAAGACAAGAAACAATAAATTGATATGTCATTTCTAGAAATAAAGTGATTTTTTTCTATTTTCTTAAATTTTTAGGTTATTTATAGGAAACAAGAGTTAGGTCTTATTTATAGAAAACAAGAGTTAGGTCTTCTATAGGAGGACAATTATTTGTTCCCAAGCTTTCAGTTATTATTTTATAATGTATGACTTTCCCTCAGGGGACTTAGATTTGTGCTCATATATTGTGACAGCCAGGTTGCCAAGGATGGCAGCCAGCCATGTGGCAGGGTCAGTGATGTTTGCCAAATATTTCTCCTCTCCAACCCCACACACACATTTCCTGGCACGCTTTCAGTTAAGCAGGCGCATGTTACTAGTTCTGGCCAATGAAATATGAACAGAAGTGACACGTACCAATTCTTGCCTGAGGAGGTAAACTTTCCAAGGTTTATTCCACAGGGGCTCCCCTTTTCTGAAGCAGTGACAAAGACTGTCTGTGGCACAATGTGCTGTTGCTACATGGAGTCTGGATCAGCCTGTGTGTGGGTCCTGCTGATGCAGGTGGGACCTGTATGGTGAGAGAGAATAAATTTGTGTCACGTTAAACCACTGACATATTGTGGTGTTTATTGGAGCATTTCCTAGTCTATTTATGACAAATGAAGGATGTTTCTTCCTTGCTCCTAAGTTTCTGAGAGTCTTAGTGTTCAATCAAGAACTGGTAAAAATTTGAGCTTATGATTTCTTAGTAACTTTACCTGGAAAGATATTCGGATTCAGAAGAAAACACTGTATTAGCCCAACTTGAAAATTAGCACAATCTGAGATGAGAAATAATTACTTTTTAAGAATGGAAGTGCATCATTTCTGTGCAAGAGTGTACAATTCTTTATAAACACATTTTAGTTATGACTGCAAAACACATGCTTGTCATTGTCTTTTTTTTCTTTCCACAAATTTAGGTTATTAACCTCTTACCAAAAGCAATAGCTAGAAAATGTCATTTTTATGGAACTATATTATAAAATAGTATTTTCTCTTTAAGCAACTACTTTGATAAAATTTCATAAATTTTAAGAATTTTATTTTCTCGGGTATAGAAAGCATTATAAGTTTGATGAAATGTGTTAAAATATTCGAATTATGAGATATGAAATAAATGGCATGCTTTAAATAAAGGCATACATGATCACCGTTAGTAATATATGTTTTGAAACAATTTCTATGTCAAGATATTTCAGAGACAGAAATAGCTAATATAATGGAAATATATGATCAATGAACTTAGAAAAAACAATAATTGGTTCAGAAATCTTCACTTATTGAATTGAGAAGTTGACTTTTGATCTGAAAAAAAAAAAAAAGGCATTCACTAGCTTGTCATGCCTTCTGAAAAAACAGATAATCTGTAATTTCTTGTTCCAGGAATTCCTCATTAGAGATGTTCTCTTCAGAGTATTCCACCAGATGTGAAAGCTCAGAGAATTCTCCAGAGAGGTTTATCACAATCAAACCTACAGCCACCTGGAGAAATGTGTCGTTATTCAAACATTTAATAGTAAATATAAAATGCACACGACTGACACAGAAAATAACAAGCTGAGATCCCTCAGGAACTTGACGACAGGGATATCTGCTGGAATAGGAAAACTTAATGATCCATGGAAATAAAACAATAATCAAATTTGTAGATACAGGAAGTTACAATTATAGCAGAGGTACTTAAAAGACTATAGTACTGTAGAGAAAGGTCAACTGTGTAGATAAGCAGGTAAAATCATTATTTTGCAACTGATGAGAAGTCTTACCTTTTCTTCTCTGAAAACTATATCTATCTAAAACTTATTTCTATGAAAATCTGACTGGAATCCTGATCTATGAGCTCTTTTGAGACTCATTTGCACCAATTTCCCATCAGGTGTATTATAATACATATATTTAATAGTATCTCAAAGTTGACATTTATTTATTTACCATGATACTTAATTTATTCAAGGGCCAAAATGAAAACTCATAGGAGGTATTGAACGATAAAATAGCTTATGCAAATGGCACAAATTGAGATGAGAACAAGGTATCCCCTTGATTCTCTTTGTCTTGTAGTTAAAATTAACAACTCTAAAGTCATTTAGTAAAACACATTTCCAGCTCAACAAAATTCATACATAATTTTCATTTTCATATGAAGCATCTTATATTCAGTCACTTTAATTATCTACAACCCTTGAATGACATTTTTTAATCCTTTGTGGTTCACTGAAAAACTCCATAAAATCTAACTAAGTGGTGTGTTCATTAAAATGTCAGAAATATTTTTGAGTCCAAATAGCACAGCATATTTTTCCTAAGTGCAGTAATAATACAATAACTGTGCCAGGAGGGTGTAATCAACAACCATTTAAAAGAACAATTGTCTTAAATTATTCAGGAGTTTATGCATAGCATCTTAATTAAGAAACAAAATTATTTTTAAGGTCATCCATAGGAAAGAAAAAAGAAAAAAATGAATATAAACTTAATGAAAAATACAAGTTTGCATAGCTTATTTAATATGTTTTACACATAACATAGCTGCAATTGTTTTGACAGGGCACTTCAAGTGCCATTAACATTGACAGAATATTATAGTTTATACAGAATTTCAAAAAGTATAGCAGTGATTGTATTCTACTTGCATCTTGACACTAGCGGCTGGGAACAGGGAAGTTGAGAGCCCTGTTGTGTAGCCATACTCTGTTAATCTGTTTTAACTGGTAACAGAGGTATAACTAAGTCCTTGGGTGACAGTCATATACCTTTTTATTCCTAAGCCCTGCTCAAGTTTTGTGGCAGGAGCTTTAAGAACCATTCTCAACACTGGTGCATTAGTAATTTAGTGGACTAGGTTTCCTTAGCAGCAACTGGTGTGGGTTTCTACAGGGGTAGATATTATTTGTCAATACATGAACATCTTGTGAGAAGGCTGTCCCTCCTGCCTCTGCTTGCAAAAGGGAAGCTGGGCTATTTGCCTATCTGTTGGCCCTGCCACAGGTACTTGCCTGTCTTCGGGAGACCTTCCTTTCCCCTAAGTAAATACCTGTCTCTCAGTCTACCTTAGATAGTTGGATTTTGAAAGGATTACAGTAAATTTAGAGGCACCGCAGTTTTCCGTCAATGGACTAAATACTACGATGAAAAGAGGGATTATCAAAGTGGACATTTTTTAAAAGGAAAATTCAACTATATATGGTTCATTAGAAACACTTTAAAGACACTACCGAGTTCAAAATAGAAGGGTTTCAGAAGATAAAGGATACAAATGCCAAGAACAAGAAAATGATTTGGCTATATTAAGGTAGACTTCAAAGTAAAGAAATAAAGAGGGACATTTTACAAGGACAAAAGCATCAACCTATCAAGAAGATACGATTCAAAATGCTTATTTCCTCTCAGAACAGAGCTTTAAGTGCATTAAGTAAAAGCTGACAGAATTCAGGAAGAGACAAATCAATAAACAAGGTTGAAGATTTTAATACTCCTCTCAGTGACTGATAGAACAAATCAAGGAAAAACCAACAACAAATATATAGGACATTTGAAAACCACAGTCAATTAACTTGACCTGATTGACATTTATAGAAAACTACATCCACCAATCAAAAAATACACTTTTTTTCCTACTGCACAGAGATGTTCCCTAAGATAGATTATATGCCATGTGGTAACATATGTCTCAATGTATTTCAGAGGACTGAAATCACATGGAACATGTTCACTGGCAAAATGATATTAGAAGTACGACATTAAGATATCTAGCAGAAAAAAAAAAAAAAGATATCTAGCAGAAAAAAATAAGGAAAAACACCTCAAAAGAACCCATTAGTCTAAGAAAAGTCAAAAGGAAAAATATAAATATGTTAAAAGAATAATTAAAATTTATCATAAAACATTTGGGAGCTGTAGCTAAAGTTGAAAGGTTAGAGAGGAAGAGATCTATAAAATCAACGATCTAAGCTTTTTACTTTAAGAAGTTAGAATAAGAAGAACAAATCAAATATAGAGTGCCAAGACTAGAGGATGCTTTTATGGGGAAAATATTTTTTTTTTTTTTTTTTTTTTGCGGTACGCGGGCCTCTCACTGCTGTGGCCTCTCCCGCTGCGGAGCACAGGCTCCGGACGTGCAGGCTCAGCGGCCATGGCTCACGGGCCCAGCCGCTCTGCGGCATGCGGGATCCCCCCGGACCGAGGCACGAACCCGTGTCCCCTGCATCGGCAGGCGGACTCTCAACCACTGCGCCACTAGGGAAGCCCTGGGGAAAATACTTTAATTGCTACCTCAGACAGACTATTGTCTGTTCAAAACAGTAATAAAAATGTCTTGTGGCATATAAGACAAAACAAGAACTAAAATTCATAACAGTAATAACAAAGGGCAAGAATAGTTAAATAGAATTAAAGTTTTCTCAGGTCCTGACACAGTCAGGAAATTTGTACCAGTTATAATTTGCATTAGACTAAAATAAGCCTAGCGTGCAGGTAGTGATATTTAGGGTAAACTAACACATTCAATAGTGCACAATAGTATCTGTAGGTATAAAAAGCAAGTTAATAAAGAGGAAAATGGAATGTCAGAAATGGTACATATTCCAAAAGGATGTAAGAAAGAAGAGACAAAAGAACTTAAAACATGAGGGTCTCATAGAAAGCAAATAGTATAATGGCAGTTATGAATCCAGTTTATTGATAATCACATTAGATATAATTAGACTAATTTTTAAAAGTAAAAATCTAGCATTGTAACAATAGATCGTTTTACAACCTCACCATATATATTATTTAGAAGAATCCCCTAAAACATTAGGAAATGGAAAGACTAACAGGAAAGTGTGAAGTTATACCATGTAAATCTCAACTTCTATTGTTATACTAATATCAAACAAAGCCAAGTTAAGTCAAGAGTTGTTACTAGAGATTAATGTGGACATTTCTTAGTGATAAAGGTATCAATTCTCAAGAAAGACGTAACAATATTTCATCCAAAGATATCACATAACCTCAAAAATATAAAACAGTATAGTGACATTTGTTTCAAGATGACCTGTGTCAAAGCACCTAACAGTGTATGAGAAAGTGGATACTCAGTATCACTCACACCAAATCAGAAAATAAGAATTCAGAAGAACTAGGATATACCTCCTATGCTGCAAACAGCTAGCTGTTAAGACTTCCATCTCTCAACTTCCTCAACCAAAAATTGAGTGATCGGTCCTCATATAGCACTCACATTTTGTAACTGTAAAGAAGGAAAAGTAACGATAATGTTACAATGTAGTTTATAGAAAGAAACTTTTGATATCTAAAGAGCAACTACCTCACAAACCCAACCTCACAAACACTGGAGCAATGAGGAGACATGGGATAAAACTTGCTGTTAATATTTCTATACACCCCCAACTTCTAGGTGTAGGAACAGTGAAAAGCTAGAATTTGTAGAGCCAAGTCACGTTGGCTCTTTTATGTATCATGGCCCTCCAATGTATTATTCCAACTCTTCAGCTGAAAACACTGAAGCTCAGAGAAATTGCCTTATTTCCCCAAGTTGGGTAGATACCAGGGCTTCTGAATTCTCCATGCCTTAAGTAAATTGTCTCAAAGTTTAATCCACACTTAATGAATCAATTAACTGGTTAGAATGATTCCTAATTTTGTTTCACAGAGAAAGAGGATTTTAGAGTCTGAAAGTGCATCGTATAATGTGTCTACCCAATCTCACTTTATAGATGTTGACATTGACGGACTGGCTTAACATTGTTGCTAATAAATATCCGTTGACTGCATAAATGCAGTAAAATTGAATAACACTGCACAGAGAGTTCAAAATTTGCCACCAATTAGCTATGTGATTTCTGACTTCAATTTCTCTAATTATAATTAGTTCAAATTTACTAGCTTCAAATACTAGTTTCCAATGCCTGGGATGTTATAAATCGAAGTGACTTGCCCATGGTTGCATATCCACCTGGAGATAAGAGCTGGCACTGGAACCTTCTACTGAAATGAGTTTTCTTATGAAACAATTCTCTTTTAGACCAACTGCATTTTTAAATTGCAGACTCTGTGCTTAAGGGATTCATTTTGTACTACTGGCTACTATTGATTTGTCAAATCAGTTTCAATAACGAGAGCCTGCAGTGCCATCTTTAGATGGAATGCTGCATATAGTACTCTAACTGGCACATTATGAATAACAGAAGCCTGTATTTACTCTACACTTACCATCTGCCAGGCAATATTGTAAGTGCTTCACATTAATGCACTGAATGCACATCAGTGAGGTAGGTCCTATTAGTACCTCCATTAAAGACTGAAAAACACATATGCGTAAACATGCACACACACACCCAAACTCAGTAACTTGTCCAAGTTATCTAATTTATACAGTAGTTCCCCCTTATCCACAGGACTTCCAAGATTCCTAATGGACGCCTGTGGAGAGTACCAAACCCTCTATAGACTGTGTTTTTTCCTATATATACATACTTATGACAGAGCTTAATTTATAAATGAGGCATAGTAAGAGATTAACAACAATAACTAATAATAAAATGGAACAGTTGTAACAATATACTGTAATAAAAGTTATGGGAGTGTGGTCTCCCTCCCTCTTTCTCTCAAAATATCTTATTGTACGGTACTCATCCTTCTTCTTGTGATGATGTGAAATGATAAAGTGCCTAGGCAATGAGATGGAGTGAGGTGAATGACTGCATATTGCGATGTAACGTTAGGCTACTACTGACCTTCTGATAAGATGTCAGAAGAAGGATTATCTGCTTTAGATGATCCTGGGTCATCAAGCCATGACCATGTAGATGGCTGGATGGCAGGAACAATTATGTCCATCACTGGGGATCCCAGGCAGGACAGAGTGGGAAGGTGTGAGATTTCATCACCCTACTCAGTACACAGCAAAATTTTAAAGTTATGAATTGTTTATTTCTGGAAACTTCCATTTAATATTTTCGAACCACGGTTGACCACAGGTAACTAAAACACTGGAAAGCAAAACCACAGATAAGAGGGGAGGGACTGCTGTATAGCTAGTAAATGGCAAGGTGAGAATTCCTCTTCTCCTACATTTAGGGGTTTGTTTTAGATCAGGTTAAAAGTATAGCTGCTTTCCTCAGCCAGAAAGAAAATACAGTTCATATTAGGAAAGTTTTAAACATACAGGATTTTACGTACATTGAACAGCTAAAAAACTACCATCCTACATATGTCAGAATGAAGGGAGTCCTAAATGCAGGGTTTAGATCGGCAATAGCAACTGAGAGTTTAAAATATTTCTGCTGTACTTGTAATTGCAAATAGATGCAGGGAAGAAACAAATATAGATTCACATCAAACTATTTTTTCTTCTCCCCACCCCCAAAATAGAGAAAATATTGTTCAAGAATGAGTAGAAATGAAGCTTTTAGTTTTGATGAAATCAAATATAATGCATTGTTTTAACCAGCCACTAAAGCAGTGATTCTTTCCTCTACTGCACCTGACATTCTTTTCAAACTATCATCAAATGCTGACATGCCATCATTTGACAGAGATTGCTTGTCAAAAACGAAATATATTCTTAGTGTCTTTCACTAATAACAGTCCTCACAGCTGTGAGAACAAGGAACAACACCCCACCCCTGTCCTCCTTTGTTATCTGTCCTTTTCTGAAATGTCAACTTGCAGAAATCTTTAACATATATAGGATGATTTATCTAACCATAAACACGACTGAATTCATAAACTGGCCCTGCCCCCTGAAAGGGCAGTAAGTTAAGAATGAGACGTGGAGTACACGGTGCTGGTACAAGTCCGTTTACATTTTCAAAAGCCCACTAGCTAGCCAGTTTTTAGTTTGCAATATTTTCATTTGCAGAGGACTTTGCACAGTTCACTTTGAAACAAACCATTAAATCATATGGGGTTTATTGCATAAATAATGAATGAAGAGAGAAAAATGGGTCACTTAATTTTCTTTAAAAAGGAATGGACTCTGGATTAATCTTAGAAAGTTCTTTGGGGAGCAAAATTCATTATTTTGCCATGTAGTGTTCAGAGTCTTTCTATTTATGATTTTACAAAGAACCCATAGTGCAATTTTATAACCTGCATGCATTCATATTTAAAATGTAATTAAATAAATTTAACAAAATCAACAACATATACTATAAGAACATGGAATATTTTTTTAACACCTTTATTAGAGTATAATTGCTTTACATTGTTGTGTTAGTTTCTGTGGTATAACAAAGTGAATCAGCTATACGTATACATATATCCCCATATCCCTTCCCTCTTGTGTCTCCCTCCCACCCTCCCTATCCCACATCTCTAGGTGGTCACAAAGCACTGAGCTGATCTCCCTGTGTTATGCAGCTGCTTCCCACTAGCAATCTATTTTACATTTGGGAGTGTATATATGTCCATGCCACTCTCTCACTGCATCCCAGCTTACCCTTCCCCGTCTCTCTGTCCAAAAGTCCATTCTCTATGTCTGTGTCTTTATTCCTGTCCTGCCCCTAGGTTCTTGAGAACCATTTGTTTTTTGCAGATTCCATATATATGTGTTAGCATATGGTATTTGTTTTTCTCTTTCTGACTTACTTCACTCTGTATGACAGACTCTAGGTCCATCCACCTCACTACAAATAACTCAATTTCGTTTCTTTTTTGGCTGAGTAATATTCTATTGTATATATGTGCCACATCTTCTTTATCCACTCATCTGTCGATGGACACTTAGGTTGCTTCAATGTCCTGGCTATTGTAAACAGTGCTGTAATGAACATTATGGTACATGACACTTTTTGAATTATGGTTTTCTCAGGGTATATGCCCAGTAGTGGGATTGCTGGGTCATATGGCAGTTCTATTGTTGGTTTTTTAAGGAACCTCCATACTGTTCTCCATAGTGGCTGTATCAATTTACATTTCCACCAACAGTGCAAGAGGGTTCCCTTTTCTCCACACTCACTCCAGCATTTGTTGTTTGTAGATTTTTTGATGATGGCCATTCTGACCAGTGTGAGGTGATAACTCATTGTAGTTTTGATTTGCAATTCTCTAATGATTAGTGTTGTAGAGCATTCTTTCATGTGTTTGTTGGCAATCTGTATATCTTCTTTGAAGAAATGTCTACTTAGGTTTTCTGCCCATTTTTGGAATGGGTTGTTTGTTCTTTGATATTGAGCTGCTTGTATATTTTAGAGATTAATCCTTTGTCAGTTGTTTCGGTGGCCAATATTTTCTCCCATTTTAAGGGCTGTCTTTTAGTCTTGTTTATGGTTTCCTTTGCTGTGGAAAAGCTTTTAAGTTTCATTAGGTACCATTGGTTGATTTTTGTTTTTATTTCCATTACTCTAGGAGGTGGGTCAAAAAGGATCTTGCTGTGATTTATGTCATAGAGTGTTCTGCCTATGTTTTCCTCTAAGAGTTTTATAGTCTCTGGCCTATGTTCAGGTCTTTCATCCATTTTGAGTTTATTTTTGTGTATAGTGTTAGGGAGTGTTCTAATGTCATTCTTTTACATGTAGCTGTCCAGTTTTCCCAGCACCACTTATTGAAGAGGCTGTCTTTTCTCCATTGTATATTCTTGCTCCATTGTATATTCATATTCATATTCATCATATATTCATATTCATTGTATATTCATAATATATGAATATATGTATATTCATATATTCTTGCTCCATTGTATATTCAAGCAATTCTTGCTTGCTTTATGAAAGATAAGGTAAACATATGTGTGTGGGCTTATCTCTGGGCTTTCTATCCTGTTCCATTGATCTATATTTCTGTTTCTGTGACAGTTCCATACTGTCTTGATTACTGGAGCTTTGTGGTATAGTCTGAAGTTAGGGAGTCTGATTCCTCCAGTTCCCTTTTTCTTTCTCAAGATTGCTTTGGCTATTCGGGGTCTCTTGTGTTTCCATACAAATTGTGAAATTTTTTCTTCTAGTTCTGTGAAAAATGCCAGTGATAGTTTGATAGGGATTGCAATAAATCTGTGGATTGCTTTTGGTAGTAGAGTCATTTTCACAATCTTGATTCTTCCAAACCAAGAATATGGTACATCTCTCCATCTGTTTGTATCATCTTTAATTTCTTTCATCAGTGTCTTATAATTTTCTGCATACAGGTCTTTTGTCTCCTTACGTAGGTTTATTCTGAGGTATTTTATTCTTTTTGTTGCAGTGGTAAATGGGAGTGCTTCCTTAATTTCTCTTTCAGAGTATTCACCATTAGTATAGAGGAATGCAAGAGATTTCTGTGCATTAATTTTGTATCCTGCTACTTTACCAAATTCATTGATTAGCTCTAGTAGTTTTCTGGTAGTGTCTTAAGGAATCTCTATGTATAGTATCATGTCATCTGCAAACAGTGACAGTTTTACTTCTTCTTTTCCAGTTTGGATCCCTTTTCTTTCTTTTCCATCTCTGATTGCTGTGGCTAAAACTTCCAAAACTATGTTGAATTATAGTGGTGAGAGTGGGCAACCTTGTCTTCTTCCTGATCTTAGTGGAAATGGTTTCAGTTTTTCAACATTGAAAATGATGTTGATTGTGGGTTTGTCATATATGGCCCTTATGTTGAGGTGAGTTCCCTCTATCCCTCCTTTCTGGAGAGTTTTTATCATAAATGGGTGTTGAATTTTGTCCAAAGCTTTTTCTGCATCTATTGAGATTATCAGATTGTTTTATCCTTCAGTTTGTTAATATGGTATATCACATTGATTGATTTGCGTATATTGCAGAATTCTTGCTTCCCTGGGATAAACTGCACTTCATCATGGTGTATGATCCCTTTAATGTGCTGCTGGATTCTGTTTGCTAGTATTTAGTTGAGGATTTTCACACCTGTGTTCATCAGTGATATTGGCCTGTAGTTTTCTTTTTTTGTGACACCTTTTTCTGGTTTTGGTATCAGGGTGATGGTGGCCTTGTAGGATGAGTTTCGTAGTGTTCCTTTCTGCTATATTTTGTAAGAGCTTGAGAAGGATAGGTGTTAGCTCTTCTCTAAATGTTTGATAGAATTCACCTGTGAATCTATCTGGTCCTGGGCTTTTGTTTGTTGAAAGATTTTTAATCACAGTTTCAATTTCATTGCTTGTAATTGGTCTGTTTATATTTTCTATTTCTTCCTGGTTCAGTCTCGAAAGTTGTGCTTTTCTAAGAATTTGTGCATTTCTTCCAGGTTGTCCATTTTATTGGCATATAGTTGCTTGGAGTAATCTCTCACGATCCTTTGTATTTCTGCAGTATCAGTTGTTACTTCTCCTTTTTCATTTCTAATTCCGTTGATTTGCGTCTTCTCCCTAGTTTTCTTGATGAGTCTGGCTAATGGTTTATCAATTTTGTTTATCTTCTCAAAGAACCACCTTTTAGTTTTATTGATCTTTGTTATTGTTTCCTTCATTTCTTTTTCATTTATTTCTGATCTGATCTTTATGATTCCTTTCCCTCTGCTAACTGTGGATTTTTTTTGTTCTTCTTTCTCTAATTGCTTTAGGTGTAAGGTTAGGTTATCTGAGATATTTCCTGTTCCTTGAAGTAGGATTGTATTGCTATAAACTTCCTTCTTAGAACTGCTTTTGCTGCATCCCATAGGTTTTGGGGTGTCATGTTTTCACTGTAATTTGTTTCTGGGTATTTTTTGATTGCTTCAGTGATCTCTTGGTTATTTATTAGCATATTGTTTACCCTGCATGTGTCTGTATATTTTATAATTTTTTTCCTGTAATTGATATCTAGCCTCAGTGTGTTGTGGTCAGAAAAGATA
The DNA here is from genome assembly GCF_039906515.1 of Pseudorca crassidens. Classification (NCBI taxonomy): domain Eukaryota; kingdom Metazoa; phylum Chordata; class Mammalia; order Artiodactyla; family Delphinidae; genus Pseudorca; species Pseudorca crassidens. Next base: position 172,584,113 of record NC_090297.1, on the reverse strand, counting down.
CTTATTACAATTTCAATTTTCTTAAATTTACCAAGGCTTGATTTGTGACCCAAGATATGATCTGTCCTGGAGAATGTTCCATGAGCACTTGAGAAGAAAGTGTATTCTGTAGTTTTTGGATGGAATGTCCTATAAATATCAATTAAGCCCATCTTGTTTAATGTGTCATTTAAAGCTTGTATTTCCTTATTTATTTTCATTTTGGATGATCTGTCCATTGATGAAAGTGGGATGTTAAAATCCCCTACTATTATTGTGTTACTGTCAATTACCCCTTTCATGGCCATTAGCATTTGCCTTATGTATTGAAGTGCTCCTATGTTGAGTGCATAAATATTTACAATTATTATATCTTCTTCTTGGATTGATCCCTTGATTCTCATGTAGTATCCTTCTTTGTCTCTTTTAATAATCTTTATTTTAAGTGTATTTTGTCTGATAGGAGAATTGCTACTCCAGCTTTCTTTTGATGCCCATTTGCATGGAATATCTTTTTCCATCCCCTCACTTTCAGTCTGTATGTGTCCCTAGGTCTAAAGTGGGTCTCTTGTAGACAGCATATATATGGGTCTTATTTTTGTATCCATTCAGCCAGTCTATGTCTTTTCACTGGAGCATTTAATCCATTTATATTTACTGTCATTATCAATATGTATGCTCCTATTACCATTTTTAAAATTGTTTTGGGTTTGTTATAGTAGGTCTTTTCCTCCTCTTGTGTTTCCTGCCTAGAGAAGTTCCTTTAGCATTTGTTGTAAAGCTGCTTTGGTGGTGATGAATTCTCTTAACTTTTGCTTATCTGTAAACCTTTTAATTTCTCCATCAAGTCTGAATGAGATCCTTGCTGGGTAGAGTAATCTTGGTTGCAGGTTTTTCCCTTTCATCACTTTAAATATGTCCTGCCACTCCCTTCTGGCTTGCAGAGTTTCTGCTGAAAGATCAGCTCTTAACCTTACGGGGATTCCCTTGTATGTTATTTCTTGCTTTTCCCTTGCTGCTTTTAATATTATTTCTTTGTATTTATTTTTTGATAGTTTGATTGTGTCTTGGCGTGTTTCTCCTTGGATTTATCCTGTATGGGACTCTGTGCTTCCTGGACTTGATTAACTATTTCCTTTTCCATATTAGGGAAGTTTTCAACTATAATCTCTTCAAATATTTTCTCAGTCCCTTTATTTTCCTCTTCTTCTTCGGGCACCCCTATAATTCGAATGTTGGTGTGTTTAATGTTGTCCCAGAGGTCTCTGAACTGTCCTCAATTCTTTTCATTCTTTTTTCTTTATTCTACTCTACAATAGTTATTTTCACTATGTTATCTTCCAGGTCACTTATCTGTTCTTCTGCTTCAGTTATTCTGCTATTGATTCCTTCTAGAGAATTTTAGATTTCATTTATTGTGTTGTTTATCATTGTTTGTTTGCTCTGTAGTTCTTCTAGGTCCTTGTTAAACGTATCTTGTATTTTCTCCATTCTGTTTCCAAGATTTTGAATCATCCTTCTATCATTACTTTGAATTCTTTTTCAGGTAGACTGCCTATTTCCTCTTCACTTGTTTGGTCTGGCAGGTTTTTACCTTACTCCTTCATCTGCTGTGTATTTCTCTGTCTTCTCATTTTGCTTAACTTACTGTGTTTGGGGTCTCCTTTTCACAGGTTGCAAGTTCACAGTCCCTGTTATTTTTTGTGAGTGCCCCAGTGGGTAATTTTGGTTCAGTGGGTTGTGTAGGCTTCCTGGTGGAGGGGACTGGTGCACTTTTTCTGGTGGATGAGGCTGGATCTTGTCTTTCTGGTAGGCAGGACCATGTCTGGAGGTGTGCAGTGGGGTGTCTGAGAACTTATTATGATTTTAGGCAGCCTCTTTGCTAATGGGTGGGGTTGTTTTCCTGTCTTGCTAGTTGTTTAGCATGGGGTGTTCAGCACTGGAGCTTGCTGGTCGTTGAGTGTAGGTGTGTCTTAGCATTGAGATGGAGATCTCTGGGAGAGCTCCCACCAATTGACATTACATGGGGACGGCAGGTCTCCGGTGGTCCAATGTCCTGACTTGACTCTCCCACCTCAGAGTCTCAGGCCTGAGACCCGGCTGGAGCAGCCATACCCTGTCAGCCACATGGCTCAGAAGAAAAAGGAGAAAAAGCAGAAAGAAAAATAAAATAAAATAAAGATGTTAATATAAAAAATTAAGAAAATATATTATTAAAGTAAAAAATTTTAAAAGTAATAAAAAAGAGAAGAGAGTAAACAGTACAGTAAACAACTCCACTAAGGATAGCAAGCACTAAAAACTAAACTAAGATAAACATATAAGTTGAAACTAGTCAGTCGTATACAGCAAATTCCAAATCTATAGCTGCTCACAAAGTCCACTGCCTCAATTTTAGGTTGATTTATCGTCTATTCACGTATTCCACAGATGCAGGATACATCAAGTTGACTGTGGAGATTTAATTCACTGCTCCTGAGGCTGCATGGAGAAATTTCCCTTTCTCTTCTTTGTTCACACAGCTCCTGGGGTTCAGCTTTGGATTTGGCTCCCCCTCTGCATGTAGGTCACCCTTTGGTGTCTGTTCTTTTCCCAGACAGGATGGGGTTAAAGGAGTAGCTGATTAGGGGGCTCTGGCTCACTCAGGCCTGGGGGGAGGAGGGGTATGGAATGCGGGGCGAGCCTGTGGCGGTAGAGGCCAGCTTGACATTGCAACATCCTGAGGCAGTCCATGTGTTCTTCCATGGAAGTTGTCCCTGGATCATGGGACCCTGACAGTGGCGGGCTTCATAGGCTCCTTGGAGGGGAGGTGTGGATAGTGACCTGTGCTCGCACACAGGCTTCTTTGTGGCTGCAGCAGCAGCATTAGCATTTCATGCTCGTCTCTGGTGTCCACGCTGATAGCTGTGGCTAGTGCCCATCTCTGAAGCTCATGTAGGTGGTGCTTTGAATCTCCTCTCCTCATGCACCCCAAAACAATGGTCTCTTGCCTCTTCGGCAGCTCCAGACTTTTTCCCGGACGCCCTACCAGCTAGCTGTGGCACACTAGCCCCCTTCAGGCTGTGTTCATGCAGCCAACCCCAGTCCTCTCTCTGCGCTCCGACTGAAACCGAAGCCTCAGCTCCCAGCCCCGCCCGGCCCGGCGGGTGAGCAGACAAGCCTCTCAAGCTGGTGAGTGCTGTTCAGCACCGATCCTCTGTGTGGGAATCTCTCCACTTTGCCCTCCGCACCCCAGTTGCTGCGCTCTCCTCCGTGGCTCCGAAGCTTCCCCTGCCCAACCCCCATCTCTGCCAGTGAAAGGGCCTTCTTAGTGTGTGGAAACTTTTCCTCCTTCACAGCTCCCTCACAGAGGTGCAGGTCCTGTCCCTATTCTTTTGTCTCTGTTTTTCTTTTGCCCTTCCCAGGTACATGGGGGAGTTTCTTCCCTTTTGGGAGGTCTAAGGTCTTCTGCCAGCATTCAGTAGGTGTTCTGTAGGAGTTGTTCCACATGTAGATGTATTTTTGATGTATTTGTGGGGAGGAAGGTGATCTCCATGTCTTACTCTTCTGCCATCTTGAAGGTCCTCTGAACATGGGACTTTTAAAGACACAATTTTACCAAACAAATGTATTAGAAGATAATCACTTTATATTACATTTAACTGTAAAAGTTTTAATCTCTGAAATACTCTACTTTTTAAGTGCTGTGTAATGGGATATCAGTGTAATTAGTTAAAAATTATGTTTAAATGTGAAAAACACCCACAGATCTATATACACAGGGGTTCAAATAAAAATTATTCATATTTTTGAATCAGGAAGTAAGCCAAATCAATTGAATAATAATGGTTTCCATGTAGTAAAAGGAAACATAGTTATCAAAATGATGGTATAAATCTTTATTTATTGAATAGTCAATTTTTATGACATATCACAGAACATTTAAATCAAATATATGAATTTATTTGGTATGTGGATGTACAGATATATGGTATAGATACAGATCTTCAAGTAGAGACTTATATTCACAGTCTTACCACTTTTTACCTCCCGTACTAGTTATTACTATATATTTGTGTGTGTGTGTGTATACATATATATACATACATATACTTATATATAGTGAGTGCGTGCGTGTGTGTGTGTGTGTGTGTGTGTGTGTGTGTGTGTGTCTGCATGCATGTATATATAGAGAGATTTCAAAGAAGTGTCTTCCATGATTGGGGACGGGCTAAGCAAATCTGAAATCTGTAGTACAGGATATCTAGAAAGGAAGGTGACAAGCAGGCTGGAATTCATGTGTATGACAAAAGCTGCTGTCCAGGAGCAGAATTTTTTCTTTATCTACAAGGAAAATTCAGCCTTACTTTTAATGCTTTCCAACTGATTAAGTCAGGGCCATCCAGATTATCCAGGAGAACTTCCCTTACTTAAAGTCAACTAATTAGGGACTTTAATTACATCTAAAATCCCTTCACAGGAGCGCCTAGACTAATTATCAATTAGATAACTGAGAACTGTAACTGAGTCTAACTGACTCCTCAAAAAGTCATCGCATCTCTCAAGCACTATCATCACTTGCTTGGGTCATTATAATAACCTCCTAACTGGGCTACTTGTTCCTGCTCTTAGCCTTGTTTAGTCTCTTCTTAACACAGAAGCCATAGCAATCCTTTTTTTTTCAAGACAGATTATGACACTCCTCTGTTCAAAATTCTCCAATGTCTCCCCATTTTGCTCAGAGTGAAATTGAAAGACTTCACTATTACATACAATGTCCTCATTGTTTTGACTTCCGATTACGCCTCTGCCCATACCCCTTAGCTCTAATTACCCCATTCCCACCCATGCCCGTTCACTCTGCTGTAGCCACACTGGCTTCCCATTATTTTGTGAAAATATCAGGTACATTCCCACCTAAAGTCACTTGCAATTGCTCCTAACACTGTAAAGAATGCTCTTTCCTCAGGTGAACAGGTATTAAATCCTTTCTTTACAGGTTCATCAGTAGACTTTTCACAGCTGAGAAAATAATCAGTCAAAATAGAGTAATATAAATTATTCAAATTTAGGAAACAAAGAAAGAAAAGTGTGGGGGGAGAAACAGAATGGAGCAATGAAGAATGTGGAAAATAAACTGTCTAGCATGAGGAACAAGAGAAAACAAATGGGACAGAGAAAACATTTAAAGAGATAATGACAAATAAATTTCCTAACACATCATATTCAAATTGCCAAAAAAAAAGATAAACAGGAAAAGTTTGAAGGTAGCAAGAGAATAAGGACATATTACATAGGGAGGAACAAAGATAAAAATTACAGCAAACTCCCTATCTGAAAATGTACAAACTCAATGACTTTCAAGAAATCTTTAAAGTATTGCAAGAAAAAAAGGTCAATTCATAATTCTATGTTCACTGAAAATATCTTTCAAAAAATCATGTGTAAATAGAATGTGTATATAAAAACAAAACAAATAATACATTAAAAGAGATTCTTTTTTAAAATTGTCAAAGAAGTTTGTTAAATAAAATCTACTACCATCTATTTATCTAATAAGCTTTGCCCAATCTCTCTTATCTGCTCCTTATGAGTTTCCTTTCCTTCACTTTAATTAACAGTGTGGATAGAAAAAAAATAGAGAAAAAACCCAGGCACTTGGGCTTCCCTGGTGGCACAGTGGTTAAGAATTCACCTGCTAATGCAGGAGACATAAGTTCAAGCCCCGATCTGGGAAGATCCCACATGCCACGGAGCAGGTAAGCCTGTGCGCCACAACTACTGAGCCTGCTCTTTGGAGCCCGCGAGCCACAACTACTGAGCCCATGTGCCGCAACTACTGAAGCCCACGCAGCTAGAACCCATGCTCCACAACAAGAGGAGCCACCGCAATGAGAAGCCCATGCACCACAATGAAGAGTAGCCTCTGCTCACCGCAAACAGAGAAAGCCTGGGTGCAGCAACGAAGACCCAACACAACAAAAAATAAAATAAATTAATTTAAAAAAAATAGGCACTTGACTTAACCAGGAATCTGGGTCACTAAATATTTTTGTAAAGCAAGAAAACTGGGGGGGTGAAAACCTTGTCACTACTCACTCCACTGGCTAAACTTGCAAAATATGCAAATCTAGTTTCAATTAGCCATTCTGATGAAGGAAATAGAGTGTTTTGAAAACTTTCTCTTTAAGGCGAATCTGGACAATAATTGTCATTTGTAAACAACATATTAATAGTAGGTGAAATATTTTAACTAGGTCCTTCTTTCAGTAATTTTTGCAATTGTGAATAGAATCCTTTATTTCATGACCATATTATAATAAGTAATCTTACCACTATCATTTTAAAATAAATTTAAAGAAAAAAATCCACACATAATTCTCCTTCACATAATCCTCCTTTTCCTTCCCCCCCCTTTTTTTTTCTGTTTAAAAACAACAAATAGTAGAAGCCCCTTCTTCATTCCTTCAGGGGATTGAAGAACCTCCATCTGTTTCATAGCCAGGAGTAGAGATTCACATCAGAGTGCAGTAATTATTTCATTAAAATGTAAGTTATACCTCTCTTTTTTCGATTAAGAGCTGCCTTTGGCATGAAATAGAACAGGATTGGGCTATCCTGGAGCAAGGTATTAAAGTATCAGCAAGCATACCTTGCTGCCTGCCACTGTCTACCAAAAGAAATTCTTGAGGCAGAAGGAATATACCAGGATAAATCACTGTGCATACATAAGGAAATTTAAAACTCTGGAAATGGTAGAAATAAAAAGTACATTCTTTAGCTGTTTTAAAAGATAATGACTGTCTAAAGCAAATATAGTAGCAGTGTATTCCAGAATACATTTGTGATAATGATAACAAAAAGGATGAGAAGGAAGATTTAGAAGCATATTGTAAAGATTTTACACTACACATAAAGTCATATATTATCATTTGAAGACAGACTATGATTAATCAAAGATGTATATTTTAAACCTTAGAGCAACCATAAAAGTAATACTAAAATGAATAAAAATAATACTAAGTATAAATAAAATCTTTTTAGTGTACTAAAAATAACACTAAAATGAATAATAATAAAATAAGTAAGATGTTATTAGTAGAGATAAACAGAATTATTTAAAATACTCAACTAATTAGAAATCAGGTAACAGTAAAAGGAACAAAGAAAAAATGAAACAAAGAGTAAAGAAGTAGGAAGATGGTAAATTCTAATCTAACCATACTGATATTACAATAAATGTAAATGGTCTAAACACAGCAGTTGATAGATGTCAGCCACTCAGAATGGATTAATCAGGACATAGGTATATGCTGTCTATAGAAAACTTCTTCAACTATAAAGACATAGATAAGTTGAAAGCAAAAGAATAAAAAAAATACGATGCAAACACTATGCAAAAGAATGCTGAGGTAGCTATATTAATATAAAACTAGATATCATTACATGAAATATTATCAGACTTAAAATGAGTCATTATACAATGATAAAGATGTCTATTTACCAAGACGTAAAAATCCTGAATTTGAATACATCTGGAAATGGAGCTGAAAAATGCATGAAGTAAAACTTGATACAGCTAAAAGGATTCATCAGCAAAATTAGAAAACAGTTTGAACCAAATAAAAATAAAAACAAAACACAAAAATCTTGGTATAAAGCTAAAGAAGTGCTTACAGGGACATCTATAGCATTAAAGTCTTATATCGGAAAATTTAAAGATTTCAAATAATCAATGATTTTTTTACTATCTTAAGAAACTAGAAAAAGACAAAAAATTAAGCCCAAAATTAAATAAGAAGGAAAGCAATGATAAAAACAAATTGTCAAGAGTTTAGCTAAACTACTTCACAGTATTGCTGCCTTGGCATACATTTTTTTTGGCCAAGCCACATACAGTGACCTTAGACTGACACTAGCCCCCTCATGCAAGTTCATGGCCTAGACAGCAGCCTGCCTAGTCATAGCACATATGTATTCCTGATATGACTTTCCCAGTAGCTCTTGTGATCAACAATCTTCCCTGCCTCCCAGCTCCTTCCCCTTATGTGTCCCATAAATAAGACACCTGTGTGACTTACCTATTTATTTGGTTTGAATTGTCCTATCCAGGCTTAGCCAGGGAACACAAAAAGCACTCACCCACAGACTCTAATAAAGGAGTGTGAACCAGGTCCTGCTTCTTTCTGCCTGCAGTCTGCCTTGACCGCCCTAAGTGGCCCTTTGAGGTGTGCTGGATACTCCCTCCAGGACCTGTGAGTAGTAAAATTTACTCTTTAAATTCCTTGTGTGGTCTATTGTTGAACTGTGGGTCAACATCCAGCACCCTATACTCTGTTATGGGGTATATAGCATTTAGAAATAAACTGATGCTTTTGTCATTATAAAATATCACTCTTTATTTCTTTACTTTGAAGTCTATCTTAATTTAGCTACATCAAGTGTCAGTTTGACAAATTAATACCATAAATGTAACAGTTAATGAAATGGAAAACAGAAAAAATAGAGTGTACCAATGTCATCAACAGCTGATTCTTTGAAAAGTTTAAATAAAGTTTATAAAACTTTAATCAAACTGACCAAGTAGATAAAGAGAGAGGGAGGAAAAGGAAGAGAAGAGAAATTACCAATATTAGAAATTAAAGAGAAGATGCCACTACTACAGATCACTACAGATTCTATGATCATTAAATTCACAATAAGAAAAAATTCAGAATTATTTATGCCTATAAATTTGACAACTTAACATAAAATGAGCCAAAGGACACAAACTATCAAAGCCCACGAAAGAAGAAACCAATAATTAGAATTGCCATGTTTATTAATGAAAATGAATTTATAGGCAAAGTCCTTTCTGCAAAGAAAATTCCAGTACATGACAATTTCGCTAGCAAATTCTGCATAAACTCTTCCAGAAAATAGAAGATGAAGGAATACTTCACAACTAATTTTATGATGCCATCATTTCTGTGATTCCAAAATCAGATAAACACATTATAAGAAAACTATATATCAATATCCATCATAAAAAGAAAAATGCAGAAATTTTCAACAAAACATTATCAAATTCATTCCAGCAAGATAGATGATAGATAGATAATAGATAGATGATAGCTATAGATGATAGATAGATAGATGGCAGTTAATATATCATGTCCAAGTGTGGTTTATGCAGGAGTGAAAGTCTGACAGCATTGAAGTATCAGTGCTAAAGAAGAGCATGCATGTGACCATCTAAATAGATCAAAAAAGACATTTGGCTAAATTTAATATCCTTTATAATAAAATACTCCCAGCAAACTAAGAATATAAGAAAAATTCTCAACTTGATAAAAGGCATTTACGAAAACTTATAACTATCATTACACTTAAAGGTGAGAGACTGAATGCTTTCTTCCTAAGACTGGAACAAGGAAAGGTCTGCTTTCACCTTTCCTTCACCATTGATGGTGCTGATGCCCTAGATTGGGTGATAAGACATAAAAAGAAACAAAAATATAAAATTAGAAGGGAAGAAATGCAACTATTCCTATACTAAGATGGCATGTTGGTTGTATCTTAGAAGAATCTACAAATTGCTATTGTATCTAACATGAGTTTAGCAATGTCACAGAATATACAAATGGTTGGTGGGAAAAATTCAGTACCATTTAAAATAGCACCAAAAGAATCCATGAAATATTTAGGTATAAATTTAACAAAATATGTTAAAGTTCCATAGGCTAAAGATTATAAAACACTAGTGAAAGAAATAAAAGGAATCTGAAATAAATTAAAATAGATACTATATTCATGGACCAGTAGACTCCATGTTGTAAAGATTCAATGCAGTCCTAATTTTTTTTGTAGAAATGGACAAGTACATTCCAAAATGTATATAGAAAGTCAAAGTATCTAGAACACCACAATTTTGAAAAAGAATAACAAAGCTGAAGGATCCATACTACTTGTTAAGTAATTATCATAAAGCTAAACTAATAAAGACAATATCATATTGGAAAAATTATAGGCATAAAGATCAATGAGGTGATATAGAGTCCAGAAATAGTTCTATAAATATATGTTCAATTGATTTTCTACAAAGGTACAAAGCAATTTAATGAAGAAAGTATAGTCTTTTCAATACGTGGTATTGGAATATTTGAAGTCCAATACACACACACACACAAAATCTTGGTCCATACACTACAACTTATAAATATAATTCAAAATGGATTTTATACCTGACTTTCACATCTAAAACTATAAAATTCCTAGAAGCCTTCTTGGGAAAAATATTTTGTGACCTTCGGATAGGTGAACTTTTTTAAACTTATGACATAAAACATAATCCATAATAGAAAAACTTGGTAAATTGGACTTTATAAGAATGAAACACATCTGTCCTTTGAAAGACATTGTTTCAACAATAAAAAGACAAATCACATACTGGGAGAAAATATCAATAGTTGTGAAACACATGTCTGATAAAGGCCAAACTATTAGGAAGGAAAACAGATCAGTAATCTCAAGGGGGCTCGGGTTGGTTTTGGAGATGCTTGACAGCAAAGATGCATTGGAGAAATTTGGGGGAAAATAGAAATATTCTATACCTTGATAATGGTGGTGATTTGAAACTGTACATATTTGTCAAATATTACATAATTGATCACTAAAATGACTGAATTTTACAGTATGTAAATTTATTTATTTTTATTTTTATTTTTTTTGGTTTCTTTGTGGTTTTTTTGCAGTACGCGGGCCTCTCACTGTTGTGGCCTCTCCCGTTGCGGAGCACAGGCTCCAGAAGCGCAGGCTCAGCGGCCACGGCTCACGGGCCCAGCCGCTCTGCAGCATGTGGGATCTTCCCGGACTGGGGCACGAACCCGTGTCCCCTGCATCGGCAGGCGGACTGTCAACCACTGTGCCACCAGGGAAGCCCTATTTTTATTTTTTTAATAAACTTATTTATTTACTTTTGGCTGCATTGGGTCTTCATTGCTGCGCATGGGTTTTCTCTAGTTGCAGTGTGCGGGGGTTACTCTTTGTTGCAGTGCGTAGGCTTTTCATTGCAGTGGCTTCTCTTGTTGTGGAGCATGGGCTCTAGGCACGCAGGCTTCAGTAGTTGTGACTTGCGGGCTCTAGAGCACAGGCTCAGTAGTTGTGGCGCACGGGCTTAGTTGCTCCGCGGCATGTAGGATCTTCCCATACCACGGCTCAAACCCTTGTCTCCTGCATTGGCAGGTGGATTCTTAACCATTGCGCCACCAGGGAAGCCCTGTAAATTTATTTTAAAAGTTTTTCCTTGTCAATGTATTAGGAGATTGTTTATTTTCTTTTTTCATTTTTACATAGATGACTAGGTATTTGAATTTGAACAGATCTTAACGTGTTACCAGAAAAAAAATCATGAAACTCAGTTCTAAAGTTCCTGTTTTGACCATCTCAAGAAAAATCATGAGAAAATATGTACAGATACTCTATTGCATGCCAGATGCACATCTTATCAAAAACCTGAAACAATCTTGTTAGGTCTTATTTCCATTTTAGAGTAAAGAAAGCTAAGGCTCACAAAAGTCAAATAGGTTTTTAGTAGTGAGTTAACATCTCTGTTCTTGTAAAATTAAGCAAATAATACTTACCTCTCAGGGCTTCACTGAGTATTATTCATTTAATAAAGTTTTGTTTAAAAAAATCATTATTGAGCACTTTCTACGTGGCTGGCACAGGTCCAATAACAGGAATAAAGAAGTGAATGACAGAAGTAAGGGCTCCTGATCATGGAGTTTACATTCTAATGGGAGAGACAGACTATATTCAAATAAATGAATAATTTTAACAAATAAATATATCAACACATGTCAAATAATATGCAGCAAATTGTGATAGAGAGGAGCAGATTTGCTACTTTCTATTCAGTAACTGGGGAAGTCTTTTAGGAAGCTACATTTAACAAAGATGCAAAACCAGAAGAAGTAGCTGAGTTTTTTGACTTGCACAACCATGTGGAGAGTGATGCCACTTATGAAGACGAAGAAAATTTTGAGAGAAATAAGTTTGGGGCAGAACTGAAAGACTGGTCTTGGCTTACTATGGGCCAGACAGTTTGATCACTGATTTATAAGTAATCTCATCTAATGGAAGCATCTCTCTCTGATCCCAAAGCCCATGACCAAATGAAACTGAGGTCTAAACTCACACCAAATCTGAGGGGTTACCTTAGTGAATGTCCCATGAAGCACTAACAGTACAGCTAAAGAGAATTATGATTCACATTATTAAAATTAACACATTCAACTCTTCAGGAACTATGTTCCACATATGCCTACCAGCAAGATAGTCTGCATATAGGATCACCTACTAAAAATTGTCTCAGCCTGGTTTAGATTTCCTGATATATTAGTCAGCTTGGGCTGCTGTAACAAAATTTCATATACCAGGGGGCTTGAACAACAGAAGTTACTTTTTTCATAGTTCTAGAGGTTAGAAGTTTAAGATCAAAATTTCAGGTTACGGTGAGGGCACTCTTCTTGGCTTGCAATTTTCTTGCTAGGTCCTCACATGGCCCTTTCTTGGTATGTAAACATGAAGAGAGAGAGTGAGCTCTCTGATATTTCTTCTTATAAGGACACTAATCTTATTGTTCTAGAGCCCCATCCTATGACTTTATTGAACCCTAATTAACACCTAAAGTCCTCATATTCAATGTAGTCATATTGGGGTTTAGGTCTTTAACACATGAATTTTGAGGGGAGACAATTCAGTCCAAAGCACCTGAGTTGTTACATTTTTTATTCTTTTGCTTGAAAAGTCATAATATTCTTGCCCCAATAACTTTAAATTTAAATAATATCTATCAGTTATTTAAAATGCACTGATAATTTTTTTAATCTGCATTGCTTTCAAAAATTATAATTTTCAGTATACATTCAATTGGAAAACTGTTTATGACTGCTAATTTACACAGTGGTACACTGAAATTTTAAATATATGTAAAATATTTCAGTATTCTGACTTCCATATGTTACATAGGGAAAAAAAGGTGTTCTTATTCAGAAAAATTATCTTTTCTGAATAGTACAAAAGTAAAAGACTTGAATTTTTGCAAGCATATGTCATCATTTTCTTCTCTTATATTGATCTCACCTAATTGTTAGCATTAATATCTAAAGTTAGAGTCTACGTAATTAGTTAGCCAAAACAAAACAAAAATCTCCTTGTATCTAATTTTTTAAAAATAATTTAAATAGATATGGCATTTCATACAATATAAATATTTAAGGTTGACTTCAATTTTTCTCTCCCACAAAGAACTGTCATCTTGTGAGGAAAAAAATAGACAATTAGCTAAGAAATAAAAATAAGATACTAGATTTCACTTTTTAAACTTAGGTATAGTTTTCTTTCTTTTTTGTTGCATCCTTCATAAACCTATCTATGATGGTTAATTTTATATTTCAACTTGACTGGTCCATTGGGTGCCCAGATATTTGGCCCTACATTCTTCTGGATGTTTCCATGAGGATGTATTCAGATGAAATAAACTAAGTAAAGCAGATGGCTCTGCATGTTCTGATTGGGCCTCATCCAATGAGTTGAGGCCTAAATAGAACAAAAAGCTGACCCTTCACTACCCAACAGACATTTCTCCTGCCAGGTGGCCTTTGAACTGAGATATTGACTCTCCCTGGTTCTACAGCAGCTTCCAGCCTTTGAACTCGGCTCTGCAGATTTTGGACTTGCCAGCCTCTATAAGTGTGTGAGCTAATTTCTTATAACAAATCAATCAATCAATCAATTAATCAATCAATCCTCTTGGTTCTGTTTCTCTGGAGAAACATGTCATCCCACATCCCCTTCTTTTTTTCCTTAAGGATTACAATTCCTATACTTCCATATAATGCATATCAGAGTACCACCTGGATTTCCCATTTTCAGGTTAAAAATTTATCATACAAGAGAAATTAAAATTGATTAGGGACTTTTTAAAATATCAGCATTAAAATGATGATTATACAGTCTCCTATAGATGTCAAGGTTTAGGAAGTGAAATGAATAATTTAAGCAAAAATTCATGTCACACTGAGTAATATTGGAGTCAATCAACTTTTGTTCTCACAGTCTCTATTTCTATTTTTATACCTGTAATCTTGCAAATTGTTTTTTTCTTTAGCTATTTTAATGAATGCTGGCATAAAGATTTTCATTTTAATACAAATTTAATAAGGAATCCATTTTATTTAATGGCCAGTAAAATAGCATTAGTCCATAACTAAAAAGTTTATACTTCCAAACTGTGATGGCTCTAAGTTATGTAAATTAGTTGATAAAATATTAACATCAAACTACTACTAACTTATGTCACTTGCATTACTACATGGGTCTCTTAACTTTTTGCAGTGTATTCAGTCTTGCTCCATTACACCTAGTTTGGCTAGATATGGAATATGTTGTAATATGAGAATATGAATATGAACAAGGCGAACTTTTCAAAACACTAGTGTGACTACATCAATCCCTTGTCACTGACTTCTGTTTTCCAGGATACATTAGGCACTCTTCACACAGCCTCAGTTGGCTTGTTTCCTCACTTTCATTTTCCTGTTCTCTCATGCTGAAGTTCTATGTATTTTCTCACTAGAATGTTTCCCAAGTTCCTCGATTTTCCACATTTCTATCCCTTCCACTTCCTTTCTTCAAACTGATTCCACCTTCAGACCTTCCCTCAATTTCCCTTGTCTAGGCAGCTTTTCAATCCCCCTAAGTCATGCCCCCATAGCATGATATTCCTCACCTAGCACAATTTTATATTATTTATTTTTATATATTATTTATTTTTTGTTAATTTTATTTGATTCCTCTCTCTCTTTCTCACTGGATTATAAATGCTTTGAGGGCATCAACATGCTTTGGTTGTTATTTTTTAGCTTGTTTTGCCATGGACTCCCAGAGCCCACACAATGTTTGGCACATACTAAATGCTTAAGAAACAATTGTTGAAGTAGTAAATAAATAAATCACAGTGCTTTATGATCCATTCAAACACCCTAGTTTGTCTTAGAAGTATCAACAATTCTAGAGAGAAAAAGCATGTATAATAAAGGTGTTATGTGAAAAAAAACAGCAACATTCTTTTTAAGCACTGAACTTAAATCTTTGTTTTAACTTATTTGTAAAATGAAACAGCATTTTAATTTTCAGTAGATTCTTCTCATTACTGTGTTGAGTAATTTTTGTGCTAAGTAAACTTTTTTTATTAGACTCGCTCTCATAATTTTGCCTAGCTCCTGTCTTTTCCTTTTCTCCTTTTACTCATGAATATAATCAAACAATCTAAAGAGAAATGCTGAGTAGAAGGAAAAAATGCACTCAATAAACTGTGGAAAAAAGCCTAACTTTAAAAGAAATCATAGATATCCACAGGATGTAAAAATTAATTTTTCACTAAAAGTTCATAACCTATAGGTAGTAAAACTATAGATCTGAAAAAGATAGCTATTAGAGCAATATTTTTCAGTCACTCTGTTACAAGTTTGAGGTAATGATTTGATTGTGGCTGAAAGTGTGTTAAATGATATAAGGTTTTCATTTTGCAATATGGGTATAAAGTAATTTACTTGAATTTAAAAATAAAGGACATATGAGCATGCTTAATTGGAAAAATACTTTTATGCATTCTTTCCCCCTGCTCTTTTCCATTTGCTGTCAATTAAAAATTGCATTGGCTAATAACTCATGCACATTTGCCAGTTACTTTACGTACAACAGAGGATTTTGGAGTGTGAAGATAAAAGAGAAAACCATACTGTAGCAGTCAGAATGTGGAGAAACCAAAGTGGGATTTTCCGGTGGAGAATTTTGGAAATCGATGGGACCCACACTGTAGGAAAGCAGCAGGCTCCTTTTAGCAGATGCCCCTTTTCTGCCTATTGCTGGAACGTGACACGTGTGTTTATGCAGGTGAGCCTCCTTCATCAGTTGGCTCCCATTCAATTCAGAATGTGATCTATCTCATGGGCAAAGTCACAACAGATTTCATCTGGTTCCAAGTGGTACAGGCTTCTTCTGTATCACAGAAACGTCCTGCACCTCCACCTTCAGGTTAATGTAATATTTCTGTCAGCCTTGACTTCTTCCTTTTGTTTCTGATTTATGGTTTTGTTTTGTTTTGAATCAGCCATGGTAAGTGTTGGCATCTCCTCAGCTGCCACTTCACAGAACTGTGGTGACCAGAGCTTGAGAAGAATTCAGGTACATTGCTATTTACTGAACTTGCTCACAAACATGTGCCCTTACTAGTTCTCAGAATTGGCTGCATATCATTTTAACTTTCTGGAGATTAAAAAAATTCTAATATCTTGGTTTTATCACTAGAGATTCCCATTTATTTTGCCCAGGGTATGACCTGGAGATGAGGATCTAAAACTCTCTAGGTGACTCAATTTGGACGTTTTTGAGTTAGAAATAAAAAAGATTGATATTTGATATTTAGTTATTGAAGCTAACATTGTTATCAATGTGCTGCTAAAGATGTATAACTTTCAAAAATGGGATATTGGAGTTTGTGATATTAATCATCTTTAATTAAGAAATTTTATAGGTAATGGGAAATGTTTCTAATGCGGTTATAAAAATATAGGACTGAGAGTTCACTGCCTGGGGAGCAGCAATAAAACAATGTCTTAATTTGTAGATGGCAAACAATCTGGAGAATTCATTCAGTGAGTACTGGTGCTAACATACAAACAACTGTAAATATTTTATGGGAAAATGGGCAGATTATTTCACCCAACAATAGCTACCCTTCATGTTACTTACTTACGAGAATTGTTTGACATATCTTTTTTTTGTCTGATTTATGCCTGTGCATTTTTGTAAATTTCTTTTACACAGGAGAAGACAAAGCCATTATAATTTCATAGTTCCTTCCAAAAGGAAGTGTTAAATTTGCACTTATATAGGACCAAAGGGTTTAATCAGTACAAGAATGAATGTTGTAAAGTATGCTAAACATTTTATATAATTGAAGAATGGAAATATTTCTTACAAGTAGAATGCCCTTGACTATTAATGTCTGCACAGAAACTCTATCAGCATAACATTAGTAAGATTGACTTGGATGGGTCTTTCAGCTTACAGAAATAGACACAGTGAAAAAACAATTTTTTAAATTTATATATAAGACAAATTATGGATTTTTCTAATTATTTAAGGTATACCTATGAATAAATTTTAATTTCTGATCATTATATTCACTAGTGAGTGAAAAGGTAGCCATTTATAATTTTCAGTATAGTCTTAAACTGTGACAAAAGTAGAAGAAGATATGTAAACCATGCTGCTTCATATTTTAGTAGATTCAGCAATGCTGTAAATACTCTAGTTGCATCTGTGTCCTCATGGTAAATCTATTTATCTTTACATAGTATTTGCCCCTTAAATTTTTCGCAGACCTTTTAAACAGATTTTTTTCTCTATCTATTTTGTCCTTGGTTAAATAATTGAAAATCATTGTAGACATTTGTTATTTAGTAACAGTCCCTTGTGTATTTATCAGAAGCTTCATTGAGTGTCTCTTCAATTTTTTATTAAAAAATATTAAGCTTTAATGGAAAGGACAGTTATTAGAGGTAGCCAAAAGTGGAATAAAGCCTGTAAATAACATTGCATAACTGTCCCAGGCAAATCCTTAAGCCTCTCTGATTTTAATTCTCTCAGCTGTAAACAAGGGATAAGTCTACCTACAATTTCATTTTCAGAGACTTTTCAGTGCTATTCTGGTCCCGCTGGACTCCCAGCCGGATTTCCGCTGATGTCTCTGGTAGGGTGGAGTATACTTTCCGAGGGCTTAGGGGCTGGTGTGGTGGAAATGCCAGCCCCACAGAGAGGTGAGCGGTTCTTTGCCTCCTCCCCAAACCCCAAAAGGAGGGATTCCTTTGGTTTCCCTGAGTGATGGAAGGTCCTTCCCTGAGCCACCAAGTGCGTCGAGGTGGGGTGTGCGAGTCGTTGGGATCACAGAACAGTATTTCCCAGGTCTGATCTCTAGCTACACAGCTCCAATGGCCTTCCCTCCAGAGAAGGGATTTGCCTACCTGGGCCACCTGGAGGACAGCGGAGAAGCCTGGCCTGCTTGCACACAGAGTTGGAGGCAGGGATGTAGCCCCCTACAGGGTCTGCAACTGGGCCGCCCCTGTAGGCTAAGCGGCCCCTGCAGGAGTTGGTTAGGGCATGGTGATGGGCTCCCCAGCCCTGTCTTCCTTGGCTTCCCTGTTGCTAGTGGTACCATCCTTACCTGTAACCACCTGGTGAGAGATGGAATGCTCATGTATTTTTTTTCTTTTGTTCCTGTTTTGTTTTGTTGTGCTTTATTTTTTGTGAGCTTCTTTAATGTCATCTTCCAAATTTCCTATTGGATTTCGAAAATTCTACTATTCTATTTATTTATTTATTTAGTGGTTTCTTTTTCAATTAATTTTTATTGGAGTAGAGTTGCATTACAATGTTGTGTTACTTTCTGCTGTACAGCAAAGTGAATCAGCTATACATGTACATATGATCTACTATTTTATTTTTAATTTAGGTAAATTCCTTCTCGTTCTTTAAAACTCCTTTGAAACAAGCATTACGTTACTTTTTTTTTGTGGCAGTTTCAACTTTATCTTCAAGATGTTAAAGTTTACTTGACAGTTTCTTCTTTTCTCTTAGCATGGAGACTTCTGATTTCCATTTTTCTGTTTGCTTATTTTGTTTTTGGCTTTTCATATTTCAGGCTTTCCTCAAATCTCTGGGGACCTTGGTTCACCATTCACATTTGCTACTAAGGAACTAAAATGGTAATAAGAAGTTCTGTGCACCCTGCAGCATATTGCTAATGTGTTTCTCTGGAAGGAATTGGGCCTTTTGTTTTCTTTTTTTTTTAAGTCTTACAGAATCTCATGAAGGATGAAATCCTAATGGTACAAGTTAGTATGATTCTCAAGATTTCTGAGAAAACTTTGGTTTCGTTGTACAGAAAAGAATATAGCTGGGGGAAAGTCAGAGGGTGATGGGGGGAAATGGTTTTTGTTCTGAGTACACAGTACCTTACAATCATATTATATAGCACTTGTTTCAAAGAGTTATGAGGTATATTCATCCAGATGAGATGGTCTCTGCCTATGTGCTACAATGATGGAGTTCAGAGAGAGATGTATGTGCTTCTTGGAGTTCTGAGATGAACCTCACTCACTCAGACATTATTATTGCACTCTGTACATTTTGTGAGGCATTTGGAAGATGATTGCAGCTCTCTGCCATGTATCCTGAAGGACCAACTTTCTTCTGGATCCTGTCATCAATAAACCTTTTGATTTACCGTGAAGCTCAGGTTTGTTCTTTTTGTTAATCTTTAACTTTCTCTTTGTTATTTATTAATATACTAATCACATAAACTGTATCTGTAGAGCTACTCAGTTCCTCTGCAAAGGGACTTCTCTAGGCTCCTTCCAAGAGTCTATAAGCCTGCCTGCCATTGTTCTGGGAACCAAGGGTGAGGGGCTGGAGAAAATTCATTTTTAAGTGTGCAAACTTCAGTCTCCTCATTCTGTTTTTATTATGACACCTATCCCAGCTTCAGTTAGTCCTAGTTTCCACTCATTCAGATCATCTTTCATTCAAGTTGCTAAGGACCAGTTTCTTGTTTTCTGCTGAGTTGGCAGAGGATTAATTATGTAGTCTGCTAACCAAGAGATATCTGGGCACAGTAATAGTCCTTATACAGACTTCCAATCAGTCCTCCTGTTGACCAACCTAGAGGGACTCTTGTGTCTCCAGATCCTAAGACTTATTTAGGTTCTATGACACGAACCACCTTGGCTTTAAAAAATTTTTTCTCTAATCTGCTAAATCTGCTACCATCATATATCTAATTTCCAGCTACCCAAATTCTGTTGGCATGTCTGTTGTGGTTCTTCTTCTATTTTCATTAATTTTTTGGGGGAGGGCTCATACTTTTTAAATTAGTTTACTGCCATTTTATGGGAATTTCATTAGGCAATAGAGATAAATATATGTGTTCAGTCTGCTATGTTTAGAAAGAAGTATATATTCATTTTCTGTATGAATTTGGACATCAATTCAATAAATATGATCTGGTACTATATATTTTCTAAGGTTTCTTACTGTGTTAACATTACATACATTGCATATAAATAGATGACTCTGCTCCAAATAAGTCTCATAGAAGTTTCAAAGTTAACTAGACACAGGGTAAGGAGAATGGAATACAAATGCTGTTGTAATGGTGAAACATTTCATAGAAATATTCCAAGAAAACTTTCCTCAAAGTAATCAACATGAAAAGTCTACAATATGATATAGTCCAAACAACTGGTTCCTTAGGGTCCTTGCTATACACAACATACACAGATCACTTTTCATCTGTTGCCAATCAAATAGAAAAACCTTTACCCAATGGTGGCAAAGATAGCAGAAAGACCTTATTCTATACATTTACAATGAAATCAATTCTAGTTTAAGGTATTATGAACTGACAAATTAAAAAAAATAATTTATAAGAATTAGAAATTTGTAAGAACACTCATAATTGATTTTTTTTGTTTTCCATAAGATTTGTTCATTCCCAATGTCAATCTAGCTGTGCTGTTAAGTAGTAAGAAAGCATATGAATTGAGATTGTCAGATTTTGTCAGTTTTAATGTAGTTGCTGTTAAGCATATGTGACAGTAATGAGTAACTTCATTTCTTATCCTTATGGACATTATGTGAATCCTATCAGATACAGTCACAGAATTCAGAAGAGAAGCTTTAATGCTGCAGCTACCTCTACACCTAATATTTATAGTACCTGAGTAGTTATTCCATGTTCTAGGCAGGATAATCATCAAAAATATGCCTAGGATGGTAAAATTGGATCATTGGCAAGAAGAATTTCATCAACACCATATTTTATAAATAACTGAAGTGAAATAAAATCACATGAAACTATTTTCCAGATCTTATACATAAGAGAAACAAGGACATTTTTAGTTCCAAATGTAATCCAAGGTTTTCAAAATTTATAATTTGGACTCTGCCCACTTACCCCCCAAAAAAGCATATTCATTATTCTTTGATCGCAAATGAGAAAAGTAGAGATTGATCAACTTATGTGATAAAGGAGCATGGATCAGTTCACACAGCCAAACTGCAAGAAGCACAAAGCTGACTGAAAACAGATTTGAAAGTTACAGAACTCATTCTCTCTCGCTGCCTCTCTCTACAGGCCTTCTTTATTCCCTTCAGTAAATAGACCACAGTTTTCTCTAGGTGGAGGAGGGTGAAGTTTAAGTCACTTACAAAATGACATCCTCTCAGATTTGGAACAGTGAGGTTTAAAGCTCTGAACTCCAGCTTGAGCTCAAAAGTCCTGGGAATGAACTTTCACTGGAGTTAGAGGTCATGAGTACTGTTACATCTCCCCCACCACCACCAATTTCATCTTTCCCCCCACCCAATTCATATGTTGAAGCCCTAACCCTCAGTACCTTAGAATGGGACTGTCTTTGGAGACAGGGCCTTTAAAGAAGAGATTAAGTTAAAATGAGGCTGTTAGGTTGGGCCCTAATCTAATATGACTGGTATCCTTACAAGAAGAGGAAACTTGGAAGCACAGAGAGACACCAGGGGTGCACAGTACAGAGGAAAGAACCTGTAAGGACACAGTGAGAAGGCGGTCACCTGCAAGCCAAGGAAAGAAGCCTCAGATGAAACAAAACCTGCTGACACTTTAATCTTGGACTTCCATCCTCCAGATCTATGAGAAAATACATTTTTTTTTTCTTTTTGTGGCACACAGGTCTCTCACCGTTGTGGCCTCTCCCGTTGCAGAGCACAGGCTCCGGACATGCAGGCTCAGTGGCCATGGCTCATGGGCCCAGCCGCTCCGCGGCATGTGGGATCTTCCCGGACCAGGGCACGAACCCGTGTCCCCTGCATTGACAGGCGGACTCTCAACCACTGTGCCACCAGGGAAGGCCTTTCTCCCTTTTTTTATTTCCTTTTTTCTTTCATTTTCCTGTACCTTTCCCCTTGGTAATTTATCTTTTGGTCTATGAATTTATATGTATTTAAAAATATACTTTATCTAGTATTTTTGGTGTTTTATAGAGAGTATGTTTATCAGGACATGCAGTCTACAATAATTATTTTAACTGAAGTTTGGGATCATGTTTTAAGCTTATTTTTGCATTTTATAAAATATAAAATCATATACATTTATTGAATTTTATATCAATTTCCTTTTCTCCTAAAAGCCTATGGTACTTACTAAAGGCAAATGTTTTAGTCCCTAATTACATGGCTAGAAGGCACAATTGTAATTGTATAAATATATTATTTGTTAAATGTCAAGAAAATTTCCCTTACCACCCATACCTAAGGTGACACTGAACCTTAAAGAATATATGACATGTATGTTATACCTGATCTTTTCCCTTCGTTCCTTCTGCAAACCCTTCACCCCTTCATCATCTCTCTTCTTGATTGCTCCAAGAGGCTGCTTTATCACCTCCCCAACTAGGGGCCACTTTCACATGGTTGCCAGACTTAGCCTCCTCTGGATATGTCAGTTACCTGCATCACAGACCTTTGTGGAGTCCGTTGCACACCAAATACAAATGCCTTCACTACGTCATCTGGCCAGCACCGTCTCTCTAGTTTTAACGCTCCACCCTCTTCATCATGAACCATGTGGTCTGGTTAGAATGAACTTAATGCTCCTATGCTCGGCTTTGAGGGAGGAGCTCATGTTGTATGCATACAGGCAGACCTCGGACATATTGCAGATTTGGTTCCAGACCACTTCAATAAAAAGCAAATATCACAAAAAGTGTGGGTCACATGAATTTTTGGTTTCCCAAGTGCATATAAAAGTTATGTTTACACTATTCTGTAGTTTATTAAATGTGCAATAGCATTATGTCTAAAATTGTACATATCAATTTAAAAATACTTTACTGATTAAAAAATGTTAACCATCGGGCTTCCCTAGTGGCGCAGTGGTTGGGAGTCCGCCTGCCGTTGCAGGGGACATGGGTTCACACCCCAGTCTGGGAAGATCCCACATGCTGCGGAGCGGCTGGGCCCGTGAGTCATGGCCGCTGAGCCTGCACATCCGGAGCCTGTGCTCTGCAACGGGAGAGGCCACAACAGTGAGAGGCCCACATACTGCAAAAAAAAAAAAAAAAAAAAGGGATTCCTATTACTCTCTCCTTCCAGTGTCCATGGTGTCCAGCAAAACTTTATTTTCACACTTGTTCCCTTTGGCGAGTAGCAAGAGTACTCTCTTTAGACAAAAGTAAAATCAGTTTCTGTTTAAGAGTAGCAAGAAAATAAACAGGGGCATACCAGACAATCAAGCAGGAAAATATATCCTAGGTTTTCTTCACCAAATAAGATGCGAGAGTACATGTGTGTACCTGATGGGGGGAAAATGTGTAAGCAAAATTTAATATAAATTAATTGGTGAATTTTGTAGGTTATGAAGTGTCACATTAGAATAAGTTCATTTTAATCCTAGCATACATGTCCATAAAAACAATTTGCTTCAAATTCTGAGTATTTAAGAATCAAGGACTAATCAGTTTGTCAAGACATGTTGCTTAGATTGGGCAGGGACCTGGGACAAATTTGAGAGTAGCTGATGAATATTTTACCAGAGTGGAGGGTAGAGGAAAGAAGTATAAAGAAGAACCCAGGTGCCCCCTATAAAGCCAGTTCAAGGACCTGAAGCTTGGGTATCCAACTGTCTCATTGTTCAAAGAGCCTCATTCAGCAGCTGTCACACACCCAAACCTCCCTAGAGAGGTGAGTGGCTCCCAACTTTCTTCTCTGTGTTAAAAGGTCAGTGAGGGGGACTTCCCTGGCAGTCCAGTGGTTAAGACTCTGTGCTTCCACTGCAGGGGGCACGGGTTCGATCCCTGGTTAGGGAACTAAGATACTACATGCCACGCAGTGTGGCCAAAAAATGGAAAAAAAAAATAGTCAGTGAAGTTAACCCACGAGCTGGTTAGATATCAAAAAAAAAAAAAAGGAACATTTGGCATAAATTTAATTTTAGAACATTATAAAGGAGACTAAATTTTCTTAAGCAAATGCTTAAATTAATACCGAATGCATTGTAACTGTATCTAAAGATCTGTATGACACAGGATATATAATTCTTCATATTTAAATATTAATATACTGTAGATAACTCTAAGCCTTACGCTAAAGCCGAATAAAACCCCAAAGGCTTTGTCTTAAATCAAAAAGTTGCAGTAAATTATTTCAGTTTTGATGCCTTTTTCAAGCATATTTCAAAAAGGGAGCCCATTTTCCTCTACATTTCTATAGCAGTAGATTTTAAATGGTGCAGAATATGGGAAATATCCAAATGGAAATTCAGCAATCTTTTTGTGTAAAATATGAATTAGAAAAGCAACATTTCACAGCATTCGTTTCAGCATTTAATTCAAGTGGAATAACCAGAAAGGCCCCATTGTCTTCAAGGGGAGATGACCTGAAAGGGTTGGGCAAAAGGGCAATGAGACTTAGGGAGAAAGAGAAAAGTGATTACATTAATTTTAATGGCATAATAGCAGCTTTCAATAAGCTTTATGACAGCAGAAAAGATTTTGTTTTCCCTTTGCATTTTGTGTTTTTGCACTTTAGGACACGTGCAGTGTCCTAAACTGCATTTTGCCAGAAATCTAATACATATAATTTATTGTATCCCATATTCTCAAAGTTCAAAAAAGAAAGTCTGAGGGCTTAAAATATAATGGACTCTAGAGTCATTGCGAAAACTCAACTGGAGTCCTGAAGATTTCCTTTTAATTTAATTTTATTTATTTATTTATTTTTGCAGTATGCGGGCCTCTCACTGTTGTGGCCTCTCCCGTTGCGGAGCACAGGCTCCGGACACGCAGGCTCAGCGGCCATGGCTCACGGGTCCAGCTGCTCTGTGGCATGCGGGATCTTCCCGGACCGGGGCACGAACCCGTGTCCCCTGCATCGGCAGGCAGACTGTCAACCACTGCGCCACCAGGGAAGCCCTCCTTTTAATTTTAAAATGCACTTAACAGAAAAGCTGTAAAATGGTATCAGAACACTGTTTTCCACATTCTTTCCATAAGAAATAACATGAATTTCCTGAGAGTCTGAAAGTGTAAGCAGAGGGCTTGTAGCTAAAATAGAAGACACGTTGTTTTAAAGAAAGACCTCATGTCTATTTGGAACATTTGCTAGACTAAAAGGTCAGCAACCACATTTGCCTTAGGCAGACTTACCTCTCAGTCTAGATGTCAACTACACCCTATTGTTTTGTGGTCCTTTTTATACCCTAAGGTCAGAATGATACTGTCCAGGTCTCTCTGCTATTGGCCAATTCCTTGGACACTACAAAATGTAGTTTTCTTTAGGAACTTTTTTCTGCACACCATAAAGTGGTCTTGATAACCATAGAAGTGATTTCAATGATGTCTTTAAGAAAATAGGGAGAAATCTAAGAATCTTATCCAGATGGTTATTGAATGAAGATGACCTAGAGCTTTTAGTTTTCCTTAAGATCAGGATAAGCCATCAATATAAAGCAATTGCTGAAAGGTATTGAAATAAGACAGTCAAAAGAAAGAATTGTCCAGTTGAGAAGAAATATTTTATTCAATATGAACAGGACAATGAAAAATGATAGGACCTTCAAAGGGGAAGAACTAAAATGATGAAAAGTCTGAAGCCGTATTATATAAGGACTCCACTAGAAACCCAAAAGTGCCTTATCTTAAAAAGAAAGGACTTGGGAGGAAGGGGAGGAGGAGAATGATCAGTGGTTTTAGATACATGACCAACTTTCATTCAGGAAAAGGATTAGAATTCTGGTTAGCTTCTGATGGCAGAGCCAGGACAAAGCGGTGAAAATTATGGGTAGTTAGCTGGTTGCCCATTACTGAGAAGGACTATGTGACAATCAAGGTTGTTTTGCAGTAGAAGGGTTTGTTTCAAAACATAACGGTCTCAGGCTTCCCTGGTGGCGCAGTGGTTGAGAGTCCACCTGCCGATGCAGGGGACACGGGTTCGTGCCCTGGTCCGGGAAGATCCCACATGCCGCGGAAAGGCTGGGCCCGTGAGCCATGGCCACTGGGTCTGTGCGTCCGGAGCTTGTGCTCCGCAACGGGAGAGGCCACAACGGTGAGAGGTCCACGTACCGCAAAAAAAAATAATAATAATGGTCTCTCTAATCACTGGAAATGTTCAAGGAGAAGCTAGATGTTCTAGAGGAGTGAAATTATTCTAATAATGATAGCACAGGTGATATTGAACTTACCTTCTGTCTCTATCACATAGATATTATTGATTATCTTTTAGACCTATTGAAAGAAGAAACTGTCATCCAGTTTTACCCTATAAAAATATGTCTAGTTATATATAATACATGCCTCATTTGTCACAGAGTATACCAAATATATATTAAATATTTAATTCAACAAATATTTATCCAACAGCTATGTGTTCCAGGTAGTTTGCTAGATGGTAGGGATAAAATAAAAAAAAAAAAAACAAGATAAACAATGTCCTTGGCCTTATGGAGATTCTCTTCTGCTAGTGGTAATCTCCAATATGATAAGTACTAAACAAAAGTAGAGTATTTGTTGTAACTGAAGCACAAAATAAGTGCACAAAATGCAGAACATTTGTAGAGGTGGAGGTGGGAAGTATTTTTTCTGAAGATACAAAATTCATATTGACTGCTGCAGGCTAAATGGTACTCATCCAATGAAAAAGATTGAAGGGTTGGAGGAGGGGGACAGAGCAAACCTGTTCCAGGCAGAGGGAACAGCATTTGTGAAGCCCCAAAGATGAAAAGGGAGTGAAAGCGAGACAAGAACACCCCAGGTTTGATGAACTAAAAGGAATTCAGAATCTATATTACAAAGCACTAGCTAAACTCTAAGCTCCCTGGCATCAACAACTTTCTTTTTAACCATGGAATCACAGTGTCCATCACACGAGCTGTTAACTGAAAGAGTTGTTGTATAAACATGATTTTGTATGTTATCTCAGTAAGGAGTTGGTGTGAAGAGATGTTAAACTCTTACAAAGTTAAGCAGAGGGCCTAGTAAGAAATGTTAAAATTTTTGATTGATCCTAAGAGAAATTAGGGATCCAGGAAATGGTTTTAACCATATAGCCAGTCAAGGGCTATTGCTTTTGTAAAAGACATAGATATGGCACAGAGACAAAGCCTATGTGACATTATGATCAACTATAATACATCAATCCAGACTTCCGCAAAGTACTTTTATATCAATCATACCTTATCACAAGTCTTCTTAGTAAAAACATTCCTGGTATCAGACTCACAATATGTGGGTCATTTTTCTGTAATTCATAGAATTGGCTTTATTACTTCTATTTAAAAAAAAATACAAACTCAGCCTTTTATTTTTAGTTAGATATTTACAAATATTTAACTGTTAATTTTTAAAAATTAATTAATTAATTTTTGGCTGTGTTGGGACTTTGTTGCTGTGCGCGGGCTTTCTCTAGTTGCGGCGAGCAGGCACTACTCTTCATTGCAGTACGCAGGCTTCTCACTGCGGTGGCTTCTCTTGTTGTGGAGCACGGGCTCTAGGAGCACAGCCTTCAATAGTTGCGGCACGTGGGCTCAGTAACTGTGGCTCGCGGGCTCTAGTGTGCAGGCTCAGTAGTTGTGGCACACGGGCTTAGCTGCTCTGTGGCATGTGGGATCTTCCCGGAGCGGGGCTCGAACCCATGTCCCCTGCATCGGAAGGTGGATTCTTAACCACTGCACTACCAGGGAAGTCCTGTTAATTTTTGAATGTTAAAAAATATAATATGGGGCTTCCCTGGTGGTGCAGTGGTTGAGAGTCCGCCTGCTGATGCAGGGGATGTGGGTTCATGCCCCGGTCCGGGAAGATCCCACATGCCACAGAGCGGCTGGGCCCGTGAGCCATGGCCACTGAGCCTGCGCGTCTGGAGCCTGTGCTCCGCAACGGGAGAGGCCATAACAGTGACAGGCCCACATACCGCAAAAAAAAAAAAAAAAAAAAAAAAATATATATATATATATATATATAAAATATGGATATTTTAGGGAAATTTATTTTTAATTATTAAATAAGTCAAACACAATTATTTCAGATATATTTTTAAAAAACTGAGGTTCAGTTAAGGAAAACAAGTGAAGACAGACCTAATTGCACATACTTAATAGTATGGAGATGAGTAAGTAACTAAAGGACATGGGGGTAACATTTCATGCACAGAAAGACATCATTTCCTAAATTATACCTTAGTGACCTGGAAGAGTTAATTTACCTAACATGGATGAACAGTTTCCTCACAAGCAGTAGTTTTCTCTTTTCAGACCCATGATATTATTTGAATAAAAGAACGAGCTAAAGAAATGGACAGAAGTAATCCATCTTTTGTATATTGATTATAATTAATATGAATCTCAGTGGTTGCTACTGATGAAGACAGATTTATTCCTACTAAAATGGTGGAGTCCTTGCTTTCAGAGTTAACTTCTTATTTTCTTTTTTACGTCTCTATTAGTCTTTCACAAAGTACCCGATTAATCTTCAGTGTCAAATTAGCAAGCCCATCAAACATCTGTCTCATCAAATGCAGGCACTGGCAATTCTAGAATAAAGTGATGCTTAACCAAATTCATTCCTGAATCAGAATCATTGTTCATGTCAATTCAGTTTAATCCAGCAAGCTCTATAGTTCATCGATAGACTTATCATTTATACTTCACCCACTTCTAAGAAATAATTTGTTCACAGTACAAAACATACCCACTACTGCAACATTCCCTTTCATCTCCCAGTAAAACTAGAGCTGAAGAAAGTGTCTCAGTGTAGTGAGGACCAGCTAGTGGTGACATGCTAGAGGACTAATAGTCCAACATCCTGAGAGGTGACGAAACAAATTCTTCAATGAGAGCACAAGAAAATTTAAAAGTCTACAACGCTATGAGCAAGTATTGATAGGGCACAATAGGATATGGATGAACTATAAAAGAGGAAGAGTTAAATTTATATCATGAGATGATTACTTGGCATTTAAATGTGAAATAATAATTGTCTTCCAAGTTTTAAGTGATGTTTCTCATATGAAATAGATATTACATATCCAGCCTGATGATTTTCATTTATTTATACAGATTTAGAACACTAAGATCCAAGGTTGGGTTCAAAGGCCACCTCCATGCTTAGGTAATAATCTTCTTTGCTAAGACCTGTTTTTCCTTCTGCCAACTTCAGTTATCATTCTGGAAATCTTAGTTCTCTTAAGTCTTGCTTAATTTACATTTCTGGCCATAATGGGGTGTTATGGGCTGAATTACATGCCCCCCATTCCTATGTTGATGTCCTAACCCCCAGTATCTCAGAATGTGGTTCTATTTGGAGATAGAATCTTTAAAGAGGTAATTCAGCTACAGTGAGGTCATTAGGGTGGGCCCTTATCCAAGGACTGGTGTCCTTTTAAGAAGAGGAGATCAGGACACAGATAGACACAGAGGGAAGACCATATGAAGACACAGGAAGAAGCCCACCACCTATAAGCCAAAGAGGGAGGCCCTCAGAAGAAATCAACCCCTTGATCTTGGACTTCTAGACTGCAGAATTGTGAGGAAATAAATTTCTGCTGTTCAAGCCTCCCAGCCTGTGGTACTTTGTTTATGGCAAAAAAAAAAAAAAAAAAACCCTAAAACTAGAAAATTAATCCATAGAGGAAATGGGAAATTCTGTAAGAAGTTATAATATAGTCAAAAGAACTCATAATCCTAAGAGTTACTGGTGCTTAGAAAAATACCACACTATAGGGGAAATGATGTGCTGCAGACAGATTTCTCTAAGTTTGGAGTTTTCTGCTTTAATCGTCTAAGACAGGCATAAAATTCAGTGATATTCAATATCTTTAGCCGTCTGGCTGTATATGGTTCATTGTACCAACTACTTGTGACATAGAATGTTACATTTTGAACTTAATCCTATTTTTTTAAAGAGATACAAGATCAAGAATGTGCAGGTCTGAGCTGAGAGGTGATAATCATAAAGCAATTAAACTTTTTAGGTTCATGTGATTCCTAAGTCAATGCAACGTATCATTGATTAATTTTATTATAAACAAACAGACACCACAAAAGTAGGGAGAACAGTTAAACTGTTAATTAGCTAAATGAGCCCTAATAAAGATATCATCCAATTATCTGAATGTGTCACATTTCCTTTATTTATAAGTCTATTTATCCATCTATATTTAATGAACTATTTTAAAGCAAATTCCAAGTGTCATGTCACTTCATCTCTACATATTTCACATTATCTCTAAAAATGTGGATTTAAAAAAATGTAACTATAATGTTGTCATTGTATCTAACTAAAGTAAAATAATTCCACTATCATCTTAGATCAGTCCATAATGAAATTTTCATGTTTGCTTCAGAAGGGTGTTTTTACAATTTATTGTAGGTTCAAGTAGGGATCTGAAATAAGGCCGATACATTGTATTGGATTGTGTCTCTTAAGTCCTTCGACCTAGAGCAAAGCATTCAAGCCCTCCCCTTGCGCTTAATTTATTTTTTCTCTTTGTTGTAAAGACTGAGTCAGTTGTCCTGTAGAAAATTTCATATTCTGATTCTTCCATTTGTTTTCTTCTGGTATCATTTAACTTGATTTAATTTAATCTCTAACATCCTTATCCACATTTCCTGTAACTCTAGATTAGATCTAGATGCAGATTCCACGTTTGGGGAAAGAATACTTCATGAGTAGTGCTGTAGGCATCACATCATGAGTAGTATTGTGGGTATCACATCAGGAGGCAGGTCATGTCTGTGGTCCCACGTTTAGTTGTTGACTTGTGGTTTTAGGTTGCAATACCTGATCCTTCCATTGCAAGTTTCCCATCCACCCTTTACCAAATGGTTTCACTGAATGATGATTACTGCTTAAAACAATTATTTAATTAGGCACAGAAAATTGGTTATTTTCTAATTTTACCGTGCCTTGAACAATTTAGCCTAAGTTTATCTATGAAGAAAATAATTTTTCTTCTTGGCTGAAATTATTTGCATACCCTGAAATACAGGTAGAACGAAAGGGACAGAATAAGTTGTAGGTGCCTTAGTTACTTTCAATACTTTCAATGATTTATTTACTTGTGTGTCATTTGGTTTTCTCTCATTTCTTTGATAATCATCATGAACTTATGGAGGTTTATGCATACTTGCTCAGAGGCACACTGATATTCTTTGGGCTATTCCAACGCACTCGTTAAGAGTGTTACAGAAGCAAGAACTGTTTGTGCCTTTTATTTTATCATTCTTAATTCAGAACACTTTTTGTCATCTAGTGACATTTTTCTGAGTATTTTTCACTATTATCGCTTTAGACGTCAACAGTAGAGGTACACTTTTTAAGTACAGTATATAATGTAGAAGTGCATTATTAAGGTCACATCACCTAAGAGTTAAAAATTCAGCTAATATATTCATTAAGGAAAGATCACAGATTTACAGTAGTATCACACATAAGAAAAGGCATGCAAAGAGAGAGCTCAAAAAAGCAAAATTCAAATGCAAAATGGTTAACTTTGGAACATAGCAGGAGTGGCCTCCTGTTCCTACTGTCTTCCTGGGCAGCAGCAGTTATGGTGGGAGGAACACCATATGATTCTGATCTGGAATCTGTATTCTTTACAAAGAATAACAAAGTTTCTATAATTAATCGACAGGAAGAACAACATATAAAGCATTCCTTTTGTTATTCCAAGTGGACCAAAATTTAAAAATTGCTAAAGGAAGTCCCAGAAAGTTTAGAACTTGAGAAGATCTTAAGAAATATCTAGGGAAACTTTTTTTATGTAAGAGCAATCTATTGGCCAAATGACGTGCCATAATCACAAACACAGAGATACAGCCAAGTGGAGAATTCACTCCCGGGTTTCCACTACTGTGCATTGATCTCTAGTAAGGAAATAATCACTATGTCCTTTCAATTCTTTATATCTCCCATAATACTACCACAAGACAATCGGCCTTAATATTTTTTTCTAATATCTTTATGGAAGTACAACTGCTTTACAATGTCGTGTTAGTTTCTGCTGTATAACAAAGTGAAACAGCTATACTTACAAATATATAACCCTATATCCCCGCCCTCTTGCATCTCCCTCCCAAGGTCCCTATCCCACCCTTCTAGGTGGTCACAACACTGAGATAATCTCCCTGTGCTATGTGGCTGCTTCACACTAGCTATCTATTTTATGTTCGTTTGCATTTATATGTCAATGCCATGCTCTCACTTCGCCCAGCTCACCCTTCCCCCTCCCTGTGTCCTCAAGTCCATTCTCCATGTCTGCATCTTTATTCCTGTCCTGTACCTAGGTTCTTCAGAACCTTTTTTTTTTTTTTTTTTAGATTCCATATATATGTGTTAGCATACGGTATTTGTTTTTTCTCTTTCTGACTTACTTCACTCGGTATGACAGACTCTAGGCCCATCCACCTCACTACAAATAGCTCAATTGCGTTTCTTTTTATGACTAATATTCCATTGTATATATGTGCCATATCTTCCTTATCCATTCATCTGTGGATGGATACTTAGGTTGCTTCCATGTCCTGGCTATTGTAAATAGAGCTGCAATGAACATTGTGGTACATGACTCTTTTTGAATTATGGTTTTCTCAGGGTATATGCCCAGTAGTGGGATTGCTGGGTCATATGGTATACATATTTTTAGCTTTTTAAGGAACCTCCACACTGTTCTTCAAAGTGGCTATATCAATTTACATTCACATCAACAGTCAAGAGGGTTCCCTTTTCTCCACAACCTCTCCAGCATTTATTGTTTGTAGATTTTTTAATGATGGCCATGCTCACTGGTGTGAGGTGATACCTCATTGTAGTTTTGATTTGCATTTCTCTAATGATTAGTGGTGTTGAGCATTCTTTCATGTGTTTGTTGGCAATCTGTATATCTTCTTTGGAGAATGTCTATTTAGGGCTTCTGCCCGTTTTTCCATTGGGTTATTTTTTTATTTTTTTATATTGAGCTGCATCTGCTGATTGTATATTTTTGAGATTAATCCTTTGTCAGTTGCTTCATTTGAAAATATTTCCTCTCATTCGAAGGGTCTTTTCATCTTGTTTATGGTTTCCTTTTATGTGCACAAGCTTTTAAGTTTCATTAGGTCACATTAGTTTATCTTTGCTTTTATTTCCATTTTCTAGGAGGTGGGTCAAAAAGGATCTTGCTGTGATTTATGACATAGAGTGTTCTACCTATGTTTTCCTCTAAGAGTTTTATAGTGTCTGGCCTTACATTTAGGTCTTTAATCCACTTTTAGTTTACTGTTTTATATGGTGTTAGGGAGGGTTCTAACTTCATTCTTTTACATGGAGCTGGCCAGTTTCCCAGCACCACTTATTGAAGAGGCTGTCTTTTCTCCATTGCATATTCTTGCCTCCTTTATCAAAGATAAGGTAATCATATGTGTGTGGCTTTATCTCTGGGCTTTCTTTCCTGTTCCTTTGATTTATATCTCTGTTTTTGTCCCAGTACCATACTATCTTAATTACTGTAGCTTTGTAGTAGAGTCTGAAGTCAGGGAGCCTGATTCCTCCAGCTCCGTTTTTCGTTCTCAAGATTACTTTGGCTATTCAGCATCTTTTGCGTTTTCATACAAATTATGAATTTTTTTGTTCTAGTTCTGTGAAAAATGCCAGTGATAGTTTGATAGGGATTGCATTGATTCTGTAGATTGCTTTGGGTAGTAGACTCATTTTCACAATGTTGATTCTTCCAATCCAAGAACATCGTATATCTCTCCATCTGTTTGTACCATCTTTAATTTCTTTCATCAGTGTCTTATAGTTTTCTGCATACAGGTCTTTTGTCTCCTTAGGTAGGTTTATTCCTAGGATTTTTGTTGCAATGGTAAATGGGAGTCTTTCCTTAATTTCTCTTTCAGATTTTTCATCATTAGTTTATAGGAATGCAAGAGATTTCTGTGCTTTAATTTTGTATCCTGCTATTTTACCAAATTCATTGATAGGCTCTAGTTTTCTGGTAGCATCATTAGGATTCTCTATGTATGGTATCATGTCATCTGCAAACAATGACAGTTTTACTTCTTCTTATTTGGATTCATTTTATTTGTTTCTTCTCTAATTGCTGTGGCTAAAACTTCCAAAACTATGTTGAATAATGGTGGTGAGAGTGGGTAACCTTGTCTTGTTCCTGATCTTAGTGGAAATGGTTTCAGTTTTTCACCATTGAGAATGATGTCAGCCGTGTGTTTCTCATATATGTCCTTTATTATGTTGAGGTAAGTTCCTTCTATGTCTAATTTTTTTATCATAAATGGTGTTGAATTTTGTCAAAAGCTTTTTCTACATCTACTGAGATTATCACATGGCTTTTATCCTTCAGTTTGTCTATATGGTGTATCACACTGATTGATTTGCATATACTGAAGAATCCTTGTATTCCTGGGATAAACCCCACTTGATCATGGTATATGATCCTTTTAATGTGCTGTTGGATTCTGTTTGCTAGTATTTTGTTGGGGGTTTTGAATCGATGTTCGTCAGTGATATTGGCCTGTAGTTTCTTTTTTTGTAACATCTTTGTCTGGTTTTGGTATCAGGGTGATGGTGGCCACATACAATGAGTTGGGGAGTGTTCCTACCTCTGCTATATTTTGGAAGAGTTTGAGAAGGATAGGTGTTACCTCTTCTCTAAATGTTTGATAGAATTCACCTGTGAATCCATCTGGTCCTGGGATTTGTTTGTTGGAAGATTTTTAGTTACAGTTTCAATTTCAGTGCTTGTGATTGGTCTGTTTATATTTTCAATTTCCTCCTGGTTCAGTCCGAAAGTTGTGCTTTCCTAAGAATTTGTACCTTTCTTCCAGGTTGTCCATCTTATTGGCATATAGTTACTTGTAATAATCTCTCATGATCTTTTGTATTTCTGCAGTGTCAGTTGTCACTTCTCCTTTTTCATTTCTAAATCTATTGATTTGAGTCTTCTCCCCTTTTTTTTCTTGTTGAGTCTGGCTAATGGTTTATCAATCTTGTTTATCTTCTCAAAAAACCAGATTTGTTTTATTGATCTTTGCTATTATTTCCTTCATTTTTTTTCCATTTATTTCTGATCTGATCTTTATGATTTCTTTCCTTCTGCTAACTTTGGGGTTTTTTTGCTCTTCTTTCTCTAATTGCTTTAGGTGTAAGGTTAGGTTGTTTATTTGAGATGTTTCTTGTTTCTTGAGGTAGCATTGTATTGTTATAAACTTCCCTCTTAGAACTGCTTTTGCTGCATGCCATAGGTTTTGGGTCATCGTGTTTTCATTGTCATTTCTTTCTAGATATTTTTTGATTTCCTCTGATTTCTTCAGTGGTCTCTTGCTTATTTAGTAGAGTATTGTTTAGCCTCCAGGTGTTTGTATTTTTTTACAGTTTTTTCCTGTAGTTTATTTCTAGTCTCATAGCATTGCGGTCAAAAAGATACTTGATACGATTTCGAGTTTCTTAAATTTACCAAGGCTTGATTTGTGACCCAAGATATGATCTATCCTTGAGAATAGTCCATGAGCACTTGAGAAGAAAGTGTATTCTGTTGTTTTTGGATGGAATGTCCTAAAATATCAACTAAGTCCACCTTGTTTAATGTATAATTTAAAGCTTGTGTTTCCTTATTTATTTTCATTTTGGATGATCTGTCCATAGGTGAAAATGGGGTGTTAAGGTCCTGTACTATTATTGTGTTACTGTCAATTTCCTCTTTCATGGCTCTTAGTATTTGCCTTATGTATTGAGGTGCTCCTATGTTGGCTGCATAAATATTTACAATTGTTATATCTTCTTCTTGGATTGATCCCTTGATCATTATGTAGTGTCCTTCCTTGTCTCTTGTAATAGTCTGTATTTTAAAGTCTATTTTTTCTGATAGGACAATTGCCACTCCAGCTTTCTTTTGATTTCCATTTGCATGGAATATCTTTGTTCACCCCCTCACTTTCAGCCTGTTATGTGCCTCTAGGTCTCAGGTGGGTCTCTTGTAGACAGTATATATACCCGTCTTGTTTTTGTATCCCTTCAGCTAGTCTATGTCTTTTGGTTGGAGTATTTATTCCATTTACATTTAAGGTAATTATCAATATGTATGTTCCTATGACCATTCTCTTAATTGTTTGGGGTTTGTTATTGTAGGTCTTTTCCTTCTCTTGTGTTTCCTGCCTAGAGAAGTTCCTTATGCATTTGTTGTAAAGCTGGTTTGGTGGCAATGAATTCTCTTAGCTTTTGCTCATCTGTAAAGGTTTTAATTTCTCCATCAAATCTGAATGAGATCCTTGCTGGGTAGAGTAATCTTGGTTTTAAGTTTTCCTTTCATCACTTTAAATATGTACTGCCACTCCCTTCTGACTTGCAGAGATTCTGCTGAAAGATCAGTTGTTAACCTTATGGGGATTCCCTTGTATGCTATTTCTTGCTTTTCCCTTGCTGCTTTTAATATTTTTTCTTTGTATTTAATTTTTGATAGTTTGATTAATATGTGTCTTGGTATGTTTCTCCTTGGATTTATCCTGTATGGGATGCTCTGTTCTTCCTGGACTCGACTATTTCCTTTCCCATATTAGGGAAGTTTCCAACTATAATCTCTTCAAATATTTCTCAGTCCCTTTCTTTTCCTCTTCTATTTCTGAAACCCCTATAATTCGAATGTTGGTGCATTTAATGTTGTCCCAGAGGTCTCTGAGACTGTCCTCAAATCTTTTCATTCTTTATTCTGCTCTGCGGTAGCTATTTCCACTATCTTATGTTCCAGGTTACTTATCCATTCTCCTACCTCAGTTATTCTGCTATTGATTCCTTCTAAAGAATTTTTAATTTCATTTATTGTGTTGTTCATCATTGTTTGTTAGCTCTTTAGCTCTTCTAGGTCCTTGTTAAGTGTGTCTTGTATTTTCTCCATACTATTTCCAAGATTTGGGATCATCTTTAATATCATTACTCTGAATTCTTTTTCAGGTAGACTATTTCCTCTTCATTGATTTGGTCTGGTGGCTTTTTATTTTGCTTCTTCATCTGCTGCATATTCCTCTGTATTGTCGTTTTGCTTAACTTACTGTGTTTGGGGTCTCCTTTTTGCAGGCTGCAAGTTCATATTTCCTGTTGTTTTTGGTGAATGCCCCAGTGGGTAATTTTGGTTCAGTGGGTTGTGTAGGCTTCCTGGTGGAGGGAACTGGTGCCTGTGTTCTGGTGGATGAGGCCAGATATTGTGTTTCTGGTGGGCAGGACCACGTTCAGTGGTGTATTTTCAGGTGTCTGAGAACTTATTATGATTTTAGGCAGCCTCTCTGCTAATGGGTGGGGTTGTGTTCCTGTCTTGCCAGTTGTTTGGCATGGGGTGTCCAGCACTGTAGCTTGCTGGTCGTTGAGTGGAGATGGGTCTTAGCATTCAGACGGAGATCTCTGGGAGTGCTCTCGCTGATTGATATTATGTGGGGCTGAGAGGTCTCTGGTGGTCCAATGTCCTGAACTCGGCTCTCCCACCTCAGAGGCTCAGGCCTGACACCCAGCCAGAGCACCAAGACCCTGTCAGCTACATGGCTCAGAAGAAAAGGGAGAAAAAAATAAAATAAAATAAAATAAATTATTAAAATAAAAAAATTTAAAAGTAATTTAAAAAAAGAGGTGAGCAATCAAACCAATAAACTAATCCACCAGTGATAACAAAGGCTAAACACTAAACTAAGATAAACATAAAAATCAGAAACTAGTCAGTCGTATACAGCAAACCGCAAGTCTACAGTTGCTTCTAAAGTCCACCACCTCAATTTTGGGATGATTCGTTATCTATTGAAGTGTTCTACAGGTGAAGGGTACATCAAGTTGACTGTGGAGATTGAATCCGCTGCTCCTGAGGGTGCAAGGAGAAATTTCCCTTTGTCTTCTTTGTTCCCACAGCTCCCGGGGCTCATCTTTGGTTTTGGCCCCACCTCTGCATGTAGGTCGCCCTCTGGTGTCTGTTCTTCACCCAGATAGGGCAGGGTTAAAGGAGCGGCTGATTAGGGGGCTCTGGCTCACTCAGGCCGCGGGGAGGGAGGGGTACGGATGCGGAGTGAGCCTGCAGCGGCAGAGGCCAACGTGATACTGCAACAGCCTGAGGAGCACCATGTGTTCTCCTGGAGAAGCTGTCCCTGGATCACGGGACCCTGGCAGTGGCAGACTGCACAGGTTCCCAGGAGGGAAGGTGTGGATACTGACCTGTGCTCGCACACAGGCTTCTTGGTGGCTGCAGCAGCCTTAGCATCTCATGCCTGTCTCTGTTGTCCACACTGATAGCCACAGCTCACACCCATCTCTGGAGCTCGTGTAGGCGGTGCTCTGAATCCCCTCTCCTTGCGCACCTCAAAACAATGGTCTCTTGTCTCTTAGGCAGGTCCAGACTTTTTCCCGGACTCTCTCCTGTATAGCTGTGGCACACTAGCCCCCTTCTGGCTGTGTTCACGTAGACAACCCCAGTCCTCTCCCTGGGATCTGACCTCTTAAGCTTGAGAATCAGATCCCAGCCCCCACCTGCCCGGGCGGGTGAACAGAGAAGCATCTCAGGCTAGTGAGTGCTGGTCAGCACCGATCCTCTGTGTGGGAATCTCCACTTTGCCCTCCACACACCTGTTGCTGCGCTCTCCTCCATGGCTCCAAAGCTTCCCTCCCGCCCACCCCCTGTCCCCACCAGTGAAGGGGCTTCCTAGTGTGTGGAAACTTTTCCTACTTCACAGCTCCCTCCCACTGGTGCAGGTCCCGTCCCTATTCTTTTGTCTCTGTTTTTCCTTTTTTCTTTGGCCCCACCCAGGTACGTGGGGAGTTTCTTGCCTTTTGGGACATTTGAGGTCTTCTGTCAGCGTTCAGTAGGTGTTCTGTAGGAGTTGTTCCACGTGTAGATGTATTTTTGATGTATATGTAGGGAGGAAGGTGATCTCCACGTCTTACTCTTCTGCCATCTTGAAGGTCCTCCAGCGGGCTTAATATTTTTTCAGGTATTTTTAACAACCATAATGTTCTTTTCATATTTTAATGTTATTTTCTAAAAGGTTTTATATACACAAAATATAAATACATATAATATAAATATATATGTGTACATATATATATACACAAAGACACCTACATATATATATATATATGTAAAAAAACATGATTAAATGATTAGATACAACAAATCCTAAAAAGTATCTTACCCCCCTTTGTTTTAAGTGAAATTTACATAGTATGTAAATATGTAATTATTATTTGACCAAGATGTTTTTCCCCCTTAAGACATTTTTAGAATTCTGTGAATCATCATTGCTTTGTTTGCAGGAGATATGTGCATTTGTGTCGTCTTATTAAACAGTTTAGAAAACTGACCCAAATTCAATCACTGACACACAAAAAGAAAATTACTTTCAAGATATCAGTCTTACTTCTATCCTTCAAAGAACACTCTGACATTAGAAGTTGATAGTTTAGCAGAAATTCTGGGGCCCAAGGCTGTTTTACAGCAGCTGCTTTATTGATCCAGACCATATTCAGTTATTTGTCATGGTCTTTTCTAAAAATCTAACTTGCTTGTGTTCAGAGGTGGAAGAAAAGAGCAACAAATGCTTGCTGTTGCCTCCTAGCAAAACAAAGTGAAAACTCTGCCATTGTACAGTAACTTGAAACTTTCACCATCTTCAATTCAAACATTTCAGGAAAATACAGATTTTCAGAATTACCAAGTGGATAAACACTATAGGAAAGTATATTGTAGTGTTAATAACATAGGCTCTGGATTCATATAGACAGCCTATTAGCTGTGTGATCTTGGGCACATTCCTGAGTGTCTATAATCTTCAATTTCTTCATTGTAAAATCAGGATCATAATCGGAGCTCTGCAATATTATTCTGTGATGATGCCTATACCATGACTGGTTCATAAAAGTTTCCATTAAATGTCATCTATTATTATCCACATTAGTAATATAGTTATTTTACTAATGTGAATAAGAGTAGGTCGTTCCCATATAGACTTAACTCATTGGCTTACACTAAGTTTCAGAGGAATAAATTTTACAATTTTTACTTTTATTAGTTGGTGACGAAAACTGAAACTAGAGAAAGAGAAAAAACTAAAGTGTGTCTAGTGTAACAAATGTTTTAGCAAGCTTCCCTGATATTATGTAATGTAATTGGTACCCTAACCCTGTGAGGGAGCTATGAACTGTTCAAGCTCACATATCAGGTTCCCTATTGTGTTCAGGTTCATAGTGTTTGAAAGAAAAGGAATAATGCCCTCAGAAGAGATCGCATATATTCTCCGACTAGCTTGTGATTTAATTATCATAAATGACAATAAAAGTCCCAACTCAATCTACAAATTTCTTAAATGAAAATTCTCTCTCAAATAAATTAAATTTGTTTCCTTCTACATATTCAAGAGAGCAAACCAATCAACAGATGTTTGTTTTACCTATAACCTTTCCCAAGGATACATACATTTATTCTTATCTATTTTGTAGGTTATAGGCCCTCAAGTTTGAAGGTA
Organism: Pseudorca crassidens; assembly: GCF_039906515.1. NCBI lineage: Eukaryota > Metazoa > Chordata > Mammalia > Artiodactyla > Delphinidae > Pseudorca > Pseudorca crassidens. The sequence goes on along the minus strand of NC_090297.1, from coordinate 172,543,543 downwards.
TCTATCAGAAAACAATAAATAGTGGCTTAAACCAGACTGAAAGTTTATTTGACTTTTAGTTAAAGCTAGTAGGCAGGTCGGAGGAAAGGGAAACTGGACACCAGGAGGCTACCCAGGAACCCCGATTCCACCTGTTTTTTGTTTTTCGAATTCCCCCCATCACTGAGTATGGTCTTTCTCTTTACAATTAGGGCCAATTCACTTTCACTGTGTCCACATTTCAGCCAGTGAGAAGAGAGAAAGAGGAGGTGGCACATTGGTTGCTTCCTTTTAAGCTTTGGGGACAGACTATGCAAACTGCTCCACACCCCGATCCTACTGGCTTCATTACATGGGCACATCTAGCTCCAGGTAGAGGGGCAAATGCAATCTCTAACTAAGCAATCATGTTCCCTGGCAAATGGGGGGGGGGGGATGTTGTGATTGAATGAAGAAGGGAAAATGGACATGAGGAATTCAATTAGCAGTCTCTGCCACATCATATTAAGGAAAAATAATATAGTCTTCAAAGAATTAAGGACAGTACAATCTTCAAAGAACTAAATGGCTGGTCAAAATCATGATAGCTTATCTTACACAGTGATGCCAGACAGTTTTTAGGCCCTGACAATGAGTCCACTATGTGTTCCCAATTCTCCAAATCCATCTACCTGCTTTGAGACTCCCTTAGCTACACAAAGAAGGATGTACCAAGGAACACATCAGAACAGAACAGACACAAATGCCTGCCCTCATGGAGCAGGGGGTATGATGACCATAACTAGGCAGCATCACAAGTGATAACATCTCCCAAGAAGTTAGGCCCCAAATACTGAGAGCAATACATGAGGGAAAGTAGATGGAGAAAAAGGAGGTTATATGAGAATACTTCTTATGAGATGAAATTGAGACTCATATCTAACATTTCACTGTTATGGGTCTCATTTTCTTCAAAAGGAATGTGATTGGATTCATCGATTTCTAAAATTTCTTCCAGCTCTCCTATCCTATTAAATAATACTTTCAAGTCTTTAAGGAGTTAGTGTACTGTTCTAGAGGGCAATTGCTTAAATCCAATAATTTATATTTTCTTTAGTTTTGCTATTTTGCTAAAGCTTTTTAATATCCACCCTTCAATTCAAATTCTACAAGTTAAAACTAATGCTCACATGAAATCATTAAATTCAGTGATATTAAGATGATATAAACAGACTTCCATTTTCTAACTGAATCCTTACACTAGATTTAGTTCCTTTTTTGTTGTATCTTATAAAGTAAAAGGTGGTAAAAATAATTATATTGTCCACATATAATAACTCCATATCTGGTTTCCACTCAGAGACTATTAGTATACCTGACTTCAAAGATGTTGTTAATGCAGTTTTGAAATTTTGATGCATTGATTTTTTTCCTAGGGGATAAGAACTACTCCAAATGGAAAATATGATTTGTAGTTTATTCATTACAAGTAGGAAAGGCCTGAGGAAATTTTAATAAAATAAGATTTAGTTATAAAATACAATGAAAATCAGAATTAACTTTTGTTTACAATCAGCCAATTGTTAAAATAAGCCAGTTATGATCATTTTGTGCAGTTAGTTAATGCTGGGGAGGGGAGATAACGATGTGCTTTAGTTTGAGATTTTTTTTTTTGAGTAAAAAAGTGTCCCACTCTACAAAATTAATCACTTCATCCACCAAATAGAGTTACTTAGCCAAGTCTACAACATTGTGAGTGAAGGAAAGGATATTTGTAAATTATCGATCTTTTATAAACCAACAAAAGTAGCATTTTTTGTTATAAATTATTTTAGTTTAAACAAGCAAGATTAGGAAGAAAATCTCCAAATACTCAGAGATCAAAATCATCTGTCCTTTGTCTTAACACCCAACATTGCAGTGACATTTCAGCGCATCTTACCATTATAGTATAATCATATGTGTTTCCTTTATTCTTCTCTTCAGTGCCAACCACAGTGCATGAAACATGGTAGGCACTCAATATGCATGTGTAAGTATGTGCGGGACTAACTTCAATTGGATCTTGAAAGCATAGAGTTTAAGTTAGACTTCTGCAGTATATTAACCAACACATGATTTGAAATTTTACCTATCTTGTATATTTGTGTATATCTTATATATATACCTTGCTTATATACTTCAACAGCTCTATTACAATCTAATACTCATTTCTCTTACAAGGCAAGGGTAAACTTCTTTGTTAAAGTACTTTCAGCAAATCTGGACTTTTATATTATTAATCATATTGGCTTTTTCTTTTCTTTTAAAATAGTTTTGTATTGAAACCTCTGCTTTACTATACAGAGCGATTGTCTCCCACTGCTTTCTGGTTTCCCAGTATTATGCCAGCTTCCTTGCTTTTTCACTAATGCTTGGAGTTTCTTTTTTATACTGTGCCATCCCCTTGTTCCTGTCCAAAGGGCAATGACAGTATCTACCCTGTAGCTCCAGTGCCACGCATGGCCTGGCATCTGATAGGCACTTAACAATGGTTCTTAAAATTACAATTATAAGTTACAAAATTACTTTATTCATATAATAGTTTAGGCAATGCATATCGTTGAATTACAAGACAGTTCAGGGAGATCATAACGTAATGCAGAAGGGAGAAAATATATCCTTCTGAGATGGGCCACAGAATTGAACACCAAATTCACCTTGGTGATGTGCTCACTGGGGATTTAAATCTGGAAGTAAATAGAGTGCTTATTCTGCTGTTTTCCATCTGTGCTGGTCCCAGGAGCAGAGAACACCTGCCCTGAGGACAACATACTATGTTGTGACTTTATTAAAGCCTTGCCCAGTGGTCAGGACATCCGTGAACCCTTCTGGGATCCAGAAAGAGCTGCACACAGCACTCTTTCCTTAAGGGACTGACACTAAAATGAAGAAACTCTGAGTTTCTGATTTTTATGGCCACAGATGGAACTTGCCTAAGTTCATTACTTATAAAATGTAAATATGACATTTTTGTGCAAAAGGTCAGAAACAATCATCTATACATATCCCAAGCAAATTAAGCTTAAAATGTAATTTTTTACAAGTCAAAAGAAACTGGTTGAATTTTGATTCAATATAAAGGTGTTTTAATTTGCTTATTTTTTCTCTTATGAAAGACTGAAATAATTTAAGTCATCCTGTGAAGAGTTGAGCAGGCCTAATTTATATAAGGCACTGCTTTCAAATTAAACTCAGATTTTTCTCTTATCAGTATGTATAGACCCCAACATTATCATCATAATCTTTTTAATGATTCAATTGATTCAGTGTACAGGATAGAACCCATCACAATTTCTGAGTTTCACATCTGAAGACACCACTTGTAAAAATGGCATTTAATCTTTATTTATAACTTTGTTCCCAATTGTGTCTCCCTCTTTGTGAGAAATCCTTTTAATTTCCTCTCTCAAATATTTCCACAAACATATTATACACACAAAGTGTGACTTGAAAAACCACTAGTCCTTTAAAAGTTAATCAGAATGTGCAAATTGTAATTCAAAATTAGTTTCTTCGAATTCAAGTGTGTTAATTGCAGGGTAAAAACGTAGAATTATGTGGTCACACAGGGCAAAATAACACTGCTGCTATAAGTCCGAGAGGCATGAGGTTGGTCTTAAGAAAGATCTTAATCATTATGTACACCTTAATTTCGAATGTTCAGTTTAGAAAAGTAGGGACCTATGTGCAGTTTTCTTGGTCAATACTCAGAGCCTTACCCCATGCTTTCTCTCTGATGGATTTCCCCACCAAGGCCTGCCTTCCAGTTGGTATTTATTATTTCCCTCAGACTACAGCTCTTCCAGAAAATATGTCTGGCAGGCCCATACTATAAAGTTCCTAAAATCAAACCATAAACTATCAGAAAGTGAGGCCAACCGAAAGGAGCAAAAGCAATCCTGCTAACACCCTTCTCAGGGTTTAGGACATGGTGCATGACAGCAGGATCCTATTAAATCTGAGATCTCCTGGCGCATCCCAGGAGGACACTTGCTACTTAGCTCTAAGTAGGACCATCTACATCTACATAGGCTGTGGGTACCAGAGCAAAATGAAAATGTAGTCTCCTATTCAAAAAGCAGAAAAGAAGCATTTTCCTTTTTTTTCTATGATTTCTCTCCTGACTGGTGTTTTTATGGTGCTTTTAATTGCAATTTGGTGCTGTACGCCTTGAGACAAAGAAATATTTATTAGCAGGGTTTGAGCTGAACCTCAGTTGCCTGAGGCCCTGCACAGAGACTTGCTGTTTGGTGTGTGTCTGAACCTGACCTTCTCTGTGCCTCAGGCCCTGATCGCTGAACAGAACCGTTGGTGGGCAAGGCCAGGAAAGTGGCCAGCTGAGAGCCCATCCTGAGGACACAAGGTGACAGTGGGAGGGGAGACAGCACTTAAGGTGAGACTCCAGGTCCATGGTTGCCTGATCAGGGGTCCTATTTGACTTAACTTAAAAAACACAAATTCAGAGATCAAGTTATTAAGATTTCAAGGCAGCTTCAAACCCAAGTGTGAGACACATTTCTGAGCATCTGCCCTGGGCTACTGCTCTGTTCTTATGCCCATGAGCATGCCCAGAATCTAGGTGATAGTTGTGGGAGGACTTGAAACAAAGAGCAGGTAGGTGGGGGAGGAGAAAGGGTGAGAGAAGGCTGTCCTTGAAATTCAGTCTTTTCTATATTTGAGTTGCATCTTAAGACTAGAATGATGTCACTATTCTATCTGATCCCCTAGAAACAGCAATAAACTCTGACCTTCTCAGTCACAGACAGACTACAAATTAAGGGATGAATCACAGGGTAGGCCTGAGTGTACAGTTGGGCCTAGAAAGGCCATCTGCCTCAGCATGACCACCAGCAGCCCCTGGGAGCTCCAGAGCTGGAGGCTGCCAGCCGGAACCAGTAATTATTTCCTCACCATTATCTTTTTTCAGGGGACCTGCTCCTGGCTCCTGGTTCCAGGGCTGCTTAACCCTCCATGGGATCGGGTTTGGCTCCCTTGTATGTTTTAAATAAAGTGCCTGTAAATGCTGGACATATTGGGATGAGTTGCCTCAGGAAAAAGCTAGTAGAGGTGCCTCCTTCCAATGACTTTTTTGTTTTAAAGACAGAGTTGATCTTCTCCTCCTGTTTCAAACCTTTGTTTCCCTTTGTCCTTAGAATAAAATCCATTTTCTCTTTGCAGATGCTTTACCAGGCTCTGTCCTATACAACCTCTTGGTTAGGAATCTCTCTTCTGAACGCCCATCGTTTGCCAATAACACAGCCCTTCGTTATGGAATGTAGATTTTTAACGTATGTATTACTTTCCCCATAAGTCTTAGGCTCCTTGAGAGGAAAAATGTTCTCTTGTTTTTTATTGAATTCCTAGGATCTCACAGTGCCTGTCACATCAGAAGCTCAATAAGTATTCGTTAAGTGAATAAATATTGATCTTAGAACTATGGAGGAGCAGGGACAACAAGCTGATGAGATTTTGGGGAAAGAAAACGCCCAAGGATATTCATTGCAGAATGAAAGGCTTCCTAACCCCAAGGGTAGCAGCTGGCCCATCTCCTTCTCCCTGTTCATGGCATGACCGTAGATAGAGGATGGTGATTAGGTTTCCATCAGCCCAGCTTCGTGGTCTTTTGGAACCATGTCGACTCCTCCACGGGCTCCATCACTGGAAGGTCTGCTGCAGCCACAGCTGCTGCCCTGTCCACTCTGAATGCTGCTTTCCATGCATTGGGCCGTGTTCTGTAGAAGGCACTTTACGATGTGAGAGCAGCTGCTGAAACATCTGCCACAACCTGACAGTGGATGTTTCCCGAGAATGCTCATCAATTTTAAAGCACTTTCACAGCAAAAGGCAGGACGAAAAGAAGACTCTGATAACAGAGATACCTGTGGCTATATATGCAAGCCCTTCAAAATTGGTGCCTTGTTTATTTGTCATGCATGTGCCCATTAGTAACAAGTGCTTTCAGAGAAGAACATCAGCGATCATCGTTTCAGCTATCATGGACCTGGTTTTGACTCTACTAGTTTATATCTAGGGGGAGGATTACAACCATTGGTCCTTGAGACCAACATTTCTGAAATTTTAGTTTTCCAGTTCCTGACTTCACAATTTTTACTGTATGTATATACAGCCCTGTACCATAGTTCATTTGATAAAGTAAATTAACTCATAATTTTATTTTTTAATAAAAGGAAAATTTTCTAACACTAAAACAAATGGGAAACAAGCAAAAATTCTCCTAAATACAAACTGTAAAAAGAAATAAAATGGAAACAAAAGTATTCAACCAAAAGGTAAGCATGGATCATAAAATCTTAAATAAGAAAATAAAAACTAAGACAAACTGTCTTGATGTCACTTAATTTAAGGCCAAGAAGAAGTAGTTTATCAACAATAAAACTATGTGTTAACCAGATCTGAGAATGGGATCTCATTTGTGTATTCTTTTGGGAAGGGTAAAATATCTGACCATCTCCTTGGGTACAATTGCAGTTAAGAGGCACATCACTGCCCCATTCCTCTGGTTTACATGAAGGGAGGTTTTCCATAAACAGGCTCCAGACTCTCTCTGCCTTACCTCTTCCTCCACCATAAGGAAGGTGAAGAACCTTACCTAGCTGCGAGCTTGTTAGAAAGAACTGGGCATGTGCAGTGCTGTTTCTCCCTCTTTCCTCCTGGGAGCAGGCTCGGCCTTAGGGATTTCTGCCCCGTTGGAAGGGTTGCCTGCTCTTCTGTGGTGGCTCTTTCTCAGAGGGGCCATTAGCATCAGAGGAATAACTATGCTATTTTGCTACCCTGGGGGCTAGTTTTCACTCTTAGGGAGAAGTCTTCAGTGTTGCCTGGATTTACTCTCAGGAGGAAGTGGATTAAGTCTGTCTAAATTGAAGGCTCAATATAAGCTTGCTCATTTCACTAAAATTGTCTTAAATCATGTCCTCCAATTTGGAGTAATAAAAATAATGTATTGGTTTCCCATCAATTGCTCTTTTGTTTCTCAAATTGTTCAGGAAACAGGACAAGGAAAAGGGTTTTTTCTTTTGAGAGGTGGTCCTCTGTGACTCTCAAATTTTTGGACAGCAAGAATGAATTTCTAATCAGAATGATGTGATTTTATGGAGTTTCTTTATTCTGAGAAGCCAGCTGAAATAATTTCTTAAATTTGTTCTTCTGAATGTGTTAATTTATTTGGTCATATCTGAAAGGTGATGAAAGAGAGATTTCTTATCTATTCCCAACTAACTTAGGAAAAAATATGTAAGAAGAATTCATCAAAGCTTTACAATTCTTCTTTATAATGTTAAAATATTCTCAGGGAATTTTCATATAAGTTAATAATGAAGTGATTTAAAAAGTAAGAGTGCTTAAACAATTTTAGTTGATTGTCCATATAGATGCAGTGAGAGGACTTGCTCCCAGAGCCCTAGGTATACAATGTCTGGAATAGTAATGGTAATTACAGCACTTTTTGGTATTAGTAGTAGTCTAAGCCCTAGAGTGTATCTTTAGTTTTGACAACCCATGAGATAGGTACTCATTTCTTTCCTTTCAGCAGCTTAAACCAAAACTTAGAAACATGGAGTTGCATTAATCATACACATTATAAGTGAAAGAAACAGTTCAAGCCCAGTTCAGGCCTGTCTGACCCTAGGCCCACCACTGATGGCTGCATTTTCTTCCTCATTGGAACTGAATTGGAATCAGAGACAATAGCTTGGTCCTTTAAGAGCACGTAGTCTTCTAAGAGCAGACAGAGAGAAGCTAGGGCTTGTCATCAGTGCTTTGGCATATCAGAGAGATATGAGTGGATGGAGATGGAGAGAGGGCTTCCCAGATGGTTTAGGAAGAGTGAGCAAAAGCTTAAGAGAGAACATGACATTTACTAAGAGCAGGTAAAAAATCATTTTGATTCCACTAAATAAAGTGATAAGTGAATAGGTTAATAGAGACGATGAAGCAACTGAAAATCCAGACAGAAAGGCTTAACCTGTTGTGGTGGACAATGGGAAGGGAGGGACAAGAACTGACTTTAAATGAACTTCTTCCTGGAGCCAGGCAGGGAGTAAGACACATTACAAATGATGATTCTTTGAATTCCCATGACATCTTATCAGGGAGAAAGTTTAATTCCTATTTTATAGTAGAACAATTGAGTTTAGTAAATTACTGTGAATCCCACAAGTAGTAATACATAGATCTTAGATTTAAATTATACCTCAGAGTGACCCTAAAGCAAAGTGGGACACTTAGGAAGGGCAATGAATAGGGGGAGAATGAGTTCAGTTTGGGATGAGTCATATTTAGGGTAGAAACATATTATCACATAGAAAAAATCTTATTTGTTGGTGGGTTGTAGGACTGTTCAAGATTTAAGAAGGATATTGGGAGCTACAGTGCAGCAGACTTGATAATTCTCCCCCAGCCCTGCTCCTCAAGAATTCACTTCTCTTCTCCACTGTGTATCAAACAAGAGGCTTGGAGGGATTAACTCCGCCCCTCCCCTACTTTGTCATAAAAATTCCACCTTCGTTACCACAGTGACTGAACAGGGAAATGCTAGTACATAGGGTACTCTGGCCACAAGCTCTGATTCAAGGGTGGTCTAGTCAGTGTAAAGCTCAAGATTTTTATTTGACAGTTGTGAAGAAGACCTCTCACTATTTCCTTGAATGTGAACACATAGTGCTGTTGCCGTTAAAACACTCTTTCTATCATGCAGGACGTGGGCCGCAGAATGCAGCTTAGCCCATAGAAGAGGGCAGATTCGGTAAGCCTGAAGCTGCCTATCTTTGGAAGTTTTAGTTGATTGAGTCTTTAATTCCCCCCCAATCAATTCATTGTTTAAACCAACCTAGGTTGAGGTTTCTTAATTGCCATAAAGAATTTTGAGACAGAATTTGATACAATAAATGTATTCATAAGAAGCAGACCCTAAAATGGAGCTAGGTGGAGCAGTAGGGTAGAGGCAATAAATACCAACTTACCCAGAGACCAAAAGGGCCCTAATATTCCCCTCTGCTTTTAGAGAGGCTTCTTCCTTACTCTAAGCCCCCAAGAACATTTACTTTAGAAAACTTGTAATTATAAATTCTTGCTCTGCCCCTCTGAGATGTACATCTTTTTGAAAGACTCTTTCCAGTTTTACAACCCAGGAATGTCTTTCTCAAGGACCTGGGAGCCGTCCCTTTCAAATGTAGTCATTGAAGGACTTAGAGGCCCCTCTCTCCCAAACTCTGCGTTAGGGTTGAAGCTTAACTTTGATGGGCCCCTTGCTCCAAGTTAGAGCATTACCTCTTATCATGAAGACAGAAGAAAGTTTACTTTTCCTTTGGGTAAAGCCAATTAGCAAACACAGATGGCCTATGACACTCTCCCTTCTTCCCAAGCCCTTAAAAACTCTACTTCCCTTTGTTTTGACCAGGTTGAGCTCAGACTTACTTCTGCTCTCTCCACTACTGCAACAGCATTGAATAATGTCTTTCTCATCTTCTTAACCTTGGTGCAATTTTTTTGACACCAGTCACTTAAGTTAGCAAAGGCTTGTTAAATAGTCACATAAATTTTAATGAAACTGTACCCTATTATCCTTTGGGATTCATTGAGATTTGATAGCAATGTTCTTAGGATTATTAAAATTCTGTTAGCTATTTTGTACATATTTTTGTACGGTTCTACTAGAAAGCAATATACTTACTTTGAAACTAAAAACAGAGAAATAAGGAAATATGGATTTGTTAAGAGAGATCCTTTCTGCCTGAGGGCTGCATTTCAGGGTTATCTATGGTCCATTAACTTGGAGATCCAGAGATAGAAAAGCAAACTTCTCCAGACAAAACTTAGATTTGTGTGAGGTAGGTTGGTGGGAGACTTGGCAGGAGATAAGATTGCAACCTAGGAGAAAACTGGCCCTTTAGGCCTTTTCCAAGCTTTTAAAGCATTATTTGGCTGACAAGAGACATAGTCACTCCAGTCACAGTGCAGCCTGAGGGCAAAGGACTAGACACCTGTGTCTTCCCAATCTAAAGCCTTATTTCTAAGGTAGAAATGATGTATTTGTTAGATACTGGAAATACAAACTACAGTGTTATTCTATAGAAATTAAACTTCCAATCATTTGAACTTCAGATGTCTTTGTATTTGATGCTTTATCACGATATCAAAATATTATTTAATTTGTATCTTCAAAGTACTATGTCTAATTTTAACTCACATAATTGCAACTAAATTGTGCTATTATTAATTATATGCTATAAAACCCAGTCCACCCCATTCCTCAATGAAGGTTCTGAGTATTACAATATTAAGTGTTCTGCATATTTAATTATAAAATACCCAAGTCATTTATTCAGCTATAATCTATTATGGGTGGAAAGTATATAATCTGCTTGATGATTTGCTTGATAAATGTATTTGTCTTTTTAATGAGCTTCTTTGTTAAGGTGGTTAGAATGATTAATTTGCCAGAGCACATCATCAGTAACCTTGAAAACTAAAAGTCAACATTTGGGAAAAATCCTTACACAGTGAAATGCAGTGCTTAAAACTGCAGAAATCTCCATGGGGATGCCAGCCAGTTGATTAGCAGAAGTGTTTGACATGTTGCTATTTAAACAGGATTAAGTATATTGGGGAAGTGATGGGGGAAAATGCAGGCAGAGGGAGGGGCCTCAGAAAAGCAATTATGACACAAGAACTGATAAGCTCCATTATCTCCAAACAGATTTGACAGTTCAGATTACTGATTGCCCTGTCAATGGGCCCAGAAACTATAGCAAAAGAGCTATAATTTGCTCAAAGAAAAAACGTTTAAAAGCAAGTATGCATTTTATAGCATATCAACCATTACCTTTCATTTTAATCAATTGCTTGACCCTAAGGATTGCACTACTTTTTGTGTTTTCTATGGATGAAAGCTATTTGTTCTATCATATAATCATTTCGTATCATAAGAAGTTACAGGAAATAAAATTCATAAAATATAAGGCAATGAAACAGAATAAGAAATTCATAATAAAAACGAAGATTATATACTTCTTGTCAGTTGTTTTGCTTATCTCTCCTGAGCCCACAATAATTCTGTGGAGCCTAAAATAATTGACTTGACACCACTCAGATTCATTTTTGTGAATCTCTTATTTCCTTTTCCACCTTTTCTCCTCCCTTCTTTCTAAGTTAGCACATAACTTCTTCTATAAGTAACATATTCCTATGTCGATAAACGAGGAAAGGATTAGAAAGATAGAGCATATTCATATTTTTGTGCAACTGATTTCCTTTACATTTACAATTTTTATTTAGACCCCAGGCAATAGAATGAGTTGTAATTTCATGAATTTAATAATAAATGTTTAAAGAAATTGCTGGATTCTTTTGAACTAAGGTACATAGGAGCTACAGAATTATCTATTTTGTAGAGCTTTTTGAGGTAAATATGTCAAACTATTTTGCTTCATGTTTTCAGTAGTGGCAGTTTGAATAGAGCTGGGCTGGCATAGCTTCTGCTCACCTCACATCATTTGAGCATAACATGAATTTGACAGCGTGGACTCTTGGGCCAGACTCCCTGTGTTCGCATCCTGGCTTTGCCCCTACCTTAGAAGAGGCTTATTATTCCAGGATTTCATTTGGGAGGAAGTCAAAGGAAGCAGGAGTCTGTTCTGCTACCAAAAAAATGGGTGCCGTTTGGTGTTTGTAGTACGTAGTCTGTTTTTATCTTTTTTCAGACATGAGAGTGGGATGGTCATGGAGCTTCCTGGTCAGATGCCGAGAGTGTATGAAATTGATCATTTTCATCAGTTAGTAGCAACTGAGTCAGCTAATAGTTGACAGTTCTTCAGGCTGCTTCTGTTTTTTGTGGGTTTTTTTTGGGGGGGGGGGCGTCTTTTCTTCCTCAGTACTTCTTTTGGCCAAGGGCTGATAAAGGCAGGCGGCAGGACATTGTTGAGTTTACTGATCAGAAAGCTGTGTAGGCAAAGTTTCTCTAATTAACTAGCTAGTCTTTTCTGTTATAGGATAAGTTATCATCCAATTTGATAATGGCTACACACTAACTTTTAGGACTCTGGAGAGGATTCATCACCCAACTTCAATATAGGCATTTACCAGGAAAAAAAAAAAAAAAGACTATTAGTTCTTATAACAGATGGAAGGCAAGAGCCTAGGTGACCAAACTCTGACTACATACCACATATCCCAAAGTTCAGATGGATTTTTTCAAAGTGTCCTTTATTTTTTTTTTAAATTGGCCTGACTGTGGACTGTTCCATATAGAAACACCAAGAAGCGTTTGCTATAGCACACTTCCTTTCTCAGCAAGCCAAAAGGAAATCAAGGGTTAATGTGATTGTCCATAACAGTGCTGGTTAATCACTGTTAACCTGTTTGTTGGATTTCCAGAGAAAAATTTATGCCCATAGAAGGAATAATACTGTGGGACCACAGAATGTATCAGGAACGTAAGAATCATGGATGGCAGCAGGAGTGACAATCTTTGATACCTTCAGGAGAGCAGATTTTCTGAGTGAAGTTAAATAGGCCCTGCAAAGCAACAGAGTGTGACATCAAAGGATAGTTCTACTATTCGTTTCCACTCTTCTCAAGCTATGTTTTGATGAGAGGACTACCACTCTTCTCAAGCTATGTTTTGATGAGAGGACTACACTGATTCCAGTAGAAATGTCTTGTTGACATGGGGTCAAGGTCTACTTTTCATGAGATTGGAAGCTGGAATTAATAGTGAAATAAAAATATAAGTATTTGCCTAAGTAAAAAATGTGAAGAAGGAAATTAACCTTCTGAAGAACTGAAAGAACAGTGGTTGAATTTTTATCAGCAGGATCAGGGGTGACAGCTGACATTCAGCAATGCTTAGGTACAGATCAGTAGTTATGGTCAATAAAAATAAAAGAAACCTCACAAGGAAGTTTTCTCTTTCCTTAAGCGCCAGTTAAAAAACTAGGGTGTAGAGGTAGAAAGATAAAGTTGGAGGGGAGCATTTGAGTACCCTTTAATGGATCACAGAGAGCATGGGATTATGATAACAGATAAGCCTAGTATTACAGGAAAGAGGAAAAGTGCAGAAGTATTGAAAAAGTAGTATTATTTCAGTCTTTTGGTTGCAAATTGTATACTTTGGGTTTTTGTTTTTAGTGGTGGTTTTTACTGAAATACATGTATACTTTATCACTTAAACCAAGAGTCTTGGAGTAATAAGCTATCTACAGTTAAAGAAAACTGCACCAGACAAGACAAGCAAAGAGTCACTGATTCCATTCTGATACTATTTCCAGTAATAGGAAGGAGCACAGGTCACGTCTGGATACTCAACTCTGCGAAGACAAAGGCCTGGAGAGTTTTTAAGAGCTGGATTAGAGGGACCTTAGGTCATGTGTGTTTACTAATTGGCTTTACCCCAAGGAAAAGTAAACTTCCTTGTATCTTCGTGGTAAGAGGTAGTGTTACAAATTGGAGCAATGGGCTCACCTAAGTTAGGCACTTACCCTAACACAGAGACTGCAAGATAGGGGCTGTATCTCCTTCAATGACTATATTTGAAAGGGATGGCTCCCACGTCCTGGTGAAAGACATCTCTGGGTTGTAAAACTGGAAGGAGGCTTTTAAAAAGATTTACATCTCAAAGGGGCAGAAAGGTTTTGTAATTACGACAAGTTTTCTGAAGTAAATGCTTTCAGAAAAGAAAAGTAAGAGGTCTAGAGTCAAGGAAGAAGTCTGTCTAAAATGTAGTCAAGCTGAAGGGATAAGGATCTTGGTTACAGTCTCCCAAGATTATCCACATCTGGAGGATTCTGAAGGCTGCTTAATGGCATGGTAATCCAGTGAACAAGAGATGATGACTACATCTTTTTAATTGGAAAACACAAATCCAAAATTCAAGGGTCGATCATTCTTGGTGATAATAGTTAATAATGTGATAAATTCCTTTCCACGGAGGTGGAACTGTGGATACCTCTTTCTCTCTCTCTCTCTCTCTCTCTCTCACACACTCACACACACACACACACACACACACACACACACACACTCTTTCAGGTCTCGCAGGAGCAGTTATGTGATGATCTTGGAAAGGCTGCTTCTTCTGGCTTAATGATAAGACTTTGTTGGTACAAGATAAGAAAGGTTTGTATTCATATTAGTTTTCTATAGGATACTGTCTCTGTTCAAAAATGAGTTTCCATCGGTGCATGGCGTAGACTTTTCTAAACTTAAAAGGGGAGATCCTCTATCATCAAGTCTTCCATAGAAAACCATGGAAGTTCTGGAGTAGTGATCGCCAATAGGACTTTTTATAAAGATGAATATGAGCTTTACCTGTGCAGACTAATATGGTAATTATTAGACACCCATAGATATTGAACACTTGAAATGTGGCTAGTGCAACTGAAGAACTGGATTTTTATTTTACTGAACTTTCATTAATTCAAATTTAAATTTAAATATCCACATGTGGTTAGTGGTTATCATACTGGAGAATGCAGTTCTAGAGTTCTTAGAGCTTTGCCAGTATTGGTTTTAGAATCCCATCTGCACTTCTACTTTTTCCTGAAGATTCAGGTTAATAACAGGACTACTTTTTTTTTTTTTTTCGGTTAAAGACCTTACAAAATTTTAAAATAAATTTCCTAGTAAAATGTAGTTTACCAGCAAAGAAAATCCAGTACCCAAACTGAAAATAAGCAAAAAGTGACCAGAGCATTCTACAGCATATGTAATGCTTGTATAAATAATTGTTCTTTTTGTTTTGCTACCTGGCAGCCCCCATCAAAGTTAATTAACTCAGCCATCTGAATGGATTTAGCTCCTGGGAGCTAATAATCCAAAAATGAATTTGAATCTGTGATAATATTGCCTGCTGGAAAATGTCCAGTCTTGGTTTTTAAATATGACCTATTAATTAACAAAATTAAATCAGGATTATCTCATGGAGTTTCTTAAAGTTCTGTATAAGGTGCACATAAATTTTTAAGAGGCTTAAAAATAGAGGAGTTTTCATTCCTCACACAAGGGAAGGAGATTGCTAGTTCCAGGTTGCTATAGTGCTAGATAGTGATATGTGAAGGGAAAAGGAATCATGAGGATATTAACATGTCTCTAGAGCCTTTAACTTATCTCATGAAATATATTATGATAACCTCTGACTGACAACAGTGTTTAAACCTGGATATCTAGAAACAAATACTTTGTAGACAATTATCGTACCAGTAGCTGTTCTTAAATATGAGAAAGTTTCTTTTAACTTGAAAAGCATATATATTAACCTGCAAATACTATTGCAAAAGAATTCTCTGAATAGTTTCTAAATCATTAAAATTTACAGAACACCAAAAACACCTGATTACTTTTGCTTTCCCTCCACTCGCACCCACTTAACCTTTAAAAAATAAGATGAAGAAGCAAATCTTTGTTTTACTTATAGCCATTCTAGAAATCTAAAAGATAGGTTAGGGATAAAAAGGAGACCTTAACTAGTTTAGGAAAAGACAAATTCCGAATTTGCCAAAGGAGACAAGATGTAAACATAAGGCATTAGTAAATTATTACAGACAATATTTTGAAAATATACTGCATCAAGAAACAATGATTAATAGGAAATTTTTGTTGTCTTACAAAATCAAGAAGTTAATAGAATATTTATAAAAAGAAACATCTGTTACATGGTCACAGGATAATTTAGTCTTTTAACAACAAAAATTTTGATTTGGTGCAGGGCATAATTAATGCAATGATTTTTCATGTAACAGAATTATTAATATCCTGTTGTATACATGTATATAGATATACCAGATGTAATAATACACAAATCTCTCTTTTTGCTCTACCATTCCTGAGTTATTGTCCTTCATTATTCCACATGGAAAAAGCTATCTTACCCTTATTCTCACCATGTTGCAGATCATGGGAATGGGAAAGAGAAAGTGAGGACAAGTAGCTTCCTTTACAAGGATGAAACCTACAAGTTGCACAGACCAGTTCCATTTGCATCCCATTGACCAGAACCTAGTCATACAGCCAGTTTCAGGTACCAGGAACGTTGAGAAATATACTCTCTAGCCAGTTTTCATGTGCCCTTCAAGAACAAGAAGGGGGAGTGGGAATGGGGGATGATGGTGGGATTCTACCGGGAGACAGTACTTTGCTGCATGCCGCTAAGAAGCACTGCTAAATAATTACATAATGTCTATATATCATTATACGTAGATGTACACACATCCATTTTGCCTTTTAATGAGTGAAGTGTTTTTTTTTTTGAAGTGAATCTACTACTCTCTTTTTCTCATCTACCATGTCTTCATCTAGTTCCTTTACTCATAACAAAAGGATTAAAATGTAGCTTCTGCCATAGAATGATCCGTACATCACAGGTTCTTCACACACAGTAAATGCTCAGCCATATGCACAACTTAGGTAATTAAGGAAGGAGTGGTAAACATCCTGCCTTGGTGGGTAGCAGCTTGGCTCTCAGTGGTATCATAAAGTCTCCTGCTGGGCTAAATAGACTCTGAGAAAACAAATGTGTTGGTGGGCAACGCGAGCATCCAGAGCCCGCCTGACTGTTTAGTGTTCCTGTACCCATGCCAACAGTCTGTCTAAGTACCTCTTTGGGAAAGCAGAACTCCACCTGGGGAGAAAAGTTACATATTTTGCAAGTGAATTTCCAAAAAATGAAAACTATGGAAATACTGTGTTCGACTCTATGTTATTTTTCACTATTACTCACAGAGATTTTCCTCCTGGAGGGAATAATTTTGCAAAGAAATTTGATAGTTGACTTAAGAAAACAAATCTCTCCTAACTGTTTTTCTGCTTCTGAGGTTCTTAACCTTGTCACGCAAGCCATTTCCATATTCTTATTCTAAACTTTGCTGTTTGAAGGCTGTCAGGAAGGTCAGTGCTCCTTCTCCTTCTTTTTTTTCTTTATGAAATATATTACCAGAGAACCATCTAATGACCAAGTCTGTATGCATATAAAACTATACAAATAATAGGTTAAAAATTATACTCTGAATTATAAGCTCCACAAGGATAGTGATTTTTTTCCTGTCTTGTTCACTGTTTATCACATGTCCTAGAATATTGCCTGGCCTATAGTATTATTCAAATATTGTTGAAAGAATACCAGAGATTTTTAATATAAAATTCAGCTCATGAGTGGATGCATACACTCTTTCTTAGGCTGAACAATTTCTTATATGGAATATACTTTTTAAGAAGACGAATGTCATGGGAGTCGAGGTTCAGGAGTGGAATGATAAGGTATAAGTAGAACAGGATGGTGTCAGTGTATGCATGACAAGTGCATATACATAGGAATGGTACCTGCTCTATAGTGAACTATTACAACCTTCTCCCAGTCTGTGAGATAGGGAAAAGTGATATTGGTTTTATGTTCATACCTATGTCTTTAAGATGAATAAATCCTAGCAAGTGCCTTAGGGAGCTGTGAAAGTCTGGATCTCTTCCATTTTCTGAACTACTATACTACTATTAAAAAGGTCAACAAGCTATCAACAGGGTTTAAAATGTGGTATATTTAAAATACTTATGCTTAACAAAATAACAGATTTGGAAAACATACACATACAAACTTACATACGGGTTTCTGATATATTTGCCTTATTTGAAGATAAGGACAAAGTTTACATCAAGGGTCTGTCTTAAATATGAGGCATAGGTCAAACGGTCCCTCAGGATCTCCTCAGACTCCGTCCCAGACAAACTCCTAACTCCAACTCTTCCTTCTCTCTGAAGCTTTTCCTGGTGCTCTGGGAAGACTTGGGTGCACTTTTGAATCTGGGTTGTTGTTTTTAAATTTGGTCTGCACCGAACCCAAATCATCTTAACTGTTTCTGTGGCTGTGTTTCCTGATTCAGAAATCTTTGAGCGCCGATAGAGATTGAACACCTGTGTCCTCCCCAAAAGTTTATGTTGGAACTTACTCCCTAATGTGATAGTATTTAGAGGTGGGGCCTTTGGGGGGTGATCAGGTCACGAGGGTGGATCCCTCATGAAGAGGATTAGTGTCCTTATAAAAGAGGTCCCAGAGAGCTCCCTTGCCCCTTCTGCCACTTGATACACAGCCAGCAGATGGCAGTCCCCACCTGGTCTTCCCACACTGGTATCCTGATCCTGGACTCCTAACCTGTACAACTTGGGAAATAAGTTTCTGTTGTTTATAAGCCAACCAGGTATGGTTGTTTTTTATAGCAGCCTGAACAGACTAAGACAAGCACAGAAACAATAAGCAGTATAAAATATGCCTCCTTCTTTAAAAAAAAAAAAGTATCCAATGAATGAATAAATGAATGAGTCTCAGTCCTCTGTCCTCTCTCTTCCCTCGTATTTTTTTTTTCAATTCCATTGAAATTCCTTCCCCAAAGGAAGATGTTGTCTATGGCTTAGTTTTTCAGAATGAACTTGTCTACCTAAAACTTTGCCTTTATCTCATCAATACTAAATACTCATTAATATGACCAGAACCACTTTAGTTTCATCATGCAAGTTGAATTTTTGAGAAAATATTTTTTTCATGTTTACCTAATTAGTCAGAATGGCCCTTTAGCAAAAGTAAATGATCCAAGAAATAGTTTCTTCAATATAGAGGAACAGATGAAGGTCTGAAGAAAGTTTAAAACTGAAATGAAATTTTTATGAGTAGTATTTACTTATACATGTATATAATTTACATATACATACACAAGTTCAGGAAGTGATATATTGTGTTCCTCACAAGGGCTCCACAAAAATGATATGGAGGGCCTGTCCCATTGTGGGAATTCAGTGGACAGGGGAGCTCTTTTTCTACTGCCAGTGTTACATCTTCTGCTTCCCTTCTGTTTCCTGGTGACTGGGACCACCCACCTCCACACTCTCTTGAATCAAAATTCATTCACATTCTGGGGAATGCTTTTACTGCAGCTCATTCTGGTCCTTTCTATATTCCCATATCTAGGAGTTCACAATGAAGACACTGGTTTTTGTTCTCATTAATCCAACCCTGGCTTCACTACAGTTTGATTCCTTAGGATTTTTGTATGTTCCCATTTTGTCTCTATTCTCTGAATTTTGTTAGATACTTTTTTTCTTTTTTATAGCACTCATTTGTAGTAAAACTGAGTCTTGCACAGCAGAAAAGAAAATTTATATGAGTCATGAGAAACCAATTTTCTCAATATACTAAAAAGCTAGTGTACACTAAACTGGTGTATCTACTTTTTGTTTTCTTTATTGAACCTGAGAATGGTTTTTCCCTCACCCGTGAAAGGAACAGAAATCTGAAAATGCTCAAGTTCAATTTAAAACCCAGGATCTAGGCAGTTTGATTAAGTATTAAAGGGAACAGAAAAGCTTTTCCCCTTCTCTCTTGAATTTGTTTTTATTCTTATCCTAGTAAAAAGGTATGATCGATCTCTCCTCTGTACCACAATAATCAAATACTGCCTCAGTCAGCAGGTGAAAAAGGGAACAGTTTTTACAAAATGACTTTATGACCAGTTCTATAAATACCTATAGTTTATCTTCCTTGACAGTGTGTAATGTCAGACTGCCTGGCAAATGCCGGTTCAGGCCAATTTCTGGATCTATGCATATGCACCTATATTAACTCTTTGTGCGGGTTTATTACCCTGATGCTCACAAATGAACCTGAGTTACACATGTTCTCTTTACTATGCCCTGGACTATATGAGCTAATGAGAAGTAAGTGGGATATAGACAACATGAGACAAAGATGACTTTAGAATTCATTGTAACTTTTAGAATAAATGAAATTTTTAGTTATTATTAGACTAACAGAGCCTTTTGTTTGCATCTTTATTGTACATACTAATTGATCGGGGTGTGGGAAGGAAGGGAAGAACTTTAAAGTATATTGTCTAGCAGGAGAAAGGTAATGCCATTTGCAGCAACATGGATAGACCTAGAGATTATCATATGAGTGAAGTAAGCCAGACAGAAAAAGACAAATATCATATGATATCAGTTATGTG
The DNA here is from genome assembly GCF_039906515.1 of Pseudorca crassidens. NCBI lineage: Eukaryota > Metazoa > Chordata > Mammalia > Artiodactyla > Delphinidae > Pseudorca > Pseudorca crassidens. Next base: position 172,523,546 of record NC_090297.1, on the reverse strand, counting down.
TGGAATCTAAAAAAAAAAAAATGATACAAATGAACTTATTTACAAAACAGAAACAGACTCACAGACATAGAAAACAAACTTATGGCTATCAAAGGGGAAAGGTGGGGGGGAGTTCTAAGTTAGGAGTTTGGGATTAACATATACACACTACTACATATAAAATATCTAATCAACAGGGACCTACTGTATAGCACAGGGAACTATACTCAATATTCTGTAATAAGCTATAAGGGAAAAGAATCTGAAAAAGAATAGATATATGTATCTGTATAACTGAATCATTTTGCTGTATACCTGAAACTAACACAACATTGTAAATCAACTATACTCCAATATAAAATAAATTTTTTTTAATGAAAAAAAAAGAGAAACATCACTTAATATTTAGTATCTGCTTTGGATCACAATCTTGCACTGCAGCATGGGTTCCCCAGGAAACAGTCTCCGCAATGAAGATTAGAAGGAAGGAGGTGTACTACGCAGGGCACCAAGAATCAACATGTGTGGGAGGGAAGAACAGAACTGGGCAGGGGGAGAAGTCAAGCTGTGATACAATCCCAGTAAAGTCTCTGTTAACCTTCCCTGGGGTTCTCTCTTGTGTTGGGGAGGAGCTGAGCTTTTTAACCTCTTGACCAGTTGTTACGCTAAGGATTGCCCAAGAGTCTGGTCTTGAGCACAGAGGTTCTCTGCAGAGAACCTGAAAGGGATTGACAGCTGAGGGCTGCCTGCTATAGGGTCTCCCAGAAACTGGAGAACATGTCCTTCATTCTTGAAAGAGGACGGGGCAGCACAGTGTCCACTGCAGATGGGCCTGCCCTAGGCCAGGAATCAATCATGCCAACTGTCTCCATTTAGATTCAAAATGAAAAATGTAAGAGGCAATTATGTTAGTCATTTAAAATTCACAAAGCAGCATAAGCCAAGTTATTGTAGTCAACAATACACCTGTTACGCTAATTACATTTTCTGCGGAATACTTTTGAATACAAAATCATTCATGTTATTTATGGAACAAGCATGTTAGAAACTAAGGAAAGAGAAAGATGAATAGGCTAGTAACATAACTCTTTCTAACAGTTTACCACCAACTCTGACAGTTTAGAGGAGAGAAGATGGTGATATAAATAAGTATTCCGTAATGATGAACACCAGTCGGTAGGGTCAGACAAAGTGTGTTGGGAGTTAAGAGAGTTCAGAGTTCATTGTAAATGAAATGCTTCATACATAAAGTATGAAGTATACATTTGGACTGGGCTTTATAGAAAGAAGAGGATTTGGTTATTAATCATAGATATTGGCTGGAAGAGGCGAAGGACTATTATTTAAATAAAATGAACAATTAAATGAGTTTAGAAATCACTGGCTGTATATGAGAAACTACAAAACAAATCACTGTGGCCAAAGTCAACTGTGTATGATGGGGAGAAGGGGGTGCTGTCATGGCAGAGTTAGAATGAAGACAACAGAGATAAGCCCTAGCTTCCAGATACAGGAATTTTAAGTTTTTCAGTTATGAAAAGATGAAAATTTTAAATGTCAAAACTGTCGACTTAGACTTCTATACCCCATGAAAATATCATTCAAGAATTAAGATGAAATAAAAATGTTTTAAAATACACAAAAACTAAGAGAATTACTCGCCAGGAGACTCTCATTACAAGGAATGCTAAGGGAGATTCTTTGGGCTAATGAGAAATAATTCCAGGGAGTAGGCTGATCCGCCAGGGAATGAAATGCACTGGCCAGCATGAAATGTGGGTAAATGTAAAAAGTCTCTTTCCCTCTAAATTTCTTCATAAAGTTATCAGAAGCAAAAATAACAATATATTGTGAATTTTACTATGTAGAGAAATAAAATAAATGACAAGAGCACAGAGAATGGGAGGGACAATGGAATTATATGCTGTTGTGAAGTTCTTACTTCATAAATGAAGTGGTTTAATGGTCATTCGAAATAGAACGTTCTCAGTTAAGAATGCATTTTCGGTTCTTGCTACTTCTTCCTTCCTTCCTTCTACCTGGAACACAAACAAGATTGCAAGGACTCGGGCAGCCATCTTGGACCGTGAGGCAACCTTAAGGAAGCAAGCTACATGCCAAAGTTGGTGGAGTAGAAAGGAGGAAGTCGCTGATGGATTTGTGGATGTCCCTGGGCTATCTTGAGACTTTTTTTTATATAAAGAAAAAAAAAACAACACTGTAGTTTATATAAGCAACTGTAGTCAAGTCTCTGTACTAACAGCTAAACATAGTCCATTACTTGTTATAGTGTGTAAAGCTCACGGTAAGTTGCACAGTGCTAAATAAATGTGATATTTGAGAAAAAGAAAAAAGAATGCATTTTTCTAACCCATAATAGTGGTTCACAAAGTGGGGTGCCTTGACCTGCAACATCAGCATCAGCTGGGAACTTGCTAAAAATGCAAATCCTGAGTGTTAACTTACACCTACCAATGGACCAACCAACTGTATTTTAATAAGTTATCCAATGTAGTCTGATGCAGGTTAAAGCTTTAGTGTTGGTATGGACATGGCACAGGCACTACCATGTGCCTTTTGGGGTGTTTTTATTGGTTTATATATTTTGGAAGTTTGTGTAGCAATATATGTGTTCATACCAGTTTACCTGATAATTCTTTTTCTCCTTAAATGTACTCTATATTGACATTTGCAAAGTGTGTAATAATAAATGCAGAGATATACTACACATAGTTTATAATACCAAATCCATGGAAACTATCCATGTTCTCAGGAGAAAGGAAAATATTTGATGAAATACGATACAGTCAAATCATTCTGCTTTTAAAATGGAAGTTAGAACTATTTTTGTGGACATGGAAAACTAACCAAAATGCATTATTCAATTAAAAAACAAACTGCAAAACAGTATATGTAGTGTGATTCTATTAATGCTAATATGCAACTATGTATACTTTGGACAATTATATTTCTGGGTTAAAAAAATTATAGTTACAAAACATGAGGTTACATATGGTCAAAAGAAAAAAAAAAGGCAAACAATTTAGAAGAACTTAACATGACAGTTCTCAGTCACATCACCTAACTCTAAATTTCCCCCCCCAAAAGCCAAGCACTTACCTACAGTTATTATTTATAAATTCTAACTAATATGTTTATAACTTTTTTCTTGGTTAATTAAGTTTAGACAATAATTATTGAATCTCTACTTTAAAAGAATTAGCTTATTTACATTTCCCTTAAATTGCATTATTTCTTCCTCTAAATTAATAAAAGTTATGTAATTGTTTCACCTCATATCAAATATCTGAACATTTTTAATTATGGACTTAAGCTCTTGATTCTTGACCAGTCAATTTTAGACAGTATTCTCAAATTCCCCAATGTGTAAAACAAAAATTGCCAACTTAAACTAGACACCTTTCTTCCTATTCCCTTATTTATATCCAAATCTCTGCCAATTCTGAAATTATTTTTATATTGACAATGTTTACAATATTTACATTTTATTCTAAAACTGTAATTAACTTTTTATGACTATAGGCTGATTTTAAAATTTGAAAAAAAATCAATAAATGGCATTTAATATATTATGATTATATGAATAAAATTGAATTTACAACCAAGCAATTTGATAGGATGGACATACAAAGAAAGAAATATCACCCTATCACCCTATGACACTAAGCTTGTGTTATTTAAAGGAGAACATTCTAAGAGCAACTAGATAGAACAAAGTTACGCCACATTTTTAAGGGCTTCATAATTTGACCAAAATATTCTTGGAGAGCATTTTCACATTTTTCTTGGAGGTTACCATACCTTGCCTTTTCCCTAAGAACCCACTATTATTATATCCTTAACATAGGTATTTCTTTTAATTAAACTATTTATTACATGGAGTCAACATTCTTCCAAAGGATATCCTTGCTTGAGGCCTACTCTTTTCTGCTAAAACAAGAAACATTTACTCTAGGGACTGACTGCATAGTTAGCTGTTAACCTAGGATTTCTTTTCCTTATTTCTACTGGTTCTTTTATCTTAACCATTCCTCTTTTCTGATTACTGTTTTCATCTAATTATTATACAAACCTTTTTTTTCAGAGAGTTTATAAAAGTACATTTTGAGACTATATAGATATGAAGATTTATATTGCCCTTATATTTGACATTACACTGACTTCCTATAAGATTCTATGCCTATAATCATTTTCTCTAAGTACACTTAAAATATGTTTGTGTCTTATCTTCTAATATCTAGTGTTGCTGATGGGAATTTGGATGCCAATTTCAATTTCGTTCCTTTACAGTTACAGTTACCAGAAGTCACATTGTGTCCAGGATTGTCTTGGGTCACCCTTATTGTCCTAGTGTAATTTTAGTAGTACCCCCTTAACTATAAAATTGTCCAGGATTAGGTTATAAATTATATAGTGAGGCCTTCAGGATACTGTCTTTATTTTTGTATTTCTGAAGGTTTATGAAGTCTGTGTGAGTCATTTTCCATTTTTTGTATTTGGCAATTAAAGACCCCATCATTTGAAGATATATCTTTAACTCTTGAAAATGTTCTTCAAATTATTTTTATTTCTTGTTCTCTGTTGTCTCTTTAATTCCAGCTTCTTGAATATTGGGCCTCTTAAATTGATCATATTTGTCATCTTTTCTTTTACAGTTCTATTCCTCTTTCATATTTTCTGACTCATTGCCTTTATGCTGAATGTTTTGGAAAATAGCTTGATATTTTTATCTTCATGTTTTCAGTGGACCTTTAATTTTTTTTAAAGAAATCACATTTTAATTTTAAATAACTCTCTCCTTTTCTCTTTTTTTTAATGATAGATTTCTATGTTTTCACTGTATTATATTTTTATATCTCTAAAAGAATACTAAGTAAATTTTTTGAAATTCTTCTACTCTGGATTACTGCTTCTTCGCAACGTAGTCACGTTCTTTATTCATTTAGATCCTTCCATTTTTGTTCTGGTGTTTTCAAATATCTGTTGTAACTCTGCATGTCCACGCTTACTTGAAAATGAAGACTAAACTGCCCCCCATTAGCAGATAGTTTGGTGTTTTTCCGTTGCTGTGTTTGTAAGCTTTCTTCTCCTGGAGTCCTCACCCTCCAACTATGAGAGAATTGGCTACGGCAGACAAGCACAGACAAGCACTTCAATTGCTGATCTCTGCTCTATAGTGCATGGCTAGAGAGCAGACAGGACAACACAGTCATGTCAAATGCTAGAATGTGCTGGGTTAGCTCGGGGACAATGATCACACCAAAAGCTCAAATGTAATAAAATGTACACAGGCTTCCGGAGTTTCTCTGGGAAAATGGCTGGCGTGTGAGTTACTCAGCCCTCAGAGACAGGAAGCGCTGTTAGCCAGCGAGGCTTTCTGTGGGTTCTTTGATTAATCAGCTTTTATCTCGTCTGCCCTGTACTTGTGCAATCCCTGTCCAAGGATCCTGGCTGTGCTGGCTCTCCAGGGCTCTGAAAATAAAACAAAGCCTCGTCCATTGTGTCTCTCATAGGAGCATCTTCTGGGCCATTTCCTCCTCAGTTCTAATTATATGTCAACACCCTTCCATCCACTTTCCATTTTCCACAAATCTGGTTACACCTTTGACAAACTGATGACACCGCACCTCCTTCTCTTTGCTCTTGTGCCTTTAAACCCTTTTGCACTTTTCAATGACATTTCAACAGGGTTTTAGGGGAGAGAAAAAGGAACATTCCATCTTGAACTATTCCTTTTTAATGAAGAATGATATTAATATTTGGGGAGAGAAACTCTTTTGCAAGGAAAGAGTTTTATGCTAAAATCAAATTGTGAAATGTTGTGTGGAATAAATTTAGGAGGCTACATAACTGCAGGATTTCTCAGTCTTTAATAAGCCATTTTCAAGGTCAATTTCCAAGAACAAGATATGCTAGGATAATTCAAAACCTCTTTTTCTTGTATGCAATGTTTATGGGGCAAAAAATATACATGTCCCTGTGTAAAAAATGAAGATATTAGATTAAGAAACTAAAATGCAGCATGAGCTCTTAAAAAACAAGAAATCTCAAACTTAAAGAATATGGAACTAACTAGTGTTAGTAAACAATAAAGAACTTCGAGAATTGTGACATTTTTCACTAAATTCCAATTCAATTAAGTTTTATTAATACCTTTACTAGTTCTACCAATGTGGTTTTCAAAATCAGTATTTTACTAACTACATACAGTTATGGAAATGGTTTATATTCAGTCTCTTTTGCAACATAAAAAAGGACTAAATGACATTATAGATAAGCTCAGGCCCTTTGGGGATTGTTTTAAATAATAATCCGAACACTGAACTTCTATTTAAACTCCCCACACTTCTTTGAGATACTGTGAAAGTAGTTTCTTTACAAGATTTTTGTTTAGATTGGAAATTCAATGAGAAAACCTGGTTGACAATATTTCAACATTTTTTGCTCCCGTTTTGTTTATTATCTGAAAGCACTGAGGGATCAACAATAAAAAAAAAGTAGTGAAAATGGAACTTTGCTTTAACTTTTTTGAACTTCTAAAAGGTTTGACTGAAGACAAAATTTGTAGAAAAGGTTGAAACCGACTTTAGCACATGTATTTCTCTCTTATTGAGCCACCTGATCAAAAACAAACAATATGGCAATAAATGTACAAAGTTGCCTATTTAAGTATTATTTAAATATTTTTATTAATACTTAGTTAATAATTAATTAGATAATAATTCCAATAAAATGCTTGAATGAAATTTAAGTGATAATAAAATCTTAAAATACATTCTATGCCAAATCTTTTGAATACATTCTAATTGACATTTGATATACATTTGTTTGAAATCACATTATTACTGGATTTAAGTTATTCTGATCTCTAAATGACAAACCTCTCTGTATAAAAAGTTACTGGCAGCATCATTATTTTTGATGCTACTAGGTTCTCTGTGTGTAAGAATATTGTTAGGTAAGTAACACTATTTTTTTTTTTTTTTTTTTTTTTTTGTGGTACGCAGGCCTCTCACTGTTGTGGCCTCTCCCGTTGTGGAGCACAGGCTCCGGACGCGCAGGCTCAGCGGCCATGGCTCACGGGCCTAGCTGCTCCGCGGCATGTGGGATCTTCCCAGACCGGGGCACGAACCTGTGTCCCCTGCATCGGCAGGCAGACTCTTAACCACTGCGCCACCAGGGAAGCCCAGTAACACTATTTTTAACAACATATTAAAAGTATTTGGTGGGAGACACTATTTTGAGTAATTTCTTCACTCACTCCCACCCAAATGCACAAAAGCACTCTAAATGAAATTTTTAAATTTCCTTCCACCCTGGATATGGAAAACTTAGAAGACTGAGCAGGGAAGAGTTTAGACACAAGATAAACAGCAACATCATGAACAACAACTACCACCCAAATGAAAGCATACAGGGCAGTGCAACTCTGACTTTGTTCACTGATGCTAAAATACCACCCCGAACCCCGACCCTGACAAAAAGATCTCCTCTTTCCCTAGCCTAGCTCTCTTTTTAACCATTGAATGGTGCTTTTTTTTGTTGTTCCTAATAGCATTTTATAGTACTTTTGATTTCTTAAAGCACTTTTATATAGTTTACACTTTTTAAAGAATGTTGGGCAAGCATCATTATCCCCTTAATAACATCTCCCATATGGCAGAGAAAAAATTTTGACTGCAGTTAAGTCATTACACATTAGTGACAAAGCCAGGCTTTGCAGGGAGGTGCCTGCACCTTCCTACTCTCCCCCTGGCTTTGGCTGCTTTGAATAACTATGGTATCTAAATTTTATTGTAGTCTTAATATGCTGACCAGCTCTTTCCCCCTTTCAGAAAGCAGTCTGAGTTACTGACAATGCCTCCATAAAGACTTTAGGAAGAAAAGCGTCTTGTTTTATTCAAGTTATACTGCACAATAGTTTGGAATACAGGCTGCACAGAAAATAAGAACCAATTATAAAGCTTGTGTAATACCAGAGGGATACACAATAATGCATGCAAAGACTTGAATACAATGCTGAACACACGGTGAGAATTCGGCAAATGGTAGGTATTATCACTATCTATGTTTTATGTTTTCACATTTATTCCTCACTATAAACAATTAAGGTGAAAGTCTTGATCTTAAACTTGAAGAAGCTGAGACATGGTTAAAGTAATGTAGGTGAGGGTTCTCAAGTTAGAAGTCTTCGAATCTTGGCTCTAAAATTCAAGAGCCAAGCGCTTTCTTTAATGGAAAAGGGTTCCATGGTATAGCAATTGCCCATCCTTTCTGTGATTGAGAATAATCTGGGGAACTTTAAAAAAATTTCATTTCTAGGCTTTAGCACAGGCATAGAATGTGGCCAAAACATCTGCTGACACTTTGTTTTTGGACTTCTGGCTTCCAGAACTGTGACAGGATAAATTTGTGTTGTTGTAAGCCACTGAGTGTGTGGTAGTTTGCTATGGGAGCCCAAGGAAACTAATCCCCCATCTCATATGTGGCCTGGACATAATAAGTGATAAATAAATATTAGCTATTATCAATTATCTTTAGGACACCAGAACATAGGTGAGCCATATGTGAATAAAGGGGAAAGTCTTTTACTCAAGTCTACTTACACTGGAGTCACTTTGCTCTGCCTTTCAATTCCAAAGTTGGTTCTGTTAAACAATAATGTATAGTGGATTTACAATGTGTCAAGTATTATGCAAAGAGCTGAGAACACAAAGAAGAATATTGTGGTCCCTGCCCTCATAGATTTCTGTGGAAAGCAGACACAAAAGCATATACTCAGTACTGAAAACATTATGGTAATTTTAACTGTAGAGACAGGCACAAGATGGTTTGGGGGAGGAGAGAAAGGACCTCTGACTCAGCTTGAGAGGGAAAAGGAATTAGGAAGAAGATATAAAAGGAAATCTTATCAGAGCTGAGACGAATACTTTGTCTTTCAAAAGATAGATCACAGGAATGAGTGTCAAAAGGAATCTGTTGAAGTATCTATAAATAAGATTTTTATATAATATTGATTTTTTTTTTTTTGGTTCATACATTGTTAACTACCTGTTCTAGTCTAAGAGTATATATTTAAACTGTTGATTACATTCCAAAGAACCTAATTGCAATCTTGGCTTTTGCTCTGTGTTTTTGGCACTGTTCCTTCTTTTTTTATCTTCATGGTCCAAATCCCTGCAATACACCAAACTTATGAATATTTATGAACTAGATTAATGGCTTTCTTTTTTTTTTTTTTTTTTTGCGGTACGCGGGCCTCTCACTGCTGTGGCCTCTCCCGTTCGGAGCTCAGGCTCCGGACGCGCAGGCTCAGCGGCCATGGCTCACGGGCCCAGCAGCTCCGCGGCATGTGGGATCTTCCCAGACTTGGGCATGAACCCGTGTCCCCTGCATCGGCAGGCGGACGCTCAACCACTGAGCCACCAGGGAAGCCCTAATGGCTTTCTTGATAAGGATCATGAGTATGTTTCCCAGTACAAGCTGAGTCCATTCATTCATTCCAAAATATGTACTGATCCCTACTATGTTTTCCCCATCATTACCTCAGAATCATAATTATACATTATGAGGACTAAGTAATTAAAGATATATATTTTTCCTAGGTAAGACTATTAAATAAGTATTTCATTCTCTAAGATTATGGAAACTAGAATATTATATAAATTTATAAAACTAATTACAGAATATTGTACATAAAGACATTTGAAATCTAGTGCCCTGGTTTTCTTACTTTTAACATAGGAGACTTAGGTTAGACAGAAAATAGTAGGTAGATCCTAGAAGTGAGAAAGATAAAAAATGTGTTACCAGAAAATAATACAGCTAATTTTTAAGAGTTGCAGATATAGCTGTATGTCTAATATATGATAGGCAGGCATTAGAGAAGTTCGTTTCCAGAACACCCTGATTGTCCTGTGATTCTCTCTGAAAAAATAAAGTCATGGATCAAATAAACTGCAAGGTTGAATTAGCTTGAAAAGACTCATGACCTTACAATGCAGAAGATATGGTCCCTATTTAACAAGAAAAATACTTCCAGGAGTTAGAAGAGAAGTTCTTTGCATGTATCCCATGGACATGGCAACCTTCTGCAAATGCTTCATAATTTGCTCACAGAAAGAGGAACTGGCACCAATGAAAGTCAGAATCTCAGTCAGTAGATGAGAAGATAAAGATTAACCCAACCAAGAAGAGCCCAACCAATAAAATATATGGACTAACAAAAATCTGATTCTTACCTGTAAACTTAGAAGAGAATTAATCCGAAGAAGATCAAATATTTAAACACAAAGTATTAAGATAGAAAAATGCTAGAGGATAGTACAGGTGAATTTAAAGAAGAAATCTTTAGAGTGGGAGAATTTTACAGATGTTTTTTAAAACTAGGAATCATAAATGCATTTAACTACATAAACATTTAAAATTTATTTATTTTTCAAATGGCCAAATATATTGTAAAAAATCACTCAAACTCATTATTAATCAGAGAAAAAATTAACTTAAAGCCAAAATTAGACACCACTGCACCCTCACCAGAATGGCCCAAGTAAAAAGGCCCAACGATAACGGTTCAGATGGAGACACATTAGAACTCTCAGACATTGCCAGTGAGAGTGTAGGTTCATGAAGCTACTTTGGAAAACTCTTTGATGTGGTCTTATATATTTGACCAAATACATATCCTTTGACCCAACAATTTCATTTGAAGTATATACGCAACAGTGAGGTGTGCAAGAGTGTACCAAAACACATGCATAAGAATTATTATAGCAGTGTTATTTTTAATAGCTCCAAACTAGAAATATAAAAGTTCATTAATAGCAATATGTATAAATGTTTTATAAGTTTCAAACAAAGAGTACACAGCAATGGAAATGAATGAAAGATAACTTCATGCAACAGCATGGAGAGATTTCATAAATATGATTATTGACCAAAAGATATCAGGCACAAATAAGTGCATACTATATGATTCATTTATGCGAAGTTCAAAACAAGGGCAAATGGAGGCACTGTGTTCAGGAAGACGGATAAGGGGGTGGGAGCTTCTGTGTTGCGGCTCATAATCTATTCCCTGACCTGAGTATCGTTAACTCAGGTACATTCAATTTCTGATAATTTATTGAACTGCACACTTATGATTCGTGAACTCTTATTTATGTGTATTAAACTTCCATTCAAAGGTTTAAGACAAACTTTCTTAACGCAAAACCATTACAGGGAATACGATAGTTAGTAGAAATTACGGTTATGTACTGAATCTTGCCCCAACACCAATTCATATGTTGAAGCTCTAACCCTGGGACTCCATTTGAAGATGAGGCTTTTAAAGAGGTAATTAAGGTCAAATGGGATATAAGGGTGGGGTGCTAATCCAATCTGACTGTTGTCCTTAAAAAAAGAGGCAGAGATATCACGGATGCGGGTGCACAGAGGAAAGGCCATGCGAAGATACAACGAGAAGCTGAGGGAACCAAGGAAGAAGGCCTCAGGAGAAATCAAACCTGCCAATAACTTCACCTTGGACTTGCAGCCTCCAGAACGGTGAGAAAATAAATTTCTATCATTTAAGTCACCCAGTCTGTGGTATTTTGCTATGGCAGCTTTAGCAAATTAGTTCAATGACGAAAGGAAAAGATACCAGTATGCTGTAATCTTCCTAATATTTTAGGTAGATAGATCGGTAGGCGGGCAGGTAGGTAGATAGATAGATGGATGGATGACAGCTAGATAGATGGATAGACAGAGACAGTATACATATACACATACATAAAATAAAAACTGAAATCCACAGTATTAGCTAAGGATACTATTCCTAAGAGAAGAATCTACATTCAATGATGGTAATAATAGAATAAACACAACCAAACAACCTGAAAAAAGCACTCAACTACGTGTCAGGCACTGTTCCAAGCTATAAGCAAAAGAGTTTACACCTTGAATCTCACAAGATCCCTATACAGCATGTATTATTTTCATCCCTATTTTATGGATGAAAAAGCTGAGACTCAGAGGGGTTAACTAAGGCTCCATACCTATTGCATGGTGAATTCCAGCCGAGGCAGCCCGACTCCAAAGCCCATGCTGTTGACCAGTTGTGTTACATCACATGTATAAGTACAAACAATGAAATGTCATTTTTCACCTATCGGCTATACAAAGATTAAAACACACAGATAATGCTCAGAGTTGGCATTCTAATGCACTTTCAGCAGGACTACATTGATAAATTGATCTGAGCTTTTTAGAGCACACTTTAACAGTTTATATCAAGCCCTTTTTTAAAATCACATAGACAAGAAGGACAGGATATTGAAGGACAGGATATTTATCACAATATTATTAGCAACAACAAAAATGTGATATAATGTAAATATTCATCAAAAGAGAATTGGTAAGATAAATTATGATATGTATATTCAAAGAATTCCTTGTATCTATTAAACATGATGTAATTGATCTATATTTATTGACGAGAAAAGATATCCATGACTTACTGTTCTTGTAGTAGTGTTTGCTTTTTCATTCGTATTTTTCCTCCAGTGTAGGCATTGTACCTTCTTTTCTTCCTTTTTTTTTGTTTTTACAAAATCACTATTGAAGCTTTAAAAAAAACAAAAATTGGGTTTGCCTCAGAAGGTAATTATTCATTCATTCATTCATCCTTCCATTCATTCAAGAAATGTTTACTGAATCCTCACTTTGTGCAAACCCTTTTCTAGGTTTTGAGGACACAGCATTGAGAAAAGAATTCCCTCATGGAACTTTCATCACCAAAGATATTTAAATAGTATCTGAATTACAATTTGGAACAGGTGATTCTTTATGTTGAGTAAATTTATTTTCAGTGATTGGGCAAAAAAGATCTTTTAAGTTCTTCCATCCCTGAGTGTCTCTAAATCTGTAATTTAAAGAAGGACATAATTTCGAGTGTTAAATGTTCTTTTTCTGCTCCTTGAACTTCCGAGGGCAACTTATTTGTTGAGAAAAGAAATTAAGCTATGCTTTAACTATGGAGTTACAGCTTAAAAAATGTATTTTTAAGATGACCGAACCTTGATAACTAAACTCAGCCATTAAATTGATACATATGTAGACATGTAAACTGTATGTAAATATATATATATATATATATATATATATATATATATATATATATATATATATATATAGGAATATATGACATTCTTTTTTCCAAAGTGAGCCAAAGGGAGAAAACTGCTAGGTAATAAGAGAAATAAGTCTTGGGACATAATTTTGAAGTCATTCATCTTTTAGAAAGGGCTAAGTAAATCTTAGTTTAGAATTATAATAAATAATAGGGTAGTTGGAATGTCAGGAACTTAATCAGTATTCACAAGGTTCTTTGGCATTAATTTATTACCTTAACCTTAGTTCCTATTTCTTTCACCTTTTTTCTTTTTAAAGCCTTTTTAAAGCTTTGATCTGTTAATGGAAAGAACAAGTCTGACTGCTTCTTAATAGGTTAAATAATAGCCAATTTTCTGAGTTCCTTAAAATCTTTTAATATTGTTTTAACAGATGCATTTCAATTAAAATACTGATACCCCAAAATAATAATCTTTTCATGGTCATTACTCAACATTGTTTTGACTAAGATATAAAGATGGATCTTTTTCCTACCTAATTTTAATCCATTCACGCATCTATTCAAAAACATTTATTGAGTGCTTTCCGTGTGCCAAGTATTTCTCTGGGAATCAGACATGAATAAAACAAACACAGTATCTACCATCATGGAGCTTTTGTTCTAATGGGAGAAACACATAGTGAATTCTGTTTCATATATTTTGTGCAAATATGTGACAGTAACCCACTTCTGCTAAATCATTCACACTCTTACATAGGCTTACAGGTATGATACAAGTACAGCACAAATTCACTGAGATATCTGATAATATTTTCTTTCTAACATGTATTTCAACGTTTTGTCTATTTTGTAGTAGAAATGCGTTATTCTTTATATAATGTGAAAACTATCTATGAACCCATTCCATTGTGGGAAACACAAACAATGAAGATGTAACCCTTCTGTTACTCTTAATATAGTATTAGTCTGTTGATTTACTTAGGTTTTCTAGCTTCTTGAGGACGATCATAATAATTGATAATTTTATTTGCTATTTTCCTCTTTTTATTTCTATTTCTTCTCCTATTGTAATGGTTAGAACATGCAACACCACCACTATGTGCTACTGAGGATAGCAGTCCTGCTTAGCTCGCCCCACTTGAATGGGAAGACTTCAGGAGCACATAATTGTTAAATGTTGGTTTGAGATAAATCTCTTTATTGTCTTAAGGAAGTAGTCTTTTATTTATAATAGAAAGAGTTATCCAGGATGAATGCTGTATTGTAACAATTATCAGATTTTTTGCTTTGGTCTATCAATGTATTAGCACGTTTCCAAATATTAAATAATTGCAGCATTTCCAGAACAAACACACATTACCTTGCATTATGTTTTTAAATGTACTGTGGAACTGTTCTTATTTTTATTTGATTTAGGATTTATGCAAAATTGAGATTGACTAGTTCATGACAACCTCTGACATATTAAAAATATCAGTGCTTGTGATTTCCTGTATGCAAAGGAAAGCAAAGACATTACGTAATCTTTTTCTGAATTGCCTGATCTCCTAAATAAACTGGATGAGCTGATCTATCATTTTGCTCATATGAATGCATGAGTCTGGAGTTGTTAGTAACCTTTGACATTGTTGTATTTTCCTTGACATTTCATTAATGTGATGCAGATTAATGCTACTGTTTTTATATTCAAAAGATGCCACTTCTTAAAGCAATAAAATGCAGGGGAGGGAGTATTTTAATATTTCTAAGTCATTTAAGTGTTTTCAACTTCCCACAGAGTTTAAGAAAACAAAAACAACCAAAAAAATTATATTAGGAGTTCGATACAGTGGGAAAGGTATAAACTGTAGACAGTAAATAAATCGATGGTCAAATAGTCCTGGTAAAGAGCAAAAAGAGGTAATGAGACAGAGATACAGACTTCAGATTATTGTTTTTATGTCAGTTCAATCAAAATGTGTTATTTTGAAAGTTTCCCATTTATAATTCTCAGTTAGCATAAGTTTGAAGTACAAAATTTGCAGGGGTTCCCTTTATGGAGAAAAGAGATTACGTAAAGTAGTTTGGGTCTAAGAATATAATGTTCAGCAATACATTATAAGACAGAATTACATCATAATCTCTAATAAAAATGTGAAATTCTATGCTTTTGCTTTCAGATTGAGTGTGAACATCAGCACAGGGCTGTGATTAGGTCAGTACACTCAAGAAGGTAGAATACAATTTATTAAATCTAGGCCACCTGAAGTATCTGACCCTGCTCATTTGAAATGGAGTTTTCTAATAGAATTGATTTTCTGGTAGCCATTTGCATATACCTTCAGATTCCTCTATGCAGAGAAGCCAGATGCATTAAGCAGACACATACAAAATTTCAAGTTAAAAAAATAAAGGAATACTCTTCTGTTGAAGTTGATGTTTAGAGCGTTTTGATTTAAAAATATATTTAAATTACTCTCCATTAATTTATTTCTAATGCTTATGTGGGGCTAATGAAGAGGTCTCAGCTGAGTGGTTACCTCTTACTAAAGTTTTTTTCCATTCATTCCCATGGTTGAAACATCAATATGCTTACGACTCCCAATTTTTTATCTCACAATTTCACTTCTTCCCTTGCCCTTTACCTGTACTATACCCAATTACCATCTTTTTAAAATCTCCAGTTGAATGTCTCATACTTATATCAAATGTAAGAAGTCCAAAATACAACTTCAATCCCATTCATTACTCTAAAAATGTGATTCTTCCAATAAACAACACTAAATTTTATTCCCTCGTCTTCCTCACGTCTTTCCATATTTAGTATATCATGAAGTCACTTAGATTCTACCTCTGAATGTTTCTCTAATATGTTCACATTTCTGCATCTCCACACTCATTAATCCAAATCACTATCAGCTCTTACTTGGACTAGTGCAATATCACCCTTATTGGCCTCCAAGATTTTACCCTTGACCACCTATATGTATTTCATGAATAAATAAAATTTAGAACAATCTTTTAAAGAATCTACAATACAACAAAACTAAATTGCAACCTGTTACTTGCTTAAAAATCTTTGTTATCATCCTAATACACTTTGAATGAATTCCAAACTTCCTTAAAAGCCTACAATGTTCTGCAAGATATGGCTCTATTTTTCCACCTTCTTTTTTTTTTAAGCTTTTTGTTAATTTTTATTAAATGATCAACTATCAAAACTGCATTGGAAACAAAGTTTTAATAGTAATATTAATCAATAGGATTAAAATACCTTCCTTTTAAGGGTAAGATGGGAGAGAGTGAGAGAGTGGCATGGACCCATACACACCACCAACTGCAAAATAGATAGCTAGTAGGAAGCAGCCACACAGCACAGGGAGATCAGCTCAGTCCACCTTCTTTTTACTTCTAACACTAACTTTCCCGGTGACTGAGATCCATTCACATGGGCATTGCCTTTTGTAATGTTAACAAGCCTAGCCCTTCCTCTCAAGGACGTGACCCCAGTCATCCCTCTGGCTTCTCTCCCAGCCGCTCCTTTCCATCCTTCGGGTAGTAGCTTACACATCGCCTTCTCAAAGAGGTCACGCACCCATCAGCTCCTCTCAAAAGCATGCCCATTCCCTGTTATGTTCTGGCTTCTGTATCACAGAAATTATGTTTTTTGCATACATTTTACTTAACACAATTTATAATGACAGATTTATATATTTACTTATTTATCTGTTTTATGAAGTTTGTTCAATATAAGCAAACCAAAAACTAAAACAAACTGGGGAAGCAGAGGAAATTCTTAGTTTTGGAAACATAAAACTAAATATATCTTTGTATATGTAATCTTTAGTCTGTGGCTGTAATTCTGTTTGTAAATGCCTTAAAAATTATAAGTACAATAGTAAAAAAGTATATGTAACACAATCATTTATGCCTATGTAAATTTCTCCTTGGCCATAAAAACCTTATTGTTTCAAACATATATTATCATATGTTTTATAGAAGATTAAGCACAAGATAAAATGAGTTCTAGCACTGAAATAAATTTCCACATTAATGTCTTGTTGCTTAATAGAATGAAAGAGAACATTGATGTTTGACTAATATAAAATACAATTATAAATATTTCTCTTTTTGTGTGCCTGAATTTTATCTTAATTAGTTCTATCCTCTTAGGCACATGGAATATGCCTTTTTTCTGTTCAGAAGAAATTAAAATATTTCATTAGATTCTTTCTTTTATTTTATCTTATCTGTAATTTTGTTTAAATGAATTACATCTCACAGAAAAAGGGCAAATAAAATATTACATATTAAAGTCACATTCACTAAAGATTTCTCTATTCTCTCTTTTTTAGAATAAAATACTAGTATTCAAGTAAAGCTTTACTGACAAATATCAATAGCATAAAGATAAAAAAGTGACCAAATATGAAGTGTTCAACACCGTGAATTTTCATGAGGTAAAATTCACAAAGCAAGAAATTTTGAAAAATAGCATATATCAGCAGACAGGAAGCTTCATCATATATACTTCTAGTCCCCTTCCAAAGATAAACATTAATTTTACATATATTCATTAATTAGTTTTATCTGATTTTGAAATTTATATAAATAGAACCATGCAGAATGACCTATTCTGCATGTTGCTACTTTCTCTTAGCATTATGCTTGTGAGATTTATCCATGTTTTGTGTAGCTTTAATATCTAAATTTGAATATTACTGAATACTATACTGTATAATTATACCACAAATTATTTATGCACTCTACACCTGATGGACATGTGGAGTATTTCTATCCTTTGTCTCTGATAAATAGTGGTGCTATGAATATCGCTGTATATCACTTCTGAGGTGTGTAATTTAGGATTTCTATTGGTTATACCCGTACGCATGGAATTGCAGGTTCAAAAGGTACACAAGTGTTCAACTCTAAAAAATACTGCCAGTTTTCTAAATTGGATGTGTCTGTTTACATTGTGATTATCCGTGCATTAATCTGAATCACATTAATGAAATGTCAAGGTAAATTACAACAATGTCAAAGGTTGCCAACAACTCCAGAGTCATGCATTCACATGAACAAAACAATGAATCAGTTCATCCAGTTTATTTAGGAGATCAGGCAATTCAGAAAAGGACTATGCAATCTATTTGTTTTCCTTGGTATAGAGTAAACCACAAACACTGATATTTTTAATATGTCAAAGGTTGTAATCAACTAGTCAATCTCACTTTTGCAAATCCTAAATCAAATATAAATAAGAAGTTCAGCAGTACCTTTAAAAATATAATCCAAGATAATGTGTTTTGCTCTGGAAATGCTGCAATTATTCAATAATTGGAAACCTATATTAATAGACCAAAGTAAAAAATCTGATAATGGTTAAAATACGACATTCATACTGGATAACTTCCTTCTACTAGGAATTTAGAAGACTACTTCCTTAACATGGTAAAGAAATTTATCTCAAACCAACATCCAAGCATTTAACAATTATGTGCTCCTAAAGCCTTCCCATTCAAGTTGGTTGAGCTAAGCAGGACTGCTATCCTAACTATAACTTAGTAGTGGTGTTGCATGTCCTAACCATTACACATCTCCTTAAACTATACTTAATCTTCAAATAAAGACAATAAAAGGTCATACTTCTGCCTAACATGATACAACTATTCTGCATTTAAACAAAACATACTAACCTTTGCCCCAGAAGTGAATGCAAGGGCCTTGGGTAATGTTCACTGTTCTTGATATTCTATAATTTAAATACTATGATGTAAAGTTAACAATACTTAAATACAATGATACAAAGTCAATACACCTTATGTCATATAATAAGGGGATTAAGAGTGGAAAGAAAAAGATGTTTGCTTAATGCACACACGCACACAGACACAAACACATTTATAATAAAATAAGGAAGAAAGAAAGACTCCTGCCAATTTATAGTCCTTGTTTTTGTAGCTGGTCCTGTGGTCATAGCCAATATTTACAACAAGCTTCTTCCACTGCCCATACCGTGTCCCCTTTGCCATGAGCAAGTACCTCATCTGATTGTGGTTCTTTCCATGTATTTTCTGGTTATCTTTGCAGAATCAATGTCTAATTTAATTCTTCTGTAGTCAGAGAGTACACTGAATGCTTTCAATCATTTGAACTTTCTTAAGTCTTGTTTTAGGGTCCAGCAAATGTTCAATTTTAGTAAACATTCCATGGACACTTAAAAAGAATGCTTATTCTGTCATTGTTGGGTATGGTGCTCTATTTATGTCAATTCAGTCGGGTGTGTTAATCATATAGTTCAGACTTTCTATATTTTAATTTTTCTCTGGTGGTTCTATCAGTTACTGAGAGAGGTGGCTTAAACATGTCATATTGATCATTGGTTTGTCTATTTTCCCTTTACCTTCTGTTTTTGCTTTACATATACTGAAACTATATTAGTAACTACATATGAATTTACAATTATTATATCTTCTGGTAGGAACATTCCCCTTTACCTATTACTAGAAAGAATGCTTTTACAAAAAGTCTACTTCACCTGATGTACATTAGCTTTTTTGCTTTTGTGGGTTTTGCGTAACATATTTTTCTATCCTTTTAATTTAAATCTTTATGTATCCCCATATTTAAAGTGATTTTTCTTGTAAGCAGCATATTTTCACGTTTAATATATCCAACATTAACTAGATTATTTTTCTATCAACATGTAAGGTAATCACTGATCTATTTGGGTTTACATCTACATTTTGCTTTGCGGGGTTTTTTCTTCCAACTACTATTATTTCCCTTCTCTCTCATTACTTGGTTTCTTTTTAATTAGTCAAGAATTTTTATCATTCCATTTTCCCTATCATTTAGGTTGTTAGCTATACATTCATTTTACTATTCTTTGACTGGCTATTATCCTGGAGATATTAAGACACTGTAATCTTAACTCTTAAATCATTTGATTTCCCTTTTTTCCTTTGCTAGCCCTATCATTTCATCATGTCTATCTATTGAACTATAGAAATCTCTCAGCACACATTTTCCATAATAGTTGCAACAAGTGAACTTCTATCAAATAATTACAGTTCATTCTTGGACTTTTATGACCAAATTTGAGTCTCTTTTCTATGCTAAACATGTATATATATCCATGCAATAAAATTAAATTGATAATTAAGAAATGTTTTAAAATAATGTTTAGATAGCAGATCATGTCTTTCCCATACCTTAATAATAGTTCAATACTACCACTTGATTTTATAGAGTAAAACACAACACAGGAATACTCAAAAAAAAGTCATGTGCTTACCAACACTGCGTAAACACTGTCATATGTGTCATCCCATGATATATATTTTCATTCTTAAGGGCGTTTTGCCATCATGAATAGCAATTCTCTGTAGTAAGACAATAAAGATTCCTCGTTTAAACATTTTAAATTTTTTTTAATCGGTTGATTACAGTGGCTTTCATATAAATATCCATGTTTATTACTTTTCTATTGGCTTAGTTTCATAAACTTACTGAGCTAATTCCAACTTAATCTAGTATCTTTTCTCAACAGAGCAGCATGAGTGATCTTTTCAATAGAGTAAGTCATGCTTCCTCATTTACCTGCTTTAAGAACTTCAAGGATTTCCAACTGACTATCTTTTATGTATCATCCTTTTGGTAAAGACTTCTTTACTAGGTCTTTAGGGACTTTTCACATGTTTCCCTCTTCTTTTCCTAGATGCCTCCCCACCTCCCTTCTAGACTCTTCGCGATTACCTTTTCCCTGAATAACAAATATAATTATTTTCCATTTTGTCACTATTTCACAATCCTGAACTGCTATTCCCAGCATTTTACAAAATATACAAATATATACTGATTTCTAATTTTCTTGTTTGTCTATCATGTATATTAAGCTCGTAACTCTTGTGAATGCAGGTGCTAAATCTGTTTTGTTCACATACAGCACCAGACCCACAGGGGGACTCAAATTATTTTGGAGCTCTATGAAAAAGTCAAGCCTGGAGATTATGACGTTAGACCTTTAGACCCATCCTTACAAAACCTAAAATATTACAATTGGATGATCTTGTTTGAGATATGCAATGTCAAATGAATACAGGGGCTGAGGATCACTTTACCTCCATTCTTTGATCAGAGTAGGCAAGATCTGATAAGGTTAAAATTATATGTATACCAATAAACATTTAATTAAAAAAAACTCATTCTATTTTTATCCTGATAAGTAAATATGTGTAAACTGTTATTTAGAAAAGCTCAAAAATTTACAGAAAAATTATTGATCATGTATCTTTCAAATTATTGCTCAATTAACAAATGGCTAATATTCTTATTAAAACATTTTGGTGTACCACCTAATGCGTTACCTATTTGATAGCTATATAAGTTAGGAAAAAAGTGCAGTTACTAAGTGTCCAAATAAGGGACCTAAATAATCTAGCACTTTCTTTCTTCTTTCTTGTATAAAATAAGTCTGGAGGCATCTTCAAGGTCACTAGGCACCCTCTGATTCACTATCTTCAAGGTCACCTATGATCTAGGTTGGATGCCAGAACTTGAGAATTCCTAAAAGGAAAAGAACAGAAAGGAGAGCGAATAGACTTACCTCTCAGATAAAGTCATAAGGAGCTTTACTTGAAACTACCGAATAACTTCTTGCATTTCAATGTTGACTCCTGACTATAAGGAATACTGGCAAATGTAATCCTCTAGCTAGGAATTTTGTCACCTTAAAAAAATAAACAAACAAACTAGAGTTCTAATAAAAACTAAGAAAGGAAGAATAGATATACTTATAGGATGGGAAAAAATTTTGTGCACATAAATCCTAATGATTTTGAATGATGCCACTTTAGGAGTATTTATATATATAACACTATACCTGTGGCAAAATAGGAATATTTCCTGAGATAATAAGAGATGAAAGATATTGCTTTCATAAAGGAAATCCATTGTGTTTTATTTTTAAAATTTGTTACCTGAATTACTATAATTTAGCATAATTTTGAAGTTAAATGTGAACTATTTTAAACAATGAATTATTTACTTGTTTAATAATCAAGTTATTTTAAAACATCTAAGGGAACTGAAAAATTATGTTTTGCGTCTGCAAACAATTTTATTTATGATTTTATGTTTGTTCATCATTGTATATCTAAAACTCATTTTTCTAATAACTATATTATTAAATTTATTTTACTCTTACTTTGATATGATGGGATTCTGTCTAATGGTGCTGGAAAAAACATTTACATTTCAAATAATTTCTCCATTTAGCAATGTTTAAGGATCCAACCCTTCATGTTTGTTTTAGAAGATCATTATAATAGTCTCAGTAAAGTACATACTTAGGGTAGATTTTTGGCATCACTGGGTACCAAGGAGTACATTTATTTAACTTCTCAGCAGCTCATTGGCATTTTGGTGAAAAGAGGTAATGGAGGCTATTTAATTAACCTCAAATATTTCACTGGCATAAGAAACTGAATCATCTGCCAGAATCATTAGCAATTTATAAGCTGAGTTCAGTAGCAAATGGTCATAAATTCAATCACATGTAACCTTTCCAGTAAGTGACACCAGTCAATTGAAATTTATTATGGGGGAAATCACAGACTTTGACATCCACACTAAATATCTAGAGCATTAAGATTCTGCTTGCCAGAACCCTAGATATCACTTTGTAGGTAATGTACAGAATTTTAAGATGTAGAAATGATGGATAAGAACTGAGTAGTTTCTCTGAGTGTTATCAAGAAATATGAGAGCTTCAATATTTGATAATGCTTCATTTTCTTCAATAGGACAAACTCATACTGTGGGACCTAGAATGATAACTGTGATTACTGAAGTATCATAAAACATTGGTGAGTACATTTGGTTTGATGTATAGATAGTCTGGTGGTGAAGCTTACCTGGCAAGTTTCCATTAGGTATTCATGACAGATAACCTGAGAAAGCAATCAAATTTCATTTTATACTTATATAGTATAGAATATAATGGACTTTAAAAACTTAAAAACTTGATTAAATTATCAATAGCATGGTATAAATATACCCTGAATGATTTTTTTTCAAAGATTTATTCCCAATGATTTTCTCATCTTAGTTTTTTATTTAATTAATTAATTGATGTATTTATTTTTTTTTGGCCGCATTGGGTCTTCGTCACTGCATGCAGGCTTTCCCTAGTTGCGGCAAGCAGGGGCTACTCTTTGTTGTGATGCGTGGGCTTCTCATTGTGGTGGCTTCTCTTGTTGTGGAGCACGGGCTCTAGGCACACGGACTTCAGTAGTTGTGGCTCGCGGATTCAGTAGTTGTGACTTGCGGGCTCTAGAGCGCAGGCTCAGTAGTTGTGGCGCATGGGCTTAGTTGCTCCACGGCATGTGGGATCTTCTTGGACCAGGGATTGAACTCGTGTCCCCTGCATTGGCAGGCGGATTCTTAACCAGTGCACCACCAGGGAAGTCCCTAGCCTGAATGATTTTAAATTGGGTGCATTTCTTTCATAGTTTGGGAAATTTTGAAAAGTGAGGAAGAAGAATAACCAAAGGATCACATGTATAAGAAAGTCAGGGAATTCAATATCAGTTATTTGATGCAAACACTAATATGATCATTTCCATTTATTAAATTCACTAGACTGCCAGAATTCTTCATTGAGTGTAACCCTTCCAATAAATGACACAAGCTAATTAAGATTTACAATGTGGGAACAAACTATTTTGACAATCATGTCTAAGTATGTCTTCCAAACTTGAGGTTTCACTTAGTAGACACTGCCATCAGTATTTGTGACACAGAGTTAGTAAGTATTGATAGAATTTTACCGTGTGTAGCAAAGATTTAAAATTGTTTTGAAATTAACGCTTGCATCCTCACACAGTATCTGATATTTTACTAAAATAGCTAAACTTAAAAAAGTATATAAATAAAGGTCATAATAGAGTTGGTTCAAATTGATATCTTAGATGTCAGTTCACAGAGAATTTCCACTAGTAACAAAGGCATGGGCAGAATTATAACTCATTTATATGCATATATTCAATTAAAATGTTATAATTTATGTACAGAAAAATCATTTTAGTTATGAGTGAGTACATCTGTTCCTCTTAGTACATCTAATTTTTCTGGCCTTGGCCAGCATGGCCTGACCTATGCTGGGCTATTTTAATCATGTGTAGTCAGCTGTCAGGTTGCCCAGTAGGTCAGCTGGAGGGTGGATGACCTAGATGGGTCTCACTTACATCTCACGTGTTATATTTGACCACTGGCTGTCAGCTGGGTATATCACTTCTTCTCCACATGGCACCCTCTTCCAGAAGGCTAGCTTGGATGTATTTATACAGCAAATAAAGGGTTCCAAGAGCAGCAAGCCCCAGTGCGCAAGTACTTTTCAAGCGTCTGCCTGTATCACATTTAATAAAGCACGTTACATTCCAAGAGCATAAAAGCAGGGAAGAGAAGTTTGTCTTTTTTTAATTGGCTCCATATCTCACAATACAGTCTTTATTATGTATCTCTAAAATACATGGCCTCTCAGGAAAACAGACTGAAAATATTCTATCATTTCTGAATATTTACATAAAAAAAGAATAAATAATAATATCATACTGAAAATTATCTTCCTGATTATTTCTTCAGAGTTGAATATTTGCCAGTCATACAATTTATTAGCATCTTTTATCAAATAAAAATAGGATATTCCATGTAGATGTAGTTTGCTTCACAGTCCTTGGTCTAATCTTCCACAATTTTCAGTTGAAATATATGTTAACGTGGCGGGAAAACCACAACCAGAACTTGCAGAGAATTTTTATTTAAGCGTAAGATTAATTGAACTAAACAAAAAATCAAATTCAGTGAACAATACATGATATGCATTCAGAATTAGAATAAAACTATTTTCATGAAAAAAGAAAGACCCTCTAACAAAATCTGCTCCCTTGTCCACAGAGAGTTTGCACAAGCCTGAATATTAAATGGCATCTACTTGTTTTGGTGCTATCTTTGAGATAAGGAAGTGCATTTTTTTTTTTTTTGCCTGTAACTCCTCTTTGCCCAAGTTTATCTCCTGTTTGACAACTGTTTGCGAACTGAAAGTCTTAGGCGAAACTAGGCAAAAAGGAAATAGGAGGGAATGAAAAAGCATTCCATAGTCTCAGGAAGGAATGAAAAGTCAGCCTATAAAATAGACTGCATTTATTCAAATGACTTTTCCACAGCTCTCTTATTGGTAAAGAACATTTTCAGGAGATGCCCTTCACGAAACTGAGATTTAAACATTAGATATTCATAGCCAGCTACTGGGCTGCCAAAGTTTCTTGGCCGTCACCCAAGTCGGAGTAAGGGCAACAAGTACTTCCTGATATTAAACACCAGGGCTGGGTAGCTTCCTCTTCATTTGAGATTAACTGTCAAAAACTTGGCTTGTGGTGAAGAAATCATCACAAGCTAATCCATCAAATACACTATACACATGTCCTCCAAATGGATCTTTTACCCACAACTATGGTCTTTAGTGGTATTCAATCACCAAGCTCCTAAAACTAATAACCAAAGTTCTCCATGATCTGATTCCATCTATCCTGTGTAGCCTGGGATCTTACTATTCCTTCCATCAGGCATCATTTTCCAAGGACACCAAACACTTATTGTAGCTGTAATTATTTTTAATGTGATTGCCCTATGTCCTTTATACTCGAGTTAAGTGGTTAACTCTCCACCATATTACAGCAGAGGATTCAGATATGAGTACACATGTACCTTTACCAGTGTGTTGTATGGTTTCGTGTTACTAATTAGCATCCTTCCATTTCAGCTCGAAGAACTCCTTTCATCATTTCTTATAAGGCAGGTGTAGTGGTGATGAATTTCCTCAGTTTGTCTGGGAAAGTGTCTCTCCCATTCATTTCTGAAGGGTGCTTTGTATGGTAAAGTTCTCTTGGCTGACAGTTTCTCCGTCAGCACTTTGAATATATTGTCCTACTCTCCCCTGGCCTATAAGGTTTCTGCTAAGAAATCTGCTGATAGCCTTATGGGAATTCCTTGTAACTTATAAGCTTTTATTCTCTTGCTGCCTTTTTTTTTTTTTTTTTTTTTTTTTTTTGCGGTATTCGGGCGTCTCACTGTTGTGGCCTCTCCCGTTGCGGAGCATAGGCTCTGGACACGTAGGCTCAGAGGCCATGGCTCACGGGCCTAGCCACTCCACGGCATGTGGGATCTTCCCGGACCAGGGCACGAACCCGTGTCCCCTGCATCGGCAGGCGGACTCTCAACCACTGGGCCACCAGGGAAGCCCTCTCTTGCTGCTTTTAAGATTCTTTTTTTGTCTCTGAATTTTGCCAGTTTTAGGATAATGTGTCCTAGAGTCTCTTAGAGAGACTCTCTTGATTCTATGTGGTGACCTATGAGATCCATGAACTTGGCTATAGAAACCTCTCCCCAGATTTGGGAAGTTCTCAGCCATTATTTCTTTAAGAAAACTTTTTGCTCCCTTCTCCTTCTCCTTTCCTTCTGAAACCCCAATGATTCACAGATAGGTCCTTTTTATGTTATCCTATAGATCACACTATAGGTGCCTCTGTACTTCTTTAAAAATTATTTTTTGTGTTCTCCTCTGATTGGATAATTTCAAAGTTCCTGTCTTCAATATCATTGGTTCTTTCTTTTGCCTGATTAAGTCTGCTGTTGCTCTCTATTGCATTTTTCATTTCATTCATTGTACTTTTCAGCTCCAGAATGTCTATCTGGTTCTTTTTTTTTATGATTTCTCTTTATTAGACATCTCATTTTGTTTGTGTATTGTTTTCCTGATTTTGTTGAATTTTTTTTTTTTTATAGCTCATTGAGTTTTCTTAAAGCAACTATTTGAGTTCTTATGGTAAATCAGAGATCTCCATGTCTATGGGTTCATTTACTGGAAGATTATTGTGGTCCTTTTGGTGGTATCATATTTCCCTGATTTGTCCTGTTCCTTGGAATTTTGACTTGCCACCTTTGCATCTGAAGTAGTCACCTCCTCCAATCTATACTAACTGCCCATTTAATGCATCCAAACTTGTATTTTTTTTTGCATATTAGTCTTCATAATATAAATTTTGTTCATGTAGTTAACAGTGTCCAGATGTTATTGAATTTTGCTAAAAATAAAATACACTTTCTAAAATTTGTTTTTTCCTATATTTTGTAAATGGGATTTTCTGGTAAATCTGGAGTAGAATTTTTTTATAGCTTAGGTTGAGGCATCTTTTCTAAGTCCTATTCTTTTCCAGCTTATTTAGTCTTAAAGAATAAGGAGATAATATGCTGCACCAAAAAAAAAAAAGTTCCATATTTTTTGAAGATATCCCACTGTCTACCTGGTTGAGACAAACCCTAAGAAAGTTTTCTTCCTCTTAGATGTTCAGTTGCAGGGCAAGCTGAATTGCAGACCCTAGTCCAATGATTGATATTGTTATCTTTTATTTAGCTAGTGTCACCACTGTTGGATTGAGAAAAGATACTCTTGTTTTACTAGTTGGTGCTCTGTCTGTGCAGATAATTTAATCTTAGATCATTATAAGCAGTTATAATGCTTCTCACTCAGCAATATTAACTCTCAGAGCCTCTTGGTCCCACACCCCTTCTTGTAAACGCTTTCATATTACCAGCTTCAAGCCATGGGCTATACTGCAATTTAGCTAGTACATTTCTACTCCAAATATGCTATATTATTGAAAATTGTAGACCATATGTATTTCTAGCATCTGGGTTAATAACATGTTACACTGAGAATCCAATGGTGATGGCCACCTTATACAGGATATGTTGTAAATTGTAGGAGTGGGTTCTCAATCCCCAACCTGCACTGTCTACCCCCATATAATGTGGTAGGGGTATAGAGGGAGAATGAATAAAATCTCTGGACTCCCCCTGTTTCTCAGTATCTGGCCCTGCTATTCAAACTCAAGCTTTGTTTTTTGGGGTTTTTTTCTTTTTTTTTAAATGCTTTGGTAACAGAATTTCCTTCAGAGATTAAAAATATACTCCACCAATATTCCCAGTTTAGAATTAGGCAATAATCATTATTGCAACTACCCCTAACATGGTTATTGACCTATTTTTCTCTACCTGTACACATTCTTCTGTGGTTTTGAAAAGCAAAATTGTGGTAAAAGTGGGAAGGGTAGAAGGAGAAGGGTCTTACAAGTTTATAGTACAGAACCAAAGAGGAAAAGCCCTGGGCGTCTAGGAAAGGGACATGGGAAGAGCTGCACTGTGGGAGTCATGGGAGATGAAGGGCAGTAGAGTCACTACAGACTCTGTCCCATCATGGTTGTTGAGTGATACAAGTAAAGAATTAACATTTTTATGGGAACACCTCCCTGATACTACATCACATGATCACAACTTTACTAGGATCATACATTGTTGCAAGTTTCTGTATTTTCATGATTATTTTCCTGTAAAGATTAGGAAGACATAATCAAGCAGCATAATTTTTCAAATATTCACGATGAAGTCAGCATCCTTTTGCAAATAATTTTCATACATAAACATATAATTTTTACAATACTTGAAACTTTTATCAGTTAAAATTTAATAATATATTAATTAAATTAATAAAAAATCCCCCTGTGGTCATCTCTAAAGCTTTCTACATATAATTAATTATGTAACTTGGTGTCAAAAACTAAAGTATGATAGCTAGAATATCGTGTATTTCATGACTGAAATTCAGGACAGTGCCTAGATAGACTAGAAAATAGGGACTGTAAACTCAGACCTTGATCTGAATGTCCTTGTTTTAAAGATTTAATCCTTAAAATGATACAAATTTCATTTTGGATATTTAATTTCTTTTTTTTGTTAAGTAATAAAATATCCACAAGTAATGTGGCAGAGGTAGTGATGAACGTCTTGAAAGAGATAATTCTTTGGCAAATAAAGGTAGTTTATAATATTAATGCTATGAGCAATGAAGACCAAAGGAAGGTAAGAAATCTAGATTATGTCTTGTGACTTTCTATGATATTTATTAAACTCAATAACTGTTCTCAGGGTTTGAAAATTGGCTGTCAATCACATATTAAGAATTATATTTCATACTGGTGGTTACTAAGTAAAGCTGTATATTAGGAACTTTTAAAATCTTTTGCTACAATTAGTAGAAGAATATTCAGGCTTAAGGCATAGAAATACCTAGTGTTCTCCCAAGTTTCCAGGTACACTTCTGTGACCAAAATTTTTTTTTAACACCTTTATTGGAGTATAATTGCTTTACAATGCTGTATTAGTTTCTGCTTTATAACAAAGTGAATCAGCTATACGTATACGTATATCCCCATATCTCCTACCTCTTGTGTCTCCCTCCCACCCTCCCTATCCCACTCCTCTAGGTGGACACAAAGCACGGAGCTGATCTCCCTGTGCTATGAGGCTGCTTCCCACTAGTTACCTGTTTTACATTTGGTAGTGTATATATGTCAATGCCACTTTCTCACTTCGTCCCAGCTTACCCTTCCCCCTCCTCCTGTCCTCAAGTCCATTCTCTATGTCTGCATCTTTATTCCTGTCCTGGCCCTAGGTTCTTCAGAACTTTTATTTTTTAAGATTCCATATATATGGGTTAGCATACAGTATTTGTTTTTCTCTTTCTGACTTACTTCACTCTGTATGACAGACTCTATGTCCATCCACCTCACTACAAATAACTCAATTTTGTTTCTTTTTATGGCTGAGTAATACTCCATTGTATATATGTGGCACACCTTCTTTCTCCATTCATCTGTCGATGGACACTTAGGTTGCTTCCATGTCCGGGCTATTGTAAATAGTGCTGTAATGAACATTGTGGTACATGTCTCTTTTTGAATTATGGTTTTCTCAGGGCATATGCCCAGTAGTGGGATTGCTGGGTCGTATGGTAGTACTATTTTTAGTTTTTTAAGGAACCTCCATACTGTTCTCCATAGTGGTTGTATCAATTTACATTCCAAAACAATGGTACTTCTTGAACTTCTTTACTGACTTACTTCTTCTGTTTCCTTTTCCTGAAGTGAGACATCCTTTTATATTTCATACTTTATATGGAGAGAGCATTAGTTACTCAACAATTGATTGATAATTCAATCACCTTGGGAGTTTCTTCTTCCAAACATTAGCAGCATTCATATATGAAGGTTATAGTATAAATTTTGTGGCCAAAAATTATGTAAAAGGATATTTTATGTTAAAGGAATAACATTAAGATGTTCTTTGACCAGAGCACATAGTGGCACCCAAGTATCTGCCATTCATCAACCACGACCCCATAAATAGTTCCTTGGGGTTCATGTATGCACAAACAACCACAGCAGATAAATGAAGACAGGGTAATGTATTACTGGTAAAATTTTGTTTCCAAAGCACACTGCAGATTCCTAATGAATGAGGCTATGACATACAAACATTATGATAGGTACAGCCTAGACCTCACATCGATCAGCCTGTTTTTCTGCCATTTTCCCCTCACAGAGTTCCCAGATCCCATTACACTAATGCTGGAGGAAAGGCAGTCTGTTGAAGGGAAACACAGTCAATGATGACAGTTACCCTCTCCGCTTATAGACTAGGATGTTCAGCTGCCTATCTTGGGACTTCTGGTGCTGAGGTGACAGGAGGCAGCCCTGAGGGTTTTCTCATCCCATCTCTGCTGTGAGGAACGTCCGCCGTCTCTTTTCCTTCTTCCATAATCCAAGCCAAATTGGTCTCCCTAAAGACCACTGCAAAGCTTCCTGGCCTTATTCTGCTTTCTCTCTTCACCTACAGTTTATACAACAACTCATGTCATCTCTTCAAAATACATACCTACAAAGCGTGTCATCACCCTGGTCATTATTTTTTGATAATTTCTCATAATAATAAAAATAAAATTTGAATTTGGTGTTCTCTACATGGTGTGACCCTGGGCAACCTCTTTAAATATATTTCCTACTGCTCTTCACTGGTACCCTCTGCTCAAGCCATACTAGTGTTCTTTCTGTTTCTCAGAAAAACATGCAAGCAAGAACTGAATTGTGTAAAATAAAGTGTTGCGAGAAAAACAACAACAACACACCAACCTAGAATATTTTCAATAGATGGAGAAAAAGCTTTTGACAATATCCAACACCCTTTCATGATAAAAATTCTCAATGAGGAATATAGAGAAATTTCCTCAATTTGATTAAAAAATCTACAAAAAACCCAGAGCTAACATCTTACTTAATGGTGAGAAGCTTGAATCTTTCCCACTAAGATCCAAAACAGACAAGGATGTCCCCTCTTGCCACTTTTCAACATTGTACTGCTAGCACTGGCTAATGCAGTAAGACAAGAAAAGGCTATAAAAGATTACAGATTGGGAAGAAATAAATAATTTTGTCTTTGTGTGCAAATGATATGATCATATATGTAGAAAATCTGGAAAAAAATGACTCCTGGAACTAATAAGCAGTTAGAGCAAGGTTGCAGGATACAAAGTTAATAATCAAAAGTCAATTGCTTTCCAGTATACAGCAAAGAAAAGTGGAATTTGAAGTTAAAAACACAATTCTATTTATATTAGCATCCCTAAAAGTTAATGCATAGGTATAAATCTAACAAGATATGTACATGATCTATATGAAGAAAACTATAATCCTCTGATAAAGAAAATCCAGAAAAGAGCTATATAAATGAAGAGGTACTTCATGTTCATAAACAGAAATATCATCAAGATGTCAGTTCTTCCCAACTTGATCTATAGATTCAGCTATCCCAATCAAAATCCCAGCAAGTTATTTCATGGATATTAACAAACTGATTCTACAGTTGATGTGAAGATGGAAACGACCAAGATTGGCCAATACAATATTGAAGATAAGAACAAAGTTGGAGGACTGAACTACCAGATTTTGAGACCTACTATAAAGCTATAGCAGTTAAAGAAGCATGATACTGGTGAAAGAACAGATCAATATAACAGAATGCCCAGAAATAGATCTCCCTAAATATAGTTAATTAATCATGATCAAAGGAGTAAAGGCAATTAAATACAGCATAATGGTCTTTACAACAAATGGTGCTGGAACAACTGAACACCTACATTCAAAAAAAAAAAAAAACACAAAAAACAAAAACCAAAGTATAGATACAGACCTTAGAGTCTTCACAAAAGTTAACTTAAAATGGATCATAAGCCTAAATGTACAATGTAAAACAATAAAACTCTCAGATGATAACATAGAGAAAATCTAGATTACTATGGGTATGACAAGGACATTTTAGATACAACACCAAAGGCACAATCCATGAAATAAATAATTGAGAAGCTGGACTTCATTAAAATTTAAAACATCTGCTCTGAAAAACACGATGTCAAGTGTTTGAGAAGACAAGCCACTGACTGGGAGAAAATATCTGTCAAAGACTCATCTGATAAAAAACTGTTGTATAAGATATACAAAGAAGTATTAAAGTAAAAAATAAGAAAACAACCAACTCATTTGAAAAATGGGCCAAAGATTATTTTTTTTTAGTAGATCTTTATTGGAGTATAATTGCTTCACAATACTGTGTTTGTTTCTGTTGCACAACAAAGCGAATCAGCCATATGCATACACATGTCCCCATATCCACTCCCTCTTAAGCCTCCCTCCCATCCTTCCTATCCCATCCCTCTAGGTCATCGCAAAGCACCGAGCTGATCTCCCTGTGCTATGCTGCTGCTTCCAAACAGCCAATTACTTTTTATTTGGTAGTTTACATATGTCGATATTATGGTCACGTCGCCCCAGCTTTGCCCTCCCACCTCATGTCCTCAAGTCCATTCTCTATGTCTACCTCTTTATTCCTGCACTGCAACTAGGTTCATCAGAAACAAGTTTTTTTTTTTTTTAGATTCCATATATATGCGTTAGCATACGGTATTTGTTTTTCTTTTTCTGACTTACTTCACTCTGTATGACAGACTCTAGGTCCATCCACCTCACTACAAATAACTCAAATTCATTTCTTAAAATTGAGGAGTTGGCTGAGTAATATTCCATTGTGTATATGTGCCACATCTTCTTTATCCATTCATCTGTCGATGGACATTTAGGTTGGTTTCATGTCCTAGCTATTGTAAATAATGATGCATGAATATTGTGGTACATGTCTCTTTCTGAATTATGGTTTTCTCAGGGTATAAGACCAGGAGTGGAATTGCTGGGTCATATGGTAGTTCTATGTTTAATTTTCTAAGGAACCTCCATACTGTTTCCCATAGTGGTTGTATCAATTTACATTCCCACCAACAGTGCAAGAGGGTTCCCTTTTCACCACACCCTTTCGGCATTTACTGTTGCTAGATTTTTTGATAATGGCCATTCTGACCGGTGTGAGGTGATACCTCACTGTAGTTTTGATTTGCATTCCTCTAATAATTAGTGATGTTGAGCATCTTTTCATGTGCCTCTTGGCCATCTGTATGTCTTCCTTGGTGAAATGTCTACTTACGTCTTCCACCTATTTGTTTTTTTGATATTGAACATCATGAGTTGTTTGTATATTTTGGAGCTTAATCCTTTGTCTGTTGTTTCATTTGCAAATATTTTCTCCCATTCTGAGGGTTGTCCTTTTGTCTTATTTATGGTTTCCTTTGCTGTGCAAAAGCTTTTAAGTTTCATTAAGTCCCATTTGTTTATTTTTGTTTTTATTTCTGTTACTCTAGGAGGTGGGTCAAAAAAGATCTTGCTGTGGTTTATGTCAAAGAGGGTTTTTCCTATGTTTTCCTCTAAGAGTTTTATAGTGTCTGGCCTTATATTTAAGTCTTTAATCTATTTGGAGTTTATTTTTGTGTATGGTGTTAAGAATTATTCTAATTTCAGTCTTTTACATGTAGCTGTCCAGTTTTCCCAAAACCATTTATTGAAGAGGCTGTATTTTCTCCATTGTATGTTCTCACCTCCTTTGTCATAAGTTTGGTGCCCACATGTGCATGGGTTTATCTCTGGGCTTCCTATCCTGTACCACTGATCTATATTTCTGTTTTTGTGCCAGTACCATACTCTCTTGATTACTATAGCTTTGTGGTATACTTTGAAGTCAGGATGCCTGATTCCTCCAACTCCATTTTACTTTCTCAAATTGCTTTGGCTATTCGGGGTCTTTTGTGTTTTCATACGAATTGTAAATTTTTTTGTTCTAATTCTGTGAAGAATGCCATTGGTAGTTTGATAGGGATTGCACTGAATATGTAGACTGATTTGGGTAGTATAGTCATTTTCACAATGTTGATTCTTCCAATCCAAGAACATGGTATATTTCTCCATCTTCTTATGTTATCTTTGATTTCTTTTATCAGTGTTTTATAGTTTTCTGAGTTCAAGTCTTTTGCCTCCTTAAGCAGGTTTATTCCTAGA
Source organism: Pseudorca crassidens (assembly GCF_039906515.1). Lineage (NCBI taxonomy): Eukaryota > Metazoa > Chordata > Mammalia > Artiodactyla > Delphinidae > Pseudorca > Pseudorca crassidens. The sequence continues at coordinate 172,489,061 of NC_090297.1, read as the reverse complement.
TATTTTATTCTTTTTGTTGCAGTGGTAAATGGGAGTGTTTCCTTAATTTCTCTTTCTGATTTTTCGTTGTTGGTGTATAGGAATTCCAGAGATTACTGTGCATTAATTTTGTATCCTGTTACCTTACCAAATTCATTCATTAGTTCTAGTAGTTTTCTGGTGGCATCCTTAGGATTTTCTTTGACAGTTTTACTTCTTCTTTTCCAATTTGGATTCCTTTTATTGCTTTTTCTTCTCTCATTGCCGTGGCTAGGACTTCCAAAACTATGTTGAATAAGAGTGGGGAGAGTGGACATCCTTGTCTTTTTCCTGAATTTAGTGAAATGCTTTCAGTTTTTCACCATTGAGTATGATGCTTGCTGTGGGTTTGTCATATATGCCCTTTATTATGTTGAGGTAGGTTCCCTATATGCCCATTTTCTGGAGAGTTTTTATCAGAAATGGGTGTTGAATTTCGTCAAAAGCATTTTCTGCATCTATTGAGATGATCATATGGTTTTTATTCCTTAATTTGTTAATATGGTGTATCACATTGATTGATTTGCATATTTTGAAGAATCCTGGCATCCCTGGGATAAATCCCACTTGATCATGGTGTTTGACCCTTTCAATGTGCTGTCAGATTCTGTTTGCTAGTATTTTGTTCAGGATTTTTGCATCTATGTTCATCAGTGATATTGGTCTATAATATTCTTTTTTTGTGATATCTTTTTGTGGTTTTGGTATTCAGGTGATGGTGGCTTTGTAGAATGAATCTGGAAGTGTTTCTCCATCTGCATTTTTTTGGAAGAGTTTGATAAGGGTGGGTGTTAGCTCTTCTCTAAATGTTTGATAGAATTCGCCTGTGAAGCCATCTGTTCCTGGACTTTTGTTTGTTGGAAGATTTTAAATTATGGCTTCAATTCCATTACTTGTGATAGGTCTGTTCATATTTTCTTATTCTTCCTGGTTCAGACTTGGAAAATTGTACCTTTCCAAGAATTTGTCCATTTATTCATGGTTGTCCATTTTAGTGGCATATAGTTGTTTGTAGTAGTCTCTTATAATCCTTTGTATTTCTGCAGTGTCAGTTATGGTTCCTCCTTTTTCATTTCTAATTTTATTGATTTGTGTCCTCTTCCTTTTTTTCTTGATGACTCTGGCTAAGAGTTTATAAATTTTGTTTATCTTCTCAAAGAACCAACTTTTAGTTTTATTGATCCTTGTTACTGTTTTCTTCGTTTGTATTTCATTTATTTTTGCTCTGATATTTATGATTTCTTTCCCTTCTACTGACTTTTGGTTTTCTTTGATCTTCTATCTCTAGTTGTTTTAAGTGTAGGGTTAGATTGTTTATTTGAGATGTTTCTTGTTTCTTGAGGTGAGATTGTATTGCTATAAACCTCCCTCTTAGAACTGCTTTTGCTGCTGTGTCCCATAGGTTTTGGGTCATCATGTTTTCATTGTCATTTGTTTCTATGTATTTTTTTATTTCTTATTTGATTTCTTCAGTGATGTCTTGGTTATTTAGTAGAGCACTGTTTAGCCTCCATGTATTTGTGTTTTTTACAGTTTTTTCCCTGTAACTGATTTCCAATCTCATAGCGTTGTGGTCCAAAAAGATGCTTGATACAATTTCAATTTTCTTAAATTTTCTGAGGCTTGATTTGTGACCCAAGATTTGATCTATCCTGGAGAATGTTCCATGTGCACTTGAGAAGAAAGTGTATTCTGCCACTTTTGGGCAGAATGTTCTATAAATATCAGATCTATCTGGTCTATTGTGTCATTTAAAGCTTGTGTTTCCTTATTTTCTGTTTGAATGATCTGTCCATTGGTGTAAGTGGGGTGTTAAAGTTCCCTACTAATATTGTGTTACTGTTGATTTCTCCTTTCATGGTTGTTAGCATTTCCCTATGTATTGAGTGCTCCTATGTTGGGTGTATAAACATTTATAATTGTTATATCTTCTTCTTGGATTGATCCCTTGATCATTAGGCAGTGTCCCTCTTTATCTCTTGTAACAGTCTTTATTTTAAAGTCTATTTTATCTGATAGGAGTATTCCTACTCCAGCTTTCTTTTGATTTCCATTTGCATGGAATATCTTTTTCCATCCCTTCACTTTCAGTCTGTATGCATCCCTAGGTCTGAAGTGGGTCTCTTATAGACAGCATATATATGGGTCTTGTTTTTGTATCCATTCAGCCAGTCTGTGTCTTTTGGTTGGGGCATTTACTCCATTTACATTCAAGGTTATTATTGATATGTATGTTCCTATTACCATTTTCTTAATTGTTTTGGGTTTGTTTTTGTGAGTCTTTTTCTTCTCTTGTGTTTCCTGCCTAGAGAAGTTTCTTTAGCATTTGTTGTAAAGCTGGTTTGGTGATGCTGAATTCTCTTAGCTTTTGCTTGTCTGAAAAGCTTTTGACTTCTCCATCGAATGTGAATGAGATCCTTGCTGGGTAGAGTAATCTTGGTTGTAGGTTTTTCTCTTTCATCACTTTAAGTATATCCTGCCACTCCCATCTGGCCTGCAGATTTTCCACTGAAAAATCAGCTGATAACTATGGGGATTCCTTTGTATTTTTTGTTTGTTTGTTTTTCCCTTGCTGCTTTTAGTCATTTTTCTTTGAATTTAATTTCTGTTAGTTTGATTAATATATGTCCTGGTGTGTTTTTCCTAGATTGATCATGTATGGAACTCTGTGCTTCCTGGACTTCGGTGAATATTTCCTTTCCCATGTTAGTGAAGTTTTCCACTATAATCTCTTCCAATATTTTCTCAGACTTTCTCTTCTTCTGGGACCCTTATAATTCAAATATCAGTGCATTTAGTGTTGTCCCAGAGGTCTCTGAGATTGTCTTCAATTATTTTCATTCCTCTTTCTTTATTCAGCTCCTCGGCAGTTTTTTCCACCATTTTGTCTTCCAGCTCACTTATTCGTTCCTCTGCCTCAGTTATTCTGTTATTAATTCCTTCTAGTGTATTTTTCATTTCAGCTATTGTGTTGTTCATCTCTGTTTGTTCATTCTTTATTTCTTCTAGATCTTTGTTAAACATTTCTTGTATTTTCTTAATCTGTGCCTCCATTCTATTTCTGAGATTCTGGATCATCTTTACTATCATTACTCTGAATTCTTTTCCAGGTAGATTTCTTAGTTCCTCTTCATTTATTTGGTCTTGTGGGTTTTACCTTGGTCCTTAATCTGTGACAATTTTTTTTTTGCCATTTTCTTTTTTTTTTTTTTTTTATGTGGATTGTGTTCCTGTCTTACTGGTTGTTGGGCCTGAGGCTTCCTACACTGGAGGCTATTTGGTAGAACTGGGTCTTGATGCAGCGATGAGGCACTCCCTGAAACCTCACTCTGATGAATATTCCCTGGGGTCTGAGGTTCTTTGTTAGTCCAGTGGTTCAGACTCTGAGCTCCCACTGCAGGAACTTCAGCCTGCCCCTGGGCTTGTGAACCAAGATCCCACAAGCCACATGGGGCAGCAAAAAAAAAAGAACAATAACAAAATAAAAAATAAAATTAGACTAGGAAACTATTAGGTATGTTAGGAAGAATATAAAAATTTAGATGAATCAACAACTGGAAGATACATCAGTACCACAAGAGTAAAAAAGAGGAGGAGGGAAAAGAAAAGAAAAAAAGGGCAGGGGGAAGCCTTGGCTGTGGAGCGTGGGGTCTAAGCGTGGGTGAGGTTTGGATGGTGGGTGGGGCCAATGCTCTGGACCCACAGGGCTGGAAAAGGCCTGGTGGGCCGTTGTGGGTGGGGCTTAGGCTCAAGGAACAGAAGGTGCCCAGGCCTGCCCCCCCACCCCTGGTCTCAGAGGGCAGGGGACCTCACCTGAGATCCCAGCAGGTTTCCTGGGCTCAGGTGGGTGGGGCAACCGCTCTTCTCTCCTCTTTTGCTCCTCCAGTCTGGGAGGGCCCCTCCCACCTGCCTCTCCTGATTTCCCTTGCCTCCCTCCTATGCCCCCAAGGACCCATGTGTCCTGGAGGGGTGTTTGGAGGGCAGGGGACCAGCCTGGCAGCTCAGCAGGCCCTCTGGCCCGAGTGGACCAGGCGATCACCCTCTGCTCCTCTCCCGCTCTTCCTGGAGGGTCCCTCCTGCCTGCCTCTCCTGATTTCCCCAGCTTCAGGGGTGCCGATCCTGTCTGGCCTACGCTTCTTCTCCCCGCTCAGTCCCACTACATCCTATTGGTTCACTTTAGGGTTCCTCCTGTCTCCTTGTGTGTCAGAGTCCCCTACCAGTGGCTGGCAGGTGCCCTAGTTGTGGGGAGACGCTAACTCTGCATCTTCCCACACTGCCATCTTGACTCCACTTCTGGGCCAAAGATTTTAACAGACACCTCACCAGAAAAGATGACAAATAGCATATAAAAAGATGCTTCATATTATATGTCATCAGGGAACTGCAAAGCAACAAGATACCACTATACACCTATTAGAATGGCCAAAATTCAGAACAATGACAACATCGAATTCTAGAAAGGATGTGTAGTAATAGGGATTCTCATTCATTGCGGGTGGGAATGCAAAATGGTTCAGCCACTTTGGAAGACAGTGTGGCAGTTTCTTAAAAAACTAAACACATTCTTACCATACAATCCAGTAATAGCACTCCTTGGCATTTATCCAAACAAGCTCCATACTTAGGTCCACACAAAAACATGCACATGCATGTATATAGGATCTTTATTCATAATTGTCAAATCTCGGAAGCAACCAAGGTGTGCTGCAGCAGGTGAATGGGTACATAAACTGTGGTACATCCAGATAATGTAATATTATTCAGTGCTAAAAAGAAATCACCTATTAAATCATAAAAAGAAGTGGAGGAAACTTAAATGCATGTTATGAAGTGAAAGAAGCCAACCTAAAAAGGCTACATATGGTGTGACAACTCTATGACATTCTGGAAAAGCAAATCTACTGACATAGTAAAAAAGAACAGTGATTGACAGGGGGTGGGGAAGGGGGGATGGACAGGTAGAGCATATGGGATTTTTAGGGCAGTGAAAATCCCATGTGTTCTACCTGTTCATCTCCCCTAGCACAATGATGGATACATGCCATTATTCATCTGTCCAAATCCACAGAATGTATAACACCAGGAGTGAACCTTAATGTAAACTATGGACTTTGAGCAATCATTATGTGTCAATTTAGGTCCATCAATTGTAAGAAATGTACCACTCTGGTGGGAGATGTTGATAATGTGGGAGACTATTTATATATGGGAACAAGGAGCATATGGGGACTCTGTGTTTTCCCCTCAATTTTGCTGCACACCTAAAACTCCTCTAAAACAGTAAAGTGTTTATAAACAAAAAAGCAATAGAATATTGCAATAGAATCATTGAAGTTTTTAAATTGGAAAAGTTTGGACAGGTAGTTGGGGAGGTGGGCATTGAATTTCATGGTAAGATGTTCATTTTGAACAGATTACTGTGGATATGATATAGAGAATGGCATTGAGGAAAGAGTGTATTGGGTAGAGGCAAAATGATTAGGTGGCTATTCCAAAGATGGTAATTTGGACATGGGATGTGATGATAGATTATTGTTGGAATTCAAGAGATATTAAGATAACAATAAGGAAAAGATTTGGCACTGAGTTACTGTGTAAGATTTAAGGAAATGGAGAACAACAAGGTCTCTGTCTTGTGTGGCTAGAAGTTTGGTGATTCCATTCTCTGATATATGGATCACTGGAAAATGAACAGGTTTGGGGTAAGAGAGGAGGAGGTGGATATTATGAGAACAGTTTAGGACAAGTTGAGATTAAGGAATTTTTGAGAAATCCAAATGGAAATGTTGATATATATAAGCTCAAAAAAAAAAAAAAAAGGTTTCGCCAAGACACAAATTGGGTAATTATTGGTATTTTGAGGGCTTGAATAGAATGACCTAATAGAGGAGAACATAAGAAGATACCTACAATTGAGTCTCACAGAAACCTAGCTTTAATGGCTAATTAATGGTAGAGAAGGATGGGTCCATATGGTGAATGAAGGGCGGCCAGAGAGTTAGAAGTAAAAACTAGTGAAGTGAGTGTTTCAAATAGAAGAGCATGGCTCATAGTGTCAAAGAGTGTTCTGAGCCTTTGTATGATGAGGACTGAAACCTCTTCTTTGACTTCTGATCCCACTCTAAGGAAACATTTCATCCTACTTGTGGGGAAAGTCTATTACCAGTCAAATGTAATGCACCACTTGGAACTAAAAATGCAGAGTTAAACAGATACATAGGATTGCCATTGACCCCTGAACAATGAGGGGGGGTTAGGGGTGCTGAACCTCCACAGTCGAAAATTGGCATATAACTTTTTACTCTCCCGGAGCTTAACTACTAATAGCATACTGTTAATCAGAAGCCTTACTGATAACATAAACAGTCGATTAATACACATTCTGTATGTTATATATATACATACACATACATATATATACATCTATTTTATGCATTCATGACATAAATAACTTTATATTAATTTTTCAATATTTCTAGGCTTTGTGGTTCATTTTGCAAGTTTTTAAAATCTCCAAAAAATTCCTAATATATTTATTGAAAAACATCCATATGTAAGTGGACCTGTGCAGTTTAAACCTGTGTTATTCAAGGGTCAACTGGACTATTTTCCTTAAGAAAACCAGAAAAAAATAATATTGTGTCTGAAGTTTTACCATTCTCAATAGTTCACTTCAGCAAACTCAGTGAGCCTTCTGCAATCGGCTCACAAATTCATATGTCTAGCATTACATCTAGCATTTACACTTTCATTAAAATGTAAAATCATTAGGAGAGGTATTAACTTATTATTAATAAAAACGGTTGATTAGTAATCAGGAGCATTTTCATGGAAGTGACAACAGATGCATATTAGGTTTCAAGACAGAAGAAATATGCCGAAGCAAATCAGTTTGGGTGGATTATTCCCTCATCAATGTCTATTTTTAATGCAGAGATTACATCTGTATCTTTTCAGAAAGACTAAAATGATAAAATTTAAAGGTGAATTGTAAGAGGAATAGGATAGTGAGTAGATTATAGACTCTTGTCAGTGTACAGCTTCTTTTATATAAGTCAAATGTAATGCAATCGTAGAATTGTTCAGTGGATAAGGAGACCCTCTGTATACTTAACATCCCTGCATCGATATCTGAGGATGAAAAAATATCTTGCTATTATAAAAATAAATAGGAATCAATCGTCTATGTAATGCATCAATACCACCTTTATACATCTTCTTATTGCTATAAAAATATACACTTTTTCTGGTAAACATAGTAATTTTAATATGATAACATATTATATGGAACATTAGAAGACACAATTTCAGAGATTTGCCTACATACCTTTGGTGGGGTGTGAGGTCAGAACTTAAAATATATTAAAAGTTTTATCTTGTTTGTGAACTAAAGTTGCTCAGATGACCCAGTCAAAACATTTCATTGAATTACATACTGTCTTTATACAAGACATACAGATCAAATAAAACAGATCACAATACCAGAGGCAGGAAACTTAAAGATGCACAAGAATATGGCTTTCCCCATACTCAGAGACAAGTACAAAAAAATCTTAAAATTTTTCACAAGTGGGTCCTTTGTGAGTTCACTTCTGTATGAATCTGACTTTTTATCCTCAGATCTTATCTGCTCTCCAATGTGAATTTTTCTTCTAATACTCAAAGCTTTAGTCACCTTTTATAAAAAAAATTTTTTTAAGTCCCCCATCTCACACCCATATCATGTGTTCTCCTCCTAGAATATAGTCCTTAAATCCAACAGCTGGGAAAGGAGAGTATGTTATAGCAGGACCATTAACCATCCCTCATGGCACTCTAAGTCCTGCACTATACTGTTCTGCATCCCTTCTTTCAGAGCACTCCTCTGCTGTGGTTTCAAGCATCTTCATCTTTACATCCTCCTGATTTCCCTGAGTGGAATTTTTGATCTTTGAGTCTGTCTCTCTACTAATTTGCAGTCACACACACACGCACATTAGTTACCCAGATTGGAATTGTTGAGTTTTTCTCTCTCTCTTACACACACCTGCTCAGTGAAAAATATTAATTTTCAGAAGCAGTGCAATCCAAACCCACGTGAGGAAGTAAGGAAATGGCTTTCTGACTATCTCATACTCCAAAGACTCAAAACAATAGATATATTATTATTATGTAAGTATTGGCAGTTTGATTCTCCTATTCCTGGCTTTCAAATGAGGCACTTTAGAGTCTATGAGAGATAAGAATGAGGCACATTGCTGGGAAATAGGTGGCTATTACTTTGGCTAAATGTGCAATTATCTATAATAATACAAGTCCAGTTCTTAGGGGTCCACTTCATGTTCAAGTTCTAGAGAGAGGAGGTTTTTTCTGTTGTAGTTACACACATGGATTCTCTGCACTAACTGAAATTAAAGGTTGGTATTCCCCAACATTTTGAAAAGTTTTCTGGGCTTTATAGGCAGAATAATCCTTGGTAAGAAAAGATACTTGAGAGTTTAATTTGGAGTCACTGCATTGCTTGTTGAGACGTTACATGTGTCATATTTACAGATGTAGGGTTAATTTGTTTGTTCTTTATTTAGTCATTAATTGATTCACTCAAATTTTTCCTTTGCTCATTCAAAAAAAGTTTGCCTGCTATCTGAAGGTTGTTTATTTATAGATGAGTGACTTGGAGTAGAACATCGGCAGATGCTCTTCTTTACATTTCCTTTCTATATGATTTGCATAGATAAATTTACACACTCACCTACTATAGGTCTTACTACACAAGCTTAGGTTCTACATTGCTTTCATACCCATTTTTATCTCCTAATGGCAATAATGCTCCCCAGTCCAGCAAACCGAGCCCTACAAATTCCCAAAGTATTTCTTATTTAGTCAAATAACATCAATTCTCAGGAAAAAGACAGTCTGAATAGCTGGTAATAGCAGCAAGGATATATTTCCAAGTGCTTTCTGCTCATTTCACGTATCGGCCCAAACGGGAAAGTTCAGTGTTCAGTGATTCACAAAGCATTTTGCTTAGGCAGATGTCAGGCTGACTGCATGAAAACTCCCCAAGATGATTTTTAAAACATTAGTTCTCAGTATCTCAGTAGGTCTTGGGTGTAGTCCAAGAATCTGTTTTTCTTAAAGCTCTTTCAAGTAATTCTGATGCTACGCCAAATTTATGAACCTAGGCTACACTCTGCCATCTAGATCATACTGCTCTGAATTGCTTCAACATTTAACATATATGCTCATGAATTCCAAGGTTTGTCACCCAGTACTGATGTAATCTTGGCCAAGTAGTTTACCATCTCGGTGCTTCAGTTTCTTCAGTAATAGGTGTTTTGTGAGGATTAAATAAGTTGAATACATGTAAAATGCTGAGAACTGTACCTGATACAGGAAGAAGTTGTTATTTTCATTTCTATTATTAATCATTCCTTTATTTTGAAGTCCTCAAACATTTATTAAGAACTTATAAAATATGAGGCATAGCATTTCAAGCTTGGGGAATATAAAAATAAAGAGCATCCCACTTTGCTGCCATCACTAAGAGTGTGGTGTGGAAAACAGATTTATACATAAATAATTAAAATAGATATATCTGGATCAAATATCTAAATGGAAGGGTTAAAACTATAAAACTCTTAGAAGAAAACATAGAGCGAAAGTTGCATGACGTTGCATTTGGCAGTGATTTCTTGGATATGACACCAAAAGCACAAAGATAAATAGGCCTACAGCAACATTTAAAACTTTTGTGCATCAAAGGACACTGTTCATGGGACTTCCCTGGTGGTTCAGTGATTAAGAATCCGCCTGCCAGTGCAGGGGACATGGGTTTGAGCTCTGGTCCGGGAGGATCCCACATGCCGTGGAGCAACTAAGCCCGTGCGCCACAACTACTGAGCCTGCACTCTAGAGCCCACGAGCCACGACTACTGAAGCCCACACGCCTACAAGTCGAGCTCCGCAACAAGAGAGGCCACCACAATGAGAAGCCCACGCACCGCAACGAAGAGTAGCCCTCACTCGCCACAGCTAGAGAAAACTGCATGCAGCAACAAAGACCCAATGCAGCCAAAAAATAAATAATAGAAAAAAAAAAAAAGAATCTGCCTGCCAATGCAGGGGACATGGGTTCGAGCTCTGGTCTGGGAAGATCCCACATGCCACGGAGCAACTAAGTCTGTGTGCCACAACTACTGAAGCCCACGTGCCTAGAGCCCATCCTCCACAACAAGAGAAGCCACTGCAATGAGAAGCCCGCGCACCACAACGAAGAGTAGGCTTCATTCGCCACAACTAGAGAAAGCCTGCATGCAGCAATGAAGAACCAACGTAGCCAAAAAACAATAAATAAATAAATAAATAAATAAATTTATTTAAAAAAAAGACACTGTTCACAAATTTAAAAGGCAAACCATAGAATGGGAGTGAATATTTGCAAATCATATATCTGACTAGGGGTTAATTTCTATAATATATAAATAACTCCTACAGTGTAACAAAAACAACAACAGCAGCAGCAACAAAACTCAATTTAAAAATGAGCAGAGCTATATCTCCGGAATTATTATAATAGAAATAAATGTTACTGACTTAAATATTAGTGTGAAAATGATGGGGAAAGAGTCATAAACTTAGTTTTGGTCTATTCTTGTCCATTGGTTGTAAACTCTACTAAAAGGGAGCAGTGTAACCACAATAATACCACTTCACACCCATGAGGATGGCTATTATCAAAAACAAAAACAACTTCAATCAGAACATAACAAATGTTAGCAAATATGGTGGTTAATTTTATGTGTCAATTTGGCTAGGCCATGGTACCCAGATATTTGGTAAGACATTATTCTAGATGTTTCACTGAAGGTATGTTTTTAGATGAGATTAACATTTAAATCAGTAGACTTAAAGCAGATTACCCTCCCTAATGTGGGTGGACATCATCTAATCAGTTGAAGACCTTGATGGAAAAAAGACTGACCTCCCTCAAGGAAGAGTGAATTCCTCCAGAGTTGCCTTTGGACTCAAACTGCAGCACCAACTCTTCCCTGGCTCTCCAGTCTGCTGGCCTATCTTGTAGATTTTGGACTTGCCGACCTCCACAATTACATGGGACATTTCCTTAAAATAAACAAAAAATAAAGAAAAAAATATACATTTAGATATATGTGTACACATTCTATCAGTTCTGTTTCTCAGGAGAACCCTACCTAAAAGCCTAATAAGGTAAAGAAATTAAAACCCTTGTGCATTGCTGGGGGGAACGTAAAATGGTGCAGCCACTGTGGAAAACAGTACAGCAATTCCTCAAAAAGTTTAACACAGAATTGTCACATGATTCAGCAATTCCATTTCTGGGTGTATACACAAAAGAAGTAAAGGCAGTAACTCAAACAGGTATTTGCTCCCCCATGTTCAGAGCAGTATTATTCACATAACCAAAAGGTGAAAGCAAATGTCCTTCAGTGAGTAAAATGGATAAACAAAATGTGGTATATGCATGTACAGTGGAATATTACCCAGCCTTAAAAAGGAAGGGAGAAGATGGCATACTAGGAGGATGTGGAATTTGCATCTCCTCACAACCAGGGCACCTACCAGGCACCAGTGGGGGACCATGGACACCTAAGGGGATGGGAGGAACCCCCAGTGACTGGGTAGGATGTGGGACGTGGGATGTGGAGGAAGTGAAGGAGAAGTGGAGGCAGGATGGGACTGGCTCCCCTGGGGGGTTGCTGGAGGAGGGGAAGGGATTCCACGCCTGAAGAGGGAAACGGGAACAAGTGGGAGGGCAGAGGATCAAAAGAGAGTGTGGCCAGGCTTCCCCTGCCCACTTGGGCCCCCAGGAAGCTGTTGAGATCCCAGGCCTGATCCTCTGCCTACCTAGGCCCCCTCTGGCCTCATGGGTCCTGAGGGAGTGGGAGGGAGGGAAGGGGGAGCAAAAGTCTCCCCTTAAAGGCCGGACCGCCAGGACTGGCACCCCTGAGTGGTGGCTGGGAGAGGGGAGGAGTTCCTACACCCAGCAGGACCCACCCACTGTTAGGGGTCCAGCGGCGACAGGGGAGACCCTGGGGGAGACGGTTGGGGAGGGGTGTGAAGGAACAGAAGGGAATGCAGCCAGTGCTTTCCCTGTCCATTTAGGCCTAATCTTCTGCTCTCGGAGCCTCCCTCCTGTCGTGCAGAGCCCAAGCCCCAGCCCTACACCCCCACCCAGGGCCCTACCTCTACACTTGGAGATCCCCTCTGAGACCCCCTCCAACCGCGCTAGGCCTAACCTCCAGCCACACACCCTCACTCAGGGCCCTACCTCCAAACTCCGGAACTCCACATTCCAGACGCCCTCCTTTCCACTTGCTGCCTCTCCCCTTCCCCACAGGTCCTAAGCAGAGGCCCATCTAGGCCCCACCCCCAAGGCCTTTTCTGTCTGTGTGTGTCCTGAGCCTAGGCAACACCCCACACTCAAACGTCACTCCCCAACCCGCCTAGGTCCCACCAAACCCTAAACGCCACCCCTGCCTAAGTTCCATCCCCTTGCCTAAACTCTGCCCCTAGAGCAAAGGTTTTTTTTTTTTTTTTTCCTTTTCTTTCTTCCTCTTTTAGATTGGGGTTCTGTCTTACCTTGTTGATTCATTGTTGTTGATTCTTTTATATTTTTATTTTTCCTAATAAATCTCTGATTTTTCTAATATTATTTTACTCTTTATAATTTCTTAGTAATCTCTCCTTTTAGCTTGTCCCCACCCCACCCCCCCTTTTTCCTTTTGTGGTTTTATTTTACCTTGTTGCAGTTGTTTCAATTATAGGTTTATTTTTCCTAATATATTTTTTAACCTTTCTAATTTTATTTGGTTTTTTATTCTTTGATATTATACTGCTCCTTTTTTTCTTTCTTTATTCCTTCTTTATTTATTTATTTATTTTTACTGTGTAACAAAGCTTGTGGGATCTTGGTTCCCATGCAGGAGGTTGGGCTCGACTCCTGTGGTAGGAGCTCTGAGTCCAAACCTTTGGACTAACAGAGAACCTCAGACCCCAGGGAATATCAATCAGAGTGAGACCTCCCAGAGGTTCTCATCTCAGCACCAAGATGCAGCTCTATACAACTGCCTGCAAACTCCACTGATGGACGTCTCAGGCCAAACAACCAGTAAGACAGGAATAGAGCACCACCCATCAAAAAAAAAAAGAAAAAAGGAAATGAAAAAACAATATGTTACAGATGAAGGAGCAAGGTAAAAACCTACAAGACCAAATAAATGAAGAAGAAAAAGGCAACCTATGTGAAAAAGAATTCAGAGTAATGATAGTAAAGATGATCCCAAATCTCGAAAACAGAATGGAGAAAATACAAGAAACATTTAACAAGGATCTAGAAGAACTAAAGAGCAAACAACAGTGATGACCAACACAATTACTGAAACTAAAAATACTCTACAAGGAATCAATAGCAGAATAACTGAGGCAGAAGAACAGATAAGAGAGCTGGAAGATAAAATGGTGGAAATAACTGCCAGGGAGCAGAAAAAAGAAAACAATGAAAAGATTTGAGGACAGTCTCAGAGACCTCTGGGACATTAAACACACCAACATTCTAATTACAAGGGTCCCAGAAGAAGAGAAAAAGAAAGGGTCTGAGAAAATATTTGAAGAGATTATAGTTGAAAACTTCCCTAACATAGGAAAGGAAATAGTCAATCAAGTCCAGGAAGCACAGAGAATATCACACAGAATAAACCTAAGAGAAACACATGAAGACATGTATTAATCAAACAATCAAAAATTAAATACAAAGAAAAAATATTAAAAGCACAAGGGAAAAGCAACAAATAACACACAAGGGAATCCCCATAAGGTTAACAGCATATTTTTCAGCAGAAACTCTACAAGCCAGAAGGGAGGGGCAGGACATAATTAAAGTGATGAAAGGGAAAAAAATACAATCAAGCCTACTCTACCCAGCAAGGATCTTATTCAGATTCGGTGGAGAAACTGAAAACTTTACAGATAAGCAAAAGTTAAGAGAATTCAGCACCACAAAACCAGCTCTACAACAAATGGTAAAGGAACTTTTCTAGGCAGGAAGCACAAGAGAAGGAAAAGACCTACAAAAACAAACCCAAAACAATTAAGAAAATGGTAACAGGAACATAGATATTGATAATTACCTTAATGTAAATGTGTTAAACACTTCAAACAGAAGACATAAACTGGCTGAAGGGATACATAAACAAGACCCATATATATGCTGTCTACAAGAGACACACTTCAGATCTAGAGACACATACAGACTGAAAGTGAAGGAGTGGAAAAAGATATTACATGCAAATGGAAATCAAAAGAAACCTGGAGTAGCAATTCTTATATCAGACAAAATAGACTTTAAAATAAAGACTACTACAAGAGACAAAGAAGGACACTATATAATGATCAAGGGATCAATCCAGGAAGAAGATATAACAACTGTAAATATTTATGCACCCAACATAGGAGCACCTCAATACATAAGGCAAATGCTAACAGCCATGAAAGGGGAAATCAACAGTAACACAATAATAGTAGGGGACTTTAACACCCCACTTTCACCAATGGACAGATCATCCAAAATGAGAATAAGTAAGGAAACACAAGCTTTAAATGACACATTAAAAAGATGGACTTAATTGATATTTATAGGACATTCCATCCAAAAACAACAGAAAACACTTTCTTCTCAATTGCTCATGGAACATTCTCCAGGATAGATCATATCTTGGGTCACAATTCAACCCTTGGTAAATTTAAGAAAACTGAAATCATAATAAGTATCTTTTCCGACCACAACGCTATGAGACTAGATATCAATTACAGGAAAAAAACTGTAAAAAATAAAAACACCTGGAGACTAAACAGTACACTACTAAATAACCAAGAGATCACTGAAGAAATCAAAGAGGAAATCAAAAAATACCTACAAACAAATGACAATGAAAACATCATGACCCAAAATCTATGGGATGCAGCAAAAACAGGTCTAAGAGGGAAGTTTACATCAATACAATCCAACCTCAAGAAACAAGAAAAATCTCAAATAAACAACCCACCCTTACACCTAAAGCATTTAGAAAAAGAAGAACAAAAAAACCCCAAAGTTAGCAGAAGGAAAGAAATCATAAAGATCAGATCAGAAATAAATGAAAAAGAAATGAAGGAAACAATAGCAAAGACCAATAAAACTAAAAGCAGGTTCTTTGAGAAGATAAACAAAATTGGTATACCATTAGCCAGACTCATCAAGAAAAAAAGGGAGAAAACCCAAATCAACAGAATTAGAAATGAAAAAGAAGTAACAACTGCCACTGAAGAAATACAAAGGATCATGAGAGATTACTACAAGCAACTATATGCCAATAAAATGGACAACCTGCAAGAAATGGACAAATTCTTAGAAAAGCACAATCTTCTGAGACTGAACCAGGAAGAAATAGAAAATATAAACAGACCAATCTGCAGCACTGATATTGAAACTGTGATTAAAAATTTTCCAACAAACAAAAGCCCTGGACGAGTTGGCTTCACAGGCGAATTCTATCAAACATTTAGAGAAGACCTAACACCTATCCTTCTCAAACTCTTCCAAAATATAGCAGAGGGAGGAACACTCCCAAACTCATTCTACAAGGCCACCATCACCCTGATACCAAAATCAGAAAAAGACGTTACAAAAAAAGAAAACTACAGGCCAATATCACTGATGAACATTGACGTAAAAATCCTTAACAAAATACTAGCAAACAGAATCCAACAGAACACTGAAAGGATCATATACCATGATCAAGTGTGGTGTATCTCAGGAATGCAAAGATTCTTCAGTATACGCAAATCAATCAATGTGATACACCATATTAACAAACTGAAGGATAAAAACCGTATGATAATCTCAATAGATGCAGAAAAAGCTTCTGACAAAACTCAACACCCATTTATGGTAAAAAGTCTCCAGAAAGTAGGCATAGAGGGAACCTACCTCAACATAATAAAGGCCATATATGACAAACCTACAGCCAACATCAGTGTCTATGGTTAAAAATTTTAACCATTTCCTCTAAGATCAGGAAGAAGACAAGGTTGCCCACTCTCACCACTATTATTCAACATAGTTTTGGAAGTTTTAGCCACAGCAATCAGAGAAGAAAAAGAAATAAAGGAATCCAAATTGGAAAAGAAGTAAAGCTGTCACTGTTTACAGATAACATGATACTATACATAGAAAATCCTAAAGATGCTACCAGAAAACTACTACAGCTAATCAATGAATTTGGTAAAGTAGTAGGATACAAAATTAATGCACAGAAATCTCTTGCATTCCTATACACTAATGATGAAAAATCCAAAAGAGGAATTAAGGAAACACTCCCATTTACCATTGTAACAAAAAGAATAAAATATCTAGGAATAAACCTACCTAAGGATACAAAAGACCTGTATGCAGAAAGCTATAAGACACCGATGAAAGATATTAAAGATGATACAAACAGATGGAGAGATATACCATGTTTTTGGATTGGTAGAATCAATATTGTGAACGTGAGTATACTACCCAAAGTAATCTACAGATTCATTGCAATCCCTATCAAACTACCAATGGCATTTTTCATAGAACTATAACAAAAAATTTCACAATTTGTATGGAAACATAGAAGTCACTGAATAGTCAAAGCAATCTTAAGAAAAAAAACGGAGCTGGAGGAATCAGGCTCCTGGACTTCAGACTATACTACAAAACTACAATAATCAAGACAGTATGGTACTGGGACAAAAATAGAAATATAGATCAATGGAACAGGATAGAAAGCCCAGAGATAAACTCACACACATATGGTCAATTTATCTTTGATAAAGGAGCCAAGAACATATAGTGGAGAAAAGACAGCCTCTTCAATAAGTGGTGCTGGGAAAACTGGACAGCTACATGTAAAAGAATGAAATTAGAACCCTTCCTAACCCCATACACAAAAATAAACTCAAAATGGATTAAAGACCTAAATGTAAGGCCAGACACTATAAAACTCTTAGAGGAAAACATAGGAAGAACACCCTATGACATAAATTGCCTCAAGATCTTTTTTGACCCACCTCCTAGAGAAATGGAAATAAAAACAAAAATAAACAAATGGGACGTAATGAAACTTAAAAGCTTTTGCACAGCAAAGGAGACCATAAACAAGACAAAAAGACAACCCTCAGAATGGGGGAAAATACTTGCAAATGAAGCAACTGACAAAGGACTAATCTCTAAAATTTATAAGCAGCTCATGAAGCTCAATATCAAAAAAACAAACAACTCAATCCAAAAAATGGGCAGAAGACCTAAACAGACATTTCTGCAAAGAAGATATACAGATTGCCAACAAACACATGAAAGAATGCTCAACATCACTAATCATTAGAGAAATGCAAATCAAAGCTACAGTGAGGTATCACCTCACACAAGTCAGAATGGCCATCATCAAAAAATCTACAAACAATAAATGCTGGAGAGGGTGTTGAGAAAAGGGAACCCTCTTGCACTGTTGGTGGGAATGTAAATTAATACAACCACTATGGAGAACAGTATGAAGTTTCCTTAAAAAGCTAAAAATAGAACTACCATATGACCCTGCAATCCCACTATTGGGTATATACCCTGATAAAACCATGATTCAAAAAGAGTCATGCACCACAATGTTCGTTGCAGCTCTATTTATAGTAGCCAGGACATGGAAACAACCTAAGTGTCCATTGACCGATGAATGGATAAAGAAGATGTGGCACATATATACAATGGAATATTACTCAGCCATAAAAAGAAACGAAATTGAGTTATTTGTAGTGAGGTGGATGGACCTAGAGTCTGTCACACTGAGTGAGGTAAGTCAGAAAGAGAAAAACAAATATGGTATTCTAACACATATATGGAATCTAGAAACAAAAACATGGTTATGATGAACCAAGGACAGGACAGGAATAAAGACACAAACGTAGAGAATGGACTTGAGGACATGGGGAGGGGCAAGGGTAAGCTGGGATGAAGTGAGAGAGTAGTATTGAAATATATACACTACCTAATGTAAAACACATAGCTAGTGGGAAGCAGCTGCATGGCACAGGGAGATTAGCTCGATGCTTTGTGACCACCTAGATGGGTGGGATAGGGAGGGTGGGAGGGAGATGCAGAGGGAGGGGATATAGGGATATACATATGCATATAGCTGATTCACTTTGTTATACAGCAGTAACTAACACAACCCTGTAAAGCAATTATACTCCAATAAAGATGTTAAAAAAAAAAAAGGAAGGGTATTCTGACACATGCTACACATGGATGAACCTTGAGACATTATTCTAAGTGAAATGAGCTAGACATAAAAGTACAAATGCCATATGATTCCACTTATGTAAAGTACCCAGAGCAGTCAAATTTATAGAGATTAAAAAGTAGAATGATAAATGCCAGGGCCATGGGGTGGAAGTGGGTGAGAGGAATGGGGAGTTATTATTGAATAGGTACATAATTTCAGTCTTGCAAGATAAAAATAATTCTGGGGGTTGGTTGCACAACATTGTGAAATATGTAACACTTAAAAATGGTTAAAATGTTAGCTTTTATCTTATGTATATTTTACCACAATGAAAAAGGCAATAATTTTTTAACTTAATGTGTTTAGAATTCAAATGGAATTAATTATAAAGAGCTCTGTGTTCAGAGCAGAAAATAACATATAGCTAATAACAGACAGGTAATGTGGAATAGCAGTCAGCTCTTTTTTATAGAAGGTACAATGATGTCATATCTCAAGGCAATGAGAGAAGAGGACCCGAGAAATAGAGGGGAAAGATGGGTTTTGCACCATCTTTGGAGACAGAGAATCTCTCAGAGAACTTCAAGTATGTCAATAATCTGGAGCCCAAGGGTGGAGAATATTGAAAAAAATGAGTTGAAAAGAATGGAAGGCTATTATTTTCAAACCTGAATGATCATCTGACTTGGGTTACAAATTGTTTTAAAAATAGTTTCACAGCCCTCTTTTGCCTTAGACTTCTACGTAAAAATAAAACCCTGCACAGGTGATTCTGTAATTTAGATCAGTTTGAGAATTGTTGGCTAGATCATATAATGTCTAGGAGTCCAGACCTTACCCTGAAAATAAGAAGTCTTTCATGTGTGTTAATATTTCATAACCAGAGTTACTTTTAGAAAGTCCAACTTAGCATGGCAGTTTAGAGAACAGATTTGGGGATGAAGAAGTGGAGAAGAAGGGAGTACTTAGGAAGCTATCAAAGAGTCAAGCAGAACATTATAATGACTGGGATATGTTGGGTAGGACCAAAGAGGAGAAGAAATCAATCATGATCATTAGCTTCATAGAGCGGTGATACATTGTATAATAATGCATCTAACTAACATGGAGAAATTTCACTTTTAAAAAAAATGTAACAATCACTTATGTAATGACTATCATGAACTACATGAAACAGGAGTACAAAAACAACAAATTCTGCTTTAGAATATTCACACAGGGAATTCTAAGAAGAGAGGGAGTATTAAATACTAGCAAGGAACCAAAGCATGTTGAGTAATGACTAGTTGCCAGGCATAGGGGTCAGCTATACTGTAGTACGCACAATGGACTAAAATTTTGCATATCCTCTGTCACAAAACAATGAAAAACAGGAGTACCTGTGGATAGGGATTTTGGAATCACTCACCTATGAATTATTTATACTCAGAAGAGGAGTTCAAAGAAAGTTGAGGAAAATGGTCATAAGGGAGGAGAACCAAGAAAGTCAGAGTTTTGTTATTTTTTTTTAGGTAGGACAAGGCCAGCAGGTCAGGAGAGAACTGCCATTGAAAAGATAGTTTGTTATAATCACAGGTTCCAAGAGGAGGAACATGTGACACTGTGGTGGAAGGACACATGAGGAAGTACTGGGGGGGAGGGGGTCCATCAGGAGGCAGAGGGAGAGGGGAAAATGTGAGGAAGAACTTTCACTGTGGTTTCAGTGGGAAGGAACAGATGAAGCAGGGTAAGTGGGTTTAGGATTGGCTAGTTTGAATAATGTCAACAGGCTCCAGGGCATAGGGGCTGTCCCTAGTTGTCTGGTCCCTGGCCCTGGGGTAATGAGGGCAGATGGACAGTGGCCAGGAGTATGAGAGAAAGACAGAGGATGTGGGCTCTGGATTGCTTGGTTTTGCATTTGAATGGGATGATTCTCTAGGAACTGGTTACCCAGTTGCTAGAGACTGTCCAGGAGGGACAGTCTCTCCTGGGTCAACAAGGCCCAGAGGTCAAAGCGTCAGAGTATACAAAGCAGAAGACATGGTTAATACAGTCATATATCAAGGAAACCATTTAAACCAGGGGTGTCAGTAAGAAGAGAGGGTCAGTAGTGCCGGATTCTAGCATTCTAGAAAGAGATGATATCTTAGGAGACTACAGATGACATTAGTAAGCACGTTCGGCCAAGTGGTGGGGCCAGACTCAAGTGGCTGTGATTTAGATGGGACTTGAAGGTTAGAAAGGAGTGAAAGCAAATATGAACTGTCCTACACATAAAGTTGGTTTTGAAGACAAAGAGAGCACTAGGGTAACATCTAGAGGGGAAGGTTACTTTTTTTTTTTTTTTCAGAGGAAGACTTGGACCTCTTTTATAGACTGAGATGAAAAAAATCACTGTAAAGGGAGATCTGGGAGATGGAAAAAGTACAGGTAACTGACAGAGCAAAGTTCCGAGGGAATAGGATCTGAAGTATGGGTGCAAACATTAGCCTTGAATAGGCAAATCAACTGTTTTCATGACTGCAGATGTACTTGTGTAGAAGTGGATGTGAATGCAGATGAGATCATTAATTTCTGATGGCCTCTATCATCTTCACGCAGTGGGTAAAAGGCATAAAATGACAATGTAAAAGTTGAGGGGAATATGAGTTTCCTCAAGTGGCAGGAAAAAACAATTTGGCAATGGTCCCAATCAAGTAGAAAAATATGAATTTGTGGTCCCACCAGTCTGCATCACTGTTTCTTTTATTTGGTAATCCACAGAAGTTCATGCGAAAGATTCTGAGGATGAATAATTGGGCCACCTCTACAGTGTGATTTTCAGGATGACTGAGTGGAAGGTCATGGGTGTGGAGTTAAGCACAGTGATGTTAAAGTAGTTGATACAATAGGAAAGGAAATGAAGCAAGGACAGAAGTAATAGTAAATCTAAGTATAAAAAGGAAAAAAGAAGTCAAGACACAGTGTACTTCCAACAGTGAGATATAGGGAGATAAAGGAATTATAAAAGCCAGAACAGGTGTTCAAAAAAAAATTGGAGTTCAGGATCTAAAAGGTGAGTCAGGATTACCCAGAAGTTAATGAACTCCAAGTCACGTAAAGATAACTCTATCCTTCCAGTTGTTCAAGGCAAGCTTGGAGTCCTCCTTGACTCCTCTGTTTCCATTATAGCCCCAACAAAATTGTCAGGAATCCTGTTCCCTCTTCCTTCAAAATACACCTAGATTCCAACCACT
Source organism: Pseudorca crassidens (assembly GCF_039906515.1). Lineage (NCBI taxonomy): Eukaryota > Metazoa > Chordata > Mammalia > Artiodactyla > Delphinidae > Pseudorca > Pseudorca crassidens. Next base: position 172,467,529 of record NC_090297.1, on the reverse strand, counting down.
TCTCACCACCACCATCTCTGCCCTGGAAAAATTGGTCTTTCTCTTTCCACCTAGCCTCCTGAGAGTCTATCCTCAGCCTATAACTCAGAGTAATGCTTTTAAAAATGTAAATTCACATCACTCCTCTGTTCAAAGCCCTGTATGTATCTCTATTTCACTTTGGGTGAAAGGCTTACAATAGCCCTCTGACCTCACCTTCTATTACGCTTCTCCTTTACTTAATTTTCTTCAGGTTTGTTACTCCACCCCCACCTCAGTGGGCACACTTTCTACCTTCAAACTGACGATTTTCTTTCCTGCGATAAACTTACCACACGCTATCTGGCAAACTCCTTCAGTTCTTTCAAGTCTTTGTCCAAATCAGGCTTTGTGGCCATGCTTATTCTTCAAACTGTCTCATCCACCAATTGTCTTCATGGCATTTTTTATCCCTAACATATATAATTAACTAATTATTAAGGTACCACTTACCATCTGCTGCCTCTCAGTAGTGTGTAGAGTCTAGGAAACAGGACTCTTTGTTTTGTTCACAAATCTATCCCAAGTGTCTATACTAGTAGAGGGCACATGATTGTGGTAAATAAAAATTTGTTCAGTTAATGATTTGGAGAAGTCAAAATTAAGAAACAGTGGCAACAGGCACCTGGCTGTTTTCCAATGGAAAATGAATAGTTCATGAGAGATTTGAGTATATATGAAACCTGAGCCATGTGCCAGAAGCCTTCATTCTAGATGCAGGATTGATTGGCGCTCAAGAGATGCCAACACTGAGAGAATAATAGAGGACTGCATAAAGATCAAATCAAATAACAGTCAAGACAAATCAGGATGAGGAAAGATATCCTCTGTCCTGTTACGTTATGCCTCATTCAGACGCTGTTCACAACAGTACTGAATTGCCAGTCCTATGCTAGGATAAGATATGTTGCCTTATTTAGATCTCTTCATAGGACATTTGGGATAACCTTTATTGCCTAGAAGAGAAACTAACACAAAGAAAGTTTTAGAAAAAAGGAAACAAAAGTCAGTCAGGAAATCTTGGATGTAAAGTAATTACTAGATTAATAGAGCTATCTGTTGTTCTTCCACGTGTGACTGGCTATACCGTCTTCATGAGAACAATGATGATTCCAGCTGGAGTGAAAATTCAGAACAATTCAGACGAGAAACAAGAAAGAAATGGATTACACATTACAAAATGATTGCTTTCACATTATCCAAGGCAACATTATTCCATTGCAAGTCTGTGTTATTCAGTGCTTTTGTGTTCTTTAATAATAAAACCTGCAAGTTTGTAAAGTTAAGTAAAGAATATATCACTGTCATTACAGGCAGTGGGGTATTACAAGTTACAAGAAATGCCTGGAAGCATCCCACTTGGGCCTCTTCAGAGACAGCTTATTTTCCATCTTAAGGGCTATAAAATAAATAATGAACATAACAAATGTTTCAGTTTGTTCCCTAGACATAGTTTAAAGCAAAGGTAATCCATAACTGTAAGATAAAACATGGCAAACTCTTTCTTAAGGTATTTATATCTAGCAATATCTTCAAAGTTTCATTCATTAGGCAAATGGAAAAGCCAGTCTACTTTTTCTCTTGCAAATAAATGTTATTCAATCATATAATAGTAGAAATCTACATCACCATGTGCTCTTATATCCTGTTTTATGGAAGGCAGGCACAAAATATCTCACTGACTCAGGCTAGCAGACCACTAACAAAAATCATAAGAATCTACCCTGTCCTCAGACAAGCAAAAACTAACAGAGTTCACCAATACCAAACCTACCCTAAAAGAAATGTTAAAGGGTCTTCTCTAACAGTAAAAGAAAAGGGTACAATAAGAAGTAAGAATCTACAGGAAAGGCAAAATCCCACTAGTAAAGGCAAATATGTGGTAAAGGCTAGAGATCAACCATTTAAAAAAGCTAGTATGAAGATTAAAAGACAAAAAGAACTGTAAGACCAACAATAACTACAATAAATAGTTAAGGGATAACAAGAAGATATAAAATATGACATCAAAAACACAAAACATGGGGCAGGGGGGTAGAAAATATAGATCTTTTAGAATATGTTTGAACTTAAATGACTACCAGTTTAAAATAAGTAGATATAGTTATAGGTCAACATATATGAACCCCAGGGTAACCACAATCAAAAACCTACAACAGATAGACAAAACAAGAGAAAAAGGAACATAAGCACACCATGAAAGAAAATCATCAAACCAAAAGTTAAGAAATGGAAAGAAGAAGAAAATACCAGAGAAGAACTACAGAAACAACAAGAAAACAAGTAACAAAACGGCAATAAGTATATACCTATAATAATCACTTTAAATGTCAATGCACTAAATTTTAATCAAAAGACACAGGGTGGCTGATTGTATTAAAAACAAGACCCATCTATATGCTACTTACAAGAGACTCACTTCAGAACAAAAGACACACACAGATTGAAAGTGAGAGGATGGGAAAAGATATTTCATGAAAATGGAAACAAAAAAACTAAGGTAGCAATATTCATATCAGAAAAAACAGACTTTAAAACAATGTCTATAATGAAAGACAAAGAAGGGCATTATATAATGATAATAGCAGCAATACAAGAAGAGGATGTAATACTCAATAATATATATGCACCTAATATAGGAGCACCTAAGTATATAAAGCAAATATTAACAGACATAAAGAGAGAAACTGACAATAATATAATAATAGTAGGGGACACTAATGCCCCACTTACATCGGTGGACAGATAACCCAGACAGAAAATCAATAAGGAAACAGTAGTCTTAGATGACATGTTAGACCAGTTGGGCTTAATAGATACCTACAGGACATTCAATCAAAACACAGCAGAATACATATTCTTTTCAAGTGCACATGGAACTTTTTCCAGGATAGATCACATGCTAGGCCACAAAACAAACGTAAACAAATTTAAGAAGAGGGAAATTACATCAGGCTTTTTTTCCCAACAACAAAGGTATGAAACTAGAAAAGAAAATGGTAGAAAACACAAAGAAAATGGGAAAACACAAACACGTGGAAACTAAACAACATGCTACAAAAAATCAATGAGTCAATGAAGAAATCAACGAGGAAATCAGAAAATACATCAAGACAAATAAAAATAAAAACACAACTTTCCAAAATCTATGAAATACAGCAAAAGCAGTTCTAAGAGGGAAGGTTATACTGATACAAGCCTGTCTCAAAAAATAAGAAAAATCTCATATAAACAACCTAACCTATCATCTAAAGGAATTAGAAAAAGAAGAACAAACAAAACCCAAAGTGAGCAAAAGGGAGAAAATAATAAAGATCAGAGAGAAAATAAATAAAATAGAGATCCAAAAGCAATAGAAAAGATCAATGTAACCAACAGCTGTTTTTTTAAAAAAGATAAACAATATTGATAAGCTGTTAGCCAGGCTTATGAAGAAAAAAAGAGATAAAATAAGAAATGAAAGAGAAGAAATAACAACTGTCATCACAGAAATACAATAAAATCATAAGAGAATACTACAAACAATTATATGCCAACGAAACGGGCAACCTAGAAGAAAAGGATAATTTCTAGAAACATACAACTTTCAAAGACTGAACCAGGAAGACTCAGACAATCTAAGCAGACTGATCACTAGTAGTGAAATTGAATTTATAATTTAAATGAACTCCCAGAAAATAAATGTTCAGGGACAAAGGCTTCACAGGGGGATTCTACCGAACAGAAAAAGAAGAGCTAATACCTATCCTTTTCAAACTATCCCAAAAAACTGAAGAGGAGGGAACTAGCCAGGAAGCAGCAAATATGTGAAATACATTATCTTCAGACATGACAGGGAGAAAAGTATGACTTTGCAGCAACTTCTTTATATTGACAACCTACCTCATAATGGAATAATATTAATGTGGTAAGGTAGGGAAGGGAAACTTTACCTCTGCCTGTCTTAGATGTTCAGCTAGGACTCTAACAAAAAGACAGATTAACAACACAACATCAGTTTATTAACTCATGCCGTGCACCTCACACAGGAGAAATTTAAACCAAAAGTAACTCGAAATGGCCGCTTACAATTACAATTTATAGAGCATCATCAACAAAGAACAGTAAATTGGTAGAAAAATGACAAGACAGAGAAAAGTAGTTTTAGGCTTCCAAGAGTGGGAAACCATGGGAAGGTAAATATATGGGAGAGAACTAATGGAGGAAGTTTTGTTTTTACTTTCCTCTGGTGCCACCTCTGAGCTGGTAAGAGTCTGTCTCCAGTAAAAGAAGAATTTATATCCTGCCTTTAAGCAGAAAAGGGGGAGCTTTCCTGAGTCTGCTGATTATTAATTGCTTTCAGCTTATAAGAATTTTTATGTCGAAGAGGCATATTTGGGTGACATATTCTGGTTTCCTTCAGTAACATAAAAAAAGTTAGGGGATAATAAACAAAGTATTGAAAATGATAGGATGACTTGAGGTCTGTAGGAGAAAGAATAGTTCGAGTTGCAAAGGGGTTAAAGGTAATAAAACATGCTTGACGAATAATCCATAAAATGATTAGGCACACAAAGTATGTAATGGATAGTTTTTTCAATTGACATTTATTCAACAAATACTTATTGGGCATTTTCTATGGGGCAGGCCCAGGTCCAGCTGTTACAGACAGAGCTGGATACAACACAAAGGATAAAGACAACTACCTGTTATGAAAGTAAATCCTAGGGGTTGTCTTCACAAGGAGAAAGACACACACACACACACACACACACACATTGTTGTGTGTCAATGATATCCCAATAAAACTGGGGGGGAAAAAGGCGGCCGTCTTACAGTTCATAATGCTAGGCCAATAGGATCATAAGAAATTGTTCCCCTACATTCATCCTCAGAGTTATAAAAGATAAACTGAGGCATATTAAGAATTTTAAGAGTTCAAGCCAAAATTGATTGCAATTAGGTGGCAACAGACCAGAAATGGTTAGTAGAGTTCCATGACAGGAGGTAAGGGGCAATACCTTTATAGAGAAGACATGAAAGCAAAGCAAGAAAATTATTCAATTGGCTATAGCTTAAGCAGTTACCTCACTTGGGAAAGCCCAGTTGGCTGTTTATGATTGGCTGTCCCTAGGTTTTGATTTCTGAACTTTGAGGTGTTTATAGGCTTTGTAAATTGTGGTTTGCTTAATAGGATGTCAAGGCATTAGAACCACGTCAGTCTCATGGTCTCCTTGTTTAATTAATTTAAAAAGAGTAATATCTAGAAAAGCAGATAGCCTTCCAATACTCTATCAAGAGCATGCTTACAAATTTGTGATCGTACACAAATCCCTAAATGAACGACACTCATTGTATTGTTTTTCATAGTCAGTTAAAAAATATATAAGAAAAATTAAGAAACGCTTTTGCTTTGGACAAATATTTTATTAATATGTAATATCTCTTACTTTCCTCCCACTAAAACCAAGTTTTTCAACTAGGATTTCCTGGCTGACAGCGTCCTTGTCCCCACGGTGAGCCATAGCCATCCCTGCCTCTGCAGGAGCCCCTCCAACACAAACAGCCATGTGGCTGACAGGGTCACGGTACTCTGGCTGGGTATCAGGCCTGAGTCTCTGAGGTGGGACAGCTGAGTTCAGGACACTGGACACCAGAGACCACCCGGCCCCATGTAACATCAATCAGCCAGAGCGCTCCCAGAGATCTCCATCTCAATACTAAGACCGAGCTCCACTCAACGACCAGCAAACTCTGCTGCTGGATGTCCTATGCCAAACAACTAGCAAGATAGGAACACAAACCCACCCATTAGCAGAGAGGTTGCCTAAAATCATAACTTCACAGACACCCCAAAACACACCACCAGATGTGGTCCTGCCCGCCAGAAAGACAAGATCCAGCCTCATCCACCAGAAGAAGCGCAGCAGTCCCCTACTGTAGCAGGAAGCCTACACAACCCACTGAACCAGCCTTATCCACTGGGGGCAGACACCAAAACAATGGGAACTATGAACCTGCAGCCTGCGAAAAGGAGATCCCAAACACAGTAAGTTAAGCAAATGACAAGACAGAGAAATATGCAGCAGATGAAGGAGCAAAGTAAAAACCCACCAGACCAAACAAATGAAGAGGAAATAGGCAGTCTACCTGAAAAAGAATTCAGAATAATGATAGTAAAGATGATCCAAAATCTTGGAAATAGAATGGAGAAAATACAAGAAACGTTATTTAACAAGGACCTCAAAGAACTAAAGAGCAAACAATGATGAGCAACACAATAAATGAAATTAAAAATTCTCTAGAAGGAATCAATAGCAGAACGGAGGCAGAGGAACAGATAAGTGCCCTGGAAGACAAAATAGTGGAAATAACTACTGCAGAGCAGAATAAAGAAAAAAGAATGAAAAGAATTGAGGACAGTCTCAGAGACTTCTGGGACAACATTAAATGCACCAACATTCAAATTATAGGGGTCCCAGAAGAAGAAGAGAAAAAGAAACAGACTGAGAAAATATTTGAAGAGATTATAGTTGAAAACTTCCTTCATATGGGAAAGGAAATAATCAAGTCCAGGAAGCACAGAGAGCCCCACACAGGATAGATCCAAGGAGAAACATGCAAAGACACATATTAATCAGACTATCAAAAATTAAATACAAAGAAAAAATATTAAAAGCAGCAAGGGAAAAGCAACAAATAACATACAAGGGAATCCCCATAAGGTTAACAGCTGATCTTTCAGCAGAAACTCTGCAAACCAGAAGGGAGTGGCAGGACATATTTAAAGTGATGAAAGGGAAAAACCAACAACCAATATTACTCTACCCAGAAAGGATCTCATTCAGATTCCACGGAGAAATTAACACCTTTACAGACAAGCAAAAGCTAAGAGAATTCAGCACCACCAAACCAGCTTTACAACAAATGCTTAAGGAACTTCTCTAGGCAGGAAACACAAGAAAAGGAAAAGACCTACAATAACAAACCCAAAACAATTAAGAAAATGGTAATAGGAACATACATATCAATAACTACCTTAAATGTATATGGATTAAATGCTCTAACCAAAAGACATAGACTGGCTGACTGGATATAAAAACAAGACCCATATATTTGCTGTCTACAAGAGGCCCACTTCAGAGCTAGGGACACATACAGACTGAAAGTGAGAGGATGGAAAAAGATATTCCATGAAAATGGAAATCAAAAAAAGCTGGAGTAGCTATTCTCATAGCAGACAAAATAGACTTTAAAATAAAGACTATTACAAGAGACAAAGAAGGACAAAACATAATGATCAAAGGATCAATTCAAGAAGATATAACAATTGTAAATATTTATGCGCCCAACATAGGAGCACCTCAATACATAAGGCAAATGCTAACAGCCATAAAAGGGGAAATCGACAGTAACACATTCATAGTAGGGGAATTTAACACCCCACTTTCACCAATGGACAGATCATCCAAAATGAAAATAAATAAGGAAACACAAGCCTTATACAAAAGTAAACTCAAAATGGATTAAGGACCTAAATGTAATGCCAGAGACTATAAAACTCTTAGAAGAAAAAATAGGCAGATTACTCTATGTCATAAATCACAGCAAGATCCTTTTTGACCCACCTCCTCGAGAAACAGAAATAAAAACGAAAATAAACATACGGGACCTAATGAAACTTAAAAGATTTTGTACAGCAAAGGAAACCATAACCAAGATGAAAAGAAAACCCCCAGAATGGGGGAAAACATTTGAAAACAAATCAGCTGACAAAGGATTAATCTCCAAAGTATACAAGCAGATCATGCAGCTCAATATCAAAAAAACAAAAACAAAAAAAAACCCAATCCAAATATGGGCAGAAGACCTAAAAAGACATTTCTCCAAAGAAGATATACAGATTGCCAACAAACACATGAAAGAATGCTCAACATCACCAATAATTAGAGAAGTGCAAATCAAAACTACAATGAGAAAAAAAAAAAACTACAATGAGGTATCACCTTACACTGCTCAGCATGGCCATCATTAAAAAATCTACAAACAATAAATGTTGGAGAAGGTGTGGAGAAAAGGGAACCCTCTTGCACTGTTGGTGGCAATGTAAACTGATACAGCCACTTTGGAGAACAGTATGGAGGTTCCTTAAAAAACTAAAAACAGAGCTACCATATGACCTAGCAATCCCACTACTGGGCATATACACTGAGAAAAACATAATTCAAAAATAGTCATGTACCACAATGTTCACTGCAGCACTATTACAATAGCCAGGACATGGAAACAACCTGAGTGTCCATCGACAGATGAATGGATAAAGATGTGGCACATATATACAATGGAATATTACTCAGCCATAAGAGGAAACAAAATTGAGTTATATGTAGTGTGGTGGATGGACACAGAGTCTGTCATACAGAGTGAAGTAAATCAGAAAGAGAAAAACAAATACCATATGCTAAGACATATATATAGAATCTAAAAAAAGAAAAAAAAAGGTTCTGAAGAACCTAGGGGCAGGACAGGAATAAAGATGCAGATGTAGAGAATGGACTTGAGGACACGGGGAGGTGAAGGGTAAGCTGGGACGAAGTGAGAGAGTGGCATGGACATATATACACAACCAAATGTAAAATAGATAGCTAGTGGGAAGCAGCTGCATAGCACAGGGAGATCAGCTCCGTGCCTTGTGTCCACCGAGAGGGGTGGGATAGGGAGGGTGGGAGGGAGAAGCAAGAGGGAGGGGATATGGGGATATATGTATATGTATAACTGATTCACTTTGTTATAAAGCAGAAACTAACACATCATTGTAAAGCAATTATACTCCAATAAAGATGTTAAAAAAATTGGTCTCTTGCAGACAATAAAAAGCAGAAGATAAACAAAAAATAAATTTAAAAAAGTAGGATTTCTTCATTTTGAATACTATCTGTGATACAGTGATTTATAATAAGAAGTAAATATTTCGTCTTCATGGTTCCTGTCACATAGCTCGTAAAATCCTTGTAATTTCCTATACAAGAACCACAGGAGTATTTAATTTTTTTCCCAGTTCTTGAAATAACTCCAGAGCCAAAACATGTGAAATGGGTATCTTTTGTTATTCATAATAAGCCCCTCTTAATCACACCTCAGGTTATATTAATGAGGAGACTTTTGGAAAGCCCCAAATGTTGGGGGCTAGTTGACAAAGACACCAACCTTGTGATAGAGAGTTGGATCTTACAGCTCCACTCCCCAGACCTCCAGGGAAGGGAGAGGGGCTGGGGATTGATTTTAATCACCCATGGACCATGATTTAATCATCTGTGCCTATGTAATGAAGCCTCCATAAAAGCCTACAATAACGGGGTTTGTGGAGCTCCTGGCTTCGTGAACATGTGGAGCTGCTGGGGGAGGGTAGCTAGTATACCTGCAAAGCCATGGAAGCTCTGTGCCTCTCCCCCATAACTTGCTCTATTCACCGAGCTGATCTGGCTGTTTCTGAGTTACATTGTTTTATAATAAGATGGTGATATAGTAAGCAAACTGTTTTCTTGAGTTCTGTAAGCCGTTCTAGCAAAATAATCAAACCCCAGCAGGGAGGTGTGGGAATCTTCAATTTATAGCTGGTCCTCAGAAGCACCTGGACTTGAGATTGGCATCTGAAGTGTGTATGTGGGGTAGATGGGGGGTGGGGGGGGACGTGCTGTCTTATGGGAATGAACCTTTAACCTGCGGGATCTGGTGGTATCTCCAGGTATATACTGTCAGAACTGAATCAAATTGTAGGACAGTCAGCTGGTGTCCAGGGAATAAGATAATTGCTTACTGTGGGAAAATCACCCACACATTAGGTGACCAGAGTACAGAAGTGTTCTGAGTGTCCGTGTAACTACAAAGGAAAACAATTTTGGCCTCTTTACTATCTCCTCTATTTAGGGAAATAACTCTATAGTCTTCTCCCCCATCAGAGGCAAGAGAATTTAAATGCCCATAGCTAGTTTTGGTACAACCACTATGGAGAGCAGTATGGAGGTTCCTTAAATAACTAAAAATAGAGCTACCATATGATCCCACACTCCTACTCCTGGGTATATATTCAGAGAAAACCATAATTTGAAAAGATATATGCACCCCAAAGTTCACTGCAGCACTATTTACAATAGCCAAGACATGGAAACAACCTAAATGTCCATCGATATATAAATGGATACAGAAGATGTGGTACCTATATACAATGGAGTATTACTCAGCCGTAATAAAAGAATGAAATAATGCCATTTGCAGCAACATGGATGGACCTAGAGATTATCATACTAAGTGAAGTCAGACAGAGAAAGACGTATATCACATGATATCACTTCTATGTGGAATTGAAAAAAAATGATACAAATGAACTTATATACAAAACAAAAATAGACCCACAGACATAGAAAACAAACTTATGGTTATCAAAGGGTAAGGGGGGAGGGATAAATTAGGATTTGGGGATTAATATATACACACTACCATATATAAAATAGATAATGAACAAGGACCTACTGTACAGCACAGGGAACTATACTCAATACTTTGTAATAACCTATAAGGAAAAAGAATCTGAAAAAAAATATATAAAAAAACTGAAACACTTTGCTGTACACCTGAAACTAATACAATATTGTAAATTAACTATTCTTCAATAAAAAGATACTTTTTTTTTTTTTTTTTTTTTGCGGTATGCGGGCCTCTCACTGTTGTGGCCTCTCCCGTTGCGGAGCACAGGCTCCAGATGTGCAGGCTCAGCGGCCATGGCTCACGGGCGCAGCCGCTCCGCGGCATGTGGGATCTTCCCGGACCAGGGCACGAACCCATGTCCCCTGCATCGGCAGGCGGACTCTCAACCACTGAGCCACCAGGGAAGCCCGAAAGATACAATTTTTAAATAAATTGAATCTCTACTAAGCATTATGCTTTGCTAGACTGCAGTAGGGCAGTGGTTTCTAGACAGATGTTTACCAATTGGCTTTCTGGGAGAAGAGAAAACTTCCTTAGAAGGATTTTCAGTTTTCTATGGTATAAATACTTCCAGTATGATTGATTTCAAGCTATCAACTTGATATTCATTAAATGCCAAGTTTAGGAGCAATGTGCAGTCAATTCTGGAGAGCTGGTACAAAGTCTGGCCTTAGCACACCCTTGGAAGAGTGACAATTCTTAAGGAGAGAGAAGATATTGACAAGAAACAACACTGCCAAAACCCCACAAAAGAGTATGAAATAAATAATAAAGGATTGTGGGAAACAATTTAAGTTTTCAAAAGGAAATGCTTAAATACTTTATCTGACCTTGTAACTGTGAAACAAATGAAGAGTATCTTACTATTCTTTGCTTAAATTACTTTTTCTCTCCTAATTTCTAGCATGTTGCTGACTTGCCACAATTTAGGGGTTTTTCTTTTCACTTGGACCATCTTTTCACTTTAAAATTGCTTTTCCTCATGCAGTAGCTTTTCTTAGTTTTATTTCCATTTAGCCATAGAGAGTTATAAATTGGCACTTTACTGTTTGTCAATAAGAGCTCTATAAACCAGTCCATGCCGAGGAAAGATATGGGATTGAAGCCTAAGATTGATTCTAGTTAGTGTTTAGTTAGAATGATCACAGAAGATATTGACAAAAAACCCATTTCAAAACCTTAAAAAACAAAGTGAAATACTTCCAAATCTTTTCTACCTAAAAGCAGCTGCCCATTTTCAAAAAGCACCTGCAATGTAGCTCTATGGTTTTCCTATTTTCTGTCGCAGAAGAACAGCCATAATATTTATCCTGTCTAACATGACCCAGTTTGATCCATCTGCTTCCCTGCCTAAATCTCTTTCAGAAATTCCCTGTAGAATTTACCATTTTGGATTCACATTGAATTATACATATTTTCCCTCTACATGCCCACTCAGTGTGGTGAGCCTCGAAAAATATTTTTAGCAGTGTATATGTAAGTTTAAGGTGTAGCCAATTTTATTTTAGATCTCCTAATTATTTTTATTGGCTACACTTAAAGATGGAGGATGAGTTGTGTCCTTTTTCATGGCTTCCCTGATTGTCGTTATTTTCAATAAATGTTTACGTGGCTCAACCTCACCAAAGAAGGGAAACAAACAGTATTTTTTCACATTGTGATCTGTTCTGGCTTGAAAAACACGCAATATATTTGAAAATTTAATATATATTTAATAATAATAAATAAATAATATATATTTAATATAATTAATATATATTTAATATTTTAAATTTAAATACCTTATCAGAGATGAGTGCATCTCTGAAGCGTGGTGCATGACCAAGTCTTCATATCCTATTTGGTATGCTGATAATTCAGGTTGTCCGCTTTATCATCACTTTAACTTGTCTAGGCCACCCGAAGATCAGTGGGAACTTGAAACTAACTGCAGGTAGCTATTCAAAGAGAATATTGCTGCAGATGTAAAAATGCTCATGTGGTTATGAAAAACAAAAGTCAATTTCACTGTATTATATCATGTATACATCTCTTAAAATTGCTTTATCAATATCTGACATGTGGCAAAAATAGGTGTAATAAACAAGTGGCATTCTCTTTTTCTCTACTTTCTGTCATTTCATATTAGTTTTAATGAAAATACTTTGATTCGGTATATCCCGTGGAGAACAGGGAAAATATTTCCCTGTAGGTTTTGTTATTCAGTGGTTATTAAAGAGACACTGGATAGATGTGTTTTTTTCCTAAGACATTGATTTCACTATTATTATACTTCAACAAGTGGGATTTATAGAGCAGTCTTTGCATCTATGTAGTTCAAAGCGAGAGGAAGCTTGATGAAAGATTCAATTATTTATTGGCAAGGACTAAAGGAATTTTTATAGTTTGTTAAGAAAAAACAATGTCTTAATAAAATAAAAATATTATTTCTGAGATGCCAATAAACATGGAAAAATTTCGTATAGCACAATGTTTCAATCTCTTCAGAAATATTTTGTGATGTTTCTTATATAAATCAAAACAGATTTGTTACTTGTTCATATTTGATCTGAGATAAAAAATTATCAACCAGCAAGCTAATTTAAACTCTATATAAATTTAGAATGATAGAAAAAATAGTAATACTCAATAGATATTAGAGGAATTGCAAAGAAATATTACAATGGAACAGAGTGAAAGAGAAATGCATTTGATTTGAACATAGTAAAGGGCCAAACGGGCCGTATCTGGCACCTACTCAGCAACTATTGAGAACTGCACTTTCTAAAGTTCCAAATACTGAACTTGGTAACTTGTATATAACTAGTAACAGCAATAATAATTTACTTTGAAAAAATATTAGATGGTTCGTAAATTAAGAATAGGCAACGGATTATATCTCTCAATAATCAAGGAAAGTCTTTGTAAAGATCAAGAAGAAGTCTATGAACTGAACAATCTTTAAGAGCAAACTAATAACATGATCAGAAATCTTAGGTGTACAAGCATATTAATGGACTTCAAAGTACAACTGTAGTTAAGCTGATTAGAGGCAAGCAAATTAAAAGATAATAAAAATCATCTCAAATCCTTTGTGCAATTATATGATTTAGAGGAAGAAGAAAATAAACAGGAGAGTGGGGAGCTCTTATTCTACTCTTGGTGCTAAGAAAATATGGTTGAAATTCTTCAACCTTCCTTCTTGTTCCTTCAAAAGAAACTGGAGTGCTCTACACACTGGATAAATATTCAAATTCTAGGGCACTTATTTAAGTGGCCTCTGCATTAAAAGTGTGTGTGTGTGTTGTGTTGTATACAGTCCCTTTCTTCATGTGTGTCCTAGTGTGCTCGTCACTTTGGATGTGTGCCTATTCACTGAGCCAAGTAACGGCAAGCTTCCAAGACCAGGATTTGAGATCATATATTATCATCACTTAGACAACAAGTCAAAATTGTATTCTCCATCCAATATTTACTAGAAGTTTGATTGAAAGGTATTAGCAAAACCCCAGAAAATAATAGAACAACACCTTGTTCCTTATTTGTTACAGTTCCCTTAACAAACTTGGAGAGTTGGGTCATTGGCACGAGAGGTTACGGGCATTCTTTGGTCAGATAGCCAATGACCTCAAATTGCATCAACATTCTTCTTTTTCCTACTTCAAGCACTAATTTATACATGTGTCAGCAAAGACAGTGAGCTAAGCATATCCCCCACCCAAGATTCAGTTATACTAAATGATCATCAGCAGCTGGATTTCAGAAACTGTTCCAAGAGTTGGAGGAGTTTACTTCCTCTTTTTATCATCCCCTTAGAAGTTTACATTGAAAGTAGATGCAGATTGGTTGCTGCCAACCGGACACCTCATTAAGATGAAGATAACAACAGTGTGACTCCTGAGTGGTAGAACTATGACCCGTTGGAATTTTGTTGACAATTTGTTAGCATCTCCTCAAGAATCTCAAAGCCCTGGTGATGATTAAAACTCTGGATAGCCTAGAAATGGCTAATTTTAGATGTGAAAGAAAATGTGTGGGTAAAATGCCTCTGGTGTACTCATTTTTCAAGAAAGAAATGGCAAAAACGATAGAGTCACATATGGCATCATCACATATGGTAAATGGTTGCTGCTTTGATTGGCCTCCTGTGAAAACATATGCATCTGATTGACAGAACAGAGTGTACACAAGGGGTGGCTGAGAGGAAAGAGGAATTGCCCGTATGTTGATAACATTACACGTTAGCAGCTACAGAGCTGATATTTTGGCTTATGTGGCCGGACCAAGATGCCTAGGTGTCCGACTTTCAGTCTGCAGGCAGTCAAGAGAGATGTAAAGCAAACCAGTCAGCCCTGTTTTGGCGGCCAAGACCAGGGATAGAAATAGAAAATAACCGGAGAGCCTCTGAAGGGAAAATGGTCATTAACTATCTTGAAATTTTGCAGAGTAAAATGAACATTAGATCCTCATATCTTGAATTTTTATTGCATGTGTACATAATTATTTTACTGTAGTAAGAATATAATATCAAAATAGGGCAGAGATACTATATACACCCACATAGAAAATTAGCTATTGATGGAAAATGTTTACATTTGAATAGCAATCAAAACTAAAATTTAGTTTTTTCCCTCTATTTTCAATTTCTTTAAGAGGTTTTTGAATTGTGCAATCAGTGTCAATTTTCCATAAAATGCCCGGCAAGCAATGAAGTTAATATAGATCTTCTATTGGCAAAGAAATTATTTGGCACACCAGATAAAATACAAGGACTGTAAGAATAATTTTACCATATTGGGATTTATTTCAGTCTGATCTACTTTAGGCATAATAACCATTCATTTCTTTTTCTTATGTCTCAACTACACCTCATTAACAAGTTCCTAATTATTATTAATAAAAAATAAATAGCAATGTAGTCGGTGTACCCTATATTGCAGTTTAGAATGATGGTGTCACCTTTATATAGTTTTTCAGTGGAAAATAGTTATACAAAACCTTAATATATAAAACATATAAAAATGAAGATTTTTAAATGATGCAAGCGCAGACTTTCATGCACTCAACCTCTCCCTCTTCATGAAACTAAGAGCTGAAACTACGTCTGTTCTAGAGATTGAAAACAAGTTCTTGTCCTCTCCCTACCATTCAAAAATATAGTGTTCTCTGTGTATCCTCAGTCTCCTTATCAATAAACTAGTGTTCGAAGGTGGAGGAGGGAAGGTTATCAAGACAAGCAAGTCAAAAAATTTAATGAAAGCAGGTTGTAAAACTGTTTCAGTATTTTTATTCTTTTTATTACTGCATTTAAAATGTTGTGAACAATAAGTATGTATAACTGATTCACTTTGCTGTACACCTGAAACTAACACAACATTGTAAATCAACTATACTTCAACTTTTTAAAAAAGAAAATAAAACGTTTCAAACAAAAATGCTTCCTTCCGTTTGTGACTCGTTAGAGTCCTTAGAATGTAGCATGGAAAGAAAATGTTAGCTGGACCAGTGCCACTTCCCACATCTGATACAGATTTTATAAGACTTGTCCTACAGAGGCAGAGGGTATCGTTGCCCCATGAATTACTCGTGAATATGTTTGTCTCAGGGTACCTTGAGAATGACCAAAAATATTAAAAGCAATTATGCAGGGACAGATGGTTTGAAAGTGTAATGGTATGCTGGCTAAAACCGTATGTACGAAATCTTACTGTTTCCTCAAAGAAAATATGGGAAATCTGCTAAATATTTTATGCAGTCATGTTACTCTAATAATGAGGTGAAAAGGAAAAGCAGTGGCTCTTATCATTAATATTGCCCTGAAAGCTTATTTCTGCAGATGAGAAAGAGTTCCGTTTTGAAATTTTTTTCTGCTGCCATTATGCCATGCCTAAAAACATATTTAGTGAAGGAGACCCGATGTACATTCATAGCACAAATTGAAACAATATCAACTCAGGATTTCGTGACTGGATAAAATGTAGCATAAGCATTCAACTTGAGCATAAGGGACTCTTCTAAAAAATATTAAGGCACAGGCATGTATGATGATTATTAATGCCAATGTACACTAATGTTTTTCATATTAATGAAAATATTATGTGCTTGGTTCCTCTTCTCTGCCCAACCCCATTGGTAAATGGCGCAGACTGAATTTCTTACCCTCAACAAGGAGTTGTTGGGGAGTGGTTAGGAAGTGTCTACCTTGAGAGGATGATATCTTTCAGTTCCACTCCAACTGTATACATGTTCATTTTCTTTACTCCTGCGCTTTTTGGGACATTAGAGATGTCATGTTAACTTCAACATCTCCTCACATTTGTGAAATTGTCTCTAACTTTTTATTTTATATTGGAGTATAGTTGATTAACAATGTTGTGTTAGTTTCAGGTGTACAACAAAGTGATTCAGTTATACATATACATGTATCTATTCTTTTTTAAATTCTTTTCCCAGTTAGGTTGTTATAGAATATTGAGAAGAGTTCCCTGTGCTATACCATAGGTCCTTGTTGGTTATCCATTTTATCTTATTTATTTAAAAAATATTTATTTGGTTGTGTCGCGTCTTAGTTGTGGCAGGCAGGCTCCTTAGTTGTGGCAGGCAGGCTCCTTAGTTGTGGCATGGGAACTCTTAGTTGCAGCATGCATGTGGGATCTAGTTCCCAGACCAGGGATCGAACCCAGGACCCCTGAGTTGGGAGAGTGGAGTCTTAACCACTGCCCCAGCAGGGAAGTCCCCATTTTAAATATAGCAGTGAAATTGTCTCTTAAAGCCCACTCACCCTAACTTGTCCTCATTGCTATTCATGACTCCTGCTGGGTGGGTAATACCACAGTAACTATGATCTTTCTCTGAATCCTAGCAACATGCCACATACAAACAGTCATGTGAGTATTTTGGAATCAGAAAATGGGCCATGGTAATAAATTTGAACTTCATTCTAATAAATATTGACTGATAACAATTTTCATTGGTGTTAACTCTGCATCCTTAAATCTGTGAGGTGAATGCTGGTATTAACCTGGCAGGCCAAACAGGGGTTGGTAGATTTGAAGAGATGAGCAAATCTTCTGGACAAAGCACTCTCTGATTCTGCTGACCCTATTGGAAAGAACTTGCTTACTTAATGCTATAACAACATACTAGATATTTCTCATCTTATTTTTCTGTCAGAGGTGGCTGACATATTTCTACTGGCTATCGTCTTTTCTTGGACTTTATTAACATCATATTTTCTCTGGGCAAACGATGTCCAGGATGAATTTTAACATACAAATACTCTAAAACAGCATTTATGAAATCATCCAAGCTTTAATGTTGACACTAATCGTGCCGCTCACCATCAATATTCTCATGGTGCTATTTGATTATGCATTGAAGTTAAATACCAGGAAATATGGCAGATGAGGTTGGCTAGAAGTATATCTCTACTAACTTTATGCTTTATCAAGTGTCATGGTCTTTAGGACATAACAGTTTGTTAAGACTGTTATTGACCCCACAAACAATCATGAACATAGCACATTTTCATTAGTCCCCTCTACTTGTTTTGCTTGAGGACAGAATAACAGCATCTTCACACGTAACAGAAAACAGAATGGCTGTTTAATGTCTTCAAATACCCCAAAGCCATCCTTTTACTTTGACCTGTACAATAGCTTATTTCTGCTGTGTAACAAACTATTCCAAAACTTAGTGGTTTGATATGACAACTATTTATTAGCTTACAATTCCATGGTTCAGCAATTTGAATTCAGCTCAACTGAGATGGCTCAACTATGCTCCAGGCGGTGTTGGCTGGGCTCACTCTCACATTTGTAGTCAACTAGGCATAGAAAAGTCTCACCTGCATACCTGGTGGGGGGGTGGCTGTCAGTAGGAATGATGCAGGTAAGTGGGCATCTCCCACTCATCAGCTAGTAGTCTATTCCAGGCTTGTTCACATGGGGTGGCCATAGGGTGCTCAAGTGCAGCAAGCGAGGGCAATTGCCAACATACAAGCACTATTCCAGCCTCTTCCTGGGTCAAGTGTGGTAATATCTCATTGGTCAAAGCCAGTCCCATGGTCAAAGCCAGATTCCTAGGGTGGAGAAATAGACTCCATCTCTAGATGGGAGTAGCTCCAAGTCACACTGCAAAAAGTGTTTACAGGAAGATGCAAAAAAATTAGTGCCATTGTTGCAACTGACCACAATTCAAGTTCTAGTTTATTGACGATATTGGTGAATCAGATTGCATGGATTTGAATCCCAGTGTCATCGAGTACTTTCTGTCTGACCCTGGACAAGCTCCTTGACCTATCTGTGCCAAAATTCCCTTATATATTAACAGACACACTTTTTTAGGATCTTCCCATAGGGAAGCATAAGGATTAAGTAAGGTACTTCTTGTGCGCTTTGAAGAGCACTTGGCACATAGTAAGATATCAATAAACATCAGCTCTTTTCTCAGCAATAAAAATAATTAATATGTGTTATCTTTAAGTCTGTGATGCATCTCCCCATCCACACAGTCTGTTCCTCTCTATATGTACACATCACTTGCTGTTATCTAGGTCTTACATCTTGTCCATCACCTCTTCATTTTTCATATACAGATTTCTTTGTTAATAGCATATTAATGACCTTACCAACTGCTAAAATATAGAGTTTTTTTTAAAAAATAGAATTCCTATAATTTGGACCTTGGTTGAATTTTTTTTGTCCTTGGAGCACACCAAACCTGTTTCTAATCAGGGCCTTCACACTTGATCTTCTCTGTCTAGAGCACTTTTACCCCACTCTTCCCATGGTTGAAGCCACTTCATGATTCAGATCTCATTTCAAATATCACTTCTCACAGAGAACTTCTCTGTAAGGTCAAAAAGAATCTCTCCTCATTGACTACACGATCTCATTATCACTTGACCAGTTTTATATATTACACTGTATGTATTACTCTTTAAAATGTTTGTCATCTTCCCCCACTTGAATGGAAGCTCCATTAGTGCATGGGCCAAGTCTACTGCTTTGTAGGTATATATTCCTAACACCTACACGTGTGTCCTGTATATAACAGGTTTTCAATAAGTATTTGATAAACGTATGGAAAGCATGCTCCAGTTTTGTCTCCTACTGTTCCTGACACCACATTTACACCCTGAACTGGTTCTTAGTAAATGCCTGTTCAATAAAGGAGACAAAGCTTATTCAGTTTGTCTGTTCACTGGCATTTTATGGAGGTCACTAGTTATATTAGAGGGTTTTCTGTTCAAAAACAGAGAACTAAAATGTCAAGCTGGAGATGCTGTTGAGGACCCAAGGGAACTTGTGTAGTACAGAACAAAAGTAATGGATACGCTTGAAAGCAGTAATTCAGTTAGGTCTCTATTATCTGTGCTAATGAAGAAGAGCAGTGAAGCAGATGATCCATAACATCAGATAATGAAAAACGATTTGCATCTAACTCTGCGATGCATTTTCAAGAGTCTCTAACTTGTAAACAGGTTATGTTCCAAAAGGTCACTTGTAAATAGGTTATTTTGGACTCAGAATTCATTTTTCCAAGGAATAATATACCTGATTTATAGTGCTGACGATATGTAGGAACTAAAAACCAGCTAGAACATGGTTTATACAATTTGAGTAGAAATGCATGGCTTCCAGTTTCCATATAGAGAAGTCTGGAATCTGTCCTCACTAGCTACGAACGTGCTTCCTCTCACCCAATCCAGAGGGAGCAAACATTTCTTCTCTGCCCCTGCTACCTTCAGCTCCAAAGCAAAGTCTCAGGGAGCTACACTCCAAAGCAGGATGCGGTGACTGATGGGGCAGATTCTGGGAGGGAAGGCTGGGGCTCTGAGAGAGTTTGAGGGTGGTCGACTACTGTTATGAGAACTTCTCTGGCAGCTCAGTGGAGACGCTCTTCGGGATGAGCCCGCTGGGAGCAGGCAGCCTCCTGAGAGTCAGCTGCCCAACACAGAAGGTGAGAGATCTCTGGCAGCTATCTTGACATGGCTCAATGCATCAAACTTCGGGCTGATTTTAGAACTTTGTGGGAGATTACAAAGTGTTGGAATTTTGTGGAGAGAGAGCATATATATAGGGAGACAAACAAGAATGGTAACCTTCATAATAACAAAAGGGCGAAACAGTTCAAATTCTCATCACCTCAAATAGACATCAGGAGGATGGATGTCTAAATTGTGGAATATAAACAAAATTAAACATTATTGAACAAATAAATGATAGTGACAGACAATATTTTAGCCATATAATATTGTGATAAGATACATCCAAAATTACATGCACTGTGATAGCCTTTGTATAAAGTCAAATACAACTAAAATAACTATAGTTGTATCGATGTGATATCATTATATAAAAGAAATCAAGGGAATGATAAATCTGGAAACTGAGTGACAGCAATCTTGGTGGGGGGAGAATGGAACTGGGGGACCCTATGGTTAAATGCAGGTTAAGGACAATATTGTTAGGGCTTTGTCCTGAATGTTCTTTTTTATCCCCGTAATACTTAACATCTTCTAAACAATATTTATTTTATTTATTATTATATCATCTATATACTAAGTTTCTAAGTGTCATCGTCCCTTATTTTTTCTGATTTGTTAATGATGCTCCAGGCACAGAAAATGCATTTTAAATAGAGTGGTCTTGATACATGTCATCGTTTAGATGATATTTGAGCAAAGTTTAAAGAAAGAGAATTAGTCATGAGGTTATCTGGGAGAGAGCATCCCAAGAAATGTGAACAGCAACTGCAAATGTCCCATGGTGGAGCTTTCCTGACTTTTTAAGAAAAAGGTAAAGAAACCAGGATAGCTTGAGTGGAGTATGCAAAGGAGTGGATAGTAGGAGATGAGGTCAGAGAAAAAACTAAGAAGCCAGGGCATCTGGGGCCTTGTATATGTCATTGTACAGCCTTTCAGCCTTTGTCTGTGTGTGTGTGTGTGTGTGTGTGTGTGTGTGTGTGTGTGTGTGTCACTCTGGATACTGTGTTGAGGAGAGACTGGAGGTGAGTGGCAAAGCTAGAAGGAAACCAAGTGGAATCCATTAGGCCGCTATTCTAACAGTCTGATTGAGAAGCGATGGTGGTTCAGAACATGGTAGTAGCAATGGAGATGTTGAAAAGTGGTCAAATTCTGTAGAATGTGAATCAAAGAGAAAAATCAAGATGACTCCAAGGTTTGGGCCTCAGCAGTTGGAGGAAAGGAGTTGCCATCTGCTGAGATGGGGAAGATCGTGAGAGGGACAGGTTTTAGGGAGAGATGATTGGGAATTCTGTTTTAAATTTGAGATTTTTATCAGATATTCCATGGACATTTTAAAGTAAGCAACATGATATTTGAGTCTGGAGTTCAGGAGAGAAATAGATCTAGGTTGAAGAGATAAAATTGGGAATCTTCAGCATTCTAGATGATATTTACAGCCTTGGTCTTGGATGCTGTCACTATGTTACCATCCATCATTTAAATTTATCACTGGGAATTGAAAGAAAAATTTGCTTTTACACTCATTACTCGGGTCGGAAAAATTTTTTTCACAATGAATTTTAGTTTCAATAATCCTTACCTACTTTCCCCCATGAATAACTTTCAAAAGTTAGAACGCAGATGTGTTCACACTGAAATTAAATAATATATCTTCACCAATTCTGCAGAGAATGAATAAAATACTTAACTGAGGGGTTTTAATTCATTTTATTGTTTATTTATTTGTACCTATGATGTATATTACTTTTCCAAATCTAAGTTTCATTGCCTAAGGCCCTTTGAATGCTGTCGACGATTTACTCTGGTAAAATAAAACTATATATTTAGAACACACTTCTGTTATCTGTAATTTTATTGTCTAATTCAAGTTCCTTCTTCACTGGGAAGTGAATTTCGTCATCTCTATTTAGAGTTGTAATTTGAACTCTAGAAAGAAACAAATCCTTCAAGGCCATTAGGGTGTTGACACACAATCTTACCAGTAAAGAGAAAGGCAGCACAGCCAACTGACTGTCTTCTATTTACTTAGTTTATTGACACTGTTAGTCTCATGGAACTACCACAGCATTTTATAGAGGACACCTTGCTTTACTAATCTTATATCCTACACAAGATCTCCAGAGCATTAAATATTGCTTCTCTCCCCTCAGATGCATCTTAAATACACAAAGAAGGAGAATTTTAAAAATAAAATAAAATAAGGGCTTGTTCTAACAAACTGTAAAGTTCCTGGTAGGTAAATACCTGTTAATATTCTTTTTGTATCAAATTTGTGAATTTTCCGAAGATCCTTTGGTTCAATAATATAATGTTTATTTTGATCACTCCTCTTCAGTGCATTCCCAAATTCTTTTCACAGGAATGCTGCTCCTTGACCTATTTTTCTCCTAGAGTGTTTTATATGTTTCCTGGATTTCAGTTTTTTAAAAGACACTTTTCAATATTATTGGCAATTTCAGGTCTTTGATATGCTAATTTGTCCTGATAAATATGTTTTTTAAGTCATTTATTAAATGATGTTGGTAAGTAAATTTTATAGAAATTTGACTGGGATTTGAAGTACATTGTTGGCTGTGTTTGAGATTCAGATCTTTAAAAATTACTACTACTACTACTACTATATAATTGGATTGCCATATAATAGGATTGACTGTTCAGACTATAATTATTTCTGCTTAGCTTTATTTTTATTTTTTTTGTTTTTTTTGCAGTACGCGGGCCTCTCACTGTTGTGGCCTCTCCTGTTGCAGAGCACAGGCTCCAGACACGCAGGCTCAGCGGCCATGTCTCACAGGCCTAGCCACTCCGCGGCATGTGGGACCTTCCCGGACGGGGGCACGAACTGGTGTCCCCTGCATCGGCAGGCAGACTCTCAACCACTGCACCACCAGGGAAGCCCCTCTGCTTAGCTTTAAAATGTAGATTTTATATTAACTTCCTTATTTCGGTCTATTTCCTCCAAAACAATGAGCTTAGTACAACTGGGTGCTACCATTGCCATGTATGGGGAATTGCAGAGAAGACCAGAATGCAAGTCTGCAGAGCTGAACAAACAGACATATCTGGCAAGGAAGATTTACACCTTATAATGTCAGTGTAAATTAGACATGGCTTTAGCAGTAGTGTTGTATTTAGAATGCTGGACTTTGAGTCAGTAGATCACAATTTAAATTCATCACCTGTTTGCCTTTGAGCAAGTGCCTCATTTCTTGGAGCCTTTTTCTTTTTAATACATAGTTGAGAAATTCAGATGCACTCCACATTTGAATGCAGTCAGGGCTGGCTAGATTAGAGAGGGAAAGTGGGGATGCCAGAGTTAAATCTGGAGCTGGAGGTGTCCAAAGCTAGTGGAGACAGCTGTGAGGGCACATCGGTGGGAGATGAGGACCCCCATTACCTGCCACTCTGATCAGAACTTAGTGCCTTAGATCAGAATTGCCAGCAGGAAATCTGCCATGTTGGAAACTGGTCATCCGAAGCCCAGGCTCTTGTAGAGGAACAGAAGGCCAAGGTCTTGAATGGACAGTGCATTTTTGTCAGCCCAGATGCTTTCAGTAATGAGTTGGTACAAACTTGACTCAAACACATTGAAGAGGACACACCACAGCTGTGTTACTGGAGGCAGCTATAAGTTTTTCTGCACGTGTAGTTTTTGTCTGTGTGCATACTTGGGATTCTGTGGCCAAAAGACCCAAGACACGTCTCATCCTTGTGTTGTTGTTAATACTCATCCGGACGTCAGGCTGTAGGAAGGAACTCCTGGGACTCTTGTGCGAGGAAGTTGGGCTAATAACATAGCACTCTGTTTTTTAAAAAAATCTACCTTTGAAGGTTTCTGTCAGACAGCACCAGATTTTGCCACATTTGTGCATTTATTTTTTTCTCTTTTCAAATGTAAAAGTTATACAATTCTACTGGACATCTGAGTTTTACATGAAAACTAATTTATAATACAGTTGTAATTTACATTATAATGAATAGATAAAGAATAAGTCTTAGCTTGAAACATTTCTTCACTTTTGTTTCTCTCTGTCTGTATTATTCTTCTTCGGACATCTTCATGGCTGGTGTTCCCACCAGGTAATTTTTTTTTAATCACCAGGTAATTTCTTAAATGTTGCCTTCTTTAAGGCCTTCATTGGCCACCCTACTTAAAATTGCAATACCCAACTCCCCTGGCGCTCCTAAGTTGGTGATTTACCCCCATTCCATGACATATTTATCTCTGTATAACTTACCATCATCAAACATAATGCATTTATTTATTGTCTATATTTTACCTTACTAAAGTGAAAGCTCTATGAGCACAATTTATCTGTTGCATTCACTGCTATATCCCCAAGACATAGAACAGTACTTAGCAGTATTGAGTAACAGTCATGTATTACATATTCTGTTAAATTAATAAAATGATATAAACAGGAAAGCACCTAATACAAGGACTTTAATAGAATCATAGAGACTTGCTACTCCAGTTGTGGTCCAAGGGCCAGTAACATCAGCATCACATGGGAACTGTTTAGAAATGCAGACTCACAGCTCAACCCCAGAGATACTGAATCAGAATCTGCATTCTAGCCATTTGCAGTAACATGAATGCAAATAGAGACTATCATACTAAGTGAAGTAAGTCAGAAAGACAAAGACAAATACCATATGATATCACTTACATGTGGAATCTAAAATATGACACAAATGAACCTATCTATGAAACAGAAACAGAATCATGGACACAGAGACTAGACTGTTGGTCGCCAAGGGAGAGGGGTGTGGGAGAGGGTAGGAGTGGGAGTTTGGGATTAGCAGATGCAAACTGGTATATGTAGAAAGGATAAACAACAAGGTCCTACTGTATACACAGGGAACTATATTCGATATCCTGTGATAAACGATAATGGAAAAGAATATGAAAAAGAATGTATATATATATATATATATATATATGTATAACTGAGTCACTTTGCTGTACAGCAGTAATTAACCCAACACTGTAATTCAACTACTTTTCAACAAAAAATAAATGTAAAAATAAAAAAAAAGAACCTGCATTGTAACAAACCTCCAGGGGAGCTGCTCGTTACAGTTTGGGTAGCAGGTGTAGATTTAAGTACTCAATGAATGTTTCCTGAATCTAAATGCAATATATTAACAGCTGTGGGCTAGCAACATGTAGATCATTATGGCCTTTAAAAATTAACACATTTTAGATTAATGAGCAAAGAAAATCAACGATGGAAAAGTGCATTAGACTATAATTGTTTAACATTCTACTATACACCACATTTTGTTTCACCTGGAAGGTCACACACCAGTAGAATTATTTGAAGGCTATAATCCTCTAATGAAGACTCAAAAGGAGAGATGAGGAAGATAAGGCATATAAGTTAAAAAAAATTAAAAATAAAGATCATTTACCATGATTAGTGGAGCTAGCCACCCATAAGTCAGTCAATAAACCTACCAGAAAATGTTTAAAAAGAATTAAGATGGTTAAACAAGAGGATTAAAACGCTGTATAGGAGTTCCATATGCTTTTATTTTTTCAACCCTTAGTGCCCTTGGGTTATTTCTAAATCCTGTACATGTAAAAGCACAACGACAGAGACACATTTAGAAAACAAACGTTTTCATCTATCCTACTTGGACTTCTGACTATTTATGCTTTGTATTTGTTCCTAGGAGTACTGAGGGTGAGAAAATAGTAATAATTATAGCGCTCAAAATGGCTTAAATGAATAAAATCAATGAATCAATATGAGGCCTTAGATAATACAGTGGCATACTGCCACTGCCTCCTAGGCAGTTCCAGACTTTTTCCCGGACTCCCTTCCGGCCAGCCTTGGCGCACTAACCCCCTTCAGGCTGTGTTCACGCCGCCAACCCCGTTCCTCTCCCTGGGATCCGACCTCCGAAGCCCGAGCCTCAGCTCCCAGCCCCCCGCCCGCCCCGGCGGCGGGGGAGCAGACAAGTCTCTCGGGCTGGTGAGTGCCGGTCAGCACCGATACTCTGTGCGGGAATCTCCCTGCTTTGCCGTCCTCACCCCTGTTGCTGTGCTCTCCTCCTCGGCTCCGAAGCTTCCCCGCTCCACCACCCACAGTCTCCGCCCGCGAAGGGGCTTCCTAGTGTGTGGAAACCTTTCCTCCTTCACAGCTCCCTCCCACTGGTGCGGGTCCTGTCCCTATTCTTTTGTCTCTGTTTATTCTTTTTTCTTTTTCCCTACCCAGGTACATGGGGAGTTTCTTGCCTTTTGGGAGGTCTGAGGTCTTCTGCCAGCGTTCAGTAGGTGTTCTGTAGGAGTTGTTCCACATGTAGATGTATTTCTAATGTATTTGTGGGCAGGAAGGTGATCTCCACGTCTTACTCTTCCGCCATCTTGAAGGTCTCCTCTCTAGTTAGTCTTAATGACACACTTACACAAGTGATCCATGTATCTGCTATACAAGGATAGAAATATGCAAGAAATTCAAAATTAGGCAATGTGTACTTAATCCTAGAATTTTCTGATCTTACCAGTGAGAAAATTAAGTGATTTTTTTACTAATTAACAATAAATGTAATTTTCCAAATAAGAAATCTGAGTTAAATAATTTCTAGGCTGTGAGACTTAATTATAATCACCTACGAGAATAAAGAATGACTTATTTCACAAGTATTTTACTCATTTTCAATGAGTAACACTGAATGATTAGACAGTGGTTTAACAATGACTTTAACATTAAATGATTAGTCAATTGTTTTTCTTCTCTGTTACGCTGAGGCATCTTTCTGCAAGAAGGATATTGAATATAGAAACAACAAAATGTTGTACCCAAATCAGTCTGTATATTGTAATTTCTTTAGGCCACATTCAAATGTTCCAGAGGTTTTGTCATAATATATAAAAGTAGTTACTCTCACAGTAAAAGCCATTATGTCCTAATAAAAAATAATAAAAATAATAGAAGTAATATGCCTTATATTTTGGCAGAATAGAATTTTCAATCTTAAAGTACGCTTTCCCCAAGCCACACTGCTATGTCTACTAATTAAATATTAAAATGTACTGGAAATAATAAGTAGAATAATTACTACTGGGATGACATTTCAGAAAACCTATATGGTTTACCTCTGCTGCCATCTTGTTTCTTCCTTCACCCTAACCAGATCAGCTCTAAAGTTGATAGTAGATACTTTTGTTTGCCCACCCAAACTATTTCCCCCATTTTCTTCTTACTAAGAAATCCCTGTTTCATTCAGGTTCTGCCATTTTCTGCATGACGACATATAGGGTAGACTGGCCCCAATTATAGCCCCAACATTGGTGTTCTGATTGACCTCAGCGAATTATTAAAGGTCTTGCCTCCATTGCCAATGATTGATTTAGGTTTGGTATAGGATGCAGTTCTGGCCACTGAAATGTAAGTGTGTCTACTGGGAGGCTTCTGAGAAAGAAGTTCCTTCTTTTTCAGAAAGATTCAAAGAAAGAGACAATCTCTTTTTCCCACACCCAGGCATCCTATGCCAGGTCTCTCCCCCAGCTCTCAAGAGTGTGGAATCATTCTCCCTTGAAGAACCGAGGGACTAGAAAAGGACATGAAATATCAAGGAACCGGTACTGTCTGTGGCCTCCATAGGACAACTTTTCAAGTGGGAGCAGCGTGGAGCAGAGCTTCACGGATTCATCAGAGTGCATACTCTTTCCACTGAAATCTGGAAGTCAGATCCACGTTCTAGGATTCTAGCACAACAGCACATACAAGAAGAGCAGCTCTCAGACAGACATATGAGGCCTCTATCAATATAGGATGTATATGCTCAAGTGATTACTTGGAGGGAAAACAAAAAAGAGATCTAAGTATATTTGAATCCCAAGTTTGTAGGGCAAGCCATGCTTGTTAAACTAAAATCTATTTTCGACCAAGCCCTCTCCTCTTGTCTTCAGAACCTTACCTTCTAAATTGGAAGGCAATGCAGGGTAGTGGACAGGGCATGGGCTTCAGAGCAAGACAAGTCTGAGGCTGGCTGCCAACTCTCCCATTTATAAGATGCTTCATCTTGTGCTTGTTACTTCTCTGAGCCTGTTTCCTCATATGGGAAAGGGGGAGCTTGATACTGAACTCACAAGGTTGTTATAAGGAGGAAGAGATAACTTATAAAGTGGCCAGCACCTCATTTGGCATATGAGGAAAAGTTAATAAACAGTACTTGTTATAATATGTGAAGCATAATGATGTGTTTCAGTATAATTGGCTACAAAGAGGGAGATTTCTATGCTATTAGTTATTCTCAAGGAAGATTTTTTTTTAATCATGACTATTTTTTAAAGAGCAGTTTTAGGTTCACAGCAAATTGCGGTGAAGGTACAGAGACTTCCATACATACCCTGTCTCCACTCATGCACAGCCTCCCCCATTATCAACATCCCTCACCAGATGGTACATTTGTTCCAATCAGTGAACCTCCACTGACATATCATAATCGCCCAAGGTTCACAATTTACACTCTAGTTTACTCTTGGTGTTGTACATGCTGTGGGTTAAGGAATAATGTATAATGACAGGTATCCACCATTATAGTATCATACAGAGTAGTTTCACTGCCCTAAAAATCCTCTGTGCTCCACCTATTCATATCTCCTGCACAGCCCAACCCCTGACAATACCTGACATTTTTACTGTTGTCATGGTTTTGCGTTTTCTAGAATGTCATATAGTTGGAATCATACAGGATGCATACTTTTCAGACTGTCTTCCTTCCCTTTGTAACATGCATTTGAGTTTCCTCCATGTCTTTTCATGGCTTGAGAGCTCATTTCTTTTTTGCACTGAATAATAACTCATTGTCTGGATGTACCACATTTTATTAATCCATTCACCTACTAAAGAGCATCTTTGTTGCTTTCAAGTGTTGGCAACTATGAATAAAGCTTCTATACACATCCGTGTGCATGTTTTTACGTGAACATAAGCTCTCACGTCTTTTGGGTGAATACCAAGGAGGAGTATGGTTTCTGGATCATATGGAAAGGGTATGTTTTGTTTCCTAAGAAACTACCAAACTGTCTTCTAAACTGTTTGTACCGTTTTGCAAACTCACCAGCCAGGAATGAAGCTTCCTGTTGCTCCAACTCCTTACCAGCATTTGGTCTTGTCACTCATTCATTGGAATGGATTTTGGCTATTCTAATAGATGTGTAGCGGTATCTCACTGTTGGTCTAATTTTCATTTCCCTGATGACATATGATGTGGAGCATCTTCTCATATGTTTGTTTGCCATCTGTATATATTTTTTGTGAGGCAGATATTATTTTTCAGTTGGATCATTTGTTTTCTTATTGTTGAGTTTTAATCATTCTTTGTATATTTCAGATGACAGTCCTTTATCAGCTGTGTTCTTAGCAAATATTTTTTCTCATTCTGTGCCTTGTCATCATTTTCTTGACATTGCCTTTCACAGAGCAGAATTTTTTTAAGTTTAATGAAGTCTAGCTTATCAATGATTTCTTTCATGTAAAAAGTCATCGCCACACCCACAGTCATCTTGAGTTCCTCCTATGTTATATTCTAGGAGCTTTATAGTTTTGCACTTTACATTTAGGTTTGTTATTTACTTTGAGTTAATTTTGTGAAGTGTATAAGGTCTGTCTAGACTCCTTTTTTTTTTTTCCTTTTCTGTATGTGCTTGTCCAGTTGTTTCAGCACCATTGGCTGATCAAGGAATATTTTTAAACGGAATTTTTTGAGTGACTGATGGGGGTCACTGTCAAGTCCTTTATATAGTAGAAAGCTCATATTTAATACATTTAAAAAACAAGCAAATTGGAAGGTAAGAAAACTGTCACTATTTGCAGATGGTATGATACTCATATACAGAGAACCCTAAAGACTCCACACAAAAACTATTCACACTAATAAATGAATTCGGCAAGGTAGCAGGATACCAGATGAATATGCAGAAATCTGCTGCATTTCTTTACACTAACAATGAAATATCAGAAAGAGAAAGTAAAAAAATCTTGTTTAAAATTGTGTCAAAAAAAAAAAAAAAACCACCTAGGAACTAGCCACTATGGAGAAAACTAATTTGTTGTGTCTAATCCCTTTTGGACTCTGCTTCTTTGCAATCTTTTTAATTATTTCTAGTCCTTCTTCTTCTGGTCTCCTACCCATTTATTGCAATTGTCTGTAATTGTCTGCTTATGAATCCTTATGTGTCTTCCCACTAGAATGCAAGCTACATGAGAGCAGAGATCATGACTGCCTTGTTTCCTGTTGTTTCCCCCAAGTGAGTGCAACACATCAAGCATACAATAAAGCATATTATATGAATGAAAGTATTCAGTGTATAAATCAGAAATGACTCATTGCCTGCATCCATGAATAAGTAAACTGATCTGTTAGGATGAAATTAGGAAGGATGTGTTTCTTCTCAGACCCTATTCAGTTTCCCTAACATGTAATTTACAGACATGGAAAATAGTTTTTTAAAGAATAATTCGGAAATACAGTGAAAGCATGAAGAAGTCAAGTATAACGTTGAGAGAAATAAGGTAATCTAAGATCCCTAAATATGACACTTCTTCACCTGACCACGAGAGATCCCACCACACTGCGAACTGGACAAGTAAAGCCCTTCCGGGTGCAAACCCCCTAGGATTGTTAGCACTAATTATCACCACATGTGCTTAAATACACATGCTTTATTCAATTCAGCAATGCCACAAGGTGGTTAGCCTTGTTTCTATGGCACTGGTAAAGAAATTGAGGCTCAGAAAAATCAGCAACTAGACCAAGGACATACTGCAAGTAACTGGTGCAGTGGGTGTTTATATCCACGTTCACCCAACCCCAGAGTGGATTCTGTTTCTCTCAGGCCCCTGTGTGAACAGACAAGCTATAGCCACGATGATACATGCAGAAGTAGGAATGCAACCATCTCAAAGGGAGTGAATTTCTCCTGTTAAATTGAAAATGGAATGAGTGAAACTATGTGTTACACAGGCAAACTGTAGGTAGCAAAGGCAATGATACACATTTTCAGGGAACTAAAACAATTCTGGAAGATTGAAGGAAACTGTTTCACTAGTCTTCCTCTCTGATTTGATTATCTTAAGTTTCCAGCTCTTTCATAGAGACAGACAACCAACTTAATAATTTACTGGGAGCTGTTGTAACTTATAAGTTAGTCTCTGGGATTGAAACAGCAATCATATGTACCTTTTATCCACTAAGATAAGCTCTTCATTCTCAGTTGGGAGTTTGTGTCAGCAATCATTTAGATCATGCAAATATAAGATTTGCTGATGCGAGCAAATTCAAAGCTGCCTAATTGCATCAAATTTTTAAGTGAAAAGCGTCTTCTTCACAACTCTCAAATACAATCAAGGAGGGGGCTAAGTACAATTTAAACACTCTTTTCTGCAGCTCTTTGGTGACAAAACTGCTGACCTGGTTGTTCTTTCATCAGCTTATGCTGAACCCAAAATGAAGAAAATAAAATACAAATTTTGAATCTTTATGTAGACATCCAGATGACATATTCTGCAAGGAAGGCAGTTTTGAATAATAAAAACTTTTGTACAGACTCACATTTCATCATGTACAAAAGCTTACTTCAAACATTATGCAGCAGGAGACTGAATGTTCTTTCCCAGATGTAGCAAATTGTTTGGGATGACCCATCCCTGAAATCTGCTATGATCAGTAAATGGAAAATGACTTTTCATTACTTTCCTAGGTTTCTCTTTTCAAGAAATCAAGTCTACAAGGGTACTTATTAATTATTATACTACGTCTATATTTCTCTGACCACCCTAAAATAAGATGGCAAAATACTTTTGCTCTATAAATGAGAAAAGTAAACTAATGGATCCATTGAAAGTGCTATTAGAGACTTAAAAAAAACCAGAACGGATATCTTATGTGAAACTCAATTATCTTCACTTCAAACAGAAGATAGATGCCATTAAGTTTAAATTCCTTCAAGAGTCTTTCTCTATAACCCCAAATTTAACATTTCTCTTATTCTTAAAATGAGTTGCGTTAAAACAGCCTCTCTCAAAAGCTAAACATCCTTCCTTTCTTTCTGGTGTATCTCTCAACTTTTTCCAAATAGTACTCTCTCCTATCTAACTTTGATTCCTCTCTTCTCATTCATTTCTCAACCTATTACCTTCTAGTTCCTGTATTTATCACTTCACTGAAATTGATCTTGCTAAAGTCACAAAAGTTCTCTGATTTTTAAATCCAAGGGCCACTCTTTGGTTTTCAGCTTAATCTTTATAATACCACCATTCAGCCAGAATTTCCTCCTGGATTTCCTGGCTAGCTTTGGCTGTTCCTTCTCTTTCCATTCATTCTAAAAAGATTTATTAAATGGCTACTCTTTCCATCATTGTACTAGACACCAAAGGAAAATAGACTGACGAATGGTCCCAACTGTTTCACAGCATAAGTGAAAATCTAACTATAAAGTTATTAAAATACAATGGTGGAAGTGCTATAAAGGCAGTATGTACAATGGTCATGGAAGCAAGGAAGAATCAATTTCTGTTTCCTTTATGATATCTAGTTCCTATTCATGTTAACATTCACTTTCACATCTTCAATATTCATTTATTTTACGAGGCTTACTAATGTTTTTGTCTTCCTCTCGGCACACTTAACCGATAAATATGTATTTACAACTGTTATTTAACAGTACCACTTGGAATGTTGTAGTCACCTTAAAGGGAACATATGATTCTTGATTTTTTAGAAAACAAATATAACTCTTATCAAAGTATAAATATAAGGAAATTTCTTCTGTATAAAATTCAATCCTATAAACATAGCAAACTTAATGGAGAAACAGAATATTTCCATTAACACAAGGGAAAGAAAACAAGAGTAAATACCATTATTGTTAATTTTTTAAATATAAATTTATTTATCTATCTATCTATCTATTTATTTATTTTTGGCTGTGTTGGGTCTTCGCTGCTGCCCACGGGCTTTCTCTAGTTGTGGAGAGTGGGGGCTACTCTTCGTTGCGGTGTGCAGGCTTTTCATTGGGGTGGCTTCTCTTGTTGTGGAGCACAGGATTTAGGCATGCAGGCTTCAGTGGTTGTGGCACATGGGCTCAGTAGTTGTGGTTCGTGGGCTCTAGAGCACAGGCTCAGTAGTTGTGGCACACGGGCTTAGTTGCTCCGCAGCATGTGGGATCCTCCTGGACCAGGGCTCAAACCTGTGTCCCCTGCACTGGCAGGTGGATTCCCAACCACTGTGCCACCACGGAAGTCCCAAGAGTATATACCATTATTGTTCATTTTAAATGTCCCTAACAGATCCTAAACATTCCAAAAGAAAAAGAAAAAATGCACAATTTGAGTGTGAAGGAATGAAATTGAAAGTGTCAATTGAAAACCTAGAGGAAACAAGAGAAGTCAGCAAATTACCAAATTCAAGAGCAACATACAAATATTATCAACTGTCATATCCCAAAAAAGTATTGGAAATTTTCAGTCAAAATATCAAAAATAATGAAATGGTGAAGAACATTCCTAAAAGATGGAAATTCTTATGCCAATATTAGTTCTCAATTTTAGAAATACTTTGTATTTATGGGAGGAAGGCCAAGGTGGCAGAGTAGAAGGAACTTGAGCTCACCTCCTCTCGTGAACACCAAAATCACAACTAACTGCTGAACAACCATCGATAAAAGACTAGAACCTACTAAAAAAGATCTTCTACAATTAAAGAAATACTTTGTACTTGTGGATTGAAATACTCAGTATAGTGACTATGTCATCCCTTCTTAAATTAAGCTACAAATTAAATGAAACCACAATTAAAAGTTTAATTGAATTTTTAAACTATAACAAAATGAGTCTGAAGTTTTAAATTGGAAGATAAATACAACCAAATAGCCAGCATTTTTTTAAAAGAAGAATAGAATATTCCGTGCTAGTTTTAAAAACATACAATAATTCTTTACTAATCTAGGGCTGTGATATTGACATGACGATGCCAATACAAGTCAATTCAAAATAAAGGGTCGGGTTGAGAAGAGAGAAGAGAGAGAGAGAAAGAGAGAGCAGACTGTCAAGCAAGCTTAGGATAAATATGGAATTTCAAGTCAATGAGAAAATAATGGAATATTTAATAAATGTTTATCAACTATCTATCAATTTGAGAGGGAAAAGCAAGGTTAATTCCTACCTCACACCATATATAAAAACATTAGATATGGATTAGAATGTTAGCAAAGCCACATTAAATTAATAAAATATTGTTATTTTTAATATAATATGAATGGGAAAAGTCTTTTGAAGAAAGGAATGAAATTCAAAAGAATAAAGGAAAACATTTGCATAAGCAAATGTAGAATTTGGATCATGAAGCTACCATGAACAAGGTTAAAATATAAGTGACAAATATCTATGAAGTTCATATAAGGATACATTTAATATTAATATAAAGACTTTCTACAAACCACCATGAAAAATAAAACCAAATACGAAACCAGTAGAATAAAGTGCAAAGGATGTGAGTGGACAATTCAACTGAAAGGAAACAGCAGCAATAAGGAAAAACTCCAGTGGAAATGGTCAAGGAACATCCAAAAAGATGCTTTGTCTCACCACTTATCAGGGAAATCTAATTAAAACCAGAGGAGCATATTTAGCATCCACCTTCTGCTGATTGACATGAATTAATAATTGTTTACAAATATTGATAGTATTAGTTTTATATAGTTTATGAGTCATGCTCTTATAGGAGCATAATAGAGTATGAAAACTAAAACTTGGACACCATTTGAACTCAGAATTTCACCTCCAAAATCTACCTTAAAGCAATAGTACATGTATCTACAATGACATTTTTATGGAAATATTAGGTATTACAATTAGAAAATATACTGGGAAAAGAAGTCTACTTATAACATGACATATAAAATGCTAAAAAATAAGCCTACAAGGAAATCTATCCCTTGTGATTTCAATAAAGTAGAAGAAAATCTAAAAGTTGATCAAAGAAAGTTGATCAAAAAGAAAGATAGCTACAAAAATGATGGTACATAGCCAGTTAGAGGGAGGGAGGGAGGGAGGGAGAGAGGGAGAGCGAGAGAGCGAGAGAGCGAGAGAGCGAGAGAGAGAGAGAGAGAGAGAGAGAGAGAGAGAGAGAGAAATCTTTCCACATAAGGATGTATAGATACAATAATTCCCATATATAGAATTAAATTGTCTAACCATGATATCCATGGAAAATAATTCCTGAAGCTAAGGATTATGTGCTACTATGAAACTAAAGAGTGCAATTCCGGGCTTCCCTGGTGGCACAGGGTTTGAGAGTCCGCCTGTTGATGCAGGGGACACGGGTTCGTGCCCCAGTCCGGGAAGATCCCACATGCTGTGGAGCAGCTAGGCCCGTGAGCCATGGCCGCTGAGCCTGCACGTCCGGAGCCTGTGCTCTGCAATGGGAGAGGCCACAACAGTGAGAGGCCCGCGTACCGCAAAAAAAAAAAAAAAACAAACAAACAAACAAAAAAAAAGAGTGCAATTCCAGGGACCAGGAGTGAGTGGGAAGGAGGAAGGGCCAATCCCAGGATGCAGGATGTCATTTGGTGTTAAGGTGGCTGGGTCTCTAGGGACATTATTCCCAGAGAAAGAACTCAGAATAGGATCTCTCAGAACAAGATCCTGGGGAGAAAGGCAGGTTTTATTCATGAACGCTCACCTTCCCCATGCCCAAGTTTTGCCTCACAGGCATCAATCCCTCTGCCTTCCTTAAATGTATGTGTGGGCACTTAGAGAGACCTGCTTCCATGGAGGCATTAACAAGGAAGCCCCGAGGTAGAAGGTGAGAGGGTTGCAGTGGGCAGGAGGCTAGCACTGCTGGGTTATGTCTTCATGAGTTGGTGGTCATCTACACAGAACCAGCTGTTTCCTCAAAGTCTCAGTCAGGAAACCAGTGGCCAATGGCCCAGGGGAAAATGAGGCTGAGGGGACCATAATGGCACACAAGATCTTTCCGATACATTAACATGTATGTTGGGGGTAACATGGTCACCCAATTTTTAACAGTGTTTACCTCTAAGGAGGAGAATGGATGTGGTAAGAGAAGGTGGAACACATCTTGCTTTATATATTGATAATTTTGAACTGAATTACTTTTTAAGATTTTTTACAATTACAATTGCAAAAGACAATTATGACATTTTACATATTCAGATGCCTAAACGTAGGAACAATTAGGTTAGCTTTAATTAACAAGTCAGTATATCTAAAACTTAATTTACCAAATCACTCACCACCCTATGTTTTCTAGGTTACCAGCATCACCATAGAACCAGCTTCTAAAAATAAAAAAACTTAGTAATATTCTCAATTCCCCCCTTTCTCCTTCACTCCACATGTAGTCAGTAACGATGAACACTGAACTATCAAACAAACCTACAATGGGTCAAAGCAGATATCTGCAAAGTCACATAAATGAGCCAGACCAGCTCCCGGTTTCAGCAGACTGTCACTGGATATATGTATTTACATATTTTGAGAAACAGTGAGTCACTCAGAAAGGAGTGGCCCTGAGCAAGAAAGAGATAGAAGTGTCTTGACTTTTCTATTCCACAGTTTTCCCATCTGGAAAATGGAGCCTAACAACAGTATCTGTCCCATAGAAACTGGAAAAACAGAGGGTAACAGTGGCAGTGTTCTGCCTATAGTATCCAGAAGAAACTATATCCTGATCAACACTTATGTCAGGTATATTTCAATTACAACAGCTACAATCACTACCATTACCATCCTGATTACAGGTTTCTCTACGCACTGGAGCAATAGTTTTAAACTGTACACACACACACACACAAACACATCACAAGAATCCAGTAGATTAGTATGATTTTCATTTTACAGATGAGGAAACTGAGTCCCTGAGATATGAAATATTTTGGTCAAGAGCAAGCAGTTACTACACGGTGAAGCCAAGATTCAACCACCATTGTGTCTGACTTCAAACTCTGTTCTTCAATGGCTGCTCCAGGCTAATTATTTTAGCATGACTGATCAGCATTTTTTAGTCCGGACGCCAAATTACCTTGGTATGGACAAATAACGTCGAATTCCCAAGTCTAAAAAGCTAAGAAACAGATCCTGGAACTTGTTTATCTCAAAGATGTTCATACCATACTGGGGTTTGGTGGATGCCAGCTGCTTTCACACATGCAGTAGTGTCCTATTTCACTCCCAGTGCAAAAATGATGATTTTAACTGTCCAGGAGTAGTGGTTAAAAGGTGGACTTTGGAGTCAAAGACTCCCTGTAACTAAATCCTGTCTTCACCATTTACAGACTGTATAACCTTGTGCCTCCGTTTTCTCATTTGTTAATGGGGACTACTAGTAATCTCTACCCATAATGTTGATATGAAGTTGAAAAGTTAATTTTTGAGTTGGAGCAATTACTGGTACATAGTAAGCACTTAGCCTAATAATTAGTTACTATTATCATCACCCCCTCTGTAAATGGTTCTCCAATTTCTTTGTATAGTTTATTTACTCTCTTCTCAGGGCAGTGACCCTGTCTCTGTCAAGGTTACTTACATTCTATTGACATGTTCTGAAATATATCCATCTACCCTCCTATATTGTGAGATCCTCAAAGCAGGGAATTGATGCTTATTGTGTTTTGTACTCTCAGCACTCAACACAGTCGCTGGAACGTACTAGGTTCTACACAAACACTGCGGGGATATTGAGCAAGTGGAATGCGATAGGCTGTTCCCCTTCTTTCGCCTACCTCAAAACTCCTCAACCTTCAGTGTCAGCTCGAGTTCTTCCCTTCCTGATTATTCCAATGTTCATCACTAGATTGCTTTGCCATCTAGTCTTTGTTCATATGTAGTCACGCCATTCTACATTTTCAAATGATTGGAGGTAGCTAATTTGTAAAGCTTTCTTTAAAAATACACATGACCGGGGCTTCCCTGGTGGCGCAGTGGTTGAGCGTCCACATGCTGATGCTGGGGACATGGGTTCGTGCCCCGGTCCGGGAAGATCCCACATGCCGCGGAACGGCTGGGCCCGTGAGCCATGGCCGCTGAGCCTGCGCGTCTGGAGCCTGTGCTCCGCAACGGGAGAGGCCACAACAGTGAGAGGCCCACGTATCGCAAAAAAAAAAAAAAAAAAAAAAAAATACACATGACCTATACTATAAAAATCACTTTAAATTTAATACTGGCTAATTTGGTCACTGCCTTGCCTGGTCAGTTCCACGCCCTTCAGTTCCAACTCAGGTAAACTGTCGTTTCATCAGTGAAGACTTCAATACCTGTAGACTAGAGTGCAGTCCATGTATTATCTTCTCACAACATGCTATGCTTACCACAATCACCATTAAATAACACTTTGTATAATTATTTGTTTAGGATCCACCTCCTCCTCTGCATTGTGGGCTTCATGAGAGCATAGAAATTGTCTGGCTTACTTATTTCTGTATTCCTAGAGTCAAGTACAGGACTTGGACATGGGATGTTCAGTCTACCAGCATTGAACATACACTCCTTAAATCCATGTCTTCTCTCTTCTTACGGAACTTTTAACATAGTAGACACTTAACAGTGGTTGTCTGAAACGATCGCCTGGCAAAGGACAACTTTCAAGTTTGGTTGTTTGTTTTCCTCTCCGAACCTTCTGCTTAGAAAAACTATGGATTGGCTATAACATTTAGGAACTCTGCCTTACCACTACCCATGATTTGAAATCAAGGCTTCCAACAAGGAAAATCATACTGTGAAAAAGAGGACCTCTTTCCTGGAGAGGTCCATGTAGCCATTCAGATCAGCAATAAAATGATGACACATTGTAATCTAAAATATTGCTATATTTTCTAGAGAATTCAATATTTTTATCAAACTGCTATATCAAACTTCAGTAATTAAAACAAAGAATATTGTCATAATTTCTTCCATAATGACAAGAATAATGTTACCTCTTCATATACCTTTTGTTTCTAAATTGAATATTTAATTAGTGGCATAGGACAGTTTTTGCTGGAACAATGCACGGAGACCTAGGTATTTGTCTATCCATTTATCTATAGAGTCATTGAGTAACCTATCTAAATTTTATTCCAAATAATGTAAAGAATGGTTTGGGAAAAGATTCATGAATAGAGTTAAGTTTAGTTTGTTTCAATTTATTCATCTATCCATTTATTAAAGGTCTGTTACTACGTGGACAGTAATTCAATTACACCAGCAGTTTGATGTAGCATATAGAAATGGAATATTCCAACCAGAGTAAATTGATAGTTTTCAAAATCAAGCATGAAAATGATTCTAAAAGATAATCAATATAATGAATAAATAAAGCTTAAGTAGAGGAAAAATTTCCCACAGGCATGCATTAATCTCAGGAAAATATCAAAAATATCCAATTAAATGTACATAATCAAGTTCTACAAATAAGAATAAATAGGGCTTCCCTGTTGGCGCAGTGGTTGAGCGTCCGCCTGCCGATGCAGGGGACACGGGTTCGTGCCCCGGTCCGCGAAGATCCCACATGCCGCGGAGCGGCTGGGCCCGTGAGCCATGGCCGCTGAGCCTGCGCGTCCGGAGCCTGTGCTCCGCAACGGGAGAAGCCACAACAGTTAGAGGCCCGCGTACCAAAAAAAAAAAAAAAAAGAATAAATAAAGGACTAAAATGGCTTTTCATTAAAGACCTTCTTTAAGTGAATATTTTTAGGCTAAGTTACGCATTGTTATTCTGAGATCTGATTATCTTGATTTAGAAATAAAGTCAATTATCTCTATCCAATGACAATAGGGTAGGAATATTAAATTTTCTCACTCTGTGTTTGTCTTACTGTAAAGCTTACGTAAGGTCATTACAAATAAACATCAATAAAGTAATAATATTCAGGGGGGAAAGTCTAGCATTTTGTTTGTAAATTGAAGCACTGCTTTCTTTCTCATCAAAATTTGAACATGTCATTTTCTTTGAACAAATGTGCCTATTTCCTGCCTGGGTTTCACAGGGCTAAGAAAACTCCAGGGTCTGCAATTTTAAAGAAATCTAGTGGACCAGTCATCTGGATTTTTAAAGAAATGAATTATTATGGGGAAGGCTTTGGGGAGGAAAGAGAGACAACTTTGACTGGAGTAGGAACAGACTACTTGAAGTGAACATAGCCTCGAAGAGACAATGGGAGCCAGGTCCTCAGTAGATCTCTTTTGTGATTCCAGTTATTCCAAACAGCTCCTCTGGGTAGACCAATGTGATAATTTGTGGAGAACTGTGCTGGAGGGTGGGGACAGTTGGTGGCATCTGGGAGAGAGGAGTTTAGAAGAGAAGACTTCCCTGGACACTTAATTATTGATCATCCAAACATATGAACCTACTTCAGTCCATTGGCAAATGAGATGAGCTATTGACTAGCAGGAAAATCTGAGATACTCTACAGCCATTAGAAGCTTGTTTGACATCTCATGCTTCACGAGAAGTAGTAACATAGCTAATCCAAGTGCCAGACTAGCCAGGGGAAGCCTATCACCTCTCTGTATCCTGTGCTGAGATCCCACTCCAGTACTCTGGTAGGAACTAGGACAACTGCTCTGGTTACAAAGGCCCAGGTCATGACGGGCATGCCATCTTGTATATTCAAAAGGCATGTGCTATACTTTCCTTTCGTTGTACTAAATATGTATGAGGCAAATTTTAGAAAGATACTTTGTGACCTTCAACATTCACATGTTTACTATCTTTACTCTTTCTTTCATGTTCTACCCGTTTTCTTTCTATAGCAAATATTCTTTGATTATATGCATCTTAGCTCTGATTTTTTTTTTTTTTTTTTTTTTTTTTTTTGCTGTACGTGGGCCTCTCACTGTTGTGGCCTCTCCCGTTGCGGAGCACAGGCTCCGGACGCGCAGGCCCAGCGGTCATGGCTCATGGGCCTAGCCGCTCCGCAGCATGTGGTATCTTCCCGAACCGGGGCACGTACCCATGTCCCCTGCATCAGCAGGCGGACTCTCAACCACTGCGCCACCAGGGAAGCCCAGCTCTGATTTTTAACAACCTCTATCTTAATGTTAGTCCTCATTTACGTTATTTTCATTTTGTTGATTGACATGAAATTTTGCTTCAAGTGCTTTTTAATATACAGAATAATTTACATTTTATCTTACCTAATCTTTCAATCACTGACTGCCTTTATAAATTTAGATGTGTGTGTATTAATGAACAGTAGCATTTTAAGTTGACAGATTTTGATTTTTTTTGTTTTTTGATTTATTTTGTTTCACTATAGCAAAGGTCATTCATTGACTGCCTTCTATAAGTTTTTTTTTTAATAAATTTATTTATTTATTTATTTTTAGCTGTATTGGGTCTTTGTTGCTGCGCGCAGCTTTCTCTAGCTGTGGCGAGCGGGGGCTACTCTTCGTTGTGGTGCGTGAGCTTCTCTTGTTGTGGAGCATGGGCTCTAGGTGCGCAGGTTTCAGTAGTTGTGGCTCGCGGGCTCTAGAGCGCAGGCTCAGTAGTTGTGGTGCATGGGCTTAGTTGCTCCACGGCATGTGGGATCTTCCTGGGCCAGGGATCGAACCCGTGTTCCCTGCATTGGCAGGCAGATTCTTAACCACTGTGCCACGAGGGAAGTCCCTGTAAGTTTGGTTTTATAAAATATGCAAATAAATATACATCTTATGGTTTTCAAGAAATCTTGCACCCTGAGATTAAACACATTCCATAAAAACAATGAAGAGTCGTGCAATTGAGGAAAGAAATAAACCTAGAGCTGTAATCTAATTTCCATTAAAAGTTCAGATCAGCACATAGGACATATTTTTAAATTTCACCCTGATTTTTCCTTTGGTCTTTTCTCTTGAATTCTATTACATTTTTACTTAATT
This sequence comes from Pseudorca crassidens, assembly GCF_039906515.1. Taxonomy (NCBI): domain Eukaryota; kingdom Metazoa; phylum Chordata; class Mammalia; order Artiodactyla; family Delphinidae; genus Pseudorca; species Pseudorca crassidens. The sequence goes on along the minus strand of NC_090297.1, from coordinate 172,425,208 downwards.
AACTATAATTATATATAATATATTAAATGATTTAATTGCAAAAAATCTCCTCCTACATTCTGAATTGACACAGGCTACATTGAGAGTTACATGTCTTCTTTATGCTCATCAAAACATTGCCTTAGTATCTGTAGTGTTGACTACCAGTGATTTTTTTTTTTATGGTTATCCTTTCATTTGATCATCAAGATGACAAGCTACCTACACAAAAATGTGTGTCAGGTTAAAAACAGTGGAGGGTAGAGTTGTGATGCATTGATTATTTCCTTCTAGATTTGTAGGGCCACAATCCTAGAGCTAGGACTCAGCAATGCTCAGGGAAAATAATGCAGGGCAAAGTCTATTGCTGAAGCCGTCCAAATCAAATACCCAAAAGGAAGTTACCAGGCTGCGGGAAGTGAGCCTGCTACATCAATTCATATGGTTAAAAAGAATTATTGGAATATACTGACAAGCAGAAACAAGGTAACTAGATGAGTAGAAAGTGAAAGTGGAAGACTACAAAGACAAGGATGGATTATAAGTACACGGATCACATAGCTAGAAATGACTTTACAACAAAAGAAGCACTGAAAATGAGCAAGGCGGTGTGTGCTTGCAAGGGAGTTTTCGGGAAGCAGTGGCATGAACGAACCTTTGTAATATCACAAGGATTTCCATAGGTAAAGACAAAAAGTTAAAGGATTTCAGGCTGAGGGAACAGCGGGATCAAAGGTGTAGAGGCCTAAATGTGCATAACCAGTCCACAACATAAAAAGTACTGGAAATAAAGAAAAAAGCTAGAGAGTTAGCATCACGTCCTTAGAAGGGACTCAAAATCCTATACTGAAGGACAAATTCTGTACACAGCCTGGGACCATCACAAATTTCTGAAAGCATGGAATGAGTACCACTCCCATATAATTTAAGAAATAAGCTTTGGAAATAGAGAAAAGAGTAAACAGAAGAGGTAAGAGCCTCGAGGCAGAATCATCGTAAGATTATACTATAGTAGACTAAGGGGAGAAGCTAAGAACCAATGACAATGGAAATGGAAAGGTAGCAGTAAGTATAATAATGATAACAATAATGATAATACAAATTACTAAACTTAAAGAGCACTTTTAATGTGCTAGACTCTGCTACAGGAACTTTATATGTATTAACTCAATGCAATTTCTTTGCAATAACACTATAGTTTAGGTACCATTATTATTCCCATTGACACCATGAGAAAACTGTGGTACAAATAAGTAACTTGTTTAAGTTCACGCAGCTAATAATGAATGAAGGACAGAAGACAGGAGAGGTGATATACATATAGGGAGACAATTCTTTATGGGTTTGTATTTCTGCATATTTTGAGCTCAGAGACACTTACTCTTTTTGTCTGTGACTATCTTTCAAGAGGATTTTACTTCCACCTTCTTGGAAGACAGAGAAGGTGTCTCTCACCAGGCCAAAGAGGCGGTAGTTTTGCTTGCAAACCCCTTATAAAAGATTTGTTCTCCATAAGGTCAGTGTTCCTCAGCTGTGAAATAAACCCACTGTCTGTGCAGCATCCATGGGTTTCCTCTGCACCACACCCATTGGACTGAGTCCTCAAAGGGAAAGGATGTGAACACAAAAATCATACTGCCTGCTGTCCCATGAGTAACAAAGTCGTTTTTCTCTAACCCTCGAGTCCTATGTCTTCTGCCAGCATCCGTGAAATGGCAGGCTAACTTGTTAGCTTATAAATAAGATAACAATCTCAGACCTTTCAGAGTTCTTTACAATATGGTAATTTATTTTCTGATTACATGGATGAGAAATATAAGAAATTATGAAGAACACTGAAATTTTCTTCCATGGTTATTTGGAGGATAGTGCTCCAACAACACTAGGAAACACACAAATAGGAACATATTTGTGGAGAAGACAAATTTTTTTGTACATGTTTAGTGTGGGGTGCTATTAGGATATTTTTGAAAATAATATCAACTAAGTAGATTGTTCTGGAAAACAAGAGGGATGTCACATCTAAAAATATATATTGGGTAAAAAAAATAGCACAGAAATAAAAGCTGAAACCATATAAATAGCTAAAATTATTCTTAAATAGAGATTATAGAGAAATAATGGCTAAAAAAATGTTGAAAAAAGACATCAAAGCACGGGCAAATTAGGATGTAAAGTAGGATAAATCAGGGAAATAGAAGAAAAACAGAGAGCAGAGTGATATAGAGGTGAAGAGGGAAGAGTATTTTACAGGGAAGGATAAGATATTAAAGTCAAGTAAAGTGTAAAGTTTGAGGAGGATGTGGATAGAAGAGATAAGTGGCACTGGTGTTCTCTTTCTCTTTTTTGGGGTGCCGTCTGTGTGGAGATTATGAACATGGCAGGCAGATGGTCTTGAAGGCATGTCTTGGTTGAAATAAACCAGTGAACAAAGTAACAGTAAGAAATTTCCCTAGATAGGCTCAAAGTATACTTTTAGGGAATCCAAAAGGGTAATATTCTGAATTCCAGATAGATTTCAGTACAAAAATAATACATCCTTGTGTTGTTTCAGAAACAAGACAAATGCCAAATATTGCCATTTTTATTCAACACAATAGTGAAAGTCCTAGCCAGAGCAATGAGGCAAGAAAAATAAACTACATCGAAACTGGAAAGAAAGAAGTAAAACTGTCACTTTTTGTAGATGCCATGGTATTATATAGAGAAAACCCTAAAGACTCCATCAACAATTGTTAGAACTAATAAACAAATCTGGTAAAGTTGCAGGATCAAAGTAAATACACAAAAATCTGCTGCATTTCTATACACTAACAATGAACTATCAGAAAGAGAAATTAAGAAAACAATCCCATTTACAATTGCATCAAAAAGAATAAAATACTTAGGAATAAATTTAAGCAAGAAGGTGAAAGACCTGTACAATGAAAACTATAAAACACTGATAAAAGAAATTGAAGAAGACACAAATAAATAGAAAGACATTCTGTGCCCATGGATTGGAAGAATTAATATTGTTAAAATGTCCACAGTGCCCAAAGCAATCTACAGATTCAGTCTAATTCCTATCAGAATTCCAATGGCATTTTTCACAGAAATAGAACAATCCTAAAATCTTTAAGGAATCATAAAGGACCTCAAATAGTCAAAACAATTTTGAGAAAGAACAAAGCTGGAGACATCATGCTACCTTGATTTCAAACTATATTACAAAACTATAGTAATTAAAACAGTATGGTATTTGCATAGACACAGACACATAGATCAATGGAGCAGAATAGAGAGCCCAGAAATAAACCCACATGTATATGGCCAATTAATATAGAACAAATGAGCCAAGAATATACAATGTGGAAAGGAAGGTCTCTTCAATAAATGGTGTTGGGAAAATTGAACTGCCACTTCCAAAAGGATGAAACTGGACCACTATCTTACACCATACACAAAAACCCACCCAAAATGGATTAACAACTAGAACATAAGACCTGACACCATAAAACTCTTAAAAGGAAACATAGGCAGTAAGCTCCTTGACACAGGTCTTGGCAATGATTTTTTGAACCTGATACCAAAAGCAAAAGCAACAAAAGCAAAAATCAACATGTGGGACTACATCAAATTAAAAGGCTTCTTTCTGCTCAGCAAAGGAAACCACTAAGAGAGTGAAAAGGCAACCTACTGAATGGGATAAATTTTTTCAAGTCATATATCTATTAAGGGGCTAATATCCAAAACACATGAATAACTCATACAATGCAATAGCTAAAAAACAAATAATCTGATACCCAAATGGGCAGATCTAAATAGACATTTTTCCAAAGAAGACATAAAGATGGCCAACAGGTACATGGAAAGGTGCTCTACATCATTAATTATCAGGGAAATGCAAATCAAAACCACAATGAGATATCACCTCACACCTGTCAATTTATTAAAAAGGCAACAAATAACAAATGTTGACAAAGAGGTGGAGAAAAGGGAATCCTCATGCACTGTTGGTGGGAATGTAAACTGATGCAGATATTATTGAAAACAGTATGGAGGTGCCTCAAAAAATGAAAAATACAATTACCATATGATCCAGCAATCCCACTTCTAGGTATTTAACAAAGAAAATAAAAATATTAACTCAAAAAGATATATACACCTCCATGATCATTGCAGTGTTATTTACAATAGCTAAGATATGGAAACAACCTAAGCATTATTCGACAGATGAATGAATAAAGAAGATATTATATATGAAGATTATTCAGCCATAAAAAAAAAGAATGAAATCTTGCCCCACATGGACCTCCAGGGCATTATGCAAAGTGAAATAAGTCACATAGAGAAACACAAATACCATAAGATCTTATATATATGTGGAATATAAAGAAATACATACATAAGCTCATAGCCTTGCAAGTTATGAGCAAGGCTCATAGCCTTGCTTCGATTCATGGTTTACACTGGAATTTTTTCTCCCCATGGAACGTAAGTAAAACTTAGCATCTGTCACCAATAAATGGTAATACTAAATGTTTTTGTTAATTTATTACCAAATACCACCACTACTAGGTTGGTCCTTCCCAACCTGCTCCTTACCCTGTTTTTTATATTTAAGAAAAAAACTTTGTAATGCTTGTGATTCCATTTGGGCAAAATTCTGAAGATACATACAGAAAGCAGACTGGTGGTGGGACTGGGGACATGGATGAACTGTTTCTGTTTGGGTTCTTTTTTTATGGCCACACCGCACCATACGGCATGGAGGAATCTCACTCCCCTGACCAGGGATGGAACCACACCCACTGCAGTGCAAGTGCGGAGTCTTAACCCCTGGACCACCAGGGAAGTCCTCCTGTTTCTGTTGTTTTTTAGTTTAAATAAACTGATTTATGATAGAAAGAAGGAAGGAAGGAAGGAAGGAAGGAAAGAAAAAGAAAGGGAAAGAAAGAAAATTTATCTGAACTTTGAAGCTCCAAACAGCACACAGTTGTCCCTTGGTATCCAAGGGGGATTGGTTCTAGGACCTGTGCAGATACCAAAATCTGTGGATGTTCAAGTCCCTTACATAAACTGGTAAAGTACAGCTGGTCCTCAGCTCTACATGAGGAACCAGCAGACACCGAGGGCCAACTACTGCATTCTTGAACGATGCTCTTATTTCCATGGAGCCTTATGACGAATATGATTCAAGGAGAAATATTAGTCAATTCTTTCTACATATACTTAGCAGTGTCTGTTATTTTCCAGACACAGTGCTGGTACTAAGGATACAAAACTGAATGAAATACAATCCCTCTCTCGAGGAGATGTAAACCACCCTGCCTCATATAATGGAAATTGCTGTATTACTGACCAAATGAGGATACTGTGAAATCATACAGAACTCTCTCACTTCTGAGGATCTGCATAGATTTCTCAAAGGAGTTGCTGCTTGCATTAAATCTTGACCCTTCGAGGAAGAACAGAGTAGGAAAAGCATTCTAAGCCACAGTGATGACATCTGGAAAGTGTCACAAGCTATAAGAGAGGTGACACTCAAAAAATTAAATTATCAATAGCTAGTAGGAACTTTCACTGTAATGTGACACAGATAGAAGGTAAAAGTTGGGAGGTTGGTCAGATACCCAAACATGCCAGGTCTAGTATGTTCTGTTCAGAAATTAGAAATTTCTTCAACAGGTGCTGAGTAACCATTATTTTTTCGTAAATAGGGAAATAAAATAAGGTTTGCACTTTGGAAAGATCACTCTGACAGCAACATGGAAGGGGAGTGAGAAAAACAGCAGAAAGAAGAATTAGAATGTGACTCTAACAGTCTACGTGACAGATAATAAAAGACAAAGCTGAGCATTGGCGTGGAACTGGAGGGGTATGCAGGTTTGAGAGGTTTTCAGGAGTTAGTACTGGTAGGATGTACAACTAATAGCGTATAGGGAAGAAGGAGGTCCCAGTATGGAAAAGAGCCAAATACTGGCTTGTCAAATTAAAGAAATGTCTTTCTATTCCTACTTAACCAACTACAAAAACTATAAGATATAGATGTTGAAATTTACCAAATCCCTTTCCAACTTGGAGGGGATATTATGGATTTTCATCTTTGTCTTGGAGATGTGATTAACTGCATTAATAAAGGTACTAATATTGAATTATACTTAGTGTTACCAGAATAACCCCATATACTCATGGTTAACTTTAATTTGTCACACATTCGTTGTCAGAGCCATCATTTAAGCTAAGCATCTTTAATGATGATACCTGTAAGGTAATGTTCCCTTCTCATATTATAGACATTTATTTTCCTGATTGTCACTAATTTCACATGAAAAAATTACTTACAAAACCACATTTCATTACCATATTGAAAATTATCAAACATGTAATGAAGAAATTTATAAAGATATATACATATATATGTATGTTATATTTGCGTGTCTCTCTATATATACATATATATATCCAGATGTGTTATTATATACGGAATTAGCAAAACTTATTTCTAATATGCTGCAGAAGGAATAAAATATAGAACAATCTCTTTTAATGTTATATTTGTGCTTTCTTTCTCTCTAAAGTACTAATTTTGACTGCTATAGCTGTTTTCCCAACTCTCAAAAATCATTTGACGCTGAAGATTGGAGTATCCTGAGAATTGTGTGTGTGTACACACACGTACACATACATACACGTATATGTATATGACTATATATTGAGATTATGCAATTGTTAATTACACTGCTTGCATCTTCCTTTAAGTCTCTTCCCTGACAGAGAGTAGAGAATGTTGTCAGATTTCTTATTCCTTAAACAACATAAACGGCAATTCGGATACGGAAACAGGTTTTCCTTGTTGCATGTGACAAACTAAAGAGTTCGTTGGGAAAGTTATAATATGAAGGAGTAACCTTTGTCCCTCTCTGACTTCTTAAAATTTTCAAGTGCCTTTACTCATTACAAACTTGTTGGATCTTCTCCACATGTGGAAATCTAAATTTCACCCCAGGGGTTAAAAACAAAACTATTGCTCCAAATAAATTGGGAAGTAAATCAACTGTCGGGAGGATCTGAGGCCCCACCACAATCCTCATTTCTAGAGTGGCCATGCACAAAGTGACTTTGTCAGAAAACAGCATCTTTCAGAAAACAGCATTGGGAAGTTACTTAATTTTAAAGAAAAGAACCACATCTCAATTGCACTGTGATGCAAGAAGAAATGCCAGCTAAGATAGCAGTGCACCTCTGAGATGCTGAGTTTCTGTTTCAACATTTGCAAATTAAATTATGTGTCACACTGAAGCTTTACATTTGTCAATTACTTCACTAATTCCAAGCCCAGGGCCTGTTTCAGAACACACAGAGTGCACAGCATAATCCCCACTGGGCAGTGTCACATGATATTCTTGCGGTTTAAATTACAAAAGATCACTCAGATAGAAAATACACAAGGCTTTCTCTTATCATTCAGAACACAGACTCCATTCAAGCAATGAAATAGGTTTCAAATTCGTTTCGTAACATTTCTAGGTATATTTCTATTGCTGTGTTATATGATCTTTTGTCTAGTTTTCTGCCATCACCTCTCACATATAGCTTTATTGATTCCATGACAAACAAGTCACTCAGCTTGTAACTACCATGTTATTTGAAATTTCTATTCAAGGTTTTCTGAACCATCTCCTTTACAAATAGAGTTACTATCTTATTATTTATTCTACTGCATATAACAAGAGTGGATATAGAGGAAGTTATATTAGCTTTCTCAGGTGAGGAATAAAACTGACTTATGCTCTACCCCTGGTTCAGTTATGGAAGAAAGTTCTATACATTCAAGTTTTGTGTATCTTGCTCCCTTTTTATAATTAAATTTAAAATGACAGCATATCATAATCGTGAACATTATGAAATAATAAAGTTTTGATATTTTGAATAAGAAAGTAATATTCATCTGTGCATAACTATCCTAGGGAAAAAAAAAAAAAGCTTGTTTAAAAAGTAATTTAAAATGTAACTTCCTAACATTTATATAAACTGTTAACCCATATTACTGGCCATATCTACAAACTGGCCCAAACTGTTTTTAACCAATGGAAAGGACTGGTTTAAAAGTGAGCAACTGGAATTAAAGGGATGCCTAGGTAAATAAAAGAAAACACAAAAGGGCCATGAATGAGGAGAACCAAATAGAACAAGACATGGGAGGAGGAGGTCTGGGTATTAAATGGGAGTTATCCATTTATCTGTGCAACATTTACTCTTGCACCTTAAGAGGCCAGGCACTGTAGCAGGGATAAGGCTGCCTAAGGTACCATATCTGACCTTCAAGGAGCTCATGGAGCAGTATTTCTGTCTGTGGTCAGAGCTGGCGTCAGATATTATCTGATAATATGTTAGTATGCAATATGGGTTAAGTTCCCCAGCATCCCGAAGAGTGGATGGACCCTTAACACTGTGGAATGCAGACATGCTGAAATAGAGGCAGATCCCAGGAGTCGGGAAGAACGGCTATAGAGACAGCTAGGCCAACAGGGTTTTAGCAGATATCACAAGGAATGTAGCTTTTATGGTAAACTTAGAAAGAAAATTAGGAATTTACCATATTTTCAAATGTTAGCCAAGAAGGTAGCGTGGTCAGGAAGGAAATGTTTAAAAATTTAATAAATGGAAACAGCATGAAGAAAGTTATAGATTTCAATAGGGACATGACATGTTTCAGGAACAAAATTTTCTGTGGCCCAGCTGGAGCTGTGCTGGGCATGGCTGGCATGGTAAGGAAATGAGGGGATCAGGAATCTGCTCCTGAAAAATATTTGTTTACAGTTGGCTGGAGCATTTTACTAATCAACACAAAGTGACAGGTTCAGTTTCTACAGAGTAGACACCTCTGTTCTAATTTACAGCTGTAACCTAACATTCCTTGATTTGGTTAGCTGTCTTCAAAATTGATGAGTCTGGTCACAAGCATGGCTGAAAGAGGCCAGCTCAATACATCAGTTTAATTCTATCACATAAAAAAAATGAAAATAATGGGACATTGGTGTCCTCTATATGAAAAGGACAGACTACATATAACACATAGACTCTCACAACTGGAAAAGACCTTAAGAATTATGTAGTCGAACTCATTTATTTTTCCAAATGAAAATGTGAATTAATACTAACAGTTTTGAAATGACTTGTCCACTGTGATACAAATAATACCTGTAGCAGAGTTTCTCACACAGCTACTTAGATGTGCAAAAGGAACCTGACTTCTCTTTTTGTATAATTGATCAAATCATCTTCAAGGATCCTCTACCCCCTCCCCCAAATTAAACTCCATTTTGGGAAAGAATGTAAAATTGACTTGTATGGTTTAAAACTTAGTTTGAACAATTAGGTCTTTCCTAGTTTCCTTAAGAGTTGGTTAGACTTTCAGGTTTCTTCAATCTTCTTTCTCATACGCACATGGTACCTTGGGTTAGCATGTCCTGATGCCCACAGACTGGAGTCATTCTGGAATCCATATAGCATCTTCTCACTCCTTTGGTTTTCACTCAGTGCTCTTGTCCTCTGGATCGCCCCCAACGTGTCAGGAGGTGCCTTAAATTGAAGGAGGGTTGAACACACAGGGTAGCCTCCTCTGACTTGGTCAGGGTCTAGTAGTGATCACTGGCTGAGTTGACCTCATCTTGACTCCTACTTTGACTGCAGATCTCTCTCCATCTCTGTAACATCCTTCATGGAGCCCCTGGGCTAGGCAGCCCAGACTTGCCCACTCTTCCTTCAGTTAGCATCTATGTCCTCCCTTAGAACATAAGGCTACACAGAAAGGAAGAGCGACTCAGCGTGCTAAATGTCAGCCATCTCTGTAACCACCGGTGGCCACTGTGCTTGCCCTTTTGTGCCACCCTCAAGCTGTCCCAGGGCAACCTGCTGTGACACACCCCTCCCAGAGTCCCAATCCCCATTTCAGTCAAGAGCCCCCATCTTTGGCATTTCTAGATTGACTCTGACTTATTTGACTTGGAGAAAACACATAAGGACCCATGTGTCTGATCTTCTGCTTCTCCTATCTCCTTTCTCATTCTTTTCAAAATCCCCCAGCTTTATTAGGAGAGTTTCAGACTCTTTTCCTCTAATCCGTCCTCCTCTTTCCTTAGAACAGTAAATCTACCCTAAGGCCTAGCCCTCATTGATGGGAGGGGTCAAATCTCTACATTAAAGAAGAAACACCTTCATCTGAGATTTCTGGGTTTGACTCTTGACATTCATTAGTAAAATCTTTAACATTTTACTTACTGCAAAATTCTACTTAGAATACTAATTCTTTCTCTTTGCATTTCTTTTGTAACAGTCCTAGTCTCCTGACCACACTGCTGGAGAGATGGATGCCCCAGGTCCACTAGGAAGAAAACTAGCAGCAATATGATATAAAAGAGATACATAACCTCTGTGGTGTACTCAGAAAATGAATGAATATATAAATTTAAACTGAGAATTGGTACATTTCAGGGATTACAATCATAACCTCTGCTCTAACTTAAAATGCTACCAAAAGTATAACAAATTAGTTATTTCGTATAAGAAGAATTAATCTTTGTTACAAACTTTGTGTCCTAGGAAAAATATAATGCCTGCCACTCTTCAATTATGTCCATCTTGAGCTTTTGCGGAAAAGTTGTTGGGTGGGAAAAACAGATAGAGGTATGATAACCTGGAAATACAATTTATTTAGGGGGTTTAAGAAGGGGAGAGATGGAATAAAGGTAAGAAGGTAAAATATGAGACCAAGAGAAAACTGGGTCAAGATTAACAAGTGAAAATGAATAGAAAGGCATGAATGATTTTTAAGGAGCCTGAGAAACTTGAACATTCTAGGGTAGATATATAAAGGAATTGGAAAAATCCTGGCAACAAGAAGAAACCAGCTGGAGATTATTTTCCTTTAAAGTAATAACACAATCCACACAGGAAATTGGAGTTTAGAAACTCTATTTTTCATAGAGTCTCTCTCTACATTTCTCAAGGGGAATCAGTGGTAGTCCAGTTAGGGAATTATGCAAATCTATCAAAGAACTAGATCACTTTTATTACTCTGTGATTTGAAACACAGCACATGTGGCTTATCTAACAAACTTAGTAGAGAGAACATATTCTTTGGAGTATGGTATCATTGAGATGCAGGTGGAATTTGTAATGCAGAGGAGAGAGGTTTGATGTTATTGTTTTACCTTCTGAGATACAGGGCTTTTCTAGTGTGATATTCTTTACCTTGTTTGGAAACCAATTAGCACAGTTTCTCACTACCTAAATTCTCTATTATCACTCATTTTAGGTATGTCTAAGATTTTAACTTGGTTACCTCTTTCTTTTTTTTCATGTTTTTTTCTTTCTGGTAAATATTCACTAAAGTTTTCCCAAAGCCCAGTGACAGAGGATATTTTAGTTCTGTAGGTATGATTGAATATGTAATCACATAAACTATTTTGTGACCATACAGTTACTCAAAGACATTCCTATAGCAACTACTATTTGCCAGGGCCTATTCTAATCCATAGTTTATATAACTGGAATAAAACACATGGTTCCTGTCACCACATGATGTATGGTTATATAGGAGCAAGCTACCAATCAGATACCAAGTGACTGTGCAGAAGTATACCAGTATGATACTTGAGTTAAGAACAGTGGCCTGGAAAATAAATATCTAGCATTTTAATTCTGCCTAAGCTAATGAGGTGAGAGATGTTAGTCAGCCATTAGCCTATAAGCACCTTGGAGAAAATTTCATAAATATGTTCTTTTTCAAAAGATCAGTTTTAAAAGGTGTCCTTTCTTTCCATAGCCCCAAACCAAAGCACAGATTAATCAAGAGCTTTGGGAAAGGCTGCAACATCTGGTGGCCCTGGGCACAGACTCATCTATGAAAGAAAGAAACTGCAGGAAATGATCCTCTAATATACCCACATGCTGAAAATACCAATTTGTATATCAAATTCTTAAGATTTCAGAGGTAATTAAATATACTGCAAATATATGTAAAGACTAGGATTAAATTTTATCACAATATGCTGCCACCTAGTGGAGATTATTATTAATTGGGAGAATCTACTGACCTTGGATTATCTCCACGTCCCTGTGGAAATTCAAAGTAGAAAGACCTCACAAGCCACATTCTCCCTGGACATAAATTGTTGTATTTCGATGAAGTCTCTTCCGATCTTGTTTATAAGTGTTCTCTTTGTTACCCAAAATAGACAACAACAACAAACAAACAAACAAAAACCTTCCATTTGAACCATAAAAGCGAAAACAGTCTGCTCTGCCTGTAACCTGACACTTGATGTATTTGGTAGGTCTCATTACATTATCACTGCTTCCTCCAGTACTTTATCTTCCATCATGGCTCAGCAGACTTTCTCTTCCGATTGCACATTCTCTTCTTACACCAAGTCTCAAAGTCCTCACTGCTGGGCTCTATCAACCTCCAATGTCCTTTCCCTCTGGATTTTATTTTTTTTTTCATTAAAAAAAATTTATTAGGCAAATGATGAAAAGGGAAGAATTAAATTATTATTACTTGCCAGTCATTTTACAAGCTATACCATTTAATCTTCAGAGCAACCCTAATTAAGGGTAGGCATTACTATCCCCTTAACAGAGGAGGAAAATGAGGCCCAGTCAGAGAAAATAAGAAAAAACTGGCTCAAGAACATACATGAATAAATCTGAGCCATAACCCCAGACCTTGTCTAAATGCACTACAACTAGAACAGGTAGAGGCGTTTCATGCATTACACAAATTATAGCTCCTAAGGACGTTGACAATGAGATATATGTCTAGTGGGTGTGATCTTGCAATAGCCCCAGAGAGTGGTCACCCAATAAGTGAGGTTTCCCATTGTCCTTTCCTAACAAGGCAGAGAACATTAGTAAGGAGTGCAGCATTAAAGTCCAGATTCCTATGGAATGAAGCGAAGCGCTATTGAATTTAACAACTCAAACATTCTGAGAGCTAAGGTCAATTACAGCAATAAGTCTTTTTCCGGTAGCCCACTGTGGTTAGGCAGGTTCTGCCTCATCTGGCACACTGGTGTTGCTACTTTTAAGCAAAGTGATGCTGTCACAAGTCACACTGAAAGTTTTCTGAAAGAGCATTAGCCCTCCATTCTTAGAGTGCTTTAAGGACGCCTAAGTGTTAGGTAAAAGTGAAGATCTGCAACTAAATAATAAACCCCATAGGGATCCACAAACAGGAGCTAATGTCACCCAAATTATCTAATTGTTGTGACTTCTTGCGTCCTTGAGTAGTGAATCTCCAAGTGTGTGCCCTTAATCAGCAGCCTCAGCATCACCCAGAAATGCAAATACTTGGCGCCATCCTAGACCTACAGAATCAGAAAGGCTGGGATGGGACCCAGCAATCTGTGTTTAAGAAACCCTCCAGGTGTTTTTGATACACACTCAAGTTTGAAAACCACCAGCCGAAAGAGAACAACGGTCTAGTAACCCAGGTTCTAAATAAGAGGGAAAAAAATAAGAAGATCCACTGAATTATAATACTAGGTAATTTTCTAATGAAATTCCTTCCAGAACCTGGAATTCTGATTGCCTATTTTGATAAATGGATTCTTTTTTTTTGTTTCAGAAAAAACTGTTTAATGATTTAGATGAAATTACTTTTGTAGGTTTCAAAAATTATTTCTTCCACAAATACACAGTCATCTGATTCCTCTAAGACTAGATTTTGGGTATATATATATAATTTTAATTTTTCAATTTTATTTTATTTTATTTTTATACAGCAGGTTCTTATTAGTCATCCATTTTATACAAATCAGTGTATACATGTCAATCCCAATCTCCCTATTCATCCCATCACCACCGCCCCCCCCCCCACGGCTTTTCCCCCTTGGTGTCCATACATTTGTTCTCTATATCTGTGTCTCAATTGCTGCCCTGCAAACCAGTTCATCTGTACCATTTTTCTAGGTTCCACATATATGCGTTAATATACGTTACTTGTTTTTTTCTTTCTGACTTAGTTCATTCTGTATGACAGTCTCTAGATCCATCCACGTCTCAACAAATGACCGAATTTCGTTCCTTTTAATGGCTGAGTAATACTCCATTGTATATACGTACCACATCTTCTTTATCCATTACTCTGTCGATGGGCATTTAGGTTGCTTCCATGACCTGGCTATTGTAAACAGTGCTGCAATGAACATTGGGGTGTATGTGTCTTTTTGAATTATGGTTTTCTCTGGGTATATGCCCAGTACTGGGATTGCTGGATCATATGGTAATTCTATTTTTAGTTTTTTAAGGAACCTCCATACTGTTCTCCACAGTGGCTGTATCAATTTACATTCCCACCAACAATGCAAGAGGGTTCCCTTTTCTCCACACCCTCTCCAGCATTTGTTGTTTGTAGATTTTCTGATGATGCCCATTCTAACCGGTGTGAGGTGATACCTCACTGTAGTTTTGATTCACATTTCTCTAATAATTAGTGATGCTGGACAGCTTTTCATATGCTTCTTGGCCATCTGTATGTCTTCTTTGGAGAAATGTCTATTTAGGTTTTCTGCCCATTTTTGGATTGGGTTGTTTGTTTTTTTAATATTGAGCTGCATGAGCCGTTTATATATTTTGGAAATTAATCGCTTGTCCGTTGATTCGTTAGCAAATATTTTCTCCAATTCTGAGGGTTGTCTTCTTTATGGTTTCATTTGCTGTGCAAAACCTTTGAAGTTTCATTAGGTCCCATTTGTTTATTTTTGTTTTTATTTCCATTACTCTAAGAGGTGGATCAAAAAAGATCTTGCTGTGATTTATGTCAAAGAGTGTTCTTCCTATGTTTTCCTCTAAGAGTTTTATAGTGTCCAGTATTACATTTAGGTCTTTAATCCATTTTGAGCTTATCTTTGTGTATGGTGTTAGGGAGTGTTCTAATTTCATTCTTTTATATATAGCTGTCCAGTTTTCCCAGCACCACTTACTGAAGAGACTGTCTTTTCTCCATTGTATAGCCTTGCCTCCTTTGTCATAGATTAGTTGACCATAGGTGCGTGGGTTTACCTCTGGGCTTTCTATCTTGTTCCATTGATCTACGTTTCTGTTTTTGTGCCAGTACCATATTGTCTTGATTACTGTAGCTTTGTAGTATAGTCTGAAGTCAGGGAGTCTGATTCCTCCAGCTCCATTTTTTTTCCTCAAGACTGCTTTGGCTATTTGGGGTCTTCTGTGTCTCCATACAAATTTTAAGACATTTTGTTCTAGTTCCATAAAAATGCCATTGGTAATTTGATAGGGATTGCACTGAATCTGTAGATTGCTTTGGGTAGTATAGTCATTTTCACAATATTGATCCTTCCAATCTAAGAACATGGTATATCTCTCCAACTGTTTGTATCATCTTTAATTTCTTTCATCAGTGTCTTATAGTTTTCTGCATACAGGTCTTTTGTCTCCCTAGGTAGATTTATTCCTAGGTATTTTATTCTTTTTGTTGCAATGGTAAATGGGAGTGTTTCCTTAATTTCTCTTTCAGATTTTCATCATTAGTGTATAGGACTGCAAGAGATACCTGTGCATTAATTTTGTATTCTGCAACTTTACCAAATTCATTGACTAGCTATAGTAGTTTCCTGGTGGCATCTTTAGGATTCTCTATGTAAATTATCATGTCATCTGCAAACAGTGACAGATTTACTTCTTCTTTTCCAATTTGTACTCCTTTTATTTCTTTTTCTTCTACGAATGCCATGGCTAGGACTTCCAAAACTATGTTGAATAATAGTAGTGAGAGTGGACATCCTTGTCTTGTTCCTGATCTTAGAGGAAATGCTTTCAGTTTTTCACCACTGAGAATGATGTTTGCCGTGGGTTTGTCATATATGGCCTTTATTATGTTGAGGTAAGTTTGCTCTATGCCCACTTTCTGGAGAGGTTTTATCATAAATGGGTGTTGAATTTTGTCAAAAACTTTTTCTGTGTCTATTGAGATGATCATATGGTTTTTCTTATTCAATTTGTTAATATGGTGTATCACATTGATTTGCATATATTGAAGAATCTTTGCATCCCTGGGATAAATCCCACTTGGTCAAGGTGTATGATCCTTTTAATATGTTGTTGGATTCTGTTTGCTAGTATTTTGCTGAGGATTTTTGCATCTATATTCATCAGTGATATTGGTCTGTAATTTTCTTTTTTTGTAGTATCTTTGCCTGGTTTTGGTATCAGCATGATGGTGGCCTCATAGAATGAGTTTGGGAGTGTTCCTTCCTCTGCAATTTTTTGGAAGAGTTTGAGAAGGATGGGTGTTAGCTCTTCTCTAAATGTTTGATAGAAGTCACCTGTGAAGTCATCTGGTCCTGGACTTTTGTTTGTTGGAAGATTTTTAATCACAGTTTCAATTTCATTACTTGTGATTGGTCTGTTCATATTTTCTATTTCTTCCTGGTTCAGTCTTGGAAGGTTATACCTTTCTAAGAATTTGTCCATTTCTTCCAGGTTGTCCATTTTATTGGCATAAAGTTGCTTGTACTAGTCTCTTAGGATGCTTTGTATTTCTGCAGTGTCTGTTGTAACATCTTTTTCATTTCTAATTTTATTGATTTGAGTCCTCTCCCTGTTTTTCTTGATGAGTCTGGCTAATGCTTTATCAGTTTTGTTTATCTTCTCAAAGAACCAGCTTTTAGTTTTATTGATCTTTGCTATTGTTTTCTTTGTTTCTATTTCATTTATTTCTGCTCTGATCTTTATGATTTCTTTCCTTCTGCTAACTTTGGGTTTTGTTTGTTCTTCTTTCTCTAGTTCTTTTAGGTGTAAGGTTAGATTGTTTATTTGAGATTTTTCTTGTTTCTTGAGGTAGGCTTGTATAGCTATAAACTTCCCTCTTAGTACTGCTTTTGCTGCATCCCATAGGTTTTGGATCATCATGTTTTCATTGTCATTTGTCTCTAGGTATTTTTGATTTACTCTTTGATTTCTTCAGTGATCTCTTGGTTATTTAGTAATGTATTGTTTAGCCTCCATGTGTTTGTGTTTTTTATGTTTTTCCCCTGTAATTCATTTCTAATCTCATAGCATTGTGGTCAGAAAAGATGCTTGATATGATTTCAATTTTCTTAAATTTACTGAGGTTTGATTTGTGACCCAAGATGTGATCTATCCTGGAGAATGTTCCATGCACACTTGAGAAGAAAGTGTAATCTGCTGTTTTTGGATGGAATGTCCTATAAATAACAATTAAATCTGGTCTACTGTGTCATTTAAAGCTTCTGTTTCCTTATTTATTTTCATTTTGGATGATCTGTCCATTGGTGTAAGTGAGGTGTTAAAGTCCCCCACTATTATTGTGTTACTGTCAATTTCCTCTTTTATAGCTGTTAGCAGTTGCCTTATGTATTGAAGTGCTCCTATGTTGGGTGCATATATATTTATAATTGTTATATCTTCTTCTTGGATTGTTCCCTTGATCATTATGTAGTGTCCTTCCTTGTCTCTTGTAACATTTTTTATTTTAAAGTCTATTTTATCTGATATGAGTATTGCTACTGCAGCTTTCTTTTGATTTCCATTTGCATGGAATATCTTTTCCCATCCCCTCACTTTCAGTCTATATGTGTCCCTAGGTCTGAAGTGGGTCTCTGTAGACAGCATATATATGGGTTTTGTTTTTGTATCCATTCAGCAAGCCTGTGTCTTTTGGTTGGAGCATTTAATCCATTCATGTTTAAGGTAATTATCGATATGTATGTTCCTATGACCATTTTCTTAATTGTTTTGGGTTTGTTTCTGTAGGTCCTTTTCTTCTCTGGTGTTTTGCACTTAGAAAAGTTCCTTTAGCATTTGTTGTAGAGCTGGTTTGGTGGTGCTGAATTCTCTTAGCTTTTGCTTGTTTTAAAGCTTTTGATTTCTCCATCGAATCTGAATGAGATCCTTGTCGGGTAATCTTGGTTGTAGTTTCTTCCCTTTCATCACTTTAAGTATATCATGACACTCCCTTCTGGCTTGTAGAGTTTCTGCTAAGAAATCAGCTGTTAACCTATGGGAGTCCCCTTCTATGTTATTTGTCGTTTTTCCCTTGCTGCTTTCAATAATTTTTCTTTGTCTTTAATTTTTGCCAATTTGATTACTATGTGTCTCGGCGTGTTTCTCCTTGGGTTTATCCTGTATGGGACTCGCTGTGCTTCCTGGACGTGGGTGGCTATTTGCTTTCCCATGTTAGGGAAGTTTTCGACTATAATCTCTTCCAATATTTTCTCGGGTCCTTTCTCTCTCTCTTCTCCTTCTGGGACCCCTATAATGTGAATGTTGTTGCGTTTAATGTTGTCCCAGAGTAAGCTGTCTTCATTTCTTTTCATTCTTTTTTCTTTACTCTGTTCCGCAGCAGTGAATGCCACCATTCTGTCTTCCAGGTCACTTATCCATTCTTCTGTCTCAGTTATTCTGCTATTGATTCTTTCTAGTGTAGTTTTCATTTCAGTTATTGTATCATTCATCTCTGTTTGTTCTTTAATTCTTCTAGGTCTTTGTTAAACGTGTCTTGCATCTTCTCAATCTTTGCCTCCATTATTTTTCCGAGGTGTTGGATCATCTTCACTATCATTATTCTGAATTCTTTTTCTGGAAGGTTGCCTATCTCCACTTCATTTTGCTGTTTTTCTGGGGTTTTATCTTGTTCCTTCATCTGGTACATAGCCGTCTGCCTTTTCTTCCTCTCTATCTTTCTGTGAATGTGGTTTTTGTTCCACAGGCTGCAGGTTTGTAGTTCTTGCTTCTGTTGTCTGCCCTCTGGTGGATGAGGCTATCTAAGAGGCTTGTGCAAGTTTCCTGATGGGAGGGACTGGTGGTGGGTAGAGGTGACTGTTGCTCTCCTGGGCAGAACTCAGTAAAACTTTAATCCACTTGACTGCTGATGGGTGGGGCTGTGTGTTCCCTCCCTGTTGGTTGTTTGGCCTGAGGCAACCCAACACTGGAGCCCACCTGGGCTCTTTGGTGGGGCTAATGGTAGACTCTGGGAGGGCTCATGCCAAGGAGCACTTCCCACAACTTATGCTGCCAGTGTCCTTGTCCCCATGGTGAGCCACAGCCACCACCCGCCTCTGCAGGAGACCCTCCAACACTAGCAGGTAGGTCTGGTTCAGTCTCCCCTGGGGTCACTGCTCCTTCCCCTGGGTCCCGATGCGCACACTACTTTGTGTGTGCCCTCCAAGAGTGGAGTCTCTGTTTCCCCCAGTCCTGTCAAAGTCCTGCAGTCAAATCCCACTAGGCTTCAAAGTCTGATTCTCTAGGAATTCCTCCTCCCATTGCCGGACCCCCAGGTTGGGAAGCCTGACGTGGGGCTCAGAACCTTCACTCCAGTGGGTGAACTTCTGTGGTATAAGTGTTCTGCAGTCTCTGAGTCACCCACCCAGCAGTTAGGGGATTTGATTTTATTGTGATTGCGCCCCTCCTACCATCTCATTGTGGCTTCTCCTTTGTCTTTGGATGTGGAGTATCTTTTTTCGTGAGTTCCAGTGTCTTCCTGTCAATGATTGTCCAGCAGCTAGTTGTGATTCTGGTGTTCTCGCAAGAGGTAGTGAAAGCATGTCCTTCTACTCTGCCATCTTGGTTCAGGTGACCCCTCTGGATGATTCTCTAAACGAAACAGCAAGGTACTCTCCACCGATGCTTTGGACCCATCGTTTTCATGGCCGTTAGGAAGAATATATTGACATGAGTAGAATCTGACTTAAGATTTTACCAGTCATTCCTTCTGTTAGACCTCACCATCTCTCTGAACTGATATGTTTTCAAGTCTTTGAATTTTAAAATCTCTCCTTTTGACCATAGCCTTCCATGATTTGAATTTTTTAAACCACTGTTTTACTTACCGATGCTTTTCTTTCAAAAATCACACACCTGGATAGCTGGGGTGTGGTGGGGGAAGAATGGTTATTTTTAGGGGGCTAATTTTGCATAGACCAGAATAGGACTTAAAAGTGGGACCTGAAAGATGCCAGTAACCAACTCAAGACAGGCTAGACACAGAAATGGAGAACCTTTCTCCATTTGTTTCTCTTTGAGAGGTATCAACAGCTCTTTCTCTCCTACTACCAGTAGCCTAACTCCACAGAGACCAGGGAAGAGTACCTACCACCAGCAGCTGCATTAGCAACTCCCAGGGGGAAAAGAATTTCTTCTCGTCAATGCCCAAATAACAATCACAAGAAAAATCTGATTGGCCCTGCTTGGGTCACGTGCCTACTCTTTGGACCAATCACTGTTGCCAGGCAGATGGAGTTACATCATTGGCTAGGCTTAGGTCATGTGCTTACTTCTGTGGCCGGGGTTCAGAGTGAATTAAGAGAAGGGGGCCGGGGGAAAGAAAAATTTACCAAGATGATTAGACCACTTAACCCATTCCACCAAGATAACTAGTTTCTGTCTATCAATCAATCTCCAGGGCTGCTTGGACTCCCACTCATGGAATTTCTGCTCTAGACGCCTCTTTTTTCCCAGAGAAATCCTTTGCTTACCCATAATTTATTCTATTTGAACATTTCTCTCTTTCACATTTTGCTTTATCCCTAATCCTAGATGACTCAGTAATATACTTCCTCGGTCCTAAATTATCAATAGCAGCAGCATTTGATTTTCAGTTCCTTTTAAGGTAGGCACTGGCCAAACTATGAGAGTCACATCCCTCACACCCACCTGGGTTCAAGGAGAGAGAATAACTTGATAAAGAACCCAGTAACTGGGCTTCCCTGGTGGCGCAGTTGTTGAGAGTCCTCCTGCCGATGCAGGGGACACGGGTTCGTGCCCTGGTCTGGGAAGATCCCACATGCCGCAGAGTGGCTGGGCCCGTGAGCCATGGCTGCTGAGCCTGTGTGTCCAGAGCCTGTGCTCTGCAACGGGAGATGCCACAACAGTGAGAGGCCCACGTACCACAAAAAAAAAAAAAAAAAAGAAGAAGAACACAGTTACTGAGGGTGGCAGGGCCTTTGGGTGACATAGATCTCATTAGTTTCATCAGGATTTCAGGCCTCCTTCCCATTCTGGTCAGCTATACTTTTGATATAGCTAACTTTGATCCGACAGGCATTTCCATGAGGCTAGTGTGAGAATTTCCAATTTCATAACCACTTAGGGGCTTCTTAATTTCCTCCCAATGATTAGTTTTGGGGAAATTAAAGTTGAAACTGTTTGAATAAACCAAAAATTGAAGGAAAACTGTAGTTTTATTGGCCTCTTCTGCCACCTACTTATGCAAAAGACCACTCCATAATACATCTACTAGAGAACAGTTAGGTGATCAGTGAGTTCACATTCATTTATTAACATTAAATCACTAGGACATATTAGGAAACAATGTTTTCAACCTCCAATATTCTCCTCTCTGGGCCCTAAATTTATCACCTTTCAGGTTAGGTTAAATTGGCCGCTTCCTTGTGGACTCTTCCCAAGCCTCTCCTGATATGCAGACATCTCATTTGCATACAAAAACGCACACAGCATGGCTGGATAAACCAACCATCTGGCCCAGGCAATTTATGTGGATTATTACTGAACTGTACAAAACAATGTAAATATGTATTCCTAAAATTCCAACTGCTCTCTTTTCCATCTGCCTCACTGCACTTCCCTTCAGTAACCCTGAAAAGACAGGATCATTTGTTTCCCCAACCCCTGATACACAGATACACACGCACATAGGTTCCTCTTTATTGACTGTTGCTCCTGAAAGCTAGACCAGTTGGTCTACCGCCAGTGTTTGCTATTCAGACTCAGACAGGCTTCATAGCTGATTAACATGCCTTTTACTAGTATGCAGTTGAATCCCCATCTCATTATCCCATTTTTCTTCATGCCCATTCTAAAACGTTTATATTCTCTTCTAGTCCTGAATTTCTCATTCTTGAAGGTGATCCATTTTAGAAACTCAAGGCTAACAATGAATCAGCATAATTGCAGCTGGATATTATTTTTAACATTACATATAAATTGGTGAAGAAACTCATTACATGATGTGAGTCAGTGTTTCAAAATTAAACTATTGTTGAGTCCGCCTGCTGATGCACGGAACACGGGTTCATGCCCCGGTCCAGGAAGATTCCACATGCCGCAGAGCAGCTGGGCTCGTGAGCCATGGCCGCTGAGCCTGCGCGTCCGGAGCCTGTGCTCCGCAACGGGAGAGGCCACAACAGTGAGAGGCCCGCGTACCGCAAAAAAAAAAAAAAAATTAAACTTGTTGTATTTCTACAGTTCTAAACTGAAGGACCTCTTTAGTTATTATTAAGCAAGATTGAATCCAGGAGATCCCAAATGATAACTTTCAATCACTATGTCCTTATGGTAACCCCCCAAATTATACAATATAGCATGTTAAGAGCAGGGACTCTGCAGCCAGAATGCCTAAGTTCAAATCCTGGCTCTTCTATTCACAGCAGTGTGACCTTGGGCAATGTACTTACTCTTGCTGTGACTCTGTTTATTCATCTATAACAATTTTTACCTCATGGAATTTGAAAATAAAACCATTTAAATAGTTAACATTTGTAAAGAACTTAGAAAGTGTTACGTTTATTATATAAAACAAACATCCCCTAACTCCCCCACCCTCTCAAAAGTCCACCTGCTTGAACCTGTTCTGTGGATATGTGACTCTATTCCATGTTTAATCTTTCTTCACAAGTGAAACCCCTAAAGTTTATCCCCGCCCCCCCGATTCACTGCCCCAACTGGTTTTACAAGCAGACCTGTATTTGAAGAGTTTGCCTCATTAACTCAGCCTACTTCCATAGAAAAATACATTGGAGTTTGGAGTAAAAGCTTTAGCCAATAATAAACAACCATTGGACTACCTTTTGTCCTTTGTGTACATATCCAACTACAACTTTGGTAATGGTCGATGGCAAGCTGAGGATCCAGGGCATTCAGTATCCAGGCTATATTCTCTGCAAGACATAACTATCAACACGCCACCTCCATTTCTCAACTCCCAACTCCATCCACTACTCTACCCACTGACATCTGTGTTCTACTAGTAGGAGTCCACTGACACTGCTCTTACAAAGTCACAGATGATGACTTCATGGTTAAAGCCATCTTTCTTATTCCTGCCACATCCTTAGAACTTTCTGTTGGTCACTCATTCCATGGATTTGGTGACAACACCCCTTTAATGATCCAAGTGTTTCTCTCACCATTTCTTTTTTTATCATCTTTATGGGCCCTTCTCTCTGTGCCCCTTACATAACCCTCATTTCATGATATGCTAAAATTCCCCTTTGCCTTTGATCTGTATGCTTCTGATACAGCAAATGTATGCTGAATTGTCCCATTCACTCTCAAGTTTCAGCCATAGCCCATCTCTTCCCCAGATGATATCAACAGAATCCTATCCACTTTCTCTGTGCCTCTAGTGTGATCCCTTTCAAATCTCCAAGGTTATCTACTTAAAATAATAGAGTTCCCATGACTCTCCACAATCTACAGAAAGAGGTCTTTTTAAACTTGTCCTTTAAAAGGCACTTCATGATATTTATTGAATGGGTGAATAAATGATACAATGAATGAATAGTTGCATAGGGGCAGCAAAACTCTCAAGAAATTGACCCTTGAAATATGCTCAGTAACCTCTCTCATGAAATTCTAAAACCTCATTCAGCCCAAAGACACAAGGCTAGTTATTCTGTCCTCCTGTTTCTTTCATACAGAGACAATGAATCATGCCGAATTACAGCTCTTAAGACCTTACAGCAAATGCAAAATGCCCTACAGGATATTCATCTTTCATACTGCATCATATTTTTAAATGATAATTGTTGTCATAGATGTTCTTACCCACATTTCAGCTAGTTAAAAAAATGTGCCTGCCTCAATAAAATGGAAGATGTCAGATTGTTTACAGACGGATTAATCATGACATTATCCCTGGAACTTTTAAAGTACATCAGTTACGTTGCATTTAGCATCAAAAATAACCTGCATATTAAACAAATGGAATCTTTTCTCCTATTAATAAAGATTAAATCATTAACTACCACTGCCTGAATAGCAATGTGTCTTCAGTCAATGGCTCCCAGGACAGATACAAAATCTTGCTCTGTCACAAAATATATGCCATCCTTTCACGGGCATCGTCAATCTTTATGGAATTTGGCAACATTCGTTTACTTTAGGAGTTCATCTATGAAATGATGATAACATTTAGTTGTGGTAGATGGCCTAATGCCGAGAGCTCAAGAGAGCTATGTGAAATAATTCCCAGTAAAGAACCCAATGCTTGGGCATCTTTGTGAAGCGTCACAAGCCTGGCTTTTCAGTTTCCGATTTAACTTTTCAGACACTTAAAATATATGAATTTAGTTGATCAATGTCTTTCTAACAATTGCTTGCCGATGTCTAGATCAAGTCAGGCAGAGCCATAAAGATATTATTTCTAGCGTCTTCTCTGAATTCTGCATGAATATACAATCAAAATAAAAATAATTAAGTAAAAACTTAGTTTTAAATATACTGGTCTCAACATGTTTGCAGAAGTTGTTTTTAATTCATTTTGCTCATTTAATTTTTGTTACCCTTCATATATTATAACATGTTATAAACCAAATGTTATAAACCAAACCAAATTTCCTTTATCTATGATCTGCAAGTCATAAACAACAAAAACACAATGACAATTACAGCCAAAGCATCTGTCACCACACATTTCCTTACATGTTAGATTTTTTGACATTCAGTGGAAAACCACAAGTTGTAATCTTAGGCCCTTGGCAATCACTCCTGCCCACCCATGGGCTGTCCTTTGTTGCCTTCAGCTTCCGTTTGTACAGTCTTGGTGGACTTCTTAGCACTAAAGGGAAAAGGAGTGCTAGAACTATTGACAGCCTACAACAAACACCACAGCATCAGAATTAAGACTCTGGCAAAAGGGAAGCAGGCACTAATTCTCACCCACCCAAGTGTCCAGGTCTTGTCGGTAGCAAAGGATGATCTGGGTGGACTTGGCACTCCACAGTACCTTAATATGTTCTTTTCATTCAGATAGACTTTTTCTGAGGTCTTTAAGAAAGCAGGCTGTAAGGAATCAAGGAAATAAATCTACTACCAGTGAGCAGAGAGCCCCTGCTATAATAAGGCGACCATAGGTGCCATTTTGCTCAAGCAGTTTCTACCTGCTGTTCTTGTGTAATTATTAACAGCATCCACTTTGGCTCAAAGATGGGCCATTTTAGATGACGTTAGATGGTCGTTCCTAGCTAGAGCAGCAGCAACAGCCCTGAAATGTCCATGGCAGGAGGTGTGATGCTAGTGTAACCACTGAAACCAAGGTCTCCTCAAGGTTACCCTTACCAGTGTTACCTACAGAAATAAGAGCGGCAGCAGGAGTTTTAGGAGTTTAGAACACAATACATTTGCAGATCACCCTAGTGGCTCCTGAAGGCAAACCCTCTAGAGCCCTGAGGCAGGAAAGCCCAGGCTGTGTTATAGGAGGCTGAATGAGAGGGAGGGAAGTTGCCGATTCTCCTGTTCACAGGTGAGGACTCAGAGGCTAGAGACTAATTTACATACTGTGTAGGTCTCTACTGGTATCCAAGAGGGGGAGAGCCTTTTCAAGGTTTACCCTTATGAATCTTTTGGATTTTGAGCCATGTGAATATAGTCAAAAATTACATTCAAATAATATTAAAACAGTATGGAGAAACGCTACATGTTGTGTAGAGGAAAATGGTTAAGTATACAGCAGTGTATTCATTTTTAAAATATTATAATAAGTAAAGTTATTTTGTGAATACTGTGAAGTGACACAGAAAAATAGTTACGTTACAATGTTAAGTGAATGACATAAGCCACATATGTATGTGCAAATACAATTATAACTATATTTTTTAATGTATGCATGAAAACGGGTGGCTCGTGAATAAACATGTAAAGAATGATTGTCTAGTGGAATCACAGGTAGAATTTTCCTGCATTCTGTATTTTTCTAATGTTCTTGAATATGATATATAGTTTCCATAATGTAAACTCCCAAAATGAATTCCACTTTGTTACATATATAGTAAATAAAAC
This sequence comes from Pseudorca crassidens, assembly GCF_039906515.1. Taxonomy (NCBI): domain Eukaryota; kingdom Metazoa; phylum Chordata; class Mammalia; order Artiodactyla; family Delphinidae; genus Pseudorca; species Pseudorca crassidens. Next base: position 172,399,186 of record NC_090297.1, on the reverse strand, counting down.
TAAGAGAGATAATAAGCAGATTTCTGTTCATGTTCTTTCTTCTTAAAAGTGTAAATAAAAATTTTTAAGTAAATTTTTTTTTTTAATTTATTAAAAGTGTCTTCCCTGAGGACGGTGAGGTGTCCTGAGTGTAGTCACTCTCTTGCTCTCTGGATAAGGTGCTTTGCAGAGTTTCTGGCTTGTAGCAGGCATTCAGTAAGTATATGTCAAATGAATACATGGATTTCATGGAAAATACAGAAGCCATCAGGAGGAACTCCATGCATCTCTCATCATAAAATGTACAAAACATTGTACCACCCCTATTTTTTTTTCCCTTTGTGTGTGAATGTAAGTGTGTGTCCCTCTTCTCACTTAAGGTAATCACTCAGTACAGGGAATTCCATAACTTTCTACTTCCTGCAGTAACTTGCTCCATTGATTACACCTTTCTCTCATTTGTATTCATTTACTCTTTCTTTCCTGGATCTTTCTGGTTAAATTTTGTATTTACTTGTGATTCTCCCATCTTCATCAAATAAATGAACAAAACCCTTCCCTGATCTAAATCCCCCTTCAGTGGCCAGTCAGTGTTCATTTGGGTTCCCCGGAATTTGGAGACTGAAACAAGTACAGAAAGTTGGCTTGAGGAGTGATTTCAGGAAGCTGCAGTGAGTGGACAGGCAGGAAAATTGTCCACCATGAGGGACCTTCTAAGAAGTAAAGGGAACACCTTTCAGAACTGTGTGTCTGAAGAAGGGCGTGCTGGAACATTCACCCAGCAGCTCCCATATCCCAGAAGTTAAGGGATCTCCCGAGGCAGGGGAGGGACTCCTCTGAACTCAGAGCCCTGTGTGTCACTTGGCAGCAGGCTGGGCCCTGGCAGCATGGGAGGAAACACTAGGACAAAAAGCAGAACAACTCATAACACGCCCTTGGGGGGAGATTCTGCTGTTGGCCCCTCAATCGGCTCAATCTGGGGTCAAGTCAAATCACTCTACTGGTGTGGCTCTTATCACTGCCAGCTTGTTGGAGATTAATGGCGTGACATCAATGCAGGAGCAACAAACCTCAGAGTTTAGTCAAGGGCAGCCCACAGCGCTGAGAAAGATTGGGAAGCAATGGTTTAGGAAATAACATGGTGGCCCAGTCTTTCTTTTCTTCGATCTTTCAATACTATTTAGCTCAGTTGTCCACATTTTCCTTATCAAAAGAGAATCTTTCCTCTTTTTTTTTTCCCCATGACAGTTTTTCCATATTTTCCTGCAATTTCATTTCTGTTTTCTCTGTCTCCTTTGCAGATTCCTCTTACTCCAAACATTGGAGCTTCTCAGGATTCAGTCCTAGATTCTCAGCTTTTCACTTTCCATTCTTCCATGTCTAATGCTGTCTCATTGCTCTCAAGCGCTACCTTTTTACAATTACTTGTTTAACATCTGCCTATTTCACAAGTTTGTAATTTCCAAAGGACCATCTCTTTCTTAGCCCCATGATAAGGCAACACATGAAATATGATTAATCAGTAATTGACGGTTTTTGCTTCTCTTACTCTGTGGACCTGCCCAATCGCCCTCATGTGCAGTTGCCTATACTTGGAGAAAGCACCCACAAGGAAAGTAAGGCAGGTCTGTGATTCCTCAGCAGTGTATATTTTACCATTCTCAGCAAAGTGACAAAAGCCACCGGAAGTCCAACTTCAGAATCTTTTTTCAAATACATTTTCAGATTTAACAGATCTCACAAGGGAAAAAAAAACTTGATGAAAATTACACTAAATCATTAAACTAGATTTTGACTATATACTTAAAAATAGTATAATCTACATCCTTACTCTGTGCATAGTGAAATTATGTCAAATTATATACTGAAGCCAAATAATATTGTCAATTTATAGTAGAATCTAGAAAAACATTGAGAACTCAAGATCTGAATCTGACAATCAATTTAGATCAAAGTGTAATTTAAAAATATTATTTAAAAATCTAATGATCTGGGGCTCTAAGTTTATATTGTCCTACTGGTAGCATCTGTAAGGTCCTCCTCCTTTTTCTGTTACCACCATCAGCAATTAGTGTAGTGCAATTAAATCATCATGGCTATATTCTTGGTTCTGTAAAAGATGGAACAAATCTCTCTCTAAACAGAATGAAAACAATATAACAAAAGTACTAAAAAGATGGTTTCTGAGAAAAACTTGCTTTCTCATGTTTGTCTTTTATACATCATAAGCAGGGAAGGGAAGCCTGGCTATGATTGGGAAATGCTGGAGAAGCAAAGTTGCTAGTCAGTTAGGAAAATCAGTTCCCCCAAGAGAAAAACACCTCTTTTGACACCTCCCTTTGTTGTGATAAATTGTTTGCCTTGGTTATAGGAGAACAATGCTCACAAGGTAAAAAATTAATTAGATTCAAGTGTGCATGTATCGTGGGCGAGTGAACTAAGGCAACATTCTATTTTTTCCTGAACCTATGTAATATTTTGATGAGTATACAGGAAGACATATAGAGAGTATACAGGAAGACATATAGAGATTTTGATGAGTATACAGGAAGACATATAGAGATATTTTGATGAGTATACAGGAAGACATATACAGGAAGACATATAGAGACATACAGAGATATTTATTTATTAATAAATAAAATATTTATTGAGGAAGTTTTGTTGTTTATAATTAATTTAGACTATATTTAATTAAATATGTAAAGCAATGAACTCAAAGCCACTAATGGACTATTTGTGTATATGAAGCAGAGTCTAGAAATAGCTAAGCCAACATTAATACTGTTGTCATGATTTATTAATTTAATGTACTAATGATTCATTAAAACTCTTTTAACCAGCCTCTGTCATCAATCAACAAATATTTACAAAACAGCTCTTAGGTATGTGCATGCTCCCACTCAGCTATAAAATGATATAGGAAAGAAGAGACAATGAGACCCAATTAATCTTAGAAAACTAATGAAAATTCTTGAATTATTTAGCTTGGGCATAGACAAACAGTGCTCTTAGAAAAAATAATCGCCTTACAATTTACTTCAGGTACTTCAGAGATATTCACAAACAAAATTGCTAATTAATGCAGTGGCCATACAACAAATAAAAGGGATTGGACAGAGGGGGAAAAACAGAATAAACATGTAGTCTCCAATTCTTAAGAAAACCTCAGTTTCTGAAGAAATTCTTTATTTTGTTTCTATTTTTGCTCTGACTGAAATGATTAGACTTTTTCCTAATTTAGTTTCATATCTTGACTAGAGGCTAATTCAAACTTAGCCTTCAAACTTTTGTTTGAAGCGACATGATAAGAAGTCTTTGAAGACATAAGACTCAAGCCTGTGATGAATGTTTCCCCCACAATAGGATTTTTATACTAATTTCTCTCCCCAAAGTGTCTTCAATTGAACATGTCAACAAAAATGTTTATTTTCTTTGTAGATAGACTATATTCTTATATTCAAAATTAAAGAATATTATGATATAATAGTATAGTATATTAGGTGAAAACATTAGTTACTTTAACTTCTACTCTATCCATGTAACAGTGTTATAATAATATAAATATCCCACAAAAGAGTACAGACTTTTATGATTTAAAGATGTTTCATAGTTACCTATAATATTCCATCTTTTTAACAATTATTACATAAAATATTCTAAACCATGAAACTATATTTTAAGCAATATGACAAAATTATCAACTAACTTATAAAGCAAAATTTTCCATAAGAACTCTTCTGTGCCAGTGGCAAAAATTCCTGGCAATGTTTCTTCCATTTGTGAATAAATGGAATTGGTAGAATTGTTACTATGGATACACAGGAAGACAAGGCTCAGCTATAGAAACAGGGGTAAAAAAAAAAAAAAACACCACGAAGCATGAAAATGTCCTTAGTATCTTGATCCTGCACCAACTCATAAGAGCATTTGCCTCTGGGTGCCCCAAAGAGAAAAGAAAAGCTGTAACAGTATATCATCATTGTGATGTGATGGTCTTTGGCTGTGTGAATTTGGCTAAGCTACAGTCAGCAGTTTCAATCAAATACTAATCCAGGTGTTGCTATGAAGGTAATTTTAAACTGTGATTAAAATTCATAGCCAGCTGACTCTAAGTAAGAGAGATTATCATCTCTTACCTGTTTATGATATATAAAAGCCAAACATGAGAGAGCAATGACCTTAGATAATCTGGGTGGCCCTGGTTCAATCAGGTGAAAGGCCTCTAGAATCCTTGCCTAGGCTTCCCTGATAAAGAAGAAATCTCACCTGTGGATGACAGTTTCCACTCATGCCCAAGAATTCCGGCCTCTCCTATGGATTTTGAACTTGCCTGGCCAACTCCCACCAACGCTCAAGCCAGTTCCTTGCAATAATTCTTTTAATGCGTATCTCTCGTCCTGGCACTGCTTCTCTAGTTGAACCTCTGACAGTTCTCCACTGTGATGCCTGTAGAGCAGGAGGCCAGGCAGGCACCTCAAGGAAAGGCAGCAGTGACCAGGTGGTTTCCAGGGAGACAAGCTCCAGTCTGCCTCCCATCATGGAGCTGTAAGCTTAGCTTGAAACTTTGAAACTCTTCAACGAGAAAAAACACTCAGAGAAGACTGAAAAACATGGGCTGGGTAAGGTATAATCATTTTTCAACGTTATGTTGAGTCAGAAAAAAAAGGGAACTTTTTTGAAAAATCTTTCTGACTGATGTCTCTATAGAGTTCTGACCTTTTGCTCACTCATTTATAAAAACTAACCTCTTCATTTATTTAGGGCCTGGCAAGGAGAAAGGCAATTCTCTTGAACTTAGCTCAATAAATCCTTGAAAATCTTTTCATTTTATAAAATGTAGGTGACCTCACATACTTAAAAGGAATTTATTTTCTACATTAATTATTTGTATTCCATCATTAAATTCCTTTGAATAAACTACTTCTCTATTGCAATCTTCACCTATACTTAAACTGATTTTCCACACACACATACATATATAGCTATACCTATGAGGATATACATATGGTTATGCAATTTGGCAAATATATGTATTTGAGAAATTATGCTCGGGTTAATGACTGTGTGCTCCATCATGATTATGTGCTCTATTATAAAACCCATGACCAAAGTATGGATAATAATTTGATTTATATGTATGAAAATATTTGAAATCTCATTGCACCTGTCTTATATTATCCCTTTCTCAGGACTAATGATATAAAAATTCAGGATTAACAATCAAAGCTCATAAATCATAAACAAAATGACGCCTGTTTCTCTTCTTATAAATCATTTCTCTGAAACCGCAAGTGTAACAGTACACCAGATCAATCCATCATGGCTGAAGTTAAATACAACATTAGTTTCCAAGGATACACACAGTTTTAGAACTCTGCAAAGGCTCATTCATTTTCTTCCCAGGTATTTAGGAATACAACCATCAACGGGGTAATCAGTGAAAGGAATTTACTAGGACATCTTGATTTTTATTTTAATGAGGGGAAAAAGGAAAGCAGAGAGATAGCCCATAGATCTGTGAAATATAAGCAGACCCCCAACCTAGGAAATTGTGTTGTTGTGTTATAAAACAACAAAGTTTGTCACGAAGCAACATTTCCCAAGGAAATGATGATGATCAGGGTCTGAAGTCCTTGGACTGTATTTAACTCGAGCGTATTTTAAGGACAGAATAAATAATTGTAGCCTGAGTTTGGGTCTGGGAAATAAGGATCTCAAAGTTTAGAAAGGAGAAAGAGGAGAAAGAAAAGGGAGGTAAGAGGAAGAAGAGAGATGAGATGGAGAACGGGATGGAGGAGAAATCCACTGCCAGTTCCTCAATATTGGCCTAACCCTAAGAAACATTTTAAACTCCTTGTATTTCTATTCTCTGCCTCTTCTCTGACCCCTTTGCCCATTTTTGCAAGCATCCGAGTAACTCATGTGCTCTCAACAGCACTGTCCTACAGCCACTGCCACGTTTAGCTTCCTAAACCACACAGATCACACAACTCTAAAAGACAAGGCCTGTTATCGTCGTAAAATCTGCGGCTTACGAAAAGCACTGCAATTTTAAGAAAACAAAATGTTAAGGCAGAGTTTTTGGACAGAGGAAGATACTGAAAGAGTGAGCTGGCACAGCCCATTAGCCATTTATACCTTTAGTCCCTTTTTTGTCTATTAAATAAACATTGAACTGCTTCTCCCCTTGAAAGGCTCTGTGTGATGTCAGTTTTATCAACATTTCCCTTCTCCTTTCAGTGTTTTAACTTCTACTGTAGAAACTTACAGACTCAAAAGTCCTCCCAGTTTCAGTGTTTGCCCTTTGCTTGTTGGTTTCCACGATGGCACAGATGTTAGTGAAAGCAGGGGCTCCTTCCACTAGAATTAGATGAGAAGCAGCGATTTGTACCGAGGGGTCAGGAAGAACCTCATCTGTTACTCCTCATTAATGGATGTCCCTGGCAAATTAACTAGGTCGGAAGACTTACATAAAAATTTAATTAACTGGTTAATCAGGTCGACAAAGATCAAGCTGGATATTTTAAGACCTTGAAGGAAAAGCAAATTAATTACTGCAGACCACTCCCTATCAAAGAGCTGCTAATTCCTATAACCAAATTGAGTTCATTGGGCCCCGATATTTTTGCCACCCAAGGGACAGAGACCCCTGCCCACTCCCTTGAGTCATGGCTTTGGAAGAGAATTTTTCTATGACACCAACTGCCTTTATCAACTAGTGATGACTTTATCACTCTTAATCAAACACATCTACAACTGCTAATCAGAATTTCTCATAGGCTATCTGCAATCAGACCCTATACAGCGCAAATTACAAGAAATTACCTTAGTCCCTGATACAGGGTCTTCTCACCAAAAACCACTGCACTGATTGTAATAGTCGAATATCAGAAAATGTGTCTTTATTCCAAAAAGTTCAAAAGCCACTCAATTTTGAGAAATTAATTGGGGAGACTGAAAGTCCTACTTTACAATAAATTATTATTTTATTTGAAGCACTAAATTCATAAATTCAACATCAAAATATTTTTTTCAGCTGAGGCAAGGAAGAATAAATGAAAAACATGAAAGAAAAACAGATGGGGCTTTGAAAATTTTCTTCCAGGCTTTCTAATTATGTGTTATTCCCTCATTAGAGTTGTGCAGAAAATTCAAGTGTGGCAAAAACTGCTTCATCAGTCGTCTGATTGGATGAACTGATTTAGGCTGAAAAGAACGTCCTCTCAGAAAGGAGGGATGACCTTGTACAGTATGATATATACATACATAGTTTCTTTGAAGAGTTTCTAAGTAATTTTCAATTATAACATGTTCAATTCTACATAAAATGTTAGGTTTTTATGTTATCCAATCATATTTTCTCACAGAAATTATTAGTGATGAGTAAGTTTTTTACAAACTTTCAAAATGTAATAGTGTATTATGCAAAATGTTTAACCACATGATAATAAGTAGCTTCATGGATTAGCATGTATTCATTCTACAAATCACTTTGAGTATCTACTGGTGACAGATAGTATTCATTCTGTGTCTACTGTTTGAGTGTCTACTGGTGACAGACACTGGGAAAATGATAGCAAAACAGACAAACATGTCTGTCCTAGTGGGGCTTAAAGAATTAGCTTAATTACAAAAACTGGCATTGAAGAGTTAAGTGGTGTGTTTCAGACAGTGTCTTGTAGGAAGATTCTTTGTCTACACAATTGAATGTACTAAGCCATCATTAATTTCCTTTTTCAGTAAACTATCCCGTTAACACTGGCTGATTTCACCTCAAAAGTATTTAAGATGCAGAAATTTATCTTAACACCAACTGTTTTTAATGAAAGATATATCCTCCCATCTGAGTAATATATGTATAAGCATTAAATATCTCTATCAGCAACTGACTCATATTGCTACAATCACGACTTAATTTGTTAGAAATTCCGCATACAGAATTAAGTATCAAATTCATCCAAGTAAGGAAGTTTCTTAAGAACTTCAATGCAGATGATGTATTGCCTTTCCTGCTTACATTTCCACTGGCATGGAATAAGTCGAGCCCTTATAATTCACTACCTCTTGCCAGGATTATTTAAATAAACAGCTAGTCCATTTTTTCAAATGTTTTCCTTCTCAATTGCAGTGTTTATCTCCTCAGTTTTATCTAGCACTCTACCCATCTTCCTAAAAGTGCAATCCTATTTTCTGCTAATAAATATTTGTGGAATTTTCAAAATCTACAAAAATAATGACAAAATCCTTATCCTGAGTTTAAGATTGTTCACAGTGTGAAAACAACCTAACTTCCGTTAATCTCAAATTTCCCCTCCTCAGGGCTGATGGTACAAGACTGCAAATATCCTGGTCTAAAAGTCAGAGGATCTCCGTTCTATTTCTGATTCTCTCTCTCTTAGAATGAACCCTCTCTGCCTCTCCTTGTTCTTCTTCATCTTTTAATCAGCATTACTATTTCAAGTGAAATCTAATATTTGACTCCTCCCAGAGAAGAGGTAGAGACGCTTCCTGGTCTTCTCTGAAACACCTCCCCCAAAACCTTAGATTCCTTGAAAATATTATGAAAACTCTTGGCCTGGATGATCTTTAATATCTCTTCTAACAGAAGTTCCTCCCCTGTCTTCTAAAACAAGTTTCATTAATGATTCTACATTCCTAGCTCTGTCATTAAATCTATCCTAAAACCTGTAACCCAAAGATATTATCCTTTCTATGGACTCAACACAATCTCTCTTATATTTTGGCATGAAGCATTTTGGTAGGGAGCATTTTCCAAAATGTGTGTAGTAAACACCAATTCTGTTAGATATTAATAGTTGTTAGAGAGAATGGAAGAGAGAGAGACAGACCATAAGTCTGGAAACTACTGGTATGAATAAGATCAATGCGGCATCTTCACTTCAGAACCTCTCAAAGATTTAGATGAATTTCTATCTTGATCATGAACCACTGTTCATTTGACTGCTTCTCATTATCTGAATGCCCTAGACATGATCTTTTAGATAGGATGATGCTCTTTTTTTATGAACAGAGTGGTGAATACAGGACAAGCTATGCTTCCTTTTAATACTCTCACCCGCAATTTTCCACAACCTTTATACATGTGTGTGGCAGACTAATAAAAATTCGGGGGACATACAGGTAACACTGCTATAATGTCATAGCAGTGTTAGCAACCTAAAATATAGTATTAGACATCCCTGTTCTTGTAGCTGTTAACCCTGCTCATCTCTGGTAATTATCTCAATGGATACTGTGAGAGATGAAAGTACATTTTTTTGCTATTCCTCCCATGAAGAGTGGAGTCTTATTCCCTTCCCTTGGACTCTGCATTGGCCTTAATGACTTGCATGATCTACAGCAAAATGACACTGTTTCAGTTCTGGACTTAGCCTTTAGAAGGGCCCTGGAAGTTTCTACCTTCTCTCTTTGAGCCCTGAGACTCGATGTAAGGATTTCAACTACCCACGTTGTGAGGAGTCCCTTACCACAGGAAAAGGTGACGTGTAGGTGCTGAATGGGGAATTCCAGCTGAGCAACTAGCCCACAGGGAGCATCAATGGTCAGGCCAGTCCATCCTTCATATGAGTTCAGTGTCAGCTGCCATCAACCTGCTGCTCCTGGAGAGACTCCGAGTGAGAACAGTCTAGTTGAAAGCATTCAAGCCACAGAACCATGAGCGCTAACACATGGTTGTTTTAAGCCAGTTGATTTGGGGTGGCTTGTTGTATAGCAGTGGGTAACTTGAATGACTACTTTTTTCCATTCTCATACCTCCACACTATTATTGGTGAATGTATAATTATATACCTTTTAAAAATCTTGCATTTTCATTCAGATTTTTCAGTAGGTATATCTTTTTATAATCACATAGCTCAGAGAAAGAACTAACAGCCATTTATGAAGTAGTTCTTTTAAATGAGGAATTCAAGAAATCCAAACAACCCCAGGTTCTGTAAAGTAAGAAGTTCAAAGCTACACATATATGGCCTGAACAGGGCTGATATTCTTGCACTTGTAGACTCACATGAGCAGATTACAGTTGGAGATGTTGAAAGCCCTCAATCATGTATTTAAAAAACAAAAGATCCCAATAATACTTTCAGAATGGGAGAAAATTTAAAAATGAGATATGAAGATGGCTATGTTGGTACAAATTATTAGACTATGTTTAAGAACTCAGGAAGATTGCTAATTCAAAATTACTAGGATTTTTAATAAGCAGATATATAAATAATATCATATAACTTAAAAACTACAGAATAGACATGAACTGAAGTTTTAGATCTTTAAAACAATAAAATGAGAGGTATTGTATAAGCTAAATCATAAAAGAACAATTGATTTCATTCTATATTTTCTAGTCTAGTTATCATTATTAGATGAAATAGTAAGCTTCTTTTCCTTACATTTTATAAAATAGAGGGATTTTTAACTCCTTTCATGGACCATTCATAAGGTCTTTGAATGGACATTATATGTAAACTCCTAAAATTATTATGTGCTTATGTGTATATCTGTGTTTTCTGGGCACCATATCCATGTCTCTCACAAGATTTTCAGAGAAAAGGATAAGCCTGGCTGCTTTTCACATTATAACGAAGGTTTAAGTAGAAGAGATTTACTCTAAAGCAAAAGTGACTTAAAAGAACAGAAGAATAAAATAGAGTGTATATTGGAAAAGACTATCCAACAGCTTAATTCCTGCTTAAACCTTATCTTTCCATATTATGGAAGGCTGTCCCGAAGGACTGGCCATTCCACCCTGATTTATTTCCTCTTCCATAATTTTGCTTCCCACCATTCTGGTAAGCCTATGCTATTTATTGCCTACCTAGCTCTGGTTTGTGTAACAGAGGAGACTCAGGAGGAAAAGTTCCATATTTTCTATTATTTTTTATAAACTATAATGTTGATCAATTGAAAGATAAAATTAATTAAAATTAATTAATTAATTAATAAATCCAAACGTCATGAATATATATGTGACACAGAATGCCCTACGTGGCATACTCAGTCTGAAGTGGCTAAGATGTATGATGCTTATGTTATTTGTTTGAAATTGAAGAGGGACTTTTGATCTCACTTCTCTCTAGAGATCTTAATGAGCAAGGAATGATTAACCACAAACATTATTTTCACTCTTTATACCCTAGAGGATCCTTCAGTGACCCGGAATATCAACCTCCCACCTGAGTTAGAGAAAGTATGACAAACACAGGGAAGAACAACTAAATTCAGGCATACCTGTGGACTCTCACATGTGAGACGAAAGGATGCCTGAGATATTATTTGACTAAAGACTGTAACTAACCCAGGAGGGGGAGCTGTCTTTGTTAAGGTACATAATTCTAGAGAACATTCCAGTCCATTGAGGAAATAAAAGACTAACTGGTAACACCCACCTTCTAGTCTATTATGAATGTACATTCAGACAGGGGAAGAGGGTATGTGTCTTCTTCCCATTTTCAATTCATTTGCGCTAAATCCAAGGATACCCGTATGGGGATGTCTTAGGGTGTCTTTTATGGAAGACAAAATAAAGGATACTGTGTTATTTTCCACAAGAAGAAATGGATTAAAATTATTACAAAAGTCAAGAGAATGAGAGACAAGCCACAGACAGGGAGAAAATAGTTGCAAGATACATCTGATAAACGACTATTATCTAAAATATACAAAAAACTCTTAAATTTAACAATGAGAAACATACAACTCAATTAAAAATTGGTAATGACCTTAACAGACACCTCAGCAAAGAAGATATACAGATGACAAGTGAGCATACTAAACAATGAGCCACATCCTATGTCATCAGGGAAATGCAAATTAAAACAACCCTACACACCTATTAAAATCGCAAAAATTTAGAACACTTAACAATACCAAATACTGGTGAGGGTGTAGAATGACAGGAACTCTCATTCATTTCTGGTGAGAATGCAAAGCCAGTCTGGAAGACAATTTGTTGGTTTCTTACAAAACTGAATATACTCTTACTATATGATCTAACAATCACACTTCTTGGTATTTACCCAAAGAAATTGAAAATTTATGTCCATCCCAAAAACCTGTACACAAATGTTTATAATAGCTTTATTCATAATTGCGTAACCTTGGAAGCAACCAAGATGTGATTCAGTAGGTGAATGGATTAACAAACCGGTACATCCAGACAATGCAACATTGTTCAACACTAAAAAGAAATGTACTATCAAGCCATGAGAAGACATGGAGGTACATTAAATGCATAAGACAAAGTCAGAAAGAGAAAAACAAATACCGTATGCTAACGCATATATATGGAATCTAAAAAAAAAAAAAAAAACAGGTTCTGAAGAACCTAGGGGCAGGACAGGAATAAAGACACAGATGTAGAGAATGGACTTGAGGACGTGGGGAGGGGGAAGGGTAAGCTGGGACGAACTGAGAGAGTAGCACTGACATATATATACACTATCAAATGTAAAATAGCTAGCTAGTGGGAAGCAGCCACATAGCACAGGGAGATCAGCTCGGTGCTTTGTGACCACTTAGAGGGGTGGGATAGGGAGGGTGGGAGGGAGACACAAGAGGGAGGGGTTATGGGGATATATGTATACATATAGCTGACTCACTTTTTTATACAACAGAAACTAACAAACCACTGTAAAGCAATTATACTCCAATAAAGATGTTAAAAAAAAATAAAAAGACAAAGTCAAAGAAGCCAATCTGAAAAGGCGACCTATGTATGATTCCTATTATGTGACATGCTGGAAAAGGCAAAACTATGAAGACAGTATAAAGATCAGTGGTTGCCTGGGGGTCGGGATGGGTGGGAGTTGGATAGGCAGAGCACAGAGGATTTTCAGGGCAGTGAAAATACTCTGTGTGATGCCATAATGATGGGTATGTGTCACTACACCCTTGTCCAAACCCATAGAAAGTACAACACCAAGAACGGACTGTAATGGAAACTCTGGACTTTGGGTGATAATGACATATCAATGTAGATTCGTCAATTGTAACAAATGTGCCACTCTGTTGATAATGGCGGAGGCTATGCATGTCTGGGGGGAGGGGTATACAGTAAATGTCTAAACCTTCCCCATTCGTTTTGCTGTGAACCTAAAACTTCTCTAAAAAAATTAAGTCTGTAAAAAAATCATATTTTACAACTCAAATATATAAAATTCTTATTTGTCAATTATACCTCAATAAAGCTGGAAAAAATAATCACAGAAGTTTACCTGCAAAGAGCTTCCTGACTAAAATAATTTTTATGCTAAAAATGTGTCTAACCGTGATTATAAATGTTATTACTGAGAGTATTATTTCTGAAAAGACCGATATCATTTTGGAGGAACTTTATAGACATTAGTATATAGACATTCAGTGGCAACAAATATTTCCTCTTGTTCTGTATTAATCCTGGAAGTGTGTGAGTGTGAGTGTGTGTGTGTGTGTGTGTGTGTGTGTGTGTGTGTGTGTGTGTGTGTACAGACTCACATATGTATTCAAGTATATTTAATTTATCCATAAAGAACATGAACATATTAAGTAATTAATGCTTGTCAGTTACTTTGAGTGAATACCGTTTTAGTCAAATGCTACATCTGTGGTAAGTAATAATCAAGATAATGGGTTGTCCAATCATGTAGGTTATTTGCTAGCAGTTTTAAAGCATACCATATGTTTGCCCAGAATACAGACATTTAATTTTTTTCTTAAAAAGGAAGACAAGCAAGCATTCATCAATTGGAAAGAAAACATTTTTAAATGTGAGACATAGTGATTTATATAACGATTCTAAAACTGTCTGATACCTAAAGCACAGTCAATCAAGCTGTAGTCAAGATGCTAAAGAGTAAGTGAAGAGCTGACTCCCTTACATTCCTTCAATCAGTTCTCTCGGGTTTAAAACACTTTCCACTTCACTCCCACCCAAGGGTACCATCTTATTTGCCAGATCAGCTGGTTCTTCCCAATTTTTTCCATGACTTAAATCAGGCTGCTATAACTCTAGGGAATTTCCTGATCATAAAACTTGTCTTATTTCATTAATAATTCAGAATGGTTCTAAAATATTATTGGGAGAAAAGAGTATAAGCAACAGGCCAGTGATCCATTCCCTCCCCTGTGGAAGACGGGAATGATACTGGGAAAGGGAAAGGAAGATGACATAATTTCCTTGTCGACTGGACTTTCTCAAGCTAGAAAACTAATGAGATTTGCTAGGAAAAAGATTCATTATCTTGTAAATGTCCTTAGAAAGATGGCTCTAAGGATTATCTAGAGTAAATAAAACCCTGGACCAATGATGCAAGGCTCCCTGGAGAATGTCACCTAAGCTATACAACTCTGGGCCATAAAGTAGTAGAGCTGAAAGGCTCCCTACAGTAAGAGGAATGACAGAAATTGCATCTAAGACCTCATCTGCTCTGGGCCCAAAAGACACGTCTAGTGTGAGGGAACAGGACCTGGTAAGGTGTCCATGACTTTGCAGACCTCCCTCTGCTTCATGTGTGCTTTTCAGCTGCCTGTAATCTTGACATCATTTAGTAAAGTCTGATACTGAATCAGATCTCAGACTTGACAACTCTAGTATAACTGTTTTTTCTTTTCCTTCCAAATTGTCTACTATAATAGCCCACATCACTAACATTCATATATAGTTTTTCTCATATTTTTCTAAGTATATGTAACTAAGTTATGTTCATGTGTGTCTTTTTACAAATTTTTATAAACTTTTAAAATAACCTTAAAATTTAAATAAATACATGCTGTAGATTACATAATCTGAAACCAACATATATTTCTCCAAAAAGTCCTCTAAAAAACACCGGTTCCGATACAGAGCCAAGGATTAAAACACTGGGCAAGACAGATGTTAGGGAAGTAGTACTTGTGATATTAACACCACCACCAAAACCAGTGGGTATTTCAACACTGTCCCCAGTGCCCGAGTCTGTGAAGCACAGCTCTCATTAATCTGACTTCCCATCTTAAAATACCTACCGGGTAGCTACTGCTTACAATGTAAAGTCTAAACTTCTGACAACAAGGTCTTTAATACTGCGATCTCAGTTATCTGGAAAAGAGGATGTTATAAGCCTTTTCATATAGCTTAACTGTATAGCGCCAAACTATTTAGTGTTCCCTAAACACTATGCTTCGGTCAAGGCTGATTTCCAATTTTCATGTCCATGTGCCTTCATATTGTCATAACCAATGCCAGAATGTTTAGCTGATAAGGTTGTGTACTGCCCAAGGGCAGCATAGTTAAAGGGGGTGCTAAATACTTCATAAACACCCTGGTAAATACCTTGTTCTGACAGTGTGAGTCATGTTATGGAAATTTTCTAAAAGATAAATCTTGAGGTTACCTTTGTCTCGATCACACTTGTCATGTGTCAACAGCCGCTAGGTGCTTCAGATCAAGGATCTCCTCCTATCTAGATTTCTGCTACATCTCTTGGATTTGGTTACTAAACAGAAGTTGTAAATGGGCTCAGCTCCACTTTTCAAGCCACATTATTTATGTTTTATATCCCTACATACAGCCATTGTTGGCTAAATCATCTGTTGACTAAAGGAATCGACTGACCACTCAGAAGAGACTCCAGGCAGGAATTTCTGAGAGGGAGATGTGGGTAGAGACAATTACCCAAAAAGCACCACAGTCATTTATGCTGTGATATTCTTTGCTTATGTTCCCCCCTGTCTATAATAGCATTTATTCACTGATTAATAGCAGCAGAGGTGGCCCCTCTGGCTGCACGCTCTCACCACTCATTGTGATCACAATCTCAGAATACAAGAGAACTGCTTTCTCCCAATGTATATTACAGCCCCCTGTAAAAGAAGTGACTAGTCAGAACAGGTCATATCCCTATACTGATTTTGGAAATACCAAACTATCTTAAATACCAAACCATCAGAATCACATGAAATGGAGGAAATGTTATTTCTGAAAAGAAATGGTGGAGATCAGAAAGAAAAAAGTAGTAGTAGTGAATGCCTTCTATAATTTCATCCTTTGACTTCCTGGCAGCCACAAACAACTTTTGCGGCCATTCATACAATTTCAAAAATCCCCAGGATGATGAGATCCAAGTATCCCATTCATAAGCAACTCTCACATCCTTTCCTCCAGAGGGTGACTAAGTCTTAACCAGCTAGTGCATCATTTTCTAAGTCCAGGCTTTCTGGGTGGTGTGTCGTCTTTCCAGTAAAGTCCAGAAATGGCTTCGTGGTCTAGCAGTCCACGCCTAAATAATATATTTAGCCACCACAATACGCTGAGTATACACTGATGGAGCTAAAATAGAATAACCATTTAAAAATCTCCAATTTAGAAAAGGAAAGAAAGAGAGACAACATACAAGGCATCTCTCATACTTCCAGGACATGGATTACAAGGTCTCCCTGCTAAGGCAGTGAAATGAATTCCTTGGTCAACCAATCTCAATGACCCTGATTCTCTTCACTGGAATATCCACTCCTCTACCGTCCTTCCTATTCACACGCAGAAGGAAACCAGGCAGCTCTTTTGCTTCAGCATCCTACTTCCTGCAGGGTTGGTTTCAAACCCTAGGAGTAAACAATCATATGAATTATTTTCTCAGTCAGTGTGCAGTCTTCTTGATAACAAAATCTCTCTTAAAACCAGAGTAGGATGCTGGCAAATTTGCATCCGTTCTACTCCCCAGTCAAGTAACTAAAGCTAGAGATCTTGGTAAAGTCAGAGTTCATTAACCTGATGCTCTCCCTTGGTCTTTATTCTAATAAATTAATGGCTAAGATATCAGCCAAGTGCCTCCAAATTAATGGCTAACATATCAGCCAAGTGTATTCTGTTCTTTGCCACAAGGCTAAATCCTAGTGGGTGACTATATGCAAAGTGAGTGGAAATTAATTTGGTCAGAAAGAGAACAGAGTGTGGGAAGTTTTCACAGAAGACTAGGGGATCTAGTTTCCTCCATTTTCTAATAGCATCCGAATGTGTTTCCTGCTCCCCACTTAGCCATGGGCAGAAGAACCAGCTAGTGCAACCTCCTACTACGCATGATTATCCAACACTCAGTCATCATGGATTGCTGGTCATCAAAACTGTACCATTCTCTTCCCTCTCTTTTTTTAGTCAGGCCAATCCAGACCAAAGGTTAGACCTCTTTTCCTCCAATACTTTATTGCAGGCTGCAAGCATTAGACAACAGATTCCTACTTCCTAATGTTATTCAACCAAATATCTAGATCCAGAGATGCAATAGGTATCAGTCTAATAAGTGGCTTTGCTCCTCATAGAAAAGACTGTTAACTTTCCAGTTTGAAAGAAAGACACTCCGCCTGCCATCCATTCTGCCTTGACTCAACTGAGTCCACATTTGGGGGTCTTTCAATTGAAAAATTTTCCTCTCTCTACCAATTTTTCTGTTTTTAAGCATGCTGTATTTGCAAGTGTCAGAAAACCAACTCAAACTTGTCTTAGCGAATATAGTGAATTTATTAATTCACATAACTGGAAAGATAAAGAAAGGGATCTGGCTTTAGGCCCAACTGATGACATTAACCAGGAGCCCACACATCCCCTCCAGCTATGCCCTTACTCTCACTCTCATTCTCTCCCTACAACTTAGCTCTCCTTTCCTTTGTGTTGGCATCATTTTCTGTCTCTCTTGTTGAAGAATAATGAAAACTTTGCATTGTATTTAGGCTTACAGATTGCCAGAAGCATGTTTTTAATGAACCACTGCGGTAGGGAGAGATGGTTGAAAGTGATTATCAAAAGCACTGAGCTTTTTTACATGGCTGAGAATAACGGGACCACAGTGATACAGAAAGGAAGAAAAGAAATATAACCTGTGGGTACTTTTACATCTTAAGTGATTAACAACCAAAGCTTTTCGTGAACTGTTAAGAATTCTGACACTATTCTTATTTTATGACAAGGTTTTAAACATTTTAAAACTTAACATAGTCTACAAGATGTTCATATTTTAAAAAAAAAGAAAAAGAAAAATCTCTAGGGCACATCTCAGTGTTCCGTCTTCTGCGGATTTTTTAGGATATTTAGACAGAAACATCAGCGACAGCAAGCACCACTGACAGGGAAAGAATAAAGTGAGATTATGTAATAAAACAGAATTTAGGTCAAAAATGTACAATAGCATAAAGAGATACAAATTGAGCAAATGAGAATGGTTGTCTTTTGTAGACCAATCTATACACGGAGGAGTTGACTTTGCAAAGAGGAGGAACACCTCCTTCTCTGACAGAGGATGAAAAGGGCCAGAGTAAAAACCTTTGAGGAAATGAAAAGCCATCTGAGGTAAACATGTCAATAACTGGCTATGTGAGGACCTGGGACACGCTTCCAATGACTGCTGGAGGAAGGCAAGGGCTGAGCACACTGAAGAAACCAGCCAAGAGAAGAAAGAACACATTTGAGGGCACCCCACAATGAACAATAATCACAGCTTTGACATCTTCCAGAGAAGGCAGCATTATCACAGCAAACACATATAGCTAATGAATCAGTATATTCATGACATCTTTTTTTCCCAGCAAATTTTGCCTGAAAGTGAAAACCAAAAACGTTGACAGTGGGATCTACGCAGAATTGAATATTGGCAACATTTTGAAAGCAGCTCTCTTGCCCCTTCTCTGTTTACCCATTTCTGTCCCCCTCTAACCTTAAAAACCTAATTATAGGAATGAGATCACCAAGCAATTGAAACTAACTCCTGACTTAGGATTTCCTAAATGCACACCATGCCTTGCCTAAACTGCTGATTCTTTTCCTAGATAAAAAGAAGTAAGAATGAAGAAATAAGTAGTCATAGAATGATGAGCTCTCTTCTCCCAACAGCAGTCTTAGCAATCCTGCAGAAGATCACGTGGGCAAGGTAAAATCTGAAGAGAGTCAGCCAGTCTGCATGCAGTGGAAAATGATGCAGAACCCAACCTCCTTCCTTGATGATTCACTGAAATTCTTCCCCCCATTTTGTCCTTGAAAAACTGTCATGGCTGAGCAGAATCTTCAGAGTTGGTCTCTGGACACGAGTCCCCCATCTCCCCAGATTGCTGGCTTTTCTGATTAAAGCACCTTTCCTTTCTACTGACACTTGCCTCTCAAATTATTGTCTTTTGAGCAGTGATGAGCTGAACCTGAGTTTGGTAACAATTTCACAAAGAGAAGTAAAAGTACAATTATTTGTGGGAATTTATGTAACCATGAATTCTGTTAGGAAGAAATGCTTCTTTCCCAATCCTAATGCCTCCTTCTACATAGAGTTTCATTAGCAAAACATTCCTAGCCTTCCTCTGTTCAACAGCTTCTCCTCATAGAGAGAGGAATAAATTAGTATAATTCTCTTCCAGATCCTTTCTCTTTCTTTATTTGGGGACAAGATTATCTGCCTCTATGGAGTACTTGCTTTCTCCCTGGATCTTGCATGCCATGAGACTTACTAAGGCATGATTTCCCCTCTGGAAAAGTGGAGGAGGGAAGAAAGGGAGGTTCTGAAGTTTGTGAGAATAGCAGTGTCAGTTCAAGAAAGTGTTAAGATTTGGTGCACTGCAATACCACTGATGAATATAGATGCAAAAGTCCTCAACAAAATACTAGCAAACCAAATACAACAATATATTAAAAGGATCATACACCATGATCAAGTGGCATTTATCCCAAGGATGCAAGAATTTTTCAATATCCTCAAATTAAACAATGTGATACACCACATTAAGAAATTGAATAATAAAAACCATTATGATCATCTCAATATATGCAGAAAAATCTTTTGATAAATTTCAACATTCATGTGTGATAAAAACTTTTCATAAGTGGGCATAGAGGGAGCATACCTCAATATAATAAAGGCCATATATGACAAACCCACAGCGAACATCATACTCAATGGTGAAAAGCTGAAAGCATTTCCTCTAAGATCAGGAACAAGAAAAAGATGCCCACTCTCACGGCTTCTATTCAACATAGTTTTGGAAGTCCTAGCCACAGCAATAAGAGAAGAAAAAGAAATAAAAGGAATCCACATTGGAAAAGAAGTAAAACTGTCACTGTTTGCAGATGACATGATGCTATACATAGAAAATCCTAAAGATGCCATCAGAAAACTACTAGAGCTCATCAATGAATTCAGTAACATTGCTGGATACAAAATTAATGTACAGAAATCTGTTGCATTTCTATAACTAAGAAAAAATATCAGAAAGAGAAATTAAGAAAACAATCCCATTTACCATCACATCAAAAAGAATAAAATACCTAGAAATAAACCTACTTAAGGAGGCAAAAGATCTGTACTCTGAAAACTATAAGACACTGATGAAGAAACTGAAGACAACACAAACAGATGGAAAGATATACCATGTTCTTGAATTGGAAGAATCAATAGTGCTAAAATGACCATATGACCCAAAGCAATATACAGATTCAATGCCATCCCTTATCAAATTACCAATGGCATTTTTCACAGAACTGGAACCAAAAATCTTAAAGTTTGTATGGAAACACAAAAGACCCCGAATAGACAAAATAATCTCGAGAAAGAAGAATGGAGCTGGAGGATTCAGGCACCGTGACTTCAGACTACAAAGCTACAGTACTCAAAAAAGTATGGTACTTACACAAAAACAGACACATAGATCAATGGAACAGGATAGAAATCCCAGAAGTAAACCACATACTTATGGTCAATTAATATATGATAAAGGAGGCAAGAATACACAATGGAGAATAGAAGTCTCTTCAATAAGTGGTCCTGAGAAAATTGGACAGCTACATGTAAAATAATGAAATTAGAACATTTTCTAAAATCACATACAAAAATAAACTCAAAACAAATTAAAGACCTAAATGTAAGAGCAGATATTATAAAACTCCTAGAGAAAAACATAGGCAGAACATGCTTTGACGTAAATCACAGCAATATTTTTTTGAATCTGCCTTCTAGAGTAATAGAAATAAGAACAAAAATAAACAAATGGAACCTAATTAAACTTAAAAGCTTTTGAACAGCAAAGGAAACCATAAACAAAAAGACAACTTACAGATTGGGAGAAAGTATCTGCAGACAATGCAACCAACAATAGGTTAATTTCCAAAATAAACAAACAGCTTAATATCAGAAAAACAAACAACCGAAACAAAAAATGGGCAGAAGACCCAAATAGACATTTCTCCAAAGAAGACATACAGATGGCCAATAGGCACATGAAAAGATATCAAAACCATAATGAGGTATCACCTCACACCAGTCAGAATGGCCATCATTAAAACGTCTACAAATATGCCGGAGAAGGTGTGGAGAAACAGCAACCCTCCTTCACTGTTTCTGGGAACATAACTTGTTGCAGCCACTCTGGAGAACAGTATGGAGCTTCTTTAAAAAACTAAAAATAGAGTTACCATATGATCCAGCAATCCCAGTCCTGGGTATATATCTGGAGAAAACTCTAATTTGAAAGGATACATGCATCCCAATGTTCATAGCATCATTATTTACAATAGCCAAGACAGAGAAACAAACTAAATGTCCATCAACAGATGAGTGGATAAAGAAGATGTGGTACACATATACAATGGAATACTACTCAGCCATAAATAAGAATGAAATAATGCCATTTGCAGCAACATGGATGAACCTAGACATTACCACACTAAGTAAATCAGAAAAAGACAAATACTATATGATATCACTCATATGTGGAATCTAAAACAACGATGTAAATGAACTTATTTACTAAACAAAAATAGACTCACAGAAAAGAAACATGGTTACCAAAGGAGATGGGTGGGGAGATAAGTTAGGAGTTTGCGATCCATAGGTACATACTACTATATATAAAATAGATAAACAACAAGGACCTATTATATATCACAGGGAACTATATTCAATATCTTGTAATAACCTATAATGAAAAATAATCCAAAAAAGTATATATTAGTTTGGCTAAAATGTTCGTTCATTTGTTTCCGTAAGATGGCTCTAGGAGCACTTAGTTGTCTATAACTTCATTCAAAACAATTTTGCTAGATTGTATTATGACAGCTGTCATATCAGCATGCATTTAAAAAAATTATCAAAATTGGTGAATTTTTGTGTAGACATTTTAATATTGAAGATGGAAGAAAAAAACAACATATTCAGCATTTTATGCTTTATTATTTCAAGAAAGGTAAAAACGCAACTGAAATGCAAAAAAAGATTTGCACAGTGTATGGAGAAGGTGCTGCGACTGACTGAACATGTCAAAAGTGGTTTGCAAAGTTTCGTGCTAGAGATTTCTTGCTGGATGAGGCTCCACGGTCAGGTAGACCAGTTGAAGTTGATAGCGATCAAATTGAGACATTCATTGAGAACAATCAACATTATACCATGTGGGAGATGGACAACATACTCAAAAACATCCAGTCAAGCGCTGAAAATCGTTTGCATGAGCATGGTTATGTTCATCGCTTTGACATTTGGGTTCCACATAAGTTAAGCGGAAAAAACCTTCTTGACCGTTTTCCGCATGCAATTCTCTACCTAAACGTAATGAAAACATTCTGTTTTTAAAACAAATTGTGACAGGTGATAAAAAGTGGATACTGTACAACAATGTGGAATGGAAGAGATCGTGGAGCAAGTGAAATGAAACACCACCAACCACACCAAAGCCTGGTCTTCATCCAAAGAAAGTGATGCTGTGTGTATGGTGGGATTGGAAGGGAGTCCTCTATTATGAGCTCCTTCTGGAAAATAAGACGACTAATTCCAACAAGCACTGTTCCCAGTTAGACCAACTGAAAGCAGCACTTGTCGAAAGGTGTCAACAGAAAACGCGTACTCTTCCATCAGGGTAATGCAAGACAGCGTGTTTCTTTGATGACCAGGCAAAAACTGTTACAGCCTGGCTGGGAAGTTCTGATTCCTCCGCCCGTATTCACCAGACATTGCACCTTCGGATTTCCATTTATTTCAGCCTTTACAAAATTCTCTTAATGGAAAAAATTTCAATTCCCTGGAAAACTGTAAAAGGCACCTGGAACAGTTTTTTATCAAAAAGATAAAAAGTTTTGGGAATTTGAAATTATGAAGTTGCCTGAAAAATGAAACAAAAGGGTGAATACGTTGTTCAATAAAGTTCTTGGTGAGAATGAAAAATGTGTCTTTTACTTAAAAAACCGAAGTCACTTTTTGGCCAACCCAATATATGTATGTATAACTGAATCACTTTGCTATACACCTGAAACTAACACAACATTGTAAATTAACTACACTTCAATTAAAAAATAGTTACAAAAATAAAAAATAAAAACATAAAAAGATTTGGTGCACTGAAAATGGAAATTAGAAGATGGATATTTAGGGAGCAAAATAATGAGACTAGGGCATCTGGCAGAGCCTTGATCAAAAGGCTTAAAGTGGTGGAGACATTGTATTAACTCAGAGTATAAGTGAAGTTTGCAGAGGCCTGTATCTCTGCCATGTGGCTGTATTTTTATGGTTATGAGTTTAACAGCTGTGCCTTAATTGAATAACCAGCTCTAACAGAAGATCACATGTTCCCAAGTCTACTAGTCCTTGTATATATCTAGCCCATCCTTCAGCTATGAGTATGAACCTCAGAAAACACCTGCAGTCCTCTACAAAGTCTGGGATCATCTGAGTTGAGCATGATGCTTCAGCAAAAACACAGGCCTTACATTTAGAGCTGATTTAGTTTGACCTTGACCTTCATTGGGACAATGTGATATTGTGATTTATAATAAGAAATATACAGTTCATCTCTGTCTCAGTTTCTGGCATAGAGCTATTAAAACCCTTGGAATTTCCTAAATGATGAGAGACAAAGGTGTCTTTTATTATGTTAATGAGGCAACTTAATCATACCTAGGTAATAAAGCGCCATAAAAATTCAAAAGTGATACGTATTTAAGTTTCTCCATGTCTTTTCATGGCTTGGAAGCTCATTTATTTTTAGCACTAAATAATATTCCACTGTCTGAATGTACCACAGTTTATTTATTGATGCACCTACTGAAGAACATCGTGGTTGCTTCTAAGTTTTGGCAATTATAAATAAAGCTGCTACAAACATCCACATGCAGGTTTTTGTGTTTATAATTTATATACAACACTTTTAATTACATATATTTTTAAATTTATAATATATATAAATTCACAAGCTGGAAATGTAAAGAATCTAGAATAGACATTTTTTAAAAAGAACAAAGTTGAAGACACACTAACTGATTTCACAATTTACTTGAAAGGTATAGTAATTAAGACAGTACAGAATTGATATAAAGGTGGACAGATCAATAGAGCAGAATAAAGAATCCAGAAATAAATCCACCCATATAAGATTAATTGATTTTTCAACAGAAGTACTAAGGTAATTCAATGGAGAAAGAACAGTCTTTTCAAACAACGGTTCTAGAGCAACGGGAAATCCACGTGATAGGGAAAGGAAACAACCTTTACCTTACAACACACACACACAAATAACTTGCTATGTGTGACAGACCTACATTTAAGTGCAAAACTATAAAACTTCAGGAACACAACCTTTGTGACTTTAGGAAAAGCACAGTCACTGAAAGAATAAAAAAGATAAACCAGACCATAAAGATTTATATATCGTGCTCTTCAAAAGACATCATTAAGAAAACAAAGATAGTCCACATAAAAGCAAAGTATTTGCAAAGCATATTTATGATAAAAGACTTGTGTCCAGAATGTATAATAAACTCTACCATTCAACCATCACCATTGGATGACAGACAATCCAATAAAAATGTACAAAAATATTTGAATAGACACTCACCTAAGAAGATACACAAACGGTAAGTATGTAGGTGAAGAGAACTTCAACACTGTTGAGTTCAACACTATTCATAATGGAATTGACAGCTCAAACCACAGTGTGATACCTTCACATAAGTATTACAACACTAAAAAAGAAATGACTTTCAACCCCAGGTATTCATGAGGATGTAGGGAAACTGGACTCTTTATAATTGCTGGTAAGAATGTAAAATGTTACAGCAACTTTGGAAAAAGAGTTCTTTAATTTCTTAAAAAGAAAGACCCAAGAATTCTACTCCGGTGGATTAGGAAAACACATCCATGCAAAGATTTGTACTTAAATATTCAGAGCAGTGTTACTTATACAGCTTAAAACTGGACACAATCCAAATGTCCATCAACTTGTAAATGGATAAACTAAATGTGGTATGTTCATATGATGGAATCCTACTCAAGAATAAAAAGGAATGAACTAATGATACATGCAAAAATATAAATAAACCTCAAAAGCATTATGCTAAATGAAAGAGATGACAAAAAAAGGGAAATTCCAAAGTTGTTTTTTTTTTTACTATTATCTTTTTAAAAAATTCTCTTTCATCATTCATGTTTGTTTAGAACATTACAGTAGGCATGAAGGGAAAAATAACTGCATTTTTAAATGCAATCTGTCCAAAGTATATTATAATATATGAAACCATGCCATTATCTCTTGGGGGAAAAAAGCATTCAAAAATTAATTTGATATTAAGTTTAAAGATTAAGACCAACGTCCAAGTAAGCCACGTATAAGGTTAAGTGCAAGTCATGTTTTCATTCCAATGAGTTTACAGAAATGTGGGCATGCCATGTATGATTTGAAATAGTCAAATCCTCGAAGGTTTCTCCACTGGGATTTAAATAAAAACTAAAATGTCAGCATAGTTTCAGTGGCTTTCAATTTCCTGTTTGATCTCAGAAATGTATGGATGGTCTTTGCCATGAGCACTTCCATGATGGCAATGGCCTTCCTCAGGGCTCTCTCCCTGGCCTTTACCATAGCGGGTGGTAAAGAAATGTATCTAGTGACAATAATAGCTACCACTGAATACCTAAGCTTTGCAAGAAGACAGCAGTATTTCAATGCTACTCTCTGATAGGGTGACGATATATGTTGTTTGCTTATCACAACTAACCCCCATATATGATCAATTTTCCCCAGGCAGATTCAAATTTAATGGGTTTATAGGAGGTTTCTGCTAGTATCGTATTCTCTTATTGTGACTTCTCAGTATCTGAGCTCACAAACATTTGATGAAGCTGATACCTAGAAGATCTTTTTTTTTTTTCGCGGCATGTGGGATCCTCCCGGACCGGGGCACGAACCCGTGTCCCCTGCATCAGCAGGCGGACTCTCAACCACTGCACCACCAGGGAAGCCGTAGAAGATCTTAGTCCCTCCCTCCCTTCACCACCACTGCATCTCTGCTACGGCCACTGGAAAAACTAAGTACTAGGTTATAGGAATGTCATTTTGATTGGGAATTTTCTCCAGTGACTGGAGATCATTTTGTTTCCTCAGTTTGTTGCCTGATGAGGGGTGGGTAGGTTAGTATTTGATCATTTTGTATGTCTTTCTAACTCTTTGGATGCTCTTAGAAATGAAACACATAGGAGATTTCACACTGATCTTCACGATGAGGTCCTGGAAGAATTGTGGCTATGTTCATGAAGACAGCCCATGTGCCGTTGCTAAATGACTCCACAGCTCCACCTAGGTAACCATAACACCTTCAGCGTACTGCAAATGAGACATTCAAAATGTTTTATTTCACTGGGCTCACAAAGGGAAAAATAATTTAACTTTTAAACTTTACCTTAGATTTTGATGCCGAGAGACTTTAAAATTGGCAGTGTAGAATTTTTAGGTTTATATTTTTTAGGGATTTTGATAATGGGAGATGATTTATGTTCAAATTTGGGATGTGTTTATGATAACTTCTTATTGGTGAATCTTAATATTGTCATTTGATCCCTTTGCAGAATTTGATAGGCTGTACTGGGCAATATGTTTAGACATAGCTATTGATAGGAAATAGAATAGGAGGTACATTTCTGGACTTGAATACTGAATTTCAATTACTGTACTGTTTTTACACATTTCAGATCTTTGCGGCAAAATTTAAACATAAACTAGCGGTCACAGGGGAAACTATGAAGGAATAGTAATTGACATTGGGAACGTGGCCTCATGAAGGTAACAGGAATTTTCCAAGAGGTGGATTAAGAAAAAAATCTAAGAATTAAAGGAAGAATCAGGGACAGAGGCCTGCAACTGGTTTTGTTTCTGGTTTCTGTTTTGGTTTGATTTGGTTTTTTGGCAGAAGTTTGAAGAGGTATTTCAATTTAGGAGAATATTATTAGATTACAACTTGGAAAGAAATATAAGAAACAAGGGGTATCTGTGTCCCACTTTATAACCAGGGGGCCATTTTCTCTTGAGACAAAAAGGGTCAGCAAGGTATAAGAAAAGCTTTTTCAAAAATTGCAAATATTTCTAGGAAACATCAAATTGAACAAAGTTCATAAGTATTTTTTTTTTTAACTTCAGGCCAGCTGAGATTCTTTTAATGAAATGTGAATTTCCAAAGAAGGCCATGATGTTGCATTACTTTCCTGAATGTCTATCGACATCATTCAGCATATATGTGTCCCATTAACAGGTTTAGGACATGTTGTTGAGCTGGGATAGGAAGAGGAAGGACCTGGATATTGTTTCATAAACACAGATTTTAATATATGTGACAGACAACAAGAATTAAGAGTCAGAGGTCATATCAGAGTACAGAATTTCACAGTTCATTGTTATGCAACTATACTAACTGCTAAAGAACAAAGTATCAATTCACCTACTAAAGCTGGAAAGGCTGACTGTATTCAAGGGAATTATCAGGATAGGCAGAGGGACCACTGCAGTGCGGTTTTGCAGGAGCTGGGAGAGATCAGCCTCAATTCTGAATACAACAAGGAAAAGTGGGAATTATAGCCAAGAAACAAGATGAAGCAGTTGGGCGATGAAAAATTACCAAGAGGAAACACCAGGGTAAGGGGGGGGGGGGGGATCGTGGCTAAACTGACTTAGCAGGATTCTCGCTAAAACTGGGCTCTACGAGGAAGGACACAGGAGCCCAAAGTCAGGCCTAGCCCAAAAGAGAGCTCAACGGAGCCTAACCAAATTTCGGTCAAGGAATGAATCTTTGTCATTAAACAAGCTTAGTGTGGTCCAGTACAAAATCAAATGTCTCAGTTTTAGGAGCCTCTGACCTCACGTGTTCAATCTTTAACATAATTACTCAAAATTTTACTACCTCTCATTTCATACCTGCTCATACAGAATTTGTTTTTTTCCTTATGGATTTTTCTCCCCTTAAAAGGCCTTTCTCCAAGGAATGTCACACAGCTATTGATATAGCAGTCCATGTGACGGCTTCCTGTATGTGGCTAGGGAACAGGCACCTCCCAGATAATGGGTCTGCATTTGAGACCAGCAACTGTATTTGCGTCTGGGAGCAGTAGATTGGGGAGAAAGGAACTATTCTCAGATGGCAATACAGGTACCTGTGAGAAAAGGTTGTGGACTGAAACTGTCAAAAGCTGGCTTCCCAAATATCACCAACAACTTGTTGAAAAAACAAATCTGGGTTACTGCTCACTGCGGTAAAGGAGAGCAAAGCATTGGCAGTGTACCAGAGGGGAGACGGCAAGGTCAGAAATTATTGGGAATTGGAAATTTGATTTAAGGCAGTTCTTTCAAAGAGGGGGTTTGATTAGAATTAGATAAGAATCAAGATACAAGAGTTCAGGATTGGTGAAGGCAGTCAAAGAACTTAGGGCTCAAACTCAAATTGCAGTTTTAAAGTAGCCTGTCTTTTATCTCCAGGGACAACAAAATGGAAGTAATCTTGCAGAAAAGTGACCTTTGATGCTTTGATGTCTATTAACACTTTCCACTGAGCAGTAGATGAGTATTTTGAGAAGCAAATATAAGGAACAATCAAAGTATTTGTCTGGGCAGAAGGGTCCCTGAAAAGCAAAGTGATACTAAAGACAGCAACATGGCAAAGCCACGTCCTCATACATAGAAAGGCATATTTTCTGTCCTCAGTGTCCGGATTGAGTTTGGAGATAATCTTGGTTCTCAGATTATGAACTACTGCACGGAACTGTGCACAAGTAATTGTGCTGTTAACTAAAGAGACTCTATGTCCTTTCAAGCTTCAGAAGCTGTGCTGCATGGCAGCTGGGTTGGAGCTTCTCTGTGACAGGCTCAGAAGCCTGGACAGACAGCAGTGAGGCCAGCACACAGGTGGCCCTGGTGACCCTGGCCAGTAGGAGTGACCCAGGAGAAAATATTGTCTCAGGTTGGGGCTCAGAGCACACAGGTGGAGTCTGACAAACCTAAATATAAATCTTCTCTAGAAATCCCTTTAGTACATTTGTGATTTGGGTTAACTATTTAATTTCTGAGCTTCTGTTTCCATTTTGATAACTGAGAAAATATATGTAAGACATTAGCATACAATAGAACCCAACAAATATTTTTCTCCTAAATCTACTATGGAGAAAATTCCCTAAAACATGATATAATAGAAGAACTTATTTAATGACAAAAGATATATTAAAATGAGATAGAGAGTTCTACTGAGTAATCAACAAGAGTATTGTTTCCACTGTAAATGTAACTATCTGCCTATTTAAAAAACAGGCATTATGTTTTATAAAATTAATTTGCAGTAAATGGGGAATTGTTGCTCAGTGGGTACAAAGTTTCAGTTATGCAGGAGAAATAAGTTCTAGAAATCTGCTGTGTAACACATTATCTATAGTTAATAACACGCCATCGTGCACTTAAAAATATGTTAAGAGTATAGAGCTCATGTTAAGTGTTCTTGTCACAAAAACAAAACCAAACAACAACAAAAACCACAAAAGGACACAAGGAAATTTTTGAAGGTGATGACTATGTGTAGTACCTTGATCATGGTAACAATATCACAGGTGTGTACATATGTCCAAACTCATCAAAAAGCATACCTTAAACATGTACATTTAAAAATTATAGATCAATGATACTCAATAAATCTTAAAAAGCATTCTCCCTGACTTTCTAATTTTCGTTAAAATCAGTTATTTAAATTTACAGCTATCTCAAAAGTATTATATTTTCACTTCATATAACCAAGTACCTGTTGAATATTTACTTAAAAGACAGCCTTAATGATATTTAAGTTAATTTCACTTGCTTAAAATTTTAACTAGAAAAAAAAA
This sequence comes from Pseudorca crassidens, assembly GCF_039906515.1. Classification (NCBI taxonomy): domain Eukaryota; kingdom Metazoa; phylum Chordata; class Mammalia; order Artiodactyla; family Delphinidae; genus Pseudorca; species Pseudorca crassidens. The sequence goes on along the minus strand of NC_090297.1, from coordinate 172,369,097 downwards.
ACCTTCCTTGTTATTTTTAATCCAGATATACGTGGTGTGAAGATGTAATTGCAATTTTAAATTAACTTGTACCTTCAGGAACAACATAATGAAAGTAATTTTGCAGAAAACTGACCTTTTCTCTGTATTCTTCAGCAAGATGTGCCCCACCAGAAATGAATCAATACTCTGGAATCTATTTTAGGGGGAAAAAGATATTATATTCATAACAATGTCGTAGCAGTTCTCTTAATTCTACATCTAATCTTAATTCAATTGTTTAATCTCTTTTTAAAATTATAATAAAAAATAATCATCAAATACTTGAGCAATATTTTTTTTTTCCTAAGCAGAGCGTTAAATTAATCTTTTAACCAAGGCTTGAGTGGAAGCATAATCCTTATGCTTCCTTATTATTCCTAATCCTTATGTGACCCTTATTAAGAGTCTAAATACGTTTGTTGCTTTAGAAGTGATTTTTGAAGTTCCTCCCTTGATTCTACAATTCTGTTCTCCTTAGTGCAATATCAGGGCTGATTAGAGCTTAGTAGGATGACGATGCTGTGAGTAAAGATTTGGTATTTGGGTGGTCAGAATAAATAGACACCTGAACAAGACATAAACTCTTTCTGTCCTTCTCTTCATCAGGGTGCCTGTCTGCTCAGCCAACTGCTAATTTCTGATTAATCGTGTTATGGGGTATTTCAGTCCATACTCTCATCCTGAACAGCAGGAAGTTTAACTGGGTCACTAATATCATGCTCAGGTTTTTTGTATGGTCTTTCAACACCTTCCAAATCACAGGCCTATACTATAGTCACAAGCCGATAATGACCACCTGTTAGATTTGGGGATATTTATTATCTTTACTCAGATCGTCTGTCACTGGGCTCCCCCCACTAGGTTAGCCCTCTTGGCCTTGTTAAGAACCTGAATCACGCTTAAACTCATAAATATTAGTACTGCCTTGCTGAGTCTGGTGGGACCAGCTCATGCAGTTCTGTTGTTTGACCCCGGCAGCTGCCCCGTGCCCCACTGAGGTCACCATGTGGTCCTAGTTTTCTTCTTGTTCCACAGCTGATATCCCAACATGTTCCAAAAGGCACTTGCATACAAGCACCCACTGCAGAATTTATTAAATTAAACCGACAAGAGAGTTAAGGAGCTAAACCTGTCCACTATGACAGCTTTCCCAATTTATTTCTACCCATTTAAATTTTTCCCTATAGTGAAAATAAGCTCTGTGAAATGAATCACCTAACCTAGGTGATGTTGAAGTCAGAGCTTTAATGTAGGTATGACTCCTATCCAACACTGGGACTCCAGAGGACAAATGAATCCCACTTCACTGGAAATCTGATATGAATGTCAATACAATTTAAGATCATTTAACATTTCAGCAAATATACCCTACCTCACAAAACAATATGGAGTCCTAGGATGAAGTATCACCCACCAAATAAATAGTACTAGAGGACTGTAAAAATATGTATAGAATAAAAGGAGACTGGGTGATTCTATTTAGAGACTTAAAAAAAATATTTCCACAAAATTTCACATAAAATGCACTTACTATTTATTAAGGATTTTTTTTCAAAAAACAAAACATGAACAAGAAACTGTCATGAATGTTTTATCACCTAGAAATATTCCGTCCATCTTGTTCAAATGAATTTTGTTAATGGGTTTACTATAGGGGTTAAAAGCATGGACCCTGGGGCCAGAGTCCTGGGGTTCAAATCCAAGCTCCACCCCCCAGCAGCTGTGCAAATTTTTTTTCCATACCTTAGTCTCACCTATGAAATGGTGATAACAATAGTAATGATCTCAAAGGACTCTTATAAAGTTGAGTTAAATACGGGAAGTGCGGGCTTCCCTGGTGGCGCAGTGGTTGAGAGTGCGCCTGCCGATGCAGGGGACACGGGTTTGTGCCCCAGTTCGGTAAGAGCCCACATGCCGCGGAGCAGCTGGGCCCGTGAGCCATGGCCGCTGAGCCCGCGCGTCCGGAGCCTGTGCTCCACAACGGGAGAGGCCACAACAGTGAGAGGCCCGCGTACCGCAAAAATAAAAAATATGGGAAGTGCTTAGAACAGCTTCTGGTCATAAAAAGTACCATGTAAGTGTGAACTATGATTATTATTATCAGAAACAGTTGTAATATTATCATTACTTTTAAAATAGTGCTTTAAAATGAGAAAACCAGGAATAAAAATATAGAAATGTTTTCCTGGTTAAATAAGCAATGACAGTAAAACAAGAAAAAAAATTTTTAAAGCTAGAATAATAAGGACAACTTTTTGATTTCTCTGCCTTTAGCCATTTGTTAAGATATTAAGCAGAATTTACAATTCTTAAATGCTACCTGTGAGTGACCTTATGAACAAAGGAAAAGAAAACGTTCACTACGCAATACAAGATGTTTTGCATTTGGTAACAGAAGCGCCATGTCAAGAAACTAAGTAAGTAAGCAGTGGATTTTGGAAGCAAGCTGGCTCCTTCTATGCATCACCTAAAGGGCTGCAGCAATGAGCACAGTGATAAATGCTCAATCATATGGCATTCCATCAACATAGCATGCCCCTAAAATGAAAAGTATGGATCATTTTCCAGATAAAACAGACACATTCTGGGAAAAGGAAAAATTAAGGTAATGCTTTGGCAAAAGATTGTAAAATGGGCTTTCTGTATTCAGTGTTCATCTCTGCTCACAATAGAAACTGCCATGAATTTCTTTAGCACAATCCTCTACCTGATGTAACGCCTATCCTATTGCTTAAAATATACTAGTTACAGATGATGGTCATTTGACACGTTGTCAACACAACGTTTAGTTTGTGCAAAGATTTAAACACTTCCCTCCAAACCTGTGTGTGTGTCATGTGTGTGTGTGCACATTCCCAGGTGCACGAATTTAATAGCTCATGATACTTTTAAGTTAATTTTGTTTTCCATAGTAGAGCTTTTACGGCTTTGGTAATGACATTTTACAACATACTTAAAAGAATTCAGACATAATTTTTGGCATGCATTGATTTTTATCAATTACATAATTACTATTAGACCAAATATTTGAACTGCAGTTGAAACCTAAAATGGTGGCATCTTAAATTTATGTCCATAGATAGTCATTTCAGAACCAGAAGATAAAGTGTATTTTCTAAAGAACATATTGTTGTAATTATCTAGAAAAATCATATGCCAAAAGTCTAACATTCATTTCTAAAAAAGGGTATCCCTACACAGTAGGTCCATGGTTACAGGCTTGAATCCCATGATACGAGTCACATAAAAATGAATGTGTTTTTCTATTGGATGGAACTGATAGCAGACAAAAGTCACATTATTTTTCCTGTTTTGTCTTTGATATAAAATGAAACAAGTTAAATGACTTCGGTGAACTAGTGTTGAGTAGGCAAGAAAAGGATTTCTAGGCATTTAGGAAATCCTGTCTGCACTTGGAGGTGGAGTGAACCGTCTGTCATCATCTCTGATCCAGGTGGAACTGACAATGGTGGCTCAGAGAGTTTCTAAACACAACTTGGGCTAGTGTGCCACAGCTAACTGGGAGGGAGTGCGGGAAAAACTCTGGACCTGCCTAAGAGGCAAGAGACCATTGATTCAGGGTGCAAGAGGAGAGGGGATTCCTTCCCTGTCTGCCCAGAGAAAGCAGAGCACTGCCTAAATGAGCTCCAGAGATGGGCACGAGCCACGGCTATCAGCTCAGATCCCAGAGACGGGCATGAAACGCTAACGCTGCTGCTGCAGCCACCAAGAATCCTGTGTGCGAGCACAGGTCACTATCCACACCTCCCCCCGAGGAACCTGTGCAGCCCATCACTTCCAGGGTCCCATGACCCAGGGCCAAGTTCCCGGAAAACACACAGTGTGCCTCAGGCTGTTGTAACGTCATGTCGGTCCCTGCCGCCACAGGCTCTCCCCACATTCCAATTATAACTACCATATGCCTCCCTGCCCCTGGCATGAGAGAGCCAGAGCCCCCTAATCAGCCGCTGCTTTAACCCCATCCTGTCTGGACGGGAACAGAAGCCTGAGGGCAACCTACACGCAGAGGCGGGGCCAAAACCAAAGCTGAACCCTGGGAGCTGTGCGAACAAAGAAGAGAAAGGGAAATCTCTCCCAGCAGCCTCAGGGGCAGCAGATTAAATCTCCAAAATCAAGTTGATGTACCCTGCATCTGTGGAAAACCTGAACAGACAAGGAATCATCCCCAAATTGAGGCAGTAGACTTTGGGAGCAACTGTAGACTTGGGGTTTGCTGTTGCCAACTGACTCGTTTCTGATTTTTATGTTTATCTTAGTATAGTTTTTAGTGCTTCTTATCACTGGTGGATTATTTTATTGGTTTGGTTGCTCTCTCCTTTTTTTTATTACTCTAAAATTTTTAAAGTTTAATAATTTTTAAATTTTTATTTTAATAATTTTATTATTATTTTTTAATGTTTTTATTTATATTCTTTCTTTTTTTCTCCCTTTTCTTCTGATCTGTGTGGCTGACAGGCTCTTGGTGTTCCGGCCTGGTGTCAGGCCTGAGTTTCTGAGGTGGGAGAGCCGAGTTCAGGACACTGGACCACCAGACACCTCCTGGTCCCACGTAATATCAATCAGCGAGAGCTCTACCAGAGATCTCCGTCTCAATGCTAAGACCCAGATACACCCAATGGTCAGCAAGCTCCAGGGCTGGACACCCCATGCCAAACAACTAGCAAGACAGGAACACAACCTCACCCATTAGCAAAGAGCCTGCCTAAAATCATATTAAGTTCACAGACACCCCAAAACACACCACCAGATGCAGCCTTGCCCACGAGAAAGACAAGATCCAGCCCCACCCAACAGAACACAGGCACCAGTCCCCTCCACCAGGAAGCCTACACAAGCCACTGAACCAACCTTACCCACTGGGGGCATTCACCAAACACAACAGGAACCAAGAACCTGAAGCCTGCAAAAAGGAGACCCCCAAACACAGTAAGTTAAGCAAAATGAGAGGACAGAAATACATAGCAGATGAAGGAGCAAGGTAAAAACTCACCAGACCAAGCAAATGAAGAGGAAATAGGCAGTCTACCTGAAAAAGGATTCAGAGTAATGATAGTAAAGATGATCCAAAATCTTAGAAATAGAATGGAGAAAATATAAGACATGTTTAACAAGAACCTGGAGGAAATGAAGAGCAAACAAACAATGATGAACAACACAATAAATGAAATTAAAAATTCTCTAGAAGGAATCAATAGCAGAATAACTGAGGCAGAAGAACAGATAAGTGACCTGGAAGATAAAAGAGTGGAAATAACTACTGTAGAGCAGAATAAAGAAAAAAGAATGAAAAGAATTGAAGACAGTCTCAGAGACCACTGCCACAACATTAAACGCACCAACATTCGAAATATAGGGGTCCCAAAAGAAGAAGAGAAAAAGAAAAGGTCTGAGAAAATATTTGAAGAAATTATAGCTGAAAATTTCCTTAACATGGGAAAGGAAACAGTCAGTCAGGTCCAGGAAGCACAGAGAGTCCCATACAGGATAAATCCAAGGAGAAATATGCCAAGACATACATTAATTAAATTATCAAATATTAAATACAAAGATGCTAACATATATATATGGAATCTAAAAAAAAAAAACTGGTACTGATGAGCCTAGATGCAGGGCAGGAATAAAGAGACAGATATAGAAAACGGACTTGAGGACATGGGGTGGGAGGGTGAAGTTGGGCCGAAGGGAGAATAGCATCAGCATACATACACTACCGAATGTAAAATACTTCGCTAGTGGGAAGCAGCCACATAGCACAGGGAGATCAGCTCAGTGCTTTACAATGACCTAGAGGGAAGGGATAGGGAGGATGGAAGGGAGGCTCAAGAGGGAGGGGATACGGGGACATGTGTATGCATATGGCTGATTTGCTTTGTTGTGCAACAGAAACTAACACAGTATTGTGAAGTAATTATACTCCAATAAAGATCTATTTAAAAAAGTAAATCCAAAGAAAAAATATTAAAAGCAGCAAGGGAAAAGCATCAAATAACACACAAGGGAATCCAGATAAGGTTAACAGCTGATCTTTCAGCAGAAACTCTGCAAGCCAGAAGGGAGTGGCAGGACATATTTAAAGCAATGAAAGGGAAAAACCTACAACCAACATTACTCTACCCAGCAAGGATCTTACTCAGATTCGATGGAGAAATTAAAACCTTTACAAAGAAATTGAAACCTTTACAAATGAGCGAAAGTTAACAGAATTCAGCACTACCAGAACAGCTTTACAACAAATGGTAAAGGAACTTCTCTAGGCAGGAAACAAAAGAGAAGGAAAAGACCTACAATAACAAACCCAAGACAATTAAGAAAATGGTAACAGGAACATATATGTCGATAATTACCTTAAATATAAATGGATTAAATGCTCCAACCAAAAGACGTAGACTGGCTGAATGATACAAAAACAAGACCCATATATATGCTACCTACAAGAGACCCATTTCAGACCTAGGAACACATGCAGACTGAAAGTGAGGGCATGGAAAAAGATATTCCATGCAAATGGATATCAAAAGAAAGCTGGAGTAGCAATTCTCATATCAGACAAAATAGACTTTAAAATAAAAACTGTTACAAGAGACAAAGAAGGACACTACATAATGATTAAGGGATCGATCCAAGAAGAAGATGTAACAATTGTAAATATTTATGCACCCAACAGAGGAACACCTCAATACATAAGGCAAATGCTTACAGCCATAAAAGGGGAAATTGACAGTAACACAATAATAGTAGGGGACTTTAACACCTCACTTTCACCAATGGACAGATCATGCAAAATGAAAATAAGGAAACACAAGCTTTAAGTGACACATTAAACAAGATGGACTTAGTTGATATTTATAGGACATTTCACCCAAATACAACAGAATACATTTTCTTCTCAAGTACTAATGGAACATTCTCCAGGATAGATCATATCTTGGGTCACAAATCAAGCCTTGGTAAATTTAAGAAAACTGAAATCATATCAAGTATCTTTTCTGACCACAACAGTATGAGACCAGATATCAATTACAGGAAAAGAACTGTAAAAAATACAAACACATGGAGGATAAAGAATATGCTACTAAATAACCAAGAGATCACTGAAGAAATCAAAAAATACCTAGAGACAAATGACAACGAAAACACAATGATCCCAAACCGATAGGATGCAGCAAAAGCAGTTCTAAGCGGGAAGTTTATAGCAATACAATCCTAGCTCAAGAAAGAAGAAAAATCTCGAACAACCTAACCCTACACCTAAAGCAATTAGAGAAAGAAGAACAAAAAAAAAAAACCCCAAAGTTAGCAGAAGGAAAGAAATCATAAAGATCAGAGGAGAAATAAATGAAAAAGAAATCAAGAAAACAATAGGAAAGATCAATAAAACTAAAAGCTGGTTCTTAGAGAAGACAAATAAAATTGATAAAGCATTAGCCAGACTAACAAGAAAAAAAGAGAGAAAACTCAAATCAACAGAATTAGAAATGAAAAAGAAGTAACAACTGACACTGAAGAAATACAAACAATCATGAGAGATTACTACAAGCAACTAAATGCCAATAAAATGGACAACCTGGAAGAAATGGACAAATTCTCAGAAAAGCACAAGCTTCCGTGGCTGAACCAGGAAGAAATAGAAAATAAAAACATACCAATCACAAGCACTGAAATTGAAACTGTGATTAAAATTTTCCAGCAAACAAAAGCCCAGGACCAGATGGCTTCACAGGCAAATTCTACCAAATATTTAGAGAAGAGCTAACATCTACCCATCTCAAACTCTTCCAAAATATAGCAGAGGGAGGAACACTCCCAAACTCATTCTACAAGGCCACCATCACCCTCATACCAAAACTAGACAAAGATGTTACAAAAAAAGAAAACTACAGGCCAATATCACTGATGAACACTGATGCAAAAATCCTCACCAAAATACTAACAAACAGAATCTGACAGCACATTAAAAGGATCATACACAATGATCAAGTAGGGTTTATCCCAGGAATGCAAGGATTCTTCAATATACACAAATCAATCAATGTGATACACCATATTAACAAACTGAAGGATAAAAACCACATGGTAATCTCAATAGATGCAGAAAAAGCTTCTGACAAAATTCAACACCCATTTATGATAAAAACCCAGCAGAAAGTAGGCACAGGGGAACTTACCTCAACATAATAAAGGCTGTATATGACAAACGCCAGTCAACATCATTCTCAATGGTGAAAAACTGAAACCATTTCTTCTGAGATCAGGAACAAGACAAGGTTGCCCATTCTCACTGCTATTATTCAACATAGTTTTGGAAGTTTTAGCCAAAGCAATCAGAGAAGAAAATGAAATAAAAGGAATTCAAATCGGAAAAGAAGAAGTAAAGCTGTCACTGTTTGAACATGACATGATACTATACATAGAGAATCCTAAAGATCCTACCAGAAAACTACTAGAGCTAATCAATGAATTTGGTAAAGTAGCAGGATACAAAATTAATGCACAGAAATCACTTGCATTCCCATACACTATCGATGAAAAATCTGAAAGAGAAATTAAGGAAACACTCCCATTCACCACTGCAACAAAAAGAATAAAATACCTAGGAATAAACGTACCTAAGGAGACAAAAGACCTGTATGCAGGAAATTATAAGACACTGATTAAAGAAATTAAAGGTGATACAAACAGATGGAGAGATATACCATGTTCTTGGATTGGAAGAATCAATATTGTGAAAATGACTACACTACCCAAAGCAATCTACCTATTCAATGCAATCCCTATCAAACTACCAATGACATTTTTCACAGAAATAGAACAAAAAATTTCAGAATTTGTATGGAAACAGAAAAGACGCCAAAGAGCCAAAGTAATCATGAGAAAGAAAAATGGAGCTGGAGGAATAATGCTCCCTAACTTCAGACTATACTAGAAAGCTACAGTAATCAAGGCAGTATGGTACTGGCACAAAAACAGAAATATAGATCAATGGAACAGGACAGAAAGCCCAGATATAAACCCACGCACATATGGTCACCTTATTTTTGATAAAGGAGGCAAGAATATACAATCGAGGAGAGACAGTCTATTCAATAAGTAGTGCTGGGAAAACTGGACAGCTACATGTAAAAGAATGAACTTAGAACACTCCCTAACACCATACAGAAAAATAAACTCAAAATGGATTAAAAACCTAAGTGTAAGGCCAGACACTATAAAACTCTTAGAGGAAAACATAGGCAGAACACTCTATGACATAAATCACAGCAAGATCCCTTTTGACCCACCTCCTAGAGAAATGGACATAAAGTCAAAACTAAGCAAATGGGACCTAATGAAACTTAAAAGCTTTTGCACAGCAAAGGAAACCATAAACAAGACGAGAAGACAACCCTCAGAATGGGAGAAAATATTTGCCAGGAAACAACTGACAAAGGATTTATTTCCAAAATATACAAGCAGTTCATGCAGCTCAATATCAAAAAACAGACAACCCAATCCAAAAATGGGCAGAAGACCTAAGTAGACATTTCTCCAAAGAAGGTATACAGATTGCCAATAAACACATGAAAGGATGCTCAACATCACTAATCACTTGAGAAATGCAAATCAAAACCACAGCGAGGTGTCAACTTACACCAGTCAGAATGGCCATCATCAAAAAATCTACAAAGAATAAATGCTGGAGAGGGTGTGGAGAAAAGGGAACCCTCTTGCACTGTTTTTGGGAATGTAAATTGATACAGCCACTATGGAGAACAGTATGGAGGTTCCTTAAAAAACTAAAAATAGAACTACCATACGACCCAGCAATCCCACCTCTGGGCATATACTCTAAGAAAACCATAATTCAAAAAGAGACATGTACCACAATGTTCATTGCAGCTCTATTTACAATAGCCAGGACATGGAAGCAACCTAAGTGTCCATCAACAGATGAATGGATAAAGAAGATGTGACATATATATAGAATGGAATGTTACTCAGCCATAAAAAGGAACAAAACTGAGTTATTTGTAGTGAGGTGGATGGACCTAGAGTCTGTCATACAGAGTGAAGTAAGTCAGAAAGAGAAAAACAAATAATGTATGCAAACACATATATATATGGAACCAAGAAAAAAAAAAGGATTTTGAAGAACCTCGGGGCAGGACAGGAATAAAGATGGAGATGTAGAGAATGGACCTGAAGATATGGGGAGGGGGAAGCATAAGCTGAGATGAAGTGAGAGAGTGGCATGGACATATATACACTACCAAATGTAAAATAGATAGCTAGTGGGAAGTAGTGCATAGCACAGGAGATCAGTCAGTGCTTTGTGACCACCTAGAGGGGTGGGATAAAGAGGGTGGGAGGGAGACACAAGAGGGAGGAGATATGGGGATATACGTATATGTATAGCTGATTCTTTTTATTATACAGCAGAAACTAACAGAACATCGTAAAGCAATTATACTCCAATAAAGATGTTAAAAAAATAGAAGCAAAAAAATAAACACAACTTGAGTCACTGAAACACAACTACCCTGCTACTTCCTGTTTTGCTTTGGAGCAGTGGGTCCTGGACACAGGCAGCTCCGATTTTGTTTTTTCTAAAATGTTTCTGCCTAAGGGCATAGTAGATGCAATTATAGAAAGAGAAAAGAAGGAAGAAGGAAAATATCATGGGGCTAAAATCAAGGTGCTGGCGGGGCTGGTTACCTACTGGAGGCTGTAAGTGAAAATGTGTTTCCCTGCCTCTTCCATCCTTCAGAGGCCACCCACATTCGTTGGTTTGTGGTCCCTTCTTCCATCTTGAAAACCAGCAAGTCTGCAGTTCCCTGAACCTTCTCCATTTTCATGTCTTTCTCTGGGACCTAAGTTGGGGGAGTTGCTCTGCTTTTACGGAGTCACGTGATTGGAATGGCTCCACCTGGACAATTTGGGCTACTCTCCCATCTGAAGGGCCTTACCCTTAATCATACCTTCCAACTTGCTTTTGCCGTGTAATGAAATATATTCACAGGTGTGGACTTTTAGGGGGTCAGTCTGCCTACCATACTCATTTTCAAAGAAGTTAATATGTTCTTTTCCAGGAGTTTAAATTCTCTTCAGAACAATCAAAGAAACCCTTCTCATTTGCTGTCTGCCACATACATGCTCACACCTACAAATAAACAATAAAATATAGGGTATTTCACATTTAATAACTAAATTATAACAAATTTTGAATTTCTAACCATGACTAGTTTTTTTAAAAATCAATGATGGATTTTATTTCTGATAAAATAATAAGGCAAATTTTCTAGGGAAATGACTAAAAGGGGAATCAAATTCAGTGACAATTGCCATTTGTTCTATCCATTTTAGCATGAAATTCTTTTATGATATAAAGCACAAAGCATAAAACTAGTATAATTGACTGATGGCAAAAAATAACAAAAAGACATGATATAACTAGTGCAATATTTTCAATCAACAAGATGCTTACATATGGTTGATTCCTAAAGTTCTCTGAAGTCAAGGGAGGAGAATCTTGCCTGCACTGCTCTTCTTATCCAATGTCTCTGGGGCAAAGAGTACCATTTCAGATCATCCCTCCTAAGGCCTAGGAAAAAGGAAGAGTCTTTTCTTAAATAGTACCAGATCATTGGGTAGGGCTAGTTCTTATATTTGTTCTGTGTTTACATAAACTCTGAGTAGGTAGGAAGCTAGGGTTTAACTCATTTCATTGATGGTCCAACTGGACCCCCCAATTTCTGATTTAGGAACATATAGATAACCTTAACCTATTGTAAAATGACTTTCAAATTAACAAATTCCTAGTTGCTAGGAAATTCAGGTTTAATTCTCTATTTAAGATACCCAGCCTGACATTATTACTTAAAATTATACTAGTCAATATATAATGTAAGTGAAATCTTGTGCTAGAGAAAAATTCCAATTGACTAGACATGGTGTTTCTTAAGCAAGGACAGTTTAGTTTTTGGAAACTGTAGAAAATTAAAACCGATTCTAGTCCTCAAAATGGTACACTGCAATTCAAATTAGGGCTTCACATTGCAGAAACTTCCTGTAGTTCAACACTATTCCCAAACCATCTATTCAATAGAAGCACTGTCAACAGGAATACAATGTAGTTGTCACCTTGGCCTTTTAAACTATGGTCAGACAGCACACTGACATGAAAGGAATGCTCATTCTGGAAGCAACTGATGAAACGTAGTTGGCATTCCAAGAGCGATGGGTAGAAATGTATGAGTCTTATCTTCAATACTGCCTCCTGCACAAACTATTAACCTTAAGGAAATGTATCTTTTGAGATAGAGTTGTTGACACTTTATATTACATCATTCATTTTATCCCCTCAAGTTAGGTGAGTCAGGATTCTTACAGCTCTGTTCATCCTATAATTGCAAAGTAAAGAATCTAAGCTATGGAGAAAGATTTGGAGATCTGGGGTAAGGCTTCCTAGGAATGGAGTCCTGGGACTTCTAATAATTTGTTTCTTTGCCATAGAAGTCTGCATTAATTTCCTGATGGTTGTCAACTAAACCACTATACCAAGGGAATTACCTAAATCCTAAACATCTGTTATTTTATTCAAAAAGTATTGATTCCAAGAATAAATGGTGATAGATTGTTTTCCATGTTCAAATTAACCTTGAATAAGACACAAAACAATCAGTAATGGAAAAACAAACTTAAAGTTACAATATAAATACACGTAATTATGATCTTATTTATTGATGTGCTCATTTACATCACATAAATTATCAGGTATTTTGAAGACTGAATTTGCCAAAAAACAGACCTTCCCTATAAGAATGGCACTAAAGAGCTTTTAATAAAGCCACTATACTTCTCTCTGTATCCTTTTCAGTTTGGTTTTCAAGATGACCCCCAGTTCTACATCTGATTTCAAAATATATTTCATGAAGCATATATACAGATATATCGGTGTGTATATATAAGTAGATATAATCACTTTTATCCAAGACTTATGCAACTTAAAATGAACTCAATTTAACAACAATATCTTTATAAACTAAAAGTCTTCAAATAAAAATAGCATCCTTAAGGAAAAATAGGTATGAAAATAAATGATCCAATAATAAAAGATTCCTTAACAAAATCCAGCATTGAACCGATGCCATCGTGAACATATTATATGTATATATGTTTGCATGTACACTTTTCAGTGGTTAACTAACAAATTATTTTTATCAATACTGGAATATAAAAGCAAAAAATAACTTTAATAAAGGTTTTTATTGAATTACTAATTTTAGGTAGTTTTTAGCCACTGATGTATATGACAATCTTTACATATTTTTTACTTTACTTCTGAAATTAAAAAAAAGAAATAGAATGGGCCTAAGATTCTCTTCAGTTATTTTATGCATTTGAATGGTTTGCACACTTACTCTTCCCTTTACCCTTATATATAAAATACAGAAAGCTTCATAGCATATTGCATTCATACTGCCAACACTGGAACACTGGGTCTCCAGGACTTATAGCAAATTCCCCAAAGCCATATTGCTATTACTATTGTACTCCTTCAAAGAAAAAGTTTCGTCCACGCTGATGTTTTAAATGATAATTTTCTTTCCTTTATAGTATTTTAGAAACAGTTTGAAATAACTTTCTCTTCAGAATCATACCTTTAATTTCCACTCCTCTAAAATGTTATTTTTTTTTAAAAAATTGCTTTTGTTCATTTCTTGTGTCTAATGAGAGTAAGAGTAACCATTCTATTTACCTAAAAGTAATCAATTGTTTTAGAATAATTGTTCTGTTATGTATTTTTAAGATGCTTGCCCACACACCTGATGTTATTTTATTTATATTTTCCTCCTCTGAAATCTTAAATATGAAGAAACATAAACTTTGTAGTAATAACATGTGTCATGTGTTAAATTACCAGTGATATGAAAGGTCTATTCTGTATACACCTAAATATTCCAGTTAAATCGAGAGTTTTATTAAGAGCACTATGACTCCACATGTCAAAAAAAAGCTAAAACAGTCAGACAAGATAGTGTCTAAAGGATCTGAGCCACAGAAAAAAGCATGAATGGTATGAGGGTTAAGTTATCTATCATACAATAAAAACAAAAATAAATAAATGGGACCTAATTAAACTTAAAAGCTTTTTGCACAGCAAAAGAAACCATAAGCAAGAGGAAAAGACAACCCTCAGAATGGGAGAAAGTATTTGCAAACGAAACAACTGACAAAGGATCAATCTCCAAAATATACAAACAGTTCATGCAGCTCAATATCAAGAAAACAAACAACCCAACCAAAAAATGGATGGAAGACCTAAATAGACATTTCTCCAAAGAAGACATAAAGTTGGTCAATAAACACACGAAAAGATGCTCAACATCACTACTTATTAGAGAAATGCAAATCAAAACTACAATGAGGTATCACCTCACACCTGTCAGAATGTCCATCATCAAAAAATCTACAAACAATGAATGCTGGAGAGGGTGTGGACAAAAAGGAACTCTCTTGCACTGTTGGTGGGAATGCAAATTGATCCAACCACTATAGAGAACAGTATGGAGTTTCCTTAAAAAACTAAAAATAGAACTACCATATGATGCAGCAATCCCACTACGGGGCATATTCCCAGAGAAAACCATAATTCAAAAAGACACATGCACCCCAATGTTCACTGCAGCACTATTTACAATAGCCAGGTCATGGAAGCAATCTAAATGTCCATCAACAGAGGAATGGATAAAGAAGATGTGGTACATATATACAATGGAATATTACTCAGCCATAAAAAAGGAATGAAATTGTGCCATTTGCAGAGACGTGGATGGATGTAGAGACTGTCATACAGAGTGAAGTAAGTCAAAGAGAAAAACAAATATCATATGTTAATGCATATATGTGGAAACTAGAAAAATGGTATAGATGATCTTACTTGCAAAGCAGAAATAGTGGCACAGATGTAGAGAACAAACGTATGGATACCAAGCGGGAAGAAAGGGGGTGGGATGAATTGAGAGATGGAGATTAACATATATACACTATTGATACTATGTATAAAATAAATAACTGATGAGAACCTACTGTATAACCCAGGGATCTCTACTCAATGCTCTGCAGTGGCCTAAATGGGAAGAAATCCAAAAGAGAGGGGATATGTGTATACATATAGCTGATTCACTTTGCTGTACAGTAGAAATTAACACAACACTGTAAAGCAATTATAGTCCAATAAAAAAATTATCTATCATACAAATTTACCAACCTTATATTGCCTCTACTTCAACTGGTTCCCATAAACCAAATTAGAATCAGTAATTAAAAAGAAAAATACTTAAAAATTTTTTTAAAAATTTTAAATATTTTGTTTCATTGGTCAGTTGGTTGATCCATATCCCTGCTCTAGGAATCTCACTATTAAGAAGCATCTATTTTCAGATTTCTCACATATTAATCAGATAATACTGAGAAAAGCTTATATTATAAACCGTGCAAATTTCAAGAGTTACGTAACAGGTATGCTAATTAATGCAATCCCATCCCCTCAGCCAGTAAATTAAAGAAGGACTAGGTTGAATTAAAAAAGAAAACTATTTGATGAAAACATAATAACAGACTTCTACATTTTAATATAATCCACCTTATTCTTCAGAATCAATGCTACTGAGATATGTGAAATAAAATGACATGTGTAAGATTTGATTATTTGTGTACATATACTTCCCCTGGGCTAACAACCAATCTAAATACTACCATTTGATCTTCCTCTGAAGAGAAATACTTTTTCCTCTGTGGCTAGCTCATGTTTTAATGATAACATAATATATTTGCTCAAGCTCTCCCTGCTGCCTAAAGACCCATGGTAGTCACTGCATTACTTCTGTCTTACTTAACACACTACACTAGATGTAAACAACTAAATTTGTGTGGCAAGACATCTTCATCTTGCTTTGTTCTCTAAAACACACCTGCAGTATTAGTGCAGTTCTTTACTCTGAAAGGTATCTTAATGTATTCATTTGCTAAACATCTAGATACAGTTATACACAGAGAAGGATCATTTCTCATTTTTCAAATCTGATTTTAAAAAGATTAGGTTATCTGTATTTTTTAAACCAACTTAATATAACTTTGAAAAAGGATAATTAAACTAAATGTTATCGATTTACCAATCCTATACCACCCAACTCCCACCAAATATCCTCATGGAATAAATTAGAAGAAAGGGGAAAATGGAGTGTTTACTACAATATGACAGTTCATTGACTCATAGGTGTTGAAGTACTGTGTGATACCGTTGCAACAACTTGGTAATTCATGAGAATTCTCAACCAACTCACGAGACTGAACAGTGCACTGTTACAGGTTACAGCAAGTAAAGTCTAACGAAATCCTGTAATTGCATTCATCTCAGAGAATATGCAATAAATAATTGGTAAGGAAGGAGTGATGTTAATATAAATGCATCTATGAAAAATAGAAATAAAAAATTGAAATATTTTAATCCATGCCTGCATTACAATGAGATGTCAAAGAGATTAACTAGAGAATTGAAATAAATAAACTGCAAACTGGGAAAAATGAATTATTTCCTAATGCCCTAATAATGCATACAGTTTGGTAGACAAATAAGCAATTAATGGAATATAACAGGGGATTGAAAAAAATTGCTATGTACATTTGATATAGCTTACTTTGTCTTTGCTTCTCAAAAAATTCGGCATAAACTGAAGTTTTGTGTTTTCTAATATATCTTTCATAACTTTAAGGAGTTACAAAAATAAATTATTTTTTTGTTCATCACAAATATTATTTTATTATCAAACCTCTTACATATATATAAAGTTTAGTAATATTTTATTACCATATAAAGGAAAAAATATATAATCATCCTAATTTTTTCTTAAGCAACCAGTATCAGACTTCAATTCAAATTTATACTTTGAACACAAACTAACAAATAGAATTGTATCAGAGATCATGACTTAGAATGGATCCTGTTAAGCCCACAAAAACCAGTCAGAATCCAATTTTTCAAGATGTTTTCTTCGTAGGCTCTTGGAAGACCATGTGCAGATGTTTGTAGAATAAAATATCATCCATCCTAGCATCCTACCCAGATTCAATGTACAAAAATTGGATCAAACTAGGGAATAACTTTTCACAAGGATTTTAGGCTTCCTTAATTAGCTTTTAAATGTTTGTTCACAAATCATTGACCACTTAACAAAGAGGCTGAAGGACTGTAGGATTTAACACTGAATGTGTATTACCACTGAAGGGCAATCAGGAATGAACGCGAAACAGACCTGATATTGGCATCAAAAAAACAACTCGGGAAGCAAAATTTCAGTTTATGCAGAATTTTTTGAGAACCAAACACAAAGTTATACTGGTATTACAAGGGAAATATTAAATCTGACTTTTGTTTCTTTAAAAATATCTCTCTTCTACCAATCATGATATAAAATACATAGGTATTTTAAAGGACTTTAATACTTTAAATATCTGTTAAGCAAGCAGGTGCTATACGAATTGTAATTGTTTTTAGTGCTTCCATTTTGTTTGTTTTGTTTTTCTCTTCCAAAGTATTTCTTCTCTTAAATGGAGTATGGAATGACTATCACCCAAAGCCCCAAATGATTAAAAATTCCACCATAATCCAGTTACTCAGTACTTCAGATAATAATACATTTGTAATAGAGTCCTATGAATATCCTTTTCTTTCTTTGAGAAAATGTTTAACTATGTTTCTTCCAAGAATTTATGAATCAGGACAATAATGAAATAAGGAAATAATATCATTCACAGCAAAACTTTTTGAATATTAAAAAAACTTTTTTCTATTTCCAACTCTATATTTGGTTCCTGTTTCAGAGATCAAAATTTCTCTCTTGGGAAAAGGAAGATAGAGGAATGGAGGAAGGAAGGAAGGAAGTGGGAAGGGAGGGAAGGAGGGAAGGAGGAAGGAAGGATGGGAGGGATACAAAAGATGAATCTGATAACCAACTTTAGCACAGTTGGCCTTCCACAGGCTCAGCATCCGTGGATTTAACCAAACTTAGATCATGTACTATGTTTATGACCCCTGGTTGGTTGAATCCGTGGATGTGGCACCCTGGATACCAATGCCCATAGTCATGGGACTTGAGAATCTGTGGATTTTGGTATCCATGGCAGGTCCTGGGACCAATTCCCAACAGATACTGTGGGACAACTGTACTAGGAAAGACAGTCTTAAGCAAAAGCATAGTATTTAATCCTTAGCCAAAAGAAAAACCAAGCCAGTACATTATGTAAACTGTTTGATCTACATGAAGTAAACTCTCAATTGTTGTTTTGTAATTTTTTTTTTTTTTTTTGCGGTACGCAGGCCTCTCACTGTTGTGGCCTCTCCCATTGCGGAGCACAGGCTCCGTACGCGCAGGCTCAGCGGCCATGGCTCACGGGCCCAGCCGCTCCGCGGCACGTGGGATCTTCCCGGACCGGGGCACTAATCCGTGTCCCCTACGTCGGCAGGCGGACTCCCAACCACTGCGCCACCAGGGAAGCCCTGTAATTGATTTTAACATGTTCATTGCTAGGACAATTACTATGTTGTAATTCTATCAAGGATTTGGATAAAAATTACCCTGCTGGCCATGTTCTTTATCTAAAAATGCTAATGCAAACCTCAAGTTCGGAATTTTAATATATTGATCTATCAGTTGGCAAATTGCAGGTTAGCAGAATTGCACATGCTGCAAGTCAAATACTTCACAGTATTACAGAGCAATAATCACGTGTATAAAACTACTCTAAACGTAAAATGTCAGCCTGTGGTTGCATTCATTCCACAAATATTTATCTAGCACACTCTGTGTGACAGGGATTGTTCTGGGAACTGGGAATACTGTGCAAAATAAGGCATAGCTTTTGTAGGTCGAACATTTGTCCAAGTTAATACTTTGCTTTCTGAATTAAGGGTGATTATTTAATGGAACAAATAAATACACGTTAAGGTTAACAACCAAATTTTTTTCTAATTGTTACCCATAGCATTTTGTTCTTTTTAATTACGGGTTACAATAATGAATATCTTTGCTTAATATCTCTTTTCTTATAATCACCAGTGTCTAATTTGGGACATAGAGGAAAGAATGAAAACAAAGGTCTCCTAACATCCCACTCAGAACTTTTAAAATGCAGTCTAATATATATATTTTAGTAAGAAAGAAAGCGAAATTACTTTACCTAATTCAGTCCTTCCTCTGATCACTCATAAACCTAAACTCTTTTATTGGACTTACCACTTCTTACATTATAAATCCTCTACCTACTGCCTTCTCTGTCTCAGTAAATGGTAACCCCATTTTTGCAGTAACTCAGACTCAAAACTTTGAAGTTAGCTTCAAGTCCTCTCTTGGTTTCATGCCTGATCTCTGACTCCTTTGGAGAATCTGATGCCTTGACCATAATAATAATAGTTAACACTTACTATGTGCCAGCAATTGTTCTGAATTCTGTACATACATATTCACTACTTTAATTGTGCATAACCCTATGGGTTTGGCACTTTATCATCCCCATTTGACAGAGAAGTAAACTAAAGCACAAAGATGTTAAGAAACTGCTCTGTCACCAGTTAGGAGGCACAGGAGCCAGAGTTCAATCTAGACATTCTCATGCCAGAGTCCATGCTCTTAACTGTGACCAAGATGGCCATGACCTTCCCTTCAACTTCACTGAACTTTAGGCTGATTTCTTCTAGACTTGAGGCCCCTAACCTCCCTTTTCTTAAAGCATTTACGTTGTAAATTGTAAAAAATTGTAAGTGCAAATTCTTTCTCTGTCCCTTTGAAATGTAGATAAGTTTTCTCACAGCCTCCTGCCAGCTTTGCAAGCCAGGAATATTTTCTTTCTCAGGGAGCCGGGAGCTGTCCTTTGAAATGTAATCATGGAAGAAAATAGTGCCTTATCTCCCAGTCTCTAAGGAATAGAAGCCTAACTTCGAGAAGTGACAATTAACAAACACAGATGGTCTGGGAACTCCTTGGCCGTCCAGTGGTTAGGACTCAGCGCTCTCACTGCCAGGACCAGAATTCAATCCCTGGTCAGGGAACTAAGATCTCACAAGTGTGCGGTGTGGCCAAAATACCAAAAACCAAACAAACAAAACACAGATGGCCTAATCACACTGATCAACTTCCCTTCCACTAGCTTATCCCAGTGCTTAAAAATTCTCGTACCATTTTTCCTTTTTCAGAAAACCTGAGTTTGATCTCTTTCCCCTACTGCAATAGTCTTGAATAACATATCCTTTGCCTCTCTAATTTGCCCAGTGCAATTTTTCTTTGAGACGTGTCATGCTATCATTTCAAAATATATCCTGAATGCAAACATTCCCTGCCATCTGCACTATCACACCAGTCTGAGCCTCCATCCCCACTCTTAGATTACCTTCGTCCAAGTCTTCTTTCCTCCTTTCAGTCTATGCTCAACAGCCGATAGACCATTAAAAGTTAGTCATGTGATTCTTCTGCTGGAATCTCTGTGATCGATGGAACTCTGGGCCACGATAGTCAAGTCAGCCCCTGTATCCATAGCCTTTGCCACGCACACTTCTTCCACTAGAGGTGGGCTGCATGTTCCTGCCTCTTGACCTGGGACTCAGCTATGTGACTTTTGCTCTGGTTAATGAAATATTCGTGGATGTAACACAAGCGGAAGCTTGAACTATCTTTATGCCTTTGAACCTGCCATCATGTACCTCTAGCCTCACTATGAAAAGAACATGCCTGGGTATCCCGTGGGTCCAAGTTGCATAAGAGACACACAGAGCAGACCTAGACCTGATCTCGATCTTGCAAAGAAGCTCATCTGAGAGACTAGCTTAGATCAGCTGACAACCAGCCACCCAGTGATACGTGAGTGAGAAGACACGATTGTTGCTTTAAGTTGTTAGGCTGAGGAACGATTTATTACACTGAGTTACTACCACACTAGCTGACTGATAAACCCACCAGTGCCTGTTCCCTGTGGAACCCATAGTGAGATGGCATCTAACACCTTACGAGGTCTTGTCCTGCCCGCTACCTCTTTAACCTCACCTCCTGTTTATGCCTCTGTCACTTGCTTCACTCTATCAACACTGGTGTCCTTGCTTCCCCTCAAACAGGAACCAAGACTGCTCCTACCTCAGGGCTCTGCATTTGTTACTCTCTCTGCTTAAAATTCTCCTCCCCCAGCTATATGTACAAGGCTTGCCCTCAACTCCTTTATATTTTGACTCAAATGTCACCTGTCACTGGGACCTCCCATGCCCAGCCTACCAAAAATTTTACATCCCTATGACATGCCTGTTCCCCTTTCCCTATGTATTTTATTCCTCATCCTTTATTACAATCTAGCATACTTGCTGCCTTGATTCTTGACCGTCCCTCCCTTAGAAGTTTCATATGCACAGTTCTATTTTGTTTACTGTGAGTTACACCCCAGCACCTAGGACAGTAAAGTGGTTCATAAATATTGGTTATATGAATGAGTGTGTGTGAATGTCTTCCCTTCCCTCAGAGCCAGGACCTCTCTTGTTCCCAGCGGCGATAAACACTCTTTCCACACAACCGGGACCACTTGCCCACTTTTGCAGGCTCAGTCATGGACTTCTTATATTAAATCTGGGGAGAAATAAACTGAGCCTTCCTTCAGCTGGAAATTCAGCATTAGGTTACTTGGTTTGACTCTTAAGCCTTGCATCCCGTTTCTTATAACTGAGCTCCCTTTATGCCATTCTGGCTACCAGGTGCCTATCGTATTCCCGAAACTGACAGCCCTGACAAGCTAGGAGTTAAGCAGCATCTTGTTCTTATCAACCTCCTCTAGCCACTAAAACCTCTCTCTCCCACCCATCCATGTAATGGACTTCTGCCTTTAAACCAACAGAAAGAGGCCGAGAAGGACTGAGGAGGAAAGGCAACCAATCAGAGTCTGCTTTGTCGTCTCTGAGCCCAGAAGCAGGTTTAGCAGTTTATCATGACACTGGAGTCTGGCGTCAGAGCGGCACAGATTTTGAGAGGAGTCCCAGTTTTGTGTGTTCACTATGAGTCAAGTGCTTTTACATACATTTTCTTGTCAATGTTAATCCTCATAATGACAAAATGAAAGGTACTTTTCTCTCTGTTGTATTGATGAGGTAAGTGACTCCGAGGGATTAGAACAAGCCCAGAGATCACAGAGCTCCTAAGAAGCTAAGCCAATAGTTAAACCTCGAAATTTCTGATTTCAGTCTCTGCTTTTTTCCGACCACTTTACAATGGTTCTAATCAGTTCACATTCAACAGTCGTCTTTGTCTTTTCCTCCGTCATGCAATTATATTATTTGGTTGACTCTTGGCTTCTTTCATCAAACACTTTTGAGAACATGAAATGTCTTTGTATCTTTCCTTTTCTTTTTACTATACCCAAAAAGTGAACACAAAGTTTCATGAAGTAAACACATGCAATTATTCCCTGCCCCCAAACAAATGCACCTTATAGCATACAGGTAAATACTTTTAAAATATAAGATGGTATATAGATATATATAGATATATATATATATATACTTTTTTTTTTTTTTTTTTTTGTGGTACACGGGCCTCTCACTGTGGTGGCCTCTCCCGTTGTGGAGCACAGGCTCCGGACGCGCAGGCTCAGCGGCCATGGCTCACAGGCCCAGCCGCTCCGCGGCATGTGGGATCTTCCCGGACCGGGGCACAAACCCGTGTCCCCTGCATTGGCAGGCGGACTCTCAACCACTGTGCCACCAGGGAAGCCCAAAATGGTATATTTCTTGATTTGTCTTGATAAGAATTCTGTTCTGCAGCTCCTAGGAATGAAAATCAATAGCAATCATGGTATCCATTTCTTGTGTCTTGGGCTGTAGTCATCACAAATGAAATGTATCAATTTTTTCTGCTCTTGCTGTTTTAGTCTATTATTATTTTTTTCAGTTTTCCAGAGGATTGATTTAGCAGGTGGGTGGCTAGTTCCTCGACAAGTAAACAATTCAACTAATGTATTATGAGTATTAAAGTAGGCTCAGTTTTATACTGAATGTAATAGGAGTTTTAACAAATTCTCCAAACTGAGAAATTTCCAAATACAAAGAGCATTCTGTGCACACGAATGACTGTTCATCAGTGACTCAACATTAGTTGATTGGGTCATTCCTAATAATTGGTGGCTTTAATTATCTTTTTTTTTTTGACATTTTTGAACTTAAAAAAATCACATCACTTTTAGATTGTTGAACCTTGGGTCTCTATAAAGTGACCCAGGAGATTCACTCTTACTGATCTGACTTGCCTTCTGTTCCTGCACCAAACATTCAAATATCCTTTGGCATCTTCTGAATATCTGGAAAAACTTCAACACTTAAAAATGAATGCTTCGGGCTTCCCTGGTGGCGCAGTGGTTGAGAGTCCGCCTGCCGATGCAGGGGACACGGGTTCGTGCCCCGGTCCGGGAAGATCCCACATGCCGTGGAGCAGCTGAGCCCGTGAGCCATGGCCGCTGAGCCTGCGCGTCCGGAGCCTGTGCTCCGCAACGGGAGAGGCCACAACAGTGAGAGGCCCGCGTACCGAAAAAAAAAAAAAAAAAAAAAAAAAAAGAATGCTTCATCTTGGATATCGGCTTTGCTTGCTGAAAAGAAGTTTTTGAAGTGTCTTCCGTGTCTATCCTGTACAATTTAGTCTGCAGATAACTGTAATATGGGAAAATATCAAAAGTGAATGTTTTAGAGAAATAATACCTCTTTTTGAACAAGTCAAATTACCTGTCCTTGAGGCTCTTTATCTGTACAGCATGTCAAAACACTTCAATATTCACTGACCTTTCAAGGTTTGTAGTTCTGTTTTAGGAAGCTTTTGCAATTATGTAATACTCTGTACTACATTTTACCTTTTGTACTTGTAATTCATGTGAATCATGTCCATTGCACTTGATTTTTCCTTTTATCTGTTTCCAAGTTATATAGTGAGATACTGTAACATTTTAACCATGAGAAAAAAACTCAAAATACGTCAGTTATTTGGGAAGAAAAAAAAGATGTTTAGTTCTTATTCTTTTCTGTCAGTATTCTCTAACTTCTCATTTATCTGGTCCATGGAAGACGAGTTGTTACTGAGAAGGGTGTCATTGGGGCATTCTAGCAATATTATCTACAAAAATGTTTTATTATTTTAGATGAACTCAGGTGGAGACTCTGCTGCGTTTAGGATATGCCAGATTAAGTGCACACCAATTAATCTGTGATTTGGAGAAATCATTATTAGTTACAACACATTACTTCTTCGATGAGAAGAATATGTGTGTGACATTTGCTGTCTGTGTATCTCAGCGAGGACATGCATCATTGTACATTTGGCAGCATCTGAGAGAAATGATACATTTTAAAGCAATTCCATAATGTGCCTCTATAAATGTCTGCAGGTATCTGTCTTTGGAGATGCTACCTAGTTACTGCCGCTGATTTCTTTGCATACAGCGCCCCCTGTCGTCAATAAATGAAAAACATTTATACAAAATACCTTCAATGCAGCTTTGTTTATGTAATAGTTCTGATGCTTAAAACACTTATTTTGTGTCTTCTGAGTAAAACACAGGCTAAAACAACTAGAGAGTTAAAGTGATGAAAATAATGGAGAGAGACAGAGGACAACAGAGACCAAGACAAATAGAGGAAAAAAGAAGAGACCTAGAACAAGAGTGTGGCTGTTTTGGGCATATCTTTTGTGCTAAGCTGGCTGGCCTGCAGCTATAGGTAGGGCTAATATTTGATCTCTGGAAAAACTGGCTGGATGCAGAGCTCCATGGTGGTACCTCTTTGCAGTTTTACCTACCATCACACCCACTCACTGAAACACCAGCCTTTGTTTTCCGGTCCATGCCAGAGTGACAGACAGCTGCAATTAGTAGCTGTAGGTAGAAGACTATGGGATTAAAAAAAATCAATGATTCAAGAAGAAGAGATTGATACTGACACCTGCTTTAATGTTAGGGGACCTGCCAAAGTGGAGCGGTATGTGAGAAGTCTATCATTTTACTTTGATTTTCTTTAAAGGCATATTTTACAGTGATTCTAAAAGGGAGGAAAAGAAAAACATGCAAAGAGGGAGTTGAGTTGAATATACGGTCTGGGGGGGGCGGAATTCTGGGGTGACTACCTCTCTCCTCCCCACCTTCCACAATCTGATCCTTATCTGTGGTATTCATTGTTCTCTCAGTGTTCTTAGCCTAAATCAGGGCACACTAGTAGAGTTGGAGATCTAGCTGAGTATAACAGAGGGACATCATCGTGTCCCTCCTGCAGGCAAGAAACAGGTAGAAAGCAGATACCAAGAGATAGAAGTGTAGCAAGAAAGAGACAGTGAAAAAAAATAGGGCTAGAAACCTACAGAGAAACAGAAGGGCTACACAAGTATTTGATTCAGGAAGGAAAGGCAGTCTTGGAGAAAAGGAAGTGCTTTAGGAGCAAAGCTTTTGGTCTGGCTGCTTTCACAGTGCGTGGCTTTCTCAGTGATACTCAGTCATTAGCTCTGCTTTGCAGCACTAAGCAGCCATCCATAGGATAATGAATCCAAATAGAAACTAAATTTCTGTCTGACATTACCTCTGGCAAGAAACAGTCAAATGGAAATCGACAAATGTGTACACAGTCATCCCTGAATCCTTTTCTGCTGTGTGGTTTGCTTAACCGTTTCAAAGCAATTCAAATTTATCATTCTTAAAACATGTATTTCACCACCACTTACATTTTTGACATAGCTTTTTACCAGATTAGTTTATTCAATTGCTTCCTTCAATGTTGTTCTCCTAGAATCATTATGAAACTTCCCCTGGATGCTCTGCCTGGGCTGCTCCCTTTTTCATTCCCCCAAAGTTCCTGGAACTTACCTGTATCAGTGCACCTATCACCCTGCATTGCAGTCATGTGTTTCACCAAAAAGTAAGTTCTTGAGCATAAGGTCTGAGTCTTACTCTGCCTTTTATCCTCATGAATGAGATATAATATGTACTGAATCTATGCAGTGCTTTCTTTCCCTAGATTACTCAACATTCTTAATTACAAAACTCCTGGAAAACAACATAAGGAAATTTTCAATATCATATTCTAGGGAACATACATGTTCCCCGGCTTTTTTTCCTTCCTACTCCCCCACTGTGGCTTTCCATTTTATAGGTCTTTACATTACATTCTCATCATGGCCAAGTAAGAAATGAATTAAATTTTAACTGTGATGAACTGCTAGTGACAGAATAAAACATCATTTTAAAGTTAAACACTAATATTATCTTTTCTCATTATTGGGCATGTTAGGTTGACTAAATTTTTCTCTAAGATGTTTATCATTATTAGTTATTCCAAAACAATGCACAGCTATTCACTCTACAACTGATGAGACAGTAAATCTTTTAATGGAAAGGCTTCAGGCCTGACCATTAAAAAGATCCTTAGTTTGAACTTCATTAGCAGTAATGAATGTGATCTTGGACACATGTAACTTTCAAAACCATGCTCAAATTTCACAAGCCAAGCAATTCCACACATTGGTCACAGAGACTGAAATATACTGTGTGGGCTGCCAGTTTAAGCTACAGAGACACAATAAAAGTAGTCTTTGACTATTTCATCTATTGAAGTAATTTGGAGACAATTTACTTTTTTAATATTTTGTTATAATTAATTCTCAATTTATTTTAGCATTTATAAATGCTATTCTTAACTACTCCTAATTACCCAGCCATGTTTACTAGTTGAAGAGCTCTGTGTTTTACAAATATTATTACTAAATCTCAAAACTTCCGCCAAGAGAAGTATCATTCCCCTTTTACAGACTGAGAAACTGAGTTTCAAGGGTAGGAAATGACTTGTTCAAGGACATTTACGAGACACGCTTCCTTTTTCTGAACAGAGTTAAAACCTTGACTTCAAAGCCAATCATTTTCCCACTGCATCCATAGGCCTGATTTCTTCTTTGTGGGCTAAGGAATGTCCTTATCATCTTCTAGGGCAAGGGCTCTGGAATGCTAGTGGATCCTTATCTGCAGAAGCTGAAGGGTCTTGAGACAAGAGGGCGTGTGTGGTGGAAGACAGTGACAGACGTGAATTTACCTGGGTGGCGACAGTGACGGGGCGGAGGGTGAACGCAGTGATAACAGGGTCTAAGATGGCACCCTGGGCATACTCACAATTTAGATGCCTGCAGAGGACCAACTGACTTTGAGTAGACACAGGTGAAAGGACAGAGAAAATCGGTCATTAAAATCTAAAGTTATTGTTCTATCAGAGTGCAGTTAATATACAGACATGACCACATGTGGAGATAATAGCTTTTACTCTCTTATTTCCTACAAAGAAAGTAAAGGAGACTTTTTACAAATACCGATGCAGGGTACAACAGTGTTTATTTTCATTAGGAGGAATGGACACATTAAGGAGAAATATTAAGATGCCCTTGAGGGTTGACCAGGATGTGTTCTTGATGTTGACTCAACAGGAAGGAGGCACCTGCCTTGTTCAAGGCTGGGTGCAAGTTTCCCTGGACCTCATGGCCCACACCAGTGGGAAGGGGTGGGTTACCGAAGTATTATAGTAGGAAAAATGTTATTTATTTTTAATATTTGAAGATTGTCTTCCTTTGTAAGGCACAAGGAAATACTGTTCTGTATACTTCCTAAAGTCTTCAGGCGTACGCAAGGATTTCTGTTCCACTTCAAGTAAAATCTGAACACAAGTGGACCCATATATCTTTATAATTATCCAAATATGCACTACTCAGTTCTAGACGGTGAGAAACATCGTTTGAGATTAAGCCTCCAAGAAAATCATTAGCCAGCAATCACCAGCAAAGTTGTTGGTGGCTGTGGGAGATTCCTGACACTTTCTGGAATTAGCATCAATTACACTCTTCCATCCTTTCTTATCTCCCACCGAATCACTACCGGCTCCCCTTCTGAAGCAGGTCTTTGTCCAGAGAAGGAAGCATATTCTGCACAAACATGCTCGAACTTCTTTTTTATTTTCTCTCTGAAGTTTGAGGAAGTAACGAGGGGAACCGTAACCATGGATACAATGACAAGCAAACATAGGGAACTGATTCCCTGAAGTGGAAATGACAGGAACTCAGGGATGTGATGAACATGCACTCGAAGAGTCTGTGATCATCAGATGGGAGACCTCGATCTCACCAGAAATGTGCTCTGTACTTTAGAAAAGCAGATTTCAAAAAGTTCCAAGAAAGAGCTTCTGAATACAGGTGGTAGGTTTAACTGTGCATCTGATCTGTTCCCTCTACAAACCCCACTAAAGCTGCAGTAAACGTATTTTTTTTTTTAACAAGACATAAACCCACAAGGATGGAGGGAGTAGGGAGGAGACAACAGCAGTAAACTTCTAGAAGCTGAAAGGGAGATGTACAAATTCTAACTGACCTGGAAGGAAAAACAAACCAAAGCAAAGCCAAACTAAAAAGCCAAACCCTAAATCGGCAGTGGGAAAAGCAGAGAGACAACCAATCTGTACACAAAACCTTCAGGTGGCTCAGAAACTGGGACTCATAGGACACCTGGGAGGAAGAGTTAAACTACTGAGGATTCGTTGAAAGCTATTTAAGAACCTAGACTCTTGGAATCCTTTCCATCACCTGTCTGACCATTTGCCCATATCTCAGCTGACACAGAAGCTTCATTCTTTGGAGCTATTAAAACTGAGTTTCTACAGACTGTAACAGCCCCCCAGGACTGAGGGTGGGAACATCACTCCAAAGCAGAAAAAGAAAGTACAAGTATGCAGATGGATGCTGAATGATCAGATTGCTTCCACTCCCACCCCCACTTGCCTTTTCCCCTACTGGCCTCCAACAACTTTGGCCGGGTGTTACCCTGCAAGCAAGAGATTAGAAGATTCTTTTCTGTGAGAAGCTAACAAGTTCAAGAAGAAATATTGAATCATATGTACCTTAAGGATCTCCTACAAATGGTCCATGCATTTCAACAAATGACCCCCAGCGACTTCTGTAGTTACAAGCACCACCCACAGGCTTAAAGTTGCCAACTGGCTTTACAGTACCTCACTCTTTAACAGGAGGAGACAATCAAGGATTACTAGACTTCAGAGGAAAGTGTCTCAACATGTGATACAGAAACCCAAAGAAATGAAAAGATGAAGAATCTGAAAAGAAACAGAAGGAGGAAGAAAAAAAAATGTCAACATATTTTTGACACACTCAAAAATATGTCATTAATAACCTCAGAGAAATAAAGATATTTTGTCTAAGAAAGAAGTTGATGTATTAAAGGATCATTTGGAGAAAAAAAATCTCCTGGAAATAAAAACATGAGAAGATAAATTGAGAATTAAATAGAAGAGTTAGAGAATAAAATTGAGGAAATCTTCCAGAAAGTAAAGAGAAAAACAGGAGAAAAAAAGATAAAATTAGAAAAGCAGTTAGGAAAACTCAGTATGCAAAAAGTAGGAGTGCTGTAAAAAGAGAAAAGGAGAAAAAAAATGTAAAAGACATAATTCAGGAAAATTTACCTGATCTTGAGAGGTTGCCAGATTGAAAGAGTCCATTGAGATCCTAGCGTAATTAAAGAAAGCCAACCTACATTAAAGCAAGTTGTTTTGATATTTCAGAGCCGTGGTGTAGCTTCATGTGTGCTACAAACGTCCAGAAGTGGGGAATGGTTAGCAGACAGCCTAGAGTGAAGCAGTAAGACGCAAGGTAAATATACTGAGGTTACTGACACTGTGTTTGTTGCCATTTTGCTGCCTTTTTATTTCTATGAAGCTACAAGTGAAAGAGAGAGAAAACTTACAAAGACAAATAAGATCCATTAAATAAGTAAGCAGATAAGCCAACTAGGAGAAAAGCAGAGAGTTCTTAGGACAGAAGCAGCAAAGAAAGTCCCAGAACAGGAGTTATTCAGTAAGACTAGAGAGTAGAGAGTCCAGATAGAAAAAGAAGTCTCTAGGAGAAATGATTCCAAGAAAACTTTAGAATTATTAGATTACATGATATAATTAATCTTTTGAAAAGAGCGGAGAAGCTATTTAAAGAGGTGGAAGAAATTAGCAACACAAGAAATGAAAAGTGATAATAGTATACAACAATATGTGAATTCTATGTTCATAAACATAGTAAAGAAAAACTTAATATTGACTTAGACAAAAATTGTTACTCAACAATACTGAAAGGAAGGGGGAAGGAAAACAAAATGGCAGTGCTAGAGAATTAAAAGAGCCCGAATTTGTCACCTCTGGTTAGAGGACTCAGGGGAATGGGCAGGGGGGTGGGGTAGGTATGAAACCACCGTGAATATAATCAGAGGTACCCTAGCACCATCTTGTACCAGTTTCCCTGGAGCTAGTTGTCCTCATCTCTTCCCTACTCTGTTCAGTAGCTTAATGCTGGTAACTGGAAATTGGCCACTGAGTGAATAGTTCCACCAGGGAATTCAGGAACTACTATACATCTTTGTTTCCACCACCCCCCAACACACACAACCCCCAGAGAACTATGTTGGTTAAACACTTACCAAAAGTCCATATACGTTTACTTGACTTGCATTCATAAATTCATAAAACATGTGTAACACAGCTAATAATAGCTAATACATAATTTAAAAATAATAAACCATTAAAACATTCCAGGAAAATACTTTATGATCCCATGTTCTAAGAGTCTTAAGAATACTGATAACTCAAGAAGACATGAAGACTAGAAAAGTTATGCTAATATAATCATACATTGTTCCAGTGAGGAATAAAAAGGAAGGCACTTAAATTAATGCAAATGACAAGGAGCTTTATGATGAACTCAGAATTTTTAATGATCTATACAAATGTTGAAAGAGGGCTATAAGATCAGGTATGATTATAAGAAAGAGCCACAATGTCAAGAGAACAAAGTAAGTTTAAAATAAGCTCTGGCACATTCAAAAACTTAAGTTTAACGGCCATCTTTTTAAAGCTATTTATGAACTAAGAAAATAAACAGAAAAAGAGTAGGATGTCCTTTTTGAGAAGATAATAAGTGTTAATAAATGGTGGGGAGAGAACAAATTCTTCAGCTCCTCTTTCACTACAGGATAGCCTCTATCAAGGCAAAGGTCAGGAAATCACTTTGGGGATGTCTGGTGTGTCTTGCAGAAGCTAAGGAGATGTGAGTGATACTGTGATACCGTGCCTTACAACCTGGGAACTAAGCAGCGATGCCTCCATCCGAACTCTAAAATGAACACAGAGACTAAGACATATATACCAGAGAAAATCTCCTTCTACCTTTCCACTGACATTCCCCTTTACTCAGTTCCCTCCTTATAAATCCCAGATTACCTGGACTTCATTATTCTGTCACCTGAGTCACCCCTCGACTTAGCATCGATGTTTTGTCAAGTACCCCAAATTACGGAGATTCAGTTAGCTAACAAGGAAAAGATGAAATGATGAAAGAGTAAATAAGTGCAGCTCTGTTTCTGTCTAATAAATAAGCAGAAGATATAGTAGTCTGGGATAACAGTAAAGGCAAATTATTAAAAACAACCCTTTTGATTCCAGAATTCCAATGCTTAATTGATGAACCTTAAATACACTCCAATTCTGATTGCAGAACTTTAACAACATTTAACACTTTAACATTTCATCTGCATTTCTTTCCTTTCTCTATAAGAATCCTCATTTAGAGAGAATTTCTGCAGGGTCATTACTGTTAAAAAATCCTCTCGTGCTGGAGGATAGTATTCTGTTTTTCTCTGAAAAGAATATATGAAACCATACCCTCCTACATCATGAACTCAATAAGGAATCATTCCCCCCAAAGCCCATGGAATAGAGCAAATTATCTCGTCTTTACAGTTTAAGTCAATTACATACTAATTCCAAAATGTATTCTGGTGGAACTATGCACAAGTCATAGATTTCTGTCTCCTGTGGTCCCATAAAGCCACTTTCCAATTAGGAAATATCACTGCCAACAAAGATAAGACACATTCCCATTTTTTCAAAATCTATCCTTATATGTACCAATTTTGCTCACTGAACCATTTATAATTTTTGTTGATTTGCCTACAAATTATTTATACAATAACTTGAAGCTTTCCCAAATACATTTTTTTCTTACCATAACTCCGAGCTCTAGAGGAGTAATTTACATTTCAAGCTACTTTGTCTGCCTTGGCTCTTCTGAAAGGGAGCTGGGGATGCATGGAGAAGAGGCTCAAAGGCAGTGAGCTGAAGGATGCTCTGGATACGGCAGCTTCTTTCATGCTTTGTTATAACTGTATTAAGGTATTTGCTTGTCTCAGTCCATTCACGCTGCTATAACAAAAATGCCATCCACTGGGTAGTGTGGAAACTACTACAAAATTATTTTCTGGGATTAGGTTTTTAACATATTAATTTGGGAGGGACAAAACGTTCAATCTATCACATTGTTTTTATGAGGAGAGGGAATCAAGTAAATAGCCCTTCTCAAGTCCTTTAAAATGCACCTGCTAACTGCTTACCTGAAGAATAGAATACTACTATATTCCCATGTTAGATAAAACAAAATTATAAACTTGGCCTTCAAGGAGCTCACAATCTACTTCAAAACTCATAGACTTGTTAGAGAATGATTATTACAGACACAATATGAATAAGTGTAAGGTACAGGAAATAGAAGGAAAAAGAATCTTAAGTAGAATTTTTATGCTTGAGGAGAACCAGTTGCCAAGTTTAACCAAACTGAAATTAATTACTCTTGTGGGTCACCCCTAATAATTACAGTCTTTTAGGATAGGAAGACTATTTTTGGCAGAGAAAACAATTTTATCTTTCTTAGTAGCACAATTACATTATTAACATTTTTAGAAATATTCAGTTCATTAAGAAAGAGACAAAGACAAATATCCCTGGCTTAAAATTGTTAGTTAAAAATCACATGGTGTGAAACTGAAAACATGCATTGACGGAAAATTATAAATATGCTAACTACTAAATGGAAAACATTATTTGCCCTAAAATAGTCATTTCTGCTCACTTAATAGGGCATTAGGAAATAATGTCACGATCATTTAAAATATTGTGTTATAGGTTGTGTAGCTATGTTATAAATGCTGTACTGCCCATTATCATGGAGACTAGAAAATGTCTTATGAGAAATTTAAAGATACAGATAGGAAATCAACATAAACTGCGGTTTAGAGAAGTAGAATGTGGAGAGAAAAGCAAGACCTTTAAGTTAGGAAAATGTGGTCAGTACGCTAGCTTCCTATCTTACTAGCTGTGTAACTTTCAACAAGGTATTCGCCATTCTAAATCTCAGATTTCTTATCTGTAAAATGGGACAACCACTCCTGAACCACATGTGAATTTTTCTGAAAATGAAGCAGCAAAGAGAGCACCTGGCACCATGTCTGGAACAGTGTAGACCCTTGGGTTAGTTCCTCTTTCTCATTTACTATGAGTGACTTTTTTGTTCTGGAATTTAACAAAGCAGATATGGATGTACTTCTCCACAGAGCTCAATCATTTTTATCAACTTCTCATTCATTGTGTATACAATGGCATGTTTAGAATTGGACTGAGAACAAATGCATTTAATTTTTTTCCAATTATAAAAGTACTTCTCCTAGAGAAAAAAAATCACTTCATATCTAGTAAAGTCATATATAATACATGAAGATTTATTCTGATCATTCACTCTTCAGTATTCATCTCAATGCAAATACATTATTTTCCAACTCATGTACTTCACTTCTACAAATAATGATTTCTTTA
Organism: Pseudorca crassidens; assembly: GCF_039906515.1. Taxonomy (NCBI): domain Eukaryota; kingdom Metazoa; phylum Chordata; class Mammalia; order Artiodactyla; family Delphinidae; genus Pseudorca; species Pseudorca crassidens. The sequence continues at coordinate 172,335,292 of NC_090297.1, read as the reverse complement.
TCCATTTTTGAATTGTAGGTGTTTATTGAAGCTACCCCCCTTAACAGAAAAATCCACATATATTTATTCTCAAAAATGTTACAATAATAGTTGACATATTAAAATACCTAGTATGTATCAGGCTGTGTTAGGCAGAATAATGGCCCCTCCAAAGATGCCCATGTCCTAATCCTTGGCATTTGTGAATGTGAGGTTATGTAGCAACTGGGAATTAAGGTTGAAGATGGCATTAGGATTGCTAATCAGCTGACTTTAAAATTAGGAGGTTATCCTGGATTATCTGGTTGGGCCCACTGTAATCACAAGGGCCTTTTAACTCTGAAAGAGGGAGGCAGAAGTCGGTGACATGATATGAGAGAGGCAAGACCAGCCATTGCCAGCTTTGAAGATGGAAGGGGCCAGGAGCCAGGGATGCCAACAGCCTCTAGAAGCCGTAGTAGGGCAAGGAAACAGACTCTTCCCAGAGTCTGTGGTCATCTGATTTTAGTGTAGTAAGACACATTTCCAACTTCTGAACTACAGAACTCTAAGATAATAAATTTGTGTTGTTTAAAGTCACTAAGTTAGTGGTAATTTGTTACAGCAGTAGTAGGAATCTAATATATAAGCACTCTTCTAAATATTTTACAGGTATCGCATCATTTAGTTTTGTTTTTTTTAATTTTTATTTTATATTGCAGTATAATTGATTTACAATGTTGTGTTAGTTTTAGGTGTACAGCAAAGTGATTCTTATACATATACATGTATATATTCATTCAGTTTTTAAAACAATCTTATAACAAGTATTATTATTATTCTTTCTTTGTAAGGGTTAGAAAAAAACAAAGGTGTACACATGGAGAAGTCAAGTAGCTTGCCAAAATCACAAAGATTTGATCCTAAGGGATTTGAATTTAGTATTCCGGCTTCAGAGTCTCCATTCTTAAACACCACAAAACATTCCTCATTTGAATTAAATGCATTTTCCAGTAGTCCACGGAACCCCGATACATAGCTGTAGATGCTAATGACCTAGAAAATGTCATCTGCCAATCATTCAAAGGAATACTTTTTCCCTTACCTTAAACCTCCTTTTTTATGGTTTAAGTACATCATAGGCATATTTGGATGGGTTAATGTAAAAATCATTTTAGAATAAATGAATCTCTCAGTAAAATAGCAATATAATAGCAAAGTGGGTGACAATCCCAGATTTAGGGGAAAAGGTAAGTCTCTTGAGAGAGAGAGACACCCACACAGCACTATTTTTCCAAGAGTAATTGATATGTAAACAAAACAAAGCAATGGCCTCACCAGGCAAACAGGCCAAGGGAAGTCTGTCACAGGAAAGCAGAGGGGAGTTCAAGTTGACAAGCATCTGTTGTGTCTGAGAGGGCTGGGTAGGAAGCTTTCCTGAATGCACCATCGGCCATTCTCTTAGTCCTCGCCCTGCCCTGTGCATAGGGTCTGCACCTGTCATTTGACGCCTGAATATTTTTATTTCACCACCTTGTGAAAAATCTAAATAAAAATAGATGAAAAGAAATCCTGAACGTTTAAAAGAGCCTTTTAGGGACTTCCCTGGTCGTGTAGTGATTAAGAATCTGCCTGCCAATGCAGGGGACATGGGTTCGATCCCTGGTCCAGGAAGATCCCACAGGCCGTGGAGCAACTAAGCCCCTGCGCCACAACTACTGAGCCTGCGCTCTAGAGCCCACGAGCCACAGCTACTGAGCAACTACCAAAGCGTGTGTGCCTAGAGCCCATGCTCCACAACAAGAGAGGCCACCGCAGTGAGAAGCCCGCGCACTGCAACAAAGAGTAGCCCCCCATCACCGCAACTAGAGAAAGCCCGCACAGAGCAACGAAGACCCAACACAGACCAAAAAAAGAGCCTTTTAAATAGCCAAACATTTTCATTGCAGGCATGGTACTCAAAACAAAAAGAAAATTAAAAAGAGAGAGATAAAGAGGAAAACCGAGAGATCATTTATTTTATGCTACTCTCCCCCACTTTAGTAACCTTTTACCTCTCTCTTCTGATCCTTCAACGTCATTGCCCATCTTTGTGAACAATCACGCTTCTTTCTTATTGCAAAATGTTTCAGAATTGTTTTAAATTAAAATCTAACACATAAATAAAAGTAAAATCTAAAAATGTTATTTTTATTTTTCTGTATATATCCTTATTGGAAGAATGAAAGAAAATCTGTATTGTATTTGGCAGTTGTGCTGACATGAAATAAAGAAATAGGAAGTGGTTAGCTGTACCAAAAGTTAATTTTAAGTTCTACACCAGGCATTTAAATTCCCAAGTGATGACAGAAACAGCTTGTGACTAGTGAGCCCACCCAATTAATGATGTGGTGACACTGCATGCTGACTGGAGACAAACACACTTCACAGGTGAACCCAGCGAAACACCACTACCCCTCACTGGACAGACACAGTGTGCTTCTCTGCCTGTAAAAGCATTTTATTAAAATCATTTCTCTGCAGTAAAAGTCAGTGACAGGGCATTAACCAAGTCAGTTGGCAAACATGATTAGGTTTTTTAGATAGAATGCTTCTAAATGTCAGTCTCATAATAACTAGAAGTGCACATAATTTCCAGTGCAAACCCCACACTAAGTTATTAAGTAATAAAATGTAGCATGATTCTAATATTCTCCAGACTACCCATTCTTTCGGGGAGATCCTTCCCAAATCTACACTTCCCCACTCATGCACCTACAGACACATGCATGTGTATACACACATCTCACGAGAGATGTCAATTTCAAAGGCTTTTTCAACTCACCTATGGGAAATTGCTCTCGGGAAAAAAAAAATTCTAAATACTTAACTCAGACTGTCATTTATAACGTGAAAAATGTGTTATTCCTAGTGGTATTTGTATTTTGTCCTTAAAATAAAAACAAAAAAAGAAAGGGAGTGTCCCAAAGGAATGAATATATACTGATGAGATTTCAGAAATCCAATGGCAGTGGATCCCTTATGTGCGTAGTCACATCCCTGTGACTCTGAAATCTCACAATTCTAGGTGACCATCTCTGTTTTTAAAGTATATCTACCCAAACTGCACACATAATATGGGCTGCTGTGTTAGGCCCAGGATTCCAAAGTTGTAGATCTTAAGCAGCACTGAAAACATGAAGACATATTTAAAATACATCACGTACTGACTTGGTCAGCAAGGCATTCTAAGGATATTTCAGAGTCAACAGAAATCATCCACAAGGCAGGTACAAGGGGCCATTGTGCTGGCAATAAATATAACAAGGGTCAATTCCAGGCAGAGACGATCTCTTGATTGGACCATATAACATATACAGATTCACAGATCATATGGAAATACTTTACATCCATTTATATAAAAACATCATTTTTCCTAACACACAGACAGGTTCTTTACTTCCTGTAAAAGGCTGGAAGATATATCAACACTATATACTTTTTTTTAATGCATCATTATTGGCATATAATTGCTTCACAATGCTGTGCTAGTTTCTGTTGTAAAACAGAGTGAATCAGCCATATGCATACATATATCCCAATATCCCATCCCTCTTGCACCTTCCTCCTACCCTCCCTAGCCCACCCATCTAGGTCGTCTCAAAGCACTGAGCTGATCTCCCTGTGCTATGCTGCTGCTTCCCACTAGCTATCTATTTTACATTTGGTAGTGTATATATATATCAATGCTACTGTCACTTTGCCCCAGCTTCCCCTCCCCCTGACCATGTCCTCAAATCCGTTCTCTATGTCTGCGCCTTTATTCCTGCCCTGCCACTAGGTTCCTCAGTACCATTTTTTAAGATTCCATATATATGTGTTAGCATACGGTATTTGTTTTTCTCTTTCTGATGTACTTCACCCTGTATGACAGACTCTAGGTCCATCCACCTCACTACACTACAAATAACTCAATTTCGTTTATTTTTATTTCTGAGTAATATTCCATTGTATATATGTGCCACATCTTCTTTATCCATTCATCTGTCGATGGACATTTAGGTTGCTTCCATGTCCTGGCTATTGTAAATAGTGCTGCAATGAACATTGTGGCACATGTCTCTTTTTGAATTATGTTTTTCTCAGGGTATATGCCCAGCAGTGGGGTTGCTGGGTCATATGGTAGTTTTATTTTTAGTTTTTTTTAAGGAAACTTAATACTGTTCTCCATAGTGGCTGTGAAAGCAATCTTGAGAAAGAAAAACAGAGCTGGAGGAATCAGGCTCCCTGACTTCAAACTATACTTCAAAGCCATAGTAATCAAGACAGTATGGTACTGCCATACTGAAATATAGATCAATGGCACAGGATACAAAGCCCAGAGACTCACCCATGCACATATGGTCACCTAATTTATGACAAAGGAGGCAAGAACATACAACAGAGAAAAGACAGCCTCTTCAATAAGTGGTGCTGGGAAAACTGGACAGCTACATGTAAAAGAATGAAATTAGAGTACTACCTAACACCATACACAAAAATAAACTCCAAATGGATTAAAGACCTAAATGTAAGACTGGACACTATAAAACTCTTAGGGGAAAACATAGGAAAAACACTCTTTGACAAAAACCACAGCAAGATCTTTTTTGACCCACCTCCTAGAGTAATGAAAATAAAAACAAAAATAAACAAATGGGACCTAATGAAACTTAAAAGCTTTTGCACAGCAAAGGAAACCATAAACAAGACAAAAAGACAATCCTCAGAATGGGAGAAAATATTTGCAAATAAAACAACGGACAAAGGATTAATCTCCAAAATATATAAACAACTCATGGAGCTCAGTATCAAAAAAACAAGTAACACAATTACAAATGGGAAGAAGACCTAAATAGGCACTTCACCAAAGAAGACATACAGATGGCCAAGAGGCACATGAAAAGATGCTCAACGTCACTAATTATTAGAGAAATGCAGATCAAAACAGTATATACTTTAGTAATGTGTGCTCTTTCCTGACTTTTTTTTTTTTTGTGGTATGCGGACCTTTCACTGTTGTGGCCTCTTCCGTTGTGGAGTACAGGCTCCAGACGCACAGGCTCAGCGGCCATGGCTCACGGGCCCAGCCGCTCTGCGGCATGTGGGATCTTCCCGGACCGGGGCACGAACCCGTGTCCCCTGCATCGGCAGGCGGACTCTCAACCACTGCGCCACCAGGGAAGCCCTTTCCTGACATTTTGAGGCCAAGATAAATGCATATGGATTCATATTAAATCTTTTTTTATTTTAATCTCGTTTTATTTATTTATTTATTAAATCTTGTTTTCATTTTAATCAGAAATTCTCATTTTTAGCTATCACAAAGGAGGTCTACATTAGTTGCATAGAGTATGACTGGAGAAAATGCAGAAGTAGTGTATTGTTTACGCATGGTTTTTAAAAAATTAACTGAATTCTTCTTTGACTATAACTCAGTTTCTTTAGGCTTAGTTTATTTCAGTCTAAGGTTTTATGAGCACTTACCAATTTAGACTTATCTTTGTAAGACTAGAAATTGATTTTCTACTATAGGTGTTGTTCACTCTAGGGAATAGACACATTCTAGAAAGAGAGTTGCCGGAAATAATTTTTTGTCATACTTGCATTTTATTTTCCCCTTGACATTCATTTGAAACTTGAGGACTGTATAGCAAAATAGTTCCACAAGAAAAATTCAAATCAAGCTTAGTCTTTGTAAAAAAAAAAAAAAAAAAAAAAAGTTTTTTTCCTGAAAAAAAGAATAACTTCAATGTATAATTGGAAATTAGAATTTTGGGGTTATCAATTTTAGCATGTTGCCTTCAAGGTAGCATAACTGAAAACTGAAATTAAAAAAAGGGCAGAAAAGGACCTATGCTGTTGAGTTCTTCTATGTGCCAAGTGTCATTATCAAAATGTGTATAATTTATCTTCAAATTGAGATCCTTGGACTAATTGGATCATAGTCAGCTGACATGTATGTTCCAAGGCTGAGTCTAAGTCTACTGAAAAATAATCAAAATCTCTGCATAATGAAGCGGGGAAATCTGTATTTTTAACAAGCAGATCTGGTGTTTGTTAAATACGCTGAAGTTTGAGAAGCACTCATCCATGTTATGGGGGGTCCCCCTTTTCTAGGTAAAATTTTTCATAAATTAAGTGAGCAAAGAAGATACTGTTTACATCATTTAAATTCTTCATTTTTAATTTCTTAAGTGACTACTTGCATATGAAGAATTTCTGTTCATGAATTTTAACTGCAGAACTTGGATCTGCTGAGGAGGGTATACAAATCCAACTGACTGAGACACTGGATCTTTAGTCCATTGTATCCTTAACTCATAAGGATAGGTCTTGTTCATTGAAGGGCAGAACAAAAGCTGTAAGGCTTGCATCTGCCTAACTATATTTCCCCATTTCTTTCAGATGAATGGATCTTCCTAGGCTGAAACCCAAAGCTTACCACAAAAATGATTCTGAAAAATAGCTTAATCAAAACACTTTGATAAGCCATCAAAGATATTGCCTTTTACTAACATTCAGTAGAACACATATTGCGCTATACTAGGAACTGATAGCTCAAAAGCCAGTTGATGTCACAGACAGTGCTAAAGTGGTTCATGAATTTGAAATGACAACAGATGCTTTGAAAAAGGAAAGCCGGCTGGATTTTGATTGAACATGCTAATTTTCAAAAGAATCATTCCCAGCTCGATTTTATACAGTGCAACCTGTTAAGGCTATTTGGAAATCACAGGAGCTGGTGATAAAATGATATTGAGCTCAATTATCCATTATCAGAGGAAAAGATACCAGCATCCCTCTAGTCCCTTTGCAGGTTTGTTTGAATACACAGTACAAGAGGGGAGCAGTTAGATGACACAGAGGACAAGTGGCTGTGTGCTCAGGGAGCTATCAGAGTGAATAAGTGACAGAATTTGGGGATACATTCCTGCTAATTTGGTTCTGCATTGACATTAAAGCTTTAATTTCTCCCACTTGAGAAAAGAGAGTTAAACAGCCTCTATCCTTAAGGCAAGATTAAATTGAATCCTTTATCATGGGGATCCACAGAGGATGAGATTAAGAATTCTCATCAGTCAGTTAACTTTAGAAAATACTTCAGTGTAGGATCTCATGGTAGAGCAAAGTTCCTTTATAGCCAAGTTTCCTTTAGTGGCAGAAAACTAAATGTAGGAATTCAGGACTTGGGGGATTGACTGACAAGTTAATGTCAGTCCTTGACCTGCTCAAGCATTTTAGAAACTCTCCTGATTAAATCACCAGTGAGAGGATGGCCCTGTTGTACACACAAGAGCGATGGATGTTGGCCCCAAATATTTTCTCTTGTTGTCTGATATCTCCTCTATTTATTCTAATTCTTTAAGGCTCTCCTAAGGATACAATTTTTGCTTGAGCTTTAGCATTCTTCAGGGTGAAGTGAACGAGGCATTTATCTCAGGAACAAAATTAAGGGAGTGCTAGAAAACCCAATAGTCAAGATATATAATACCTAACATGATATTTCAAAAAATCAAAAATAATGCAACAAAATTCCACGAGGAACCAAATATTGAAATTTTAAATGTAGTGTGTTGTTGTTGCTTAGACCCTACTATGCAGTGAGAGCAGTTCTTTCCTGGGCCCAGAGCCCCTACATCTTCCTTGTCTCTCCAGGTTCCCCTCCAGGGGGATTTATGAGGCTGACAATGACATGCTAACAAATTGCACAACCATAGGGTTTATATATAGTTTTATTTTTATTGTAAGTCTTTATTAATTTTTACCCTTTGGTTCAAAATATAAGAGGATATTTGGATAAGTGAATACAGGGGGGCATTTTTTTTCCATTTGCCCCAGGCATGACACTTTTAATATCTTAAACTATTTAATACACAGCTACTGTAAGCTATCTCATTAGCCACATCTGAATGATAGAATAGAGATACTTGAAATTTCAAATAACTCCTATTTATGTTTTTAAGAAGCCATAGTCCTGCAGTTAAATTGATTCTCCTTCTTTTCCCACTATTTAATTTGTATTATGTTCTTTGAGATATGATTAACCACGCTTTTCACAAATCAAAAATATGGATTTTGTGTTCTAAACTTAGGAATATTATATCCTGATTGACAAGCAGTCAGAAAGGTTAGAAACAACTAAAGAATTTTCTCTCTAGTCTGGGCCAAAAAATCCAGCTTAGAAAGTTGCCTATAGAGAAACTTAAGGGAGATTTACTGGAAACATTTTCTGGCTTTTAAAGCCAAATGCCATTTAATGGGCAACCAAATGCCATTTAGCGTAGAGTGCATAGAATTCTAACAGCAATAGCAGAAGTGCCCCATCTAATTGGCTACTTAAACAGCTGAGGTCACATGTATCAATCAAGACAGCAGATATTTTGGAAATGTGTCAGTGGGCAAAGTAAGACCGAAGGAATACTGAAATACTTTTCATAGTTTTCTTTCTAAAAAAATAGTAGAAATCTAATCTCAGAGCGGTCATATACTTGCTATTTTTCTGATTAATTGTAAAGATTTAAATTTAACTCTTTTCCTATAAAATTTCACCAATTCCAGAAAAGTAACATCTAGTGTTCCTTGTCATCATTTGCAGTCTAAAAGTTTTTTATTTTATTTTATTTTTTATTTTTGTTAGTTTCTAGTCTAAAAGAGTTTTAATAAAATATTTAGAATATCCCATCCCATGTGGATATCTTAGAATGCCTGCTTCTTTGGGGGTGCAGTTTGAAAGGGAGTAAATTTTTTAGAGAGCACTTATATCAAACTTTTATAGATGACAGAAATTATGAAGACAAGAAAACACACTTAAGAACATATTTCTAAGGATTTCTTCTTTTTCCTCTTCCTCCTTCTCTTCCCTTTCTTCTATTACCCCTTTCCTTTCGTTTTTGATTTGCTGTCATTTGTTCTTAATTGAATTGACCTCAAAAAATATATCTAAGTCAAACTAATAAGACGGTAAGCACCTTACTCTGAATGTAGAAAAACCACTGGCTGTAGCACACAATAGAAGAGAGGAAACAAAAGCCCACTCTTCTACTCTTGCAGAGAAGATGTGCAGTAAAGTCACAAGTTTTAAAATGTAAATGTAAGCAATGGCTTCATTAATTGAGCAATGTGAACAGAGACTTTGAAGTTAAACCCCATTGTTCATTTTCAGGAATAAAGGGTTTAGCTTTAAAGACATCATATGGAAAGTGAGAACAAGGGAGTTTTTAACATTTAAAGGAACTTTCTTGAGAAGCTCTTTGAGTACCTCCCACTGGATTTTATCACACAACTAAGAGATGCATACATCTCTTCAAGCGGAATTGAGTTTTTCTCCCTTCAAGGAGTTTTGTAGACAATAAATAAACAGACTGGATTAGTTTAGCAGGCATCAGGTGAAAAACCTAAAATTACTTTTAAATTTAGTTTCTGACAATGCTCTTGAAGCCATTATGATTTTTTTTAAGTTGTAGGTATTGGTTTAGGCAAAATATAAAATTTACGCATATTTTTGGAAGAGTTCATAAATCCATGCTTATTTTTTCTTTCTCAGCAAATAAGAGAGATAGACAAACAAATTTCAGAATTACCAGGAGCAGACAGAGAGGAAAAAGTAAGATAAAGGAGACTATACGAAGAAAAGAACGGACAGTACAGACTTTTTAACTCATATATATTTTTCACATACACCTTGTTATTGAAAGTGAATGGTATGAACCTTTATTAACCCCAAAGTGCATGGAATGTGAAACTGGAGGGAGAATTTGCAAATACGCTTTCTCAAAAAGGATTACCTTCTTTTTGTGGCAATGTTATTTGAACACCTACTGCTGGCTATCAAGATTCAAAGTGTTCTTTTATGAACATCCCCCTCACCTAACCCAATGAATAAATTCAAGAAAGAATACAAGGAAAGAAATGCTATGTCTAAGTTTCTCTCCTTCCTTTTATAAAGGGGAAAGTCAGGCTTTTGTTATTTCGTCAGGAAAGTATAATTCGTATGTCATTAGAGGAAACTGCACCCCTTATAGTACGAGTATCTCATTCATTTTCTCTCTCTCTCTCTCTCTCTCTCTCTGTCTCTCTCATACACATACACACAGACACACACACACACACACACACACACACACACACAATGCATGGTTCTGGGTAGGATTAATTCATTACTCTGATTTCCACATGCACTCATTGTTTTCTTTCCTCATCAACAATAGGCCAGCACCTACAACAGAGTAAGGATGTAGGAGCTGGGGAGACAGTTCTGAAAGTAACACTGTCATTACACTCAAAGATTTCCTAATCTCTTCGTGAACAGGGATACAGTGTGTCTGGGGTGTATGTGTGCCTGTTGCCATTCTCTACACAGAATAGTTTCGTGTTCACAGAGGCTTTTCAAGAACTATCAGTGAATTAAGTTTGTTCCACTGATTTCATCTCCATTTCTATGTTTATTCAGGGCAGAGGTTAGTGATTCAAAAACAAAATACCTTGGAGACATTCTTATCCTTAGTAAAAATTCTCAAAATTAAAATTTCCACCTTAAATGGTTTTCTTATTAATTTAATAAATGTGTATCGAGCTCCTATTATGGGTGAAGCACTTATACTTGATAGATTATGATAAGGAGACACACGCGCCCACACAGATAAAGGATAACAGATAAAGTCCCTGCTGCTCTGGAGTAGATGATGTGCTTGGGGGCTCCATTTTCTTTTCTGAATACAAACTAAGAATAACATAGAGACTTCCCTGGTGGCACAGTGGTTAAGAATCTGCCTACCAATGCAGGGGACACAGGTTCGATCCTGGCTCCGGGAATATTCCACATGCCACAGAGCAACTAAGCCCGTGCACCACCACTACTGAGCCTGCGCTCTAGCGCCTGCGAGCCACAACTACTGAGCCCGTGAGCCACACCTACTGAAGCCTGCCTGCCTAGAGCCCGTGCCCCACAACAAGAGAAGCCACCACAATAAGAAGCACACACACTGCAACAAAGAGTAGCCCTTGCTCACCACAACTAGAGAGAAGCCCACGCACAGCAATGAAGACCCAATGCAACCAAAAATAAATAAATAAATAAGAATAACATAGTATGAAGCAGTAGTGAGTAATCCTGTCGAAGGCCCAAGAACAATGATGTAAGATGCTTAGGTATTTTAAGCAGTTGCCAAACACTAGAAAATTGACTCAGTGCTTGATAGACCACTTTGTGAAAACAAAAATAAGTAAGCAAAAACAAAAGTTAAAATAGGAACAAAAAGGATATTGCACCTCAATATTACCTACCCATGACTACTTCATTGTAAGCTCCCTTGCTTGTAATTGTAGAGTGGATGTATTAAAGTTTTTAGTTATTACTTTGGTTTATTTTCCCACAGACAAGTTAAATATTGATTTAGGATACATGGTGATCTCAATGAATACATTTCATTTCCTTTTTCTCTTTTTTTTTTTTGCGGTACGCGGGCCTCTCACTGTTGTGGCCTCTCCCGTTGCGGAGCACAGGCTCCGGACGGACAGGCTCAGCGGCCATGGCTCACAGGCCCAGCCGCTCCGCGGCATGTGGGATCTTCCCGGACCGGGGCACAAACCCGTTTCCCCTGCATCGGCAGGCGGACTCTCAGCCACTGCGCCACCAGGGAAGCCCCCGTTTTCTCTTTTTATAGACAAAATTTGACACCATGCAACAAAAATACTCAAGCCCATTACTTTTCCTCCCTCAAAATCTAGAAATGGCGGGAGATGGAGCAAAATTATCCCCTAAAGATTATGTAAATCAAGGCACAGCCACATAACAAAACTGTATTTAGCCGAGCTGCTGATGGCAAGCAGGTTTATCTCAGGGGCATTTGGAAACAGATGATATCTTGGCTCTTAGCACTGACAGAGAATTCTGTGAGGCTCTGGGTTCATGCTGAGTGATTGCCAGTGAGTCCATTTCAGTAAATGAGGGTTTTTCTCTTTTCTTATGAGAGACTGAGCCCTTCATGCCATGTTTTCTTTTCACAAGCCCTCCGGTTACTTTAGTCCCTTTGTAGATGTCCTACCTTAGATTTCAAATCTATCTATATGTGTTATACATGTCAACATATATATTCAAAAGTTAACTGGGGATTGCTAAGAAATATTTTCAGAACTATAAAGTCCCAATTATAAAAGTATTTCAATTAAACAAAATTAACAGAAAGGTAATAAACTTGAAAATGATGTTTAACGCATGTTACAGAGTTGAAATCTTTGATCCATAAATTGCTCTTATAGCTACAAGAAAAACACCAATGCTCATGAGAAAAAAATTAATGAGCAAAGGATATGGACAATCCCTAGAAGAGGAAACACAGGTTGATAACTAATAAAAAATACTGTTCATTGTCAGTAATAAACAATAAATGCAATGATTACAAAGCAACAAAATATATTATACTGCCTTTATGTTAAAACAACCCTAAAATTCCAGAAGCTTAAAATCATGGTGATTAATTTCTTATTCTTGCTGTATGTCAACCATAGGTCGGGTGAGGGCTCTGCTTACGACTCTCAGTACCTTCAGACCAGACCTAAGGTGGTACAATGACTTTGCCAGAAAAAGAGGACTTTTCTGTGGTTCTCACTGACTATTGAATACTCTAGCTCAAAAATGACACAGGTCACTTTGATTCAAAACTTATTGAGCAGAACTGTTCAAATGGCTCCAGTTAACCATAGGTTTCCAGAATTAGTTAGAGGTTTAAAAGTATTTGATAAGTAGCAATAATGACAACTGCACTGCCATTCCCTTTTTCCCTTTATTTTTCTCCATACTATGGGATCACTTCTAAGTTATATTAACTTACTTATTCTTTTCATTGTCTATGTTCCTCCCCCATGCCCTTTTGCACTGAGAAAGTAAACTCCATGAGAGCCTAAGGGCACAGACATTGTCTACTTTGTTCCTCACTGTAACCCCAACACCTAGAACACGGTCTGGTTCATAATAGTTGCTCAGTATAGAATTGTTAAAAATAAAGAATGTATTTTTAAAACTCCATCTGGTTCATGTTTTAAAAATTCTAGCATAATCTCAAATGCTAGCAAGAAATGTAGATGGATATTTGTATATACAGCTAGTTAATCAGAAATCTGGGTTCACACTTTCTGGAAATCAATGTGGCAATATGCAACAAGAGTCTTAAAAGATTCAGACAGTTTGTTAAAATGATTTCTCTTTTAAGAATCTCTCCTAAAGAAATAATCATAAATGTGAGAAATCGTTTTAAAGAAAAATGTTCATTTTAGAACCATTAAAATAGTAATGATTTAAAAACAATCTAAATTTCCAATGACAACATTATGATTAAATGCATTGGTATGTCTATTTTTATTTATTTATTTTGCGGTACACAAGCCTCTCAATGTTGTGGCCTCTCCCGTTGCGGAGCACAGGCTCCGGACGCGCAGGCTCAGCGGCCATGGCTCACGGGCGCAGCCGCTCCGCGGCATGTGGGATCTTCCCGGACCAGGGCACGAACCCGTGTCCCCTGCATCGGCAGGCGGACTCTCAACCACTGCGCCACCAGGGAAGCCCGATATGTCTATTTAAACATTTGCTATTCTATCACTGAAAATTAATGTTATGAAGAAAATACTCATAATTCAATGCATATGTGGCCTAAGTTAGTAAACATATACACTAGCTAAAGAAAAAATTAGGGAGAAATTTCCTAATCAGAGGCAGACAGAGCTTTCGTTTCCACCTTACCTTTCTATTGCAAATACCTAGAACTGACCAATGAATTAATAAATCCATAATTGCAATAAAAATTAAGAGAAAGTAACAGTAAAATATAACCTTTGAGGAAACTTTAAGAAGGAAAGCAAACAGGATCTGATTGACAAAGAGAGAAGCAGAGCCTAAAATGTGCACACAACCAAGCTTCAAAGAAGATGGAGCTGTTCTGGGCATCCTCAAAGTGCACATGAAACCTTGTAAAGAGCAGTGAGGGCCTAGGTCCATGTCTGGGTGATTAGAAAAGAAAGCGAGGCTGGCTCCCCTCCCCTCGGTCTGGTTATTAAGCAATTGACAACAGAATTGTTTGATTCCTAGACTGCAGCAGTGTTTACTCAAACAGGCAGGTGAATTCAGACGGGAGAGGAGTCAATACCCTTTATCTTTCAGCCCTTGGACAGTGGCACTAACCTCTGCAATTCTCCCAAAGATGTGGTTTGCTTTGCAGGTACAGTTTTGGTCGGGGCATAGGGGAGAGGACATTCCAAAGGTTTCTTTTATTTGGCCCTTCCTAATTAACAGCTCTTATCAAATAAACATGAATGCACTTAGCAACATAGTTTCAAATTATGTTATATAATAAAAAAAGACAGAAGTATATGGATAAATTTTAAAAGACACAGCCATAGGGACTTCCCTGGTGGCGCAGTGGCTAAGAATCCACCTGCCAATTACGGGGACATGGGTTCGAGCCCTGGTACGGGAAGATCCAACATGCCGCGGAGCAACTAAGCCCGTGCGTCACAACTACTAAGCCTGCGCTCTAGAGCCCACGTGCCACAACTACTGAGCCCGCGTGCCAAAGCTACTGAAGCCTGTGCGCCTAGAGCCCGTGCTCCACAACAAGAGAAGCCACTGCAATGAGAAGCCCGTGCACCACAACGAAGAGTAGCCTCTGCTCGCCGCAACTAGAGAAAGCCTGCGCGCAGCAACGAAGACCCAACGCAGCCAAAAAAAAAAAAAAAAAAACCCTTCTAAAAAAATATACACAACCATAAAGAATAGTCCTGCTATAAATTCTGGACTTTGGAAATAGCCACAGAATGGATCCACAGTCCTCCTGGACCCACTGTGAGACTGATGTAAGCCCAGACTCCTTTACCATCACCTGACTTTCACAGGCCCCACTTTGACCTGTGCACTCCAGTGGCATTTTAGTCAGTTCCGTGCTGGTGTTTAATAAATCCCCAAACTTCTGAACATTTTCATTTCTCTCATGCACAGTTCTCCTGGTAAGCTGTTTCAATTCCCTCTACTAAAGTCTTAGAAGATTTACTTGTGGCTATGCTTTCAGGGCGATTTCTTAAAAGGATCTGGACTCCCTGTCAATCAAGGGGCTCTGAGACCTGGGTAAGAGGCAGTAAATCCCTAGTACAGTTACTTGAGTCAATTTCTGCTTAGCTGACCTAGAATTTTACAACTTCGGTAGATCAAGCAGTACCTTAATGTGCCACCTGTTTTATTTCTAAAAACAGCATGATCAATTTGCCACCATCACAGATGCTGTGGGCAAGAATCCTCTGATTACCACTCTGTTTTATTATGGTTTATTGTGGTAAATGCAGCCACCTTGTTGTTACCTTGTGCCACCTTACGTTGCTACTTGGTCTCCACCACTCTCGGTCCCACTGTTCTTGCAAAACAAGGGAAGCAAATTCCACTGTGGCATTTTCACATTCTTACTGTGTTAGTTTTCTAGGGCTGCCATAACAAAATACCACAGACTGGATGGCTTAAATGTAGAAATTTATTTCCCACATTTCTGGAGGCTGGAAGTCTAAAATCAAGGTGTTGGCAGTATGATTTCTCCTGAGGTCTCTCTCCTTGGCTTGCAGATGACCATCTTCTTGCTGTGTCCCTACATGGCCTTTTCTCTGTGTGCATGCATCCTGGTGTCTCTTTTTTTGTCCTAATCTCCTCTTCTTATAAGGACACTAGCCAGATTGGATTAAGGTCCATCCTAATTGTCTCATTTTAACTTAACTAGCTCTTTAAAAGGCCTTATCTCCAAAGGCAGTCACATTATGAGATACTGGGGTTAGGGTTTCAACATCTGAATTTGGTGGGGGGGACACAATTTGGTCCATAACAATTTTCTTGGACATCTGAGGACAACCAGAAGAGAGCTTTTAAAGTTTTTTCATGCCTGAATAATATACATTTACTGGACCATATATGCATGATCCTTTCATTAGTTGGTGAGAAGTGATATCCTATTGTGGTTTTGATTTTCATTTCCCTGATGATCAATAGAACACCTTTTCACGTACCTGTTGGCCATCTGTACATTTTCTTTGGAAAAATATCTATTTTAGCCCTCTGTTTTTTAAATCAGAATTGTTGTTGTTATTGTTGTTGAGTTGCATTAGTTCCTTATACATTTTGGATATCAATCCCTTATCAGATATATGGTATGTAGGTATTTTCTCCTATTCCACAGATTTTTAAAATTTTGTTGATTGTTTCCTTTGCTATGCAGAAGCTTTTTAGTTTGATGTAGTCCCACATGTTGATTTTTGCTTTAGTTTTCTGTGAATTTGGGGTCATATACAAAAAAATTATTGGCAAGGAGATTT
Source organism: Pseudorca crassidens (assembly GCF_039906515.1). Classification (NCBI taxonomy): domain Eukaryota; kingdom Metazoa; phylum Chordata; class Mammalia; order Artiodactyla; family Delphinidae; genus Pseudorca; species Pseudorca crassidens. The sequence continues at coordinate 172,318,975 of NC_090297.1, read as the reverse complement.
TTCCCTATATTTTCACCTCAGAGTTTTACGGTTTCAGTCTTACATTTAAGTCTTTAATCCATTTTGAGTTAATTTTTTGAGAGTGCTGTAAGATAGCTGTCCAGGTTCATTCTTTTGCATGTGGATATCCAGTTTTCTCAACACCATTTATTGAAGAGACTATTTTTTTCCCCATTGTCTGTTTTTGGTGCCCTTGTCAAAGATTAGCTGACTGTATATGAATGGATTTATTTCTGCACTCTCCATTCTGCTCCATTGGTCTATATGTCCATTTTTATGCCACTATCATACTGTTTTGAATACTACAGCTTTGTAATCTAGTTTGAAATCAGGAAGTGTAATGCCTCCAGCATTTTTATTCTTTCTCGAGATTGCTTTGACTATTTGAGGTCTTTTGTGATTCCATATGAATTTTAGGATTTTTTTTTTTTTTTTTTTTTGTGGTACATGGGTCTCTCACTGTTGTGGCCTCTCCCATTGCGGAGCACAGGCTCCGGATGCCCAGGCTCAGCGGCCATGGCTCACGGGCCCAGCTGCTCCGCAGCATGTGGGATCTTCCTGGACCGGGGCACGAACCTGTGTCCCCTGCATCAGCAGGCGGACTCTCAACCACTGTGCCACCAGGGAAGCCCCTAGGATTTTTTTTTATTTCAGTGAAAAACATCACTGTAACTTTCAAAGTATTCTTATGTATAATTTTAAATTTTATTTTTCCTAAAAATTCTATCTTAAATAGGTTCATTGAGGTAGTATTTTATAGATTTTTAGTCTTCTCTTTGCTTAAGGTTTATCTAGGAGAATTAGTAATTGCTCCTTGCATGAGATCCTTGTTTTCTTTTATTAAAAAAGGAATTCCAAATAAATTGATTTAATAGGTTATTTTAATGACTTTCAGACTACTTTTTAAATAATATTTAACAGATATAAACTGTTTCTTTATGTATACATTATTCATTAAAATATTTTAAAATTTATCAGTAAATATTTACTTAGCACCTCCTATATGCCTAGTACTATATCAGGCACTAGAGCCTGAGGGACAAAAGAAAATTCTAGTTTCTACAATGCATGTAAAACATACACACAAAGTAGCCACATGAAGTGAGAACGCTGGGATTTATTTGTTATGTATTTATGTACTGATTCATATCTTCTTTCTCCTTAGCAAGAGAATTATAACTTTTCAAGAGAATTTATGTATATATTTACATATATATGTGTATTTTATATATATTTATATATAAAATTTCATTAGCTGGAAATCTCTGGTCTTATAGAGATTTGATTATATTTGACTAAAATCCTAACTCTATGAGTTCTAATAACCCAAAGTCCATCCCATGTTTAGAAGACTTTACTCCTTAATTTCTAGCTTACCTGAGACTTTATGCTTCTACAACCTTACCTGCCTCTTAATCATTTACACATACACACACAACCAATAAACTAAGGTTTTGTTGGTTTTATTGCTTTACCTGAGATATAGGAGAAAAAGACAGGGTGACATGGTAGAGCAAGTGGTCTTCCACTGTATCTTTCAGTCAACCCAGCATTTTTCTTCCTCTCCCACTCCTCTCTTATTTCTTCTGGGAAAACTACCTCTTTCTGTCCTATGCAGAACTATCCAGGTTTGACATCAATCAACCATCGTGCTCCACAAATCTCATCTCATCTCATCTTGTTAACCAAGCTTATTAAGCCACTTTCTTGAGAAAGTTGACGCTTTCCTTAAAGAAAATCCTCACGTCCGCTGTACACAGAATAAACTTTCAATTCTGTTACACTTCAATCTGTAAAAACTGAGTGAGAAGTGGGCACTTTCAAGAGGGTAAACTGTTACAATTAAAATAAATGATTATTTGATTTAAAATGTGACTTATCATGGATAAGATCACACACGGTTATCACTATATCCATCTTTTACAGATCAAAACAACAGGTCTCAAACAGACCCATGGGTTTTCAAGCTTTTCTTCCTACTCTCTCTTTCTTCCTTGTCTTCTCCACCTCAGTTAATGGCAACAGTACCACACAGCTGCCCAGCCAAGTAGGCATATTCATCCCTTTCTCCCTTATACTCTACATTCAATAAGTCTGCAAGTCACATCAGCTTTACCATGAACACATATCCTTCATGTAACAATTCCTCAATGTCACCATTGTGACAACTCTGGCATGAAGCACACTCATTCTTCACCCGGACTGGGGCAATAGCATCCAAGCTGATAGTCAGAGAGAAGGCTTCCAAATATGAATCAGATTACATCATCTTCAGTCTAAAATCTTTTAATGTTTTCTCATCGTTTTCATTTTTATTTATTTATTTTTAAACAACAGAAATTTATTTTCTCATTGTTCTAGAGGCTGGAAATAGGAGATCAGAGTGTCAACATGGTCAGTTTCTGATGAAAACTCCCTTCCTGGCTTGCAGACAACCACCTTCTCATTGTGTCCTCACAGGGATGGCTTCTCCTTAGTGAGTATACACAGAGGGAGAGAGAGAGGGTGAGCTCTCTGGTGTCTCTTTTTTTTTTTTTTTTTTTTTGGATGGACCTAGAGACTGTCATACAGAGTGAATTAAGTCAGAAAGAGAAAAACAAATATCGTATATTAACACATATATGTGGAATCTAGAAAAATGGTACAGATGTTCTTATTTGCAAAGCAGAAATAGAGACAGACGTAGAGAACAAACATATGGATACCAAGGGGGTAGGAGGGTGGGGTGGGTGGGATGAACTGGGATATAGGGATCGACATATATACACTATTGGTACTATGTATAAAATAGATAACTAATGAGAACCTACTGTATAGCATGGGGAACTCTACTCAATGCTCTGTGGTGACCTAAATGGGAAGGAATCCAAAAAAGAGCATATGTATGTATACATATATCTGATTCACTTTTCTGTACAGTAGAAACTAACACAACATTGTAAATCAATTACACTCCAATAAAAATTAATTTAAAAAAAAAGAAGAGACATCTCATCGTTTTTAGAAAAAGATCTTATCCCTTACCCTGGCTAACGAAATCCAACATGCTTCCTCCTAATTATCTCAACTCATGTCTTGCACCTCCTCCTCCTGATTACAAGGCTCCAGAGATCCATTAAACATGGGAGCTTAGGTTCAGTCTCAGAGCCTTTGCACTTGTGTTCCTTCTGCCTGAAATATCATTTCCCCTGATCTTCAAATGATGGAGTCAGTACAGATATCATCTCCCAGAACTATTTGGCCACTGAAGTTGACATACCACTGCCATGCTTTGATTATTATGTTTTATACTCTTTAGAGCAACTTTTATTAATCAAAATTAATAATTTTCTTTGCTTATTTGTTAAATACCCACCTTCCCTGGGTAGAATGCAATAATGAAATCAGAGACTTTTCTCTTTTGGGGCATCTAAATAGCCTCTAACACATAGCAGGCATATAATAATATTTGTGAAATAAAGAAATAAATGAATGAGCATGGCAAAGAGTTACAAGACGTTATTCATTCAAGGAGAAGAACTGGTCAATGTAAAGAAGCACTGATATATTTAAAAGAAGAAAAGAAACTGAGAGACCAAATGTAGAGTTGGACCAAATACATTACAGAAAGCAAATATCAGTCATATTGATTCAGCATTCCAACCCTGCTTATCATTCAATCATTTCTTCTCTCTAATCTTCTCTTATTTTTTGTGATATATAACATTATTACATAGACTCTTTTAAGTATTTTTATGGGGAAGGGGTTACTATAACTTTGGATAAATTATACCTTTTTGGTAGCTGAAACTGGGGGAACCTGACTCAAGTCATTATGCTGTCCATGCAAATAAAGCCTGAAAGGACAAGAGAAACCAGAGATTTCAATAAAGCATCTGAAACCAGTCATTTGGGATACTTTTCTGGTGAACAGCTGAGAATCTCTAAAGTTAGCTCTGTTTTTGGAGAAACATCAAAGAATGGGTCTTTGAACCATGGTAACGCATGTAAATATCCATAGTTCTTTTTTATACAAAGAAGAAGGCTGTGCATCGATTAATGTTGAACAAAAGAGCAGGGTATATTTTGTGTCAACTTGACCAGTTAAAAGAGCTCAGCAATGAATGATTATCAGTTCACTAAAATAAAGTTTACTTAGGGATGATAAAATAAACTTCGATATTGATTTATGAGGAGCCTTGGAAAAGGGAAATTCTCTGTAAACATGTGTACTCAATGGACCATCAATAACTGTGGCCTTCTTGCTTCATTTATCCTCATCTTAGCCTAAGTAAAGAGGCTAAAATAAGTATCAGATGCCTAGAGAAAAGTGTATACAACATGTCATTCTAATAAACCTCTTCACAGATCTCATTTATAAAACCTAAAACACCCACTTCAATGTAGTTTGTGTCTTAATATATTTATATTTGGTATGCATCTCTAAGCAATTTTCTCAGGAATATATTTTTAGATCGCTGACAAAAATCTCTATTAATACAATGCAATATTCAAGTGACCAAAAAAAAAAAAAGTTGTACTCAAACTTTGGAAACTAAAGATTTGTTTTAGACTAATATATTCAGTTGTACCCAAAATTATTTGATAAAAATTTAAATTAATATTTATTGGAATTATACTGTTAGTTTCATTATTGTCAGAATGGTATAAAATTGTTTGAAGTTTTATTTAATTTGAATAAGAAACATAGGCTTATGTAAATATAAAAACATTAAATCATATTCTGCCCATAAATAATCACTGTGAAAATTATTTTAAAATGTGTGACAATATTTATGAAAAAACATGCGAAACATGGAGAGTAATTATGTATATTATAATGGTTATAATTTAAATTATTTCACATATGGATAAACACTAAAGTTTTTGAGTGAAATATTTTTATTGGATATAGATGATTTTTTAAATTTAAGAATAAATTATATGGCTTATAAAAACTCAGTATATATGTTAATCAATAAAAGCATGTGGAACAACTCTAGAACATCAAGTTAGACAAATGGGATGTTTGAAATCCAACATGAAAAATATGATATAGAAAAAATAATAAGTATAATTAATATAGAAGTGAAAATGACAGGGTAGTTTGGATAAGGAAACTTTAAAATTAAAAAATAAGTCAGCAATATATAACTACAAAGTTGAAAAATATACAAATACAGCTACTAACTTTACAGGACAATGGGAGGAACATCTAAAGAAAATATAATCAAAGGGATTAGATGTAAAGGCACCTACTCCAATGTTTGTCTGACCCAGCATTATTTTATTCTTCCTTTCTTTCTATAATTTACAGATCCAATTACCAGAAGAAAAAGTAAGCAAAGCGTAACATGAGAATTTGGGTTGAAGCCTGGATAATTCTGGACGCTATTATTATCACTCACACGTATATTTACTACAACAGGGAAGCTTGCTTGGCTGTGAGGATGGTGACTTCCATTTTGAATCTGAAATACTGAAAAATACCTGATTAGAGAAGTCAGGTAGGCAGAGGTATGGTACTTGGGAAACAACCCAAGATACAGATAGACCTGGTAGTTATCAGAGATGAGAATGAATACAGAGGTAAAATGTCTCCCTTTGAGGCAGGAGATAGACGGGCCCAAGGTTAGATATTTACAGCCAGCCTCCTGTTTGCACTTTGAAATAGAAATAGCAACAGAAACAGGGTAAATAGCCAGGCTTTGTCTCCTGAGGACATTTTAAGATAACAGTCGTCAAGGCAGGAACAGAGAGGGGCTAAGCCGTGTTTGAATAAAAGATCAAGAGGTCACATATTTCCCATCCTTGGGGCAAGGGAGACACTACACATGAGCAGAAAGGCTCACTGGGGATCAAAAAGGAGGGGGCACCACCCCATAATATGTGATGTCAAGGCCCCCACACCACAGGCCTCTGGGCTAGAATCCATCTCGGAAAAAAGTTACGCACGCATGTTGGGGAGGGTCCTAGGCCAGGTCAGGTGTGGAAAAAAAACCCAGATAATTGGCCAAAGGTAAACAAAGACCAGGAAGAACTCCCTATGTAAACGACTTAACCTCCTCTTTACTGAGCTCCTCCTCTTTAAGGAGGGTGCCCACTCCCTTCCTCCCGGGGTGTGCATCTCTGCCTTGCTTCTGTCTAAACTAAACAAAATGTTTCTCCGTGTGCTCTCCCACTTGTTGTAGTGCTATGTCTCTAATAATAAACTTTGTACCTGATTTTATAGTTTTTTGCCTCCTTGAGAAATGCATTTTTCAATGGGGACAAGAGCAGGGAAAATTTGCCCTTGCTGGTCTGGTGGCTAGGATTCCTGGTTTTCATCCAGGCTACCCAGGTTCAATTCCTGGGCAGGGAACTAAGATCTTGCTTCAAGCCACCGCTCACTGCTGCCTCTCTATGATCACCTTCTCACTACTTAACATGTGGTCCTTTGTCCAGTAGCATTCATATCACCTGGGAACTTGACAGAAAAGCAAAACCTGACCTCCTGGATCACAACTGTGGTTTAAGAAGATCTACCAGTGACCGGAATGCACATTAAAATCTGAGAATCACGTGTAGAGAATAACATGAGAAATCAGGACTGTATCTGAGGAAATATAAATTTTAAGAAGAGGATGAAAGACCACAAATATCAATTTAAGGTATTAGAAGAAATTTAGGGAAAAAGACGGGTTTCATAAAACAAAAGGGAGGAAAGTTTCAAGGAAGGCCCCAAAATGTCTAATGTTTCAGAAAAGGTCAGTAAATAAACAATTACATGTGCCCCTAAAATCTGTCCACATGCAGTCATAAGGAATGTTTCTGTACCAACTTATATTGAGCAAGCCAGATTTCTATGGCTTAGTGAGTGGTTAGGAATTGAGGGATTTAACATGACAAATGGAGAAGAGATCACATTAACAAATTCTTGTCAGTGAAGGTACTGAAACATCTCACAGCAATGGGAAGACTGGAGGAAGTTTTTTTGTTACAGGAGAATTTATGTATAAAGAGAAAGAAGTCAAGAAGGTATGGAGAAAAGGGAATCCCCTACACCGTTGGTGGGAATGTAAATTGGTGCAGCCACTAAGAAAAACAGTATGGACATTCCTTAAAATACTAAAAATAGAGCTACTATATGATCCAGCAATCCCATTCTTGGGCATATATCTGGAGAAAACTCCCATTCAAAAAGATACATGCACCCCAATGTTCACTGCAGAACATGTTCACCCCAATGTTCACTTGGCTATTTACAACAGCCAAGACATGGAAGCAACTTAAGTGTCCATCGACAGATTAATGGATAAAGAAGATGTGTGTATATATATATATATATACATACATACAATGGAATATTACTCAGCCATAAGAAAGAATGAAATAATACCATTTGCAGCAACATAGATGGACATAGAGATTATCATACTAAGTGAAGTGAGTCAGAAAAAGACAAGTATATGATATCGCTTATGTGTGGAATCTAAAAAAATGATACAGATGAATTTATTTATAAATTCAGAAACAGACTCACAGACATAGAAAACAAACTTACGGTTACTGAAGGGGGAAGGGGTGGGGGAGGGATAAATTAGGAGTTTGGGATTAAAATATACACACTACTATATATAAAATAGAAAACCAACAAGGACCTACTGAATAGCACAGGGAACTATACTCAATATCTTGTAATAACCTATAATGGAAAAGAATCTGAAAAAGATGTGTATATATATATATATGTATGTATAACTGAGTACACTTTGCTGTACACCTGAAACTATCGCATTGTAAATCAACTACAGTTGAGTAAATAAATCAATAAGCAAATAAATGAATGAAAATAGATAAGAAAAAAGAAAAAGAAGTCAAAGGAGAAGCAGCTGATTGCCAGAATGAAGTAACTGCAGAACAGGAGTGTAGAAACCAGAACTCATTTGTTGGTGCTGGTGAAGAGGAAAGCATTACTTCCTCTGGATAGAAGTGAGGATCGAAGATTGAGTGCAAATTGTGTGTGCTTACACAAAGTGCACCTGCATTACTAACAGAAAAATTAATAGAATAAAAGTAATTCAGGAAGTAAGAGACTTTCTAACTAACTGTATTTATATTTCTCTGAAAGAGAGTAAGATAGGTTATGTGTTTAAGAGTTTGAACTCTAAAATCAAACTGTGTGAGTTGAATTCCAGTTCTTTGAACTCTCTTAAACTCAATCTTCTTTTTCGTAAGATGGGAATCATAAGCAAATCTTTATATCAGAAGCAAACTACAGAAATTGTGCATAGGTGAGTAAAGCAGAACATGAGTTAAATAAAGGGAACTGAGTATGTCAGAGGTTCCCAGTAGGCGGGACAGCTGAGAGCAGGTGGGCAGGGTCAATGGCAGGTTAGTTAACAGGGCCTTTCATCTTCTCCTCAAAACCCTGCCCCCGGGCTCATTCCCTCTCATGATCCCTTTTGGTTCTGACCACGAAGGAGGTCAAAGAAACTGAGAAGAAGAACTAGAGGCTGAGGACCAAAATCTAGAGATCCGTAATATGTAAAAGCCTATGACAAGGAGCAACTAGAGAAATAAAGAAATGTGAAAAGACAGAGGAATTTTAGGAAGGAGTGTTAATGGTCAAGAACATCAAACGTCGCAGAGGTCAAGTTAGATAAAGATAGTTTTAAGGGATGTCTGTGGTCAGAATAAAAGAAATAAACTTACATCTAAGACTGTGAGTGAAAATCGCCTATTTAGGGCTAGAGTTTAGAATGCAAATATTCACATTCAAATGAATATGAATGTGTGTGTGTTACAATGGCTGAGGGATGTGTAGTTGTAAAATATGGAAAAAATATTACCCATGCAGGTTAGGGCCTGATCGCAAGGAATGCAAGTACTACACTAGGGAATTCTTATTTGTTATGAGAGACAAACTTTATAGAATTGGCAGTCAAATCTACAGAGGTCATTACTGAAGACATAAGAATGGATAAACTCTCTGAGAGAGAAAATGCCAAGAGAGGATGTCAGAAGGAGGAAGACCAAGCTTTCACAGCTAGAATATCATTCTGAAAATGAATAATAAATAGGAGAATGAGGAAGTAGCTTCCAGGCCAACATACAGAGGGCAAGCTCAGTAGGACTGAGCATCTATATTCCAGAGTGCGCAATAAGTTCTATAGCATCAGCAATAGAGACATAAAGGAAATGCAGAGCTGGTGTGGTGGGTATATGCCAGAATGTTTATAGGAGGTTTGCAGTACTAAGAATAGTGGTGGCAACATAGTTGCAAACTATAGGGAACAAGCTGGGTAAGAATTCTTTTTTTTTTCCTTGAAGTATAGCTGACATACAATATTGGTTACAAGTGTACTGCATAGTGGGTCAACATTATGAAATGATCCCCCTGGTAAGTCTAGTAACCATCTGTCACCATATGAAGTTATTACAATATTGGTGACTATATTCCCCATGTTGTACATTGCATCTCCATGATTTATCTTATGATTGGAAGTTTGCACCTCTCGATTACCTTCAACTGTTACGTCAATTTCCCCCACCCCTCCCCTCTGGCAATCACCAGTTTGTTCTCTGTATCTATGAGTCTGTTTCCATTTTATGTTTTTTCGTTTGATTTGTTTTTTAGATTCCACATATAGGTGAGATCACATGGTATTTGCCTTTTTCTGTCTGACTTATTTCACTTACCACAGTACCCGCTAAATCCTCCATGCTGTTGCAAATGGCAAGCTTTCATTCTTTTTTATGGCTGAGTAGTATTCCATTGTAAATGTATACACCACATCTTCTTTATCCATTCATCCACTGATGGACATTTAGTTTGCTACCATATCTTGGGTATTATAAATAATGTTGCAGTGAACACAGGGACGCATATATCTTTTTGAATTGGTGTTTTCATTTTCTTTGGACACATACCCAGTAGTTTAATTGCTAGGTTATACAGTAGTTCTATTTTTAATTTTTTTGAGGAATCTTCATACTGTTTTCCATAGTGACCACACCACTTCACATGCCCCACCAACAGTGCACTAGGATTCCTCTTTCTCCACAACCTTGCCAACACTTACTTGTTGTCTTTTTGATGACAGACATGGGTAGGAATTCTTGAGCTAATGTAGTAGGCAAAGTGGGAGATATTACTAGAATAATGGCTGTACTGGGGAGGCGGGGAGTGATCAACCAGGAAGTTTATGCCAGCTAGAGAAATGCCTAAAGCCATTTCAGAATGAAGATGTATAAGAGACCAGGATAGAGTCATTTTCAGCATGTGGCAATGCTCATTTATCCTAACGTGTGGGGGAGATAGAAGCATAGAGTGAGGATTCCCTGTTACGCATGTTGTTTTGTTCCATTCCTTCGCCTGAAGCACCCTTCACTAATTGATCATGGTTTTCCTTCATACTAAGCCCAGACAAACCCTGGAATCTTTCCCTGCTTAGTGAGTGGTGTGGACAATTTGTCTGTCAAAGGCAATCTGCCCACAAAATAAAACCTCATTGTCATTCATAGTTTGTGAAAAAGGATAAAATAACACAATAAAAAGGTGTGACAGATTGTAAATATGGATAATTGTATTAGGAAAGTTGCAGAGGGACAAATGTTCAGAGAACCAAGCTGAGATGCTGAAATAATATAGAAAGTAGGAAATTAATAGAGATGGGAGGAAAGCAATCTGTGTAATGGTTTAAAGCATATCCTTGCCCTCCTAGGTATTAGCTAGTGTTGGCTTAAGGAAAATCAGTGTTTTTGCATTAGACTGGAAATTAAGAATTGCTAAATTTATCAAATTATGATGTGCTTGATTTCTGTAATGGTCTGCTCCCTTCATAGTGTGACAGGTCACAGATCATTATCTAAGTAATTATTTGGCTCAGGCTTGCTTTTTGTTTCACATACAAATATCAGGAATTACATTTTAAGAACTCTTCAAATCTTCAAGGAACTTTTAACTCAAAGGTGTTGTGACAACATCTGCAACAAGAACATAAACCTGAAATTTGTTATGAAAAACGTACATCTCAAGGTCGCTTTTAACATGATCAGAAGGAAAGTCAAAATCAAATCTCCCAAATCTCCCTTTTCAAACTAGAGAGGTTTTCTTTACACATTTAAACCTGTTAATTGTATATCTAAGCCTTTTGCCCTGAAGTCCTTAATTATAACACAGACTTTAGCTCAGTTTCATCTCATAGGGATATTTCTGAGATACTAGCCATACAATAATTTGGTTTTATTATTAAAATAACTACAGCAATATATCAAACACTATCAAATTACATAGCAAAAGTGTAAGGACTAGTTGCAGATGATTAAAAAGAAAGGCAGTTTCTAGAAAGAAAACATGATTATAAATTAGCCTTGAGGAAAAAAAGACAATATCCCAGCCACTTGGTCCCCGATGATGGCTTATCACTTATATGTGAGAACTGGGGAAAAGAGGATGAAATAATGAGTTGATAAAGAAAAATATGCAAGTGAGCTACAAAAATCAAATGACGGTCCAGTGCTTTACTCACTGTAAGATACAAGAAAGGTAATTCTGAATGTAATTTTATTCCTGTATCATTTCCGAAGAATAAAAATAAAAGGAGAATGATGGAATTTATTATTGTATTTAAATTAAACCTGTACTGCACCTAGCAAAATGCACATATATTATGAATAAGATGTAGAAAGTGGCAGGCCAGAGGGAGAAGAGGAAGAGGCAGAAATCATGTTTCTCAGGTAAGTAATCTTTCCCTAACTCCAAACACAAAATTTATTATTAGCGACAACAGGGATACTGTTGGGTGATATGACACAAGAGCTATGAATTTTCTAAAATTCCAAGGAGGGTCTTCTCTAAATCATTCTGCCTGAGAAAATCTTCACTTAACGTTTTATATATATATATATATATATATATATATATATATATGAGAAAATCAGTTGCTAAGAAACAGAAGAGAGAGAAATTGATGGTGGAAAAACCATGACGCTCCTCAAGATTTCTTGTGGAAAATTTAGTTTTCATTCAACTTCTTACAGCTGTAACTGTATATATATTTGAATCAAGATCACATTTAGTACAAAATAGTCATGATGTTTCATGATAATATGTCATAATTGAGAACTGAGCTTCTATATTACACTCTTTATCTATTTATCATATCTATTTAAAACTGTATGTTTTGTAACGCTGGTACAACAGCCTCCTTCCTTTAAGAATGCATTTCATCTTAAGGTTTTCCCCCACATGACTTGCATTTTTTTGTGTAATTTGACTTTATGCTGTTTATAATTGAATTAATTCTTAATCTGGACTTCAAATTTTGACTTTTAATATTCATTCACTTAACAAAAAGAATACTCTTTCTGTGCCAACCACTGCTTTAATAGCTGGGGATACATCTGTGAATAAAAAAAAAGTCCCTTATGTTCTAGAGGGAAGAAGCTGACAATAAACAAACAATATTTGGGGATTATTTTGGTATCAACAATATTTTGGGTATCAATAAATGCTACGAAGAAACATAAATAGGGTGGAGAAAAGGTTTGCGTTTCAGACACAATACCATTGGAACACAGCCTCACAGGAAGTAAGGGAGGAGCCTTCTGAGTATCTGCTAAAAGAGCTGTCCAGGCTGAGGTTTCAGAGAATACAGAGGTGGGCACATGCTTCCTGGGTTACACAACCAAAGAGGCCAGAATGGGGAGGACAGAGCATGTGAGGAGAAGAGCAGTAGGAGAGCTCAGAGAATTTGTGGGGTTCACGCAGAGAAAGAACTTGAGAACTTCCTTGGGGTAAAACAAAAGCTCCAAGGCAGAGGAATGGAATACACTGACATACTGAAGGTGACCTGGACTGCCACATGGGGTGGGAGTGGGAAGGAGAAACAGCAAGGTAGTTTAAGAAGCTACTTACATTAACCTAGGTGAGATGGATGATAAACTGGACCAATGGGTTAGCAGACAAGATGGTGAGAAGTGGTTGAAATCAAAAGGAAAGCTGACAGGATTTGATAATTGATAGGATATATGATAAACAAAGATCAAGACTGGGCAACTGGAACAGTGGTTCCGTGGACTGAAACAAGGGAGTATGGGAAAGAAGTGTTGGGAAACAACTAATATTTTCACGTTTCCACAGGGTTAGGGTTTACTGAGCAAAAATCTCTGGCAATCTGGATGAAGAGATAATTGAATCTGGATTAAGAGATGTTGACTCATGGTAGAGACACTGAATTACTCCAGATTTACAAGTTTATCTCTTTGGGAGCCCTTTACCACTCATTTACATTTCAAAAGGATTAAAAAAAAAAAACAACCCACAAACCCTGGAGACATTCTTTAAATTTCAAAAGACTGGATCAATCCAGAGACCCTCCCCTTTCCCTAGCCCTTTCCAGTGAGGATTCGTTCACATGAGAAAACTAAGATTTCTCTTCCTCTCTCCAGAACGGAGGGGGCAGTTGTTCAGCAGTTCCTAAAAAGCTCCCAATTCCATAATTTCAGGTTTCCTCTTCTCTGGTCCAGACCTCACTGTATGTGCACAGTGACATCTGCCTTCCTTACGTCTTGCCAAACAGGAAATAGGGATTAGGAAGGGGTGTTGTTACTGCTATAACAAAAAAAAAAATCAGTCTGATCTTAAATCCAGAAACCTGTGTGCTCCGGCTAAAATAAATAAATACAGATATCAAAAACGTATCAGGAAGGCTTTCAAGTTGGTGGGGAATTTAAAATATCTTTACCCCATCTCCAGTGATATTTATAGCTGATGTTCTTTCTAAAATCTTCCTTTTTAGCTTTTCATTTTCTTTTCATGGTTCCATAGTGTGTTTGGTTTGGTTGGTTTTAATTTTATGTTCTATACTGATTTGGAAACATTAATCGCTTTAAGGTAAATTTTACTTTACCAAAAACAGTACATTCATAGAACTTAAAATTCAAATATTTCTAAAAGCATCTAACAAAAACAACAAAAAAACCTTCCCTGACTTATCCCTCTCTGCTCCTCCACAATCCTCATCCTCAGAGGGAATCACACCAAACTATTTTAACCATTTCTTATGGCATTTTCACACTCCATATTTCTAAATTATATGTATATATTGCTATCGTACATTTCAACTCTTTTAGACTGTACCTATTGAGTCCCTATTACAACAAAAGAGATTTATTTTATCTCACCATCTCCTCTGCTTCACCTTCCCTATCTTTCCAATATAATTACGTTAGAATTTTAATTACACAGTTCATGTTTATATTACTATTCTATAAAAATACTATTCACAGCTGAACACTGTAGCAATCTCTGCCTCATGAATCTCACTGCTCAACTGTGGTCTGATTGCCCACCAAGCATGGTGCCAGTTGTCAACATAGGATACTCTTTCCCCATAGCTCCAGAGGTTCCCTGAGCCTCTCTTCTGTGTGAGGCCTTTCACCATTACCTAAGAAATGGTGCCTGGGAGGGAAATTGTTTGACTCTTGGAATATGTGAAAGTTTTTTTTTTTTCCATACCTTCACCCTAGGCATGCATTATTAGACTGAAAGCTTTTTGCTTTCAGCATCTTGAACAGTTTTGCCCCATTCTTTTCTATCTTCCACTGTAGTTGTTGAAAACACTGAAGCCTTCACATGTGACTGTTTTCTTTTCTAAAAGCTCGTGAAGGATTACATCAAACTAAAAAGCTTCTGCACGTCTAAAGAAACAGTCAACAAAATGAGAAAACAACTTACAAAATGGCAGAAAATATTTCCAAACTATGTATCAGATAAAGGGTCAATATCCAAAGTATATAAAGAATTCATATACGTCGATGACAACAATCAAAAAATCAAACAATCTGATTTTAAAATGGGCAGAGGAACTGAACAGACATTTGTTTGAAGAAGACATCCAATGGCCAACAGATACATGAAAAGATACTCAACATCACTAATCATCAAGGTAATACAAATCAAAACCGCAATGAGATATATCACCTCTCACCCATGAGAACAGCTATCATTACGAAGACAAGAGATTAAAAAGTGTTGGAGAAAATGTGGAGAAAAGGAAACTCTTGTGCACTGTTAGTGTGAATGTAAATTGGTTCAGCCACTGTGGAAAACAGTATGGAGGCTCCTCAAAAAATTAAAACTAGAGCTACCATGTGAGCCAGCAATCCCACCTCTGGGAATATATCCAAAGAAAATGAAAATAGGATATTGAAAAGACATCTGCACTCCCATGTTTACTGCAGCATTATACACAATAGCTAAGATATGGAAACAACCTAAGCATCTGTATACAGATTAATAAATAAAGTATCACATCTTCATACAGACACACACACACACACACACACACACACACAGAGAGTGGAATATTATTCAATGAATGAAAAAGAAGGGAATTCTCCCATTTGTAACAATATGGATGAACCGTGAGGGCAACATGCTAGTGAGGTAAGCCGGACAAAAAAAGAAGACAAATACTATATAATATCACTTACGTGTGGGATCTAAAAAAGCTGAACTTATACAAACGAGAGTAGGATAGTAGTTATCAGGGACTGGGTGGTAGAGAAATTGAGGAGATGTTGTTAAAGGGTACAAACTTTCAGTTATAAAATGAATAAGTTCTGGAGACCTAATACACAGCGTAGTTATTATAGTCAATGATACCATATTATATACTTCAAAATTGCTAAGACACTAGATCTTAACTGTTCACACCACAGAAAATAAATGATAATTATGTGATATGACAGAGATGCTATAAAACACTAATATGATGGCAATCGTACTGCATATATAAATGTATCAATACATCATACACCTTAAGCTTACACAATGTGTAAGGTTGTATGTGCATTATATCTCAATAAAATATATTAAAATTTTTTTAAAAAATAGAAGCCTGTAGAGTCTCCTCTTTGTCCACATGATTCTCACAAAGATTTCACTTGGTGGGTTCTATTTTCATCCATTTATCATGCTTTCTTAGCCTGGCCACTCATATCTTCAGTTCTACCTGATTTTCTTAAAATATTTCACTGACGATTTTCTCAACTCTGTTTTCCCTTTAACATCATTAGAACACTCATATGTTTGGCTATTGACTTCCAGTTTCTAATTATTGTTTCTAGTTTTCCTCTCTTTATTGATTTGCTTTCCTTTCTGTGAGTTTCCCTCAAACTTACCTTCCAAATATTCTGAGTTTTTTATTTCTACTTTCTCTGTTGCAATTTCCATGAGTTCCCTTTTGTTCTCTGAATATGTATTTTTGTGCTTCATTCTGCACTTTTTAAAATAATGCAGTATCTTCACGTATTTATCTGAAGCTATTATACAAATATTTTTTGAAGTTTTCTCCTACAAAACAGAACTGTTTTCTCAAAGCTGGGTTTACTGACTTTCTCATTTATTTTGTTCTCTCTTTTCCTCATTAGAGATTTTCCTCCAATAACTGGTAATTTTCATTGTCTGCTAATGTTTAATAGAAAAAAGGTCATTGGAAGTTTTGAGGCTGTTTTTGCATCACTTAAATTAACTACATCGCGATGCAGCTAATCTTCTGGCAGAGAATTCCCATATTAGTAGGGAATAGAGTCTGACTACTTTCAGTGAGTATTAAAGCAACCTTCCCTATTTTAATCCATGTCTTCCAGGGTCAACTATAGCTGCCAATTCCTGAGTATTGTGAGAATTCTGGGTGTATATCAAACTAGTTCTTTGTTTTTTTCACTATAGTTAATAGCTCAACTTCTACCCAACTGTTAAAGCAATTATCACTTAGACCTAGGAACACATACAGACTAAAAGTGAGGGGATGGACAAGTGAGGGGATGGAAAAAGATATTCCATGCAAATGGAAATTAAAAGAAAGCTGGAGTAGCAATTCTCATATCAGACAAATAGACTTTAAAATAAAGACTATTACAAGAGACAAAGAAGGACACCACATAATGATCAAGGGATCAATCCAAGAAGAACATATAACAGTTGTAAATATTTATGCACCCAACATAGGAGCACCTCAATACATAAGGCAACTGCTAACAGCCATAAAAGGGGAAATCAACAGTAACACAATCATTGTAGGGGGCATTAACACTGCACTTTCACCAATGGACAGATCATGCAAAATGAAAATAAATAAGGAAACACACAAGCTTTAAATGATACATTAAACAAGATGGACTTAATTGATATTTATAGGACATTCCATCCAAAAACAATAGAAGACACATTTTTCTCAAGTGCTCATGGAACATTCTCCAGGATACATCATATCTGGGGTCACAAATCAAGCCTTAGTAAATTTAAGAAAACTGAAATCATATCAAGTATCTTTTCTGACCACAACGTTATGAAACTAGATATCAATTACAGGAAAAAAAAACTGTAAAAAATACAAACACATGGAGGCTAAAAAATACACTACTAAATAAACAAGAGGTCACTGAGGAAATCAAAAAATACCTAGAAAGTAAAGACAATGAAAACATGATGACCCAAAACCTACGGGATGCAGCAAAAGCAGTTCTAAGAGGGAAGTTTATAGCAATACAATCCTACCTCAAGAAACAAGAAACATCTCAAATAAACAACCTAACCTTATACCTAAATCAGTTAGAGAAAGAAGAACCAAAAAACCCCAAAGTTAGCAGAAGGAAAGAAATCATAAAGAACTGATCAGAAATAAATGAAAATGAAATTAAGGAAACAACAGTAAAGATCAATAAAGCTAAAAGCTGGTTCTTTGAGAAGATAAACAAAATTGATAAACCATTAGCCAGACTCATCAAGAAAAAAAGGGAGAAGACTCAAATCAGCAGAATTAGAAATGAAAAAGGAGAAGTAACAAATGACACTGCAGAAATACAAATGATCATGAGAGATTACTACAAGGTAATATATGGTAATAAAGTGGACAGCCTGGAAGAAATCAACAAATTCTTAGAAAAGCACAACCTTCCACAACTGAACCAGGAAGAAATAGAAAATATAAACAGAACAATCGGAAGCACCGAAAATGAGACTGTGATTAAAATTCTTCCAAGAAAGAAAAGCCCAGGACCAGATGGTTTCACAGTCAAATTCTATCAATCATTTAGAGAAGAGCTAACACCTATCCTTCTCAAACTCTTCCAAAATAGCAGAGGGAGGAAAACTCCCAAACACATTCTAGGAGGCCACCATCACCCTGATACCAAAACCAGACAAATATGTCACAAAAAAAGAAAACTACAGGCCAATATCACTGATGAACACAGATGTGAACATCCTCAAGCAAATACTAGCAAACAGAAACCAGAAGCACATTAAAAGGATCATACACCATGATCAAGTGGGGTTTATCCCAGGAATGTAAGGATTCTTCAAAATATGCAAATCAATCAATGTGATACACCACATTAAGAGACTGAAGGAGAAAAACCATATGATCATTTCAGTAGATGCAGAAAAAGCTTTCAACAAAATTCAACACCCGTTTATGATTAAAAACCCTCCAGAAATTGGCATAGAGGGAACTTACCTCAACATAATAAAGGCCATATATGACAAACCCACAGCCAACATCATTATCAATGGTGAAAAACTGAAACCATTTCCTCTAAGATCAGGAATAAGACAAGGTTGTCCACTCTCAGCACTATTATTCAACATAGTTTCGGAAGTTTTAGCCACAGCAACCAGAGAAGTAAGAGAAATAAAAGGAATCCAAATCGGAAAAGAAGTAAACCTGTCACTGTCTGCAGATGATGTCATACTATACATAGAGAATCCTAAAGATGCCACCAGAAAACTACTAGAGCTAATCAATGAATTTGGTAAAGTAGCAGGATACAAAATTAATGCACAGAAATCTCTTACATTCCTATACACTATCGATGAAAAATTTGAAAGAGAAATTAAGGAAACACTCCCATTTACCACTGCAACAAAAAGAATAGAACACTTAGGAATAAAACTTTCTAAGGAGACAAAAGACCTGTATTCAGAAAACTATAAGACACTGATGAGAGAAATTAAAGATGACACAAACAGATGGAAAGATATACCATGTTCTTGAACTGGAAGAATCAACATCATGAAAATGACTATACTGCCCAAAGCAATCTACAGATTCAATGCAATACCTATCAAACTACCAATGGCATTTTTCACAGAACTAGAACTAAAAATTCACAATTTGTATGGAAACACAAAAGACCTCGAATATCAAAAGCAATCTTGAGAAAGAAAATTGGAAGAATGTTCTTGAATTGGAAGAATCAACATCATGAAAATGACTATACTGCCCAAAGCAATCTACAGATTCAATGCAATACCTATCAAACTACCAATGGCATTTTTCACAGAACTAGAACTAAAAATTCACAATTTGTATGGAAACACAAAAGACCTCGAATATCAAAAGCAATCTTGAGAAAGAAAATTGGAAGAATGTTCTTGAATTGGAAGAATCAACATCATGAAAATGACTATACTGCCCAAAGCAATCTACAGATTCAATGCAATACCTATCAAACTACCAATGGCATTTTTCACAGAACTAGAACTTGAATTGGAAGAATCAACATCATGAAAATGACTATACTGCCCAAAGCAATCTACAGATTCAATGCAATACCTATCAAACTACCAATGGCATTTTTCACAGAACTAGAACAAAAAATTCACAATTTGTATGGAAACACAAAAGACCTCGAATATCAAAAGCAATCTTGAGAAAGAAAAACGGAGCTGGAGAAATCAGGCTCCCAGACTTCAGACTATACTACAAAGCTACAGTAATCAAGACAGCATGATACTGGCACAAAAAAATAGAAATATAGATCAATGGAAAAGGATATAAAGTGCAGAGATAAACTCATGCATATATGGTCACCTTATTTTTGATAAAGGAGGCAAGAATATACAATGGAGAAAAGACAGCCTCTTCAATAAGTGGTGCTGGGAAAACTGGACAGCTACACGTAAAAGAATGAAATTAGAACACTCCCTAACAGCATACACAAGGATAAACTCCAAATGGATTAAAAACCTAAATGTAAAGTCAGACACTATAAAACTCTTAGAGGAAAACATAGGCAGAACACTCTATGACATAAATCACAGCAAGATCCTCTTTGACCCACCTCCTACAGAAATGGAAATAAAAACAAATGGGACCTAATGAAACTTAAAAGCTTTTGCACAGCAAAGGAAACCAGAAACAAGATGAAAAGACAACCCTCAGAATGGGAGAAGATATTTGCAAATGAAGCAACTGACAAAGGATTAATCTCCAAAATTTACAAGCAGCTCATGCAGCTCAGTATCAAAAAAACAAACAACCTAATCCAAAAATGGGCAGTACACCTAAATAGACATTTCTCCAAAGAAGATATACAGACTGCCAACAAACACATGAAAGGATGCTCAACATCACTAATCAATAGAGAAATGCAAATCAAAACTACAATGAAGTATCACCTCACACCAGTGAGAATGGCCATCATCAAAAAATCTTCAAACCCTAAATGCTGGAGAGGGTGTGAAGAAAAGGGAACCCTCTTGCACTGTTGGTGAGAATGTAAATTGATATAGCCACTATGGAGAACAGTATGGACGTTTCCCAAAAAATTAAAAATAGAACTACCATATGACCCAGCAAGCCCACTACTGGGCATATACCCTGAGAAAACCATAATTCAAAAAGAGTCATGAACCACAATGTTCATTGCAGCTCTATTTACAATAGCCATGACATGGAAGCAACCTAAGTGTCCAGCGACAGATGAATGGATAAAGAAGATATGGCACATATACACAATGTATATTACGGAGCCATAAAAAGAAACGAAATTGAGTGATTTGTAGTGAGGTGGATGCACCTAGAGTGTGTCATACAGAGTGAAGTAAGTCAGAAAGAGGAAAACAAATACCGTATGCTAACACATATATATGGAATCTAAAAAACAAACAAACAAAAACAGGTTCTGGAGAACCTAGGGGCAGGACAGGAACAAAGACGCAGATGTAGAGAATTGACTTAAGGACACGGGGAGGGGGAAGGGTAAGCTGGGACGAAGTGGGAGAGTGGCATCGAGATATATACATCGAGATATATACACTACCAAATATAAAATAGATCGCTAGAGGGAAGCAGCCACATAGCAGAGGGAGATCAGCTCGAATCTTTGTGACCACGTAGAAGGGTGGGATAGGGAGGATGGGAGGGAGACACAAGAGGGAGGAGATATTGGGACATATGTATATGTATACCTGATCCACTTTGTTATAAAGCAGAAACTAACACACCATTGTATTGCAGTTATACTACAATAAAGGTGTTAAAAATAAAATAAAATACAATCATCCAAAAAAAATTTCAAAAATGTGAATATCTCAATGCTTTCTCCCACACTTCCAATTTATTCACCCCCATTTCTCCTCCTCCTCCCCATCTCCTTCCCCTTCTTTTTCTTCTCCCTCCCCCCTCTTCCTCTTCCCCTTTCCTTCCCTCATTTCTCCTTCTCCTTCTTAAATTTTAGCAAGGTATGTAGTTGAAAAAAGTATTTCTTTTTCTATCCCATTTTTGGCTTATTTTCATTCTCTATCTATCCTGGACAACAGGGAGGCAGTTTGTGAAGGTAAGATACTGACAGTAGAGGCCTGTGGTGGAATCTAAAGCATAAGGCTACAAGACCATCTAACAAAACATCAAGCAGAAAGGTCTAGGCTGAGAGGAAGCAAGCAGGTAGGAAGCAATAGGACAGAAGACATCAGGGAAACTAAGACTAGAGATTCAAAGCCATGGAAATGTGTGGGTGGGGTGAGTCTAGATTTTTTTTCTAAGGCATTTGTAGTCATGAGGAGAGAGATGAGAGGAAGAGGGTAGGGAGGAAATAAGATCCTACATTCTGCTTCTGTACTGCTCTTGGTCTGCGAGGCAAAGGAGATCTACAGTCTTGAGGGACATGTCACCCTGGTTTTACTAGATGAGCAAGTAATAACTTACCTGGGGCAAGTTATTCAATTGCTATATATCCCATATTGCTCATCTATTAAATGAGGATATTAATGGTAACCATATCATTGACTTGCTGGTAACTAATCCAATTAAGTGTAAAGGGCCAGGAAAAGTTCTAGGCCTTATAAAGAGTGTAAGAAATACTAATTGTTATTGTAATTATTATCCATATTATGATGAGATCTTATGAACCATCTCTGTCCCACAGTAAAGTACACGCTGGTGCTTAAATATTCTTCTACATTTGATTTAATATATATCTTCCTGAAAGTGCAAATACAGGGAAACCCCTTCCTGACATAGAAAATAGTATGAATCAGGCTTTAGGTTTTATTCATAGTTAAGATGTTGTAAGCTTTCTAGGCCCATCCGAGCTAGCCCCTCCCCTAACCTGGCAGGTATTCTGACTTACACTGACAGTCTAAGTAGCCAAACTCATCCACTCTGTCTTGATTTCATGCAGTATTCTTCTACATAACCACCTGGTACTGGCCACATGGAAATAGCAAAACTGTTTATGAATTGAGCCATACTTCTATATAGTGAGTGTCGACTTTTCAACATGTACTCAATTGTATCCTAATTCTCAAGTAAAAAAATTTTTTTGCAGGGAAACAAAGGAAAACAAAAACAAAATAAAACAAACAAACCAAAATACAAGAGCAAAACCAAACCAGAATCTGGATGGATTCTTCCACCCCATGGTAGAAATGAATTTAACAAGTATAACAAGCATGATTAATGAAATACATCTCATACAATGACTCCTATACACTATGTAAACATATTTTTTAAAAACCTGATTTAGAAAAGTGGAATGAAAATCAAAATTACAGGGCAAAAATGCCAAATGCAGGTAATTGAAGGATTATATAGAATTCTGTGTCATGTATGGCATTATATTTCTTCATGTGAATTTTGAAAGTGACATGGTAATGATAGGAAAACATTAGATTTTCAAATATTATTAACATCAATTTTTCAGTATTTCATTAATCTTTGTTTGGTAAAGGAAAAATACTAAAAAATTGTGTGATCCCTTGGTTCAATGTGTTTTATTTCTCTTATATGTGTGAATTATCTGTGGATAAATTTTTATCTTCTCAAACAGCCTGACTTTTTGCTGTTCTAAATATATGTCATGTAAATATAATACACAGATAATCTAGACAGGTTAAAATTTGTTTCACTAGAAGATCTAAAAGCAAATTACAAGGATCCAAACAAATTTATATACACTGGAAACCACCCTCCGTGCATATTTCTGGTTGAGAAATAGAGAAAGCCAAAGCTATGATTTCAACAAACCCAGAAAAGTCATTATACTGCTTTAAAAACTTCACTAAGCATGTATCCTGTTCATACACAAAACCACTTTTGATTATAATGAAAGAATCCTGTGTGCAAAGATTATAAAATCAAATCCTATTCTGTGAAATCTTATGCAGGCTTTATTTAAATCTGAGTCATAAATTGCACCTGCATTTGAAATGGATTTTACCCATCATACTAAGTACTCAGTTAAGTCAATGTGTGCATAATCATATTGGCAACTGCAGTACTACACTTAGAAAACATATATATCTGTCAGAATTATAATGGGAAAACAATTTGCAGAAGTATTCTGAGTTTGCTCTGAAGTACCCCATCATACTTGCTTGCATATTTCATTTTATTTTCCACTAAAAGTAAACCCATTATGAAATTTTATGACATTTTCTCCTCATATTGGTTATGTAGTTTGAGCACTGCAACATACATTTGCATAAAATGTTAAAGTTTTATAGTTTGGTACTTTTATTTTGAACATGTCAACAGTAAAACACAAGTCTAATTCCGAGGAAGGTATTAATATAAATCTATGACATTATAGCAGTCTCATAAAAAGTACATTTAATTAATTTAAGGGCTTGAAAATCCACATATTTTAATCAGGCATATCATCTATTTTGCTAGAAAGTCTTACCACTACATATTATTGGCTGTAACAGGGATTAGTAACATGGAAAACAGGCCAATAAAAAAATATACAAATTGTCTACTTACATCAATGGATAGATCATGGATAGACAGAAAATCAATAAGAAAACATTGGCCTTAAATGACACATTAGACCAGATGAACTAGATAAATACCTACAGAACATTCCAACCACAACCAGTAGAATATACATTCTTTTCAAATACACATGGAACATTCTCCAGGATAGATCACATGCTAGGCTGCAAAAAAACACTCAATAAATTTAAGAAAATTGAAATTATAACAAGCATCTTTTCCAGCCACAATTGTATGAAACTAGAGATCAATTATAGGAAGAAAAATAGAAAAAACACAAAATGGGCTTTTTTATCAAATGGGCTTTACCCCAGGGATGCAAAGATGATTCAATATCCACAAATCAATCAACATGATATATAACATTAACAAAACAAAGGATAAAAATCTCATGACTATCTCAATAGATGCAGGAAAAACATTTCACAAAATTCAACATCTGTTCTTGATAAAAACTCTCAGCTAAGTTGTTATAGAGGGAACAATGCCTCAACATAATAAAGGCCATTTATGACAAACCACAGCTAACCTCATACTCAATGGTGAAAAGAGGAAAGCTTTTTCTCTAAGATCAGAGACAAGGAAGAATGCCCAGTCTCATCAATTTTTTTCAACACAGTATTGGAAATCCTAGCCACAACAATCATACAAGAAAAAGTAAAATAAAATACACCCAAACTGGAAGGAAAGAAGTAAAGCTGTCATTATTTGCAAATGACATGATCCTATATACACACAATTCTATAGACTCCACCAAACAATTATTAGAATTAGTAAATGAATTAAGTGAAGTTGCAGGATACAAAATTAATCTACAGAACTCTGTTGCATTTTTACACAAATAATGAACTATCAAAAAAAGAAATAAAGAGAACAATCCCATTTACAACTGCATCAAAAAGAATAAATACCTAGGAATAAATTTTAGCCAAAGAAGTGAAAAAAACTGTACTCTGAAAACTATAAGACATTCATAAAAATAAACTGAAGATGACACAAATAAATGCAAAGGTATTCTGTGTTCATGGGTAGAAGAATTAATATTGTCAAATTGTCCATACCACCCAAAGCAACCTACAAATTCAATGCAATCTCTATCAAAATACCCATGGCATTTTCCACAGAAATAGAACAATAATCCTAAAACATGTATGGAAGCACAAAAGATCCCAAATATCTAGGGCAATCTTGAGACAGAAGAACAAAGCCAGAGGTATCACACTCACTGACTTCAAACTATGCTACAAAGCTATAGTAATCAAAAGAGTATTACTGGCACATAAACACAGATCAATGGAACAGAATAGAGAGCCTAGAAATAAACCCATGCACACATGGTCAATTACTCTATGGCAAAGGAGGCAAGAACATGCAATGGAAAAAAGACAGCTTCCTCAATAAATGGTGTTGGGAATACTTGACAGCTATACATAAAAGAACGGACCTAGACCATTTTCTCACACAATATACAAAACTCAACTCCAAATGGATTAAAGACTTAAATGCAAGACCTGAAACCATAAAACACCTGGAAGGAAACATAGGCAGTCCACTCTTTGACATCAATCATAGCAATATTTTTTGCATCTGCCTCATCAGGCAAGGGCAATGAAATTAAAAATAAACAAATGGGACCACATCAAGCTGAAAAGCTTTTGCACAGTAAAGAAAACCATCAACAAAATAAAAAGGCAACCTACTGAATGAGATAAGACACTTGCAAGTGATATGTCTGACAAGGGGTTAATATTCAAAATATATAAAGAATTCATACAATTCAATAGCAAAAAATGGGCAGAGAAACTGAACAGAATTTTTTTTCCAAAGAAGACATACACATGGCCAATGGTCAAATGAAAACATGCTCAACATCACTAATCCTCACAGAAATGCAAACCAAACGACATGAGATATTATCTCACACCTGTCAGAATGGCTATTATCAAAAAGACAACAAATAATAAGTGTTGGCGAGTATGTGGAAAAAAGGAAACCCTCTCACACTGTTGGTAGGTATATAAATTGGCACAGCCACTGTGGAAAACAGTATGGATGCTCCTCAAAAAATTAAAAATAGAACAACCATATGATCTGGCAATTTCACTCCTGGGTATTTATCCAAAGAAAACAAAAACATTAATTCAAAAAGATATATGCACCCCAATGTTCACAGCACCATTATTCACAGTAGCCAAGATATGGAAGCAACCTAAGTGCCCACTGATGGATGAATGGATAAAGAAGATGTGACATACATACATTTATATTTATATTTATATATAAAACACAGAATATTACTCAGCCATTACAAAGAATGAAACCTTGCCATTTACAAGAACATGGACAGATCTGGAAGGCATTATGCTTGGTGAAATAAGTCAAACAGAGAAAGACAAATACTGTATTTTTTCCACTTATATGTGGAATCTAAAAAACAAAATAAACAAACATTACAAAACAGAAATAGACTCACAAATACAGAGCACAAACTAGTGGTTTGCCAAAGAGGAGGGGGGTGGAGGAATGGGTGAAATAGGTGAAAGGAATTAAGAGGTACAAAATTCCAGTTATAAAAAACAAGTCACAAGGATATATTGTCAATAATATTATTTTAAAAAAGAAAAGAGACAAAACATACATATTAGAGTGACCAGAGGAAAAATAAAGATGCACAATACAAAAGGAAGATTAATATACATAACAAGCTTTGTTGGTTGAAGGTGTACCAAGCTTAGAGGGTATTTTACAGTGTTAAAAGTATATATTAAAAAAACAGAAAGGCTCAAAATCAGGAATCCAGGAATTCATTTCAAAATAATAGAAAATTAAAATGAAATAAAGTGGAGATAAAACAATTCTAAAAATAAATACATTAAAATAGAAAATACAAATAAAGAAAATGAACTAAGCCAAAGATGATGATTTGAAAACTCTGATAAGCTTGATAATTCACTGGCAATATCCATAAAGAAAATAGGAAAAAGACACAAATTTCCAAAATCAGGAACGAAAAAGAGGACACCAGTATAAAACAGACATAAGGTTACAAGAGGATATGGTGAAATAAATATTGTCTATGAATTTGAAATCTTATATGAAAGAGACAAATATCTACAAAGACTCAAGTTACTAAAACTAAAACATGAAGAAACAAAGTGTGAAGAATGTCATATCAAAGAATATCCTATATCAACGTATACTTCAAAAAGTGAAGTCGTTATTTAAACTCATCCTACAAAGAAAGCACCAGGCCTAGATGGCTTTAGTGGTAAATGATTCTAGACTTTTAAGGAACAAATAACACTAATGTTGCAAATATTCATCCAGATAATTAAACATTAGGCTCACTTTACAACTCTTTTTATGAAATTGGCACAACCTTGCTACCAAAACTTGACAAGGATATTTCAACAAAGAAAAATTTCAAACCAATGTGTTTCATGAACATGGATGCCAAAATCCTAAACAAGATATCAGTAAAATGAATCTAGTGAGATTAGTAAAAAAAAAAAGACACTGAAATCAAGTTGGGTTTATTCCAGGAATTAAACCTTAGTTATCATTCAAAGATCAGTTGTGATTCATCATATTAATAGGAGCAAGGAGAAAAATAAAGCAATCATCACAATACATGTAAAAAGACAGTTGATACAATTTAACACAAATTTCTTAGGATAAAATTTTTTAAGCAAAGTAAGAGTAGAAGCATAGTTTCTTTATCTGATTAAGGGTATCCACCAAGCCCTGCACATGACTGTAAAATGGTTAATGTTTTACCAAGAGATCAAGGATGTCTATTATCATGCTTCTAATGCAGCATTATAGTAGAGATCGTAGTCAGTGTAAAAGGGCAAGAAACTTAATAAAAGATTCAAGTATTAGAAAGAAAGAAATAAAAATGTCATTTGTAGATGACATAACTGTGTATATAAACAAGTCTAAAATAAACAACTGACATGATTTATAATTAAATCAATCTCAATAGACAGATAAATATTTCATATACCAGGACCATTTCTAAAGTGAATATTAAATATATAATTTATAACAGCATTAAAACATCAAATGTCTAAGGCCAAATCTTACAACAACTTATATAAACTCTTGATACTAAAAATAATAAATATAATTAATGGAACTGAAGAGAACGTAAATAGATGGAGGTATGTATTACGTTTGTAGGTTTGAAAGCTCAGTTTCCAAATGGAGCTTTAGAGTTAATATAATTCCAACAATCAACTCAGAATACATTTTCAGAAACAGATAATTCCTAGAGTGTATCTGGTAAGGTAAAGGCTTGGAATAGCCAAGATAATTTTGAAGAAGGAAAAGGAGGGAGAAATTACTGGATGCTAACGCTTAGATTTAGAAGATGTGGTTTGATTGCAAGCATGGACACACAGAAAAATGGATCAAGGAGAGAACCACACATACACTGACAACTGATTTTGAATAAGGGTGGTCCAGTAGAGCAGTGGAAAATTGATTATGTGTAGCTAGGATTGCTGGATGTAAATGTCCTCTCCAACTCTTATGTGACTCCACTACTTCAAACAACATACAAAACTCAACTGCAAGAAGATTGTAAATATAAATGTGAAAGGAAAGTCACTTAAGCCATTACATCAAAGGTGGCCAAGCTATGACCTGCAGGCCAAAACCAGCTCACAACTTGTTTTTGTACGGCCTGTGAGCAAAGAATGGATTTTATGTTTTTTAATGAAAACAAAACAAAACATAAAACAATAGCATTTGGAGTCCTTCAAGATGGCAGAAGAGTAAGATGCGGAGATCACCTTCCTCCGCACAAATACATCAGAAATACGTCTACACGTGGAACAACTCCTACAGAACACCTACTGAACGCTGGCAGAAGACCTCAGACCTCCCAAAAGGCAAAAAACTCCCCACGTACCTGGGTAGGGCAAAAGAAAAAAGAAATAACAGAGACAAAAGAATAGGGATGGGACCTGCACCAGTGGGAGGGAGCAGTGAATGAGGAAAGGTTTCAACACACTAGAAGCCCCTTCGCGGGCGGAGACTGCGGGTGGCGGAGGAGGGGAGCTTCGGAGCCGCGGAGGAGAGCGCAGCAACAGGGGTGCGGAGGGCAAAGCGGAGAGATTCCCGCACAGAGGATCGGGGCCGACCAGCGCTCACCAGCCCGAGAGGCTTGTCTGCTCACCCGCCTGGGCGGGCAGAGGCTGGGAGCTGAGGCTCGGGCTTCGGAGGTCGGATCCCAGGGAGAGGACTGGGGTTGGCTGTGTGAACACAGCCTGAAGAGGGCTAGGTGCGCCACTGCTAGCCGGGAGGGAGTCCGGGAAAACGCCTGGAGCTGCCGAAGAGGCAAGAGACCATTGTTTCGGGGTGCGCGAGGAGAGGGGATTCAGAGCACCGCCTAAAGGGGCTCCAGAGATGGGCGCGAGCCGCGCCATCAGCACAGACCCCAGAGACGGGCATGAGATGCTAAGGCTGCTGCTGCCACCAAGGAGCCTGTGTGCGAGCACAGGTCACTATCCACACCTCCCCTCCCAGGAGCTTGTGCCACCCACCACTGCCAGGGTCCCATGATCCAGGGACAACTTCTCCGAGAGAACGCACGGCACGCCTCAGGCTGGTGCAACGTCATGCTGGCCTCTCACCGCGGGCACGCCCTGTATCTGTACCCCTCTCTCCCCCTGGCCTGAGCGAGCCAGAGCCCCTGAAACAGCTGCTCCTTTAACCCCGTCCTGTCTGAGAGAAGCAGCGACGCCCTCAGTCGACCTACATGCACAGGCGGGGCCAGATCCAAAGCTGAACCCCAGGAGCTGTGCGAACAAAGAAGAGAAAGGGAAATCTCTCCCAGCAGCCTCAGGAGCAACGGATTAAATCTGCACAATGAACTTGATGTACCTGCATCTGTGGAATACCTGAATAGACAACGAATCATCCCAAATTGAGGAGAGCAAGATTTATGATTTTTTTCCCCTTTTCCTCTTTTTGTGAGTGTGTATGTGTATGCTTCTGTGTGAGATTTTGTCTGTATAGCTTTGCTTTCACCATTCGTCCTAAGGTTCTATCTCTTTTTTGATTGTTTTTAACATAAAAATTTTTTTTTTAATAATAATTTTTTTAATAACTTTATTTTACCTTACTTTATTTTCTTTTATCCTCTTTCTTTCCTTCTACTTTTTCTCCCTTTTATTCTGAGCCGTGTGGATGAAAGGCTCTTGGTGCTGCAGCCAGGAGTCAGTGCTGTGCCTCTGAGGTGAGAAAGCCAACTTCAGGACACTGGTCCACAAGAGACCTCCCAGCTCCACATAATATCAAACGGCGAAAATCTCCCAGAGATCTCCATCTCAACACCAACACCCAGCTTCACTCAACGACCAGCAAGCTACAGTGCTGGACACCCTATGCCAAACAACTAGCAAGACAGGAACACAACCCCACCCATTAGTAGAGAGGCTGCCTAAAATCATAATAAGGCCACAGACACCCCAAAACACACCACCAGATGTGGACCTGCCCACCAGAAAGACAAGATCCAGCCTCATCCACTAGAACACAGGCACTACTCCCCCCCACCAGGAAGCCTACACAACCCACTGAACCAACCTTAGCCACTGGGGGCAGACACCAAAAACAACGGGAACTACAAACCAGCAGCCTGTGAAAAGGAGACCCCAAACACAGTAAGATAAGCAAAATGAGAAAACAGAAATACACACCGCAGATGAAGGAGCAAGATAAAAAAACCCATCAGATCAAACAAACTAAGAGGAAATAGACAGTTTACCTGAAAAAGAATTCAGAGTAATGATAGTAAAGATGATCCAAAATCTTGGAAATAGAAAGGAGAAGATACAAGAAACGTTTAACAAGGACCTAGAAAAACTAAAGAGCAAACAAACAATGATGAACAACAAAATAAATGAAATAAAATATTCTCTAGAAGGAATCAATAGCAGAATAACTGAGGCAGAAGAATGGATAAGTGACCTGGAAGATAAAATAGTGGAAATAACTACTGCAGAGCAGAATAAAGAAAAAAGAATTGAAAGAGTTGAGGACGGTCTCAAAGACTTCGGAAAAACATTAAATGCAACAACATTTAAATTATAGGGGTCCTAGAAGAACAAGAGAAAAAGAGAGGGACTGAGAAAATATTTGAAGAGATTACAGTTGAAAACTTCCCTAATATAGGAAAGGAAAGAGTCAATCAAGTCCAGGAAGCACAGAGAGTTCCATACAGGATAAATCCAAGGAGGAACATGCCAAGACACATATTAATCAAGCTATCAAAAATTAAATACAAAGAAAAAATATTAAAAGCAGCAAGGGAAAAACAATGAATAACATATAAGGGAATCCCCATAAGGTTAACAGCTGATCTTTCAGTAGAAACTCTGCAAGCCAGAAGGGAGTGGCAGGACATATTTAAAGTGACGAAAGGGAAAAACCTACAACCAAGATTACTCTACCCAGCAAGGATCTCATTCAGATTCAACGGAGAAATTCAAACCTTTACAGACAAGCAAAAGCTAAGAGAATTCAGTACCACCAAACCACCTTTACAACAAATGCCAAAGGAACTTCTCTATGCAGGAAACACAAGAGAAGGAAAAGCCCTACAATAACAAACCCCCCAAAATTAAGAAATTGGTAATAGGAACATACATATCGATAATTACCTTAACTGTAAATGGATTAAATGCTCCCACCAAAGGACACAGACTGGCTAAATGGATGCAAAAACAAGACCCATATATATGCTGTCTACAGGAGACCCACTTCAGACATAGGGACACATACAGACTGAAAGTGAGGGGATGGAAAAAGATATTCCATGCCAATGGAAATCAAAAGAAAGCTGGAGTAGCAATTGTCATATTAGACAAAACAGACTTTAAAACAAAGACTATTACAAGAGACAAACAAGGACACCGCATAATGATCAAGGGATCAATCCAAGAAGAAGATATAACAATTGTAAATATATATGCACCCAACATAGGAGCACCTCAATACATAACACAAATGCTAAGCCATAAAAGGGGAAATAGACAGTAACACAATCACAGTAGGGGAATTTAAGACCCCACTTTCACCAATGGACAGATCATCCAAAATGAAAATAAATAAGGAAACACAAGCTTTAAATGATACATTAAACAGAATGGACTTAACTGATATTTATAGGATATTACATACCAAAGAGTGGAATACACTTTGTTTTCAAGTGCTCATGGAACATTCTCCCGGATAGATCATATCTTGGGTAAATTTAAGAAAACTGGAATTGTATCAAGTATATTTTCCGACCTGAAAGCTATGAGACTAGATATCAATTACACAAAAAAATCTGTAAAAAATATAAACACATGGAGACTAAACAATACACTACATAAAAACCAAGAGATAAGTGAAAAAAATCAAAGAGGAAATCAAAAAATACCTAGAAACAAATGACAATGAAAACACAATGACCCAAAACCCATGGGATGCAGCAACAGCAGGTCTAAGCGGGAAGTTTATAGCAACACGATCCTACCTCAAGAAACAAGAAACATCTCAAAAAAACAACCTAAACTTACACCTAAAGCAATTAGAGAAAGAAGAACAAAAAAAACCCAAAGTTAGCAGAAGGAAAGAAATCATAAATATCAGATCAGAAATAAATGAAAGAGAAATAAAGAAAACGATAGCAAAGATCAATAAAAATAAAAGCTGGTTCTTTGAGAAGAAAAACAAAATTTATAAACCATTAGCCAGACTCATCAAGAGAAAAAGGGAGAAGACTCAAATCAATAGAATTAGAAATCAAAAAGGAGAAGTAACAACTGACACTGCAGAAATACAAAGGATCATGAGAGATTACTACAAGCAACTGTATGCCAATTATATGGACAACCTGGAAGAAATGAACAAATTCTTAGAAAAGCACAGCCTTCTGAGACTGAACCAGGAAGAAATAGAAAACATAAACAGACCAACCACAAGCACTGACATTGAGACTGATTAAAAATCTTACAACAAACAAAAGCCTAGGACCAGATGACTTCACAGGCCAATTCTATCAAACATTTAGAGAAGAGCTAACACCTATCCTTCTCAAACTCTTCCAAAATATAGCAGAGGGAGGAGCACTCCCAAACTCATTCTACGAGGCCACCATCACCCTGATACTAAAACCAAAGATGTTACAAAAAATGAAAACTACAGGCCAATATCCCTAATAAACACAGATGCAAAAATCCTCAACAAAATACTAGCAAACAGAATCCAGCGGCACATTAAAAGGATCACACACCATGATCAAGTTGGGTTTATCCAAGGAATGCAAGGATTCTTCAATATAGGCAAATCAATCAATGTGATACACCATATTAACAAACTGAAGAATAAACACCATATTATCATCTCAAAAAATGCAGAAAAAGATTTTGACAAAATTCAACACCTATTTATGATAAAAACCTTCCAGAAAGTAGGCATAGAGGGAACTTATTTCAACATGATAAAGGCCATATACGACAAATTGACAGCCAACATTGTTCTCAATGGTGAAAAACTGAAACCATTTCCTCTAAGATCAGGAACAAGACAAGGTTGCCCACTCTCATCACTATTATTAAACATAGTTTTGGAAGTTTTAGCCACAGCAATCAGAGAAGAAAAATAAAAGTAATCTAAATCGGAAAAGAAGAAGTAAAGCTGTCACTGTTTGCAGACGAAATGGTACTATACATAGAGAATCCTAAAGATGCCACCAGAAAACTACTAGAGCTAATCAATGAATTTGGTAAAGTAGCAGGATACAAAATTAATGCACAGAAATCTCTTACATTCCTATACACTAATGATGAAAAATCTGAAAAAGAAATTAAGGAAACACTCCCATTTACCATTGCAATTAAAAGAATAAAATACTTAGGAATAAACCTACCTAAGGAGACAAAAGACCTGTATTCAGAAAACTATAAGACACTGATGAAAGACATTAAAGATGATACAAACAGATGGAGAGATATACCATGTTCTTCGATTGGAAGAATCAACATTGTGAAAATGACTATACTACCTAAAGCAATCTACAAATTCAATACAATCCCTATCGAACTAACAATGGCATTTTTCACAGAACTAGAACAAAAAAATCACAATTTGTATGGAAACACAAAAGACCCCGAATATCCAAAGCAATCTTGAGAAAGAAAAACAGAGCTGGAAGAATCAGGCTCCTGGAATTCAGACTACACTACAAATCTACAGTAATCAAGACAGTATGGTACTGGCACAAAAACAGAAATATAGATCAATGGAAAAGGATATAAAGCCCAGAGATAAACCCACACACATACGGTCACCTTATCTTTGAAAAAGGAGGAAGGGATATACAGTGGAGAAAAGACAGCCTCTTTAATAAGTGGTGCTGGGAAAACTGGACAGCTACATGTAAAAGAATGAAATTAGAACACTCCCTAATAGCATACACAAAAATAAGCTCAAAATGGATTAAAGACCTAAATGTAAGGCCAGAAACTATCAAACTCTTAGAGGAAAACATAGGCAGAACACTCTATGATGTAATTCACAGCAAGGTCCTTTATACCCACCTCCTAGAGAAATGGAAATAAGAACAAAAATAAACAAATGAGACCTAATGAAACTTAAAGGCTTTTGCACAGCAAAGGAAACCATAAACAAGATGAAAAGACAACCCTCAGAATGGGAGAAAATATTTGCAAATGAAGCAACCGACAAAGGATTAATCTCCAAAATTTACAAGCAGCTCATGCAGCTCAATAACAAGAAAACAAACAACCCAATCCAAAAATGGGCAGAAGACCTAAATAGACATTTCTCCAAAGAAGATATACAGACTGCCAACAAACACATGAAAGATTGCTCAACATCATTAATCATTAGATAAATGCAAATCAAAACTACAATGAGGTTATCACCTCACACCTGTCAGAATGGCCATCATCAAAAAATCTGGAAACAGTAAATGCTGGAGATGGTGTGGAGAAAAGGGAACCTTCTTGCACTGTGGGTGGGAATGTAAATTGATACAGCCACTATGGAGAACAGTATGGAGGTTTCCCAAAAAATTAAAAATAGAACTACCATATGACCCAGCAATCCCACTACTTGGCATATACCCTGAGAAAACCATAATTCAAAAAGAGTCATGAACCACAATGTTCACTGCAGCTCTATTTACAATAGCCAGGACGTGGAAGCAACCTAAGTGTCCATTGACAGATGAATGGAGAAAGAAGATGTGGCACATATATACAATGTAATATTACTCAGCCCTAAAAAGAAACAAAATTGAGTTATTTGTAGTGAGGTGGATGGAGTCTGCTATGAAGAGTGAAGTAAGTCAGAAAGAGAAAATCAAATATGGTATGCTAACACATATATATGGAATCTAAAAAAAAAAATGGTTCTGAAGAACCTAGGGGCAGGACAGGAATGAAGACACAGACCTAGTAGAGAGTGGACTTGAGGACATGGGGAGGGGGAAAGGTAAGCTAGGACGAAGTGATAGAGTGGCATGCACATATATACATTAAGAAATGTAAAATAGATAGCTAGTGGGAAGCAGCCACATAGCACAGGGAGATCAGCTCGTTGCTTTGTGACCACCTAGAGGGGTGGGATATGGAGGGTGGGAGGGTGATGCAAGAGAGAGGAGATGTGGGGATTTATGTATATGTATAGCTGATTCACTTCGTTATAAAGCATTAAGTAACACATCATTGTTAAGCAATTATACTCCAATAAAGACGTTAAAAAATGAATAGCATTTTATGATATGTGAAAATTAAACTAAATTCAAATTTCCAGTTTCTGTAAGTAATGACTTTTTGGAACATATCCCGACTCGTTAATTTAAGTATTTTTTATGGCTGCTTTTTTGGTACAACAGTAATGTAGAGGAGGTGCTAGAGAGACCACGTAGACTGCAAAGCAAAAACATTTACTATCTGGATCTCTGCAGAATGTGTTCAGCAACCTCTGCAGTAGACGATACTTTATGAAAATATTTGTTACCTTTTTCTGAGGAAAATTTATTAAACAGGAAATAGGAATCACTAACCAAAAAAAGAAAAGATGGATAAATCAGTCCATATTAAATTAACGATTTCTGTTAATCAAAAGTTCTTAGAAAGAATGAACAGACAAACTGCACAGTTTGAGAAGGTATTTGCAGCACATGTTATTGCAAAAGGCTTAATAATCAGAATATATATAAAGAACACTCATCAAAAAAAAAAAACTAACAACGGAAAAAGATACAAATGGGCAAACTTAAAATGGGCAGGCACTTAAAATGGATGATATTCAGATGGCCAGTAAACATATGAAAAGGGGTTCAATCACATAAGATATCAGGAGAAAAAGTCAAATTATTATAACAATGAAATAATATAGCAAATACACAAAATGACTAAGTCAGAAGGGCTGACAGCAATTATTGCCAAGAATAAACGAAAATAAAAATTTAGATGTTACACATTCCTGTTGCGAAGATAAATTTGTACAATCACTTTGAAAAAGTTTATGGTATCTGCTAAAGTTGAAAACACACATAACCCCTGCATTATCCAGTAAATCCACTCCTAAATATACATACCAAACAAAAGGAGAAAAAGAATGTACACAACTGTGTTATATATAATATTATCAACTTGGGAACAACTCAAATGTCCACCAGCTGGATATTCAATAAATAGGTTCTGGGTAATCACACGATGGAATACCAAGCAGAAGTGAAAATAAATGAACTACTGCTTCATGTGTTAACCTGAGTAAGTCATATGCGCGTAATACTGACTGAAAGAAACCAGACACAAAAGGGTGCATTCTGTATCATTTCATCTACACAAATTCCAAACACTGGCAAAACTAATCATGTTAGTGGTTAGATTTAGAGATATGAGAAGAAGTGGTGGTTGGGAGAAGAAAAGAGGGTGACCTGTAGTGTCCTCTTGGTATTGCATTTTTTGACCTACCTTGCCATTACTCGAATTCATGATTTATATGCTGTTCTGTTTATTTTTAAAGATAAAAAGATAAAATTTCATGAGGGAATTTTCATGGTGTTTATTTGAATTAGACAACTTTTCCCATTCTTGATACTGGTTGTATCTTTTCTCTTTTTATCTAGATCAGTCTCATTAGAGATTTGTCCATTTTATTGCTTTTTACAAAGAAATTGCTTTTGGTATCATGAATTTACCCAATCATCTTTCTGTTTTCAATTTGACTGGTTCCTGTTTTTGTTTTTATTATTTCTTTCCTTCAATATCTTTGGGTTTAATTAGTTTAATTTTAAAATTTAATTAGCTTAATTTTATTATTTTTTTCTTAAGATGGAATCATGGATCGTCAATTTAAGTCCTTTCTATTTTTCTAACATAAGCATTGAATGCTGTCAATTCCTTCTAAGCACTGCATCCCACACGTTCTAGTAGGTTGTATTTTTATTTTCATTCAATTCAAAATATTTTCTAATTTCTCTTTTGACTTCTCCATGCCTGCAACAGTGAGGGAAGCTCTCTTCAGCCTCCTTTCTGCCTCCCATCCTTCTCATGGGGACCCTAATAGAAGTTTGTAGAAGAGAATTTGCTAAAAGGCACACATTTCACTGTGTCTGTGTCTCCCAGGGCTTCTATGCTATTATGCTAACCCACAACTGACTTGAACCATTATTTAGATGTTGGAAGACTATTCCTGACCTTTGTATGTTAGACACATCCTTCCTATTACCACTTACAGGTGAGAAATTCTACTTGTCTTGCCTCTGGGAGAAGGGGGTCCCTTCTTATGTTTCTGGCTAATGGTTTGCCCAGCAATCTAAGCTCTCTAATGGATTTGAGAAAAGTTAGTATCTTGTAATTTATCTGGTTTTCTCTCTTTCTTAGGATAGATAAAATTATATTTCTAGCTTTTTATATCTTAGAAGTGGGATCTCAGAATAAGAATTTAAATAAAGCAAAATAAAAATTCTCAAAGTCCTGAGGAAGTGTATTTGAAACATGAATCGGAAATACGTAGTAATAGAAAGAACAACTACCAATATTTGATGTAAAATATATAAATGTTGAAATAGTATTTGTTAGGTTTGAATAGCAGAAAAATACTGTTTAAGACTAATTTGTAAACAGGCGATCTGAAATGTTGAATTCTAGAACCGGATATAAAATAGGAATAAAGACAACTAAAGATTAAGAGAAAATTTAGGCGATCTGTAGGATAGAAACAGAAATATCAATGTTGGTCTAGGAATAAATCCAGAAGGACAGAAAAGAATATACTGAGGAAAGAACATGCTTTTTAAATTACCATAATCAACTAGAATTACAGAAGATATAAAATTCTGGATTGAAAGTGTACTTAATATGACCACAAAGACAACAAAGGAAAACACACCAAGACACATATATACATACACACACCATGGTAAAATTTAAAGATGTTGAAGAGAAAACAACAGCTAATTTTTTCAGAAAGCGAAGAAAGATCATCTGCATGTAAGTAGGACTCATACAGACATCAGATTTCTCAGTAGCAATAAGAAATGAAAAAAATGCAGTATTTTTTTCCAAAGAGTATGGGAGTTTATGGAAGTTTTCCATTTTATATATGATGACGTGGTAGGAAGAATAATGACCCCCTCACCCTGAAATGGCCATTCCCTAATCCCTGGAATTAATGAGTATATTACATCATGATGCAAATTAAATTTGCAGATATTTTTAAGAACATTAAGATGAGTACATGGATCATCTACGTTGGCTCAATCTAATCACATACATCCTTACAAGTGGAAAAGGCAGGCAGAAAGGTGGGTCATAGAGGCGCAATGTGATAGGACCCTCTGCATTGCTGGTTTTGAAGATGGAAGAAGGGGGCCATGAGCTGAGAAATGGTGGCCACTGGAAAGTGGAATAGCCCTCATCTTGCAGCAAGCAAGAAAATAGGGACCTTGATTCTACAAATAAAGGGACTGAATTCTGCCAATAACCAAAAAGAGCAGAAAATGAATTCTCTTCTATTAGAAACAGGTTCCCTCCTTTCTAGAGCCTCCAGAAAGGAATGCAGCTTGCCAACACCCTGATTTTAGTCCACTGAGACCTGTATGTATTGTATTTTTGATCTTAAAAACTGTTAAGATAGGAAATTTGGGTTGTTTTAAGCCACTCCGTTTATGGTAATTTGTTATCACAGCAATAGAAAACAATTTTGTTGTTTTGCATTGTGTCAACCTCTACCATCACTTTTTAAAAAAAAATTTATTACAGAGGTGATTTACAATGTTGTGTTAGTTTCAGGTGTACAGCAAAGTGATTCAGTTTTACATATAATTATATGCATTCTTTTTCATATTCTTTTCCCATATAAGTCATTACAGAAGAGTTCCCTCTACCATCACTTTTAATGCATTCTCAATTTTAAAACTTTATCTAAGGAAGAGTCTAACTATATAATATATATATATATGTGAATTCATAATTTCATATTTCATGCAGTACTTTTCAAATGTTTAAAATTTGTTTTTTAAATATTTCTCAGGCAGTATCTACATTTATTTGGGAGTGCTCTCAGGATTAACACCTGTGGGGGAAGGAAAGAAAATAGGATCAGACAAAGGGAAAAGCTGGACTGCAATGCAGTCACAGCAAGATGACAGCCAACCCCAAGGGGAGCTCTGAGGCTGGGCTTGGGCTTCAGAGTTGCCAGAGTTGGGCCAAGGAGGCCAAATATCTATACCCATGAAGAGACCAGCCTGTAGAAAAGACCTGGCCATACTGGGGTGATTTTTTTAAAAGTCCAGCTTCAACCTGGCCCTTTATAAGTATCTTGTCTACTATTGTCTACTGTTATTTTCTACCCTAGCTTAAAAATGACTGGGTCTTGTAGCTGGCTGGCAGCTTCAGGAGGGTTGTGGGGATTTCTGTGTTTCTGAGGGACTTGGTGTCCAGTTTGTCAGCCATATCAGGGGAGATTGGGTCAAGTAATATCTAGTATATGAGAAATCACCACGTACATCCTCATTTTCTGATTCTACATGCTTTTCCCCACGCACTTTTATGATTAAGCACAACAGAATACATGCATGTTGGTAGCCTCAAGAGTCTATGAGTCACAATGACATTTCACATTATTTATACCCCAAAGAAGAAGAAAGATGAACAAAATTACTCTTATCTTCTCAAGAGACAAATGATCACATTGCAGATAGGCCTCTATGTTGACTCTGGAAGTGTTTACATTTCCTGGGGTTATGAGGTCCATGATCATTAAAAATGGGAGACTGTGATTATTACATAGTACCCAGAGAAAACAAGTTACATTCTGAAAAGGTTATGTTTTCAAGAAGACTCAAGAGAGAAAGAAAAGGCAGCTGCCTCTTTCCCCTTTATAAGCAAATTCACGTTTTTAAAATTAATTTTTATGAAATCTTTGGAGATCTGATTCTTCTCTTGTTGCTACTTCTGATTCTCATGGTAGCTCATTTTCTTCGTTTTTTAAGTTAAATTGAGATTGTGAGCTTATAACTGGCTGATTTTAAACAGTAGAAATCATGAATGACCTGGTTTGCAAATGTGACTCTCCAGAAAATGATTTGTATAAACTTTTCCTAAATGTCCTGGAGAACTAGGCACCATCAAACTGGCTCCAGGCTTTTCTGAATGTTTCTATTTGGAGTTCCCCAAATTTGGTTAAAAATGACTGAGAAGGAAATTTCTTTTCCAATTTCCACACATACACAATATCATTTTCCTTGTTGGTATTTTTACTATATGAGAAGGTATTTGCTAACCCACTCTTTCACTGATGTTATAGCTCGTTGAAGGTCTTGACACTGTGTCTGTGGGGGGATAAATCTCAGCTCCAAGAGCCTGCCTTACTTAGGCCCAAGGCTGGATCCCCTATTCTGTATATGGATGTTAAAATCTGGTATTTGCACAATACTATAGGTCATTTATGCATTTTACAGCATTTACAGGTTCAGTTTTAGCAAACTTAAATTCTCTTCTTTTCTCCCTCTCTCCCTCCTGCCCGCCCTCCTTCTCTTTTATTCTTGCCTTCTGTCCTTCTTTCCTTTATTCTTTCTCTCTTTCTTTTTTCTTCCTTCCTTCCTTTCTTTCTCCTTCCTTCCTTTCTTTCTTTCCTCTCGCTGTCATTGTTTCTCTTTTTTTTTTGCACCCATGAATTTCCTTTTCATTTTGTAAATACAAATAGATTTTTATTTTAAAATATAGTGGTAATTTATCCAGCAATTCTAGATTTTATAAAAGGGAAACATTTATTACATACTCATAAGTAATCTTTTTTTGTGTGTGTGTTGTGTGGGCCTCTCACTGCTGTGGCCTCTCCCGTTGCGGAGTACAGGCTCCAGAGCGCAGGCTCAGCGGCCATGGTTCACGGGCCCAGCCGCTCCATGACATGTGGGCTCTTCCCGGACTGGGGCATGAACCGGTGTCCCCTGCATCGGCAGGCGGACTCTCAACCACTGCACCACCAGGGAAGCCCCTCATAAGTCATCTTGATCCTATATACTTTGGAATATTTTCTTTTTTTTTTCCTCTTTCTTCTCTCCAGACACATCTATTGTGAGATATATATATATATAAAATCACTCTTCTCTGTTTGAAATCACTTCTTTTATAGTTGTAGAAAATTTCCCTCACCCTTATCAAATTGTGGAAATGAGAATAAATGGCAATTTAATCAATGAATACTTATTGCCTATAATTCTAAGTATAAACTTACAAACTTTCTTGAGTCTCCTTAGAACCAACTTTCAGAAGTCTTTAGAGGACGAGGGGAAGATGGAGGAAGAGTAAGACGCGGAGATCACCTTCCTCCCAACAGATATACCAGAAATACATCTACACGTGGAACAACTCCTACAGAACACCTACTGAACGCTGGCAGAAGACCTCAGACCTCCCAAAAGGCAAGAAAATCCCCACGTACCTGGGTAGGGCAAAAGAAAAAAGAATAAACAGAGACAAAAGGATAGGGACGGGTCCTACACCAGTGGGAGGGAGCTGTGAAGGAGGAAAAGTTTCCACACACTAGGAAGCCCCTCTGCAGGTGGAGACTGCCAGTGGCGGAGGGGGAAGCTTCGGAGCCCGGAGGAGAGCGCAGCCACAGGGGTGCGGAGGGCAAAGCGGAGAGCAAAGCGGAGAGATTCCCGCACAGAG
Organism: Pseudorca crassidens; assembly: GCF_039906515.1. Lineage (NCBI taxonomy): Eukaryota > Metazoa > Chordata > Mammalia > Artiodactyla > Delphinidae > Pseudorca > Pseudorca crassidens. The sequence goes on along the minus strand of NC_090297.1, from coordinate 172,276,737 downwards.
GTTCCGTGCCGACCGGCACGCACCAGCCCAAGAGGCTTGTCTGCTCACCTGCAAGGCCGGGCGGGGCTGGGAGCTGAGGCTCAGGCTTCGGTTGGAGCCCCGGGAGAGGACTGGGGTTGGCGGCATGAACACAGCCTGAATGGGGTTGGTGCACCGCAGCTGGCTGGGAGGAAGTCCAGGGAAAACTCTGGACCTGTCGAAGAGGCAAGAGACTTTTTCTTCCCTCTTTGTTTCCTGGTGCGCGAGGAGAGGGGATTAAGAGCACCGCCTAAAGGAGCTCCAGAGACGGGCTCGAGCCGCAGCTAAAAGCGCAGACCCCAGAGATGGGCAGGAGACGCTAAGGCTGCTGCTGCCGCCACCAAGAAGCCTGTTTGAGTGCACAGGTCACTCTCCACACCTCCCTTCCGGGAAGCCTGTGCTGCCCGCCACCGCCAGGGTCCCGGAATCCAGGGACAACTTCCCCTGAAGAACGCACTGCGTGCCCCAGGCTGGTGCAACGTCACGCCGGCCTCTGCCGCCGCAGGCCCGCCCCGCACTCCGTGTCCCTCCCTCCCCCCACCCCCCGCCTGAGTGCGCCAGAGCCCTTGAATCAGCGGCTCCTTTAACCCCGTCCTATCTGAGCGAAAAACACACGCCCTCCGGCGACCTACACGCAGAGGCGGGGCCAAATCCAAAGCTGAGCCCCTGGGAGCTGTGAGAACAAAGAAGAGAAAGGGAAATCTCTCCCAGCAGCCTCAGGAGCAGCGGATTAAAGCTCCACAATCAACTTGATGTACCTGCATCTGTGGAATACCTGAATACACAAGAATCATCCCAAATTAAGGAGGTGGACTTGGAGAGCAAGATTTATGATTTTTTCCCCTTTTCCTCTTTTTGTGAGTGTGTATGTATATGCTTCTGTATGAGATTTTCTCTGTATAGCTTTGCTTCCACCATTTATCCTAGGGTTCTATCCGTCTGTTTTTTTTTTTAATTTTTTTCTTATTATTTTTTAATTTAATAACTTTATTATATTTTACGTTACCTTCTTTCATTCTTTTTTCCTTCCTTCCCTCCTTCCTTCCTTCCTCCCACCGTCCCTCCCTCCCTCCCTTCTTTCATCTTTCTTTCTTTCTTTCCTTCCTTCCTTCCTTCTTTCTTCCTACTTCTACTAATTCTTTCCTTCTACTTTTTCTCCCTTTTACGCTGAGCCGTGTGGATGAAAGGCTCTTGGTGCTGCAGCCAGGAGTCAGTGCTGTGCCTCTGAGGTGGGAGAGCCAACTTCAGGACACTGGTCCACAAGAGACCTCCCAGCTCCACATAATATCAAATGGTGAAAATCTCCCAGAGATCTCCATCTCAACACCAGCACCCAGCTTCACTCAACGACCAACAAGCTACAGTGCTGGACACCCTATGCCAAACAACTAGCAAGACAGGAACACAACCCCACCCATTAGCAAAGAGGCTGCCTAAAATCATAATAAGTCCACAGACACCCCAAAAAACACCACCAGACGTGGACCTGCCCACCAGAGAGACAAGATCCAGCCTCATCCACTAGAACACAGGCACTAGTCCCCTCCACCTGGAAGCCTACACAACCCACTGAAACAAACTCAGCCACTGGGGACAGACACCAAAAACAACGGGAACTACGAACCTGCAGCCTGCAAAAAGGAGACCCCAAACACAGTAAGATAAGCAAAATGAGAAGACAGAAAAACACAGCACAGATGAAGGAGCAAGATAAAAAGCCGCCAGACCTAACAAATGAAGAGGAAATAGGCAGTCTACCTGAAAAAGAATTCAGAATAATGATAGTAAAGATAATCCAAAATCTTGGAAATAGAATAGACAAAATAAAAGAAACATTTAACAAAGACCTAGAAGAACTAAAGATGAAACAAACAATGATGAACAACACAATAAATGAAATTAAAAATACTCTAGATGGGATCAATAGCAGAATAACTGAGGCAGAAGAACGAATAAGTGACCTGGAACATAAAATAGTGGAAATAACTATTGCAGAGCAGAATGAACAAAAACAATGAAAAGAACTGAGGACAGTCTCAGAGACCTCTGGGACAACATTAAATTCACCAACATTTGAATTATAGGGATTTCAGAAGAAGAAAAGAAAAAGAAAGGGACTGAGAAAATATTTGAAGAGATTATAGTTGAAAACTTACCTAATATGGGAAAGGAAATAGTTAATCAAGTCCAGGAAGCACAGAGAGTCCATACAGGATAAATCCAAGGAAAATATGCCAAGACACATATTAATCAAACTGTCAAAAACTAAATACAAAGAAAGCATATTAAAAGCAGCAAGGGAAAAACAACAAATAACACACAAGGGAATCCCCATCAGGTTAGCAGCTGATCTTTCAGCAGAAACTCTGCAGGCCAGAAGGGAGTGGCAGGACATACTTAAAGTGATGAACAAGAAAAACCTGCAACCAAGATTACTCTACCCAGCAAGGATCTCATTCAGATTTGATGGAGAAATTAAAATCTTTACAGAGAAGCAAAAGCTGAGAGAGTTCAGCACCACCAAACCAGCTTTACAACAAATGCTAAAGGAACTTCTCTAGGCAAGAAACACAAGAGAAGGAAAAGACCTACAATAACAAACCCAAAACAATTTAGAAAATGGGAATAGGAACATACATATCAATAATTACCTTAATTGTAAATGGACTAAATGCTCCCAACAAAAGACACAGACTGGCGGAATGGATACAAAAACAAGATCCATATATATGTTGTCTACAAGAGACCCACTTCAGACCTAGAGACACATACAGACTGAAAGTAAGGGGATGGAAAAAGATATTCCATGCAAATGGAAACCAAAAGAAAGCTGGAGTAGCAATTCTCATATCAGACAAAACAGACTTCAAAATAAAGACTAGTACAAGAGACAAAGAAGGACACTACATAATGATCAAGGGATTGATCCAAGAAGAAGATATAACAATTGTAAATATTTATGCACCCAACATAGGAGCACCTCAATACATAAGGCAAATACTAACAGCCATAAAAGGGGAAATCGACAGTAACACATTCATAGTAGGGGACTTTAACACCCCACTTAGTTTTAGTCACAGCAATCAGAGAAGAAAAGGAAATAAAAGGAATCCAAATCGGAAAAGAAGAAGTAAAGCTGTCACTGTTTGCAGATGACATGATACTATACATAGAGAATCCTAAAGATGCTACCAAAAAACTACTAGAGCTAGTCAATGAATTTGGTAAAGTAGCAGGATACAAAATTAATGCACAGAAATCTCTGGCATTCCTATACACTAATGATGAAAAATCTGAAAGTGAAATCAAGAAAACACTCCCATTTAGCATTGTGACAAAAAGAATAAAATATCTAGGAATAAACCTACCTAAGGAGATGAAAGACCTGTATGCAGAAAATTATAAGACACTGATGAAAGACATTAAAGATGATACAAATAGATGGAGAGATATACCATGTTCTTGGATTGGAAGAATCAACATTGTGAAAATGACTCTACTACCTATAGCAATCTACAAATTCAATGCAATCCGTATCAGACTACCAGTGGCATTTTTCACAGAACTAGAACAAAAAATTTCACAATTTGTATGGAAACAGAAAAGACCCCAAATAGCCGAAGTAATCTTGAGAACGCAAAACGGAGCTGGAGGAATCAGTCTCCCTGACTTCAGACTATACTACAAAGCTACAGTAATCAAGACAGTATGGTACTGGCACAAACAGAAAGATAGATCAATGGAACAGGATAGAAAGCCCAGAGATAAACCCACGGACATATGGTCACCTTATCTTTGATAAAGGAGGCAGGAATGTACAGTGGAGAAAGGGCAGCCTCTTCAATAAGTGTGCTGGGAAAACTGGACAGGTACAGGTAAAAGTATTGGATTAGATCACTCCCTAACACCATACACAAAAATAAGCTCAAAATGGATTAAAGACATAAATGTAAGGCCAGAAACTATCAAACTCTTGGAGGAAAACAGGCAGAACATTCTATGACATAAATCACAGCAAGATTCTTTTTGACCCACCTCCTAGAGAAATGGAAATAAAAACAAAAATAAACAAATGGGACCTAATGAAACTTCAAAGGTTTTGCACAGCAAAGGAAACCATAAACAAGACCAAAAGACAACCCTCAGAATGGGAGAAAATATTTGCAAATGAAGTGACTGACAAAGGGTTAATCTCCAAAATTTACAAGCAGCTCATGCAGCTCAATAGCAAAAATCAAACAACCCAATCCAAAAATGGGTAGAAGACCTAAATAGACATTTCTGCAAAGAAGATATACAGACTGCCAACAAACACATGAAAGATTGCTCAACATCATTAATCATTAGAGAAATGCAAATCAAAACTACAATGAGATATCATCTCACACCAGTCAGAATGGCCATCATCAAAAAATCTAGAAACAATAAATGCTGGAGAGGGTGTGGAGAAAAGGGAACACTCCTGCACTGCTGGTGGGAACGTGAATTGGTACAGCCACTTGGAGAACAGTATGGTGGTTCCTTAAAAAACTACAAATAGAACTACCATATGACCCAGCAATCCCACTACTGGGCATATACCTTGAGAAAACCATAATTGAAAAAGAGTCATGTACCAAAATATTCATTGCAGCTCTATTTACAATAGCCCGGAGATGGAAACAACCTAAGTGCCCATCATCGGATGAATGGATAAAGAAGATGTGGCACATATATACAATGGAATATTAGTCAGCCTTAAAAAGAAACGAAATTGAGCTCTTTGTTATGAGGTGAATAGACCTAGAGTCTGTCATACATAGTGAAGTTAGTCAGAAAGAGAAAGACAAATACCATATGCTAACACATATATATGGAACTTAAGGAAAAAAATGTCATGAAGAAGCTAGGGGTTAGACAGGAATAAAGACACAGACCTACTAGAGAACAGACTTGAGGATATGGGGAGAGGGAAGGGTGAGCTGTGACAAAGCGAGAGAGAGGCATGGACATATATACACTACCAAACGTAAGGTAGACAGCTAGTGGGAAGCAGCCGCATAGCACAGAGAGATCAGCTCGGTGCTTTGTGACCGCCTGGAGGGGTGGGATAGGGAGGGTGGGAGGGAGGGGACACAAGAGGGAAGAGATATGGGAACATATGTATATGTATAACTGATTCACTTTGTTATAAAGCAGGAACTAACACACCACTGTAAAGCATTAATACCCCAATAAAGATGTTAAAAAAAAAAAAGAAGTCTTTAATGTAGACAAAACAATGTCCCATTTCTCAAATTTTGTGCCAGTGTGGGTATCAAAAGAAAACAAAATGTATTTGCCTATAATAATTTTACTAGCTTATTTATTATCACCGTCCTAGAAATATGTACAGATTTTGAAAATATATAAATGTTCATTTCACCAACAGAGAGTAAAGTGTGTGAAGGGTGTGTGAATATGTGTGTGTGTGTGTGCGTGTGTGTTGGACATAAAGGACTGATAACCAGGGTTTCCTGGCTTGGTAAAAGAAAATTAAGAGTGAACTTAGTAGAAATGGGAGAGTTGAAATGAGCTTAGGACAACAGTGACAATAAATAAACACTGATATTAAAGGAGCACATGTATCATCTGGTAGGTACTTTCATAACTAATTTTATTGTTATGTTTACTAATATAAAAGAACACATTTTGCAACTTCTCTTCTTCCCAGGAAGTTATAATATTTAAGAACTATTGCCTTATTTATAGTATAATAAATTTCTCAACTTAAGGCTCCTGTTACATAAAATCCAATTGTAACTTGAGGAACAAGTCAGAAATCCAGTTTGGACCCTGTTTCATCAAACCCTGCATCTGCTCACAAAAGGCATAATGCTGATCTGTGTCCAATCTGATTCTTTATTAAAGTTTATTCCCACTTTCCTTCTGTAAAATCAGGGTCCTTGCTTTGCTGGGCAGGGAACTATAATACTATGACTCTCTTCCTCCATTCTATTTCAGCTGCAAAAGTTTGACTGTAAAACTGAATGAAATTTTTGAACACCTCTAGAAAAATTCAATGTAAAATATCATCAGTTAATAAGACACACACCAATTTTTTTAAGGTAAATTGATTGTTAGATGAATTATTCACTGAGTGCACTTAATATGATGACACTTACAAGTAGTACTGCTTTACTCACCACACACCCACTGAAAGTCCTTGTTTTTACCTCATACACTTGTTTAATTGCTAGAGATATGGATATGAAAAAGATAATTTAAGTTACCTGTTATTTAGTGATATAACAGAAGCATCAGCAGGGAACACAGGAAGGGTGAAAATGGGTCGAGGGGGACACAAAGTTGTCAGTCAGAAAATGGCAGGTAGTGAGGATTTATTTCATGCTTGTTCTATACCAGATAACTTGCTAAGGACTGAGAAAATGTGGTAGTTGCCGGAGAAATGTAAACTGACCTTATTCACTATTTAATACAAGCCTCAGTAAACTATTAGTGGTATATGATCATACCAAACAAAATGTTTACAAGAATATGTTTCCAATTTCACATTGTAAATATAATTTTTAAATAAAAATATTTATGTATAGATGTTGGTAGTTTACTAATTTTAATATATAACTATTGGCTTTCCACAAAGTGTTAAACTTGCTAAACAACTTTGTGATATATTATTCTCCCAGGAGCACTCTAATTGTTATAATTCAGATTGGCAATATATATAGCACATACTTAATAGACACTATGTACATATATATACTATGTACATATATATTATGTGTGTACAATTATATATATCCAACCACAGTGATATGATTATACATATATAACATATATACAAAAACTTTACTTATATATATAAAATCTTGAAGTTTAGCTTATGCTATCACTGGGGCATGCTTGTCATTTAAACATATTATCTTCGTTATCAATGTGTGTTAACAAATAACATCACAGATAACAGATGCAAATATCAGATTTACAGTAAAGACTACTTTCACTAAGTGTAGCATGTGACACACAGTGGGAGTTGAAATATGATTGGCTGATACCCATCAGGATTCAGATTTAGTAAAGGAAAAGTAAGAATGAAATAGTAGAAATGGAAAGGGTTAAAAATAAGCTAGAACCAGAAAATAGTAATAGGAACATACATATCAATAATTACCTTAAACATAAATGGACTAAATGCTCCAACCAAAAGACACAGACTGGCTGAATGGAAGAAAAAACAAGACCCGTATATATGTGGTCTACAAGAGACCCACTTCAGACCTAGGCACACATACAGACTGAAAGTGAGGGGATAGAAAAATATATCCCATACAAATGGAAGTAGAAAGAAAGCTGGAGTAGCAATCCTCATATCAGACAAAATAGTCTTTAAAATAATGACTGTCACAAGAGACAAGGAAGAACACTACATAATGATCAAGGGATCAATCCAAGAAGATCTAACAACTGTAAATACTTCTGCACCCAACAAAGGGGCACCTCAATACATAAGGCAAATGCCAACAGCTATAAAAGGGGAAATTGACAGTAACACAATAATAGTGGGGGACTTTAACACTCCACTTACACCAATGGATAGATCATCCAGATAGGAAATTAATAAGGAAAGAAAAGACTTGAATGACACACTAGACGAGGTAGACTAAATTGATATTTACAGGACATTCCATCCAAAAACTGCAGAATAAACTTTCTTCTCAAGTGCAAATGAAAAATTCTCCAGGATAGCTCACACCCTGGTTCACAAATCAAGCCTCAGAAAACTTAAGAAAACTGAAATCACAACAAGCATATTTTCTGACCACAATGCTATGAGATTAGAAATCAATTACAGGAGAAAAAATGTAAAAACCACAAACACATGGAGGCTAAACAATACATTACTAAATAAACAAGAGATCATTGAAGAAATCAAAAAATACCTAGAGACAACTGACAATAAAAACACAACAACCCAAAACCTATGAGATGCAGCAAAATCAGTTCTAAGAGAGAAGTTTATAGAAATACAAGCATACCTCGAGAAACAAGAAAAATCCCAAATAAACAATCTAAACTTATACCTAAAGGAACTAGCGAAAGAAGAAGAAAAAAACCCCAAAGTTAGTAGAGGGAAAGAAATCATAAAGATCAGAGCAGAAATAAATGAAATAGAAACAAAGGAAACAATAGCAAAGATCAATGAAACTAAAAGCTGGTTCTTTGAGAAGATAAACAAAATTGATAAAAATTTAGCCAGACTCATCAAGAAAAAAGGGAGAGGACTCAAATCAATAAAATTAGAAATGGAAAAGGAGAAGTGATAAATGATACTGCAGATATACAAAGGATCATAAGAGACTACTACAAGCAACTCTGTGCCAATAAAATGGACAACCTGGACGAAATGGACAAATTCTTAGAAAGGTACAACCTTCCAAGACTGAAACAGGAAGAAGCAGAAAATATGAACAGACCAATCACAAGTAATGAAATTGAAACTGTGATTAAAAGTCTTCCAACAAACAAAAGCCCAGGACCAGATGGCTTTACAGTTGAATTCTATCAAACATTTAGAGAAGAGCTTAACACCTATCCATCTCAAACTCTTCCGAAAAATTGCAGAGGAAGCAACACTCTCAAACTTACTCTATGAGGCCACCATCACCCTGATAGCAAAACCAGATGAAGATATCAAACACAAGAAAAGAAAATTACAGGCCAATATCAATGATGAACATAGACCCCAAAATCCTCAAAAAAATACTAGCAAACCCAATCCAACAGTACCATGGATCATGCACCATGGTCAAGTGGGATTTATCCCAGGGATGCCAGGATTCTTCAGTATATGCAAATCAATCAATATGGTACACCATATTAACAAACTGAAGAATAATAACCATATGATCATCTCAGTAGATGCAGAAAAAGCTTTTGACCAAATTCAACACCCAGTTACAATAAAAACTCTCCAGAAAGTGAGCATAGAGGGAACTTACCTCAACATAATAAAGGTCATATATAACAAACCTACAGAAAATATTATTCTCAATGGTGAAAAACTGAAAGAATTTCCTCTAAAATCAGGAGCAACACAAGGGTGATCATACTCGCCGCTATTCAATGCAGTTTTGAAAGTCCTAGCCACAGCAATCAGAGAAGAAAAAGAAATAAAAGTAATCCAAACTGGCAAAGAAGAAGTAAAACTGTCACTGTTTGAAGATGACATGATACTCTACATAGAAAAGCCTAAAGATGCCACCAGAAAACTACTAGAGCTAATCAATGTATATGGTAAAGTTGCAGGATGCAAAATAAATGCACAGAAATCTCTTGCATTCCTATACACTAACAATGAAAGATTAGGAAGAGCAATTATGCAAACAATCCCATTCACCATTGCAACAAAAAGAATAAAATACCTAGGAATAAATCTACCTATGGAGGTAAAAGAACTGTACTCAGAAAACTATAAGATACTGATGAAAGAAATCAAAGATGACACAAACAGATGGAGAGATATACCATGTTCTTGGATTGGAAGAATCAATATTGTGAAAATGATTATACTACCCAAAGCAGTCTACAGATTCAATGCAATCCCTATCAAATTACCAATGGCATTTTTCACAGAACTAGAACAAAAAAACTCAAAATTTGTGTGGGGACACAAAGAGCCCGAATAGCCAGAGCAATCTTGAAAAAGAAAAACGGAGCTGGAGCAATCAGGCTCCCGGACTTCAGACTATACTACAAAGCTACAGTAATCAAGACGGTATGGTATAGGCACAAAAACAGAAATATAGATCAGTGGAACGGGATAGAAAGCCCAGAGATAAACCCGTGCACATATGGTCACCTAATCTATGACAAAGGAGACAAGACTATACAGTGGAGAAACGACAGCCTCTTCAATAAGTGGTGCTGGGAAAACTGGACAGCTACATGTAAAAGAATGAAATTAGAACACTCCCTAACACCATACACAATAATAAACTCAAAATGGATTAAAGGCCTAAATGTAAGGCCAGACACTATAAAACTCTTAGAGGAAAACATAGGCAGAACACACTCTTTGACATAAATCACAGCAAGATCTTTTTTGACCCACCTCATAGAGTAATGAGAATAAAAATAAACAAATGGGACCTAATTAAATTTAAAAGCTTTTGCATAGCAAAGGAAACCATAAAAAAGATGAAAAGACAAAACTCGAAATGGGAGAAAGTATTTGAAAATGAAGCAACTGACAAAGGATTAATCTCCAAAATATACAAACAGTTCATGAAGCTCAATGTTAAAAAAAAAATAAACCCAATCCAAAAATGGGCAGAAGACCTAAATAGACATTTCTCCAAAGAAGACATACAGATGGCGAAGAGGCACATGAAAAAGCTGCTCAGCATCACTAAGTATCAGAGAAATGTAAATCAAAACTACAATGAGGTATCACCTCACACGAGTTAGAATAGACATCATCAGAAAATCTACAAACTACAAATGCTGGAGAGGGTGTGGAGAAAAGGGAACCCTCTTGCACTATTGGTGGGAATGCAAACTGATACAGCCACTATCGAGAACAATATGGAGGTTCTTTAAAACACTAAAAGTAGAATTACCATATGACCCAGCAATCCCACTATTAGGCATATACGCAGAGAAACCCATAATTCAAAAAGACACATGCACCCCAATGTTCACTGCAGCACTATTTACAATAGCCAGGACATGGAAACAACCTAAAAGTCCATCGATTGAGGAACGAATAAAGAAGTTATGGTACGTATAAAAAGGAATGAAACTAGGTCACTTGTAGAGACGTGGATGTACCTAGAGACTGTTATACGGAGTGAAGTAAGTCAGAAAGAGAAAAACAAGTATCGTATACTAACGCATATATGTGGAATCTGAAAAAATTGGTATAGACGATCTTATTTACAAAGCAGAAATAGAGACACAGATGTAGAGAACATATGTATGGATACCAAGGGGGAAAGGGGGTGGTGGGATGAATTGGGAGATTGGGGTTGACATATATACACTATTGAGGCTATATATAAAATAGGTAACTAATGAGAACCTACTGTAAAGCACAGAGAACTCTACTCAGTGCTCTGTGGTAACCTAAATGGGAAAGAAATCCAAAAAAGAGGGGATAAATGTATACACATAGCTGAGTCACTTTCCTGTACAGTAGAAACTAACACAACATTGTAAAGCAACTACACTACAATAAAAATTTAAAACAAAAGAAAAGAAAAGCTAGGACCATAGTGACAACACATAAACATTGGTATAGGGGTAAAAGGGGCATATACCTCTGGTAGCTAATTTTATTGTTATGTTTACGAACATAAAAGAACATCTTTTGGAGCATCCCTTCCTCCGAAAGAAGTTATAATATCTGAAAATGATTGTCCTGTCACCTCCCACCATGAGGACAGTAACCTGGAGACTTCGTCCCATCTCCTTACCCGCCTCTTCACCCCCAGACTTTGAAAGGTAAACCTATCCAAACTGAACTGCAACACCATCTCCCACGATGAAATCTGGACACTTGTGGTCAGAAGGGGCTGAAGTTACTGTTCGGGGGGAATCTTATTAGCCCTTCAAGGTCTTCAACTTTAATTGTCATAGAGTCATACCTAATATTTGTTTAATTTCTTTTATATCTGTGACTATACATATTGTTATGACTAATCTTTATACCTGGACTCTCCTTTAGTGGCAGACCAAAAAATTATTTAACTATTAATTTGGAATTTTTAAAGAAACTATTTTGGATATATGCCTTCTTCCTACCATTTCTTAATTTTCTGCTTTATTTATTTCAGCTTTTATGTTTATTAACTTCCTTTTCCTACATTCTTTTGGCTACTTTTTAAATTCTCCATCCTAAAATGAACATCAGGTTACATTTCTTGAGAGGCGCACTAAAGAATTTTCTTTCTTAATAATGAAGATATGTAGCTTTAGCGTCTCTTGGTTCTTCTGTGTCTCACAGATTTTATATACACACTTTATTTAGAGATTATACAATTCGACTCTAGGTTTTTTCTTTGATGCAATATTGCCCAGGGATTTTCTTTTTAATTTCCAAATAAAATTTAATTTTTGGCTAACTTTCCAATTTTATTTTTCTGATCTTTATTGGATTATGATCATGGGCTGCAGGCTTTCAATATCTTGACTTTTTGAATTGGTTTAATTATCTTTGTGGTCAAGTATATAATTGATTTTGGTAGAAACTTCATTATCATAAAGTAATGTATACCTCATTTTGAAATATATCTATATCTAATTAAATGTGCTGCCCTTATCTTTTCTATTGATTTTCTCCAAATCTGAGATTTACTGAAGTCCCTTAGCAGATTTATATTTATCCCATTTTCTAGTTGCACATTTTTGCTTACAAAACTAGCAGACTGACTGAAAAATATTATTCTTCATTAATGTAACAGTAATGCAAATTCTGATTTTATGCAACTGAATATTTGTCTCATTTATTTTGTCATTTTATCATTTTCCTATATACACACATGTATATTTTTACTTGCTTCTCAACCTAATTTTTTCTCATTCTGTGGTCTTTTTCTGATTGACTGAGTGATTATTTGGTTTGAGTCTTTACGTCAGTACTTTCCTCAGATAAGATATAGAGTGATATTCTAGCTCACTCCTGCCATATTCATAAATATCTTTCAGTTATCTATAGCAATGAATGACATCTGGGGTAAATATAAAACAGGTACCGATTTAGTCTTTCCTCAACTCAAATAAATATCCTTCTTCTATTATTTATTGTTTCCTCTCTACCATCTAATTTTTTTCTTCTTCTGGAACTCCTATCATTCAATAGGATCTATCCTAAGGCTCTCCTGATTTTCATAGTTTTGTTTGTTTGGTCTATGATAGAGAAAGTTTTTTCTCATTTTCCCAAACTACCAACTTTGCAGTGACTGTCCTGTCTTGCATTTTGTCTCATTTTATTAAACTGCTCTTATTGTATCTTTTTTTTTTTTTTTTTATGTTTAGGTAGCTCTGTCTCCTCCATTGGCTCTGTTGGGTTGAATTCTCTTTTATTCTATTTTTCTTCCTGTCTCACTTCAGGTGTTCTATTATTTCTTTGTCTGTTGTTTGAGGTCAGGGTCTAGGTGTAAGTGGTAAGTTCTAATAGATCTGTGAGTGATATTAGGAAAAGCATTCTCTGCAGTGTGCGTGGCTTAAAGTAGCTGACCAGCATTCATTCTCCCATACCAGCAGAGGTAGGCTGTTTGCCCAGTCTCTAAATTTTGAAAGTAGAGAAAACAGCTCACCTTTTTAGCTCCTCCTGGATGCTTGGGACCAGAGGGACCAGGTACTTTCAAAGGGGCTGATGTCAACCTTCCTACTGAAAGGTCTACAGATCTCTGTGAACTGAGATCTTCCCTGAGTGCCCTATGTTCTCATCCCCACATTACAGGAAGCTGACCACGTGTCCAGCCTCTCCACGGACTGATTCACCCAAGAGAAATCCCATACTTCCCCCTCAGTTTGGATGCACAGAATATCCCAGGCCTGATTCGTACTGATCTACTTGCTGACCCCAGCAGTAGCTGGTCCAGAGAGGAAAATTTGTTGCACTTGATAGCAGAGCAGAAACCAAGTCATTTTTCCCTTATACAGTTCCACAAAGAAGAGCATCATTTCCTAGTTCATTAGAAATAAAACTTTCTTACACAATCACAACTTTAACTTTAAAAAACAAGAAATGCATTAGCATCTTTATTACAAACGTAATTGGTTTTCTTTTATTTTTCTTCATAGGGATAGGGTCACTAACTAAAATATACCACTGTAAAATCTGCAATTTAAATTTAATTTCATGCTGCACTGTAGAAATAGTTTACATAAATAGTATCCATTAATCATTTAAAACAAAGGTTAAATGTAAATTAGGATCCTGTTATATATTTCTATGATTATTTACGGTTTTCTGGTAAAGTTTTATTTTTCTGAGGGTGAAGGAATTAATGTTTTTGAAAGTAAAATATCTTTAAACTAAAATTGATAACTTCCAGAAATCAGTTGACTTGAAGGGAGTGCCATATCATCACAAACAGCATTTGAAGTTAAAAAACACATGCTAGCTCTCAGTCACGATTTTAATCATGTCATAATTTAATCATTAAATCTCTTTCTTTAGGAGCCATATCTGCTATATTAAGTAACTACATTGAATACAATTTTGAGAAAAATGATATTCTGGTGGCTGTAATTTTTTGAAGAGAGTCGGAATACTGGTTTAATGATTTTTCAGTTTATTCAACAAAAGAAGGTAGTAAAAGGAATAATAGTAGTATAAGTTAGTAAAGACTATCTAGTTTAAGCTGCATTGCCAAAGGAACAAAATATCTGGATAAACACTTTGTTTCAGTGGTTTGTATAAATTTTTATCCTTTTATTAGGAAATACCAAAGTAATTGACCCACATTTCACTCGTCATTCTAAACTACTGTTCTTAGGTCACCACCGTTAGTTTCTTTTAAGTGTTTCTATTCTTTAATTTGATTCTGATGGTTTTATTCTTTTATCACAGCTTAGATATGATACTTACGTCAAGATTGACAATCTGAACTTTATGAAACAAGATAAATAAATAATTAGGCATTTTATCATTTACTAAATTCCAAATGAAAGCATAAAAGGTGTTACCTGAATTAAAGTTATTTAGAAGAAATAATATTTTCTATTTCTTGTAATGGATTACAATCACAGGAGAAAAAAAGCAAAGCAGCAAAACAAAAACAATTGTGTTTATTTCAGCACTCGGCAACACCATATTTTACTGCATTGTTTTCTTTACGTAGGTTGTTCGGGTTACAGTTAACAGTGATATTTATGCAATGCTGCCTACTCTGAATACCTAAAACCAAGAATGCAATATTCTGATGAACAATATCATGGTGGCTAGGTGTCATTATACATCTCACTTAGTTCCCTGGATATTTTTGAGCAACAAAGCTTTAAGAAAGAAGTGAAGTTATAAAAGGAAGTATTCTGTATCTTTTGTAATACAACAATAGCATCTACAGTGTTGAATGAGAGTTTTTCAAGATATTTGCAATAATTTTAATAAACCATTATTATAATAGCCATTCAGAGATAAGTAACTACAATGTTAATTTTAAATATCTGAACCAAAATTCAAGTAACTGTTTCAAGTAAACTATCGTAATGGCTTTTCGTTCATATTATTTCCAGATCATGTTATCCAAGGTTGGTTATATGTAAATACAACAGTTAGGAGCTTGTTGGCTCAAGCAAAAATTATACTTCAATTATGTTCTAAACATATTTCATGTTACTCTTTACTAGAGCAAGAAAGCAATTACACTTTAACTCTCTCTTTCTGATGAAATAATAATCAGAATTCATTAACATGTTTAAAAGGATAGATCATTAAGCGCAATGTCATTCAGAGAATGGAAATAAGTGAGTCAGGTTTAGAAAATCATTTTCTAATTTTCTAGGATTTTGATAATAGTAAGACCTCTACCAGTGAAGCCAAGTCTAGAAGTTTCAGTTTGATATCTAGGCTTTCACTACCATATCTCTACAGACACCATGACTTGAAGGTGAACCTTCACAACTTAAACTTTAAAATAAGCAAAATCTGTATTTTAATATCTCCTGTGAACATGAGGCAGTATGTATAGCAAGCATACAGGGGAAACTTTATAAATTAATTTACATTGAGAACAAATGTCGTGTAAAGTACATTTCTGATACTATCCTGAAAGGACAATCATCAGCCCTTGAACACCACATGTGGGCTGCATTATGGCTTCTTGGCACCAATCCACAGTCTATTTCTAGCAGCCACCATTTCAAAAATTTATGAGGACCTGGAAAGCACAGAAGGGCTAAAGAAGCCACTTGAGTTCTGCTTATTAGCCTACTCATTAAGCCTAATCAATAATTGATGAACCATTTGTGAAAAACATATGGATTAAATTACATCTTGGCTTAGACCATTCAGAAAAGAGTCATAAGTATTTTGCCCTATTGTTTGCTGTGTAAACATGATGTCAAAACTGATTCCATACAGACAACTGAAAAAGCTTGGGCTTTCTTTTCTCTACAGACGAAAATTATAATGTGTTATGTCATATTTTTTAAATGCTTTAAAAGAATTTACTACAGGAGCTATTGGAATCAAAATTAGTGGGATATAGTAAGAACTTTAAATTTTTAAAAACATTGCCCCTAGAAATGCTTGAGAGAAAAATATCAAAGGCACCTATGAGGAAAATGTTTTGAAGACTTAGAAACACTAGGCTATGTCTACGCACATTAATGCTTCTGCTATTGGCCTTGGGGTAGTTTTCAGCTAAAAAGAAATCCACAATTTTTGTGGTTATATGACTATAGAGTCAAAGTACATTTAAAAAAAATTAATTTACAACAGTTTTAAATTCACAGAAACATTGCTAAGATACTCTACACTCTACATACTCCATCTTGTTTCCTCTATTATTAACTTCTTATATTAATATAGTACATTTGTCATAATCAGTGAACCAGTATCAATACAGTATTATTAACTACAGTTCATATTCTATTCGGATTCTTTTAACTTTTACCTAATGACCTGTTTCTAGTTCATGACCCCATCCAGGATATCCCATATTACATTCCATTATCATGTCTCCTTAAGCTCCGTTTGGTTGTGACAGTTTCTCGGACTTGTTTCTGATGAACTTGATAGTTTGGAGGAGTATGTATTAGTACTTTGTAAAGTGGCTCTCATTTGGGATTTGTCTGATATTTTTCTCATGATTAGACTGGGTTTGAAGGAGGTAAAGTACATTTCTCATCACACTGTATCTAGGGTACATACTATTAACAAGACATGACTGTTGATATTAACCTTGATCTGGCAGTGTTTGTCAAGTTTCTTTACTCCAAATTCTTCTTCCCCCCTTACCATAAGTACTCTCAGGAAGGTGTTTCTATGTGCCGTCAACACTTAATAGTGTACAGTGTGCTTCATCTCCTTGAGGGTGGAGTATAAATCTATGTAAATTATCTGGAATTCTTATGTATGAGATTTATTCTCCCACATCTATTTATTTATTTATTCAGTCATTTATGTCTGTTAGTACAGACTCATGGCTATTTACTTCATACTTTGACTTACAATCCACTGTTACTACAATACAATGCTATTTTATTTATTTTATTACCCTTGTCTGGTTTTGGCCTCATAAAATTAATTAAGACATCTTTCCTCCTCTTCTATTATATTATTTGTAAGAGACTGAGAAGGGTTGTTATTATTATAGTTCTTCTTTAAATGTTTGGTGGAATTCATCAGTGAAGCCACCTGGTCTTGGGCTTTTGTTTGTTAGGAGGTTTTTGCCTACTTACAAGGGGGTTGTTTTCTTATTGTTGAATATTAAGAGTTCTTTGTAGGTTTTGGATAGAAATCCTTTATCAGATATTGTTTTGTAAATATTTCCTCCCAGTCTCTGACTTGTGTTTTCTTAATTTTAGTAAGTTCAGCTTGTGAATTTTTCCTTTCTTTGATTGTGCTTTTGGTGTTCCATCTAAAAACTCATAACCAAATCCAAGATAATTTGGGTCAGATGATTTCCTCTAGAAATTTTATTGCATTTTACATTTAGCTTTATGATCCTTTTTAAATTAATTTCTGTGAAAGATATAATGCCTATGTTAAGCTATTCTTAGGTGGTGGTGGTGATGGTGGTTGCTGTTGTTGTTTTGCCTATGGACATATGTTCCACCACCACTGTTAAAAAGGCTATACTTTTCCATTGTACTGCTATCTTACCATTGTCAAAGATGCACTGACTATATATATACGGTCCTATCTCGTTGTCTGTTCTGTTCCTCTGATCCATGTGTCTATTCTTTTGCTAATACAACACTATCTTGATTCCTGTGGCTTTACTTTAACTCTTGAAATTGTGTAGTGTGAATCCTCCAATTTTTTTCTTCTTCAGTGGTGGATTGGCAATCCTAGGCCTTGTAGTTTTTCACATAAACTTTAGAACTTGTTTGTTAATATCTACAAAGTAGGTTATTGGAATCTTGAATGGAATTGTGTTGAATCTGTTTATCAAATTTGGAAGAATTGAAATCTTAACAATACTGAGTGTTCCTAACCATGAACATGGAACATTTCTCCATTTATTTAAAACTGATTTGTTTCATCAAAGTTTTAGAGTATATTGCTTATACTTCCTAAAAATAATATTTTGTTAGTGTTATAGCTAAGTACTTTTTGGTGATTTTTTTTAAATGGCAGTATTTAAAAAATTTTCAAATTCCAATTGTTTATTACTGTTATATGGATTTTTTAAAAAAGTCTTCTATTATTCCTGTGTCCTTGCTAGACTCAACTTTGAGTTTCTGGAGTTTTTTGTTGATTCTTTTGAATTTTCTGCATGGACAATCAAGTCACCTATGAGTGAAGGCAGTTTTAGTGCTTTCATTCCAATCTATATCTTTAATTTCCTTTTCTTTTCTTTTCTTATTCAATGAGCTATGACTTCCAGTACAATGTTGAATAGCAGTGGTGAGAGAGGACTTCTTTGCATTGTTCCTTACTTCAGGTAGAAAGTATCCAGTTTAATCACCATTTAATATGATTTTAGCTATAGGGTTTTTGTAGATAATATGATACTTTTTCTGTAACACTCAGAAAATCCCAATTAATCAAAACTTTTTCAGGATCCATCATAAATGTGTACTTATTTCTCTGTTTTATTACTACTTGCCCATCAACAGAAAATACTTTTCTAATGCTAACATGGAGAAACATAATTTAGCTTTAGGGACCCAGTTATTAAATTTAAACTCTACAGAATTCTAAAACCCCAGAATTCTAAAACCCCATATAAAAATAGATATGTGGCTAGGGCATTTTGTAAATACAAAAGGAATTGGCATAAACATAGAAGGGAAAAAAGTTCAAAAGAGTCATGCAACAAATAAATGAAATTATGTAATGTTGAAAAAGGGATAATCAGGAAATATTCATTGACTGACATCCAGGGAGAGAAACTTAGAACATAGAAGACACTAAAACAGCAGATGTTTTATAATTTCTATTTTCTTTTGATTTTATCTCTAATAATAATTTTTAAATGTCAGCAACCTTTAGATTATTTCAGACACCAGTAGTTAGAGTATAAAAAGTCAGATTTGACTAGAATAAAATACAGGAAGATCACTGTTCAAGCAAACACAAAACCACTTTATCATCTAGCTTGAAGTCAAAAATACTCTTGTAGAGCACAATTTCTTTTCTATATTCCATCAGTAACCCTTAAAAAGACTCTATGAAAATAGTGTTCTTTATGGAAAGAATTATGCTAGGGCTGATACTCAGTGTTGGTTCCTGCAGTATCTAAGTGCTACTTAAGAATAGTAATCATAGGACTCAATATCAGGAAACTGAACTATTCAAAAATAGTACTATTAAAGAATAATTTTTAAAGAAAGTTAAAATCATGAGTCCCATAAGGTATAAAACAGACATGACTATAACTAGGTAACCCAGAACACTTTTCTAAACAATGTATAGTTTTCTATGTAAACACATTTATTTTTACATTTTCATTTGTTGACTGAATTATACAATTTGCATTGTAAAACTAATTCATGACAACTATTCTAGTCGTCATCTTGAATATTTTTATTTAATTATTTAAAAACCTGAACACTGAGATACCAGTTTCCAGCCCAGCATGTAAGCTTGAAAGTCACCCCACCATCATAAAAAAATTAAAAGCTGGGCTTCCCTGGTGGCACAGTGGTTAAGAATCCACCTGCCAATGCAGGGAACATGGGTTCCAGCCCTGGTCCGGGAAGATCCCACATGCTACGGAGCAACTAAGCCCGTGCACAACAACTACCGAGCCTGCACTCCAGAGCTGAGCCACAACTACTGAGCCCACGTGCCACAACTACTGAGCCTGTGCTCTAGAGCCCATGAACCACAACTACTGAGCCCACGTGCCACACCTACTAAGCCTGTGCCCTAGAGCCCACGAGCCACAACTACTGAGCTCACATGCCGGAACTCCTGAAGCCCGTGTGCCTAGAGCCCATGCTCCACAACAAGAGAAGCCACTGCAGTGAGAAGCCCGCACACCACAACGAAGAGCAGCCCCCACGTCCTGCAACTAGAGAAAGCCCACACGCAGCAACGAAGACCCAACACAGCCAAAAATAAATAAAATAAATAATTTTTTTTAAAAAGCTGACCAAACTGAAACATTAACAACTTTTCCTAAATCCATAAGAGAAGTGAGGTCACAGGGCAAGTGGCTGCCCCCTAAATTAGACATACCTACAGGATAATACAAAGAATCACAGTTTACCAGAGCAGAAACCTCCAGGAACTAGTGCCAGAGTAGGGAAACCTAAACTGTAATTGATGGGCTGCTGGAGGCTCAAAGGGGACTAGTCTGAGAGGTTAAAATCTCTAAGGGAAACAGTAGTCATTAGGGAGCCTGCACACTTTTGTGAGGTTTACCTCCAGGAGCTCGACCAGGTGCTCAAAGCAAATTCTGGAGAAAAATCTCCTTATGCTTCCCACAGCAGGAGGGAGAAAAGAAACACTTTGAAATAAGCCAAAGCCTTCTGTTCTTCTAACAATGTCTGCCTTCAGGAGAAACTCTTTAATCAGAGCTTAATCTATTGGGGTTTTATCAGAGCCTAAGTGACTGAATTGGGTATAGGAAAACACCCCAATCCAGCCTCTTCTAGCTACCCTGTTCTACCTCAGGTGAGGGAGAAAAAATACTGGGAATCACATGTGAAGTTCACAGTCCAGGGGCACAGGCTCACTAAAAGACAGGCCTAATCATAAGGCTAAAGAACACTTCCTCTCACCCCACATCTCACTGCCATATTATTAAAGATCTATTCACAGCAGTTCCTTTTATTGAGCACGTCGTGTCTGCCTATCAAGTTACAAAACCTACTGAAAAGCAAAAAAAAAAAAAAAAAAAAAAACAAAAAACAGTTTGAAGATTCAGAGCAAGCATCAGAGTCAGACTTGCGGGGATATTGGAATTATCACACTGGAAGTTCAAAACAACTATGGTTAATATGCTAAGGATTCTAATGGGTAAAGTAAACGGCATGCAAAAATAGATATGTAATGAAAGAAGAGAGAAGGAAATTGTAAGAAAGATAAAAAGATATGCTACAGATAAAAAAAATACTATATCAGAAATTAAGCATTCATTTGATGGGCTTATTAATACTGGATACTACTGTAAAAGAATCTCTGACCTTGAGAATATCTCGATAGAAAGTGCCAAAACTGAAAAGCAAGAGAAAAAAGATCGGAAAAAGAAAGAAAGAACAGAATATCCAAGGACTGTGGGACAACGATAAAAGGTATAACATAGGCATAATGTGAATACCAGAAGAAAAAGAGAGAAAGGAACAGATAAAATAGTTGAAAAAATAATGACTGAGAATTTCCCCAAATTAATGTCAGACACCAAACCACAGATCAAGGAAGTTGAGAGAATACTAACAAGATAAATGCAAAAAAACAAAAAACAAAATATAACAAACAAAAAACCCACTACACCTAGGCATATCATTTTCAAGCTAGAGAAAATAAAGAAAAAATTCTGCAAGAAGCTGGGAGTAGAGGTGACGGAACCAACCTTATCTATAGAGGAATAAATCAGACATCTCAGAAACCATGTGAGCAAGAAGAGAGTGAAGTGAAATATTGAAAGTGTTGAAACAAAAATATCTCCAACCTAGAATTCTCTACCCTGGGAAATAATCTTTCAAAAATGAAGAAGAAATAAAAACTTCCTCAGAAAAACAAAAATTGAGGGAATCTGTCAGTAGACCTACCTCACAAGAAATGTGAAAAAAAATTCTTTAGAAAAAAAGGAAAATGATACAGCTCAGAAGCTCAGACCTACATAACAAAAGGAAGAGAACCAGAGAAGATATAACTGAAGGTAAAATAAAAACTGTGATTTTTCTTATTCTTAATTGACTTAACAGATTATTCAAATTAATAACAACTGTGTACTTCAATTATACAGTTGTCCCTCAGTATCCTCATGGCATTGGTTCCAGTATTCCCAGTATGATACACATATCAAAATATGTGGGTGCTCAAGTACCTTATATAAAATGCCATAGTATAGTCAGTCCTCTCTATCTGTGGATGCAAAACCTGCAGACATGGAGGGCTGACTGTATGCTTGTGTGTGTGTGTGTGTGTGTGTGTGTGTGTGTGTGTGTGTGTGTGTGAGAGACAGAGAAAGAGGGTGCATGTCTTTATGAATGCTTATGTATAAGTGAAATTAATGACAGCAATGATATTAATTCAACGGATGGGAGGGAGGGAGGATTTATGAATTATTTTGTTATAAGGTATGTGCACTACCCATGAAGTGATACAGCAGTATTTGAAAGTGGACTTAGGTTAGTCGTAAGTGTATATTAAAAACTCTACGGTACCATGAAGAAAAGGAAAAAAGAAGTGTAACTGATGTGTTAAGAAAAGAGAGAAAATCAAATCATATAAAATGCTCAACTAAAACCACAAAAGGCAGAAAAAGTGTGGAGGACAAAAATAGTGGGAACAAAGAACAGGGCATCAAA
The DNA here is from genome assembly GCF_039906515.1 of Pseudorca crassidens. Taxonomy (NCBI): domain Eukaryota; kingdom Metazoa; phylum Chordata; class Mammalia; order Artiodactyla; family Delphinidae; genus Pseudorca; species Pseudorca crassidens. The sequence goes on along the minus strand of NC_090297.1, from coordinate 172,254,081 downwards.
TAGAAAATGGTAACAAGTATGGTAGATATTAAACCAACAATATCAAGAATCACACTGAAAATCAATGGTCTAAATGCACCAATTAAAAGAGTGATTGGCAGAGCGGGTCCCCAAAGAACAGACCGACTATATATCATCTATGAAAAATGCATTTTAAATATAAAGGCACATAAATATTAAAAGCAAACGGAGGGCTTCCCTCGTGGCGCAGTGGTTGAGAGTCTGCCTGCTGATGCTGGGGAAACGGGTTTGTGCCCCAGTCCGGGAAGATCCCACATGCCACGGAGCGGCTGGGCCCGTGAGCCATGGCCGCTGAACCTGCGTGTCCAGAGTCTGTGCTCCGCAACGGGAGAGGCCACAACAGTGAGAGGCCCGTGTAAAAACAAAACAAAAAAACAAGTAAATGGATACAGAAAAGATATACTATGCTAACACTAAAAAAAGGAAGTAGGAGTCACTATATTAATTTGAAACAGAGTAGACTTCAGAGCAAGGAAAGTTATCAGGAATAAAGAGGGGCACTACATAATAATAAAGGGGTCAATTCTATAAGAAGACATACCAATTCTTATCATAAATGTGCCAAATAACAGGTTGCCAAAATATATGAAGCAGAAATTAATAGAACAGCAAGAAGAAATAGATGAATCTACTAAAATCATTGGAGCATTCAACGCCTATTTGTCGGAAATGGAGAGATCCAGCAGACAGAAAATCAGTAGTAGTTGAATTCAACAATGTCATTAATCAAGTGGATATAATGGGCATCTATGGACTATTTCATCCAACAACAGTAGAATACACATTCTTCTCAAGCTCACATAGAATATTCACCAGGATAGACCACACTGTGGACCACAAAGTCCAATTAACAATTTTAATAGAATGGAAACCACACAATATCTGCTCTCAGACGGTAATTAATTAGAAATTAATAACATAAAGGTAGCTGGAATATCCCAAATTATTCAGTGATTAAACAGTATATTTCTAAATTACACATGGGTTAAAGAAGAGATCTGAAATTTAAAATATTTAGAGTAAAATGAAAATGAAGACAAAACTAATTAAAATTTGTGGAAATGCAGATAAAGCAGGGTTTACAAAGAAATTTACAGTACTGAATGCATATATAAGAAAAGAAGAAGGATCTAAAATCAATTATCTAGGCTTCTTCCTTAGGAAACTAGACAGAGAAGAGCAAATTAAGTCCAACGTGAGCAGAAGAAAAGAAATAATAAAAAATAGAGCACAAATCAATAAAACTGAAAACAGAAAACTGACATAGAATATCAACAAAACCAAAAGCTCATTCTTTGAAATAATCAATGATATCAATAAGCCTCTAACCAGACTAAGAAGAAAAAAGAAAGGACACAAATTATTAACATTAGAAACAAAAGAAGGGACATCAATTCAGATCCCATACACATTAAAAGGATAATAAAGGAATACTATGAACAACTCTATAGCCACAAATTTGATAACCTAGGTGAAATGAACAAATTCTTTGAAAGACACAGCTGCCAAAATTCACACAAGAAACAGACAATCTGAATAGGCCTACATCTACAAAGAAATTGAATTAATAATTAATAATCTTCTAAAACAGAAATCACCAGGCCCAGACGGGTTCACTAGTGAACTCTACCAAACATTTAAGGAAGAAATTATGCTAATTCTCTACAATCTATTCAGAAGATAGAAGTAGAGAGAATACTTCTTAACTCATCTATGAGGCGAGCATTACCATAATACCAAAAGCAGACAAAGACATTGGAAGAAAAAAAAAAAAGAGCAATATCTGTCATGAACATAGATGCAAAAATACTCAACAAAACATTAGCAAATTGAATGTAACAATGTACAGAAAAATAATTTTCACCATGACCAGGTGGGATTTATCTCAGGTATGCAAGTCGGGTTCAACATTTGAAAATCAATTAATGTAATTCATCATATCAACAAACTAAAGGAGAAAAATGATCATATCAGTAGATTACAGGCAAAGCATTTGCCAAATCTAAAATGCATCTGTGATAAAAGCTCTCAGAAAACTAGGAAGAGAAAGGAACCTCCTCAACTTAATAGGATTATTTTTTTAAAAACCTACAGCTAAGATTATATTTAATTGTAAAAAATCAAAGCTTTCCCACTAAGATCAGGGATAAAGCAATTATATCTCCACTCACCATTGCTTTTAACATCATACTGGAAGTCCTAGCTAATGCAGTAATACAGGAAAAGGAAACAAGAGGTATACAGATTGGGAATAAAAACATAAAAGTATCTTTGTTAACAGATGACATGATCATATATGTAGTAAATTTGAAAATATCAACAAAAACACTCCTGGAACAGGTAAGTAATGATAACAAAAGTGGAATATACAAGGTTAACATACTAAAATAAATTGCCTTCCTATATACGAACAATGAACAGGAGGAATCTAAAATTTTTAAAAATACCATTTACATCAACACCCTAAAAAATAAAATTCTTATGTAAAAATCTAACAAAATATGTACAGAAGCTATCAAGAAAAATTACAAAATTCTGATTAAAGAATTCAAAGAAGAACTAAACAAATGGAGAAATATGTCATGTTCATGTATAGGAAGACTCTATATTATAAAGATGTCTGTTCTCCTTAACTTGATCTATAGATTCAATGCAATCCCTGTCAATCCCCAGCAACTTATTTTATGGATACTGACAAACTGATTCTAAAGCTTATACGGAGAAGCAAAAGATCCAGAATAACCAACCCAATATTCAAAGACATGGAAAGATGGAGGACTGACACTACCTGATTTCAAGGCTTAGTATAAAACTATAAAATAACAATAATCAAGACACTGTCATATTGGTTAAAGAATAGACAAATAGATCAATAGAACAGATTAGAGAACCCAGAAATAGATCTACATAAATACTGTGAAATGATTTCAGACAAAGGAGAAAAGGCAATTCAATGGAGAAACATATTCTTTTCAACAAATGGTGTTGGCACAACTGGACACCCACAAGCAAAAAAAAGAATCTAGACACAGACCTTACACTCTTCAGAAAAATTAACTCAAGATGGTTCACAGGTCCAAATGTAAAACACAAAACTATAAAACTCCTAGAACATAATATAGTAGAAAAATCTCGATGACCTTGGGTTTGGCAATGTTTTTTATTTAGATGTAACACCAGAGGCACTATCCATGAAAGAACAATTAATAAACACGACATTAAAATTAAAAACTTCTGATCTACAGAAAACACAGTAAAGAGAATGTAAAGACTAGCCACAGACTGGGAGGAAATATTTGCAAAGGACATACCTATTGAAGGATTATTATACAAAAATATATTATACAAAGAACACTTAGAATTCAACAATAAGAAAACAAATAACTCAATTTTAAAACAGGCCAAAGTCCTTAAAAGACACCTCTTCAAAGAAGATATACCAATGACAAATAAGCATATGAAAAGATGCTCCACATTATATATCATCAGGGAAATGCAAGTTAAAAGAACAATTATTCTAAGATCATATAATTAACTCTCATATATATCATAGTATTTGGCATACAGATGCCTGGTACTCTGAGTCAGTGGTTGTAAACCTGGAGAGCCAAAGTTTAAGAAAGATATTGGCTGTGGTAGATTGTGTTATTAGGCCCAATGTGTCACCCTTCCTTCTGCATTCTTTGCCATTGGATGTTGCAACTAACCTATTAAAGAAAGACGGAGGGTCTATTCTCCACTCCTTCAATCTGAACTCATGTAAACTGATTTCATCAAATGCAGAAGTTATGGTTTGTCAGTTCTGATCCTAGGTTGCAAGAAACTATATGTGCTTCTTCATGTTTTTGAATTTTGACTTGTAATGTTGCCATCACCAAGAGAAAGCACTAGCCCACTAGCCCACTGTTTTCAGAACAGAATGAGACCCTCTGTTGAAGAGACAAACTGAACCTGATGAGTCCAGCCAAGATCAGCTGATTTTATAACCTTGACAAATGCTTAATTACATACCACTAAGGTTTTCTGGTTGTTAAGCAGTATTATTGTGGCAATAGATAGCTTATATATGGGTCTTTTTCCTATGCATGTATACACTATATACTCAGGTATTCTCAGAGAACAAGTCTTGCTTTTCATCTAACTGAATATCAGATTAACCAAAATTAAATCAGATATTTGTGGGCTGCTTGTGGCTTTATTTCTATATGAAATATTTTTCAAAACCCAGTCTCTCTGGGATATTTTAAACACACCATGCCCTTTGGCAAATTTTCTCTTGCAGCCAGTTTTTCTAATCTTCTATGATCCAAAGTTTTCACCACATTTTGAAAACTGACATTTGTTTAGACTGTATAGTGGTTCTTCTATTAGGGAGTTTTGTTTGAACAAAGCATGTGCTACAAATATTTTCAACTCCTTTTATATCTACAATAAGCAGTCAGGTATTCAGTATATGTTCAAGCTAACTCCATACTCTATTATTGTAAGCAAAACCATTATTAGATACTCATGGTTCTAGTTACTACTTTCTTTTTACTTTAAGCAAGGACTTCATTTAACTTGCTAGACTAAACGTTTGTAAATAGCATACAAAACATTTGTTCTAAAATCAACTTTAATTTATAAAACCAATGATTATTTTTAAATTCTAATATCCCTATAACTATCTAGCTCTAGACTAGGTAGTTATACCAGCCAAAGGCGACTTAGGTGATATACTTCCTGACCGTAGAATTTTCTGGAAAGACAAGATAAAAACATGTAATACAGAACTTAATGTTCTCACCAAATATATGTATTCATATAAAAATATGTGAGATGAAGATGGCGGTGTGGAAAGATGTGGAGTTAGTGTCTCCCCACAACTAGGGCACCTGCCGGCTGATGGTGGGGGACTCTGATACCCAAGGAAACGGGAGGAACCCCAAAGTGAACCGATAGGATGTACAGGGACTGAGTGGGGAGGAGAAGTGGAGGCCAGACAGGATCAGCGCCCTTGAGGCTGGGGAGATCAGGAGAGGCAGGCAAGAGGGACCCTCCCAGAAGAGCTGAGAGGAGCAGAGGGTGATCGCGTGGCCCACTCAGGCCAGGAAGCCTGCTGAGCTCCCAAGCCGGTACACCCTCTCCAAAGCCCCCTCCAGGCCATGTGGGTCCTGGGGGCATAGGAAGAAGCCCAAGGGGAGAACAGGAGAGGTGGGTGGGAGGGGCCCTCTGGAAGGAGCGGGAGAGGAACCACTCAGGCACAGGGAGCCTGCTGAGCTCCCAAGCCAGTCCCCTGCCCTCCAAGGCCCCCTCCAGGCCATGTGGGTCCTTGAGGGCATAGGAGGGAGTCCATGGAGATCAGGAGACAAAAGCAGGAGGAACCATCTGGGAGGAGCAGGAGAGGAGCGGAGGGTGACTGCCCTGCCCACTTGGGCACAGGGAGCCTGCTGAGCTCCAATTGGCAGGCCAATTCCCTACCCTCCAAAGCTCCACCCAGGCTGCAAGGGAGGCTGGGGATATCAGGAGAGGCAGGTGGGAGGAGCCATCTGGGAGGAGCAGGAGAGGATGGGAGGGTTTTTGTTCTGCCCACTTGAGCCCAGGAAGCCTGCTGGGCTCCCAGGTGAGGTCCTCTGTCCTCTGAGACCAGGGGTGGGGGGCATTCCTGGGTCCCTTCTATTCCTTGAGCCTAAGCCCCACCCCCCACAGCCCCCAGGGCTTTTCCAGCCCTGTGGGTCCTGAGCATAGGCACCACCCACAACCCAAACCTCACCCTAGCTTAGGCCCCACCCTCCACAACCAAAGTCTTTCCCTCCCCTTTTAATTTTTTTTTTTTCTTTCTTTTCCCTCCTCCTCTTTTTTACTATTGTGGTACTGATGTACATTCCGGTTGTTGATTCATCTATATCTTTATTTTTATATTCTTTCTAACATATCTGTTAGTTTCCTAGTCTAATTTTATTTTTTACTTTATTATTGTTCTTTTTTCCTTTTTTTCTTTTTCTTTTTGCAACCCCATGTGGCTTGTGGGATCTTGGTTCACAAGCCCAGGGTCAGGCCAAAGTTCCTGCAGTGGGAGCTCCGAGGCCACACCACTGGACTAACAGAGAACCTCAGACTCCAGGAAATATTCATCAGAGTGAGGTTTCACGGAGTTCCTCATCTCAGCACCAAGACCCAGCTCTACCCAATAGCCTACAAACTCCAGTGTGGGAAGCCTCAGGCCAAACAACCAGTAAGACAGGAACACAGTCCTGTTCATTAAAAAAAAAAAAAAAAAAGAGACAGCAAAAAAATACGTCACAGATGAAGGAGCAAGGTAAAAACCTACAAGACCAAATAAGTGAAGAGGAAATAGGCAATCTACCTGAAAAAGAATTCAGAGTAATGACAGTAAAGATGATCCAGAATCTTGGAAATAGAATGGAGGCACAGATTGAGAAAACACAAGAAATTCTTTAAAAAGATCTAGAAGAACTAAAGAACAAACAAACAGAGATGAACAACCAATAACTGAAATGAAAAATACACTAGAAGGAATCAATAACAGAATAACTGAGGCAGAAGAACGAATAAGTGAGCTGGAAGACAAAATGGTGGAAATAACGGCGGAGGAGCAGAATAAAGAAAAAAGAATGAAAAGAATTGAAAACAATCTCAGAGATCTCTAGGACAACACTAAATGCACCAACATTCAAATTATAAGGGTCCCAGAAGAACAGAAAAACAAAGGATCTAAGAAGATATCTGAAGAGATTATAGTGGAAAACTTCCCTAACATGGGAAAGGAAATAGTCACCCAAGTCCAGGAAGCACAGAGATCCCATATGGGATACACCCTAGGAAAAACATACAAAGACACATAGTAATCAAACTGACAAAAATTAAATTCAAAGAAAAAATATTAAAAGCAGCAAGGGAAAAAAAATAACATACAAAGGAACCCCAATAAGGTTATCAGCTGATTTTTCAGCAGAAACTCTGCAGGCCAGAAGGGAGTGGCAGTATATACGTAAAGTGATGAAAGAGAAAAACCTACAACCAAGATTACTCCACACAGCAAAGATCTAATTCAGATTTGACAGAGAATTCAAAAGCATTTCAGGCAAGAAAAAGCTAAGAGAATTCAGCACCACCAAACCAGCTCTACAACAAATGCTAAAGAAACCTCTCTAGGCAGGAAACACAAGAGAAGGAAAAGACCTACAATAACAAACCCAAAACAATTAAGAAAATGGTAATAGGAACATACATATTGAGAATCAACTTAAATGTAAATGGATTAAATGCTCCAACCAAAAGTGTCAAAATACACTTTCTTCTCAAGTGCACACAGAAAATTCTCTAGGATAGATCAGGGTCACAAATCAAGCCTTGGTACGTTTAAGAAAATTGAAATCGTACGAAGCATATTTTCTGACCACAACGCTGTGAGATTGTAAATCAATTACAGGAAAAAACACTGTAAAAAACACAAATACATGGAGGCTAAACAGTGGGCTACTAAATAACCAAGAGATCACTGAAGAAATCAAATAAAAAAATTAAAAAATACATAGAAACAAATGACAACAAAAACACGATGACCCAAAACCTATGGGACACAGCAAAAGTAGTTCTAAGAAGGAAGTTTACAGCAGTTCAATCTCACCTCAAGAAACAAGAAAAACCTCAAATAGACAATCTAACCCTACACTTAAAACAACTAGAGAAAGAAGAACAAAGAAAACCCAAAGTCAGTAGAAGGAAAGAAATCATAAAGCTCAGAGCAGAAATAAATGAAATAAAAATGAAGAAAACAATAGCAAAGATCAATAAAACTAAAAACTGGTTCTTTGAGAAGATAAACAAAACTGAAAATCCTTAGCCAGACTCATCAAGAAAAAAAGGGAGAAGATTCAAATCAATAGAGTTAGAAATGAAAAAGGAGAAGTAACAACTGACACTGCAGAAATACAAAGGATCATGAGAGGTTACTACAAGCAACTATATGCCAATAAAATAGACAACCTGGAAGAAATGGACAAATTCTTGGAAAGGTACAATTTCCCAAGACTGAACTAGGAAGAATTAGAAAATACACACAGACCTATCACAAGTAACGAAATTGAAACCATAATTTAAAATCTTCCAACAAGCAAAAGTCTAGGACCAGATGGTTTCACAGGTGAATTCGATCAAACATTTATAGAAGAGCTAACACCCATCCTTCTCAAATTCTTCCAAAAAATTGCAGAGGGAGAAACATTCCCAACTTCTTTCTATGAAGCCACCAACACCCTGATACCAAAACCAGAAAAAGATATAGAAAAAAAGAAAATTATAGACCAATATCACTGATGAACATAGATGCAAAAATCCTGAACAAAATACTAGCAAACAGAATCCAACAGCACATTAAAAGGATCATACACCATGATCAAGTGGGATTTATCCCAGGAATGCAAGGATTCTTCAATATATGCAAATCAATCAATGTGATACACCACATTAACAAATTATGGAATAAAAAATAAATGATCATCTCAGTAGATGTGGAAAAAGCTTTTTTTTTAATTTTTTTGCGGTACGCGGGCCTCTCACTGTTGTGGCCTCTCCCGTTGTGGAGCACAGGCTCCAGACGCACAGGCTCAGCGGCCATGGCTCACGGGCCTAGCTGCTCCACAGCATGTGGGATCTTCCCTGACCGGGGCATGAACCCCTGTCCCCTGCATCGGCAGGCGGACTCTCAACCACTGCGCTACCAGGGAAGCCCAGAAAAAGCTTTTGACAAAATTTAACACCCATTTAGGATAAAAAAAAAAAAAACTCTCCAGAAAATGGGTATAAAGGGAACCTACCTCAACATAATAAAGGCCATATATGACAAACCCACAGCAAGCATCATGCACCTTGGTGAAAAACTGAAAGCATTTCAACTAAGATCAGGAACAAGAAAAGGATGTCCACTCTTGCCACTCTTATTCAACATAGTCTTGGAGGTCCTAGCCACAGTAGTCAGAGAAGAAAAAGAAATAAAAGGAATACAAATTGGAAAAGAAGAAGTAAAACTGTCACTGCCAATGACATGATACTATACATAGAAAATCCTAAAGTTTCCACCGGAAAACTACTAGAATTAATCAATGAATTTGATAAGGTTGCAGGATACAATATTAATGCACAGAAGTCTCTGGCATTCCTATACACCAACAATGAAAAATCAGAAACAGAAATTAAGGAAAAACTACCACTTACCACTGCAAAAAAAAAAAAAAAAGAATAAAATAACTAGGAATAAACCTGCATAAGGAGGAGAAAGACTTGTACTCAGAAAACAATAAAACACTGATGAAAGAAATCAAAGATGACATAAACAGATGGACAAATATACCATGTCCTTGACTGGAAGAATCAATATTGTGAAAATGACTGTACTACCCAAAGCAATATACAGATTCAGTGCAATGCCTATCAAACTGCCAGTGGCATTCTTCACAGAATTAGAACAAAAAATTTTACAGTTCATATGGAAACACAAAAGACCCCAAATAGCCAAAGCAATCTTGAGAAAGAAAAACGGAGCTGGAGAAATCAGGCTTCCTGACTTCAGACTATACCACAAAGCTACAGTAATCAAGACAGTATGGTACTGGCACAAAACCAGAAATATAGATCAATGGTACAGAATAGAATGCCCATAGATAAACCCACACACACAATAGGTACTTATTTATGACAAAGAAGGCAAGAACATACAATGGAGAAAAGATAGCCTCTTCAGTAGGTGGTGCTGGGAAAACTGGACAGCTACACGTAAAAGAATGAAATTAGAACATTCCCTAACCCCATACACAAAAATAAACTCCAAATGGATTAAAGACTTAAATGTAAGACCAGAAACCATAAAACTCTTAGAGGAAAACATAGGAAAAACACTCTTTGACATAAACCACAGCAAGATCTTTTTTGATCCACCTCCTAAAGTAATGGAAATAAAAACAAAAATAAACAAATGGGACTTAATTAAACTTAAAAGCTTTTGCACAGCAAAGGAAACCATAAGCAAGACAAAAAGACAACCCTCAGAATGGGAGAAAATATTTGCAAATGGAACAACAAAGGATTAATCTCCAAAATATACAAACAGCTCATGGAGCTCAATAGCAAAAAAACAAACAACCCAGTTAAAAAATGGGCAGAAGACCTAAATATACATTTCACCAAAAAAGACATACAGATGTAAAAGTGGCACATGAAAAGATGCTCAACATCACTAATTATTAGAGAAATGCAAATCAAAACTACAATGAGATATCACCTCACACCAGTTAGAATGGCCATTATCAAAAAATCTAGAAACAAATGCTGGAAAGGGTGTGGTGAAAAGGGAACCCTCCTGCACTACTGGTGAGAATGTTAATTGATACAACCACTAAGGAAAACAGTATGGAGGCTCCTTAAAAAACTAAAAATAGAACTATCATATGACCTAGCAATCCCAATGCTGGGCACTTACCCTGAGAAAACCATAATCAAGAAGAGACATGTACCACAATGTTCACTGCAGCACTACTTACAACAGCCAGGTCATGGAATCAACCTAAATGTCTATTGACAGATGAATGGATAAAGAAGGTGTGGCACATATATACAATGGAATATTACTCAGCCATAAAAAACCCAAAATTGAGTTATTTGTAGTGAGGTGGGTGGACCTAGAGTCTGTCATACAGAGTGAAGTAAGTCAGAAAGAGAAAAACAAATACCGTATGCTAACACATATATGTGGAATCTAAAAAAAAAATGGTACTGATGAACCTAGTTGCAGGGTAGGAATAAAGAGGTAGACATACAGAATGGACTTGAGGACATAGGGTGGGAGGGCAGAGCTGGGGCGAAGTGAGAGTAGCATTGACATACATACACTACGGAATGTAAAACAGCTGGCTGGTGCGAAGCAGCAGCATAACACAGGGAGATTGGCTCGGTGCTTTGCAATGACCTAGAGGGGTGGGATAGGGAGGTTTGAAGGGAGGCTCAAGAGGGAGGGGATACGAGGACATGTGTATGCATATGCCTGATTTGCTTTGTTGTGGAACAGAAACTAACACAGTATTGTGAAACAATTATACTCCAATAAAGATCTGTTTAAAAAAACAAAATATGTGAGGTGATGGATGTGTTGATTCACCAGACAGGAGGAATCCTTTCACAGTGTATATTAAATCGTCTCAAAGTAGACTTGAAGTATTTATAATTTTGTCAATTACACCTCAATAAATCCAAAAGAAAAAAAACCACCATACAGAACAAAGTACAAAGAAACTCGAAGCCATTAAAATGCAGGGTACAGACTACATGTGTCTTTTTGAATCAAAAGAAGTATAGGGTATATTGGGCTAATCAAAGAAAACTCTCAGAAAAATCTAGTTGAGAGTGAGCTGCTAGCTCCTTTCACACATTACATCATCAACATTACTGAATGTTCCCTGTAGTTGGGGGTATTACACACATATGCTCACAATCTGGTTGTTTTGTTGATCCACTGAAGTACACTCTAGATATTCATTTTAAGATTGTGTCTAGGATTTTTTATCATTTTTAAGTTACCTTTTTGGACTGGTGTTAGGTCTAGTGGACCCCAAAGAGACTTGATATCCCTTTGAATTGTACTGAACAACACCCCAGGGAGATTTTCAAAGTTGGTCAAAACCCTCAGAAGAAGGCAAAGGACATGAACAATTAATTCACAAAGGCAGAAATCAAAATGACTAAGAATTATTTAAGTACCATACAAAGTGGAAAATAAACCTTAGTCTTGGAAGTTGTTGGAAATCTAAATTTGAGTTTTGTTCATTCATTAAACAAATATTAATACAGCATTTTTTTACATCTTTATTGGAGTATAATTGCTTTACAATGGTGTGTCAGTTTCTGCTTTATAACAAAGTGAAACAGTTATACATATACATATGTTCCCATATCTCTTCCCTCTTGTGTCTCCCTCCCTCCCACCCTCCCTATCCCACCCCTCCAGGTGGTCACAAAGCACCGAGCTGATCTCCCTGTGCTACAGCATTATTTTTTTTCTAGATATTATCCTAGGTGCTGGGATACAGTGGTGAGGAAATAGTCCTTGTTCTCATGGAGGTTATATTTTAATAGAGGCATTTACGCTAAACAATAATAGTTCTTTGTCTCTATACATATTGTATGTATTATGTATTAAAATTATATGGCATTTAGTGGAGGTCACAACTATTGAAAATTAATAACTAGATATTTAGAATCAGTTAATGTATTTCCAAGAATATTATTTAAGGAAAAGCTTTTGTTGAAAAAAGTAAATCAGAAACTTTAAAACCATTCTAATGATTTGACCAAGTAATTCAAATTCTAAGATTAACATGAAGAAGTAATCAAAGAAACAATAAACAATTATGCATATGAATGTTTCTGTGCAGCTTTATTTATAACAGGAAATACTTGGAAACACCTTTAATGTAAGGAAATAGAGGCCTGGTTAAATATATTGCAGTATATTGACTTGATGATATATTATGCAGCAATTGATCTTGGGTTTTACAAAATTCGAATGTCAAGAAGAAATGCTCATAGGGGCTTCCCTGGTGGCACAGTGGTTAAGAGTCCGCCTGCCAATGCAGGGGACACGGGTTCAAGGGCTGATCCGGGAAGATCCCACATGCCGTGGAGCAACTAAGCCTGTGCGCCACAACTACTGAGCCTGCACTCTAGAGCCCACAAGCCACAACTACTGAAGGCCATGCACCTAGAGCCCATGCTCTGCAACAAGGGAAGCCACTGCAATGAGAAGCCCGTGCACTGCAACAGAGAGTAGTCCCCGCTCGCCACAACTAGAGAAAGCCCGTGTGCAGCAACGAAGGTCCAATACAGCTAAAAATTTTTAAAAAATTAAAATTTAAAAAAAGAAGAAATACTCATAAAACATTAAGTGGGAAAAGTGAAATATATAACTGTATATAAAATAGGCTCCTCTCATTATTTCTTATTTTTTTGATGTGCTATATTATCTGAATTGAAGCTCTAAAAAACATTTTAAAATACAAAAAATTTATTTTTCTATGGTGAGGACTTAAATTACCCTTTGCTTAATTTTCCTTCTATCTCAGGAAACGTCTTTAACCAGCCCTTCAATTACTCACATAAAAAGCAAGTATATACTCCTTAGTTAGAAGGAAAAACTGAGAAGAAACCATTCACTTGAATGCAAATATTTTAGAGACAGAAGTCAAATGTTCTATGTGGAATACATTTTATTTGTTGTGTTTTCATGAGATATTTGCCTCTGCAGAAATTGGGGCTTTTAAGATTTATGCTTCTTGTTCTAAATATGGAGTTTGATGGTTCTGTGCTGCATTTTTTCCCTTATTTTCGTGATACTGTCTTCTTTTTTCAGTAGTTATTTGCAGGAGAGGCAAAGCTGAGACAAAACAGCTTGAAGAAGGATTTGTGGACCTGACCTTCATGTGACACTGTGGGAGAGGGACATCAACAGTGGTCCAGGTAAAGCTCATTCTGTACTGGGCTGTTATTGATGATTGTATCCATAATCTATTGTCGAGTTGTACATCAAGCCAAAATCCGGTGGCTTCCAGCAACACTAATTTATTAAGGTTCACAGATCAGCAGACGAGCTGGAAGTTGGCTAAGTGTGGCTGGGATCCTCCGGAGGTCTCTGCTTCAGGAAGAAGCAGCTGGGACACTGCTACTTCTCACTGCAGGTCTATCAATCACTTAGAGCAATGTTAGCTCACATGCCACTCACTCTCCTTGGACAGGTGGGCTAGCTGACCACAGTTTTCCCCCGGCAACTGCAAAGGTGCAAGGGGACAAACTGCTTACATTTCGGCTCTGAACTGGCATACTGTCACTTCTGCCCACACATCATTGGTCAAGCAAGCCAGATGGCCAAACATAAAGTGAAGAGATGAGGACACTGTACCTACAGTGAAGTCAACAAGGCAATCTGTCACAATGATGGTATCCAAGCATGAAATACCTCGACTTTGGAAAACACACCAATGTTGAGATATTATTGTTTTCTGATGTCACCCACTACGATCAGTGTAGGAGTGACACTCGTGGATGTTGGTTCTTCTCTAAAGGATGTGGACATTTCCAAATGTAAATCATCCTAAGAAATTGCAAATTTTGTGAATCAGTGACTATAAATAGGTTGGGGCATTCTTCTCCATGTCTTGTTCATATTGTCTTTTTAATCAAATCAAGAACGATGGTTTTAGAGATCCCTTCTCAAAAATGATGTCAAAGTCTTTGTGTATAACATCCAGCTATGACCTAAGTTTTATGTACTAATTTTGGTTTCTTTGAAGTGTGGCCTTCCCTATAGTGTCGACCTTTTAGTAGGAGTTCCTTGGATCGCCTTCACCCAGGGATAAACTGCAGGCTTAATCTTCATCTTGAAAGAGATGAATAGGCCCAAGTGTATTCTAGTCTTCATTACGGACCATTTGAATCTTTTAAATTAAGTCCTTATAACACTAAGTTTCTTAAAATAAGAGTCATTTCATTTGAGGATAGGTTGGTAAGTGAAACAAATGAAGCAACTCAGTCCAAGAAAAGGGTAATTTTCATGTGATGCTATCTAGGGCTTGTAAATCCATTAATGCAAAAACAGTGGAGGCAGAGGTGGGCACTCTTATCCGATTGATCCCACGTGTTGGGCATTGCCAAATCTCAACTTCTATCTCAAGAAAGCATCTAGGCCAGGCTTAGATCTCATTTGGTACCTCTCAGTTGTGAAGTAGCATCCATCTTGAGAGTTGGGTCTACTGATTGGTCAGAAGACACGCATGCCTTTGAGGTATGGGTTCTGTTTCACCTGGGGCACCTAACCTGTGCTTCAACACTGGTCCCGCCAGAAACTAAAACTAAATATGTAGAAGGAATGTACTGATTCTTTATGGCAGTGCCTGCAGATAACAGCCATTAGCCAATTCTTCTATCATTATTCACTTGATGAAGATTCTGTCTCCAGTGTGTCTTTATTCTTTCCCCAGAAAGAACTTTGACACACAGAACATCTTTAATGCACATAATCAGGCTAGCATAAAATTTATATAATTGATTTTCCCATTCTTCATATACCCAAATTATACAAAATTTTTTAATACTTCTGTTATTTTTTTGAAAGAGGATTGTTTTCTTCTACTGTACTGATATAAAACATTCTGAATCACTGAAATGACAGTGACTAGTTAAAGCTCCACTAACACTTGGCACATACTAACACGAGGATAACCATTAAAATTTCAGAAAGTAAAAAGATATCATTATATGACACAGATCATATAAACAGGGAAACGTATCTGAAGAATTATTATTTTATTTTATAATGTGCTAGTAATAAAGACAGAGGAGAACTGCTAAAGAGGGTAGAGTTGGGGAATCTGAAGTCTATCTTTGCAACAAGTCTATCTTTCTTAAAGCATTAAGAATTAGTTGGTATATTAATGTTATCTTATTTGTACTTATATGCAGGAAAGCCCCATTATCTATAATTGGAGTGAAGCACTCAAAAACATCACCAATGATTTTTGAAATAATACCAACAGCAACAACAAAGATTACCGTCTCTGTTACAAATATAAAATGAAGTAGGTGCCCCCGAATTGCTGTGGTAAGAGGCAGAATCATTAAAGTAGTGCCTTCATTCTTTCTGTACCATCCCACAGTTCAAGGATATAAACTGGGAGATCCAGGAGCATGGCAACGGTTGTTGGGTATTAAGGGAATGAGAATCACATGAAATCTATGGCTAATTGCCTTGATGATTCAGGTTTTAAATATGGCAAAGAAGGTCACTAAATGGATGCAGAAATCCTCATCTACCTATAGCAACTCTCATCAAAGAGAGACCATGGATGCAAAAAAATAATACATGTAAATGGAGGCTGAAGGACTTTTAATTTTATTCATTCATTCATTCATTTATTTATTTATGGCTGCACTGGGTCTTCGTTGCTGTGCGCGGGCTTCTCATTGCGGTGGCTTCTCTTGCTGCAGAGCATGGGCTCTAGGCGCACAGGCTCAGGAGTTGTGGTGCATGGGCTTAGTTGCTCCGTGGCATGTGGGATCTTCCCGGACCAGGGCTCAAACCCGTGTCCGCATTGGCAGGCGGATTCTTAACCACTGCACCACCAGGGAAGTCCCTAAAGGACATTTTTCTTTATATTTTTCTGTTTATGTACTGTGACGAGCACAGGATTGAACTGCAAATTACCCCAGAAAACTGGGTCATTGCTACGTTATCAAGAACAATAGTGAAAAGACAAAGATTTAAATGAAATTAAATATTACTAAAAGGATGAGAATATCCCACATTTTCCCTCTTGTTCACAGTGACCCAACCACTCAGATTTGTCCTCACAACCAAAAAGTACTCTTTAACATTTTCTAGCTGCAAATGAAGCTCGTATTATACTTTGTGAATAGCCTTTTGCTACTTATCACAATACTGCAAATGACTTTTGAGAAAAAGGTGGTCACAAAGCACCGAGCTGATCTCCCTGTGCTATGTGGCTGCTTCCCACTAGCTATCTATTTTACATTTGGTAGTGTATATATGTCCATGCCACTCTCTCACTTCGTCTCAGCTTACCCTTCCCCCTCCCAGTGTCCTCAAGTCCATTCTCTACATCTGTGTCTTTATTGCTGTCCTGCCCCAGGTTCTTCAGAACCTTTTTTTTTTTAGATTCCATATATATGCGTTAGCATACGGTATTTGTTTTTCTCTTTCTGACTTACCTCGCTCTGTATGACAGATTCTAGGTCCATCCACCTCACTACTGATTATACACTGTGTCCAAAACAGTGTACTGAAAGTGGGGCTAAATCATTACACAGGACAATGTCCATAACCTCTGGATGCTTACAATGTAGTAGGAGGGAAATATATACTAAAAATAAAATACTTAGAAGTAAGACACAAAGAAAAAGGCAAAAGAGAATACATAGGACTCTGAAAGTGAGGATAGGTAAAAATAAATCTGTTTTGTAAAGTAAAACAAAAATAAGAAAAAAAACCCCCACACGAACAAACACAAAAAGCTGTTTAAGCTAAGATCTGAAAAGCAAATATAACTCAGCTCAAAAAGAGAGTTGCGGGAGGGATGAGAGTAAAGTGGGGTGGAGGGTGGAATAAGGGGAGTGTGGGGTCACTCTAGGAACTGCAAAAGGCCCCGAACGGGGGAAAATTCATGATCCATTCCAGGCACTGGAAGAAGGAACATGGTTGGAAGATAAAACTGAAACCAAATACAGCATGAGAGGATTCGGTGTGAGGCCCGATCAGGTACAACTTCACAGGCCAGCATGTGAAATTTTGCCCTTATCTTAAGAGCAATGGACAAGTACCAAAATGTTTTAACCAAGGAAGTGAGAGGACAGATCTGAATTTAGGAGTGATCTTTCAGACTGTGGAGGATGGAGATTGCAGTCAGAGGAAGGGTTTCAAAAGGTTAATGCAGGGACTTCCCTGGTGGCACAGTGGTTAAGAATCCGCCTGCCAATGTAGGGGACACAGGTTCGATCCCTGGTCTGGGAAGATCCCACATGCCATGGAGCAACTAAGCCCATGCGCCACAACTACTGAGCCTGTGCTCTAGAGCCCATGAGCCCGTGTCACACAACTACTGAAGCCTGCACGCTCTAGGACCCGTGTGCCGCAACTACTGAGCCTGCGTGCTACAACTACTGAAGCCTGCATGCCTAGAGCCCGTGCTCTGCAACAAGAGAAGCAACTGCATGGAGAAGCCTGCACAATGCATTGAAGAGTAGCCCCTGCTTGCTACAACTAAAGAAAGACCACGTGCAGCAACAAAGACTCAACGCAGCAAAAAAAAAAAAAAAAAAAAAGGTTACTACACTCATCTAGGAGAGAGCGAGTATGAGGTTTCAACTGTGTTGGCCATGGTGGAGACGCAAAAAATTTAAAAGATTTGAAAGATAATCAAGAGGTAGAAGTTATGCCGTTTGGTGAATGATTGCATGTAGGGAGTAAAGGAAAAGAATGAGTCAAAGACAATGCCCAGATTTCTGGCTTGAAGAGCCTAAAGGATGGTGAGTGCACTAAAGCACTAAAGAGAGACTGAATTTGAAATTGGGAGAAAAGTGTTCAGTTATAGACATTGAATATGAGGTATGTGTAAATAATCTAGGTAGAGAATTCGAAGAAACAGCAAACGGTTGTACATACAGGAGATCAGACGAGAATGTTTCAAACACTGTGTTATCACACTTCATTCAACAATAACAAAACTGAGAGCCTGTTATTCTAGGCACTATTTTGCAATTCAGGATTGAGAAGTGAACAAGGTGGTCAATATACCTGCATTTGGGGTTTTATTTGGGGATAGGAGTGATTGGCAGTCAGAAAAAAAAAAAAACCCTAAAAAATAAAAACATTCACAAGGATTCAACCAGAATTAAATTTGATGTTTGACTATTTCAAAAAATGTGTTATTAGTTACTGAGATGGGATTTTCTTTAAAAAACAGTATCACTGAACACGTTAAAATATAATAATAGGAACATATACATACTGTTTATCAGTATTATTTTCAAAATTTCAGTAGCTGTATCTTTCAGTCTGTCCCTGCAACAAGCACAGTGAGGCTAGCCTTCTGCTAATTGTGCCACCATGTGGAAAAATTATGCAAATAAGGGTGATGGAAAATATGAGTTATAGTAAATTTTATACGCAATGAGTCTACTTTGAGGGCTGAGGTGGGAAAATGGGCAGCAGAATGTTTAAAAAGTCATTTCTGTGGCTTTTTTTCTTCAAACTACAGAATACTAACCTTAACTATTCTACTAACTGATTGTGAGAAATATAGCAAATATAAGTTAAAGAAATTTTAAAAGGATGAAAAATGTTATAAATTTACTATCTATTGCTTTCAGGACATTCCAAATGTATGTTATTAATGACAAAGCAGGGACATCACAAAGAAGTTGATTATATGAATATATCAGAATAGTTTTCAAATTTTACTGGTGTATAGTTTAAGCCATTATGATTTGCAGTTTAGCATTAAGTCCCATTGATTGTAGAATGAAGACATGATTCATTTTTGACAATTAAATATAATTTTACTGGAAGGGAGAAAGAACTCTGAATTGGACTCAAAGGAGCAATCTTCTTTAAGGTCACCCTTATTAAATGGCATGACAATTTGATTATGCCATTCATACTCAACACCCCAGTCTATTCCCAACACAGTGGCTGGAGAGATGCTTTTTAAAAATGAAAGTCTTATCATATTACTCAACACCCTACTGTGCCTCCTCATATCCCTCTGAATAAAATCCAAGTCTGGTCCAGAGCCTCCCGGAACATACATGATCTGTTCCCCATCACCCACGTCTCTGATACCACACCCTCTTCCTCTTCCCCTGCCGGCTCTGCTGCAGACACACTGGCCTCCTTGAACCTGCACATATGCCAAGCTTGCACCTGCTTCAGGGCTTTCTACACTGGATATTTTTACCTCCTGGAAATGCTGTTTCTCCCTCCCAAATATCCACTGGGTGAACTACTTCTCCTTCAAGTCTCTAACCTAATTATAACTTCTCAGTGAGACACCTCCTGACTACTTTATTAAAAATGGAAGGCAAGCGGGGCGGCTGGGCCCGTAAGCCATGGCCGCTGAGCCTGCGCGTCCGGAGCCTGTTGCTCCGCGGCGGGAGAGGCCACACAAGTGAGAGGCCCGCGTACCGCAAGAAAAACAAACAAAAACAAAAATGGAAGGCAAGCCCTAATGGTACTTCTGATCTCTTACTTGCCTCCATTTTGTCTCTTTTTTTCCCATAGCATTTAACAACTTATAAAATATTATAAAATTTACATCCATATTATGTTTATTGTTTATTTTGTTCTCCCCTCCCCATTGAGAATATGAGCTCCAAGATCCTAATGATATTGTTTTATTCCCTACTGCCTCCTAAAAAGTACCTCCTGCATAGAAGTGCTCAGTAAACATTTGCTGAGTGAATGAATTGTTTATTAATTCTTACCCTTATAGAAGGATTTTAAAACCTTGTTAGTGGGTAAACACTCAGAAGGGAACTGATTTACTTCAGGCTTCGACTTAGGATGTACAAAGTTGGAAAGAGCATTTACACTTACAATAAGAAAACACCAGAAAATCTGAAAATTCACAACGTTTTTCGAATCCATTAGAGATCAACTATCTAATCCTGAATTGAAGGAAAAACAGGCAACCTGTGGAGAGAGATAGCAAGCCAGCAGTTTAACTGAGACTGATTCTGCTGAACACATCCAAAAGAATTCAGCTAAAATGGTTAAAACTTGACAAAGACTAAACGTGGGCTACCAAGAGAAAATGGAACTTGTAGGGGAGGGGCTGTTGATAAAAGGGGAAATTGACCCACTTGCAGGATCTTCTCCAAGACCTCAAAGATACTCACAAATAAGACTGTAAAGGTCCTGAGGAATGGTACTTCTTGGTAAGGGCCCATGGAACACAAATGCCAACCCCGGGGAAGACATGAAACCTCAAATTGATCCTTCATTCCTCTCTAGGGAAGGAAAGCCTCCAAGTCCTGGGAAAAAGGCAACAAATACTGCCACTTTTAGGTCATTGGTGAAAACATATTTCAGTTGGAAGAAAACAGAAAAATATTCTCTGTCCAGGGACAGGGCAGGAATACATGCTGGTCCTAGGACTGGAACTGGTGAGAAGCAGGGATTCTGAGGATGCCATGGCTCTAAGATCCAGGGACACAGTGTCTGCCTAGGACTGAGGCATAATGAGAAAAGCAAGGAATATCTGCTCCCTCCCGATCTCACCATCAGGCCAACATGTTGAGTGCTAAGTAATGTTGGAATAGTGTTAGAAAAGGGATAAGAGTGTGGAAAGAGACCCTCTCAAAAGAGCAGTGCAAGTGACTGATCTAAAACTGAAGGTGAAGTAAATACTTAGCAAAACCATATGGCAAACCAGTCTCAACCTTAACACAAGGTAACACAAGAGGCAGTTTTAGCCTATGATTCACAAAGGATAACCAGAGCAACAACAATCTTAAGCCTAGTTCATACCTGTCTAGATTTTCTAGGCTGACCCACACCCTCACACCAAAGGTCTAGCAGAGGGAACTGCATGCCCACTTCCAGGCATAAAAGCTATAGCTCCATCTGTCTTACAGAAAATCTCATGAAAAAATTATGGCTTTCAACAACAACAAAATTTAAAAGTTATTTCCAAAGTAAAGAAAAGCAATAAACTGTATAGAGCAAAGCAAATGATAGAACCAGACTTACATATGGTAGATGTTTGAAGTATAAAACAAGGATTTAAAAACAACTCTGATTAATATGTTAAAGACTATAATAGAAAAAGTAGAAAACATGCAAGAGCAGATGGGAAATTTCAACAGAGATGGAAACTATAAGAAAGACTTGAGTGAAAATTCTAAAAATGAGAAACAACAAAAAGTCTTGGACTGGCTCATTAGTAGGTTCAACACAGCCAAGGTAAGAAGCAGTGAACTCAAAATACGTCAATACAAATTAACGAAACTGAAACACAAAAAGAAAAAAAGTGAAAAAATACATAAACAAGAAATGTGGGATAATATCAAATGGTCTAAGTCATGCATAATTGGAACCCCAATTATGAAAGCGAAGAAGAGAACTAAAAAGAACAGAATAAATATCTGAAAAAACAATGGCTGAGAATTTTCCAAAATTACTAACAATAAACCAGAGATCAAAGAAGCCCAGA
The DNA here is from genome assembly GCF_039906515.1 of Pseudorca crassidens. Taxonomy (NCBI): domain Eukaryota; kingdom Metazoa; phylum Chordata; class Mammalia; order Artiodactyla; family Delphinidae; genus Pseudorca; species Pseudorca crassidens. The sequence continues at coordinate 172,232,290 of NC_090297.1, read as the reverse complement.
GGATACTAATCAGGGTCAACAATAACAAAAAAAACAAAAATATCTAGGTATATCATATTCAAACTGCATAAGATCAAAAACAGAAAGAAAAACTTGAAGACAGCTAGAGAAAAAAAGACATGTGACATAGAGAAATCAACTAAAAGACAGATTGCCAGATTTATTTTTAAAAACTCAAAGACTAACTATATAATGTCAATAAGGTATCCATTTAAATATAAAGACATAGATAGGTTAAAAGGATAGAAAAAGGCATACAGTACAAAGACTATCCAAAATAAAGCTGTAAGTAGTTATATTTCTATTTGACAATGTAGATTTTAAAATGAGGAGTATTAAAAAAGGGGATTTGGATAATGATAAAAGGCCCAATTTTTCAAGAAATAATAACAACTCTAAATGTATATTCCCCTAAAAACAGAGCTTCAAAATATCTGAACCAAAAACTTAGAGAACTGCAAGAAGAAACAGACAAATTCATATTTACAGTAGGAGACATCATCACTTCTCTGTCAGAAATTGGTAGCACAGGTAGACATAATCAATAAGGATATAGAAGACCTGAATGACACTGTCAACCAATATGACCTAACTGATGTTTAGAGAACCCTTCACTCAACAGTAACAAGAATGCACAATTTTCAAGTGCAAACGGAGTACTCATTAAGATATACCATATTTTGTACATTAAAATATTAAATGTAAATGATCTCATACAATGTGTTTTGACCATACAATGTTTATGACCATACAATGTTATGTTCACATAGTCATACAATGTTTATGCCAGTAACAAAATTAAACCAGAAATCAACAATAGAAAGATATCTGGAAAATATTCAAATATTTAGTCAAAGAAGTTAGTCAGAAAGTAAGTTTCAGTGGAAGTTTAATATATTTTGAACTAAATGGAACTGAAAATGTAATATATCAAAGTTGAGGGATGGAGCTAAAGAAGCACTGAGAGGAAACTTTATACCATTAATGATTATATTGAAAATAAATAAAGGTATCAATAAGAAACTTAAGCTTCTCCTTTAAAAAAGTAGGAAAAGAAGAGTAAAATGAAGCCAACTCAAGCAGAAAGAAGGAAATAAGAAAGAGCAGAAATTGATGAAATTAAAAATAGAAAATGTGTAGAGAGGGAATTCCCTGGTGACACAGTGGTTAAGAATCTGCCTGCCAATGCAGGGGACATGGGTTCGAGCCCTGGTCTGGGAAGATCCCAAATGCCATGGAGCAACTAAGCCCATGCGCCACAACTACTGAGCCCACATGCCACAACTATTGAAGCCCATGCACCTAGAGCCCATGCTCTGCAACACGAGAAGCCACCACAATGAGAAGCCCACACACCGCAGTGAAGAGTAGCCCCTGCTCACCGCAACTAGAGAGAAGTCTGCACGCAGCAACGAAGACCCAATGCAGCCAAAAAAAATTTTTTTAATAATAAATAAATTTATAAAAAGAAAATGTGTAAAGAACATCAATGAAGTGTAAAGCTGGTGTTTGGAAAGGACAATATAATTAATATACCTCTATTTTGGCTGGTCAATCAGTGACAGAAAGCGAGTGCGAGAGAAGACATAAAGTACCAATATCAAGAGGAAGGGAAGAGGGAGCATCACTACAGACACACAGGCATTAAAAAATTAAGAAAGGAATGTTATTTATCCTATGCCCACTAACTCAAAATTTTAGATGAAATGGACAAATCCCATGAAAGATACAAACAACCAAATCACACTCAAGAATAGATAACCTGAATAGTCCAAAGCCTTTTAAACAAATTTAATTCATAGTAAAATACCTTTCAACAAAGAAAATGTCAAGCCCAGATTGTTTCACAGGGCTTAGAAGGAAAGGCAGTCCTGGTCTAAGCTTTAAGAGTTATCAGAATATTCCCTGCCTTTCAGATGAAATTAAGCAGAAGTAAGTATCACAAAACCAAAACATCTGACAAAGTTAAGGTACCTAATTTGAGGACCATCAATATCAAGACTTTGATAATAAACAGATCACCTACCAAGAATGTGAATTCATCTACAGGTCATTTTGCCATGTGATGACTATGCTTCTTTGGGCTGTTTTGACCTATTTCCACCAACCACTCTCTTCTTCAATTTAGTACTTGTTACGCTGGGCTGTCTGCACGTAAGTGTACTTTCTAAGTGACTCAGCCCTTTCCCATTTCTCACCGCATTTCTCAATATTTGACAGTCCTTGACAATTCTGCTTGTGCCAAATGATTTTTCTTTCAGAAGAAAAAATCCACATTGAGTTGTATTTAAAAAAGAAAGAAGCGTAACTTTAAAAACCAAATAATGAGAACTTTAGGAGACTATCAACTATTACCTAGGTGAGGAATTGGTGTTTAAATTTTTCCAAATTCCATTCAGAGGTGTATTTAAGGATTTGCCTGATAGGAGGTAACTTTTCAATTGTTTCTGAATTTTGTATTTGATGGCATGTGTGGAATAAATGAGTTTTTTATATTTAGCATTCTGTACTATAGCATTAGGAAAATTTATCAATAGTCTCCAACATTTTAAATTGCAATGAACCTGTTTTCTTGGCACCTTTCACTGGCTCTAGATTTTTCCATTCTTAATCTGGCACTGCCTTCTGAAAATAAGCTGCATTATTTTACGGATGTTAAGAGATGCTAATACTGAAAAATAAATGCAAGTGGAAAAGTTTATTGCTAATTATAGTTATGTGAAAATGAGGTATTTTGTCTCATGTTTGCTATGAAAATAAGAGTGAATTAGGCAAAAATATAAAGGCTATAATACATCAAAAATAATGTGTGCATACACACATAGTTTCTTGGAAAAGTATTTTATTTATAATATAGATATGGATATAGATTTTTAAGGTAGATAGGTAGATAACTGGTTGACTAGCTAGCTATATAGATTTAGATGATATAGGTAGGTAATATAGACTTACAGATAAGTGTAGTAGTTTTTTAAAATTTATTGTATTGACATATAGTTGATTTACAATGTGTTAATTTCTACTGTACAGCAAAGAGCTTCAGTTATATACATATATACATTCTTCTTCATATTCTTTTCCACTACAGTTTATCAAAGGATGTTGAATATAGTTCCCTGTGCTATACAGTAGGACCTTATTGTTTATCCATTCTATTTATAATAGTTTACATCTGCTAATCCCAAACTCCCAATCCGTCCCTCCCCGCTCCCCAAAGAGATGCTCATTTTATCTTATCAATTACCTTTTCTCTTTTATTTTAAACAAAAGTTAATTTCAATTACAAAATTCACAGAATACTTCTCCTGTTTTATGTTCTACAGAACACAGAAATAAAAATATTCATCTATGGGTGAAAAAAAAGCTGATATAAGTTTATAGTCATCAGTATTGCAATATTTTTTACCACCTTCAATCACACTAATGGATATTTCTTGAGCAATCTATCCTAGTAATCTTTGTGATATTGTCTTTTCATTTATTGAAAATTTGAATATTTTAGAATTTTTCTTTTTCCTATTTGTAGGGTGCAAAGTAATGAAAAGTTGAACTTTAATGAAAATGCCAAGGTTTACAGAATAATCTAAATGCTTTTTGATTTAGTCTTGAGTTAGTCAACAGAACATCCAAAATTAAAGTTTAATGGAGAACTGTTGGAATTTTAAGATTATTCTCTGCTAAAGTGTATCCATATTATCAGTTTTTCCTTTCAACTTCTATTTCTTCCTGCCTGAGAAACCCCTTTTCAAAAATCTTACAGCTTTCTTTAGCAAAATATAAGTTCCAAAAGAATTTAGGAATAGTTATTTAGATGCTATAAACGAATACAGTGAGGAAAGCGGATAACAAGATCGCAGAGATGCAATAAAGAGAGAAACTAATGAGGAGATTTTGAAATTCAAGGAAATCTGAATGTTTAACTTCTGACTAAACTTCAAAGTTTCAATTATATAAGATAGCTCTCAGTCCTGACTTTGGGCAAAAACAAATTATCACGTCCAAAATAACTTTACCTAAATATACAAATCAACCACACATCACTCATAATAACTTGTATCAAGATGCAAGATAACGAGAATGCATTGCCACCTACTAAAAGGCAAATGTCCCTATAATTCCTGAGGAAAACACCCAGACCTCAGCTGGCACTGAAAAGAAATGACAGCACAGTTTGTCATCACAAGAATGCGGCTGTATTCTGTTCATTATGCCTCACTACTATTAAACAGAACCGGACGATCTTTATTTCATTTACTTTAATCAGAAGGCTCTTCTAAAATGCTGCTGGTTAATATTTGGTTGGAATGAAGCACTTTATTAAAAATGGTGGACGTTTCTACTTAACACAGCCTGAATAGCTGAAAGGGAAATAATTGCACAGGCATGAAATGGCATAATAAATCAAAGGATACCCTTTTCCTTCTAAACATTTCCAAGGTTAGTTTTCATCTTAATAGAATTGCTGATCTGTCAACTGATCAACTGTAGATACGCCTGTGACTTGTTTCAATGGAAAGAGGGATGCCAAAAATAATGAGAAATAACCCTTGGAGCCTCGTCTGAAAGCATTTTTGTTTTGCTGCACATGCTTTGTGTACACTGAAAAATTTCTCCCTTCTGCAGAGTAAAATTCCAATTGATTAAAAATAAAAGGACTTAGCTGGTTCATATTTCTAAATGGCATGGAGCAACAGATCATTGTGGTAAACACCATTTTCAGGACTGACTTTAAATTGTCAAGGTGGTAGCAAAAGTTAATTAGAAATCTCCAACTCCATCGGGAACAATGAGGTGTTACGACCATCTGAAAGGTTAGAAAACTATATAATCTGAAGTGAGAACCGTCTTTACATTGTCTCAATAACAGTTAGAGACCTGGAGATCATCTCTACCTCCTCTGTATAATGAGGGAGAGAGAGCTTTTCTTGGCCTCCTTGTATATATTCTGGACGACCACTTCCACTTTCACATAAGAATTTTGAAATCCCTCAGACACTTACAGTGACAGTTACATGACAACTCTCACTTAATTCCAGTAAAAGATAAAGAGTCTCTAAAGAGGATAAGAAACTCTGGTTGTGTCATATCATATCACTCAAAATAAAGCCTTTAATCAGGAAGGCGCACAACAGGAAGAAAGGTATTTCAATCAGTTTTGGAATTAGGTCATAGTAGGCAGAGGACATATCTATATGACTCATCCTTTAGGTGAAGGTCCCTCCCTACTGCCTTCGTGTCAAGGTGCCAGGGTTGTCTCTGGGGCTCTTTTTTTGTCAGGCAGGGCTTGCTCTCCAGGCTTGCTGAATAAGCTCCTATATTAGAAAATCTCAGCTAAAATTATCTGCCTATGCTTCTCCAGGTGAAAACCAGCTTTTACGCATGACAGAAGCGCAGTGTCTATCACACAGTAAGCATTCAGTAAATCCTTGTTGTGCCTGGTGGAGGTGTACTGATAAATTTCACTTCATCAGCCATCAGATTTCAAGTTCTTCTCAGGCAGAGTCTAAGCCAGAATGTTGCCCTCCTTCTAATTAATGACTACACGTAGCAGAGCTAAGATTCCCAAAGCTACAAAGGGCCATTGTTATAGCTTTAACTCATCCCCAAATCCTGACAGACTGGAGCAATACTTTTATACTGGATGAAGGTGCTTTCAATAAGGGCAAGTCATTTAGAAATCACATCCAGCATTTCATTTGGATGTATATTCTGTTGCTGTTCAAGTGCAGTAAGGTATACTTTGAGCTTTAACTTGGGTAGAGCACAAGGACATCTTTTAAGGTCCCTTAAGTCATTAGACTAATTGTTTTAATCTGAGCTGTAAGAAAAGGATTTTCTTAAGAGAAAATCAGAGAAAATTATACATTTAATATACCAGTCAAAGATCAAGGAAAGACATACAAACAGGCACATACACTCCCTGAAAAATCTTCAAAATACCTACTATAATCTTTATTCCCATCAGCTTAAGAAAAATGGGAACCCTTTTTTTATGACTCAGGGAGAACACAATAAAATGAATGGAATGGGACAGTTCAAACAGGTCTTCACTTGCATTTACCTCTATTACTGATGCCACTCACAATTTCAGGACATCTCACTTTTCATCCTAATCTTCTGATGGCACAATTTATACCTGCACTGCTAGATTCAGCTTCTCAAATTTCATCATCACATTTTACAAAATACATAAAGTTTCCTTCATACAGAGGTAAGTGTGAGAAACAAGGGTGAATAGCTAGAGAGAAATATTCACTTTCTACACATAAAGAAGCACAATCAATTCCTGTATTCTAGAGGAGAAGTTGGAAGTTAAATGTTAGAGTAAAAAGGTGCTTGCAGATACGAGAGCAAGAATCAAAATCATTATAAAGGTGATCACATCATTTGTTTTTACAGTAATACGTAGTAAAACAAGTAGCTCATTATTTAAAACAGTAGCATGTGATATAATACTATATTAATATAACCCTGTCTATGCTATAAAAATAGCTGTATTTTTATCATCTTTATAATTGTTTGCTAAATAAACAATATTGTTTTACACTATATTATTGTTTATATTATATGTGTATATGTAGTTCATAGTTTAAAACAGTATATATAGTTTTATAAAGGTAGTTCCTAGTTTTAAACAACATATTTATAATATAATAAATTATAAATGTATAATGATATATAAATAATAATTTAAGACCTAATAAGTGTTAGCCATGGTTAATTTTATGTATTATCTTGGCTGGGGTAAGGGGTGCCCAGATAGCTGGTGAAACATCCTATCTGGGTATGTTTGTGAGGGTACTTCCAAAGGAGATTAGCATTTGAACCTGTAGACAGAATAAACACGACGACTCTCATCAATGCAGATGGGCATCACCCAATCTGTCGAGGTCCTCAATAGAACAAAAAGGTGAGGGAAGGGCTTCCCTGGTGGCGCAGTGGTTGGGAGTCCGCCTGCCGATGCAGGGGACACAGGTTCGTGCCCCGGTCCGGGAAGATCCCACATGCCGCGGAGCGGCTGGGCCGTGAACCATGGCCGCTGAGCCTGCGCGTCCGGAGCCTGTGCTCCGCAACGGGAGAGGCCGCAACAGTGAGAGGCCTGCGTACCATAAAAAAAAAAAAAAAAGGTGAGGGAAGAGCAAATTTGCTCTTTGCTGGAACTGGGACATCTACTCTGTCTTGGGACATCAGCATTCCTAGTTCTCAGGCCTTCGGACTCAGACTGAATTACACCACTGGCTTTCCTGGGTCTCCAGCTTGAAGACAGCAGATCATGGGATTTCTTGGCTTCCATAACTGCATAAGCCAATTCCTTAAAATAACTCTCTCTCTCTCTCTCTCTCTCTCTCTCTCTCTATATATATATATATATACACACACACACACACACATATATGTACATATATCCATATCTATATGCTATTTGTTCCATTTCTCTGGACAACCCTGTTCAGTGATCACCTATTATAATTTTAGTATGTTTCTTATTGACTTATGAGTTCATTAAATATTAAAGCTATACAATCTCTGCAGTTTTTCCTGAAAATATGTCCAAAGCACTTGATTTTTACTTTTCGCTCAAGATGTGTTTTAATTTTAGTGCTGTGTGCTCACTCTTTTGATACAGAGAAATTCTTAAATTATATCATACATTTTAAAGACTAGATTGTGTCATCTATGCAGATGGGATTCTGAAGATGTTATCACTGAGGCAGTTCTTCCCGATGATTCAGAAAGGTGACCATTCAGTGGCAAATAAGAGAAGTGTCCAATGTTTGAAAGTCAATATTGGCAAAAAGGGACAGGGAATATGCTACTACATAACAAACAAAGTGAAAATGATCTCCACAAGAAGGCTGACATCAGCTGGCTTGGCCTTAAATAATATTTATGTGTAGAGTGCGGTATGGTATGAAAACAATAGTCAATACTCGCACCCCACGCCCCACCCCTGTCTTATCTTGGTGGAGTTTGAGCTTTGAGTTGATTTAATTTAGTCCCACATTGATCTGGTGTAGCAACTTCCCCTTCATTCTACCAGAACCTTATTAGTATTTAGGGCTTTCTGTCCCTATAGAGTCAAAGGTATATCCAAGGCCATTCAAGAAAAGGAGGTAAGGGGTGAGGGGTGGATAAAATTTTAGACAAATCAAGCATCACTCCTCCTGGAAAATGTTTGGGCAGTTTACCTCACCGGACGGCAGGAGGAAGGCTGTGTGGGTCTCTAGCTGGCCCTGTAAAAGGACCCTGGAACTGTACTTTCCCCCTTTCATCCTCCTGTCCCTGTGGGATTCTCCTTCTCTTTCTCCAGCCTTTGCCACCCTCATCAGTTTTACAGGGTAAAACTTAAATCTGCACACCACTTAATACTTCAAAACATTCTGTCATAATTCAAATAAAAAATGTTACCAAAAAACTGGAGAACATGAAAAGATGCTTTGGAAGGCATGAAATGGAGACAGTGAGAACGTCTACCCAGAAAGATACCCTTCCACTGCAACTGCTGTTACACATGTGGAGGGCACCTAAGAAACTAGAATTTCTCCCAGGGAATTTTTTTTCTTTTTTTTTTGCGGTGCGCGGGCCTCTCACTGTTGTGGCCTCTCCCGTTGCGGAGCACAGGCTCCGGACGAGCAGGCTCAGCGGCCATGGCTCACGGGCCCAGCCGCTCCGCGGCATGTGGGATCTTCCCGGAACAGGGCACGAACCCGTGTCCCCTGCATCGGCAGGCGGACTCTCAACCACTGCGCCACCAGGGAAGCCCCCCCAGGGATTTTTTTATTCCTATAGGTCCTTTTTCTGACTAGTTGCTACACGTCATTTTCCTTTAAATAAATTTGTGTCTGATAATTGTGAGGCACTTTAGTAAGACATGTTCCATATTCAAATATTCTCTAGCCTTTCATAGATGGAGAAGTTTTTGCCTAGAAAGCAATATTCCACAACACAAGTTACCCAGGAGAAGGCTACTCTGACTTGGATGTTCATTTATAAATGTTTTCTTGCATTAAGTCTACATCCTTCTACTTGAGGTCCTCAACCACGGAGACTTTTGAATGTTATAAAACACAATGGACTTTTCATGGGTGGAGAGTTTTAAGAATTTCTTGAATTTCCAAATTGTAGTATATAATTTTCCCATTAAAATATATAGTGGATGAGAAGGGGAGAGTCATGAAGCTGCATCTGATGTGGGCACTGAGTAGCTGGCGAGGCTCTCACACTAGCTTACAGGTTCACCCACTTACACCACCCTCAAAGCGCTATTCAAAACTATAGTTCAGGGCTTCCCTGGTGGCGCAGTGGTTGAGAGTCCGCCTGCCGATGCAGGGGACACGGGTTTGTGCCACGGTCCAGGAAGATCCCACATGCCGCGGAGCGGCTGGGCCCGTGAGCCATGGCCGCTGAGCCTGCGCGTCTCCGCAATGGGAGAGGCCACAACAGTGAGAGGCCCGCGTACCGCAAAAAAAAAAAAAAAAAAAAAAAAAAACTATAGTTCAGCAAACTGACATCTGAGTATTTACCCTGTGCATGTAAGAGACTTGAAACTGTTAATGGGTTGACATATACACACTACTATATATAAAATAGATAACTAATAAGGACCTACTGTATGGCACAGGGAACTCTATTCCATACTCTGCAATGGCCTATATGGGAAAAGAATCCAAAAAACAGTGGATATATGTATGCTGTAACGGATTCACTTTGCTGTACACCTGAAACTAACACAACACTGTAAACCAACTATATACTCCAATAAAAATTAGTTAAAAAAAGGATGTATCATGTCTAAATGGTGAGTGAGGAGACAAAATTAAAAATAATGTAGGGACTTCCCTGGTGGCACAGTGGTTAAGAATCCACCTGCCAATGCAAGGGACATGGGTTTGATCCCTGGTCCAGGAAGGTCCCACATGCGCGGAGCAACTAAGCCCGTGCACCACAACTACTGAGCCTGCACTCTAGGGCCAGCAAGCCACAACTACTGAAGCCTGCACACCTAGAGCCCATGCTCTGCAACAAAGAGAAGCCACCGCAATGAGAAGCCCGCGCACCGCAACGAACAGTAGCCCCCGCTCGCCACAATTGGAGAAAGCCCGTGCGCAGCAACAAAGACCCAATGCCACCAAAAAATAAATAAATAAAATAAATACATTTTAAAAAATAATGCAAGGGCTTCCCTGGTGGCGCAGTGGTTGAGAGTCCGCCTGCCGATGCAGGGGACACGCGTTCGTGCCCCGGTCCGGGAAGATCCCACATGCCACGGAGCGGCTGGGCCCGTGAGCCATGGCCGCTGAGCCTGCTCGTCCGGAGCCTGTGCTCTGCAACGGGAGAGGCCACGACAGTGAGAGGCCCGCGTACCACAAAATAAATAAATAAATAAAATAAAAATAATGCGAAAGACAGACACAAATCATAAAAGTACTAATTTTAAACATTTGTTTTCAACACATGTGACTTTAAGGTTTATAACATTTATTTTAAAAGTTAGGGTACAATAGCAAATATATCAATAGGTCAACTCATCTATAATTAATCCCTGTTGTACAGTTTGGTCAATTTCACAGCATAAACCAAAAAAATAAGTAAAATTACTGCAAAATCAAAAATAATAAAAAATGATGTGTACTCTAAGAAGACATCTCTCCATGAAGACTCTTTCTTGAAATGACACCTTTTCAAATTTGGAAGTAGAAAAGGAATGAGGAAATTAAAATTCAACTTCTGAAAGGGCAGCACAACTTGCTGAAAATAATTATTCTGTGACAGAAATAAATGCCTCTAAGGGCATGTGAGTATAATTATGTACCACAGGTAGTAAATATCATGTTATGTTTCAATGATTTTATGGATATCAAACTCATCTGTATGCTATTTCTAATAGCAATTTTATGACTAAAACTAATAAATATAGGAAACTGTTCTGATTTTTAATAATACATGGTTTCTTATGGCGGTAATATTTGGGCTGATGTAAAATGATAAATCTGAAGGCTAAGGTTAAAGCAGTTCTTGGAAAATAACTGAAAACATTAAATGCATTCCTTGTCCTAGATCCTTCTAAAGTCATTATTGCATTTTTTGAAAGTATACTTCAGGGGCTTCTTTTCTACTTCAAAGTTAAAGCCATTAAACTTACTGTTCCATGTAATAAATTAATAAACAAGATAGATTAACCAAATGATATGGAGCATTACCTCTTCCAGTTCCTCTCATTCTCCTCTAGTTCACTGTTGTTCCTCTCTTGGGAAGTGGGGAAAAGTTCTGCTCAAATTTAGATTGAATAAAGTGCTCAGTAAGATATTTCAGACTCCCAGAAGTGTGGTATGCGGTAGAGAGAGGAAATGGACTTTTTTTTTTCCTGGAGCTTTTAAATATTGGCCTGTGAGCAGCAGCTCGATTGAACTGGCTGCCAAAATAACACTGGCAATTGTTAAGCTTCCACCAGAGCTGAGAAAGCAACCCAGAGAGGATTTCTCCAAATACCAACTATCCTATGTGGTTTGGTGAACTCTAATATTGACCTGCCTTACAGCCTTTGCCTGTAACATGTAAAAATCCTGCATCTTTTGCTAAATGCCAAGGGGGAAAAGAACAGCAGCAGCAACCACTGAACAGCCTTTTTTTGTGGTTTAAACTCTTCCTGGGGGTTTGACTCTCACTGCGACTTCTGCCAAAAGGGGCCTCACCATGGCCAGGAGGGCTGTCCACACGGTCTGTGACTGGGATAAAATGGAACTTATCGTACTGGACACTTCTGAGAATGAAAGAGGGCTGATTAACAATTACATCAGGACACTAGATGTAAGTTTAGAGTGTCCCAGGCACACCAGGACAGAGTGTACCAGCTCGGCAGTTCTTTAACTTATCAGCATAACACTTCCATCAATTTGAAAATGTCTCATCCCGCCACTTCCTTCTGTGTCAGCATTTGTGGTCCCTGAGCTAGTGAAACTTGGACAGCCTGTTGAGGTTGGGAGCATTTGGTTTATGTTAATATATGTTAAATTCTTTAAAATAAAATTTCTACAATGCCCTGTAACTGATTGCTAATGATCTTTGTATACGATTCAAACTGCCATATCTATGCTATGTATCTTCAGCTAGACTCTCCTTTTCTACCTCTAAATTCACTTCCATGAACACTCAAACTGCCCTATAACCATGTTTCCTGCCCTTTTTGAGAATCAGTGTGTTATGCCATAGCTAAGAAGCAAATTCCCACTAATGCATAAAGAGGAACCGAATTTAACGACTGATTAAACAGTGATGATGGTGTGTCATGAAAGAAGTGTATTCTTTTCAGCAGAGGAAAACGTTAAATCTTGCATTATATAAGCTCATTCTGAAAAAAAATCACTGAATCATGTAATAAAGTCTCACATGAGCCATGAGACACAAAGGCGAGATCTTGACTTATTAAATTTTTTTTATTTTTAATTGTCTTCAAAGGCTGTTTTGACAAGACATCTTGTCTCTACAACACAGCCCTGGAATGGTTGATTTCAGTTATTTAATTTTGCTAATTGTTGCAAAACTGTTCTTTGTTGGTCTCAGGTCCACTCATTCCATAAATACTTACTGAGCACTTACAACAAGGAGGTATCTGTTTAAGCACTGGGGAAAATGTATTGAAGTTATAAAGAATTTCTGCTCTCAGGGGATTTATGTTCTAGAGTACAGAGACAGAAAACTTAATAAATCAATATGAAAAATACTAGTACTGACAAATCGTAATCAGATAAATTAGGGTGATACAACAGCAATTGACTGAATCACGGAAAACCTTTCTGGAGAGGTAGCATTGAAGAAGTAGAGCTCAACTTGGCTAGAAAATTAACTTAATGCCCTTCTCAAATAAGTATGCCCCATTCATATCTTTATCATTTTCTCTTCTATCATTCTTACTATCTCTTACAGCAGCTAGTTTTCTCCCTGTTGATTAAGAATACAAACAAAACTTGCACATTCTTTGAATTGGTATCAGTCCAGAAATATCCTCTCCTGTATATGAGCACTTTTATACAATGCCAGGCTATATAAAGTTAAGAAAATCTATTAACTGGCCATCTTAAAGGTGAACAAGATAAAACTGGAAGTTTTTATTTCTTCAATGGATTTTGAGCTTTTTAAAAAGATCTTTAAAATTATCCCAGACAAGGGAGATTGGAATTGACATATACACACTAATATGTATAAAATAGATAACTAATAAGAATCTGCTGTATAAAAATAAATAAAATTCAGATTAAAAAAAATTATCCCAGACAAATAGACCAATGGAATAGAGAATCCATCAAGTGACCTAGTTATATGTGGTTAGCTAATTTACAACGAAGGTGATACTGAAGTACAGCAGGGAAGAAGACGGTCTTTTCACTTAATAGACCTGGGTTGATAGGCCAGCCATACAGGAAAAAAAGGTACCTTGATTCCTATACCTTGCACCATATACAAAAAACAATTCTAAATGTATCATAGATAAATGTGAATGGTAAAACAACAAAGCTTTTAGGGGAGGTGAGCAAAAGGGCAAAGATTTCTTAAGCAAGAAACAAAAAGTGCTAAATGCAAATAAAAGTATTGATTAAAAGACTGCATGAAAATTGTAAAAATTCTGTTCATTCAAAGACACCATTAAGGGACTTCCCTGGTGGTCCGGTGGTAAAGAATCCGCCTTCCAATGCAGGAGATGCGGGTTCGATCCCTGGTCGGGGAACTAAGATCTCACATGCCACGGGGCAACTATACCCATGCTCCACAACTTCTGAGCTTGTGCGCCTCAATGAGAGAGCCTGTGTGCTGCAAATTACAGAGCCTACACGCCCTGGAGCCCGCAGGCCACAACTAGAGGGAGAAAACCTACACCACAATTAGAGAGAAGCCCACGCACTGCAAAGAAGAGCCCATGTGCCGTAACAAACAGCCCACATGCCATAACTAAGACCTGATGCAGTCAAAAAAAAAAGACACCATTAAGAGAAAAGGTAAGCCACAGAATGAGGGAAAATGGTTGATATATATGTCCAATAAACCTATGACATATAAATAACTCCTATGAGTCAATATTAAAATGTCACAGAAACCAAAAACTAATTGGCAAAAGTCTTATACAGGACCTTCGTAACGAAACAAGCCAAAATGGACAATTGATATAAGAAAAAGCACTCAACTTTATAAGTCATTATGGAATAAACACTAAAACCACATAAAATACCACTGCACACATACTAGATTGGTTAAAATTTAGAAAGAAGATGATGCACATTCTCAACTGCTAGCAGGAATGTGGAATAACTGGAATTATCAAGCACTGCATGTAAAAGTATAACTTGGTATAATTACTTTAGAAAACATTTGGCAGAATCCACTAAGTAGAATATACACGTACCTTATGACTAGAAATTCTACTCATGTATCTTCCCCACAGATATGAATATCAAAGACACGTATGAGAATGTTCATATTTACACTATTCTTAAAAAGCGAAAACCAGAAGCAAATATCTATCCAGAGCAGAATGGATAAATGAAGGGTGATATATTCATATCATCAAATACTATACAGCAGGGATTGGCCCACTATAGTCTATGAGCTAACTGTAGCGTGAGGCCTATTTTTGTGTGGCTTGCAAACTAAGACTAGTTTCTATATTTTTAAAGGATTGGTAACACACACACACAGAAGAACATGCCACAGTTCTACACATGTCCTGCAAAGCCTAAAATATTTTCTATCTGCTCCTTTAAAGAAAATATCTATTGGCCCCTGTTATATATCAGTGAGAATAAACAGCAACAACTACACAAAAGAGCGTGGACGAATAACCTAAGACATATTGTTGGGAGGAAGGTGCCAGACATAAGAGAGAATATAGTGACAAAGCGAGAGAGAGGCATGGACATATATACACTACCAAACGTAAGGTAGATAGCTAGTGGGAAGCAGCCGCATAGCACAGGGAGATCAGCTCGGTGCTTTGTGACCGCCTGGAGGGGTGGGATAGGGAGGGTGGGAGGCAGGGAGACGCAAGAGGGAAGAGATATGGGAACATATGTACATGTATAACTGATTCACTTTGTTATAAAGCAGAAACTAACACACCATTGTAAAGCAATGATACTCCAATAAAGATGTTAAAAAAAAAGAGAATATAAAGTATGACTCCTTTCAAAAAAGTTCAAAAGCATCTATGATGTCAGAAGTTAGGCTACTATTTCCCTTGGAGGGTGAGGAGCCACTGGAAAGGGTCCAGAGCTCCCGGGGTTGGGCTAGTTCCTTCTTTCTTGCTGTGCACTGCACACACAGCTGGCTTCACTGGTGGAAATCTCTTGAGCTGTACACTTACAGTCATGTATAGTCTTCTGTGTCTAAGTTGTATTTCTCCTTTAATAAAATTTAGAAAAAAATCAATAAATCTCCACAATAATTAACATGTATATGCATAAATTCAAGGATATATTCACCATAGCATCATATAAAATAGATAAAAATCAGAATAAATCTAACTGTCCAACAAGAGACTTGGTTAAACAAATTATAATTTACCCACACAGCGGACTTCTATGCAACCGCAGAATGAGCTTATAAAAGAATATTTATTTGTATGGAAAGACGCAAATAACATAATCTTAAATGAAGGAGATTAAAGAGGACATGACAATTGAGTATTTTGTAAAGGCACGAACACATACCAGGATCTCAGCCGAGAGGAATGTTCACAAATAATGGATAATACTTTCTTCTGGGTGTGGAATTAGAGGTGCTTTCACTTTATTATTGGTTTTTGTTTGTTTATTCGTATTTCCTGATAATTTTTAAAGAAAATATTTTCACAGGGAAAACATTTGTTTTAAAATGTGTGCATTTTAAGTACTTTTGGAAAAGTTTGAAACAGGCACTGTGATTTGAAAGCTAGAAGGGTTACCCTGGCTGATGTCAGTCTGGAAGATGGTGTGAGGAAACGCACAAAGATCTATGATCAGCTGTAGAAGATGCAGGAACACTCAATAAATACACTGCTTCTACTTGGGTCTCTCAGTATAAGATCCCAACCTCAAAGAGATCTAAGGCTTTACAGTATCAGAAGTGTCACACTGACATTGCACCACTATTATTTATGAGCATCGTAAGCCCCTGGGGGTGATAGACGACTTCCCTCTCACACTGATAAATAGATACAGACATAGCTTTATTATCTCCTCAAGGTTAAAAATCAATGTTTTACCTGTGAAAACATCTGTTTATAAACTTGTCTTGGCTTCTCTCAGGAGCCACATTTACATGCTGGGCTTTAAGCATGCCAGAAATGAGAAGCCTAAGTTTCATTTGGCCTGTTTTTTTCTTAAACATGCCAGGACAGCTCTCTACAAGAGAAAGGGGGTAAAAAATGGAACAGCGATGTAAGCCCACCCTCATCCATTGGTAATGAGAACAAGTTAGATTTCACCTGTTAAAAATTAATGAATAGCATCTCTGAGCAGGTGACTAGAGACATGAACATCGATTTTTTTTAGATCAAGTGATGGTTGTAGAATAAATGCTAGCCAAGGAGATTCAAATAAACATAACTTTGCTGTTGCTGGTGGTGTTAGAGAGGCGGATGGAAAAATGGATTCGATTATCTCACAGAGGGAGTGGAGGGATTTTCATATTTCATTTGACTCATCTTCACCAAAAACAACATGAAGAACAACTCAGAAAATAGTCTGTTGGACAACGTTGGACTTTTCACTCAAAACTCTTCGACGCAACACAAGAGAAAAGGGTTTAGCTTAAAAAACATAAATGTGCAAACAAACCAAAAAACACTGGCACCAGGGTCATATAGTCTGTAAGAGCCAGTTCGTGGGTGTTTTTCAGAACAATTTCCTAGAATTTCTCAGCGCTCTACGGCAAGCATCTCAAATTCAACATAATCAAAACCCGAGTTTCTCTCTCTCTTGCTGCCCCTAAGTTAACTCTTTCTTGGAGCCTTTATCTCTATTCGTGGCAGCTCCAATTCCCAGCTTGCTCAGGCCCCAAACCTTGGTGTTACCCTTGATGCCTCTTTCTTCCACACCCTATAGCTCCACTGTCAGCAAGTCCTGCTAGATCTAAGTATAAAATATGAACAGAAATCTACTCCTCTCACCACCCCTACTGCTGCTACCCTGATCCAAGCCACCTTATACCTCATGTGGCTTCTGTACAGTCTCCCAAATGGCCTTCCGACTCGGTCTTGCCCCCTGTAGTCTACACCCCAAACTAACACCCAGAGTCATTCTGTTAAAAAGCAAGTAAGCTCATGTCATACTTTCGCTCATTTTCCTTCAGCGGTCCCCATCTCACCCAAAGAAACTGCTAAGTTCTTACTATGACCCTCAAGACCCTATCAAAGTATAACATTTCACTCCTTTGCAGTATCTCCAAGCAAAATCTACATGGATTCTACCTTCTACTAGAAGGTTTTTTTTTTTTTTTAATTCTAGCCAAGCAAAAACGCATGGAATCTAACTTCCATTTTAATGTTGTTTTCTGTTCTTTGGCATTTTATACATAATTTAAAGTAGTGGCTTCAATTCTGTTTTGTCAGATCTTCTCTTAATTTTGGGGCTTTACATGTGTAATAGCTAGCAGACGATATTTAATGAATTAGTCATGTTTATAAAGATACATTTCTCCAGACTCACTGACATAGACTTGTGGTTGCCAAGGGGAGGGGCATGGAGGGATGGAGTGGGAGGGATGGAGTGGGAATTTGGGATTAGCAGATGCAAACTATTATACAGAGAATGGATAAACAATAAGGTC
Organism: Pseudorca crassidens; assembly: GCF_039906515.1. Classification (NCBI taxonomy): domain Eukaryota; kingdom Metazoa; phylum Chordata; class Mammalia; order Artiodactyla; family Delphinidae; genus Pseudorca; species Pseudorca crassidens. The sequence continues at coordinate 172,214,494 of NC_090297.1, read as the reverse complement.
CTACTGTATAGCACAGGGAACTATATTCAATATCCTGTGATAAACCATAATGGAAGAGAATATGAAAATGTATGTATATATAAATGTATAACTGAATCACTTTGCTGTACAGCACAAATGTAACATTGTAAATCAACTATACTTGAATAAAATTAAAAAGATAAAACCTAAAAGGTGAAGATAAAAATGAAAGAAATTTTTAAAAAATGTTTCTCATAAATGATATTCCACCACATAGAAGGAGAATCACATATCCATAAAAAGTTTAATACATAAAGCTTAGGGGAATGCATATGTTTGCTTTTAAAATCTGTGATCTTGAAGTTAAAATGTCACGAATAAATAGGATTCCAATATGCACCAGACCCAAAAGAAGAACATACCAAGTTATATTATTGATGCTATTGAACTGGAGGCAACATGAACGCCTGAGGGTCATTTCCATTTTGGATAAGAAATGGGGCAACACTTGTATATGCATGTTTTAGATGATTAATGACCCTGGATGTACTGATTGATCAAATCAAATTAAAGGCTTGGAGGGAATATTTCCAAGTCTCAAGAAAGAGACTACTGGGGGACTTCCGTGGCGGTCCAGTGGTTAAGACTCCGTGCTTCCACTGCAGGGGGCACGGGTTCGATCCCTGGTCAGGGAACGAAGATCTTGCATGCCACACGAAGAGATGGTCCCCCCAAAAAAAGAAAAAAAAAAGAAAGAGACTAGTAGAGCAAGAGTCTAAGAATCCTCACACCAACTTCAGTTTCCCAGCAACTTATACCTTTGTAAACAGACAAGAGTACAGTCTGATTCACCATTAATATGATTTACTTTTCCTCCGGATTGCCTATGAAAACAGTAATGTGTTCTCAGACTCACTTGTATTTGATCACAGATTTAAAGAGTGTTTATAGAAACTTCTAAAGCATGTATGGTTTACCTTCAGCCCCTGCTTGTAAATAAAACTGTGCTTTAATAATCCACAGCACAGAGTGTAGGACTGCAGCCTCTGGGGTGGGTCTGCTTGGCACCCATCTCTAACAGGGACAGACCTCAAGTGTAGACAAGTCATTAACTACTGGTTCCCTGTTTCTTCATTGAAAAATGTTTATAATAATAGCTCCATTCAAATAGGGATATTGTGAGGTATAATATATATGAAATATGTATTTTGTAAGAATTCCATAGCATTATTTCTTATCTTTTTAGTAACAGCTGCTACTGCCAGTCTATTCTATAAATTTAAAAAAGTTAGACAAGCATTTAGCAAACTTATTTTCCATTAAGATTTCTTATAAAAATATGTAACTTTGAATATTTGTGAACTCTCTAATGATTCAGGAAAGCTAAAGACAAATCCAGCATTAAATTGTAGTTTTTCAATCAGCGCCTTTTCCATGGTAATGTGGTTTGAGGGAAGAGCAAGGGGTGACTCTTTATTTGGTTCCCCCAGAACTGGACCTTACTCCAAGGATTTAGGTATGTATCATTTATTTGGAAGTGATCCCAGGAAACTTCATGGGGGGAGTAGAAAAGTGAAAAAAGGGAGACAAGAAAGCCAATAATAAGTCCATTATCAAGGAAGTTACCACCATGGACAAGCACAGCTTAATCCCACTGGTGAAATCTGGGAGCCAGTGGAAAACACACACCTCAGCTATCCCGTCTAAGGAGTAGGGAAGCAGGAGCATTTATCCACCAGTATCCAATGGTCATTGGCTAAATCCTTAGAAATTCCTTGGTACTTCCAGCCTGTATCAGGAAAGAAGAGGCTCACATGGCCAAGAGTATCCTCAGACAGAGTCACAGACACTAGCAGCTGGAAATAGCACCAGCGTGCATGAAAATGCTAACTGCCAAGGAGCTATGGACAGGGCACTGGCAGCAACCACTACAGAGTACACAAAGAAAGGAGCAAAATCAGAACCAGAAGAGCATTTGTAAATTTCTCTACAGTGTGAAGTCTACATAGAATGTGTAGGTGTCCTACTGTGAAAGAGAAAAATAATCTTAAAATTCAATCCTGGAGTCATTTTAGAGAAAAGGGGATTTGAGGGTAGTTGGGATTTTAAAATCCCCCTAAGAAATACCTAAAGAATTCATTACAATGGTAGAATGGAATAGAAACAAGAAGAGCAAAAGAATGATATGAGTTTCCAAAGACATTTAGTGCTATACCAATTCCTCACAGAATGATGAATTTTATTGTACCATAATTCTTATTTACTAAAATTTTTTGCGTTTCAACGTCTCCAATGAGATACAACTTTTTGTTTTTATTTTGGTCCAGGGAGCATTAGAGGATACCACACTCATATAACACATTAATCACGCCATCACTTGCACATCAAACTCTAATAAATTCCTGCATCTTGTGATTTAAAAGGAATGCAAGGCCACGAAAGGCAAAAACACATCACAGTCTTAAATTTCAAGTGGGAAACTCTGTATCTCTACAACTTGTGAAGAGTATGAACATTAAGTTTTAACTAGGTGTGCTTGAGGAAACAGTATTCATGATAACTTCTTATAGATTTTTGGTTTTAATCGACCCTTACAGGAAGGACATGTGGATTTATCAGTAAAAACTGTCAAACAATTATGGTGGGTGGAATGCAGCATTAAAGGAAAAGAATAGAATACTCACTGGAACCTAGAGGCAGATCAGCTATGAAATCCAGCTTTGAAGTTGGGTAGGACAGTTTCTTTTCTGGTATGAAGAGCTGGGTTACGGGTACCTTCAAGATGGCGGAGGAGTAAGACGTGGAGATCACCTTCCTCCCTACAAATACATCAGAAATACATCTACATGTGGAACAACTCCTACAGAACACCTACTAAACGCTGGCAGAAGACCTCAGACCTCCCAAAAGGCAAGAAACTCCCCACGTACCTGGGTAGGGCAAAAGAAAAAAGAAAAAACAGAGACAAAAGAATAGGGACGGGACCTGCACCTCTGGGAGGGAGCTGTGAAGGAGGAAAGGTTTCCACACACTAGAAGCCCCTTCGCGGGCAGAGACTGCGGGTGGCAGAGGGGGTAAGCTTCAGAGCCACAGAGGAAAGCACAGCAACAGGGGTGCGGAGGGCAAAGCGGAGAGATTCCCACACAGAGGATAAGGGCCGACCAGCACTCACCAGCCCGAGAGGCTTGTCTGCTCACCTGCCGGGGCGGGTGGGGGCTGGGAGCTGAGGCTCAGGCTTCAGTGGTATCCCAGGGAGAGGACTGGGGTTGGCTGCGTGAACACAGCCTGAAGGGGGCTGGTGCGCCACAGCTAGCCAGAAGGGAGTCTGGGAAAGTCTGGACCTGCCAAAGACGCAAGAGACCATTGTTTTGGGGTGTGAGAGGAGAGGGGATTCCCTCCCTGTGTGCCCACAGAAGTTAGAGCACCGACTAAGCGAGCTCCAGAAATGGGCATGAGCTTTGGCTATCAGCTCGGACCCCAGAGATGGCCATGAAACGCTAAGGCTGCTGCCGCTGTCACCAAGCCTGTGTGCAACCACAGGTCACTATCCACACCTCCCAGGAGCCTGTGCAGCCCGCCACTGGCAGGGTCCCAAGATCCAGGGACAACTTCCCCAGGAGAACACACGGTGTGCCTCAGGCTCTTGCAATGTCATGCCAGCCTCTGTCACCACAGTCTCGCCCCGCATTCCAATTATGACAACCGTACCCTTCCCTCTCCCTGGCCTGAGAGCGCAAGAGAGCCGTCATCAGCCGCCGCTTTAACCCCCTCCTATCTGGGTGGGGAAGAGACACCTGAGGGCAACCGACACACAGAGGCGGGGCCCAAACCAAAGCTGAACCCCAGAAGCTGTGCGAACAAAGAAGAGAAAGGGAAATTTCTGCATGCAGCCTCAGGAGCAGTGGATTAAATCCCCGCTAACAACTTGATGAACGCTGATCTGTGGAATACCTGAACAAACAAGGACTGTTCCCAAAGTTGAGGCGGTGGATGTTGGGAGCAACTGTAGACTTGGAGCTTCCTGTCTGTGGCTGATTTGTTTCCGATTTTTATGTTTATCTTAGTCTAGTTTTTAGTGCTTGTTATCATTGGTAGACTTGTTTATTGGTTTGGTTGCTCTCTATTTTTAAATTTTTTTAATTTAATTTAATTTAATTTTTTTCCTTCCAATTTGTTCCTACTTTTCTTCTGAGCTGTGTAGCTGACAGGGTTTTAGTGCTCCAGCCAGGTGTCAGGCCTGAGCCTCCGAGGTGGGAGAGCCAAGTCCAGGACACTGGACCACCAGAGACCTCACGGCCCCATGTAATATCAATCGGCGAGAGCTTTCAAAGAGATCTCTGTCTCAACATTAAGACCCATTTCCACCCAAAGACCACCAAGCTCCAGCGTTGGATGCCCCAGGCCAAACAACCAGCAAGAAGGAACACAACCTGACCCATTAGCAGAGAGGCTGCCTAAAATCATAATAAGGTCACAGACACCCCCAAAACACACCACTGGATGTGGCCTTGCCCAACAGAAAGACAAGATCCAGCCCCACCCACGAGAACACAGGCACCAGCCCCCCTCCACCAGGAAGCCTACACAACCCACTGAAACAACCTCATCAAATGCGGGCGGACACCAAAAACAAAGGGGAATAGGAACCTGCAGCCTGTGAAAAGGAGACCCCAAACACAGTAAGTTAAGCAAAATGAGAAGACAGAGGAATACACAGCAGATGAAGGAGAAGGTAAAAACCTAAAAGACCAAACAAATGAAGAAGAAATAGGCAGTCTACCTCAAAAAGAATTCAGAATACTGATAGTAAAGATGATCCAAAAGCTTGGCAATAGAATGGAGAAAATACAAGAAACATTTAACAAGGACCTAGAAGAACTAAAGAGCAAACAAACAATGATGAACAACACAATAAATAAAATTAAAAATTATCTAGAAAGAATCAATAGCACAATAACTGAAGTAGAAGAACAGATAAGTGACCTGGAAGATAAAATAGTGGAAATAACTGCTGCACAGAAGAATACAGAAAAAAGAATGAAAAGAATTGACGACAGTCTCAGAGACCTCTGGGACAACATTAAACACACCAACATTCAAATTATAGGGGTCACAGAAGAAGAAGAGAAAAAGAAATGGTCTGAGAAAATATTTGAAGAGATTATAGTTGAAAAATTCCCTAAACCAGGAAAGGAAATAGTCAATCAAGCCCACGAACTGCAGAGAGTCCCCAGGATAAATCCAAGGAGAAACATGCTAAGACACATATTAATCAAACTATCAAAAATTAAATTCAAAGAAAAAATATAAAAAGCAGCAAGGGAAAAGCAAGAAATAGCATACAAGGGAATCCCCATAAGGTTAACAACTGATCTTTCAGTAGAAACTCTGCAAGCCAGTGGCAGTGGCAGGACATATTTAAAGTGATGAAAGGGAAGAAACTACAACCAACAGTACTCTACCCAGCAAGGATTTCATTCAGATTTGACGGAGAAATTAAAATCTTTACAGACAAGCAGAAGATAAGAGAACTCAGCACCACCAAACCAGCTTTACAACAAATGCTAAAGGAACTTCTCTAAGCAGGAAACACAAGAGAAGGAAAAGACCTACAATAACAAACCCAAAACAATTAAGAAAATGGTAATAGGAACATACATATCGATAATTACCTTAAATGTAAATGGATTAAATGCTCCAACCTAAAGATACGACTGGCTGAATGGATACAAAAACAAGACCCATATATATGCCATCTACAAGAGACTCACTTCAGACCTAGAGACACATACAGACTGTAAGTGAGGGCACGGAAAAAGATATTCCATGCAAATGGAAATCAAAGAAAGCTAGAGTAGCAATTCTCATATCAGACTTTAAAATAAAGACTATTACAAGAGACAAAGAAGGACACTACATAATGATCAAGGGATCAATCCAAGAAGAAGATATAGCAATTGTAAATATTTATGCACACAACATAGGAGCACCTCAATACCTAAGGCAAATGCTAACAGCCATAAAAGGGGAAATCAACAGTAGCACAATAACAGTACGGGACTTTACATGCCACTTTCATCGATGGACAGATCATCCAAAATGAAAATAAATAAGGAAACACAAGCTTTAAATGACACATTAAACAAGATGGACTTAACTGATATTTATAGGACATTCCATCCAAAAACAAAAGAAAACACTTTCTTCTCAAGTGCTCATGGAACATTCTCCAGAATAGACCATACCCTGGGTCACAAATCAAGCACTGGTAAATTTAAGAAAACTGAAATCTTATAAAGTATCTTTTCTGACCACACCACTATGAGACTAGATATCAATTACAGGAAAAAACCTGTAAAAATTCCAAACACACGGAGGCTAAACAATATGCTACTAAAAAACCAAGAGATCACTGAAGAAATCAAAGAGGGAATCAAAAAAAACCTAGAAACAAATAACAATAAAAATACGACAACCCAAAACCTATAGGACGCAGCACAAGCAGTTCTAACAGGGAGGTTTATAGCAATACAATCCTACCACAAGAAACAAGAAACATCTCAAATAAACAACCTAAATTTACAGGTAAAGCAATTAGAGGAGAACAAGAAAAACTCAAAGTGAGCAGAAGGAAAGAAATCATAAAGATTAGATCAGAAATAAATGAAAAGGAAATGAAAGAAACGATAGCAAAGATCAATAAAACTAAAAGTTGGTTCTTTGAGAAGATAAACAAAATTGATAAACCATTAGTAGGATTCATCAAGAAAAAAAGGGAGAAGACTCAAATCAACAATTAGAAGTGAAAAAGGAGAATTAACAACTGACACTGAAGAAATACAAACAATCATAAGAGATTACTACAAGCAACTATATGCCAATAAAATGGACAACCTGGAGGAAACGAACAAATTATTAGAAAAGCACAACCTTCTGAGACTGAACCAGGAAGAAATAGAAAATATAAAGAGACCAATCACAAGCACTGAAATTGAGATTGTGGTTAAAAATCGTCCAACAAACAAAAGCCCAGGACTAGTTTGCTTCACAGATGAATTTCTTTTTCCCGCCCTTTTTTTTTTTTTTTGCAGTACGCAGGCCTCTCACTGTTGTGGTCTCTTCCGTTGCGGAACACAGGCTCTGGACATGCGTGCTCAGTGGCCATGGCTCACGGACCTAGCCATGCTGCAGCACGTGGGATCTTCCCAGACTGGGGCACGAACCCGCATCCCCTGCATCAGCAGGTGGACTCCCAACCACTGCACCACCAGGGAAGCCCTTCACAGATGAGTTTTATCAAACATTTAGAGAAGAGCTAACACCTATCCTCCTCAAACTCTTACAAAATATAGCAGAGGGAGGAACACTCCCAAACTCATTCTACGAGGCCACCATCACCCTGATACCAAAACCAGACAAAGATGTCACAAAAAAAGAAAACTACAGGTCAGTATCACTGATGAACACAGATGCAAAAATCCTCAACAAAAAATTAGCAAACACAATTCAGCAGCACATTAAAAGGATCACACACAATGACCAAGTGGGGTTTATCCCAGAAATGCAAGGATTCTTTAAAATGTGAAAATCAATCAATGTGATACACCATATTAACAAACTGAAGGACAGAAACCATATGATAATTTCAGTAAATGCAGAAAAAGCTTTCGACAAAATTCAACACCCATTTATGATAAAAACTCTCCAGAAAGTAGGCACAGAGGGAACCTACTTCAACATAATAAAGGCCATATATGACAAACCCACAGCCAACATCGTTCTCAATGGTGAAAAACTGAAACCATTTCCACTAAGATCAGGATCAAGACAAGGTTTCCCACTTTCACCACTATTATTCAACATAATTTTGGAAGTTCTAGCCATGGCAATCAAAGAAGAAAAAGAAATAAAAGGAATCCAAATCAGAAAAGAAGTAAAACTGTCACTGTCTGCAGATGACATGATACTATACATAGAGAATCCTAAAGATGCTACCAGAAAACTACTAGAGCTAATCAATGAATTTGGTAAAGTAGCAGGATACAAAAGTAATGCACAGAAAACTCTTGCATTCCTATACACTAACGATGAAAAATCTGAAAGAGAAATTAAGGAAACACTCCCATTCACCATTGCAACAAAAAGAATAAAATACCTAGGAATAAACCTACCTAAGGAGATAAAAGTCCTGTATGCAGAAAAGTATAAGACACTGATGAAAGAAATTTAACATGATACAAACAGATGGAAAGACATAACATGTTGGGCTGGAGAAAACAGCAGTGTGAAAATGACTATACTACACAAAGCAATCTACAGATTCAATGCAATCCCTATCAAACTATGAATAGCATTTTTCACAGAACTAGAACAAAAAATTTCACAATTTGTATGGAAACACAACAGACCCCGAAGAGCCAAAGCAATCTTGAGAAAGAAAAATGAAGCTGGAGTAATTTGGCTCCCTGATTTCAGACTATATTACAAAGCTACAATAATCAAGACAGTATGGTACTGGCACAAAAACAGGAATAAATATCAATGGTACAGGGTAGAAAGCCCAGAGGTAAACCCACACACATATGGTCACCTTATCTTTGATAAAGGAGGCAAGTATATACAATGGAGAAAAGACAGCCTCTTCAATAAGTGGTGCTGGGAAAACTGGACAGCTACATATAAAAGAATGAAATTACAACAATTCCTAACACCATACACAAAAATAACCTCAAAATGGATTAAAGACCTAAATGTAAGGCCAGACACTATAAGCCTCTTAGAGGAAATCATAGGCCGAATACTCTATGACATAAATCACAGCAAGATCCTTTTTGACCCACCTCCTAGAGAAATGGCAATAAAAACAGAAATAAACAAATGGAACCTAATGAAATTTAAATACTTTTGCACAGCAAAGGAAACCATAAACAAGACGAAAAGACAACCCTCAGAATGGGAGAAAATATTTGTCAATGAAGCAACTGACAAAGAATTAATCTCCAAAATATACAAGCAGCTCATGCAGCTCAGTATCACAAAAACAAACAACCCAATCCAGAACTGGGCAGAAGAACTTAATAGACATTTCTCCAAAGAAGATATACAGATTGCCAACAAACACATGAAATATGCTCAACATCACTAATCATTAGAGAAATGCAAATCAAAACTACAATGAGATATCATCTCACACCAGTCAGAATGGCCATCATCAAAAAATCTACAAACAGTAAATGCTGGAGAGAATGTGGAGAAAAGGGAACGCTCTTGCACTGTTGCTGGGAATGTAAGTTAATACAGCCACTATGGAGAACAGTATGCAGGTTCCTTAAGAAACTAAAAATAGAACTACCATATGATCCAGCAATCCCACTACTGGGCATATACCCTGAGAAAACCATAATTCAAAAAGAGACATATACCACAATGTTCATTGCAGCACTATTTACAATAGCCAGGACGTGGAAGCAACCTAAGTGTCCATCCACAGATGAATGGATAAAGAAGATGTGGCACATATATACAATGGAATATTACTCAGCCATAAAAAGAAACCAGATTGAGTTATTTGTAGTGAGGTGGATGGACCGAGAGTGTGTCATACAGAGTGAAGTAAGTCAGAAAGAGAAAAAGAAATACTGTATGCTAACACATATATATAGAATCTAAAAAAAAAAAATGGTTCTGAAGAACCTAGGGGCAGGACAGGAATAAAGACGCAGACATAGAGAATGGACTTGAGGACACGGGGAGGGGGAAGGGTAAGCTGGGACGAAGTGAGAGAGTAGCACTGACATACGTACACTACCAAATGTAAAATAGCTAATGGGAAGCAGCTGCATAGCACAGGGATATCAGCTCAGTGCTTAGTGATATCAGAGAGGTGGGATAGGAAGAGTGGGAAGGAGACGCAAGAAGGAGGGCATATGGGGACATATAGCTGATTCATTTTTTTTGTACGGCAGAAACTAACACAACATTGTAAAGCAATTATACTCCAATAAAGATGTAAAAAAAATAAATACATATACATACTATAAAAAAAGAGGTAGGCTAGGTAAAAACAACTAATATACTAGATAAATATATATTTTTCATGAATATTGAAGCATAGTTGAGCTGAAAATACAGTGGAAAACTGCTTGGCCAAATTCTGAGGAATATAACCTAAATCCAGAGCAGGGAGTGATACATCAGTGTGCTAAAACTGCTTTCATCTTGAGGGTATCAGCCTGTCCAATGGCAAACTAGGGCTTTGGTCTGCAGCCTCATTGGGCCACTCTAAGTGAAAAGCCATAGAGAGGACATTGCCTGACAATACGTGGGAATTCCTCTAAATCTACACCATAGGAAGAAAGTGAACCAGAACTGGTATCCCCCCTCACTACTACCACAGTTCTGGTGCAGGGCAGGCAGACATTTGATTGGCTCTGAAAATAGTATGGCAGACATTTGATTGGCTCTGAAAACAGTATGAAAATAGTATGGAAAACCAAAGGAAACAAAACAAACAAAAACTTTGCTTGATAAACTGTGCCACTAGAGTGTACTATAGAAGAATATGCAGCCAAGATACCCAAGGCTAAGTAAGCCAGGGAAGCACAAGCCCTGAACTTGCCTTAAGGCAGTTTCTGTCTTGGAGCACCCCCTTACACTTTGAAGAATCCCCACAAACATTTCCCCAAGGCAAATATTAGCTCACCAAAGGGAACCATGCACCCGAGGCACCATGAGGAAGAATAAATACAACAATATACCTTAGAAACAGACTCACACAAACCTTAGGTATTAGAATTATCAAACATTAGAAAACAATCATTCTCTTCAAATAAATGACACGATTGGAATTATCGATAGGTAACAGGAAACTCTAAATGACAGCCAATGTGAAGAAGAAACAAAAAATTTCTAGAAATAAAATGTACAACAACCAGTATTAAACATATTGAACATAGATGGCAGCAAATGGAAAAAAATAGAAGTGAACTAGAAACTAGATTAGTAGAAATAAACCAGGATATGTTATAAGAAAATAAAAAATAGTAGAACTATACAACAGAGGGGAAGAGACATGGAGTACATGGTGAGAAGTCCTAACATCTGTTTAAACTGGATTTCAGAAAGGAAAAAAAAAAAAAAAAAAGGAGAAAATTAGCCTGAGGCAATATTTCAAGAGATAATGGGTAAGAATTCTAGGATGTATGAAATATATCAATACCAACTGCAGATTCAAAGAATGAGACAGAATATTTATTTCCACTGAGTAGTTTTGTGATCTCCTGCAAGTTACTCATACTTTTGGACTCTCAGTTTCCTCACTGATAAAAAGATAAATCCCTAACAGATTAGGGTTTTCATAGAAATTGAGTAGGAAATGTACAAAAACATCTTTTACATAACTGCCACATGTTAGGGACTCATCTTCTCTCATGATGGGACAAACATTAAGGATAGGTTCCATAGCAACTTCATGTCCACAGGCTACCAAATATCCTACATAGGAATAGTTGATAAAACTCCTGACATATTGACAGAGAAATTCTATGAAACGTCAGTTACACCAAGTGCTGGCCACTAATGTGCTTAGGACTTAAATCTCCTTCAATCTGAAGAGTTTGTAAATATCAAGAATGATCTGATCAGTTCAAAACATTTCTAAGAAAATAGTTACCTAAGCTAAACCCTATAAAACAGAAGACAAAAAGGTAAGGGTAGAGAGGAGGTACTTCCAAAGTGAGGCCATTAGTTAATAAAAGTCATTATGTAAGAGTAGCTAATGGGCCACCAAAAGTACTAGGTATGACGAATGTCATAGAAAATGGTGGGCAAGTACAGATATTTTGTGACATTCAGGAGTCAGTCTGGGGCTTCCCTGATGGCGCAGTGGTTAAGAATCTGCTTGCCAATGCAGGGGACACGGGTTCAAGCCCTGGTCCGGGAAGATCCCACATGCTGCAGAGCAACTAAGCCCGTGCACCACAACTACTGAGCCTGCACTCTAGAGCCCGTGAGCCACAACTACTGAAGCCCGCGTGCCACAACTACTGAAGCCCTCGCGCCTAGAGCCCACGCTCTGCAACAAAAGAAGCCACCGCAGTGAGAAGCCCGCGCACTGCAACGAAGAGTAGCCACTGCTCGCCACAACTAGAGAAAGCCCATGCGCAGCAACGAAGACCCAACACAGCCAAAAATAAATAAATTTTTAAAAAAAGTCTATCAAGCTATGCAAAAGTCATCCTTAAATCTGGAATAAAGATATACTATAAACAAAACAAAACAAAGTTTGTTTCTGTTTTGTAAGTAAGTTCATTTGTATTTTTTCTTTAGATTCCACACATAGGTGATATACAGTATTTCTCTTTCTCTCTCTCTCTCTGTGACTTACTTCACACACTGTGACAAACTCTAGGTCCCACAGACTTAGAGAACGAACTTATGGTTACAGGGCTAAGGGAGGAGGGAAGGGACAGTTAGAGAGTTTGGGATTGACATGTACACACTGCTATATTTAAAATGGATAACCAACACAGACCTACTGTATAGCACAGGGAACTCTGCTCAATGTTATGTGGCAGCCTGGATGGGAGGGGAGTATTGGGGGAGAATGCATACATGTATATGTATGGCGGAGTTGCTTTGCTGTGCACCTGAAACTATCACAACATTGTTAATCGGCTATACTCCAATATAGAACAAAAAGTTTAAATGGTTGGGGAAAAAAGTCAGTTTGTGTGTCTATAAAGTACATGTTGAATATTTTCCTCATAACCTATCCTTCTGGACTGAAATTATTTACTTCCTTGTCTGTCTCCTAGCTATGTCTATAATCTCCTTTAGGACAAGGACTAGGTCTAGAGTCTGGCACCTAGTAAATTCCCCCAAATCAGTGAGGACCAAGTGTTTAGTGACTAAAAGAGGCAATAATGTGAAAAATATTTACATAGCATGTTAACTGAAAAAGCAATATTATATAAAAGCAAAATTGCACATAACCTGATTACAATAAAATCTTTAACCCATGCACAGAAAAACAGGAGAAAATATACCAAAATGTTATCAACAATTATAATTATATACTAAAACTGGAATTTTTTCCAGTTTTTATACTCTTGTTTAATTTTAAGAGTTTCTCAAAAGAATATGTGTTACTTCTGTATTAGAAAAATATGAAAATGTAGACATAATCTCAACATAATTTCTAATACATAATATAATCTCTAACACATTCATCATAAAGCTTAGCATCAGATTTGGCACTGATATATTCCTACATCTCATTTCCATGTCAAGTCAAATCAACATATATTTGCTAAACACTAGTTCAGACAAGTGCAAGATGGGATTCCTTTCCTCACAGAACTTTCTGAGGGCAAAAACTGTCCTATCATTTCTGTGTCTTTTATGGTGCCTACCATAGTATCAGGCAATAAAATACAAATACAGCAAATATTGATGACTTACTTGATCAGAGACTTAAAGGAAATTTAACATTTTAGTTTGGAGAGATTAAAAAATAAGGCATTTCTACAGAATCGGGAGTATGTTTTCAACTACAGAGAAGTGAAGATAATGTGAAATCTAATGGGTATTAAAGACGATACTGGAGGCTGAAGAAAGACATTATTTTTTCTAAATATTCTATGTAGACAGCACCAATTTATCTTCTGATCCCCAATGGGAGAGAGGGGACAAGCTTCACAACTTTATTTTTCAAGGCTTTTAAAAGTATCACCAGAATTAGTTACCCAGTAAGAAGACAAAGAATGAGGAGTATCTGTGCTCTTAATCAGAAGCGTAATTATTTCACCTCATTAGGAGCTATCTTTAGAAATAGAACATTATATCCTGTTTTTGACATTTCATACAAGTGTATTTATCAGACTCCGACTATATAGGTGACATCAAGTTCTGATTGTAATCTAACATCTATATAAAGATATTTTTAAGTATTCTGTGTAATTATGCCACCCACACAAAGGTGAACAGTAATGCCCTTGGATCCCAACGGCAGGTTATTTATAAAAAGAAGAAAACAAAAGAGTCCAAAAATACTCTCAGATTTAGGAAACCTATCTGTTTTTGCAATTTGATTTCCGTCCCCAAATTACCACCGTTTGTGCCTTTCTTACAAGTTATTTTTAAATTCCTTTGACATCAATGAGGTATCTTGACATGTGAGGTTTACTTAGAAAAAAAATTCCACAATTAACTAGTTCAAACCCCCCTAGTGAAGTAATTAAATTTATCTTCATCAACTGTGTTTAGTGTTTATCTAGTCACCTTCCTGTGTCATTGATAACTCTCAGTGACAAACTGTGTCATAAATGTTAAGCCATCCCTTGGACAAAGGGGGTAGGGCAGTAAAAGCTTGTCATTTTTTATGACAGAAACCAGGATAAGCATGCATTCTACATAAATCTTGAAATACTTGGTACATAAATGTTGTTAAATTCCTTTAGTCCATTTTATAAAGTTTCTTTTAACAAATCTGAATTCTTACATCTGTTAATGATTTTAGCATTTCACTAATTTTGCCTCCATGAGTTGTGAATTCTGCCTTGGGACTTAATCCATTGAGTTCTGGATGTACATTCTTATTGATTGTACATGATTATTAGGGTAGGAATAGAATTTATATACAATAATGGTAAGTATTTTATAAGAGTGATGTCTGAGCTGTATTTTAGAAATAGCTAGATAAAAGCAGGAAGGGCTCTTCATTACTAATCCTGTTTCAATTTTAAGCAGCTGAGTTTTATTTTTACTTTTCTTTTAATTTGATTGAAGTATAGTTGATTTACAGTCTTGTGTTAATATCTGCTGTACAGCAAAGTGACTCAGTTATACATATATATACATTCTTTTTCATATTCTTTTCCATTATGGTTTATCACGGGATATTGACTATAGTTCCCTGTGCTCTACAATAGGACCTTGCTGTTTATCCATTCTGTGTATACTAGCTTGCACCTGCTGACCCCAAACTCCCAATCCTTCCCTCCCCCACCCCTCCTCCCCCTTGGCAACCACAAGTCTGTTCTCTATGTCTTAAGCAGTTAAGTTTTAAATTTTCTTTCTTAGTAGATTTCTTAGTGTTTTCTGAGAATGTGTTTTACTGCAATTTTAAAGAAAATATGAATGCTTATAGTTTAGCACATTATAGTTAAAGTAACTTCAGATACATTAGGTATGATTCACAAAACAACCTGTGAGTTTAACAGAGCAAGTATTAGGATTACTGTTTTTCATTTTTAACAGATGAGACTCAGATATGTTAAGTAATGTTTCCCAGGGTCTCACAACTAGTGCATAGTGGAGTTCATCTGAACATAGGTATACTGAGGGCAAGAACCACAACTACTCCGTTTGCTTCTGCATCCCAGTGCCTCCCAAAGTGCTTTGCACATAGTAGGTGCTCAGTATCAAATCTAGAGGTATAACTGACCTTTCCTGTAAGTTACAGAATGTCTTTGCGATATATCTTAGGAAATACCAAAAGGCCTAAGTGAACAAATCACTCTCATAGGCCTATCACTGAGGCTTGAAAAACTGCTATGAAAATACCTTCAAGGAACTAATCTTCCTAAAGTTGAAAGACTTCTTATCGGAGTGATGTATTTAACCAATGACAATCCTACGTAACTTCTTACAAGCGTAACTTCTTACAAGTGTAAGTTAGTATTGGAATATGTAGAGTCGGTTTCTTAAAAGTTCATACCTGATACAAAAACTTCACTGTAACATTTATGTTTAGCTAAGATAAGAGTAATGGAAACTGGATTTAAAGAAAAATGTGGGGTAGAGAGATTAGGACAAGAGGTACTAGTTCCTGGAGACTGGAAACCCTAACCCTCTTTTTTTTTTTTTTTGCGGTACGCGGGCCTCTCACTGCTGTGGCCTCTCCCGTTGTGGAGCACAGGCTCTGGACGCGCAGGCTCAGCAGCCATGGTTCACGGGCCCAGCCGCTCCGCGGCATGTGGGATCTTCCCGGACCAGGGAACGACCCCGTGCCCCCTGCATCGGCAGGCGGATTCTCAACCACCGTGCCACCAGGGAAGCCCTCCTAACCCCTTTTGATGCTAGTCAGAGAGCAGCTCTGAAACTGAAGAAGAGCCTGACTCAGTGACCAGGAAACAATGCAGGGAAGGCCTTCCAATGAACGGACATCAAGGATCAGTAACTGGACTAGAGGTACAACCTCAACATAAGGTCACATGGATAATTATTAGGGCAGAATTCCCCTGGCTGGTGTGAGTACAACTGGCTGGTGCTTTCAGATCTCAATTAACCATTAAATTTCAATCCACAGTGTAACTAGGATCGTAAACATGCCTGTGCAAAACCGATTCTTCCCAAGAATGATAATACCCCTCACCAAATCACCAAGGACTCTCACAAGCTCTGCCTGTTCTCTCGCCACCTAACTGGGTAGGAGCACAAACCAAGTTACCTGAAGGGAAAGTCTGGAGTGGGGCCTGGATGTGGAGTAGCGAGGACAGCAGATACCCTTGCTACAAATATAAACGCAAAGAACTGAAAGATTCTTAAGGCCAGGGACCTATCTTCATCTCAGTTATAATTCCAGCACCTAGAATAATGCCAGGCATGTAGTTTGTACACAAACACATCCTTTTGTTGTTGAGATATTTCACAGATCCCATACAAAATCTGAGCCAGATGAAAGCAGGTCAGGATTGACAATGAAAGGCAAGCCAGTTGGCATGAGGCATTGAGCAACTGCCCTTAAGAGAGAATTCTGTAAAGATATGGAGGAACATGAGGATAAACCCCTATACCTCTCTACCCTTTGCCAGTAGTCAGGCCTGCTTATGTGTACATCTGTGAACTAAAATAAGTTATAGGTGATGACAACTATGAAGAAGAAGAAATAGTAGTCTCAAGTATGGTAGGTAATTTAAGATTCAAAGAGATGTGCAATGTAAAAATTTGACTCCAGGTAGAATCTTAAGTGGAGAAATAAAATATTCAAATACTGTTTGGGATTTGGATATGTAACCAGCTACATTAAAATAAAATTTTTAGGGGTGGGATAGAGAGGGTGGGAAGGAGATGCAAGAGGGAGGAGATATGGGAATATATGTATAGCTGATTCACTTTGTTATACAGCAGAAACTAACACACCACTGTAAAGCAATCACACTCCAATAAAGATGTTAAAAAAATAGGGCTTCCCTGGTGGCACAGTGGTTGAGAGTCCGCCTGCCGATGCAGGGGACACGGGTTCGTGCCCCGGTCCGGGAAGATCCCACATGCCACAGAGTGGCTGGGCCCGTGAGCCATGGCCGCTGGGCCTGCGCGTCCGGAGCCCATGCTTCGCAATGGGAGAGGCCACAGAGGTGAGAGGCCCGTATACCGCAAAAAAAAAAAAAAAAAAAAAGATGTTAAAAAAATAATAGAATAAAATTTTTAAAAATATTGAATTATTCCCAAATTATAAGAATCATTATGAGATATATGAGAAGGATAATAAATACACTGTCTTTTAGGAAGATGAGTGAAATGATTAACAAGAAATAATTAGAAAAGAGTGATAAAAGGTATGGAAAACATAAGTACTAAGAAAAGCAGAGAAAAATCAATGTGAATGAAGAAATTTAAGTTAAAATCTATATCTTCATTTAATTTTATATTATCTTTCATTTTCCCACCAGGTATCCAGTTAGATTTAACAGATGTTGATATTTTGCCATATTTGTTTTGGAAGTTTTTTCCAAAAAATAAAGCTGGTATATGTCATTCCCATGCAAGTTTTATAATTTACCTACACAACTTTATAACAACAGGGATATTGGGGAAAACATAACTCCTGTAGTTAAACACAGGATAAACCAATCATGTCTATTTAAAGTTTTAAAGCATGCTATGAAAGAAAAAAAACGATATATATCATAAAGTACTTCTCACTGAGCAGGGATTCCTCCATGGACGTTTATGGCTCTGAGAGCAATAAGAATCTTTCAAAATGTTTCCTTGAAGCCCACAAATTAACCCACGAATCAAGATGCTTCAATTATATAAGTGATCATAGTTTGAATAGTACTGAAAGACTATTAAAGAGGGATTCTGATATGTTTAGCAAAAGGGCACATATTATTAACATAATGGTTTAAGTCATTAAACTCAATAGAACAACCTGCACAGTTAATAGCTACCTCAAAAAAACCCTCCTTAACAGGATTACAGAAAGTCCCTGATGTCTTTTGAAGATTCATTTATGACTGAGATAATAAGTTATTAGTTTTGCATCAAGGTTGAAAGGTAGACACACATAAGAGTGAACTCTGACTAAAAGCCAACTCCCAGGTGAAACATTAAATATGACAAGAATGTTAGCAGCCCATAAAAAAAAAAAAAGATCTGTCATGCCTCAGTTCAATAAAATGTTTATGACACAGTAACTGGATCTGCTCAAACACTGCAAGAAAAGAAATATCGTTATGGTTTCAAGTGGATACTGACAATGAATCCTCCTTATCAAACAGTGAAAGAAAATTTACAAAGAGCATCAAACGAACCAAACTCTTTCATTATATTAACATAGTAAGTAATCTCGCACAAGAAGCTTCCCAATTGTAGTTACACAAATTTAAGAGCCATTCTGTGTCAAAGCAGAGGATTTTCTAGTATTTCCTGGAGCTGATGAGCCTTTCAAAATTGATCATTGCTTTCAAAACAAACAACCTCACAAGACAAACGACCTCACAAAATCTTGTGGTTGTCTTCATGTTCCTTGCAATACAGTGTGATTATTCCTAACATATTTCACTGTTTCTTTCGTTTGAATTTATTTTTGATTGTATTGTTATTATTGATGTACAGGAAGAAGGCCTGCATCATAATTCAAATATTTCAGTCCTCAGTAGCATTCCCATCCCCATTACTCTTTTCTTAACCTTGTCCCTGTCTCTGTTAACTCTGATGGACCTCAGTTTTCTAATATTTGTATATTACAAGGTTACCTTATAACCTGACAAGAGCACTTTCTCATACTATCAGTTTGTAATTCCACATTCTGCACTGACACTGTAAAACTTCCCAGTAGGAGATTCCAAGTTCTGTATTTCCAAAGATAACTTCTTTAGTCTGCCTCTTGCCTAAACCAAAAAAGTGTTTGCTGAGACTTTTTTAACCAAGTCAAGAGAAACAGAGAATTAACAATTACCTAGATAAGTCAAGGTGTCTTTTTCTGAATTCATAAGGTAATTTACAAACCTCCCCGTAACTTACTGTGGCCTCTCTGTCTGATTAACATACAAAATAATTCACGTCTTCGGCATGTTCAAAAGGCAGTGTGTTATATGCTTCATGCTGCTTGTGTCTACACCAGCACACTGGAAATCTCAGCAATTATCCTGCAATCTGGATAAGACGAGCCAGAAATACTTAAAACATTTTTCCTCTTTATTGAAGGATTTTTGCCTGTTTTATCAAATCAGAATCTGGGATTATAATTACTGCTAATGATTCTAGGAGGCAGTATCTTGTGGCTCTTAAGACTTTGAGCTCTTGGAGTCTCACTGGCTATGATTTCTGAAATTCTAATTTGGTGTTGATGTTGGAAAGTTCCTTTAAACTCCTGTGTTTCAGTTTTACCCACTTTAAAATATAACATTTAGATTCCATGGATTTAAACCATGCAAAGACCCTAAACCCACTCCAAGCAAAAACAGTAAATATTCAATAAATGTTATTATTATTATTGCCCCCACCTTACCATACACTTTGCTGTAATAAAAATCCCACAATATCTAAAAAGGTACAACTTGTAGCAATATATTATCTTTTATTATATTGTAAAAAGTTGTTTTTTCCCCCCAAAAATAAGAGATGGCATATTCAAGTTCATCATCATTCTAATTCCCTAGATTTCTATATACAATTCAGATCCATTTGTAAGATAACTGTTAAGAACAGTTTTGGGCAACTGTTGTGTTTGTATGTACCCTCTCTCAAAAACTGACGGATTGATCAAGTTTTGCCCTCTATATAACATCCAAATTACCAGGAAAAAAATAGTCACAATAAACCAGAAAGAAAACGTATTCAAAATGAAACAACAAAGAAATAGCCCCTCAAGCATTTATCAAAGTAAAATATGAACAAACTCTAATCAATGGCATGTCAGTTCCCATTAAGGAAAACTAGAGCTGTTACCGCATCTACTTTCTGACATAAAGTTTTCACCTGTAAGAAGTGAAATGTAAAACTTCACCTTAATATCTGGATTCATCAAGCAGATGGTAACTGTCTGGAAACACAATTTTTTTTTTTTTTTTGGCTGCGCTGGGTCTTCATTGCTGTGCACGGGCTTTCTCTGGTTGCGCTGAGCAGGGGCTACTCTTTGTTGCAGTGTGTGGGCTCTAAGCACACGGGCTTCAGTATCTGCGGCACGCAGGCTCAGTAGTTGCAGCTCACAGGCTCTAAAGTGCAGGCTCAGTAGTTGTGGCGCATGGGCTTAGTTGCTCCGAGGCATGTGGGATCTTCCCAGACCAGGGATCAAACCCACGTCCCCTGCATTGGCAGGCAGATTCTTAACCACTGCACCACCCGGGAATTCCGAGGGAACGCAATTGTTTAAGGAGCAAAACAACTTTTTTAATGATTCTAAGAAGAAAAGGCTTGTATTAATACAAGGACATAGTTATCCAGAAGCTGCACCCTTTGAAGAGAGAGACTCTCATAAATCTGAAAGATTTTCTGGAGAACAAGGATTTATGTCTGAATGGGCACTATTTTTTTCAAACCCCCCTATTTCCATGTGTTTTAACCATATTACCTTGAGTGAGGTGATGAGACCAGAGGCAGGTCAAGGGAGAGAAAGCAGTTTTACAGTTTTGCTATTTTCACAGTTCCCTGGGGAGAACACAGCATCCACATGGGGGCAGTCAAGGGAAGCCCTAGGATCTGTAATGAGGCAGAGGGAGAAAGTTTACTTGTGGGGACCGCCTTTATTGTGGTTCCTAGGAGAAGCCATTGGCGAGGCAGGCTAGGTAGGTTTAGGATCAGCTGGCTATGTTTGAAAGTGATACCCTGGAAAGTTCACGTTCATAATTACTGTTAAAGCATACGGTATGGGGCCATCTAAAGTCTCCAGATGTTTTGGGGTGAGCCAGGATTTACTTGGCTACGGCTACTGGCCATTTGGTAGATGTTAAAGCACTAATTTACAAAAATTGAAAATATAATCAATGCAATATGGGAGGGCTATTCAGTTATGCAATTATTATTTGTTCCTGATTTTCAAACAAGTCCTGAATGACTAACTCAACAAAATATATAGGAGGAAGATTCCCCCACTTCCCTCTCAGCCATATCTCTATTTCATCCATATTTTAATGACCACTAGCCTCGAGATACGTAATTTATTTTTCAATCCTTCCCCTCTTTTAATCCATTAGATTAAAATAAGAGTAATTTAATTTGTTACCTCTCCTGAGTAAGGACTGCATTTAACAAGCAGGTGTAGGGCAGGGGTTCTCAAACTGGACTACACAATAGAATCACCCGTGGAGCTGGAAAAATTACTGCTAAGAGGGCGCCACTCACAGAAACTTGGATTTCATTGTCACAGGTGTAGCCTAAATGCTGGGATGTTTTTTTAAACACTCCCCAGATGACTCTAACATGCAATGAAGGTTATGAACCACTAGCTGA
Source organism: Pseudorca crassidens (assembly GCF_039906515.1). Lineage (NCBI taxonomy): Eukaryota > Metazoa > Chordata > Mammalia > Artiodactyla > Delphinidae > Pseudorca > Pseudorca crassidens. The sequence goes on along the minus strand of NC_090297.1, from coordinate 172,192,858 downwards.
GAGTCATGATGTCCATGCTTTTTCTTGTATTTGTTGTTAAAAGATGTCCCAAGTTTTGATCAATATATAAATATCAGTCCCTCCCAGAGTTCGTGCAATCCCTCTTTTTGAGGATCAAAGGACTAAGGAAAGGACAGTGTTTAAGAGAACCAATGCAGTACCAGTGGTGGTATCTGGAGTGCCACTGAGAGCAATTTCTTCCCCTACAGCCCTCCAGATCATACCACAGAGGCCGCCTATGAGACTGATTCAGATTATTATTGTTTTGATGAAACAATAAATGGGGCACTAGCGCTCCTTTCTACAGAGACGCCTGTGAGACACAGCCTTGGACTGGACTCTGCTGCTGCTACCTTGAAGGGCTGCTTAAAACTGTTCCTTTCTCTAGTAGGTCTGCGTCTTTATTCCTGTCCTGCCCCTAGGTACTTCATGACCTTTTTTTTTTTAATTCCATATATATGTGTTAGCATATGGTATTTTTTTTTCTCTTTCTGACTTACTTCACTCTGTATGACAGACTCTAGGTCCAACCACCTCACTACAAATAACTCAATTTCATTTCTTTTTATGGCTGAGTAATATTCCATTGTATATATGTGCCACATCTTCTTTATCCATTCATCTGTCGATAGCTGATTCGCTTTGTTATAAAGCAGAAGCTAACACACCACTGTAAAGCAATTATACTCCAATAAAGATGTTAAAAAAATCATCAATTTGATAAAAATTGATAAAACTATGCTTACTATTATTAAAGACAAACAATTTTTGCTTTTGTCAATTAAAAATTATGTTGTTAGGTTAAAAAAAAAAAACTGTTCCTGTCTCACACAACTAGCATTTATACACAGCTCCTTTACACCTGCCCACTGTGATGTGGACTGAGAAGACCACCTGCCATGTCAGTAAACAAAGGATGCTGAGGCCAGCAGCCAGCAGCCACACACCCTGACTGTGCACCCTGAGGGGATTCAGGATGGAGAAAAACAGGATCCCGGCCCCAGATAGCTGAGATGCATATCAAAGGGATGATTTCAATGAGCCCAGACTCTAAGATCTTCCCATACACAGAAAAGGACTAAATTCCTTAACTTGAGATTTCTGGCTTCCTTTAATTAACAGTAATCTTTTGATGTTCCACTACCTGGTTTTTGCTGCAAAAACTCCTAATTAAACCGTTAAGCAAGAACATGTGGATATAAATAAATGGGTCAAAATGAGTAATTCAGAAAATAAGTATCTTAAATCCAAGTATTTAGAGGTGGGTCAATAACATCCAGAGGTGTTCAACTGGGACAGAGGGAAGCAAAAGAAACAGAAACTTGACGCTGTAACAGTTATCAGCAAACTATGGCCAGTGGATTAAACTTTAGCTGCCTGGTTTTGTATGGCCTGTGAAATGAGAATGATATTTTACGTTTTTAAGTGACTAAAAAGAAAAAAAAAAAAAAGATTTCTAGACACAAGAAAATTACCTAAAATTCAACTGTGTGTCCACAAATAAAATGTTCTCGGAACACAGACGTGCTCATTTGTTCCCATTTATGGCTATTTTCACATGACAAGAGTAAAGCTAAGCATTTGTGATGGAGACCATGTGGTGGGAAAGCCCCAAATAGTTACTGCCCTTTACAGAAAAGACTGCCCACTTCTGTTCTACAGTTGAAAAAAAAAAAAGGAAAGGAAACATTTGGTTAGGTAGAGTGGGAAGATGAGGTTTGTGAAGCTGGTAATAGTGAGACCAAAACACAGGGGCTGGGAAAGAAGGAACCTGGTTGGAAGGAAGCTGGTTTGGTTTAAGGCACATGGAAGCTAAGGTAAGAAACAGGTAGTAACAAATGTGTTTCAAGTGTTTACTCTGCTTTTAAGGGAATATGCTAGGTTCTAAAACTATTTTTAATAAAAACGTTATTTTTGTCCTTGTGTTACATCATCTTTAAAGGGAGATATATGTGCACTCTATCAATTTAATAAATATTTGTTGGATTCATACACACTAAACACCGGTTTAATCCACTGATATCTGACCCCTGCCCTGGCATACATTCTTTTTGCCTTTATTTTCCAGCTCAGGCACATTTACTCTGACATTGTTCGTCTCCTTTAGACAACCTACACTAGCCTCCCTGTTTTGCTTTGCGTATCACTCCTTTTCAGATGTGCTAGGTAGAGCCATTCTTGTTTCATGAGTGACATCTATGAAAAGGATTATATGAAGGCATTCTGTAATCCTTTTAGTATTAAAATAGTTTATAACTTCCTTTCTTGATTAATGTAAAATACTATAATTTGAATGCTTCATCATGCCTTTGTTTGTCATATGAGATTTATGCAAATGTTAGGCCCGTGTCATTCTGATGCATTCTGGAAAGTAATTTAAGTGGTCTCTGTGATATTAAAATATCAAAAGCAGACAGATCCATCTGGGAAGCTTTTGTAGAGCAAATTGATGGATAGTACAAAATCAGAAGAGCTCACAAAATGGAGATAAGAATACTGAAACAGAGCAAAAGTGTTTCCACTCTCTCTTGATAAAAGCTCTCTTTGCTTATTACGGAAGTGGAAGGGGTGAATTAAGAGGAAAGTGGAAGCAATGTTATAATATGGAAAAGGACCGAGGCTACACAGACTTCTAGAAATTCTTACATTGTTAAAGTGAGACTGAGACATTTCCATTTTACTCTCTTGCTAACAGTTGACATTTCGTGGAAGAGAAACCCTCCTAGGAATCCACAAGTGAAACTGACCTTCGTCTTCCTCAAATCAAAGCCCAAGGTGGTCATATCTATGGGAATATGGGAGACGGGGGTGGTAAAAGAAAACGAAGTCAGAGACGTGGTTCAAAATAAAAAATCAGCCCCTTTGTTTATCAGAGTATGGAGCAGAGCAGTTAAGAAATGCTTCACACAGGAAAAGAAACCCGATCAGCCCTGCTTACTACAGCTTCTCCTTGAGAAAGTTACTTACTTGACCTAACACTCAGTTCTTTCACCATAAATCATGATAAAAGGAATTCACAGAGCTGTAGTGAGAAAGAGAGAAGAACAGGTGCATAGACAGAATGAGAAGTAGACAGATACACAGGACATCTAAGGGGAAACGATCAATAGATGTGCGGCCTGGATGTACCTCATGAAAGAGTTCAAACAGTCAAAGATGACTGGACATTTGAACCTGGAAGGATAGAAAATGGTGGCACAATTAAGGTAGCTTTCTGAGCCCTTTTAAAGGGATTAGCTCGACCCATTAAGGCCGTGTATTGCACCTCTCTGCTGCTATGGTTTCACACCAGGCCACATGATGCGAGGTTGTTTTTCAGTGAATCCCAGTTTAAATCATTTTCTGCCCTTACTGCATTTGATAACCTCACTTCATCTAATATACGACAGCTGCTTAGAAACCTGCTGTTCTTTTGCTCCAGCTGAAATTGGTACAGTCAACTTACACTGCACAACTCTTCAGTGATGGGAAACAGGCTGCATCCTAGGACTTTGTTGATGTGCTTTTTGTCTTTGACCCCTGGATGCTTCTGAAGAGCTCAGAGGGGGCACTGATATCAGAAACCAAGGCGTGATCTCCATAGCGGGTCCACTGTCATTGCTCAGGGAGCTTCTGTGCTTTGCAGGACTTTTAATTTGGTTGAAAGCTGCGTATCACAGTGACACAATACTCTCTCGGTCTGCTAAAGGAGATATCGGACACACTTTGATTTATTTCCTCTTCCTTTTCTGACTATGGTTAATAAGGAATGACTCTAATTGAGCATAGCTCTTTGATCTCTTGTAGCATATTGCTCTGAAAGAAGTTTATTACAGCTGTTAAAAAAGAAGCTATAAAGATACAGCTCCTAATAAAACATCTTATTTGGTTAAACATTAGGGCAGGAGTTTTTCAATAGCTGTTAATACTTGTTTTCCACATAAAGTTATTGCTGGATCTCAGATTTCACAGGACGTAGCCAATTTACTACAAGAGAAATTACGGGAAGGGAGGCATTTGACACCATCATTGTGACTAGGAAAGGCAATGAGTGAGATGCCCCAGCTGCAAATGCCAACAATGAATGTTTACACAGTACCTCAAAATACAGCCAACACCAATTTTATTCAAGTAGTTGAAAATGGGGTAGAACAAGGTAAAATAGCAAAGCGTCGTAATGGGTAAATACAACATATAGTCAAGATGCTCACAATGGATGCTAGCAGACAGGTGGTACTTTGGGTGTACAAGTGCTGGTGGCCAGGCATCTACTGTTGGATCGTTTTTTAAGGAAAGGACTAGAGCCCTCAGGAAAGGGATAGAAAAAATTAATGTATGTAAGGAACTGTGGTACTAGACGGCTTAAGTAGAAATTCAAGAAAGGGAATTTGTAAAACATCTGAAGCCTATCTGGATGAGCAATCTGGACAAGAAAATAATCAGTTCAAGAACTTGGGAAAAGGGTCAATGTGAAAGAAACGGGTCACGTGGGAATGGCTATATTACATATCATTTACTCTCATGATTGAAGCTCCATCTCTACAAGGGTAGAAAAAAAATGACAAGAATGCTGTCATCTCACCTTCTCACATGGTAGACACTGCTAGTCACGTGTTCTTCCCTATGGATCCTGGATCCAGCCTCATAATTCTTCTACACGCGCTCCTCTGGAGAGCCACCACCAGTATCTTTGCTCTACAAGGCGAAGTCTTTTTTTCTATTCCTGATACATGTACACATACATACGTCTAGAGAAGGATGAATGGTATATTCTATAGTGCCGCAAAAATATAATAGTCAAACCTGAGCTTTTTGAAAGAACATAAACTGTTGTCTTTAAATTCCCTTTCTAGGGTAGTTATTATTTTCCACATAACTAGACAATAAAATAACTAGAGAGACCCTTGATTCATTTTTTCTTTATCCCACAATTTTATAACTAACCAAGTTCTACTGATTCTCCTTTAGATCTGGATTATTATAAGAGCCTCTGCTCTTGTACCCTTCCCACCCGGCTCTACCCCAGCCTCCTAATTTCTGTCAGAGCCAGTGTTATTTAAAAGTCAATTTTAAGCAAGTTCCTCCTATCTTTAAAGTGTTCATCACCTCGTTTTCGAAAGGGTAAAATCTAAAGTCATCATCCTAAAAACTTCACAGTTTAACCCCCAACCTACCTTTCTGCCTAACCAAAACCTCTAGTGTTTATATATAAAAGCAGTAGTTGACGTCTGTTTATAAATCAGGTATTGATAAAGCAAGCCATTTGTGAAATGAGAATATATACAACTGATATTGACATGACAATCCAATCAGTTCTAGACTGTAAATGCCTTGAGTACTCTCAATCATCTTTGTATCACCAGGGCCTATGAAAGCACCAAGCACATATGAAGTAATCAGTAGAAGTAAATATATAAATATAAATAAATATGTGGGTATATGAGTGGCATCTACTACTAGGTACCCTCCATCTGTGAACATCAAAAGAAGACTAACTGGACCCTGTGTTTCTATGTAGAACAGAACCTGGTGAAGTCTTCTATTCTTCAACTCTGTGATGATTCTAGAATCTTGGTGCAGAGGAATCCTGCAGGTAGAGAGTCTCACCGGGGAAAGGATGACAGATGGTCCATTCTCACTATTTTTTACATTATTCAGAAAACAAGCTTTTTTCTCTCTCTCCTCTAAAGGCTACCCCAATTCTTCCTGCATCAACCAGCCGAACTTCAAAGCATGGTTATTTCTAAACTTCCTTTTGGATACTCTGTCAGTTTGTTTCAGTCAGATTTTTTTAAATAAAATTAGCATTTAGGTTATTTATTCTGCCATTCTTTATTTCATGAGTACTGATGAAGGACCAGACACTGTGACAGGTGCTGGGGTACAGAATGCTGAACGTAACAGGCACTGCCCTTGTTCTTATGAATCTTTCACTTCAGTGGAGGTGTCCGATGGTGGGTTTTAGAGCCAGAGAGACCTCAGGTCAAAGGCTTAATCTACTGTTTGCTATTTTGGAGTGATGGGGAAGCCACTTAATCTCTACTTGCTTCTTTTCTTAAAGGCTAAATAAATCTCTTCTCTGGAGTCCAATAACAATTTTATTATCCTGAAACTTTATTAATTTATTTTCAGATATGTTTTAACAAAGACACTATTTTCCCTTATATCATTCATGATTCTCCCAAAGAGCTGAACACAGAGCAGAGAGCATTCAGTTCTCTATTTACGTAAGAAAACATATATATATGTACAGTCAAGATTAAAACTGATACATCTATTAACACATTTATAAATATAATGCTAGAGCTTGCCAGACTTTTTGGGACGCTTATGACACTGACATGATATCTTATGGTATTTACTTTCATGTCAATCCTAAGAAATGTTTTGCATATGCACATCTCTATATGTACACACAATGAAAAAACATGAATGTAACACTTCTTTCTTATTTAGCCAGATAACTACCATATTTGGAAGCATCCCCAATTAAATCCATGCAAGAGGCAGGCTGTTATCATTGAAGCTAAATTGTGCTACCACTCAGGTCTTAATTCTTCTGTTTATGACAAAAACAAACAAAAAAAATCTTTGCAGATAAAGTTACCTGCCTCTTGATACAATACCCAACCCATAAGTTTTTTTTAATTTGCATGACACGTATATATTGTACAAAATGACTAAAGGATCTATTCTCACTGCACCCACCTCACCCTCCCTATCTTCCTGATGTCACTGTAGCACTACAGTTTCACTTGGGAGATAGAATATTACCTGATAACTGTCCCTTCTAAATTTTTCCTTTTCTATTGTCTTCTGTTCACAATTCCTGTTGCAAATATTTACTGAGGTTGGTATGTTTAATGCACTCTACTATCCTGTGACCAAAGTATTCTGTAGAAGGAACAGTTCATGAAAATGATGTTTGAACATGCCACATCATGTTAATGTCTTCTAAAAAATCTTGTTACTAAAAATATAATTCCACTGACCCTTCAGTCAACATCTACCACGGGAATTCATCCATCCAAGTGGACCTACAATCCAGGGATTCTATAACCATATGCCTAAGCACCTACTGTCTTAACAGACAATGCAGCTCCACAAAGTTTTAAGTCACCATTTACACAGATAAGTTGTAATCGCTATGTAACAGTTAAGGTGTTATGCCCTAGACAGATTTTCTCCAGATGTACTGCATGAAGCTGACATTTTCAAGTTTCTATGCAGGATATAAAATTTTTATATAAATGGAAATTTTCCATTTCATAAGCGACATTCTAAAATGCTATAACTGGCTTATACAGATACCAGACGAGAACTATTTTCATTTTTACTCAAGAAATATGCAAGGAATTACGCTGTAACAAAACCTCTAATTTTGGTGGTTCTGTCTATTCATTAAAAAAAGTCCTCTCTTGGGCTTCCCTGCTGGCGCAGTGGTTGAGAGTCCGCCTGCGAATGCAGGGGACATGCGTTCGTGCCCCGGTCCGGGAAGATCCCACGTGCTGCAGAGCGGCTGGGCCTGTGAGCCATGGCCGCTGAGCCTGCGCGTCCGGAGCCTGTGCTCCGCAACGGGAGAGGCCACAACAGTGAGAGGGCCTCGTACCGAAAAAAAAAAAAAAAAGGTCCTCTCTTGATTAAATATGAAAATATCTAAATTTATAAATATTCTTCTATCTTTCTTTACTGTCCCTTATTCCCAACCATCAGAACAATGTAACAAACATTAAATTAATTGGATGAGGCTCAAGTGAGAAACCTGAGCATACACTGTAAGAAAAACATCAGAGAAAAAAGTTCTGGTAATGATTTGCTAGAAATGTACCTGCTTTCATTTAGAGTATTTAGCAATTGTTCCTATCTATTTTGCAAATATTATGGAAAGGAAATTTAACTCACAGAATGAGTAGCATTAGCCTCCTTTTCATTATACGGTATAACTAACACACCACTGAGTGTTTCTCTCCCAATTATTCCCCACCCTTCTCTGGGGAGCCCTTGATACACAAGGCCTGTTTGTACCAGTGGCCCTGCCCCTCTGCTCATAGCATAGCTGATTCATCCAGGAGGAGAGGTCTGGTCCAAGTCAGGACAATCATGTTCTTTTTCTTGGATATCTGAACCTTGAAAAAGAAAAAAGACTGATGGAAATAGGGTCTCAGGCACATTAAAGGCAGCATAAGAGAAGCTGCATCCATACATCCCTAATCCTGAGACCCACAGGGCTACCCTCCTACCTGCTCTGTATACAGCTGGACCACTCAGTCTTCCCTACATTTTATGGCCTAACTCTCAGCAGCCATTCCACATTGATTTTTACTCAAATTGTTTAACAGAGTGAGAATAAATTCTCATTGCTAGTTACCAAAAAGAACAGTCACATTTTAAACAGCAAGGATAAAAATATTTCTTTTTAAACCACTATTTGTTTTTCTTTAGATGGTTAATATTGCTAAAACATATCTGTAAGGAGAAATAAACTTCAGAATGCCCAAGTACCATTTTGTAAGATCTCTTGGCATCATCTCAATGTTTGTTCTAATAACACTCTGTAGTACACATATAAAGAGTTTTTTCAGGCATTTCAATCCAAAACATATTTTCCTGTGGACCTTTTGGGTTTTTCTTTTTGTCATTACAATTTGACTCTTTTTTGACAACTTCAAATCAAGCACCTAAACCATTATTATTTTACACACATTTCCTGATGTAGTTATTTTCATGGAGCATGGCTGAGCTGGAATCATCCCCTTTTAGCATGATTTTGGGAAATAATTAAAATACGTCTTACTATAGTAACAGCAATATATTTACTTAACATGAGATAATATTATTTAAATTATTAATATGGGAAGCAAGCAATATCCTTTCTCCAGATCACTAAATTTAACTGAAGTTCAATCTCTCTCTCTCTCTCCTCTTTTTTAGTTCAACTCTTCTTTAATGTGTCCCATTTCTCAAGACCCAGAAAGTAACTTCATCACTGGCAAACAAGATCTTTCTTCTTCTTTTATCACGTCTACAGTTCTGTCATTCCTCTGCCAGAATTCCTCTTCCAGAATCCTCTGAAACCTTATCTTATGCACTAAATCTTCAGACAACTTTTATTACAGCATCTCTCACAACGCATAGTTGTGGGATTCAGTTTATTGAATTTTTAAAATAGTCACAGATTTTGCAGAAAGATGATCATGGTAAAACATCTAAGAAGTAGAGAAATAATAAAATAAATAAGCGGATAAAGTCTAAATAAATCATAGAAAATAAAATGAAAAGCATATAGGATTCCCCCAACAGAGAGAAGAGCTATTAATAGTGTGATGTGATTTCTATTCACAGTAACTCAATCTGGCTGTGGTCCAGATTTCCACCAACTTCACCTCCACTTTCTTTAGTAATAAAATTTCCATATGTTAGCTAGTCACATGACTACCTGCCTAAAGATTCATTTCACATGCTCTGTACAGCTCTGTGGGGTCATGTGACTGACCAATGAGATGGGAGCAGAAGTTCCTTTTTTTGTTTTCCTGCACCGTGGCATTTTATTTTTTCTTGCTTCCAATACCTAGCACAGGTTCCTTGCACACAGTGGGCCCTCAGCTAATGGTGAGTTGAGCACTCCTCTTAAGAGCCATCAGTGCATCTGTATGATTGCTTTTAATAGAGCAGCACAGAGAGACACCGGTCAAAAGTGCTTCTTCGCGGTCACATCTCTAAAAAAGAATGAGTACATGCTCTTTCCCTAGCCTTACCCTCTCCCCCACTCCGGCCCCCCAGTCTAAGAGTCACTGAGAATGGGTTCAAACACACCGATCCTCAAAAACAATGTGGAAGATGGAAAAAAATGCTGTAAGAGCTCTGAAATACCTACTTCTGGACTATTTATTTGAGAAAGGAAAAAAATCTATCTTAAGTTGTTATATTTAAGGTCTCTATATTACAAAAAACCAGACTGTATTCGATCTGAAATAGAAATTTGTGCTAGAAGTGTTGCTCTCACAAAACCCTAAAATCTATGGCACTCGCTTAGCAGTAGATGAGGAGACACAGGTTATTATGAGTTGGAAGTCGGTTGTGATAATGTGAGGAAGCCAACTGTCTACCACCAAACAATAAGACCAGACCAAGACTAGTCTCATATGGACCAAAGGAAACCATACTAAGGTGTGGGAGAAAGGGTGAACCTGAGCACAGAGAGCAATAAATGAGAGACTTCAGGTTTAAGAACTGTATCGAGGGGCAAACAGGGAGATATTGGTTAAGGGGTACAAACTTCTAGTTATAAGATGAACAAGATCTGGGGATGTAATGTACAACATGGTGATTATATTTAACAACGTTGTATTATATACCTGAAAGTTGCTAGGAGAGTAGATCTTAAATGTTCTCACCACAAAAAAGAAATGATGATGAAAGAGGTGATACAGGTGTGAGCTAACAGGACTGTGATAATCATTTCACAATATATAATTGTATCAAATCAATGTGTGTACAGCTTCAACTTACACAATGTAATGTGTCAATTATACCTCAATAAAGCTGGAAAAAAATGAACAAGGATCCTGTTCGTCAAGGCTAACACATGACCCATATAAGTCCACTTTTTCAAACAGAGTAAAAATATAATTCAATAACATATCACAAGTCTAACAACTCAACTATACATTATCTAATGACAATCATAGCATTACAAAATTAACACGGGGGAGGGATAACTTGGGAGATTGGGACTGACATATACATGCTACTATACAAAAAACAGATAACTAATAAGCACCTACTGAATAGCACAGGGAACTCTTCTCAATACTCTGTAATGACTTATATAGGAAAAGAATCTAAAAAAGAGTGGATAGGGCTTCCCTGGTGGCGCAGTGGTTGAGAGTCCGCCTGCCGATGCAGGGGACACGGATTCGTGCCCTGGTCCGGGAAGATCCCACATGCCGCGGAGCGGCTGGGCCCGTGAGCCATGGCCGCTGAGCCTGCGCATCCGGAGCCTGTGCTCCACAACGGGAGAGGCCACAACAGTGAGAGGCCCGCGTACCGCAAAAAAAAAAATAAAAAATAAAAGAGTGGATATACGTATAACTGATTCACTTTGCTGTACAGCAGAAACTGACACAACATTGTAAATCACCTATACTCCAATATAAAATTAAAATGCTTTAATTTTAAAAAAAATAACAAATAAAAGAGCTGTATCAAAGATATAAATAAACAAACAAATGAATAAATGTTTGTATGTATGTATTTAGTAACCGGATGTGGCTTTGTCATCCATGGAGGTGACTGTGTGGATTCTCTGAATGGCATGTAGGATACAGATGGATGTTAGGGTGGCCACAAGAATGGATTAAGGTATAGACTGCAAGTTGTCCCCTGACAGGTATCCATCCCTACTTTAATAATGCGACTCCTAAGTTTTAGCTGAGTTCATAACCACATAGAGTTTGGCCCTTCCAGACGCCCTTGCAGCTTTGTGTGGACATGTGACAAAGTTCTAACCCTTAGGGTGGAAGCAAAAGTAAAGATGAGATGCCACTTCCTGATTATACCTCTAAAACCAAATGTGTGCATAGGCTTCTGGCCCCTTTTCCTTCCTGCTGACTGAAGGCTGGTGTGCAAAGCACAGCCACCTGAGATGCTGAGACAGAAGTCTTACGTTGAGCACGGCAAGGCACCTACTGGCTTGTGGCGCTTAACCGCTGAACTGTGATATGAGACAGAAATACCCTTTAAGCCACTTTCTCTTGCTTACAACATAGTAACCTATAATCTAATACTTTGGTCTTCTCCACGTTTTTATCATCACTCATTTTCCAAACCACCACACACAAACAAGGTCTAAAAACAAGGGAACAAAGGATTCTTCCTCATTAGAAGATGGGGGAGGAGGAAAGATCAGAGTATTTATAGATTTTTGTTTTCCTCCTGTCATACACAATTAATATGCTAACATAGAGTTTTGTGCTCTACATTTTTTTTCTATTTTTTTTCACTCTACAGTTTTCCAAGTTACTGATAAAATACATTCAGCACCTTCATTCCACAAGGCAAATTACTCCAGAATGGTAGCAGTTACTGAATGAAAGTTGAATTTTGTGGACACATCATCTAGGTGGTGAGAAGATGCCTGCACAGGTCACTGGTTGGTAGATCAGAGAGTCTTTAGGCCAAGGGATGAACAGTATGGGAGAGGCAGGAAATGTCTTATTTTAATTGAAGTATAGTTACTGTACAATATTATATGTTACAGGTATACAATATAATGATTCACAATTTTTGTCTGTGTGTGTGTGGTACGTGGGCCTCTCACCGTTGTGGCCTCTCCCGTTGCGGAGCACAGGCTCCGGACAAACAGGCTCAGCGGCCATGGCTCAGGGGACCAGCCACTCCACTGCATGTGGGATCTTCCCTGACTGGGGCACGAACCCGTGTCCCCTGCATCGGCAGGCGGACTCTCAACCACTGCGCCACGAGGGAAGCCCCAATGATTCACAATTTTTAAAGGTTATACCCCATTTATGTTACTATAAACTATTGGCTATATTCCTTGTGCTGTACAATATATCCTTGTAGCTTATTTTATACCTAATAGTTTGTACCTCTTACTCCCCTACCCCTGTATTGCCCCTCCTTCCTTCCCTCCCCGCTCTGGTAACTACTAGTTTGTTCTCTGTATCTGTGAGTCTGCTTCTTTTTTTGTTCTATTTATTAGGTTGCTGAATTTTTTAGATTCCACATATAAGTGATAACATACAGTATTTGTCTTTCTCTGTGTGACTTACTTCACTTAGCATAATGCCCTCCAAGTCCATCCATGATGTTGCAAATGGCAAAATTTCATTCTTTCTTATGGCTAGAGTAGTATTCCATTGTGTGTGTGTGTGTGTGTGTGTGTGTGTGTGTGTGTGTAATACATATATACATATACACACATCTTCTTTATCCAGTCACCTGTTAATGGACACTTAGGTTGCTTCCATACCTTGGCAATTTATAAATAATGCTGCTACGAACATTGGGGTGCATGTATGTTTTTGAATTAGTGTTTTAGTTTTTTCCAGATATATACCCAGGAGTGGAATTGCTGGGTCACATGGTAGTTCTATTTTTACCTTTTTAAGAAACATCCATTCTGTTTTCCACAGTGGCTGCACCAATTTACATTCCCACCAATAGCACACAAGTGTTCCCATTTCTCCATGTCCTTGCCAACATTTGTTATTTGTGTTCTTTTGATGACGGTCACTCTGACAGGTGTGAGGCGATGTCTCATTGTGGTTGTTATTTGCATTTCCCTGATGCTTAGTGATGTTGAACATCTTTCCAGAGGCAGGAAACTGTCTTCTGCCTATAAGCAGTCAAGCTTGCTATTTCCTGAGGTAAAGCATTGAAATTAACAAGCTTTTTCTCTTTCTATCAAACTTAAAGTTAATAAAATTTCTTCTGAAACTGACTTCCCTGCAGTCATCGTGTTCTATGTTATGAGATTTTATTGTTCTCCTTCTCTGGTTTCATGATATTTTAATGGGAATTTGGGAGCTAAATACTTGTTTGTTTATTGTCTGTCACTCCTGCTAAAGTAGAAGACCCACTGAGGAGAAAATTCTTGTCTGTCTTGTTTTTAAGACCATCTCCAAACCCTAGAACAGAACCTGGCATGGAGTAAGTCCCCAATAAATATTTGCTTACTGAATAAATAAATGAATTAATGAATCAATAAATCAATCAGATAATTTAGGAACCATTAGTTCAATGTCATTTGAAGCAAGATGTCCCTTCTCTGTATTTTTCTCTTGAATTGCCATCACATATACTGTAAACAGTTAGATAAAAACATGAATTACCCGGACAGCTGGGGTGTGAAGAGAGTAATGTTACAATCACAAAGAATGAAGGCAGAGTTTTATCTGAAACATCAAAAAAATATATCCACATTGACCATATTTAGCGTATAATTACTCATCATCATGTTTTTCTGTACTGATTTTCCACTAAATATTTTTGACAGAATATTGGATAAGGAAATTCCCAATTTTGCAAAACCAACAAAATTTCATAGATTTCAGGTTTGGTATATTCATTTTTTTTTCCTTCTGCTATGGTAAAAATTCTTGAACATAAACTCAAATACAACCTTACACTGATTCACACTGAATGCAGTTGATATAACCCAACATGATGCACTTTGAAACCAAACTTGGTCTCCACCTGTCTGGTAAGTCATTTCCACAGCCAGGAGTACGAGTGAAGAAACAGCCCTTCCAGGAATGCTCTCTAGGTCAACAGATGTTGGCTTTATCAATTGGGTAAGGGGAAGTAAGTTTAAAGCTAATGGATCTTCAAAGCAGTATCTTCTCTTCCACTGCCTCTTAGGAAAAACATCTAACACATTAGGGAGAATGGCAGACTACAACTCAGGCTGTGGCCTATGTAACCAGAGAAAGGAAGTAAGTGGAGATAGTGTTACCTAAAGCGGAGCTCATGAATTAAAATCTTCATACATATCCAGATCGAGCCACCCGTCATAAGACATTGTGATAAAGCACCCTCCTAATCCCCACTAAATTCTGAAACAGGTCAGTCTGTCTACATTAATCATCATTGCCTTTTGTTTTCAATTTCCCCAAACATGTTTTCATTAACTCTCTCTACCCAAATATTACTCCATTTACCAAAATATAAAAGTTAAAAGACAAACTAAGACAAACTTACTATTTTTAAAGATAAAAAATATTAAGCCTTGGATTGGTGTGAAGAATTTAGGATTGGGGATTTATAGTTGCCTGAATTCGGAGCCTGAAATGTCTCTTGTAATTTACTTGTAGCCAATGAGCCCTGGATTTACACAGACCAAAGCGACCTTTCAAGCATCACATTGATGTAAGTAGGAGAAAATCCTCCTTAGCAGCAGTATTCTCTGTATAACCCCGCATTCACTCCATGGACAGCTCTCAGTGGTGTCCACAGGCCTTCACTCAGCACTGACCCCAGGACAAATCACTGTGTTAGTTGAGTCTGTTTGGACACCTTGGCAGCCTCTCTCTCTGCTCTTATTATTTCCCCGTTAGCTCCAGGTCCCCAGCACATGCAGTCTGTCCATCAAAACTAGCTCTCTAGGGCTTCCCTGGTGGTGCAGTGGTTGAAAGTCCGCCTGCCGATGGAGGGGACACGGGTTCATGCCCCGGTCCGGGAAGATCCCACATGCCGCGAAGCGGCTAGGCCCGTGAGCCATGGCCGCTGAGCCTGAGCGTCCGGAGCCTGTGCTCCGCAGCGGGAGAGGCCACAGCAGTGAGAGGCCCGCGTACCACAAACAAAAACAAAAACAAAAACAAAAAACTAGCTCTCCAGAAATGATCAGAAGCACATTCATATGGAAGAATATTTGACAAATAGCAGTTTCGAATGTGAGGTATTTCAAGTCACTCTGAATCTAAATGCGTCAAAATCAAAAACACCAGGTCTGTCCTGAAATCTCTACACAGAATTTCAGTTTTCAGCAAATTTCACCCTCACTCTCCCAGGTCCACAATCCCTCTCCGCTCATCCCCTCGCTGGTGGGAGGGGCAAGTGCTCGTGTCTGTGTTTGGAATATGTGAAGGTGTGGTGTGTCTGTGTTTGCTTGTGCATGTGTGTGGCTGGAGGTGTGCCATGAAGGGGGTTGTGTGTGTGTCGGCGTGTGTCTAACGTACTCTGACATGGAGGGAGGGCTTCTGGACACTTAGAATCACGCCACGTAGAGCCACTGCTTTCGTATTCTAAGCCACCTAAGTTTTCATATCTGTCCTGAAAAACAGTAAAGAAAATATTTGAGGAATGTTCCACGTTAGAGAAGATATTAAAAGGTGATGCTTATAAGTAAATGCTTATAATTCTCGAAGGGTATGATGTTCAAATTTTCCTGCAATTTCTTTTCCACTTATTACACTCCCTGGTTTCTTTATTTTATGTCATCGGTCTATATCTTATGTAAAACACAACAATAGCTTTGTTATCTAGTATTTTCATTGAAATGTAAACTCAGTTCTTTCAGTTCATAGCAGCACTATTCATAATTGCGAAGACATGGAAGCAACCTAAATGTCCATTGACAGATGAATGGATAAGAAGATGTGGCACATATATACCATGAAATATTACTAAGCCATAAAAAAGAATGAAGTATTGCCAATTGCAGCAACATGGATGGACCTAGAGATTATCATACTAAGTGAAGTAAGTCAGAAAGAGAAAGACAAATACCATGTGATAAAACTTACAAGTGGAACCTAAAATATGACACAAATGAACCTATCTATGAAACAGAAACAGAATGATGGACATAGAAAATGGACCAGTGGTTGCCAAGGGGGAGGCGGTTGGCAGAGGAATGGACTGGGAGGTGGGGCTTAGCAGATGTAAGCGTTTATAGATGGATAAAAAACAAGGTCCGACCGTATAGCACGGGGAATTATAGTTAATATCCTATTATGGACCATGATGGAAAAGAACACTAAGAAACAAACAAAACAAAGACTGTAAACTCACTTCTTTCTACTGAAGTTCTACTGAAATCTACTGATTTCCCAAGTTCCTGGGAATCCTAACTTGCCCCACGCATTTCAGGGGGAAAACTGGCCTCGTGTCTGAAGCCATTTTTGAATTGTCCCCTTGACCTGCTGGGTAGCAGAGCAACCTTCAGGACACCGTCCTTCCCATCTAGACCTCCCTCCTCTTCTGGGTGCCCTAGTGAACATGTCACCAAGTGATTTCTGTGTGGTGTGTGTGTTCAGGGGGCTGTATCAGCACAAGCAGCAGTGGAAATGCTGACATAGCCAACAGAGGGAATGGGGATGTCATAGAAATTTTAAGAAGCAAAGTGAAGAACGGGCAGCTCTGGCAGCTCAGCGTTTACCTCAGAATCTAAGAGTCTCAGTCTGCAGACATATTTATGATTTTCTTATTAGGTGTCACAGGCAACCCAATCCCTTCCAGAATATAGGAACTATATTGAGAAGTAGGTATTAAAATCGTAACCAGTAACAGTGGAGAATAAAAAGAAATACAGGCAGAGCAGAAAACACTGTAGAAAGAACTTTGGAATAAAACCAACCTGGATTTAAATCTGGGGTCTTCCACTTACAGGGTAAATGACCTTACACAAATCACCTAACTTCTATTAGGCTCAGTTTCCTTATCTAGAAAATGGGCGTAAAATATTTACTTCATACAGAAGTTGTGAAAGACACCTGAGGAAATATTGTAAAGAATAGGCCCAGACACTTATACTTACAGGCTCTCAATAAATGGTTGGGAACTAGTTATTACTGGACCACAGCCCCAAGTCTGCTATAAATACTTCACTCTCTTGTCCCCATCGTGCTGGTTCTAACCTCTGTCACCATCATCACAGGTTTTTTTGGTGTTATTTGTTTTTTGTCTGTTTCGTAACTTCTGCGACTTACCCATATATTTGTATTCCCCGGTCCTATGGTACCATCCTGAAATGGTAATGAAAAAATAGAAGATACATTTTATTGAATGATTATTAATTGCCAGGCACTCTTCTAAGTGCTTCCATTTTTTTTTTAATTCTCACAAGAATCCTATAAAATATTTGCCACTGTTATCATCATTTTGATGAAGACACATTATCTAGGTTCTCCACAGTCACAGAGCCTAATAAATTTCAAAGCCTGGATCCTAAACGTGAGTGTCTGGGTGCAGACCCCGACTTTTGACCACCATATGGTTACACTGCAGAAGAGAGAGGAAAGGAAGGAAAGAAAATCCAAATAAGGTGGCAGGGTGCCACCCAGTGATAAAGCCTTTGAACAGCAATGCATTAATCAAAAGTCTGGGCAGATGAGAGCAAATCGCACCAAGCATACAAGGAAGGCGGCTCCGGAGAGCGAGCAGTGCCTGAGGTTGAGCTGCATTTTTCCTTCACTAAGAAAGTGAATCATCAGGGCGGGTTATACATTTTCAAGGAGTATCTGATTTATTTCATTGGTTTACTTGGATTCTATACCTAGACCGCTGATCCAAAGTAATTTTAAGAGGTAAACATTTTAATACTTTCAACATTAACAAAAAAAAATGTTTAAGTGCTGACAAATAGATACTCCAGGTACGAAGGAGCAACCACACTGCAG
This sequence comes from Pseudorca crassidens, assembly GCF_039906515.1. Lineage (NCBI taxonomy): Eukaryota > Metazoa > Chordata > Mammalia > Artiodactyla > Delphinidae > Pseudorca > Pseudorca crassidens. Next base: position 172,174,739 of record NC_090297.1, on the reverse strand, counting down.
TCCTTCACCTACTTCTGTGGCTGCAGGGAGCACATGAAGCAACGCGTCTCATTTTCTGATCAAAAGATTCATTAATGCTCTTTGGCACTAAACTCTGGGAGGAATTAAATATATATTGAGTAATAATTAACGGATAGAAGTGTGAATGGATCACTGAAAATGAGGCCTATATGACAGTGATGTCAAGTGATCAGACAGTGAAATCCTCCGCTACTGCTGTAATCAGGGAAGAATTTAACTGTCCTCTAGTGAGAGGGTTGTTTTCTGCTCAGGGACAATCAGCTAGTTATTCTTTCAGCCAAAAGGCCAGAGGCTTACAAAACTCTTCTAAGGGGCTTCCCTGGTGGCGCAGTGGTTGAGAATCTGCCTGCTAATGCAGGGGACACGGGTTCGAGCCCTGGTCTGGGAGGATCCCACATGCCGCGGAGCAACTGGGTCTGTGAGCCACAACTACTGAGCCTGCGCGTCTGGAGCCTGTGCTCCGCAACAAGAGAGGCCACCACAGTGAGAGGCCCGCGCGCCGCGATGAAGAGTGGCCCCCACTTGCCACAACTAGAGAAAGCCCTCGCACAGAAACGAAGACCCAACACAGCCAAAAATAAATTAATTAATTAATAAACTCCTACCCCCAACATCTTCTTTAAAAAAAAAAAAAACTCTTCTAAGCACCGTGGTCTTGGTAGAATACTCCAGAGTGTGCACAAAGAGCGTTAGCAAGAGACAACGTGGACAGCATCAAAAAGCAAAAACCAAAGCCAGAGCAGCCCCTCCTGGATATTATGTAACGAATGGCAGGCGTTTACGAAAATGCAGTGTTCTTGAGAAATACAGTGAAGTGGAGAAAATGAGATTTAGCTGTGATCAGTAATATGGACCTTGTTACCCATCCCTATCCATTTCAGTACAGGGGGCATGTACCCAACCATGACCCATACGTCATCCATCTAAGCAGGCTTTCATTCACTGCCCCAGCGTGCGTGCTGAGTGGAGCTACTGTCATTTCCAAAGTCAAAGTCTAGTCATTATCAGTTCATCTTTCCAATGTCCAGTGTCTAGGAAGAACCTGAATCCTGGAACCCAGATGATGATTATGATCAAGGCCTGCATGCCCAGGCCAGGTAAGGGATGCCTCTTCCAGACCTTTGCTCAAGTCAGTTCATCCTTGTCTGCATCAGTTCTCGGGACCGTAGCACTTACTGTGTGTCTGCCATGTTAAGTGTTTTCCCCAAACAGTTCTCATTCTGTCATGACAAAAACCCTGTCACATAATTATTAGAGATAGAGAAACCAAAGCTCAGAGACGGTAGGTAACTTGACTAAGGTCACCCAGCAGGTGAAGTGAAAATCTCAAAGACACCAACTGAATAGGCATTTATCGTACAGGTACTTTGTAAATGCAGAAGCTAAAATACAAGGGCAAAACTTGGAGACCATAAAGGGGAAGACAAAAGGAAAGGGAGGCTGAGACGATATATCACAGATTGTTTGCTGATAAACTGAGCACAGTAACAGAATTCAGGGAAGCTACAGAAATGTGTATCTAACACGTCCAGAAATCCCATCACTGAAATATCTAAGATTTCAAGTAAGACTTGAGAAAGAACTGGATTACCACCCAATGAGGATGAATTCTCCAAGGATAATCTCAATCATGATACTTTAAAGGGAAAAAAATTGTGAGCTAAACAATGCTGACACAAACTCAGCTCTTGAACTAGCTAAATAAATAAACAAAAAAGGAAAGGTAACTGGGGCCTATAATATTTCTATAAAATAAACTTGGAGATAGATATATATTTAATCTAACCTACGAAGTTTACTTCTGGGAATCTATCCAAGGATATATACTATAAAAAAAGAATATTGTTCCTGAATTAACGTGTTCATCCCAGTGTTATCTATAATTGTTTATAAAGATTACAAGGAATATGTTTTTAACTAAGATTGCCAGATAAAATAGTGTATCCAGTTAAATCTGAATTCCAGATAAGCAATAATTTTTAAGTAAAAGTATGTTCCATGTAATATTTGAGGGGTGTGTGTGTGTGTGTGTGTGTGTGTGTGTGTCTATGTATAGGCTGTTCCTCTGGAATTCAAATTTAACAGAGCATCCTGTACTTTTATTTGCTAAATCTGGTAACCTGCCTTATGATATAATCTTGAGTTGAAAAAAAGCAGGACACAACTTTATATACAGATACATTTCAGCTAGGTGTGAAAAAATGCAGCATTTGATGTTCTCAGTGTTGTCTGCCTTTTAAAAAAACTTTTCTGTATTCCCATTTATTTCTTTAAGTAATATGTTTTACTATTCAAACTTAAACAATGAAAATTTCTTTTGAAGAAAGAAATCAGACGCACCAGTACTTCTGAAGATTAGGACACAGAGTAGCCGACCCTTCTCCACAAGAAGGTTAGCTCATTGAGTAGGACCTTTAATGATAGTTAGTAGTTTGGTAATAATATAACACATGAATATATATATATATCTATGTATATGTACATACCTATATGCGTATATGTGTGTGTACATGTATATGTGTATATACAGACAGAGACGGAGAGAGAGAATAAACAGATTGATTATGCTTTAGTAATTCTAAACATAAGCATCTTCTGTGAGCTCTAACTTTACCTCTAGATACTTCAGCAGTGTGCATGGAAAGTAGCAAGCGCTTCTCCAGCCATTGAAAAGAAACTCCTAAGCTGATTTTACGCCAGGTTCTCTGCTCGCAACAAGAAGGAATACAACAACCTAACAGACAAAAATAACAGCAACAGAAGCTGCCTTTCAGCCTGTCTCTGGGAAATGAGCGCGCTAATAGGTAGTCCCTCCACACGCACGTCCGCCTCATCCTAATCCACTCTCCACACTGCAGCAGCCAAAAGTAAACCTCTGCTTAGAACCCTTCCAAACCATTCCATCACCCTCTGCACAAAAACCTCTTCTCAGCATAGCTAGCAATGAGGGTGAGTCAGAGTCCCATGGACACCTGTTGTGCTGGGGTCATCATTGGTGGTATCGCCCTTTTAGTCTCAAAAGTGATCCAGCTTGGACAATACTAGTTACCCCTTCCTGTTCTGTCTTTTCTCCTGTCCCACCCTCTTTACTCTGCACCCATCAGATGGACTGGATTTCTTCTGGGCGCTAGGATATACCATCCTCCTTCCTAAGTCAGGGCCTGTTCACAGGTTGCCCTGTGCTCTGAAGCACTTTCTCTGCCCATTCCCCCCTCCTCCAGGCTAATGTTTCCTTAAAGCTATTCATCATTCACACTTTAGTTCAGGTATCACTTTTGACTAGGTGTAGCCCTCCTATTATTTATTCCCAGAGCACAATACACCTCTCCATTTATCACCAAGGTGATAAGACATTTAGTTGCAGGATTATTGGATTAATGACCATATTTTCTATTTCCCTGCACATTCCATGGGTATCAGAACAAGGTGATTTCTTATCGTTGTACTGTTGATTTCTTACTGTTGTATTGGAGCTTCATAATTATTTATTGAACTAATGATTGAAGGAGCTACACAAACCTTTTGACGAAAGAACACATACAACCTCACCTACTTCAATATTCCTACTTCAAGGTGAGGTTGTATGTGTTCTTTTGTCAAAAGGTTTGTGATGTCGGTCTGACTCTATTTTTGTGAGGTGATCAGCCAATGGTCCTCTTAAAAAAAGAGAGAGACGACAGACCTAAAATGGAGTCACTTGGGCTAATCCCACATCATCAAACTGAGATAACACTTAACCTAATTGCAGTTTCAACCTTCCCCAGAAATGTAATCATAACTGATTTTCTAAAATTTCCTGGTCAGCACTAGTGAGGTAATCAGTCCCATAGACCCTTTCCATCCCCCAAAGAAAGATGAGGTAATCCAGTCTTTCCTTGTCCCCACCTTCTCCCGCCCATAAAAGTCTTCCATTTGGTACAGCTCCTGGGGCTCCTTTCTAAATGCTGGATGGGATGCTTCCCAGTTGATGAATCAATCTTTGAATAAAGCCATTAAGATCTTTAAAGTTTACTCAATTGAATTTTGGTTTTTAAGAGTATTTCTTTCCTACATCCATTAATTCAAAACTCTTTGTGAAAACAGATCACATTTTATCATTTGTCTTTGTTTAGTAACCAGAATATATTCATAAGGCAATGAGCAAGCTTATTTTGCTTTTTATGAACACCTCTTACTTCCTGTTCCGATTCATGTTAGTTTGTTAGAGAATGTAGCCTTTACATACTGCACTATTTCCACTGAAACACCACCAAATCTTAGCTCTACAGGTAAATATATATTTATTATTTAATAATCACCCAGTCTTCATGTGGATGTCTCTCCAAATGCTTTGGCAAACTAGTTTTGTTTTACATGACGACTGTGAGTGATTGGTTTTGATATCTTTGTGCTCTATTTTTAGGGGAGGATTCTGGAAGATTTAAACCTTGCTGCACTCACCATCTTCTCAGATTCCCTATAGGTGTTTAAATTTTGGTGTGCACTTCCAATGTCCAGCTCTCCATATATCCTATGTTACATATCCCACCTTACATGAAGTCTTACAAATTAGTCAGTGAAAAACTTTTCAAAACAATAGCCATTATTGTTATATAGTAGTACACATGTATTAAATGCTTACCATGTGACAGTCTTTAAGTCCCTTCCATGTATTAAGTCAGGTCTATATCAAGAGGGCCATCAAAATACAAAATGTAACAGAGCATTCTAAACCGATTAGCTTGGAACAAAGAAAAGTCATTACGAAAACACAGATACTGCGCCTTGGGGGAAGAATGGCAAGACCTTGGTTCAGAGAGAAAGAGAAATAGGCCAAGTGAATGATTTTAAGTACATTCTGCACTTCAGTTACATGTGAGGTTTCAAGATGGTTAATGTTTGGCCTCTAACAGTAATATTCTTTAATAGACACTTTGGACTCAGGTATTGGATGATGACAATAAACAGATACTTCTCTTATACCTGTCTTTAGAATAAAGCTCCCATAACTAAAATTTCTGCCAAGTGGGTTAAAAAGCATTGAACAAAGGATACGCCAACTCTCTCTGATGCAGACGAAGGTTGAATCAAAATCTTTTTCCAGCAGAAAATGAGAATCTCCTCAAGGACCTTGAAGTGCTCTCTTTAAATGTGAGAATCCTTGAGAGGAAGATGTAATCTATACACTTTTGAAAAGGAATCCTGACAATACTATGAACAGAATAAATCTGATTGAAAGTCTATCCATATACAAAAACTATGATGAAATAATGACTATACTTATTTGTGACACATTTTTCAGGGATATAATATGTATATTACTCAAATGACTTACCATATAATCTTCTTAGCTTTCCTTTTCTGTTAGTGAATGCCCAAAATTTTACTAACTCATGATCTTTTCCTTTGTTTTTTAATCAATTATTATTTTTTTATTTATTTTAATTTATTTATTTTTGGCTGCGTTGGGTCTTCGTTGCTGCATGCGGGCTCTCTAGTTTTGGTGAGCGGGGGCTACTACTCCTTGTTGCAGTGCGCGGGCTTCTCATTGTGGTGGCTTCTCTTGTTGCGGAGCACGGGCTCTAGGCACACGGGCTCAGCGTTTGTGGCTCACGGGCTCTAGAGTGCAGGCTCAGTAGTTGTGGTGCACGGGCTTAGTTGCTCCGCGGCATGTGGGATCTTCCCGGAGCAGGGATAGAACCCATGTCCCCTGCGTTGGCAGGAGGATTCTCAACCACTGCGCCACCAGGGAAGCCCGATCTTTTCCTTTTTGATGACAGCCTCAGGAACTACTCATTTTGAGGTTCTGGCCAGATAACTTTTACTCAAAAACATAACTGCTTTTATTGGTTTGGTGCTGTTGCAGTGATGTAAAAAGGAAAATCGGCATTAGGTTTTGATCTCACAGTTAATTAACTTCTATCCTGAAGACAGTATCTCCCTAATTAATGATGTGCACCATTATAAAGAAAGATGTTCTCTGGAATAGATGTGTATTTGATTCTTCTACATATTTACTCTAGGGGAAGAACACGTTAAATGTTAAATTCCTTTTCTCTTGGTTTCAAAATTCACCCCTAATCTCATTCCTCATGTCACTTCTAAAAGTTAACAACTTTCTTCACTTAAGTCTGTACATATTCAGTGGTCTATATATTACAATATGTAGAGACCCACGTTCTTCTGGTCTTTCTTTATGTAACAAATCCTTTACTCTTCGAAGGGGAACCTGGATTTCTACCCCAGTTTTCTGAAACTTAATTCATAAAAACACATTATAATTTACTTTTCTCTGTCATCTCAAGAGCTTATCAATGTTTCAAACATGTTACCCACAGATTACATTTTAACGAGGAAAAATATCACTAATTTTTAATATTATTTATGAAAATGTCTCATACTATTTGTATTTCTGAGACATGCAACAAAACATTTAAGCTGAAAAGCCCACTAATTTTAACCGATGACCCTCAATGGGCTCTAAGTGTTATTCACTGCTTTTGGTAGCCAAAGAAAGAGATTAAGGCTTTTTAAAGATATTTGTTATTGTCTTGTTGCAGCTCAGTTTTTGAGTTTGACAGGCTATGAAACCTTTGAATCACCCTCAAGATATGGAATCTTGTCATACCTGGGTTTTTAAATAATGAAGATCACTGATTATTGTAGATTAAAGGTGTATTCACAGTATTGAGACGTGATACAGAAAGTGAACATGGTAAATCATCTACATCTATATAATGCCAAAGACATTGTGAGGAATCAGGTGACTTCAGATTTCAAAATGAATTTCTTTTCCTTCAGTAATCATTTGGTGCAAATGTAACTTGAAGCACACACATGATTTCTAGTCAAACAATATTCTTTAGGGATTTCATTTATCAAGTTTCGCCCATTCAGGATACCAGAATCTCAATGCGCTTGTAGGCTACCGCACAGCTGTATATGAATTTACAGCAATACCTGAATGAGTTGTGCACGAGCACAGTGAAACTAGTCAAAGAGCATACTACCTGTTAGTTTATACAGCACTGTATTTTAGAACTACAGGTACCAGACAGGAGTTATGATCTGAATTTTTATATTATATTTGGTGATTTGGTAGAAACCGGTGGCAATGAAAATGTCTTTACCTTAGCCCAGAGCAGATTTCTCTTCTCCCACTTCTCAGGTTTGACTACCTTTCCTATATAGGTCTCAAAATGCTCCATGCCCTTCTAGGTACTTTAGAAATTCCCTTGTATCAAGTATCGAAATCACTGCTACATACTATCAGCATCTCTTTCCTCTATTCTCAAAGTTCAGCTTTTGAATAGAGACATTATATATAGAGAGACAGACATATATATAGACAATATACACATATATATAGAGACATTATATTTAAATAGACACATTATACCAATCAGCTACATTCGTTAAGTATTTGCCCCACTGCTGTGGTCAATGCCTGGTGACAGCCATTTATGTTCCTGTCTTCATCCTCCATTTGTATTTCCCTATTTCTATCCCTTTTGAAAGGCATATGACACCGTCCAGGTTCTCAGGTGACAGTCTTAATTATTATACAGTGTATACATCAGATATATCACTAAGCATCTTACATTTTTGTTCTTTCTTATTACAAAACCCCATGAAGCAGATGTAATTATTTGCTCCTTATAGATTAGGAAATTCAGGCTCTGTGCAGTCATTTAACTTGTCCAAGTTTTTGTAGATTAGAGCCAGCAGAGGCAACATAAAATTTTATCAGTGATGTCGAGGGGCTAGTTTCTGGAACGTCAATATAGAAAAGTAGTAAGTACGTAGATTCTGGTGTCAAACTGTCTGCATTCAAGTCCTGGCTCCAATCCTTAGCTAGATTTGTGAACTACTGCAATTATTTAATCTCCCTAAGCTTCAGTGCTTTCATCACTGTAACAGGCATAATGATCGTTCTTAACTCATAAAATTATTGTGAGGATTTGATAAGATAATGCATATAAAGTTCTTGGCATGGTGCCTGGTATATGATAAGTTCTCAAAAATTTTAGTTGTTAGTCATTAATCTATCTTATTTTTCCACCAAGTTGATGGGAAAGGGTTATTTTCCCCTGCACGTTTAGACAAACAATAGAACTTCCAGATTGAATCTAAGTTCAAAAGCTTTCCTCCAGTTCACAGAAACATGGCTAGCATCACTGAATGTTCCTTCTGACTGCATTCGTCCATCATTTTATCAGAAGAAAGATGCCACCATGATGGGGACTACACAAACACAAGAAAAAGTCAACACAAAAATCCAACCATCTGGGGCTTCCCTGGTGGCGCAGTGGTTGAGAGTCCACCTGCCGATACAGCGGACACGGGTTCGTGCCCCGGTCCGGGAAGATCCCACATGCTACGGAGCGGCTGGGCCCGTGAGCCATGGCCACTGAGCCTGCGCGTCTGGAGCCTGTGCTCCCCAACCGGAGAGGCCGCAACAGTGAGAGGCCCACGTACCGGAAAAAAAAAAAAAAAAAATCCAACCATCCCTGAATGAAAAACTTGCTTTTAAATATTAGCTGTGTAAAGAAAAACTGGATTCCTTTCTCATTTTGTTTTTAAACTGCTGGGTACTGTGTATTTGCCACGTGAAAAGCACTTGGCTAAGCTCTTCTGACGTAGCATCTACTTCTCAGAATAACAATAGGAAGTAGATATCTTTATCACCATTTATCAGACAAGGAGATGGAGGCCCAGGTGGCTCCTTAACTTTCCTTCGACAATGCAGCTGTCATCCCATCGGGCCTGGCGTGACCCAGATCTTCTCGGCACCATGTGCCACAGTCTCCCCTCCTGAGTCAGTCTACACTTGTCACGTGGTAAACGTTTACATTTTGGCTTTTAGTATTAGTTGACGTCATCTGTGAGTGACATCAAGTGAAAAAAACAGACCCCACAATCATCTATATATTAAATTAATCCATAAATACATACTCAGTGTCTAATTAATTAATACAGTTAAAACTAACAGCAAAATGATAATGAAGAAGGCACTTCCACCCTGAGTTTCTGGCTCCTGTGAGACAGAGGTTTTTATATTCTTATTATCAGAGTTTTCAGAATCCTGTTCCCCCAATTTTCCAATTCCTCCTCCTTGGGTAGCAGTCTGAGCATGGAAGTCTTGTAAAGGTGCCCTGATTTTCTGTTATGCCATGACACATTTTCATTCTAAATTAATCCACCTCCCTCTTGACCCAACCACTTCCCCTCTCCCAGAATTATCCTTTCTGATTAGAATTTCCTGAAGATAACAGAGTCATCAAATTTTAGAGGTAAAGGGGACTTTGGAGACCGTGTAACTTAAAATTGTAATTTTAAAGATCCTGAAGCTAAAACACCGAAATCATGAATGATCCGATCAAAGTCACAGAAGTGAGACATAACCGAATCCAGATTTCAGTTTCCTGATGCATTCAGCATGCCTTCCAAAACTACTCAGGGAAGACAGTGTTGGACCTGCAAGAGAGTTTCCTCCATAGCGGAATTTGCAGCATAGGTGGAAAGAAAAGACACACACAGGTAAACTCATTGAGTTAGTTATAATAGGCTCTCCATTATAGAATGTTACTATAGTGATAAATGCATACATATATACATATATTAAGAATGTTACCACCGAGAGTAGAACTGCCATACCAAAAAAATGACGCGGTATAAAGTACAAATCCAGTATCTATGAGCATCTTGAAATACAAAAGTAAAAGAATTGAGTAAAGGTTAAAGTTGGAGAGAAAACAGAAAATCATCCAGAATGAGGGATGATGGGTCCGTGCTCGGGGCATCTTCTGTGAGAAAACCTGCTTCGTGCTCTTTGCCTAAAGCAGCTCCCCAAAAACCTAATGACACAGGGCAGAGGCTACCTCCTCCTTAACTCCAAGAAGGGCCCTTGCAGCTGCAAGATGCAGGGTCTTTGCTCTCCTTTAAGGCTTGCCTTAGGATTTAGGAGGAAAAAAATAGGATTATGACTTTCTGGCAATGGGCCAACTCATTTGCAGCCACACTATTATTGGAACAAATTGACAAGAAACATTAAACGTCTCCATTACCAGTAAAAGTGTAAAAAATATGAGAAAAATGTTACCCTGGGGCAGCTCAATCATTTAAGCATTCCAGTAAGTGTTGTCTCAAAATGTTACACTGAAGATCTTCCTTTGACACAGCCTGACATGCGTCCACCATCAATTAAGTTATCTAAACTATTCCTGAATCTCTCTTTTAACAACATCACCTTTCTGAGAAAAGAGTTTCATATGTTTATAATCCCTTTCAATTGTGAAAGGCAACCCGTATTCTGGTAATCAGAGATCAAATAAAGAGATCTGAAGTTACTATATGCACATCCTTCAAAATGTTTTCAGACTTCAATCATCTCCCCTCTCCACTTTTATCTGATGAGGTTAGAGTTCTTTTTTCCTTTTTTTGTGTGTGTGTGTCATTATATGGAAACCAGTCAATCCCATTTCAACTGCAACTCTATTGAGATGTCCAATATCTTTCAAATATGTGATCGTTTACTGGAAAAGTACTAAAATCTATGAAAATTCCTTTTGAGACAAAAGCATTAAAAAAGCCCCAAGTAATAACATGTCCAGAAAGACCCAAAGTATCTATTTTTCATGTTTTCTGTTTTGCTTTGTTTTTTGAATATTGGATAGGCAGCTGACACAGCTGAAGCAGAACAAGCCAAGCAGCAGTAGTGCCACCTGCTCAAGTGAATGTTCTTCTCATCCTAAAAGAATCACCTTGTCTTCATGTGACGCTGACCACTCTGCCGCTCCAATACTGGCAACAATTCCTGCTGGTACTTTATGAATACCTAAACGAAAATTCACCTTGAAAACCCAAGAGGCTCCACTTATGGTGGATGTGACACTGATAGGATTACTGTGCGCTGTAATATTAATTTCAGTTTAATGTAAAATTACTATCAAGTGTACTAATTACGTCCCTTGTCCCCAGTGAGAATATAGCATTGAAACACAGAAAACAAACATGGTTACCAAAGGGGATAGCGGGACAGGAGGGAGGCAGTTAATTAGGAGTTTGGGATTAACATATACACACTACTATATATAAAACAGGTAAACAAGGACCTACTGCACACAGGGAACTATACTCAGTATCTTGTAATAGCCTCTAATGGAAAAGAATCTGAGAAAGAATATATATATATACACAGATATATGTACAACTGAATCACTTTGCTGTACACTTGAAACCAACAAAACATTGTAAATTAACTATACTTCAATAAAATAAAACACAGCATTGATATTACACCCTAGATTTTTCAGGGGATAGTTATGGAATCATCAGGCAGAGCTGAGGGCCTGACACATTGTAAGTATTCCTTAAATATGTCTGAATGCGGAAATGAACAGTTCCAGGCACACACAACACCTATTCATTACAGGTTTAATAAATAAAATTTCATTTGAATAATTAAACAATTACATGCTTTAAACACTAATCTGACACATTAAATTGGTCAAGAAAGGTCGCTGTTCTCAAAATAGAGGTTAGCATTATTGATGTTGAGAATGTTTTTCTACCAGCTAGTAACTGACCCAGTTCAGAGAGAAAAAATCAATTATCTTCATAGCTACCAATAGAAAAGGTACCATAAACCTTTAACTATTCTTCTGCTAGATCATTACAACTAACCTAGGGACTTGCTAGAAACCTAACTATCTCTAAAATATGTAGTCTGTTTTTTACTTTTTGATAAAATGTGAATATATGATCAAAGAAATTGTGATCAAACAATCTTTTTTATTGTTTTCTTGGTTCCTGAGGGCTTTAACAAATACCTTACCATGAAAATCTAATTAAATCTTTTCAGGAGCCTTTCAGACATATTTATTAAATGGTTCCAATATAATTTTTGTTAACTGTCTTCCAAAACACGGAAAGTATTAATTAGGACTTTTGATCATTCATCAGTGCATTCAACAAATTCACTAACTACCAACTGTGTGCCAATTGGCCAGAGAAAGACAATTCATTCACATGGTCATCACAGTTTTGTTTATAATATCAAATATTTGGAAAAAACAATTTAAACAACATTAAATTGCTTAAATAAACCCTATTCAACTAAATCAGTGCAACCATTAACACTTAAACTGTATAAAGATAAATAATTGTTTATAATAAATTGTGAATTTTTAATTGGAAGAGCTGAAACATTTTAGTTGGAATCTGGTTGTATTTTCCTCTATGTTTCTATAGCCATACATGAAAAGAAAGCAAAATACGCACTATGGCTTGATAACAAAATGCATATATTCATGGATCAGAATTAAAAATCTTAAACAAAGTGTTGAAAATTAACCAAAAGGTTAAATTTTGTTATCTCTTAGCAATACACTTAGTTAACTGCTTTATTGCTTTCTTCGTTTTTCTGCATATTTATTTGGTACTTAGTATATGTTCAGCACTAAGCAGGGTCTGATGACACAGTGGTGAGCAGGACCCCATCCTGAGGCTCCGAGGGCTAAAGTCTTGGGAATAGTTAATTCTACTAACAGTGTGTTTTATTAGGATTTGGTAAGAGGGACAGAAGTAGAGGGTGCATGGAAGAGAGGCCTGAAATCACATCTTAGGACATAGATAGCACGTAGCTTATAGATAATATCTGGTCAGCAATGAATGTCTATAATGCATATTTCAGAAAACACTGTAATTAAAGTTAGTGTGTTCTAAAAGACTGAAGAAAGAGAATGAAGGCTTACATTCTATTAGAAAAGTCTGGGATGCAGATTCAAGTATCAACTGAACAACACATATTCAACAAATGGCCAACAACAAATAATGTGGGAAAACTAAAATCTATTTTAAAATGAAAGAGATGATTTCTTTATGATTACCCCAGTGGTCTGAATTCCATCCTCAGCTCTGTGTAGGGACTTCATCATGTCATGTTAGATGAATCACTAAATCTTTCCAAAGTGCCACCAATCAAACTATCTTGACAGTAATTATATGTTAGGCCCCAGAGGAAATTTATGGGGATGAACTTAAATTTCGTTCTTGGCCAAAATGAACAGGGAAGACCAGGAAAATGTCTGCAATTATTATTTTATGTAAAAGATAAACAAAGAATGGAAATTATTTTTTTATAAGAGCATTTCAGTTTAAAAGTAAAATTCAATTTTTCAGCATTTTCAAAGTTCATGTAATATGCTATGTACCTTAATCTTTTCCTCATTAGTTTTTTTATGAAAAATATGAGATGTTTTTCTGGTATATGTTAAGGCAAATTTTTCAGAGTCTTCTTAGGTCAAATCAAAGAAAGATTTCAATTCATTTTTCTCTTCAGTGTTAATTCAGCATTTCTAAAGTACTGTGATTTTTAAAAATTGGTAAAAAATAACATGATTAAGTATTCCTCTGCCACAATTAAATTAATATTGAAAATCCAGTTAAACTAATATTATAGTGTTTTAAAATACAGTTTATTACAAAGAAAATACATAACTGTAACAGTGTATTTTAAGCTTATATAGGTAAACTAGAATTATAACATAAAACGTGCATATACATATGTTAAAAATATAAATTAAACATTTTCAAATACATGCCTTGCAGAGATATTTTCAATTTGGAAAAAAAATCCACCAGTTCTTTCTTGAATAGACTCCTAGACGTTTTGGACAGGGTAGTGCACTATTTCAGATATACTTACATTTACTTTACTTTATTAAGGAAGAACCTGACGTCTCTAAAATTTAACTGTCTTGTTCAAGACTGTATTGCTGTTAGTTTCATGGCGTATATGCCTATAAAAGATCCCTGAAGACAGGTGTCCCATCCAACACCCAATATGAGTGAATAAAAGGCTGGTGACTAGAGAAACCCATCTCAGTGTCTGATTCCTTTCACTTAGTCTGGTGTCCTATTCACTGGCATCTTTGGAAAGAAGGAAATTGGGTTAAGATAATATTTTTCATGCTCTCTAAATATGGTATGCGCAAATTCATAGGCATATGCAATTATGTTTGTTTTCATTCTTTTTTACTGAAGTATAGTTGATTTACAATGTTGTGTTACTTTAAGGTGTACAGCAAAGTGATTCGGTTCTCTCTATATATACTGTTTTCAGATTCTTCTCCCTTTAGATTATTATAAGGTATTGAGCATAGTTCCCTGTGCTATACAGTAGGTCCCTGTTGTTTATCTATTTTATATACAGCAGTGTATATATGTGAATCCCAAACTCCTAATTTGTCCCTCCCAGGCATATGCAATTTTTAAAGCAGGGCTCATATATTTAGGTATAGTCCTGACTAAGATGGAAGGAAAAAAATAAACCTTCAACTCAATGTTGAAATTCTGAACTTCTGAGACACTATTCCTTTCTGAAGGGCATCATTTCTGGGAGTAAATAAATGAAGGAGATTAAATACAGTGGAGAAACTCAAAGACAGAGAGGAAAGAAAGTAATTTATGTAAAAAAGCCATTATGCCATGGCCATGAATACATAAAGAACGGGTGAATATCTACCTTGAAGATCCATTATCCTACGTCAAAGTGTGTCTTTCAATTTAGGAATTTTTTAATTTGGGAAAAAATAAAGGAAAAGTTTTCCTTTAAGAAGTTTGATCTGACAGGCCATAGTTCCGGCTTTATCTTTTACCCCTCTCATATTCAGACTGAATGCTCTATTACATGCAGTTGCTCGTAGCTCTCTACACACCTTGACTTTACTGGTTGATGCCATTCCTTCTCTTTAACTCACATTCCCTTCCCCTTTCCTACGGCCTTCCTCTTTCTCTTACTTATTTTTGTGTTAACTTGTACTTGAAGCTATCAGTGCAAATTGATACTTGTACAATTCAGATATCAGGTCACCCAGAATTCCTCCTCATTGTTCTTCTGCTTCTTATCCCACGGCCACCTGTGTTGGGTACTCTTTTTAAAGCCCCTGAAATCTCCTATGCATATCTCTGCTATCATATTTTGGTGGCCTTTATAATTATGTGGCAGTCGCCCCATTAGCCTTGACCTCCTTGAGTATAGGCATTATCTTTTTCATCTTTGCTACACTGATGCCAAGCTCAGTACCTGACAGGTACTGGGTAGGGAATATATATTTGCTAAATCAATACTTGAAACATCAATAAATTGGCCCCTAAAAGGACAAGATTAAGTAATAGAGGCAGGGGCTACTTTGGGGGAAGACAGTTGAATAAACACTACCAGAATAATACGGTTTGAGGAAAAAGTGTTCCCCAAAAGTCTCTTTCCTTACAATATTAGTGTTACAAGTTTCTTCTGTGGAATCAGGCGTTCAAAAAGCACCAGTTAAAATGCAAATGGGTTGCCCACAAGGCATAATATATCAACTCATTAACATCAATTCTCAAATAACAGAGAGCTCGCTTGAGTTTAACGAAATGGGCCTTGAAATAGCTAAGTTTAGATGATATAGCTTACCCAAGCATAAGCTATTGCCCCAGGGGAAAAACAAAGTGGTGGGTATCACAGTGAAGGCTAAATATGAAAAAGTTGAACGGGGGAGCTATGAAAATAAATGTCATAAATTTCAAGAGAGTGTCTAACCTTGACTGCAGAGAAAGCAATGGAAGTTTTGAAGTCATGAACGGAGAGTGAGGAATACTATCCTAGAGAGACAAAGAAGGTTTACGGGGAAAATTTTTAATAATAAAATTAAAAGGAGAAAAGAATGATGGCCCTAAACCTCAATGCAGCAAATGGAAACTTTTGATTTTCCTTCTGTCCTTTCTTGTCACCCTTTCATATTCATTTCCTGCTAAAACAGAGAAGCAGAAACACTATCGGCCTGTGTCACTGCGTAGCCTGCATGCTCTGTTTACCCATCCGAGGCTTCTGGTTCACGTCAGCATTCGAGGTTTGTATGAAATAATGCTGGGAGTGCCAGCCTCGGGATTCTGGGCTTCCTGCCAGCTACTCACTTGTCTTTCTCCCCGCAGGACGGCAACAAGGATACATCTGCTATCCCTGACCTTGTTACTTTAATTTCCTTCATTTTCTTCTCCTATCTTAAAGCATGTTATCAGACCAAAAAAAAAAAAAAAAAAAATATTTCTAATCACTGGCTATACTGTTTCTTCTACAACTAAAAACTACAATTTAGAATGTTGTAGAGCGTAAGACTTCCCTTTACCTGAGTAACAGTTTTCATACATGCTGAGGTAAATATTAAGATACAGCAACCTAAGCTTCCATGGACAAATATTATAAAATGTAGCCTCAGCAAATATCAAAGCATTTTCTTTTACTGCTCTTTGCATGCCCTTCCAACATTGATTCTTTTATGGATTCATGGTTTTCATTCTGAAAAGGCAATGTAAAATTTTTTTTTTTTTTTTTTTTTTTTTTTGCGGTACGCGGGCCTCTCAGTGTTGTGGCCTCTCCCGTTGCGGAGCACAGGCTCCGGACGCGCAGGCTCAGCGGCCATGGCTCACGGGCCCAGCCGCTCCGCGGTATGTGGGATCTTCCCGGACCGGGGCACGAACCCGTGTCCCCTGCATCGGCAGGCGGACTCTCAACCACTGCGCCACCAGGGAAGCCCAAGGCAATGTAAAATTTTAACAATAAAAATAAAAGTTGATTTTTGGCAAAGTCTAAGTTGGCTCCAGAGTCAAACCCAGAGACAAACCTAAGGTATTAAAATCCACCCTCCTTCACTGACCAGCTGGCAAAACGTAACAGCGTGTGAAACTAACGTCATCTAATTTCTCCAAGTTTTTGTTTCTAGATGTATACAATGGAATTAAAATCAGTGACCATCCTACAGTTGCCGGGATTATTCTTTGGCAAACACCAAGGAGTTTACCCAGTGTGTAGCACCAGGTAAGGCCACAACATACATAGATTGTCAGGACAGGATTAGCAGTTATGTCAATGGCCCATTCTAATCTCCGCTCAGTGATGAGTTTATACTGTAAAATCTGGCAGGTCTTCTAAGTGTCTAAATTGGCATTGCCCCCAGGGACCATTAACAGATCATCTATTTCTTTACAAAGTGCTTCTAAAGAGTTGTCATATGGAAAGTTTAAGGACATCCTGAATTTTTGGAAAGAACTTTGCAACTATTGAAGTATCAAGAGAAATTAAGCAGAGAATAGAAATGCATAAATCTTTGCTTCCTTGCATTTGCACCTATAGCTTAGGTTTTCCAGGTGTTCAAAGATAATAATTTAATTAAATCCTACAAGTCTTTTTAAAATATCTTCTATGTGATAATAGATCAAAAATATAAACAAGAGACTTCATTCTGCTCAAGGAGATTATTTTCAATGTAAAAGACTGATTTTAAATACTGATAAGCATAGGGAACATACTCTAATAAGGAGCATAGGCTCTGAAGCCTAATTGAAATCCCTACTTCATCATTTGCCAGCTCTGTGACCTTAGAAATACTCTTTAACCTTTCTCTGCCTCTATTTTCTCATCTGTGAAATGGGTGTATCAAAAATATATCAATAGATGTGTTACACGGTTTATTTAAGTTATTAACTTATTTAGTTGATACTTTCAAAGGTCTTAAAAGAATGGGTACAGATAATACATATCATAAAATTAAACAAATTATAAAATGAATACAAGTCAGCATTTGAGAAGTACTGTAGCAAAAGCAATAGAGAAGGGTAACAGAAGATGGAACTATACGTATTCTGGAAGAAAACACATGATATAAAGATAGATCATTTGAGTCCCCAGAACTTAACAGAATTTTTAATATCAAGTATATTAATATTTGAATAGTATAAAGGGACATATAATTAAAAAGGTATCAGAACATTGTATTTATTTAGCATGAGTTTTAAAATCCAGTAACATGAGCTTGGAGATAAACCACTTGCCATTTTCTACTTGTGTGACCTTGACCAAGATACTAAAACTCTGTTTTTCTGTTTCCTTGGTTGCAAAAATGGAATAATAATACCCATCTAAAAGGCATGTTGAGAGGATTAGGTACATTAATTCATGCAAAGTGCTTAGAAGAAGACCTGGCGCATGGTAAATAGTCAGTAAATGTTATTAAAGGGTATATTTTCATGCACCATTACAGAATTGTATATAAATCACTGTAACCACAGCCTTCAGTTCAATTAATTAGCATCTGTCAACCCATAATATGATCTAATTAGTATAAATTCACTATCTTGCCATTATCTATTCTCTTCCCAAGAAAAAGCTCAGTGATCTCAAAAGGTAAGCTACAATTTACAAGGTGAGGAAATCTGGAAAAGTTTTATTGCAAAAACTAAAATGCATACTGTAAAAAAAAAACGTATTAGAACTTTCTTGATCTGCCCTTCAGCAAGAGGGAAAGAGAGGCATCTATATTTTCTCACTAAATTAGCTGTAGTTGGAATTGAAGAAATTGTGTCAATATTTTAAAATACTGAGTAAATAATAAGGTACAGTGTGCTTCCTGACAGAATTTTGATGTGTCCTTATTCCACAAATATTTTTCAGCACAGGAAGGGTTTCAGGAGTCCTTACCATACCCTTCTATGTTATATATCTTCCCAACTTACAAAGCATCAGTATAATAACCATCCTAAAATTTCATTTCTCATTTTTTCTTCTCACACTATCCTACTTAGTATTTCAGTACTTTAAAAGAACTGTAAGTGTAGATTTTTTTTTTCCAGGAGGATTCCATTATCCTATTTAATAGTTCTATTAATTTTAATTTAAACTTACTGATGCCCTACTTATGCCAGACACTAACTAAATGGTCATTGAGTATGGGAGGTGTGTAGCTTGGCATAAACTTCTCAGTGGAGATAATATCTGAGTCTTAAATAATGGGACGAATTTTGAGACAATGTGTAAGGCAATGAACTGGCGTGTTAATAAAGAGCAAATAGTTCAATATTACTGAACTGCAAGGAAAAGAAGAGTAGTTGAGATAATTTAAGTGATTAACATGATCCAGGTTACATGTGCCTTATATGTCTGCCAAAGAACTTACTCTTTACTCAGTAAGAGACAGGGAGTCATCGTAACAATGAAATTGAACTGGAGTAAGAGTGAAGGTCAGATATATGCCTTAGAGAGAGATCACTTTGTTACAAGAGTGGAGGATAGAGAGGGGGTGGGGGAAGACCATATGAACAGATAATAGTTCCTAGTAGCAACAGATCACGTAAAAGATGAGCATCTTAACTGAAGATGTGGCACTAAGGATGGAAAGAAGGGGACTGTTGGGGAGAAGGTTTGTAGAGGCAAGACTTGATGCACTGTTGGTGGGAATGCAAATTGGTGCAGCCACTGCGGAAAACAGGTTTCTCAAAAAGCTAAAAACAGAACTACCATATGACCCAGCAATTCCACTCCTGGGTATAGATCCAAAAAAAAACCCACTAATTCAAAAAGATGCATGCACCCCAATGGTCATAGCAGCACTATTTACAATTGCCAAGATATGGAAGCAATCTAAGTGTCCATCAGCAGATGAATGGATAAAGAAGATGTGAGATACACACACACGTATACATACTACATACAATAGAATACTACTCAGTCATAAAAAAGAACAAAATGTTACCATTTGTGGCAACATGGGTGGACTTGGAGGACATTACGCTAAGTGAAATAAGTCAGATGGAGAAAAGACAAATTCTGTATAATATCACTTATACATGGAATCTAAAAAATACAACAAACTTGTGAATATAACAAAAAAGAAGCAGATAGATCTAGAGAACAAACTAGTGGTTACCCGTGGGGAGAGGGAATAGGGGAGGGGCAATGTAGAGGTAGGGAAAAAGCAATACAAACTATTAGGTATAAAATAAGCTACAATTACATATTGTATAACACGGGGAATGTAGCCAATATTTTATAATAGCTGTAAGTGGAGTATAACCTTTAAAAATTGTGAACTACTATACTGTACATCTGTAACTTATATAATACTGTACAGCAACTCTACTTCAATTTAAATAAAGAAAGTTTTTAAAGACTAAAAAAAAAAGACTTAAAAGACAAGAGGGTGTGGAGAAGATTCACAGAATTTGGACTTCGGAAGGCGACATGAATCTTTGTACCAGCTTCAGAGATAGGATACAAAGGAAGAAACGCACCTTTGGATAGAAAGTGAGTTCAGATGATGGACATATGATGTCTGAGGAGTCTGTTTAAAAATCCAGTGGAGATGTCCACTCAGTGGTTAGATATCTGAATGTGGAAGTCAGAACGGGTGCTTGTGCTATCAGCGTTATTGGGTATAGATAAGCTCTAAGAGTGTGACTAGAATATGAGAAAAAGAAAACGATTAAAAATGTTAAAGTGATGGCTAGAAAAATAAAATCCAACAAAGGAGGTCAGGAAGCAATGGGTAAGGAGGAAGGAGTAGAGCCAGGTAAGTAACCATGTTGTCAGAGAAGCCAGGAGAAGGAAGGATATCAAGGGGAAGGGAGAAATCCACAACAACAACACAGCAAAAGCATCTGAGCAAGAAATAAGTGTTTATCAGATTGGGCAGTTTGTAGTTTATGGGTGATAACAGCAAGAAAAGCTAAAGTGGAATGATGATGGTAATTAGAAGAGTAAATGGTAGTTGAGAAAATTACATGGAACAAGAGAGTGGCCACTAATCACTGAAAAGACATGGAAGGTAGAGAAAAAAAAAAGTTGGTAACTAGAGGACTAGAGGATTATTTAGGGAGTACGGGATAGCTAAGCATTATTACAGCTGATAAGGTGACCCAATAGGCAAAAAAGAGTTTTAAAAGGTTAGAAAAAGTTGAGATAACTTGTCACACTAAAAATCATGCTGGACAAAGTTAAACAGGCAGGAAAGGCTTTCTTCAAGGCTGCTACAGTAGGGGAGAGACCGGAACTCAGTCTGAGCTCAACTCCACTGAAACAAAGGACTGGAAAACTTTGAAGATCTGGGGAAAGGGGATCATAGGCCATCTAATCACGGGATTTACTCCAGAGAAAAGTAAACTTTCTCATATTTCATCTCAGGAGATAGGTGTACAACTTGGAGCTAGTATCCTACCCTCCCACAGAAACTGGGAGATGGGCCAGGTTTCCGTGACAACCACCTTTCAAAGGGATGGCTCTCAACTCCTTGAGAAAGATATTCCCAGGTTGTAAAACCGGCAAGATGCTTTAAAAGGATTTCCATCGTGGAGGGGCAAAGTGTTTACAATGATGAGTTTCATAAAGTACATCCTCTAAGAAAATGGAGGTCAGTGGCCTAAAGTCAGGAAGGAGCCTTTGGGGAGGGGAACATTAAGGCCATCTTGGTCAATCTAAAGACAGAGTCCTGGTAGAAGATGGAAATGAATGAGATCAAGGGTGTTGATGGAGCAGATGAAATTAAAACCAGAGAGCATCCCCCATCAGGTGAACCTGGAGTTTTGGAAGTAAGGCTGGGGTAGATTAAAGTAAGTGGATGGATAGTGTGGGGTGGATAGTGGCGGGGCAGGTATTTGAGAGAATTCAAGCCTGGGGCTCTCAATGTTCTCAACAAGGTAGGTCAGAGAAATAAAATGGCTTTGGAAAGCATGGGACTGGGCAAGTCGATGCAGCTAATGTTTGGGAAATGGGGGAAGCCAACGTCAAGAAAGCCTACTGAAGGAGTGGAGGAGGGAGCTGATCAAAGCTTGTCCCCTTGAAATATAAAAAAAATTTATACAAAGAGAAACACAATGCTTCCCCCAAAAAGGCATTGCCCATGCCCCCAGCAGCATTTACAAAGGCCCCACTGAGTTTCCCAACTGTCATTTTTTTTGCCTCCCACTTAAAAGGATGGGTCTGCTACACAATTATATTTTTTTCTTTTTTTTTTTGCTAATGATGTTTTCCAGTTCATCAGATTTTTTTAAGTCTTCTGTGTCAAAGCTACTATAAAGATTTCTCTCGACTGTTTCCTCTGTGTATAGAATATGAAAAAGAAGCATTGAATTTTCTCACCAACTTTTTGAATTTTCTAAACTTTAGTTATTAGAGCGATGCTGGGTCTGTGCATTTCCCTGCTCCTTTTCACAGTACATTAACTTTAAAATAACATCTAAGTCCCTATCTAGCTGTTTTCACATTTTATTTTCTTCTATTGCCAGCCAATGAATTGTTCAACTTCCCAGTCTCTCTTTTGGGATTCTACTTTCATTGACAGTAAGAGTTATTAAGATCTGTGTAGTTGATTTTTATCCTCATTTAGATCTGTTTCTATCTCTAGGGTAACTTTTTCTGTGCACAACTCCAATTACTTTATTTCTGTACTGTCCGTACTTTGGACCCAAATTTGATTTTGTTCATTCTTATTCTCGTATAATGTATGCTTGGACTCCTTTTTATTCTCCTGTCATGGTTACTCACTGGTGATGTTTTTTAAGGGTTTTATGGTCTGAGATTAAAATCTAGGGCTTCCCTGGTGGCGCAGTGGTTGAGAGTCCACCTGCCGATGCAGGGGACACGGGTTCGTGCCCCGGTCTGGGAAGATCCCACATGCCGCGGAGCGGCTGGGCCCGTGAGCCATGGCCGCTGAGCCTGCGCGTCCGGAGCCTGCGCGTCCGGAGCCTGTGCTCCGCAACGGGAGAGGCCACAACGGTGAGAGGCCCACGTACTGAAAAAAAAATAAATAAATAAATAAATAAAATTATTTGCAAGTTTTACATACATATTCCATTTCTGGAGAAAGTTGGGGTGTTTTGTTTTGTTTTGTTTTTCCACCTTGGAAATTTCCATCACAGCTCTTCTTTGGATAATGCTTTTACTCACATATAAAACTGTATGCCATAAACATATTTAGAATTTTACAGCCTTCTTTATATAAATATTACAATGATAATGTTTTAATCTTTCTTCTTTCAATTACTTTTCTTTTTAACATGAGGAAGAGATTGGATTAGGTAATTCACAAGGCCCTTCACGTCTTAAAAAGTCCTGTTATAAAAATGTTTCTCAACTTTACCTTGATATTTAGATTTAGCTTCTTCTTCTGAGTTAGGCCTCAGGAGAGTAAGCAGTGTCCAATCAGCTATGATTTGAAGGCTTTCCTGCACTGACCTGCCTTGAAACCCTCTCTCCCCAAAACTGGCATGAAATTCTAATTATGACTGATTCCTTGGATATAAAATGTAAGTTTGGATATAAAATATAACTTCATATCTCTGAAACTCCTGGAGCTAAAAAGATGGGTTCCTAGGCCAGGAGCGAAAGGTCAGATAGTCATGTCTTCCAGTAGCAATCAAACCCTATGGGTGGCAGGGGTGTGGATAGGAAGATACTAAATGAAAAGAGTTTTTTTTTTAAAGGGACCAGTTGGGGCAAGTGTTAAGGTCAGTCTAGAGTTAGTCACACTCCTATGTTACGGATATGAATATTTATTATAATGTTAAATTCAATATTCTTTTGGTTGTTAACTTATCAGCCTAACACTATGACATGTGGAAACAGATTGTCTTTTTCGGGAAGTTACATCGTTTTCCTCTGAGAACAAAAGACAAGTATATTTAGCTCTTCTATTTAAATCGCACTTGAACAGATTAGTGAAAGGTTCTCTTAAATGTGCTCTCTAAGTTTTTATAAGAACATGTGCCCTCACTTTAATAACAGGGGTACTACCTCAATGTAAAAAGAAACAAGGGCATTGCACTTCCCTTAGCAAATCAATGACCATATTAAAAAAAAAAAAAAAAAGACAGCCACTTTTGTGTTCAACAGCAGTGAAATTTGTGCACCCTCCCAAAAAACTTCTGAAAATTGAAAGCCACTAATTATCGCACTGCAAAAGATAAACATTTCTACCTAAACACATGTAGAAGATTCCAGACAATCAGACAGTCCTAAAAGGAGGAAATAAATAGCAATTGAACTATAGAAAGGAAGGTAGGTTATCACAGTAGTTAAATAATTTTTTTTGTCCTGACAGCGCTAATTAATCAGATATTTAGATCATTAAAATCAATATTTAGTTGTTAAAACACCAGCCGTGAAAGATTTGTGGTCCAGATCTGATCCTTAAACAATGGAAAACATTTATTGTACCTCAGGCTTAAGATTTATAATTTAAAATAAATAATAACAATAATATCAAGCATTTGTATATTTTGATTCCTGTGGAATTCCCAATATTCCCCAGTGCATTCATGTGCTATACACAAGACACTTTTGTTGGACATAAAAACTGACTGAGGGTATAACTGTCCACTTATGTTTAAAGTAAATCAAGATCAATTTCTTCTTTTTTTATATTAAAAAAATACACATTCTAATGTTTTCTTTCCCTACTCCAAAGTTCTGTTGGGGCCATCTAGCACTCACCCAGAGGTCCAGCTACATTCTAAGTATGTGAGATAATAAGAGTTATTATTTTGACATTATTGTGTGAAGGAATAATCTTTGGTGGCAATTTTACCACATATGCAATAGTAATGTAAAGGTGTGTAAGCATTTCACACGATACTACCAAAATGCACAAACTGATGTGCACAGTGCTCTTCTTAGGAAGGGTGGCACTGTTTGCTTGAGTGTCACTCACAAATGGTGGCATGTTTTAAAAGTCCTCTTTCCCTTGTCCCGTGAAATATGTAGCCTTACCAAATGGTGCTCACGTTACCTAAAGGTGATATTCTAAAGTCAGTGCATAAGATGAAAATTATATCTGAACAAAATGTCCCTTACAAATAGATTATAAAGTGGTTCGAGAATGGTATACCTTGTTAGTCACAATAAGGTGAAATGATTTACAGGAGTTGGCCTGTTTTTAGGAAAGTTGCTGTAAACGTGTACAGTAAGTCCCCTACATAAGAACAAGTTCTGCTCCGAGAGCATGTTCGTAAGTCCAATTTGTTGGTAAGTCCAACAAAGTTAGCCTAGGTACCCAACTAACACAATTGGCTATATAGTACTGTACTGTAATAGGTTTATAATACTTTTCACACAAATAATACATAAAAGACAAACATAAAAAATAAAGAAAAGATGTTTAATATTATACTACAGTACCTTGGGAAGTACAGCAGTACAGTACAACAGCTGGCGTACAGGGGCTGGCATCGAGTGAACAGGCAAGGAATCAAGGTACTGTACTACTGTACTCTATACAGTAAAGTACACAAAAGCACAGCCACTTGTAGAGGATGCACAGACGTGACAACGTACGCCAGACACGTGAACTAACTCACATGATTGGATATGTGAACACCCGCGTTTGCATCTTTGAAAGTTCGCAACTTGAAGGTTCATATGTACGGGACTTACTGTGTTTCTTTGCATTTTGAGATCGTAGTGGCTGCCTGAAGATGGGGATGACCTCCCCACCAGAGAGGCCTAGGATCACAGCTGCATCCCCCATTCCCACATCACGTTCACTCCAGGGTATATACTCATCAAATCACCCATACTTCAGAAAGGCATGTTTTCCACGCTCACTCTTTCCTTCTCCCCACCTCCAAATCTGAACTCCTGAATTGTTGTCATTTAAATTTTCCATGATATTGACTGTACTAGACCTCAGAGTGCCCTTACAGCTCTGAGTTCTAAGATAAGCCATTTCAAAATTTAGCTTTAGTTGTGAAGCCTCTTCCTCTGACAAACGGTACACTATCTTGGCTGAGAAGAGTCGCCTGCAACGTCTACCTGCAGTCTGGAAAAAAAAAAAAAAGAAAGAAAAAGTCTAGCTGCAGGCTCGGCTGCCACGGTGTCCTGCATCCCGGGACCGTACTGAACCTTTGGAGGCTGTGCTCCAGGGTGATTTCATTCCATCTTCTTGCACCTCACTGCCGCGATCTCCTCACGCAGCAGACACTGACAAATCCTACTGTCACACTAGAGAATTCACTGTTGGCAGGAACTAAACAGTCTGCCAATGGTGGGCCAAACGCATTCTTTAGACTGCATATCTAGGCATTCACAGGGAGGACTAATCTGCTTTGTCTCTCGGTTCCTTTTCAAAAGGGTTTTGTCTTAAGCCTCTGCAGGTCACAGCAACAGACACTTAAAATAATGCATCGCCACCCATCACCCCCACCCTGAAGACACCGAGGAAGAATGCATTTAAGGGGTATTGTGCCAGAAAAGATCAAAATGTGGGGCTTTTAAATTGCCAGTGTGAATAAAGCAGAGAGCGAACACAAAGTCATTTTATACGTCAGTTTTGCTTTTCCATTTCCCTCAATGGCACTATTCCCTAGATATCCCGGTGTTAGGACAGGTATTGTTACAGTCAGCAGCAACTGGACTTGACCCATTTAGATTGCCACTTCCAGACAAGCTAATATCATTCATAACCCGGACGCCAAACAGTTGGTGATTCCAGAGAACAGAATTTTCTATGGCACGAGGGCTGCCAGATATTTCTCTTCGTGAGATTCTAGGCTGGCGTCTGTTCCCGTAACTCATAAAGATTCGCATGGGTGCTCTTCCTCCCTCTAGGCAGGAAAAGATATCTCACAACACTTTTGCTTAAAGAAAATGTCTGATGATGGGGATTACATTCAAAATGCAATCTAAAATTGTGATAACTAAAAGGAGATGGAAAAATTATTCATCTATGTCTCTGGTTACTCCCAACTTGCTCAACTCTAAAGTAATATTGATCTTAAGAAGAAAATATTTTGTAGAGAATAACCTGACATATCACTAAATACTCTGAGGTTTTTTTTTTTAAAAAAAAGATCAGAAGGTTAGAGCTTTGAGGTTGGAAGAAGTACATACACAGTAACTTTTTGTTTTTATTTAACGTCATGTTTGAAATCTACTCTTATATAGGTTAATCTCCTCTATTCTCACAAAATAAACTGTTTTTTCTAATTAAATTCTGCCTTGTGTAAATTGAAATTTCGTGTTATGTTATTCGATAGTCTATGCCATATGATTCAGCATATAGGTACAATATAGGGAAATATGTATGGACAAATTTAATGGAGTAATTGGAGAATTTTAATGAGGTACCTAATACAAAAACTCCATAATGTTAGAACACCACTAGACATGCCTTTGCATAAATTTTGCTCTTCAAAAGGACGGTATTCAACAGGTCTTATGAGGCTACTTCTGTTGCAAAAAAAAAAAGAAAAGAAAAAGAAAGAAATGACTAGTTAAGATGGTGGAGTTGGTAACAAGCATAACCATAGGGCAATAAGGGAGCTGAGACCCCCTCACCCTGAAATTGCAAAGCCAGCAGTCCTAATGCAGCCATTCTCAGGAAGACAGGAGTGGGAGGGGGAGTGTGGATTGAGGGGTGCTGCAATAGTCTTAGCAAAGAAGAAAAGTGTGGGTATCATTCTCATTTTATACCATTAAGTTGATTAAACTGCATTCCGATTGTTTCCTTTCTTTCCCACTAAAAGTAACTTTCTCCTCTTAGCTCCCATTCCTGAGCAACTTCAACTTATGCATGAAGCATCATACATCTTTTAGGCTCAACTAGCTCCCATAAACTAGCAGTTGTAGCTCCTAAAACTGTCAAATTCCTACATGTTTTTCGTTATCCTCCTAGCAGAGAAAATGTGATTACTCTACCTCATCAGGTTAATTAGGTCATTGGTTTACTGTACAAGCTACATGTTAGTTGTTCTTGGAACAAGTGACCCTTGTTAGTCTAATTAGCTGCGGCCACGGAATTCATGGAACATTCACCAAGAGAGAGCATATTCTGGGCCATGAAACACACCTCAGCAAATTTAATAGAACAGAAATCATACAATGTCTGCTTTCAAGCCACGATGGAATTAAACTAGAAATAATAGAAATATCTGAAAAATCTCCAACTATTTGGATTTTAAACAACATATTTCTAAACAACACATGAGTCAAAGAAAAAATTCCAAGAGAAATTTCAAAATATTTTGAACTAAATGAAAAGGAAAACACAACTTACTGAAATTTGTGGGCAGAGGGAAACTTATAGCATTGAATGCATATATTAGAAAAGAAAAAAGATTAAAATCAGTAGTCTAAGCTTACACTTTAGGAAACAAGAAAAAGAAGAGCATATTAAATACAAAGTGAAAAGAAGAAAAAAGTAATAAGAATTGGAACAGAAACATATGAAATTGAACACAGAAAATCAATGAAACCAAAAGCCATTTTTTTTTTAAGATCAATAAAATTAATGAGCCTGTAGCCAGGGAAACTAAAGAAAAAAAAAGAGGACAGAAATTACTGAAATAAATAGAGTACAGAAATAAAAGAGGGTATATCACTACACATCCCAAGGACAGTTAAAGGATAATAAGGGAATCCTACGAACAACTCTACGCCCACAATAGATAACCTGCATGAAATGGACCAGCTCCTTGAAATCTGCCAAATCTGCTCCTTTGACAATCTGCCAAAACTCACACAAGAGGAGACAATATGAATAGGTCTATATCTGTTAAAGAAATTGAATCAACAATTAACATCCTTCCAAAACAGAAAGCCCCAGGTCCAGATGGATTTGCTGGTGAATTCCCCAAAACATTTAAGGAAGAAGTTATGCCAATTTTCCACAACTTCTTTCAGAGGATAGAAGCACAGGGAATATCCCCTAACTCATTCTATCAGGTTAGCATTCATTACTCTAATACCAAAACCAAAGGCATTGCAATAAAAGAAAACTACAGATCAATATCTATTATGAACATATATGCAAAAATCTTCAACAAAATATTAGCAAATTAAGTCCCAACAATGTACAGAAAAAATTATATATCACAACAAAGTGAGTTTTATCCCAGGTAAACAAGGCTGGTTCAACATTTGAAAATTAATTAATGTAATCCATCATATCCATAAGCTGAAGAAAAATTACATGATTATATCAATAGAGGAGAAAAAGCATTTGACAAAATCTAACACCCATTTATGATAAAAATTTTCAATAAACTAAGAATGGAGGGGAACTTCCTCAACTTCATGAAAAACACCAACAAAAAACCTATAGCTTACATTATACTAAATGGTGAGAAGCATGACACTTTACCACTAAGGTAAAGAACAATAGAGGATTTCCCCTCTCACCAGTGCTTTCAACATCACACTGGAAGTCTTAGCAAATGCAATAAGAAAGAAAGTAAAGATATACAGATTGGCAAGAAAGACATAAAACTGTCTTTGTTTGCAGATAAATGATTGCCTATGTAGAAAATCTGAAAAAAAAAATCAACAAAAAAATTCCTAGAACTAATAAGCAATTACAGCAAAGTTGGAGGATAGAAGGTTAATAAACTCAGTTGCTTTCCCACATACCAGCAATGAACAAGTGGAATTTGAAGTTAAGAACACAAAACAATTATACTAGCGTTCAAAAAATGAAATAGTTATAAATTTAACAAGATATGTGCAAGATCTATATGCAGAAAACTATAAAACTTGAATGAAAGATATAAAAGAACTAAGTCAAGAGATATCCCATGTTCATGGATAGGAAGACTCAATATTGTCAAACTGTCAGGTTCTTTCTAACTTTATTTATAAACTTGATGCAATCGCAAACAAAATTCCAGTAAGATATTTTGTGGATATTAACAAACTGATTCTAAAGTTTATATGGAGAAGCAAAAGACCCAGAATAGCCAACACAGTGTTGAAGAAGAACAAAGTTGGACGACTGACATAATGCAACTTCAAGACTTACTATAAAGCTACTGTAATCAAGAGAGTGTGTTATTGGTGAAAGCACAGACAAAAAGATCAATGAAACAAAACACAGAGTCCAGAGACAGACCCTCTTAAATATATAGTCAACTGATTTTTGACAAAGAAGTAAAAGCAATATAATGGAGAAAAGATAGTCTTTTCTATGATGCTTGAACAACTGAAAAAACAAGTGTAAAAAAAAAAAAGAATCTGGACACTGTCCTTACAACCTTCAGAAAAATTAACTCAAAACGGATCACAGACCTAAATACAAAATGTGAAAGTATATATCTCCTAGAAGATAATGTAGGAGAAAACCCAGATGATCTGAGGTATGACAGTATCTTTTTAGATACAATGCCAGGGGCACTAACCATGAAAAAAATAATAAGCTGGACTTCATTAAAATTAAAGGCTTCTGATTTGTGAAAGATACTGTAAAGGGAATGAAAAGACTAGCCACAGACTGGGAGAAAATATTTTCAAAGGACATATCTGATAAAGCATTGTCATCTAAATATACAAAGAACACTTAAAACTGAACAATAACAAACAACTCAATTAAAAAATGGGCCAAAGACCTAAACAGACACTTCACCAAAGGTACACAGATGGCAAGTAAGCATATAAAAAGATGTTCCACATCATATGTCATCAGGAAATGCAAGTAAAAACAAGATACCACTATATACAGATTAGAATGGCTAAAATCCAGAACAGTGACAAAACCGAAACATTGAATAGAACGTGGAGTAGCAGGAACTCTCAGTTATTGCCAGAGGGAATACAAAGTTACAGCAACTTTGCAAGACACTTCGGCAGTTTCTCACAAAACAAAACATACTCTTACCGTATGATCCAGTAATTGTGCTCCTTGGTATTTAACCAAAAGAGATGAAAATTATGCCCACAAAAAATTGTGTGTGTGGATGTTTACAATAGCTTTACTCATAATTGGCAAAACGTGGAAGCAACCACTACGTACTTCAGTGGGTAACAGAAAAATAAACTGTGGTACATCCAGACAATAGAATATTATTCAGCTCTAAATAGAAATCAGCTATTAAGTCATGAAAAGATACAGAGCAACCTTAAATCATATTACTAAAAAAACAAAGCCAATCTAAAAAAGATACATACTGTATAATTCCAACTAAATGACATTTTGGAAAAAGCAAAATTACTGAGATAGTAAAATGCTTAGTGACTGCCAGGGCTTGAGAGGGAGGGTATATGAACAGGTAGAACACTGAGAATCCTTAGGGCAGTGAAACTACAATGCATGATAGTATAATGGTGGATATAGACATCATTCATTTGTCTAAATCCATAGAAAGTACACCAGAAATAGTGAACCTTAACATAAACTGTGAGCTTTGGATGATAATGTGTCAATGCAGGTTCATCAAGTGCAACAAATGTACCATCTGGTGAGGGATGTTGATAATGGGAGAGGCTGTGCATGAGTGGGGGGCACATAGAATATGGGAAACCCCTGCGTCTCCTGCTTATTTTGCCCTGAACCTAAAACTGATACAAAAAATAGTCTAAAAAAAGGAAAGAAGAATGAATAAAAGAAACCAGCAAATAAACAAATGTACCCCCAAAAATGAAAGAAAGAAAAACAACAGGCCACCAAGCTACAAAAGATGCCCTTGTTGATAGAAACTAAAAAGATCTGCCTTAGTTTACTCAAGCTGCCATAACAAAAATACCATCGACTGGGAAGCATCAACAACAGAAAGTTATTTTCTCACAGTGCTGGAGCTTGGAAAGTACAAGACCAAGGTTCCAGCAGGCCTCATTTTCTGGTGAGCGCTCTCCTACTCGCTTACAGATGGCTGCATTTTGGGTGCGTGTGTGTGTGACGGAGAGAGACAGAGAAGGGTCTGGTATCTCTTCCTCTTTTATAAGGACACCACTTCTGTGAAATCAGGGCTCCATATTCATGATCTCATTTAATCTCATTTATCCTTAATCATCTTCTTAAAATTCCTCTCTCTAATACAGTCACCTGGGGGGTTAGGGCTGGACACAGTTCAGTCCATAGCAGGGCCCACTGTACAGAGATGATACAATTAACTGCTGGGAGCCTGCAGTTAATGGGAATCTTCATCTCAGAGAAGATGATTGAAAGCTAGGGAAACAATATTCAGCAATTTTAGCAATCTAAACTTAATCCCTTAAAGTGATGATGTTTGTAAAAAAAATGCAATTATTTACAAAATATTGATGCTAACATAACTAGTGAATAGATTTCAGAAGATACATAAGGTAATTCTTTTCAGTATCAACAGTACCAACAGGCAAAAATGGGGCCATAGTTGCCTGTACAGTAGCCAAATGCACCATGAGCCGTTTTATCATTTATTTATATTCTTTCACCCCACATTTTTTTTCCTCTCATCAACTGAGATTATAAAAATGATGAATTACATTAAAAAAGACTAATTTGAAGTTTCAGCTTTTTAGGCCAATTTATAATAACTGGAAAACAATACTGGACAATAAAAAGGGATATATTTGGCTTTTTATGAGTTTTTAAATACCCAGTTAATTCATTACTTTCTTCACACTGAAACAAAAGATTGCATGTCAAAAGATAAAAGGAAATATGGAAAATCAAATACCTGTAACATCTGAGTAATAAAACGTCAGATACAAGTTTAGTGAAAAGGGTCAGATGGCAGTTTATTTAATGAATAGTTTTCCAAAGAGGAACAGTCTCAATCAACAATGAAAACTAAAGCTAAATATTTTTGTTTATCATTTATTTTAATGATTGTTTCCCTACATCAGAGACCTTTGAGTCAGACAAGGAAACAAGATCGTTACAGTGAAAATTAAATTTGAGAGATGAAGACACGTTTGGGTTGTTTAGTAGTTCACTTTGAATGTGAAATCTACAGCATCAGTGGTGAAATAAGTAACATTATCAGGCCTCTTCCTTCACGGAAAAAGACTTTCCTGGTCATTTCCCTAAAATTGCTGATCAGAGACCCTTAAGTCAGCCATGTAAAGACACAAACAACTTGAACTCTAAGAAATAGATAATACCTAGCCTTTGAACCTCTAGAGAACGCTTAAAATGTTACTAGTTCCATAAGTAGCCCCCCTTGGCCCCTGGGGACTTAAATACTCTCTCTGTCACTCTCTATTAGTGAGGGCATTTCAGTTTGTAAGGCAGGAGCTGTATTGTTTTGCAACTTAACGGTCTACAGAGCTGAAACTCTCAAAGACTTGCCAGAGGAATTGAAGACATAAACGATAATCTTTTATTTAAAGCAAGTACAAAAATGAAAGACAAAAACTTTAAGTATTTTATTTGTAACAAACACATTCTGTATATAGTTGTATTAGTCAGTGCTTGTAAAAGATTCTAAAGCATCCAACACCTTCGTTTTAGGAAAAAAAAAAAAACCTTATTGCTAGGGGAGAAATATTTCTTTCCTCTGTTACTTTTGAAAAAAATGCTCTACTTCACATATACATCATTTTCTTACAATCATGACATGCATATTCTTCTTAGATAATATATGGGAGATACAGTTGAGTGAGAACAGTGTCCATTTATGTTCTGAAAATGATTGATGAAAATGATAACTCGAAGAAAAAAATGGGTAATTGATGTTTCTGCTTCTTCTCATGTTTTCATATTCCTGAATTGAAGGATTTAGTATGTGAAAATTTATCATTTGAACACATCGCTCTTCCACTTAAGCACAATTTTCTCTTCCACAGGGCTAATGGGAATTAGTAGACCAACTGCTGGGATAAACTGGCTCAAGGCAGCCAGAAAAATCTTCTAAATTGGAGAGGCAGTGTGGAATTTGCTGATGCAGCCATAATTAAAGTTCGATCAGAATAAGGTATATTATAACAACGTGCACCAGAAGAGATACTGCATCTTTTTACAGAAAAGGGAGGTTGTGCGTTCTCTTCGTTTATTACTCAAAACCATAGTTTGCATTTTCAGGAATTTCCCGTGAGATATTTAACCTGTGCGTTCATATTCTCAATCATCAATGAGGTACCTTTGACAGACAGTTAATCATCACTATGTATGTGCAAAAATACCTTCCCCTTTTTAATGTAAATGATGTGCAACTTTACATGTTTGTTTTTTAAGTTATTTAACTATGATATTACAATAATTCATTCTGAGAGAATAAGTATACAAATGGACAGACAATATAGGGCAACAGACCTATGATCCAAAACTTCTGCAGCCCCCAGTCCAAAAAGCCAAAACACAAGGTCTACAGCAGTCGGGTGACAATAGTCAGGACTTGGTCAATGGCTGCCAGCTTCCTTCATTTATGCCTCTGCTTCTGTCTCTGGACCAACTACAGGAAGCCAAATAGGCCCCCCCAAATCAATCACATAAGAGTCCCCCCTTCCAGTTAGCCTGCCTCCAGCTTTTCCTTGCCAACAACCTCCAATAAGAGCCCACTTGAAGCCTTCCTTTTTACGCTCTGCAAAGCTTTCCCACTACAATGCGTGTCTTTGAGTCACTGCCAAATGCTAGTGATGGTGGCTGGCGCTGAGTAAATAGCCTCCCTTTGTTCTCATTTTAGCAGTCTTTATTTCTACAACACCATAAAATGTCACTGGCCAGAAACATTATTTATGCTACAAAATATCTAGTACACTAAGACATTTGTATCCTGTGAAATGCTATTTTAAAGGGGTGAAAAGGCAAGATTTTAAGGACTCGGATTTCAAGGACCTTACCTAGACATATACTACACCTTCCTTTTAAGAAGTCAACCTGTATTTGCTACCAATTAATCGTCAGGCATTGAGATGTGTACTGGATAGTCCAACAAACATAAATAAATTGGTCCCTCTTCTGGAGATTAGTTGTGAGTGGAGAAATAAATAAGTGACCAAATAATCTACTACAGTCTTATATTTACACATGTACCATACGTTAATAAGAAAATGTAAGGGAGAAACCTGACCCTCTACCTCGAAGGGAATGTATGGGTTGGGAATCATGAAGCTATAGAATAATCGTTTGATGTATGATCAGCATAGTTTGGAAAGGTACATAAAACATCAACTATTAAGAAGTTATTTAGAGACGCCCTTTTTTTAATGAAGATGTAAGTTTTTTATTTCTAAGGATCTGTATTACTCACAGTTCTCCAGACAAACAGGACCAATAGGATCTGTGTGTGTTTGTACGTGTGGAGAGAGACAGAGAGAGATGTATTTTAAGGCACTGGCTCATGGAGTTATGGAGGCTGACAAGTCCCCAGACCTGCAGTCAGCAAGCTGAAGACCCACGAGAGAGCTGCTGCTGTAATTCCAGGGTGAGGGCAAGTAAACTCAGACCCAGGAAGAGCTGATGTTTCAGTTCAAGTCCAAAGGCAGGAAGAAAGATCAGTGTTCCCACCCAAAGGCTGCTATATTGAAAGAATTCCTTCTTACTCAGGGGGCGTCAGTATTTTGATATATTCAGACCATCAAGGACTAGATGAGACCCACTCACATTAGGGAGGCCAATCTGCTTTGCTCAGTTCATGGATACAAATGTTAAACTCATCCAAAGTCACCCTCACAGAAACACCTAGAATAATGTTCAACCACATACGTGGGCATCCCATGGCCCACTCAGGTTGACACAAAATAATAATCAGGAGTCTACCCCTTGTCAACTTGGCACCCATGTGCATCTTTTCAAAGTATACTTAATCTCCCAATGAAGATAACAACAAATCATAGTTCCACTTGACATGACACCACTCCCCTACGTACAAAAACATACTAGCCCTTTCTCGAGAAGAGGAGGTAAATTCTTTCAGTAATATTTACTATTCTCCTTGATATTCTGTAACTTAAATACTATGATGTAAAGTTAACAGTACTTAAGTACTACAACATAAATTCAATAATCTTATGTTACATGAACAGAGAATAAAAGAGAGAAGAAAACAAAGACATTTGTGTTTGTATATACATTTTATCACATGTAATATATAATATATATTACACATAATATAGACACACAAACATATTCATAACAAAATAAGGAGGAAATACTCATGACAATTACAGTCCTCGTTTCTGTAACTGCTCGCATAGTCATAACTGGTATTTATAACTGTGTTTTGCCACTACCCAATCTGTAATCCTTTTGCCTTCAGTGAGCACCTCAGCTGGTTATGGCCCTTTACCTGGTGGGGTGAAACAAATTTTCATTCTGAAGGGTCTGGGTCATTGGTAGCCCTGCCTGTATTGGGTTGCTATACTTTTTCACTGACTTTAATCTCAGGGCATGGTAATACTAAGAGATGCCCTAATAGATCTCCTGTATTCCAGACATACTCTCCTGACGTCCATTGAGGAACAGCGTTCCCATTTTCCCGTGGTAGTCAGGACCAATCACATCAGGCAGCATAGTAACTCCCTTCTTTGCCTGTTGATTCAGGGGCATGAAGAGTCCAAAGTGGCCTGGTAATTGTCACAACTTCAAGTTCAATGGAATTCTTGTTGTGTCTCATGGTGAAAGCATTCCTCCCACGGGAACTAAGACTTCTAGGCAGGCAGAGCATAGAGGCATAAGAACAGAAGCAAAACTTGTGCTAGTGTGTCTCTAGGTTTAATACAAACCTAGAGAGACGGTGCCACTCCCACTTCCATACCTTGACTCCTGGACCTGGGAATCCCGGCTATGGGAGAAACAGCACCATATATTGGACACTAATTCAGAGCATCTACATCCTTAGGGAAACCTTTCCCTAGCCGTGAAAGGTATTGCTCTCTAGGCGGCGCTACAACTGATTCTTCAAAAGCCTATTCCCCCATTCTATCTATTAAGCCAGCTGCTTCAGGATACAGTAAGTCCCCTACATACAAACAAGTTCTGTTCCGAGAGCACGTTCATAAGTCCAATCTGTTCGTAAGTCCAACAAAGTTAGCGTAGGTACCCAACTAACACAATTGGCCATATTGTACTGTACTATAATAGGTTTATGACATTTTTCACATAAATAATACATAAAAAACAAACACAGAAAATAAAGAAAACATTTTTAATCTTACAGTACAGTAAGTACCTTGAGAAGTACAGTAGTATAGTACAACAGCTGGTGCTTCTTAGCAGTACCAGCTACATCACCGCTGCTTTTACGCTTGCCTCCGGACATCCTGGGCTTGATGTCTGTAAAGATGCAGTACTACTGTACTCTATACAATACTGTACAGTGAAGTACAAAAAAGCACAAGCACTTGTAGAGGATGCATGCACATGACAATGTATGCCAGACACATGAACTAACTTACATGACTGGACATGTGAACGCACATTCACATCTTTGAAAGTTTGCAACTTGAAGGTTCGTATGTAGGGGCCTTACTATAGTGGAGAACGTGATAAGACCAGTGAATCCCATGAGCACGGGCCCATTGCCACCCTTCTTTTGTTATGAAGTGAGTTCTTTGATCAGAGGTAACGCTCTGTGGAATACCATGACAGAAGATACGACATTCTGTAAGTCCATAGATGGTAGTTTGGACAGAAGTATTGCATGCAGGGAAGACAGTGCCCATTTCAGTAAGAACAAAATGCTGCCCTTCCGTAATGAAAGTAGATCAGACCAGGCTGACCTCCTCTGGGGATGGCTCAGTGCTGGTCTCATTTGCTGGCAGACCAGCCACTCAGCAGCGGCCACAGCCAAGTTGGCCTTGGTTGAGTAGGTGTCCATGTTGCTGAGCCCAGGCATGACTCCCATCCCTGCCATCATGGCCACTTGTCCATGAGCCCACTGGAAGATCACAGGGACAGCTGGGGAAAGAGGCTGACTGGTATCCAGAGAAAGGGTCATCCTACCACTTGATTATTAAAATCCTCCTCTGCTGAGGTTACCCTTTAATGAGCAATCACATACAGTTAAGTTCCCTGCATATAAACCTTTCAGCTGCAAACTTTCAAAGATACGAACACGCATCTGGTTCCAGCAAGGAACCAGACCCTGTGCCATCCACGTCAGGCGTCAGTGAAATCACAGCTTGCCCTCCATCTCCTATTGCTGAGGATCCTTCAGCTCTACCATCTCCCACCTGTAATCCCTCCTCCAGTCAGTAACTGTTCTTGCCTGTTCACTAGATGCAGCCTCTGTATGCCAGCTGTTGTAGTATACTACTGTACTCTTCAAGGTACTGTACTGTAAGATTAAAAATGTTTTATTTTTTGTGTTTGTTTTTTATGTATTATTTGTGCAAAAGTATTATAAACTTATTACAGTACAGTACTATATAGCCAATTGTGTTAGTTGAGGAGCTAGGCTAACCTTGTTGGACTTATGAACAAATTGGACTTACTAACCCGCTCTCAGAACAGAACTCATTTGTATGTAGGGGACTTAATGTATCTTCATGGTTTTTTGCCCATTAAAAGAAGTCTAGGGCTTCCCTGGTGGCGCAGTGGTTGGGAGTCTGCCTGCTGATGCAAGGGACACGGGTTCGAGCCCTGGTCTGGGAGGATCCCACGTGCCGCGGAGCTACTGGGCCCGTGAGCCACAACTACTGAGCCTGTGCATCTGGAGCCTGTGCTATACAACGAGAGGCCACGATAGTGAGAGGCCCGCGTACCGCGATGAAGAGTGGCCCCCACTTGCCACAACTGGAGAATGCCCTCGCACAGAAACGAAGACCCAACACAGCAAAAATAAATTAATTAATAAACGCCTACCAACATCTAAAAAAAAAAAAGTCTTATTTTAAAAAAAAAAAAAAGAGAAGTCTATCCATAGACTTCCTTCCCAGATTTCCTTGTCAACAATTTCCCAATCATGTTCTTTCCAAATCCCTAACCGTCCAGCCAAACCATTGGCCATAAATGGGTATGAATCATACATCTGGCCACTTATCCTGCCAAGCAAAGTGAACAAGCAGGTGCACTGCTCAAAGCTCTGCCCACTGGGAGGACTTCCCTTCACCATTGTCCTTTAGGGATGTCGCAGAGAGATGCTGGGCTGCTGCAGCTGTCTACCTTCAGGTGGTGCTTACAAATCATGCAGAACCCTCTGTAAACCAGGCTCCAGTCTCCTCGTCCTCTGCCAGCTGATTGTAGGGAACTCCCCATGAAGCCATGGGTGCAGGTTGGGAAAGAGAAGGCAGTATAAAAGGAGTGGTGTCCATGGGAAGTTAGACCACTTCATATAACTCACCTGTACCTTCAGGGCCTGCTTGGGACCAGCTGTGTACATCCCACTTCCATGTGATGATGAAGTGCTGCTATGCATGCCCAACATTATAGCCTGGTGCATCACATGACACCCCGCTCATGTTGGGCAGTTGCTCAGCTCACATGGTAACTTCGTGGCCCAAGGTAAAGAATTTAGTCATTACTAAGGCCCAGTCACAGGCCAGGAGCTGTTTCTTAAAAGCAGAGTCATTGCCCACAGAGGATGGTAGGGGTTTTGCTCCAACATCTTAAGGGCCTGCATTATGATTCATTTACAGAGGCCCACCAAGGCTCCAAACAGCATCCTTAGCTGACACTGACACTCCAAGCACCATTGGATCTTTCGGATCATAAGGCCTAAATTGCAAAGCAGCTTGCATGGCAACCTGGACCCAATACAGAGCCTTCTCTTGTGCTGGGCATCACTCAAAACTAGCAGCTTTTTGGGTTACTCAGTAAATGGGTCAGAGTGATAGGTCTAAATGAGGACTATATTACCTCCAGAATACAAAGGGGGCCACTAAGCATTGTGCCTTTTGCAACCAAAAAAGGGCCACATGCAACTATTTATCCTTCGTCTTTGAAGGGATATCTAAACATGCCCCCCACACACCACTGGACCCCTAGAAAGGCAGAAGACCCCTGAGCATTTTTGGTCAGTTTTATTATCATCCTCTTACATGCAAATGTCTTAGTCATAAGTCTAGAGTAGTTGTTACTTCCTGCTTACTAAGTTCAATAGCGTAAAGTAAAAAAAAAAAAAAAAAAAAGGGTGTGTGTGTGTGTGTGTGTGGGAAATTCCCCAGCAGTCCAGTGGTTAGGACTCTGTGCTTCTACTTCAGAGGGCATGGGTTCGATCCCTGGTCAGGGAACTAAGATCCCACAAGCCGCTTAGCGTGGCCAAAAAAAAAAAAAAAGTTAGCATAAAGTCATCAGCGTAACAATGGACCAGTGTAATATCTTATGGAGGGGAAAGGCAAGCAAGGTCCCCGCGAACTAAATTATGACATAGGGCTGGAGAGCTGACATACCCCTAAGGTGGGACAATGTAGGTATTTTTCTGACCTTGCCAGCTGAAAGTAACCAGCTTCTGGTGGTCTTTCTTAACAGGGATAGAGGAAAAAAAGCATTTGTCAGATCAATAGCTCCAAACCAGGTACAGGGGATGTCTTAATTTGCCCAAACAATGAAACCACATCTGGCACAGCACCTGCAATTGAATTTACAGCCTAG
Source organism: Pseudorca crassidens (assembly GCF_039906515.1). Classification (NCBI taxonomy): domain Eukaryota; kingdom Metazoa; phylum Chordata; class Mammalia; order Artiodactyla; family Delphinidae; genus Pseudorca; species Pseudorca crassidens. The sequence continues at coordinate 172,134,708 of NC_090297.1, read as the reverse complement.
TTAAGCCTACAATTATCCACCGTCATTCTCCAGGATGCATCCGTCTTCTGCACCAGGCTGAACAGGTGAGTTGAATGGGGATAAATTCGACGACGTCACCCCTGCCTCTTTCAAATCCCTAATGGTGGCACTAATCTCTGCGATCCCTCCAGGAATCCAGTATGGCTTTAGTTTAGCATTTTCTTAGGTAGAGGCAGTTGTGGTGGCTTCCACTTGGCTTTTCCCACCATAATGGCCCTCGCTCCACTGGTCAGAATCCCCAATACGGAGATTCTGCCAGCTGCTAAGGATGTCTGCCCTGCCTAGGCACTCCAGAACTGAGGAAATGGTTACAGACTGGGTTCAGGGACATACCGGGCCAACACCGAGAGGGACCTGATCTACAACTCCATTGCTCGGCTGACTCCATAAGCCCCTACTCTGACTGGAGGGCCACAGTGGTATTTTGGATCTCTGGAATAAGTGTCCAATATTCCCCCAAAGGCCCAATTACTTCCTTTTTCCCAGTGGACCCTGGTAAAACGCCATGGATCCCTTTGGGGAAAGCGGAGAGAAAGATTAACAGTATACATTTTTGGCAACAGGGGTTCTTCAAGGGGACCCCACCTCCCCATCACTCAAGGGGTGTGGAGTCTGTAAACTGGCTCAAGTCTGAGACTGACTGAGAGGCCATGACTCTGTTTTTATGACTTACGTCAGACTTTTGTTCACTTGGCCTAAAATATGTCTGGTTCTACAGATTAAGTGAGAATGGAACAGGCTTCCTAGCTATTTCACTTCTAGGGGCACCATGATGAACTAGCCACGGCCATGGTCTGCATGAGTCAGGCTAGTCTGACTGCTGCTTTGATTCTGCTGTCCGTGACCATATCCACACCCACCTTGCCTGCCACCAACTGGCCCCTGCTACCCAGGATCCAATTATGCCAGTGGCATTTACGTTTACCAATTCAATGACCGCGGTGAGGTTTGGCTGTAGAGGACAACAATCATGGAGCTCTTCAAAGATGCTGGGGCTTTCGTCACAACTTGATTTCTCACAGTCGTGGTGAAAGCCATGTCTTCTGGATGCTCTCCGTGTGGGTAAGTCTTAAATGACAAATACACTCTAACATTCCCGTCTCCCTAAGTCTTTGCATCCCTTCCTCTCCACTAAAGCAAGGTAGGGCAGGCACTTTCACCATGTTCACTATGGACCACCTTCTGATCCCTGCTTTAGTCAGTCAACCAACCAAACTGTCATAGCCCTCGGTTTGACAGCTCAGCTGACCCACTAAACACAGACTCCTTGCTCAGTGAGTCCTCAGTGAATCAGTAAATTCAACCTGACCCAGCTTTACGTTCCTTCCACCATTATCCAACACTTTTGATATCTACCCCCTCACAGGTTCCCTAGACTTCCATCTGTATAAATTAGAAGACTCAAGTAGTTCTTTTGGAATGCAGCACATCTCCTATGGGTCACATTCTATCCCTCACCTGTACAGACCTGCTAGGACTTGAGTCTAGTTATAGGTATAGAAGCAAAGACGGGTGATGGGTGTGGGTGCTGAGAAGAATCAGTATTATCTTGCATGGCAACTGCCTCAGGAGAGACCAACACCATTTCCTCAGGCAATGCAGGGTTTATCCCTTCAGATCGGGGTGGAGAGATCACTTCCACTGGGAACAGAGAGGACTCTTCCATTGGAAAGAAGATTCATCAGAATTTAGGGGCTTAATCTCCCCAGTTTCATCAGAGTCTTCCTACATGTTGCCATTCAGAACCCCATTCTGCCCCAATTAATGCCCTCACTTAGCAATAGATACCCTGTGAGGTTGCAGTTCAAATTGCATTTAGCCACTGAAAGGATGAGATTTTTTTTGTTTGACTTTTTTAGCAATCTCAGCCTTAAGACTACAAGAGATAAGGGTCTCCTTTAGGGCACACACAAAAGCTTTAGGTCATTTATGCAGTGCTTGAAATGGGAATTCAAATCCCTGAGCTCATCCTTTTCTTTCCCAACGTTTCCATCCATATTAGGAGAAACCAGCCAGTCTTGTTCTATCTGTTTGTCTGAGAAAAATGTTCAAAAGTATCATGTACACAGACATCCGGATTCTTGCTTCTTCTAAGGGGTCAATTAGGAAAATCCTATGGAGATATTCTGCATATCTCTATGGCCAAATCATGCCACGGACTATCAGTGCTCTCTTTACTACTGGAAATAGAGTCATTAGCATCTTTACATCTAACCATATAAATAGTCAATTCCAGAGGCACCAGAACCAATTCATAAAATTCATCGTAAAATTCTGATCCTCTAAAACCAGTCTCAGTACCAAAATATGTCTTAGGTTCTCCAGACAGAGAGATAGAGAGAAAGGGAGACCAAGGGGAGCCAAAGGATAGTTCCAGTCAAAGTCTGAAGGCCTGAGAACCATGAAAGCTTATGGTATAGTTCCATTCCAAAGGCTGGTAGGATCAGTATCCAGAAAGAGTCAAAGTTTCACTTTGGCAGTATATTGAAAGGCAGTATGAAAACCTCTGTCACAAGTTGAAGGCAGTTAGGTAGAAGGAACTTCCTCTTAGTCAGGTTGGGGGGGGGGTGGTGTCAGCCTTTTGATCTATTCATGCCTTCAACTGATTGTCAAGCCTCACCCACATTAGGGACAGCAATCTGCTTTACTCAGTCTATTGACTTAAATGTTAAATTCACAAACACTCTCATAGAAACATCCAGAATAATGGTTGACCGAATACCTGGATACCCTGTATCCCAGTCAAGTTGACACACAAAATTAACCATCAGAGTTACTCCAAGAAGAATATTCCAAAGAATGGTGGATACAGTGTTTTACCATAAATAAAGTAAGAAAAAACTGGATAAATGAGAACCCTTTAAAAGTTGATGAGATTTGTATGTTGCATGCCTGCAACAATGTTAATGAATTCTAATGAGTTACTATACCACTGTATCATTATTGAAGAAGTCTTGGTGAAAAACACGTTATGAGGGGAAAAACTGTATACTTTTCTAAATATAAATAGAATTGATGGTATTCATAAAAAAGCTAAATAATTTTCCATGTGGAGATAAAATTTCCTATAACATATTCAGCCACATGGTTCCACAAGATGTTTAAAGGTGCTACTGGAAGGCAGCTTAATAAAATCCTGGGTTAAATACAGCAAAAAAAAAAAAAAAAAAAAAAAAGAGAAAATGACAAAAAAAGCTCTCTTTAAGCAAGCCTCTAAAAGCCTTTAGTATCTGCATTAGCCTTGTGAATCTTCAAGAGGGAGATATAATAAGTATCTTTTTCCAACTGTATTGGATCACAATAGTCTTTTAGTCCTGGAGCATTTTGCAGATTAGTGTCCTGTGAAACACACTTTGGAAAATGCTTCTCTTGAGTATTTTAAGTTTGAAACATTTCTAATGTTCTTTTCAATTTAAAGGAGTAAAAATATCTCTATATTATGAAACTGTTATAATAACATCTTATGTAAGTACAGCACTAATTAGTTTCAAAGTGCTCTCACCACAATTACAGCATTGTAGCTTTACAAGATTTTTGTAAGGCAGGTATAATGATCCTCAACACAGGATCAAGAATTTAGGACAGAGATAATTTAAGAGACTTGCTCAAGGTCACGTAGCTAGTTAGTAATAGAACTTTGGTTAGAAGTTGTTTTTTTTTTTTTAAGATACCCAAGCAAAACTCTTTCCTCTTAATTACAATGTTTCGACAGCATTTATTCATTAATCTCTATTCATACATTACTTGCATACAATCATCGAGTTCATTCATACATGAACTCGATTAGTCACTTATGAACTCTAGACAGGAGAATGACTTTTAGCCCTCTAAGACTGGGTTTCAATACTAGTACTATACACAGACTGTGTGACTCTGGTCAGATTTCTCGAGCACTTTGAGCCTCAGTTTCCTTAGTAAATGGGGATTAGAAACAATTCCACAATTCCTTTTCTAAAACCCTATGGCCAGATGTATTTCTCAACGTAAGCCGTATTATACTGGGGTAATTCACTCTATATTCCATGTATTATATAACAACTACAGCAGCACCCATAAAAAAAGACAAATATTTTATTCAGTTAAACATATAAATATTGACACAGAGTAGGTCTGGTTAAAGACTAATATTAACCTCAGGATCAATTCAGCTCAGAATTTTAACACCAAATATACTTTGACATAAAATGAATGAAAACAGCTTTCAGTTATCAGAAGTTGTATTAGTCAGTTTAGACTGCTATAAAAGAGTACCATAGATTAACTGGTTTATAAACAACAGAAATTTATTTCTCACACATCTGTAGTCTGTATGTCCGAGATCAGTGTGCCAATGTGTTAGGGCTATGGCGAGAGTCTGCTACTGGGTTGCAAACAGCCGACCTCTCTTTGTATCTTCACATGACAGAACAAAGAGAGGAAGCAAGCTCTCTCTGAGTCTTATAAGGGCACTAATCCCATTCATGAAGACTCAACCCTCATGACCTCATCTAACCCTAGTTACCCCTCAAAGGTCCCACTTCCTAATACCATCACACTGTGAGGGTAGCATTTCAACATATGAATTTTAAAAAGACACATTCGGTCCTTAACAAAGGTTCTTGGCTATCAGGACTATGATAACAGATATGAATACCTATCTCAGGACTGTTGCAAAAATACAAAGAGATATACATGTTAGAGCACACAGAACAGTGCCTGGAACACAGTGAAAGCACAGCACAATGCCAGTTATTGATATTATTATTATGATTATTAAGCAACATTGCATTCTTCACATTCTTCATAATTATGTTTATTAAAAACTGCAGAGAAGGCCGGAAGTGGCCGGAAAGACCACTGGGTCGATTGCGCGAGGTCCGAACGCTGACTGGAAGGTGCCTCAGCGCTCAAGCAGGGAGCCATTATAGAGGTAGCATGCGCCCTGAACATCAAGAGTGGCACCACCAAGCTCCTTCCCTGGGAAATACACTCAGCAACAAGTTGCCATAGCTACGAACTGTGTCTGTGAATATCTGTGCTTTATCTCAATTTATTTTGTGGATCCAGTAGCAAGATGTGTCCTCAGGTTTAGGGAGAGCACCAGAAGCACAACTAACTGCTGAACAATCATTGCCAGGAAGACACTGGAACTCACCAAAAAAGACACCCCACATCCAAAGACACAAGAGAAGCCGCAACGGAACGGTAGTAGGGACGCAATCACAATAAAATCAAATCCCATAACTACTGGGTAGGTCACTCACAAACTAGAGAACAATTATACCACAGAAGGCCACCCACTGGAGTGAAGGTTCTGAGCCCCACGTCAAGCTTCCCAACCTGGGGAGGAGAAATTCCCAGAGAATCAGACTTTGAAGGCTAACAGGATTTGATTGCAGGAGTTCGACAGGACTGAGGGAAACAGAGACTCCACTCTTGGAGGGCACACACAAAGTAGTGTGCACATCAGGACCCAGGGGGAAGGAGCAGTGAACCCATAGGAGACTGAACCAGACCTACCTGCCAGTGTTACAGGGTCTCCTGCATAGGTGGAGAGTAGCTGTGGCTCACTGTGGGGACAAGGACAGTGGCAGCAGAAGTTCTGGGAAGTACTCCTTGGTGTGAGCCTTCCTGGAGTCTGCCATTAGCCCCACCAAAGAGTGTGTACCCTCTACTGCGGGGTCGCCTCAGGCCAAACAGCCAACAGGGAGGGAAATCAGCCCCACCCATCAGCAGACAAGCAGATTAAAGTTTTACTGAGCTCTGCCCACCACAGCAACACCCCACTCTACCGACCACCAGTCACTCCTATCAGGAAGCTTGCACAAGCCTCTTAGATAGCCTCATCCACCGGAGCGCAGACAGCAGAGGCAAGAAGAACTACAGTCCTGCAGCCTGTGGAACGAAAACGACATTCACAGAAAGATTGTCCTCTTCCTTTTCATTTTGTCTATGTCCCACATGAAGGAAAAAGATAAAACCCCAGAAAAACAACTAAATGAAGTGGAGATAGGCAACCTTCCAGAAAAAGAATTAAGAGTGAAGATGATTCAGGACCTTGGGGAAAAAATGGAGGCAAAGATCAAGAAGATGCAAGAAATGAAGACCTAGAAGAATTAAGGAACAAACACCTAGAAGAATTAAAGAACAAACAAACAGAGATGAACAATACAATAACTGAAATGAAAAATACACTAGAAGGAATCCATAGCAGAGTAACTGAGGCAGAAGAACAGAAAAGTGACCTGGAAGAGGGAATGGTAGAATTCACTACTGCAGAACTGCAGAACAGAAAAAAGAAAAAAGAATGAAAAGAACTGAAGACAGCCTAAGGGACCTCTGGGACAACATTAAATGCACCAACGTTCACATTATAGGGGTCCCAGAAGGAGAAGAGAGAGAGAAAGTACCTGAGAAAATATTTGAAGAGATTATAGTTGAAAACTTCCCTAACATGGGAAAGGAAATAGCCACTCAAGTCCAGGAAGTGCAGGGAGTCCCAGGCAGGATAAACCCAAGGAAAAACATGCCGAGACACATAGTAATCAAACTGACAAAAATTAAAGACAAAGAAAAATCATTAAAAGCAACAAGGTAAAAACAAAAAATAACATAAAAGGGAACTCCCATAAGGTTAACAGCTGATTTCTCAGCAGAAACTCTACAAGTCACAAGGGACTGGCACAGTATACTTAAAGTGATGAAAGGGAAGAAACTACAATCAAGATTACTCTACCCAGCAATGATCTCATTCAGATTCAAGGGAGAAATCAAAAGCTTTACAGACAAGCAAAAGCTAAGAGAATTCAGCACCACCAAACCAACTCTACAATAAATGCTAAAGGAACTTCTCTAAGTGGGAAACACAAGAGAAGAAAACGACCTACAAAAACAAACCCAAAACAATTAAGAAAATAGTAATAGGAACATACATATTGATAATTACCTTAAATGTGAATGGATTAAATGCTCCAACCAAAAGACACAGTCTCGCTGAATGGATACAAAAACAACGCCCATCTATATGCTGTGTACAAGAGAGCTACTTCAAACCTAGGGACACATACAGACTGAAGGTGAGGGGATGGAAAAACGTATTCCATGCAAATGGAAATCAAAAGAAACCTGGAGTAGCAATACTCATATCAGATAAAATAGACTTTAAAATAGAGAATGTTACAACAGACAAGGAAGGACAATACATAATGATCAAGGGATCAATCCAAGAAGAAGCTATAACAATTATAAATATATATGCACCCAACATAGGAGCAACTCAATACATAAGGCAACTGCTAACATTTATAAAAGAGGAAATCAACAGTAACACATTAATAGTAGGGGACTTTAACACTTTACTTACACCAATGAACAGATCATCCAGACAGAAAATTAATAAGGAAACACAAGATTTAAATGATACAACAGACCAGATAGATTTAAGTGATATTTATAGGACATTCCAACCAAAAAGAACAGATTACACTTTCTTCTCAAGTGCACACAGAACATTCTTCAGGACAGATCACATCTTGGGTCACAAATCAAGCCTCGGTAAGTTTAAGAAAACTGAAATCATATCAAGCATCTTTTCTGACCACAATGCTATGAGATTAGAAATCCATTACAGGGAACAAATTTTAAAAACACAAACACATGGAGGCTGAACAATATGCTACTAAATAAACAAGAGATCACTGGAGAAATCAAAGAGGAAATCAAAAATTACCTAGAGACAAATGAAAACAAAAATATGATGATCCAAACTTATGGGATGCAGCAAAAGCAGTTCTAAGAGGGAAGTTTATAGCAATACAACCCTACCTCAAGAAACAAGAAAAATCTTAAATAAACAATCTAACATTACACCTAAAGGAACTAGAGAAAGAAGAACAAACAAAGCCCAAACTTAGTAGAAGAAAAGAAATAACAAAGATCAGAGCAGAAATAAATGAAACAGAAACAAAGAAAACAAAAGCAAAAATCAGTAAAACTAAAAGCTTGTTCTTTGAGAAGATAAACAAAATTGATATACCTTTAGCCAGACTCATCAAGAAAAAAAAGGGAGAGGACTCAAATCAATAAAATTAGAAATGAAAAAGGAGAAGTTACAACAGACACTGCAGAAATACAAAGCATCCGAAGAGACTACTACAAACAACCCTATGCAATAAAATGGACAACCTGGAAGAAATGGACAAACTCTTAGAAAGGTATAAGCTTCTAAGACTGAACCAAGAAGAAATAGAAAATATGAACAGGCCAATCACAAGCAATGAAATAGAAACTGTGATTAAAAATCTTCCAACAAACAGAAGTCCAGGAGCAGATGGCTTCACAGGTGAATTCTATCAAACATTTAGAGAAGAGCTAACACCCATCCTTCTCAAAATCTTCCAAAAAATTGCAGAGGAAGAAACACTCCCAAACTCATTCCACAAGTCCACCATCACCCAGATACCAAAACCAGACAAAGATACTACAAAAAAAGAAAATTACAGGCCAATATCACTGATGAATATAGATGCAAAAATCCTCAACAAAATAATAGCAAACAGAATCCAACAACACATTAAAAGGATCATACACCATGATCAAGTGGGATTTATCCCAAGGATGCAAGGATTCTTCAATATATGCAAATCAATCAATGTGATTACCATATTAACAAATTGAAGAATAAAAACCATATGATCATCTCAATAGATGTAGAAAAAGCATGGACAAAATTCAACACCCATTTATGATAAAATCTCTCCAGAAAGTGGGCATACAGGGAACCTACCTTTATTATCAACATAATAAAGGCCATGTACAACAAACCCACAGCAAAAATCATTCTCAATGGTGAAAACCTGAAAGCATTTCCTCTAAGATCAGAAACAAGACAAGGATGTCCACTCTTGCCACTATTATTCAACATAGTTTTGGAAGTCCTGACCGTGGCAAACAGAGAAGGAAAAGAAATAAAAGCAATACAAATCAGAAAAGAAGAAGTAAAACTGTCACTGCCTGCAGATGACATGATACTATACATAGAAAACCCTAAAGATGCCACCAGAAAACTACTAGAGCTAATCAATGAATGTGGTAAAGTTGCAGGATACAAAATTAATGCACAGAAATCTCTTGCATTCCTATACACCAACAACAAAAGACCAGAAAGAGAAATTAAGGAAACAAGCCCATTCACCGCTGCAAAAAAAGAATAAAATACCTAGGAATAGACCTACCTAAGGAGATAAAAGTCCTGTACTCTGAAAAGTATAAGACACTGATGAAAAAAATCAAAGATGACACAAACAGATGGAGATATATACCATGTTCCTGGATTGGAAGAATCAATAGTGTGAAAATGACTATACTACCCAAAGGAATCTACAGATTCAATACAAACCCTATCAAATTACCAATTGCATTTTTTACAGAACTAGAACAAAAAAATCTTAAAATTTGTATGGAGACACAAAAGACCCCGAATAGCCAAAGAAATCTTGAGGGAAAAAATCGGAGCAGGAGGGCTTTCCTGGTGGCGCAGTGGCTGGGAGCCCGCCTGCCGATGCAGGGGACGTAGGTTCGTGCCCTGGTCCGGGAGGATCCCGCGTGCCGCGGAGCGGCTGGGCCCGTTGGCCATGGCCACTGAGCCTGCACATGCGGAGCCTGTGCTCCACAACAGGGGAGGCCACAGCAGTGAGAGGTCCGTGTACCAAAAAAAATAAATAAATAAACAGAGCAGGATGAATCAGACTCCCTGACTTCAGAATATACTACAAAGCTACAGCAATCAAGACAATATGGTACTGGCATAAAAACAGAAATATAGATCAATGGAACGGGACAGAAAGCCCAGAGATAAACCCATGCACCAATGGTCAACTAACCTATGACAAAGGAGGCAAGGATATACAATGAAGAAAAGACAGCCTCCTCAATAAGTGGTGCTGGGAAAACTGGACAGCTACATGTAAAACAATGAAATTAGAACACTCCCTAACACCATACACAAAAATAAACTCAAAATGGATTAAAGACCTAAATGTAAGGCCAGACACTATAAAACTCTTAGAAGAAAACATAGGAAGAACAAACACTCTTTGACATAAATCACAGCAAGATCTTTTTTGACCCACCTCCTAGAGTAATGGAAATAAAAACAAAAATAAACAAATGGGACCTAATGAAGCTTAAAACATTTTGCACAGCAAAGGAAACCATAAACAAGACAAAAAGCCAACTCTCAGAATTGGAGAAAATATTTACAAATGAATCAGACAAAGGAATAATCTCCAAAATATATAAACAGCTCATGCAGCTCAATATTAAAAAACAAACACGCCAATCCAAAAATGGGCAGAAGACCTAAATAGACATTTCTCCAAACAAGACATACAGATGGCCAAGGGGCACACGAAAAGCTGCTCAACATGACTAACTATTAGAGAAATGCAAATCAAAACTACAATGAGGTATCACCTCACACCAGTTAGAATGGGCATCATCAGAAAATCTACAAACAACAAATGCTGGAGAGGGTGTGGAGAAAAGGGAACCCTCTTGCACTGTTGGTGGGAATGTAAATTGATACAGCCACTATGGAGAACAGTATGGAGGTTCCTTAAAAAACTAAAACTAGAATTACCATATGACCCAGCAATCCCACTACTGGTCATATAACCAGAGAAAACCATAATTCAAAATACACACATGCACCCCAGTGTTCATTGCAGCACTATTTACAAGAGCCAGGTGATGGAAGCAACTTAAATGCCCATCAACAGACTAATGGATAAAGAAGATATGGTACATATATACAATGGAATATTACTCAGCCATAAAAAAGAACAAAATTGGGTCATTTGTAGAGACGTGGAAGAACCTAGAGACTGTCATACAGAGTGAAGTCAGAAAGAGAAAAACAAATATCATATATTAACGCATATATGTGGAATCTAGAAAAATGGTACAGATGAACCGGTTTGCAAGGCAGCAATAGAGACACAGATGTAGAGAACAAACACATGGACACCAAGGGGGGAAAGCAGTGGGGGAATGAATTGGGAGACTGGGATTGACATATATCCACTAATATGTATAACATATATAACTAATAAGAAACTGCTGTATAAAAAATAAAATTCAAAAAGAAAACTGCATGCATCCAACATTTCTCCATCATAAAATTTAGGAAAGAGCAAAAAATACATAGCATTATATTTTGTGAACTAGTCTGGAACTTCCATATACCTTTTGGGGTAATGAACCTAGTATTAATATACAAGAAAAGGTAAGTAGAAAGCATGATGACTACAAGTCTCAAGAGAATGATAACCTTCAAGATGATGACAAAATACTGACTTAACCTCAAAAGAAACTCATATATTTTAATCTTTCCTCATCATAGGCAATTAGAAAACACTCTTATTCATCTGTGCACCCTAGTGCAATGTCTGACGTAGAGAAGAACCAGATACCTATTCATTGCATAAACAGATTGATGAGGAATGAGCCCCTACTATCAGTGCAAAGCTAACAGGTACCCATATTTACAGATAATAGTCCTTACTGGTCTTGTAGAATTGAGTCCCAGAATCATACAGCCCTCTTAGGGCATCATAATGCAAATATACTCCTGAAGTATGTGAGCTTTTTGCCTTTATTACTGAACTGTTCACTCCCAGATAAAGCCCTGGAAATCATGAAATAGGAAGTGTAATTTACTGTCTCTACACATCAGCTAATCCAGATGATAAGGAGTCTATGCTTCAACCAGGTATAAATGTGGCTTGACACATGAGGATTAGGGAAAAACAGTAACTTGAGAATATGTTTAAGGAGATATAATTTCAAAATATTCATTAAAATAAAACCATATTTATTTCTTAAGGATAAACGTTTTGGGGCTTCCCTGGTGGCGCAGTGGTTGAGAGTCCACCTGCCGATGCAGGGGACACGGGTTCGTGTCCCGGTCCGGGAAGATCCCACATGCCGCGGAGCGGCTATGCCCGTGAGCCATGGCCACTGAGCCTGCGCATCCAGAGCCTGTGCTCCGCAACGGGAGAGGCCACAACAGTGAGAGGCCCACGTGCCACACACACACAAAAAAAGAATAAACGTTTTTGCCAACAAGGACCTACTTTATAGCACAGGGAACTATAGGAACTATACTCACTATTTAATAATAACACGTAAGGGAAAAGAATCTGGAAAAGGTTATATATATAACTGAATCACTGTGCTCTACACTTGAAACTAATACAACATTGTAAATCCACTATATTTCAATAAAAAATAAATAAAATAAAAATAAGGAGATGTACTGAAAAAAAAAGAATAAACATTTTAATTGCCAAAAGCAGAGAAAACACGTAAGAAATGAGGATCACCCATATTCATGGAAATATACTGCTATGTATCAATATATATACACACATACATATATGCATGTGTGGAGAGTGGGTATGAAAATCATACACAAACTTGGTTTGAAAATAGTTTTTTCTCTGAAGTTGGTAAGTATTCACCCTATAGTATTTACACTATTCATGTTTTTCTCATTAAATGTTTTCTTAATGATTTGAACTAATTCTCAGTACATAAAGAAGAGTAACTTTTGTTACATGTGTTTGCAGCAGTTTGCTTTCTGTTTGTTCACTACTTTTTCATTTGGGGTGGATTTTTATGATGCAAGAATGCTTTTTTCTTCTTAGGTAATCAAATGCATGTGCTTAGGCTTTCACTAAATCTTCCACTGCTTTTAAACTTAGAAAATTCTTCTCAAACACAGATTTAATAAATACTTCTCTCTTCATGTCTTGAGTTTCATCAAGAAGTGTACACAATGTGTCACATTTACAATTATATCCTGAATCTTTGATCCTAGCCTCATCTATTTGTCTTTCAGGAAGTCTTACCTCATCCAGAGATTCTCCTTTCCCAGACATTGCCAAGAATCCTAGGACATCCACAGGACTGTATTGTGGGTCTTAGTTAGGCTCACATTCCTGGCTTATACCTGGTGGGAAAACAGAGAGTGGTCTCACACCTCATAAGACCCTGTGCATCTGTAGTCTCTTTTCAGTGGTGTCTGCTACTCTATCCTAGGAAGCTCTAAGATCCCTGGGTCACCATCTCTACCAAAAACATTTGATGGTTCTACCCAGAGTTTCAGAGGACTGTTCTCACTACAGAGCACTTGGGAGTTTCAACTAATCACATATTTGGCCAGAACAAAGCACTAAATCCCCAAAGCACTGGGGGGCGTGGCACGAGGCAGGAGTTATCGAAGAGCAATGATCTAAACCTCCATGACCTGACACTCATCCCACTTTACCTGCCAGACTCTTCCTTCATCCGGGCTATTTTCTCTTAACCAGTCTATCGCTTCTCCCCACACTCTGGTTTTCCCTTTGGTCCTGTAGTTTATAATACATGTCTGGGCATATTTAATATCAATGGGAAAACAGAGCTCAAATTCTCTCTAGTTGGTGTCTTGGGGCCCATGCAAGTTGAGAAATGTAGCCACATCCAATATCATAAAGTTTATGAAAAAGTTACTGTTTATTAAGATGTACTAGGTTCAGAGTATAGGGTACATCTGAAGATGGGGGTGGGGGGCACAGGCCTGGCATAAAGAATGTATCCCTAACTTCATTAGCAGGGTAGGTATATCTGCTTATTCCAGACGTGTTGTTACATATAGATTTTAGTTGGTTGGTTGAGTGCAAAGAAGAAAATTTGTTGCATGTACTATGTTACTAAAACCTAGTCAGCAGGGAGGAGCCCCTGGTTTGGAAAACATTTGGTTGCATTAAAGTTAAAGGCCACATCCCAGGAGATATGGAGAAACCATGCATGAAGCTCCAGATGTCATTCTGTACATGCTGCATCTTCCAGAACTAGATCAGGTGAAGGTCTCCATCCTTACCACTCAACTGCCATCATTTTAACAGCTTAATGCAGGTATGTTTTCAATTGTGCTCAAGACACCGTGTTCCTGACTTCTCTGGTAATATATTAAGTCTTAAACTTCACAACTGAGCTCATCAGAAGGTCTAATTTTAACCATCAGAAGATCTCACCCACATTCCTCTTTCCCCAAACAATTAATTTGTACCATACCACTTTAAAAGTCATAATATGTAAGCTTTCACAGCCAGGCCCTGCCCTCATAGGAAGGATCTGGTTTCTAGTAGCAGAATGATGGGGATTTCTCTTGCAGTATGACTTGCCTGTCACAGGGTCCTTCCGAATGGTTTATGTCTCCTATATACACTTAGCTTAAGAAAAAGCAAAGATGCTATAATATGGATATAAACGCTATCCACTGGTGGACACCTGGCTCAAGCTCGGTTATTCACAGCACCCTGCTGCCCTCCTAGCAAGTGTGGGCACTTCAGCCATGAGCATGAGACCCAAGCTGACTCAGAGCACCCTCCCTGAATTTCTGTGTCTGGAGACAGAGTGAGAGAAATTCGTGTGACCTTCTTACCAGTGATTAAAAATATTAAGAGGACAGCAACTGCAGCATCTGTATTCCATGTACCCAAGAGAAGCAGAGGAAGGAAAGAAGAGGAAAGTTAATACACAACCTTATGAAGAACAAGAAATTCAGAGGATTAATGTTTCGTTTTGTTGGGGTTTTTTGAGTCAGAAGCTCCAAATGTTTTGGAGTCCTCATGCCACCCCTTCCACTATGGACAACTGGATTCTGTGACCCAACAAACTGTCAAAATGTCCTTCCAACACACTATTTTTGCTTCTGGTTTTAATGTCTATGGCATTATAAATAAAAGAGTGAGTCTTGTCTAACAGAGAAGATCAAGGGCTAAGTATATAAAGCTATTTGATTAGGACTATTTATACAATGAAAAATTAAAAATGAAACATTCAACAGTGAAAGCATAGTTCAGTAGGTCATGACCGAACTGCACTGCAGCCTTAAAACTATGTTTTCAAAGACTGTTAAATAGCCATTGTCCACGTGAGGAACTACTAAGTGAAAAAGCAGATACAAGATTGTTTAATCAATAGTAATCACATTTATTTGTAAATACACAGATGAATATTTAGAAGGAAAATTATGCAAATGTCAAGAACAGTTGCCTGTGGATGGTGGGAACAAAGGTAATCTGTTCACACTCTTTTGTATTCACTAAATAAGCATATATTTTTAATATTTAGAGAAATTTTAAAATATGATATCCAAATTACATTCATTCATATGTAATATAAGATAATCTTCAGTTCAGTTCCTAAGCAAATTATCAGAAATTTTAAGCTAATAGTCAAATTACTGAAGTGTTTATTTTATAGAGAAAAAGCCAGAAAATGAATGCGAGAGGGAGAGTTATTATTCTAAGTATCTTTATTTTCTGTGCACATTTACACAAACACACCACAGAGTGGTCTCTCCCAATAAATTAGATCCTTAAGTGACTTGTTCTTTAAACAAATATTAAGAAATGATGATAACTTCTTGAATTGTATTGTTTTTCTTTAATTAAAAAAGAAAGCCCACAGCGGATAATTCTTATGCTGGAAAGGTATGTGATTCGAATTATATGTATAAGCTCTGTGTAATGAATTGAACTGGTTTTCCTAAAAACTGACCTCTTTTTTTCACTAAATAAGCATATATTTTTAATATTTAGAGAAATTTTATTGAATTGAACTATATGTATAAGCTCTGTGTAATGAATTGAACTGGTTTTCCTAAAGACTGACCTCTTTTTTTTAATACAAGCTAATGTTATCATAACGTCACAACGAAGATCCCGCATGCCTCAGTGAAGATCCCGCGTGCTGCAACTAAGACCTGACGCAGCCAAAAATAAATTAAATTAAATAATAAATAAATCTTTTTTAAAACTACCTAAAAAAATAATAAAAAACCAAAAGTACAGTGGATCCTTGAACAACACGGGTTTGAACTGCACAGGTCCACTCATATGTGGATTTTTTTTCACTAAATACAGTACTACAGTAATAAACGTATCTGACTACAAAGATTCTCATAAACTTAAAATAATTTAATTTCTTTCATCTTATAAAACTTCGAGACATGAAGCCAAATGATTTCTCTGAATATCCCTGAATGAGAGATTGTATCATTTGGCTCTTGACAGTTTTAAACTACAGACAGACCTTGGAGATATTGTGGGTTGGCTTACAGACCACTGAAATAAAGTGAATATCACAATAAAGTAAATAACATGAATTGTTTGGTTGCCCAGTGCATATAAATGTTATATTTACACTATGCTGTAGTTTATTAATTGTGCAATGGCATTATGTCAAAAAAAGCCAATGTAAATACCTTAATTAAAAAATAGGTCATTGCGAAAAAATGTCAACCACCTGAACCTTCAGCGAGTCATAATCTTTTTGCTGGTGGAGAGTCTTGTCTTGATATTGATGCTGCTGACTGATCAGAGTAGTGGCTGCGGAAGGCTGGGGTGGCTGTGACCATTTCTTAAAATAAGACCACAATGAAGTCTGTCACATCCATTGACTGCCTTTCACGAACGATTTCTCTGTAGCACGCCATGCTGTTTGACAGCATTTTACCCATGGTAGAACTTCTTTCAAAATTGGAGTCAGTCCTCTCAAACCCTACTGCTACTTTATGAAATAAGTTTATGTCATGTTCTAAACCCTGTGTTTTCATTTTAATAATCTTCAGTGTCTACACCAGGAGTAGATTCCATCTCAAGAAACCACTCTCTTTCCTCATCCATAAGAAGCAACTCCTCATCTGTTAAGGGTTTATCATGAGATTGCAGCAATTCAGTCACATCTTCAGGCTCCGCTTCTAATTCTAGTTTTCTTGCTATTTCCGCCACATCTGTAGTTACTTCCTCACCTGAACTCCTGAACCCATCAAAGTCATCCATGAGGGTTGGAATCAACTTCTAATTCTAGGTCTCTTGCTATTTCCACCACATCTGTAGTTACTTCCTCACCTGAACTCCTGAACCCATCAAAGTCATCCATGAGGGTTGGAATCAACTTCTTCCAAACTGAGTTAATGATATTTTGACCTCTTCCCATGAATCATAACTGTTCTTAATGGCAGCTAGAAAACCTTCCCCTGCAGAGGGTTTTCAATTTACTTTGCCCAGATTAATCAATGGAATCACTATCTCTGCAAGCTGTAGGCTTACATTATGTATTTCTTAAATAGCAAGGCTTGAGAGTTAAAATGACTCCTTGATCTATGGGCTGCAGATTGGATGTTGTGTTAGCAGGCATGAAAACAAGCAAGAATCTTGTTCATTGTGTGGCCAGGTATGTTGTCAATTAGCAGCAGTATTTTGAAAGGAATCTTTTCTGAGCAGTAGGTTTCAACAGCGTGCTTGAAATATTCAGTAAACCATGTTGTAAACAGATGTGCTATTACCCAGGCTTTGTTGTTCCTTGATGGAGCTCAGGCAGAGGAGATTTAGCATAATTCTTAAGAACATTATGATTTTCAGAATGGTAAATGAGCACTGGCTTCAACTTAAAGTCACCAGTTACATTAGCCCCTAATAAAAGAGTCAGCCTGTCCTTTGAAGCTTTCAAGCCAGGCACTGACTTCTCTTTAGCTTATGGAAGTCCTAGATGACATCTTCTTCCAATATAAGGCTGTTTCGTGTACACTGAAAACGTGTTGTTTAGTGTAGCCACCTTCACGAACGATCTGAGCTAGATCTTCTCGACAACTTGCTGCAGCTTCTCCATCATCAGCACTTGCTGCTTCCCCTTGCACTTTGATGTTACAGAAACGGCTTCTTTCCTTAAACCTCATGAATGAACCTCTGCTAGCTTCAAACTTTTCCTCTGCAGCTTCCCCACCTCTCTTAGCCTTCATAGAATTGAAGAGAGTTAGGGCCTTGCTCTGGATTAGGCTTTGTCTTAAGCCTAATGTTGTGGCTGGTTTGATCTTCATTTCAGACAGATAAAACTCTCCTCCGTATCAGCAGTGAGGCTGTTTTGCTTTCTTATCATTTGAGTGTTCACTGGAGTAGCACTTTTACTTTCCTTCAAGAACTTTTCCTTTGCATTAATAACATGGGTAACTGTTTGCACAAGAGGACTAGCTTCTGGCCTATCTCGGTTTTCGACATACCTTCCTCACCAAGCTTAATCGTTTCTAGCTTTTTAAAGTGAGAGACATAAGACTCTTCCTTTAACCTGAACACTCAGAGGACATTGTAGGGTTATTAATTGGCCTAATTTTGTATCTCAGGGAATAGGGAGGCCCAAGGAGAGGGAGAGAGATGGGGGGAATGGCCAGTCGGTGGAGCAGTCAGAACACACACAACATTTATCAACTAAGTTCGCAGACTTGTGTGGACACAGTTCGTGGTGCCCCAAAACGATTACAACAGTAATATCAAAGATCACTGATCACAGATCACCAAAACAAATATTATAATAATGAAAAAGCTTAAAATACTGCAAGAATTGCTATACGTGACACAGAGATACAAATTGAGCAAATGCTACTGGGAAAATGGCGCTAATAGACTTGACGGCTGCAGGGTGACCACAAACCTTCTCTCTTTAAAAACAAAAAAATGCAGTCCACGAAGCACAATAAAGCAAAGTGCAATAAAAAGGTTATGACTGTATCTCCAAAATGTTCATAACTATATGATATATCAAAAACCCATGTCTCTTTCTTTTTCTAAGAATGCAGAATATTTAATAACGTTGATCAGATTTAGAGGAGTAATTTATACTTTTAAAAACATTCTAAATTTTTGCAACAATTGACTGTTTCTTTCCTCTTCACATATCAATATTTACCCTTGACTGTCCATAATCTATGTTCATCGCCTTGAAAATTCCTTTACCTTTTATTTATTTCCTTTACTATCTATTCCACTTCATTAAATCTTTCCTCTTATCCTCAAACTGTTTCCTAATTCACTTTTCTAATTTTTAGCAGCGGTGCAAAAACTCACTAAGTTATTTTGTGCCCATTGCTTTACTCTGTATTACTTTTCCTCTCAAACATCAGACTATAACTATAGCCTCTTTTTACTTCTGAAATTACTGCCATTTTCCTAAAATTAAGATCAAATAAGGCCAAGCATCCTCATAGGTCCTTCTCATCTCCAAATTTAATTCAACAAATATTTTTTAGTGCTTGTGAATAAACCAGAAATTGTCAAAGATGCAATAATCCACAGATACAATCAATTTCTTCAGGAAGCATACAATTTTCCTGCATGTAGGTGTGGGATTTTCTGCATTCAATGCCTCCACATCACTAAACATTCTGATGTGCTTTCCTTATTAATCTGATTTGTTCTATGAACCTCTTCACTTCAAGTCCACAGTTATCCTTAAAGAGTACATTTCGTTTGATTCCAATCTTATGACCTTGTCTCAGTCTAACAACCTATCCAGTTCTAATTTCATACAAATGACCAAGTAAATCATTTTGATAGAAATGCCTAGTAGTGGATCGACTTTAAAAGGAATAAGAAGAGGGCTTCCCTGCTGGCGCAGTGGTTGAGAGTCTGCCTGCCGATGCAGGGGACACGGGTTCGCGCCCCGGTCCGGGAAGATCCCACATGCCGCAGAGCAGCTGGGCCCGTGAGCCATAGCCGCTGAGCCTGCGCGTCCAGAGCCTGTGCTCTGCAACGGGAGAGGCCACAGCAGTGAAAGGCCCGCGTACCGCAAAAAAAAAAAAAAAAAAAAAAAGGAATAAGAAGAAAGAAAAACAGAAAAAATGCTGGTTGAAGATCTGCCATTTGCAACAATATGGATGGACCTGGAGGGTATCATGCTTAGTGAAGTAAGTCAGATAAAGACAAATACTGTATGTTATCACTTATATGTGGAATCTAAAAAAATAAAACGAATGAATATAACAAAATGGAAACAAATTCACAAATATAGAGAACAAACTAGTGGTAACCATGGGGAGAGGAATGGGGGAGGGGCAAGACAGGAGCGGGGACTAAAAGGTACAAACCACTTATTTACAAAATCAAATACAAAGATATGCTGCACAGCACAGGGAAATATAGCCAATATTTATAATAGCTTTAAATGGTATAAAGTCTATAAAAACCTTGAATGACTATGTTTTTGTAAATCAATAATAGTTTAATTTTTTTTAAAGAGCTGCTTACAAACCCATGAGTTGTTATATGTACAAAAAGCAACTATTTGGGGCATGTGAGTCTATTGTAAGCTTTTCATATACGCAAGCCTTACACCTGCCCCTCTGCTCTGTCTTATTCACAATCCCTCCCAGAACAAAAAGGTAAACTTTCCAAAGCTAGCCAATGACCACTTCATAGGCAAATTTTAAGGGTTTCTTGAAATTCTCTCTGAAAAGTAAACCAACAGCTCTTCAAAATTATTTTTTAATTTATAGTTCATGTACAATTTTATAAGAAAAACAATGTCATATTATAAAAACACACTTCAGACGTATCAACAATTTTTTTCACTCCTCTTTGGTCTTTTCCTTCTCTTTAATATACTAACTCGTGTAACAAATATTAAGAGATTTTTATCCATGGGTCACTATGCTATACCTCTGGGATGCCAACACTCTGCCCACATGAAGTTCACAGGCATAGAAGTAATAGAAAATTTTAGAACATTATGATGTGCTCCATCCTGGCCATAGTACATATGATGATACATGCTAAGTACGTGACCTTTTTATCCCCTAGATCAACACAATCAACTTCCAAGTGGTCTCTCTCCTCACTACAAAAAAGCAAGAGTAAAGTTTTCAAAACTATTAATCAGATTATTTCACCAACACCTCTTGCAATTTCATGCCTTCAAAGGGCCTTCATTACTCTTAATTAAAGCCCACTTCGACCACCAAGTCCCCACCGAATACTACTCTGCTTATCAGTTTGCAGTTATCTCAAGCCACTCTCTTTCTTGCTCACCCAGGAAGCCACACAGTCTCCAACTTGTTCCTTGAATGCAACAAGGTCTTTCATGCCTTATAACCTCTGGTTGTGTTAATTTTTATGAAGCTGGTTCATTCTGTTATGGGTAGTTCAACTATTGTCTGCTCAGAGAACCTGCTTCTTGATCACTAAGTACTCCCAAATACCACCAGATACTCTTTATCACATAACTCTTTATTTCCTTAAAATTTGTACCCTGGCATGTAACCATCTTTTCTCTTTAACTATTTATTGAGTATTTTCTTACTTACCCCTAAGTCATTCTGCCTATTTTTCTATGAGGAAAAGGGACCATTTCTATGGTAGGTATTCAATAAACATCTGTGATTAACAAATGACTATCTAAGTGTGTAAAATTAGAGAAAGGAGGTGAGTTGAGCATGCAGAGGTGGCACTAGACTGGAAGGGAGATCTGAGGTCAGAGAAGGTTCACCATAGAAAATAACATGTACTGAGCCTGGAAAGGCCAGCGGGAATTAGTCAGTTCAAGACAGTGGTGCGACAGATCGTCTAGACCTTCATGCCAAAGGCAAAAACATAACACGACAAATTTTCAGGAACAAGAGAGAATCCATAGCTAAATTTGGCAAGAGCATAAATTGCGAATTGTATACTGGTAGGTCTTAAGTTTTCTCAGATAATTCAAGCAAAGGTAATGCAAGCCCTTGTTTGCATGGTAATGACTTAATTTTTATTTTATTTATAAAGTGTGTCAAAGTAAAGGACTTTGTGTGAGGAAGTTAATTTTAGATAGATCACTCTGACGGCAATGTCTAGGATGGTTTCCTAGGTTTCCAGCTTAAACAACCAGATAGGTAATCAATGCCATTCACTGAGACAGGAAATAAAAAGAGGATGCTCTAATGTGAGTGAAAAAAAAGTGAAAACATAAGAGTTCTATTTTAGACATGTGTTTCAAATTCATAAAGGAGTGTGTGTGTATATATATATATATATATATATATATGTTTCCAAAAGACAAAGAAATACACAAGTCTAAAGATTTGGGGGAGCTTCAAGACAGCGGAAGACTAAGACACGGAGTTCACCTTCCTCCCCACAGATACATCAGAAATACGTCTACATATGGAACAACTCCTACAGAACACCTACTGAACGCTGGCAGAAGACCTCAGACCTCCCAAAAGGCAAGAAACTCCCCATGTACCTGGGTAGGGCAAAAGAAAAAAGAATAAACAGAGACAAAAGGATAGCTACAGGACCTGCACCAGTGGGAGGGAGCTGTGAAGGAGGAAAGGTTTCCACACACTAGGAAGCCCCTTCGCGGGTGGAGACTGCGGGTGGCGGAGGGGGAAGCTTCGGAGCCGCGGAGGAGAGCGCAGCAACAGGGGTGCGGAGGGCAAAGCGGAGAGATTCCCGCACAGAGGATCGGTGCCAACCAGTACTCACCAGCCTGAGAGGCTTGTCTGCTCACCCGCCGGGGCGGGCGGGGCTGCGAGCTGAGGCTCCGGCTTCGGTCGGAGCGCAGGGAGAGGACTGGCATCATGAACACAGCCTGAAGGGGGTGAATGCACCATGGCTAGCCGGGAGGGAGTCCGGGGAAAAGTCTGGAGCTGCCGAAGAGGCAAGAGACTTTTTCTTCCCTCTTTGTTTCCTGGTGCGCGAGGAGAGGGGATTAAGAGCGCTGCTTAAAGGAGCTCCAGAGACAGGCGCGAGCCGCGGCTAACAGTGTGGACCACAGAGACGGGCATGAGACGCTAAGGCTGCTGCTGCCGCCACCAAGAAGCCTGTCTGCGAGCACAGGTCACTCTCCACACCTCCCCACCCCAGCCCGCTACTGCCAGCGTCCCGGGATCCAGGGACAACGTCCCCGGGAGAACGCACGGCGCACCTCAGGCTGGTGCAACGTCACGCCGGCCTCTGCCGCCGCAGGCTCGCCCCGCCTCCGCACCCCTCCCTCCCCCCGGCCTGAGTGAGCCAGAGCCCCCAAAGCAGCTGCTCCTTTAACCCCGTCCTGTCTGAGCAAAGCACAGATGCCCTTATGCGACCTACACGCAGAGGCGGGGCCAAATCCAAAGCTGAGCCCCGGGAGCTGTGCGAACAAACAAGAGAAAGGGAAATCTCTCCCAGCAGCCTGAGGAGCAGTGGATTAAATCTCCACCATCAACTTGATATACCTGCATCTGTGGAATACCTGAATAGACAACCAATCATCCCAAATTGAGGAGGTGGACTTTGGGAGCAAAGATATATTATTTTTCCCCTTCTTCTCTTTTTGTGAGTGTGTATGTGTATGCTTCTGTGTGTGATTTTGTCTGTATAGCTTTGCTTTCACCATTTGTCCTAGGGTTCTGTCTGTGCGTTTTTTTATTTGTGTTTACTTTTTAAATTTATTTCTTAATAATTATTTTTTTATTTTAGTAACTTTATTTTATTTTACTTTATTTTATTTTATTTATTTATTTCTCTTTTTTCTCCCTTTTATTCTGAGCCGTGTGAATGACAGGCTCTTGGTGCTCCAGCCAGGTGACAGGGCTGTGCCTCTGAGGTGGGAGAGCCAACTTCAGGACACTGGTCCACAAGAGACCTCCCAGCTCCACATAATGTGAAATGTCAAAAATCTCCCAGAGATCTCCATATCAACGCCAAGACCCAGCTCCACTCAACGACCAGCAAGCTATAGTGCTGGACACCCTATGCCAAACAACTAGCAAGACAGGAACAGAGCCCCATCCATTAGCAGAGCGGCTGCCTAAAATCATACTAAGGCCACAGACACCCCAAAACACACCACCAGATGTGGATCTGCCCACCAGAAAGACAAGATCCAGCCTCATCCACCAGAACACAGGCACTAGTCCCCTCCACCAGGAAGCCTACACAACCCACTGAATCAACCGTAGCCACTGGGGACAGACACCAAAAACAACGGGAACTACGAACCTGCAGCCTGCGGAAAGGAGACTCCAAACACAGTAAGTTAAGCAAAATGAGAAAACAGAAAAACACACAGCAGATGAAGAAGCAAGGTAAAAACCCACTAGACCTAATAAATGAAGAGGAAATAGTCTACCTGAAAAAGAATTCAGAATAATGATAGTAAAGATAATCCAAAATCTTGGAAATAGAGAAAATACAAGAAACGTTTAAAAAGGACCTAGAAGAACTAAAGAGGAACCAAACAATGATGAACAACACAATAAATGAAATTAAAAATTCTCTAGAAGGGATCAATAGCAGAATAACTGAGGCAGAAGAACAGATAAGTGATCTGGAAGATAAAATAGTGGAAATAAGTACTGCAGAGCAGAATAAAGAAAAAGGAATGAAAAGAACTGAGGACGGTCTCAGAGACCTCTGTGACAACATTGAACACAACAACATTTGAATTATAGGGGTCCCAGAAGAAGAAGAGAAAAAGAAAGGGACTGAGAAAATATTTGAAGAGATTACAGTTGAAAACTTCCCTAATATGTAAAAGGAAATAGTTAATCGAGTCCAGGAAGCACAGAGAGTCTCATACAGGATAATTCCAAGGAGAAACACGCCAAGACACATATTAACCAAACTATCAAAAATTAAATACAAAGAAAACATATTAAGAGCAGCAAGGGAAAAACAACAAATAACACACAAGGGAATCCCCACAAGGTTAACAGCTGATCTTTCAGCAGAAACTCTGCTGAAAGCCAGAAGGGAGTGGCAGGACATATTTAAAGTGATGAAGGAGAAAAACCTGCAACCAAGATTACTCTACCCAGCAAGGATCTCATTCAGATTTGATGGAGAAATTAAAACCTTTACAGACAAGCAAGGGCTGAGAGAGTTCAGCACCACCAAAGCAGCTTTACAACAAATGCTAAAGGAACTTCTCTAGGCAGGAAACACAAGAGAAGGAAAAGACCTACAATAACAAACCCAAAACAATTAAGAAAATGGGAATAGGAACATACATATCGATAATTACCTTAAATGTAAATGGATTAAATACTCCCACCAAAAGACACAGACTCACTGAATGGATACAAAAACAAGACCCGTATATATGCTGTCTACAAGAGACCCACTTCAGACCTAGGGACACATACAGACTGAAAGTGAGGGGGTAGAAAAAGATAATCCATGCAAATGGAAATCAAAAGAAAGCTGGAATAGCAATTCTCATATCAGACAAAATAGACTTTAAAATAAAGACTATTAGAAGAGACAAAAAAGGACACTACATAATGATCAAGGGATCGATCCAAGAAGAAGATATAACAATTGTAAATATTTATGCACCCAACATAGGAGCACCTCAATACATAAGGCAAATACTAACAGCCATAAAAGGGGAAATCAAAAGTAACACAATCATAGTAGGGGACTTTAACATCTCATTTTCACCAATGCACAGATCATCCAAAATGAAAATAAATAAGGAAACACAAGCTTTAAATGAAACATTAAACAAGATGGATTTAATTGATATTTACAGGACATTCCATCCAAAAACAACAGAATACATATTCTTCTCAAGTGCTCATGGAACATTCTCCAGGATAGATCACATCTTGGGTCACAAGTCAACCCTTAGGAAATTTAACAAAACTGAAATCGTATCAAGTATCTTTTCCAACCACAATGATATGAGACTAGATATCAATTACAGGAAAAGATCTGTAAAAACATACAAACACATGGAGGCTAAACAATACACTACTTAATAACCAAGTGATCACTGAAGAAATCAAAGAGGAAATCAAAAAATACCTAGAAACAAATGACAGTAGAGACAGGCAACCCAAACCCTATGGGATACAGCAAAAGCAGTTCTAAGAGGGAAGTTTATAGAAATACAATCCTATCTTAAGAAACAGGAAACATCTCAAATAAACAACCTAACCTTGCACCTAAAGCAATTAGAGAAAGAAGAACAAAAAAAACCCCAAAGTTAGCAGAAGGAAAGAAATCTAAAGATCAGATCAGAAATAAATGAAAAAGAAATGAAGGAAATGATAGCAAAGATCAATAAAACTAAAAGCTGGTTATTTGAAAAGATAAACAAAATTGATAAACCATTAGCCAGACTCATCAAGAAAAAAAGGGACAAGACTCAAATCAATAGAATTAGAAATGAAAAAGGAGAAGTAACAACTGACACTGCAGAAAGACAAAGGATCGTGAGAGATTACTACAAGCAACTCTATGCCAGTAAAACGGAAAACCTGGAAGAAATGGACAAATTGTTAGAAATGCACAACCTTCTGAGACTGAACCAGGAAGAAACACAAAATATAAACAGACCAATCACAGGCACTGAAAGTGAAACTGTGATTAAAAAACTTCCAACAAACAAAAGCCCAGGACCAGATGGCTTCACAGGCGAATTCTATCAAACATTTAGAGAAGAGCTAACACCTATCCTTCTCAAACTCTTCCAAAATATAGCAGAGGGAGGAACACTCCCAAACTCATTCTACGAGGCCACCATCACCCTGATACCAAAACCAGACAAAGATGTCACAAAGAAAGAAACTACAAGCCAATATCACTGATGAACATAGATGTGAAAATCCTCCACCAAATTCTAGCAAACAGAATCCAATAGCACATTAAAAGGATCGTACACCATGATCAAGTGGGTTTTATCCCAGAAATGCAAGGATTCTTCAATATACGCAAATCAATCAATGTGATACACCATATTAACAAAATGACGGAGAAAAACCATACATTCATCTCAACAGATGCAGAGAAAACTTTCGACAAAATTCAACACCCATTTATGACAGAAAGTAGGCATAGAGGGAACTTTCCTCAACATAATAAAGGCCGTATATGACAAACCCACAGCCAACATCGTCCTCAATGGTGAAAAACTGAAACCATTTCCACTAAGATCAGGAACAAGAAAAGGTTACCCACTCTCATCACTATTATTCAACATAGTTTTGGAAGTTTTACCCACAGCAATCAGAGAAGAAAAATAAATAAAAGGAATCCAAATTGGAAAAGAAGAAGTAAAGCTGTCACTGTTTGCAGATGACATGATACTATACATAAAGAATCCTAAAGATGCTACCAGAAAACTACTAGAGCTAATCAGTGAATTTGGTAAAGTAGCAAGATACAAAATTAATGCACAGAAATCTCTGGCATTCCTATACAGTAATGATGAAAAATCTGAAAGTGAAATTAAGAAAACACTCCCATTTACCATTGCAACAAAAAGAATAAAATATCTAGGAATAAACCTACCTAAGGAGACAAAAGACCTGTATTCAGAAAACTATAAGACACTGATGAAAGAAATTAAAGATGATACAAATAGATGGAGAGAAATACCATGTTCTTGGACTGGAAGAATCAACATTGTGAAAATGACTCTACTATCCAAAGCAATCTACAGATTTAATGCAATCCCTATCAAACTACCAATGGCATTTTTCACAGAAGTAGAACAAAAAATTTCACAATTTGTATGGAAACACGAAAGACCCTGAATAGCCAAAGCAATCTTGAAAAAGAAAAACGGAGCTGGAGGAATCAGGCTCCCGGACTTCAGACTATACTACAAAGCTACAGTAATCAAGACAGTTTGGTACTGGCACAATAACAGAAATACAGATCAATGGAATGGGATAGAAAGCCTAGAGATAAGCCCACGCACATATGGTCACCTTATCTTTGATAAAGGAGGCAAGAATATACAATGGAGAAAAGACAGCCTCTTCAATAAGTGCTGCTGGGAAAACTGGACAGCTACATGTAAAAGTATGAAATTAGAACACTCCCTAACACCATACACAAAAATAAACTCAAAATGGATTAAAGACCTAAATGTAAGGCCAGACACTATCAAACTCTTAGAGGAAAACATAGGCAGAACACTCTATGACATAAATCACAGCAAGATCCTTTTGGACCCACCTCCTAGAGAAATGGAAATAAAAACAAATGAGACCTAATGAAATTTAAAAGCTTTTGCACAGCAAAGGAAACCATAAACAAGAGAAAAAGATAACCTTCAGAATGGGAGAAAGTATTTGCAAATGAAGTAACTGACAAAGGATTAATCTCCAAAATTTACAAGCAGCTCATGCAGCTCAATATCAAAAAAACACACAACCTAATCCAAAAATGGGCAGAAGACTTAAATAGACATTTCTCCAAAGAAGATACATAGATTGCCAGCAAACACATGAAAGAATGGTCAATATCATTAATCATCAGAGAAATGAAAATCAAAACTACAATGAGATATCATCTCACACTGGTCAGAATGGCCATCATCAAAAAATCTAGAAACAATAAATGCTGGAGAGGGTGTAGAGAAAAGGGAACACTCTTGCACTGCTGGTGGAAATGTCAATTGATACAGCCACTATGGAGAACAGTATGGAGGTTCCTTAAAAAACTAAAAATAGAACTACCATATGACCCAGCAACCCCACTACTGGGCATATACTCTGAGAAAACCATAATTCAAAAAAGAGTCATGGGGCTTCCCTGGTGGTGCAGTGGTTGAGAGTCCACCTGCCAATGCAGGGGAAGTGGGTTCATGCCCTGGTCCGGGAAGATCCCACATCCCTCACAGTGGCTGGGTTCGTGAGCCATGGACACTGAGCCTGCACATCCGGAGCCTGTGCTCCTCAACGGGAGAGGCCACAACAGTGAGAGGCCCGTGTACCGCAAAAAAAAAAAAAAGTCATATACCAAAATGTTCATTGCAGCTCTATTTACACCAGCCAGGACATGGAAACAACCTAAGTGTCCATCAACAGATGAATGGATAAAGAAGATGTGGCACATATATACAATGGAATATTACTCAGCCATAAAAAGAAACGAAATTGAGTTATTTGTAGTGAGGTGGATGGACCTAGAGTCTGTCATACAGAGTGAAGTAAGTCAGAAAAAGAAAAGCAGATACTGTATGCTAACACATATATATGGAATCTAAGAAAAAAAAAAAAGGTCGTGAAGAACCTAGGGGCAATACGGGAATAAAGACACAGACCTCCTAGAGAATGGGCTTGAGGATATGGGGAGGGGGAAGGGTAAGCTGTGACAAAGTGAGAGAGTGGCATGCACATATATACACTACCAAACGTAAAACAGATAGCTAGTGGGAAACAGCCGCATAGCACAGGAAGATCAGCTGGGTGCTTTTTGACCACCTAGAGGGGTGGGATAGGGAGGGTGGGAGGGAGGGAGACGCAAGAGGGAAGAGATATGGGAACATATGTATATGTATAAGTGATTCACTTTGTTACAAAGCAGAAACTAACACACCATTGTAAAGCAATTATACTACAATAAAGATGTTAAAAAAAATTTTTTAAATAAATAAAGACAACGACCGTTACTTTTGTGACAATAAAAAAATAAACCTGATCAAGTGCTTCTTTGAGAGTCAGGAATTTTACACTTTTTCTATTCAGCTAATATTTCTATTCTACTTATTTTGTAAAATATATTTAATATTATGTACTGTTGTACTTGAAAAAATTTTAAGGTCGCCTACTAAAATATTTCTCTGGCAGAAAAAAGTTTGCGTATATTTTTAAGTGTAAATTTGTTACGTCTTGTAACCATTGGTAGATAAGACTTCTCTGTAAAAATTTCCATAAAGTTCTAAGTGTGAAAATTACTTTCTGATTGAATTATCGTTACGATTATTAGTAGTAAAATGATTAAATATAAAAACAAAAACATTAAATTTTGATTACAAAGTTAATAACAAGATAGGGTTAGCATCAAAAAAAAAAAAAAAATCTGAACTGGAGATTGAGGTTGGAGGCCATGATACTATTAGAACTATTCACAGATATTCCAGCTCTTTTCACGTAGCATTACACATCCCTGTCCCCTTGTTGGAAAGCAAGGCCATGTCAACAAAATGTGATAAGCATTGATGTATGTCTCATCTGCAAAGATGTTTTAAGAGAATGTGTAATTTACCATTTCCTTTGAGTGGACATAAAGAGTGCTGACTTCCAGCTGATAAGTTTATTTAAACTTTATTGAGTTAACACACTGAGATATTGGGGCCTAGCTTATTACTATAGAAAAGCCTAGTCTCTCCTTATCAATAAAGAAATTTTCTATCATCCTCTTAGGTGTGGGAATTAAAGTCATGAAAGCAGATAAGATTTCTTAGGAGTGTCTAAGAAGTAAAGTATTCTAAGAACAGAGCCTGTGGATGGAACACCATCACTTGAAGGACCGATCAATAAATGTCTTCAAATGTCACTAAGCAGGAGCAGTTGAAAGAAAACTTACTTTTAAGTAAAAGCGAGAAGTGCCATACAAGCAAAAAAAGGGGGACTTTCAAGGGAGAAACAGAATTAAATACAAACTATTCAAATGAATTGAGAACTGAAAAGCGACCCCTGAGTTTAGAAACTGCAATCAGTGATGACTTCCGTGAGAGAAGTTTTATTGGGATCTCCTGAAGGTACAAGGCAGTAGGTTCAGGATTAACCAGGAGGTAACAACTACCTTTAAGAAGCTTTGGTGTAAAAGGTAAGACGTTTTCCATACAACGAATAATAACTAAATAATGAAAACAGTCTGAATTGATTGTCAGAATTTCTTCCATTTCACCCTTTCATTGCATCAATAGACATAAATGTATGCAACAAGATCACACATTCAGTGCCTTAAACGTTCGGAGAAAAATGTATACAATTAAAATGAAGATCAGTGTAAGTGACTTCAGTGGAATTTTTACATGAATTATTCCGCTAAAACTTTATATAGATTCCATCAGAAGTACGGCAAATATATGAGGTTAAAAGGCTTGTTCACGTAGTATGATGAAATTGCCTATATACACACATATAGGCACATGCATATACATACATATTATAACTATATTGGTACTGAGGAGAATGACAACAATATAGTGAAATATATTCCATCCCAGAATCAAATTTCTCTACAGTTTCAGAATGCATTAATATCTTAATTTATGATGACGAAAATGTGTGCTCAAGGTTATTCAGTATTTCTCTTAAAGGTGGTTTGTCCTACAACTTAAACTTGCCCAAAGGTAGGTCCATGTGCATATTTTTCATAAATAGTGAATTATCATTTAGTTAAGTACAATATTAGTCTCCTTTAGACAAAATGTTAAAATATTGAGTATTTTGAACACATATATATATATATATATATATGAATTAGTTATCCCAAATCTACTATTTTTTAAGAGGACAGACCCTTAATAACTTTTATCTAGTGCAGGAGTGAAGAAGTTCAAGGAAAAAAAAGCAAAGATTAAATAATTCTGACTCAATAATTGTTTGAGATAAATTTATAGAAGAAATGGATGGATAATTTTCTGAGCCTCAAAAAATATTTTGTTGTCTTATGAGCTAGATACCATCCTGAATATCAATGGTGTTTCAAAGCTGTTTAAGTTGATGTTAAGCTTAAAATGTAAATTTATGCAGCAATTATAGAATTACTTGGGTAGAAATGCAGCAAATTTGAGATAATATAAAACCACGACAAGCTTTTAGCCAGGGTGAGAACCTTACAGAGTCATTATAAGCTGTCGGATGAAGTGCTGTGTGGTTATGGACCACGTCTATTAATGCTGATGGGATGAAAAACTTATTATCCTACTAACAAGGATCTGGATAACAAGATCACCCTTTCTTAATCAGATTTTTTTCCTTCTGGTTATAATTAAAATTTGGTCTTTCCAAACTGTAAGGCACAATGTACTATCATACAAATCAGTTTATAAAATTAAGCTATAAAAGAAGGTATTTGTTTTTTGTCACATAACAACATTACCTAGATAGCATTCCACTCCTAAAATGTCAGATCCATACTCCTTGGATATGCCAAAAAAGTGATTGAAAATTCATTCCTTAATATAAAATTTGAATAATTATGTGCTATAAGATGTGAGACCTTTTTTTCTCTAGCATTCACTCTGTAATTATGCACGTACTCCACACAGGAGGTCTTAGCAAAAAAAAAAAAAAAAAAATTATCTAAAGCAATGCTTCTTAAAGTCTGGTCTGCAGGCCAGTGGAAGTCTGAAAAGTAATACAGTTCATGACAAGATCAATAAATTATTTGAGACTAAGTGCATAGGAACTTTTATTACAATATGGTACTTCCAAGACGTCCAAGAATGTCATTTTTATTTTCTGTGTATTCATTTTTATTTAATTATTTTTAAAGACTTGTTCTCTTGGGGGAAAAAAAACAGATAATTTGAGAAGTGCAGGGGTGCTGCTTACCTTTGTGTGTTTGTTAGGCAAATGATTTAATGGCAAAAAAAAATATTTAAGATATTCAGGGCATTATGTGGTAATGAATACCACATAATATGACCACATAAATGACCTTGAAGACATTTATCACATAACTTCATTAATCCAATTCTAGGTTAGTAGACTCATATCAGTGGGTCCAATTTCTTTCTCTTTTCTTTTCTCTCTTCATCTTTCTTTTTATTTATTTATTTATTTTTTGGGGGGGAACATCCTAAAAGTAACTGACCTCTGACCATTTGGCTTCCGTGGATATCTACAGTTCACATTTATTAGTAATTTTATTTAACACTGAAATAAGCTCTTTTTATGTAATGTGTCTAATTAAAATGCCTGAGTATATTTCAGTGGTGAGTCCACATTGATTAGTACCCTGACTGGATCATGTTCATAGTTCTAGGGCCATTCCTTTAAGAAGTTGGTGGTCCCTAAAATTGCTTCACATAAAACAGTTTAATTGATATCTGTGGATGACCTTATCAAAGCTCAATTAAGGAGAAACACTTCTTCATATATATAGATACTCAACTTCCTACATAGCAGAGAATCATAAAGCTATTGGTTTGCTCAGAAAATGTCCATATTAGAGCACAACAAAATCTACTAAGACACTCAGATGGACCCCTTATCATCATTCAGAAATGCAGCCTCTTACCAAAGCTGTGGTAGTACTGAATGGTACCATTCATTTTCACTCTAGGCAAATTTACTTTATCAGTAATTAGGTTTTTCCTTTTTTCCAAAAAAAACAAAGATCATTGACTGTCATGAAAAATATATCTTGAGGAATTTGTTAATCCCCAAATTTCTGAGGACCACTAAAACACACAATTTTTCTCACACAGATGTAGAAAAATCTATCGTACGCATAATCTTAACCTGAAGGTTTTATGAAGCGTGATACTTTTTCTCCTTCCCGCACAAAAATGTTACGAACAAGGAAGAAAGAGTGATGCCACAATAAAATGCATTTTCACTAGATTGTGAAAGAGGTTTTGTCTTCATTTTTAATATAATAGGACTGGAAGAGCCAAAAGGAATCAAAATGCCAGCTGTATTTTCACAAAGTTTGGCTGTTTTCAATGGCCTCCTTCTCCTCCTTGAATACACATCTTCTAGGCATTTTCTTCTAGTCCAAGGCAGTTTCCTCTGTGTTGACCACTTGCTCTGACCTATAATATTTCACCACTATGAGTTTTGCTTCACATTCTCAAGAGAAACTGCTTCTGCAATAGCACAGTTATCAGATGCAGACCCTTCTAAGTTCATATTATACAAAAAAAAAAGAAAAAAAAAACATTACTTTTAAAATTTCTCGAACCTAGCATTCTGACAGTAAGGGTCAGTTGTGTTGGCATAATGGAGGCTTCACTGCTGACTACTTCACAGAAATATTTCTACAGGCTTCTTTCCCTCAAAATCACATTTCCTTAATGACTGGGAGTTTGGGATTAGAAGATGCAAACTAGTATACCCAGAATGGATAAACAACAAGGCCCTACTGTATAGCATAGGGAACTATATTCAATATCCTGTGATAAACAATAATGGAAAAGAATATATATATGTATAACTGAATCATTTACTCTACAGCAGAAATTAGCACAACACTGTAAATCAACTATACTTCTATGAAATATTTTTAAAAACACATTTCCTTACAGTGTGACATATGTCTTATACATACCTTCACACCATGTTAACCAGCTTTGAACCTTTCCTAAAGTTGTACCTCTGGTAGGCAAGCAATTTCTTTCACTGGCTGGAGGACCTACTGCAACGGTTTTATAATTGCCTTTTCTTTTTTCTGCTTAAAGTGGAAAATGAATTTGATCTCAAAATATATTTTAGCTACAGATAGTTTGACATCCCCCTATTTATTTTCTACAATCCTATTGGGTCATAGCTAGCTTTACTTTAGTTTCTGATGAAATCATCCAAGCACCCACAGTCCATAACTGGAAGATTTGAGTCTACCTTAAATTACCCCCAGATTCTTATCAGACACAAATGAAGTGTGTTTGTTTCTAAATGCCAAGGAGCTTAAAATTTCAAGTTTGATTAGTCCTCTACTTCCACTGCTTCTTCTTGTCCTAAGGTATTGAAACTGAAGCTTGATCTTGAAGTCCGTCTGTCTGAGATGACTCTTACTGTTTCAAGTCCCTACGCAGGCTGCAGAGAAGCCCAATCACTGGGTCTCAAGTTCCTAACACTACTGCTCAGGTATCTTTCCCAAAGCACAGCACTGACACTGGTTCCCTCTTTCCTAAAGGTGGGTTTCTCTCTCTCTCCCTCTCCCCCCACCTCCATTTCTCTCCTTTCAGCTTTAGCCGTTCTCTCTCCCGGAAAATGCCCTACTTCTGTGAACTCTTACACCCATGTTCTGAGCTCTGGTTTCCAGCCAAGACAGCCCCTTTCCTAGGTACGAGATAATTTACTATTTCGGTGAATTCTTTGCTTGACTCTGCTAAGGACCCTCATTGGGCCTATCCCACTCTGACAACTCTATATAACTTCAACTCTCAGGGGGCAGGGCTTAGGGCAAGATTGTTACTTCTAAGATTTTACTGATATCCTCTTCAGGGACCAGCTTTGCAAAGAACACTCAGAAACGTGGGGAAGCAAAAATAACACTCAGAGATGGTCTGGGGGAGTGGAAGGGGAACTCAGGTTAAGAAAGGACAAATAATATATTTGGAAGATAATGATAACCTAAGTTGGCCTAGAACATTTGTTTAGGTATATGTTTAGAGAGAATGTCAAAGAGCAACATAGACAACAGAATGTGATGACTAAAATATAACGGAACAAACTGAATTTCTTGCTATCATAGCCCATGTCTCTAACCTTAGGACCAGCTGACTGGTCCATTGCTTCAACCACTGTGTTTCCATGTGAGGGGGCCCTGATGAGAACACAGGGAGATGAATGTGCCCGTCATGGAAAACGTTTATAGAGTTATTATTCTGCAGGATATGGGGTCCAAACAATGTGTGTGCATGTATACATACACACATAATTTGATAAAGGAGGCATCAAAACAATATCATTCTTGTGCAGTTATTTTTTAAATCTTTAAACAAATCTATGAAAACACAAAAACACCTGTAGTCACTGGCCAAACCCTCCATTCTTACCAACACCCATTCCACTCACACCCTCCCCCCACCTCCACGTCAGCAGAGCCAGCAGAAGCTGGAATCAGACAAACTTCCTCCATTTTATGGCGACCCCGTAACCTAAGCCGAGATCAATGACATTCAAAGGGAGCTTCAGTTTTTAGCATTTGTAAGAGCCAATAATTAATTGGAAGAGATGGAAGAATGAGGCTGGGTGGTGTGACGGTTTAGCAAATGTTTTTCATCCCCTTACCCGCCCAGTGAATGTACAGCTTTGGGACAATTACACATTTCAACACAGTGTTGAATAAAGTTTCATCAGGGTCCAGAGAGGGTTAGGAATTGAGACATACGTACATATGTCTATTCTTAAAACAATCACTGGAAAGGGAAGTGAGATTACAATTAGACATATATTTGAGGGTCGGCTTTACTCGAGATAAGAGACTACATAAATGAAGGCTAAATATCCGAATAACGTCAAGAGTCTTTTTAGAAAGAAGGAGCTGGGGAGGGATAGTAAGCAAGAAGCATCGGGGTCTGTTACTGGGTCAATATGCTTATTCCCATTTTATAAATGAGAAAACTAGGGTTGGATGGGTTTATTAAGTTGGCATAAGTCTGAGAGGATCCTACATGAAGAGTCAGAATTGAAACTAGGTTTGTCAGACTGAAGATCCTCAACTAGTTTCACTGCCTCTGAAAAGGATGCTTTTAAAGAGAACAATAGAGTTACCCAAATAAAAAGATCATTTTCCAATTCTGCATGCTGCCTATGAAGAACAGAACTTTGTACTTGAAATTTGGAAGGAGGTAAAGGAAAAGCAGTTGATGTTTATTTTTTTTCACTGGAGATAAATAGTAATAAAACTGATGGAATAAGGGTCTGAGAAACTGTAAGTGATTTAAATACAACTAGAGATGTGTTAGATAAAATTCTAGGACTCAGATTCAGGGCAATAAGAGAAAATCTCTGGAAGATGGTTTGGAATTACTCAATACTTGTCTGGTATAGACCATCCATCCTGATCTTTCCCTAGTAAGGTGTCTTTTATATAAAAATGTTTAAATGGCCCTAGTTCTTGGCCTAGAGAAACATAGGGGCTTATATGGAAAACAGTGGGTTTTTTTAAAAAACTTTTTTTTTCATTGGATGATTATTTATTCTCAAAACTGAGCTGTGTGACTTTTCCCAGAGTACAAAAGCTGAGACCACCTCTTTATTCATATGTAGGGTCTTTATCTCAGCGTAAGTTTTTTCATTTGTTTTTGTTAAAAAGAATGCTGTCTTGGGGGCTTCCCTGGTGGCGCAGTGGTTGGGAGTCCATCTGCCGATGCAGGGAACGCGGGTTCGTGCCCCGGTCCGGTAAGATCCCACATGCCGCAGAGCAGCTGGGTCCGTGAGCCATGGCCGCTGAGCCTGCGCTCCGCAACGGGAGAGGCCACAACAGTGACAGGCCCGCGTACCGCAAAAAAAAAAAAAAAAAAAGAATGCTGCCTTAATCTGTTCAAGTTGCTTTAACAAAATATCATAGACTGGATAGCTTATAAACAACAAAAATGTATTTCTCACAGTTCTGAAGGTTGAGAAGTCCAAGATTAAGGCACCAGCAGCTCTGGTGTCTGGTGAGAGCCCGCGTCCTCATAGATGGCTGTCTTCTCACTGTAACATCGCATGGCTGAAGGTGCAAGGGAGCCTTCTTGTGCCTCTTTTTTAAGCGCACTAGTCCCACTAAC
The DNA here is from genome assembly GCF_039906515.1 of Pseudorca crassidens. Lineage (NCBI taxonomy): Eukaryota > Metazoa > Chordata > Mammalia > Artiodactyla > Delphinidae > Pseudorca > Pseudorca crassidens. Next base: position 172,097,679 of record NC_090297.1, on the reverse strand, counting down.
GAGAGCTCCAGCCTCATGATCTAATCATCTCCCAAAGGTCTCACCTCCTGATATCATCACCTTGAGGGTCAGGATTTCAACAATATATCAACTTTGGGGGGACACAAACATTCAGACCACAGCAAATGGCTTCTCTCATTAAAGGAACAGGCGGTTGGGATTGCAGTTTGATTTCCAACATCCCCATGAAGAGGATCATAAATCTACGTGACCTGGGAGGGTGCTAAGTAACTTCAACATCAGCGTCCTTGCAGTGTTGCAAGTGGTGGGGAAGAGGCCTCAACAAACAGCTCCCCAGGAGCCATAATGGAAATTGCAATGGACTGTACAAGTTTATAGGAATATAGAAATGAATAGAGTGGACCTATTCATTTCTATAGTCCTATAGAGTGCTTGCGTGGGTGAAACAAATGAATAATTATAATGTGGCGTGATACGAATGCTATAAGAGAATCTAGGAGGAAGACATAACTCAAGATAAAGAAAGAGATCTACATGAAATATCTCTGTGAAGAAATATTTGGATAGAGTTTTAAAGAAATCAGGCCAATAAGAAGGGGATGAGTACCCCAGCCAGTGTTAGAGATGGACATGAGTGACTGAGAAGGCAGAGCAGGTAGTCTGACGTCTTGACTTTTATTTCTGGAACAGAGATTGAGTTTGGAGGATCTGAATTTGGAGAGATTGTCTGGGTCCAAATCCCAAGGAATCTTCAGTGCCAAGTTAAAGAATTTGATATTTTCTTTTTATAACTGGGAGACATGATCCTTTTTGCATTCTTGAAGACAATTTTAGTAACACTGTTGAGAATGATTTGTAGGGAGATTATGAAGGAAGGCAGGGAATTGGGTATGAATTTATGCAGCCTTTTAAGTGAGAGATGATGATGGTCTAAATGAAATCATCAAAGAGGGGAAATAAAAAGGAGACTTAGTGATTGATTGGATATTGGATGTAAGGAAAGAGAGATATATTCAGTTTCCTGCTTTGGGAACTTGAAGAGACAGTAATTCCAGTTATCAATAATGAAAATGTAAAAGGAAGATCAGGATGGAGTGGGGAGGGGGAAATGATAAGCTTGGTTTGGTATATGTTGAATTTAAAGAACAGATTCATGTTTACCTAGAAATATTCAGTAGGTAGTTGGAAGCATATAAATGGAATTTCAAAGAGAGATACATGGTGGAAGTTAAGAATTTGGAAAGGATTTGATTACTCAGGTAATGCTGTAATTTAAAAAGAGGAACCAGACAGAGTAACACTAGAGTCCATTAGATGGAGAGTGCAAAATCAGACTGATAGCACAAAATAGGAAATGAATTAGAAGAGAGTATTCTGAGACACTGTCAAAAACGGAAAACAAGTAAGGGAACTGATTTTATTTTTTATTGGAGTATAGTTGTTTTACAATGCTGTATTAGTTTTTGCTGTACAGCAAAGTGAATCAGCTATATGTATACATATCTCCCCTCTTTTCTGGACTTTGTTCCCAATTAGGTCACAACAGAGCACTGAGTAGAGTTCCCCGTGCCATACAGTCAGTTCTCATAACTTGTCTCTGTCATGTATAGTATCAATAGTGTATATATGTCAATCCCAATCTCCCAATTCATCCCACCGCTCCCCACTTGGTATCCATACATTTGTTCTCCACATCTGTGTCTCCATTTCTGTTTTGCAAATAAGTTTTTGCAATAGGGAGAGAACTCCAGATCTGAAGATTGGTGCTTTTTGCCTAAGATTTTTATAGGGGAGAGGTAGAGTGCTTTACAGTTTGAAGATTTATGTGTGGTCTTAAAGGAGATTAGGGAACGGTATAATTATAATCAAAAAGTGCAATGTCACTGAGATCAAGGAAGAAAGAAGTTTTAAGAATGAGTTGGCGCTTATTAGCAATTTAAATGAAGACAGATAAATCCTTTCTCCAACTAGAGAATCAATAGTGAGGCTGGAAAGAGTAATTTGAGAAGAATGGTGAGTACACAGGCCAGATTACATGTGATATGTAATATAAGTGATACTGAGAAGTCACATATCAATATCTATTTGCTTGTTTTCTTATAAATATATACTACAAATTGTTGCAATGGGATAGTTACTAAATGTACCAGAATCAAGGGAAGATGTTGCCATGTTTTGTAGGCAGAAGGGAAGTAGTGGGTGGAAAAGAAGAGATTCAAAATACTATTGTTGCAAAATTTAAAATTTTCAGTTATGTGGATTGAAAAAAACTTTGATATGGATTAAAAGTATATATTTGAAATTCTCTATAAGCATGTCAAAACGTCAAAGGTATGATTACGACAATGGAAAGATTTGGGGAAACAATACACAGATTTATGGAATATTCAACTGAAATGATCATAACCTCTTTTGAGGAGACTAACTGATGCACTTTCCTTATGGATCACAAGCTAGGTTAGGATTTTGGTAAATGGAAGTGACGTGGAATGGGAATTTGTGTGATAAAGCATGAAAATGCTGAACTCCATAAGCTAGTGAGGACATTTAATCACTTAGAGAAAGAGTTACAGTGTCCATGCTTGTGCCTCAATCTCAAAATCTCAAAAATCACCCTCCCAACTAAAGCAGTAATATTCAATACATCCCATAGTCACAGCACGCAGAACACAAAATATTCAGAATAGAAAAGGCTTCAGGTAACAGGGCTCTATAAATGGGCAATGAAACATCCCCATCATTATAAATGGTTAGTGGCAAACCTTTGCCAACCGTATTTAAATGGAAAAAGTCCACGGGAAGATTCAGTTCTCAAAGTGAACTTTAAAAATTGCACATCTAGGGAGGGACAGACTCTTTATAAGTAAAGAGTTCTGACAGTACAGAGTGCTATCTCAGCCAAACTATGGATAGTTCCTTTAGCACCATACTATACAATTTGAGCAGAAATATAAATACAGAACCCAGATATTATATAGGAAAGTTCTCATTAATTTTTCAAATTTTCAACTCCCTTCACATTTCAGGATTGCAAAGTTCTTAGCCAAAACTGCTCAAGAATATAATCCCAGGCCTGGTCCCCTCTGAAGTTCTCTTACTTTTATACTGTCCAAATTCTATTTTCCATCCTGTGCTGTGTGTCCGCCTTTGTTTTGTTTGCTTGTTGGCTTTGTTTGTTTGGCCACAGCTTGTCTGGGTCAGGCTATCCCGTGATTATATCAGGACTCATTAATATTGATAGAAAAGTCAAAGAATTTTGAAAAGAAAATGTTAGGCAAATGATTCTTTTCATCTTTGATGAAAAACATGCCCATGTCCACTTCTTCATTCCTGTTAGGACTATACATTATTTTAAATCTCTCAGAAGGGAATTTGGTGATAAAATCATAAAACCTTGAAGAAAATTATCCACTTTAACAATGGATTTTGAGAGTTCATATATTTACCCTAAAGAAATGACCTGAAATTATGCAAGGAAAAAAAAAAGGTTCCTGTTCAAGATCTTTACTAAAGGATATAAATTAAAAATAACACCAATTTGTAACTATAGGGAAATGAAATCTATGTATTTGACTGAATAACATACAGATATTTAAATAAGGTGTAATGAGTTTTGTAGCAAGATAAACTGTTGGTGTTAGGTTAAAAGAGGAGGAAACGCTATTATATACATATTGATCACAATTATATAAAGACAAAATGACGTGAAAGATATGTAAGAAAATGTAAACTATAGATGCCTTCTCTGTAAGATGAATATTCTGCCATTTCTTCGACATTTCTATAGTTTCCACATTTTCTGAAATATACCTGTTTTATTACATAAACATACAGCTACATTTTAATTTTCAAATAATAATAAAGAGATCATCCCTCATTGATCCCAGATGAGGGCACACGGGAAGACCCCGAGAACAGCTGTTATTGACAAGCAATTGTTGGTGTAAACATGGTACCTGAGATACCTATCATAAGAGTCATTCTCTTGGGCTTTTGGGCTCCAAAAATCATTGATAAAATGCAAATACATTATATTGGTCCATTAGCACATGACTATTACTCCTATGAAGCTCTAAGCCTGCTACTGATGTCTAATTTGCCTAATCTACATAGAAGAAGGCCCAGGAAAAACAGGGCCTAAGAAAAACTGTGTTCTTTAATGGATAGAGTAGAAAAGAAACTTCTGAAGCATGAGATCTGGTTTAGTAAACCCATTTAAGACACCTATGTATCACATAAAGCCCTAGCAATTATCGTCTGTTAGATGCACCATTACTTTGGTTACCACTACAAAATTTTAAATGCTGCCAATTAAACTACAACACAATGCTACCTATAACTCGGAATCTGTATTTTTTTCCTCATTGTAAAAGCTACAGTGGACGTCTTTACATATATTAGATAGCACTCTTGTGCATATATAAACAGGAGCAAAATGAACTGGTTAGAATGTTTCCAACATTACTTTCCAAGTCCAACTCTTTTGAATAACTCTGCAACTCAGAGCAACTTATGTCTGTGTTTTTCATACAATATCGTTACATAAGTAGGTGATGGAACTGTGTTCCAAGCTTTCCAGGTTTTGATGCTGTCACTTTCTTACTCATCCCAGAAGGTGTCAATGTGAGACACGTAATCTTTCCTCGAGTGGTTCTAAAATGGTCTGCGGACTGAAACGCTGGGGGTGCGTCATTGTCTAATCAGGAAAAACAAATTCACACGTATGGAGACAGCTAACCCATGACTGCTGACCAGCCAGCAGTGAGCATGAGCTCCCACACATGATAAAACACATCCCAATTTCAAAGAAATTAAATTGTTTTAAAAACTGCATCTCAGAATCTATGAAATAGGGTAACAAGATATAGGATCATAAGCTAGTAAAGAATATCAACATTCTCCCATATGCTTTGTGGGAGGTGAGAATATGAGCAGAGGGCAGTTTTGTGAAGGAGGACTCAGACGGCCAGTAACAGACTTACATACTTAACTCTCCCATGTAGGTGTAGCTGGTATTATGATTTCCATTTTATAACAGAGAAAGATACCCAGCGCTTCACACATAGTAAATAATGGACAGAACTAAGATCAGTAAATAATGGGCGGGACTAGAATCTAAGTCTCCTGATTTCTGGAACAATCTGTGTCGCTTTACCATCATATTCCTATCCACTAAAGGCATACAAAATTAATTAACATCTGCATATATGTTAATTGGATATACATGCTCAATAAAAGGGATATCTTATTAGGGACACATATACAGTAACAATTAAAGGGATAATACATAATAATATCTAACACAAGCAGTGTGCAATTAATTAAAGTTGATATTAATGTTTAATTACATATTTTAAAAAAAACATAAAACAGATGTAACCATATCTCTTTTGGTTACCCTAAAGAGACAGTGGTTCAAAATGCAAAGCCAATACATATACTTTATATTATTAATACCTGAAAATGCATGCATTTTATCAGGTCACTGTATACGTTATCTCTACTCCTCCCCTTTCATCCTTCCTTCCTTAATACTCACTTTAATTTGACTCCTCTAAGTTTGTACCTTTTCTGCTGTTCTTACTTCTTGCCCTCCTGTGTTTCTGGCTTGGTGGAGGGCTCCTTATTCATTATGCCATTCTACTGATTAAGTTCAAGGCTGAAAACTTTGCTGACTTTTAAATTAGATGCCAATTTAGCTTTTGAGTGCTCTCTAGGTATTGCGTCTTATATGATTCTGACATAATGACTTCCTATCTGCACTTTAAGCATTTGCTTGCATTTGGATTTTAACACGTATACTTTGACTTCTGCCTGCAGAATCATTCCTTTGTTGTTGCTATCATTTATTAGGCTCTGACATTTCTCTTGAAATATAATAAAATTAATGAAAACACTGTACAGATATATTTAAATATAAAATCGTTTGTCCTACAGGTGTACATCTTTTAGTATTCACCTTTTAATCTCAAGAAAGGCAACAGCATAAGAAGGCAGAAAGAGTATTAAGTTGCTTTGAAGCTAAGAAGATTAAAGTAAGAAGAATGGACTGTAACTTTAAAAATCAAAGGAGGGCATCCTTTTCTTTGTTGTTAACTCCGTTGATCTACCCACTGTGCTGTTCTTCTTCCAAGAAGTTGGGGAAAAAAGAACATTTCTGTAGCTATTTGGAAGAGTAATAAAACATGGCTCGTTATTTGTAATCAGGGTTTTTGCTGGCTCCCAGATTCATTTCAGTAGCTTGTACAATTCAGCAACCATGAGTGTTGCTAGCAGAATATTTAATAAAGAAGGTCATATTCAGAATGCACTATATTTTCCTTCCTCCTGACAACATAAATCGGATTATCCTGAGCAATTAAATAGTTGCACAAAAGGAAGACAAGAATTCCTTGAGAAGAAAGTGAAAGATTATGAGAGTTAAAAATCTGCAATGGTGACATGTGTTTTCTCTTGGCTGTAATTTGTTCAGGTGCTTTCATCAGGTAAGGGCATCTAAAATACACTGTAAACTGAAGGATTAGCAAAATACGCAAGCAATGGGATTACGAAACTCCATGAAGATGAGACCTAAAACTGTATATCACTAGCATATAGTAAAAAATATAATAAAAATAGAAAAAGTATTTTTTATTTCTTGCTATTCAGAGTGTATGATTTTAAATTTTTTTCCTCATAAAACTTGAAGTAAATGTAATGACTGAAGAAAAGATGAGTTAAGAATCTGGTTTTGGAGACAGATATACTCATGAAAAATTACTACTCTGCATCAGCTTTTCTGAAAATTTTATTTTTTATTCTCAAAAATAAGCAAAATCTATAGATTTTAATGAAAAAAGAACTCCATTAAACCATACTAGACCCTGCCTTCATAGCACAGATACAAAAGTAAAATTTGGTTTGCTAAGAAATGCAGTAGTCAGGATAATTCGATTTTTTTTTTTTAACTCCAGGCTACATTTCATCTTGAAATCTTCTCTCTGAATCAGTATTTGAGCTTCTGCTGAATATAAATTTCCTGCTACTCCTTTTTACCATGTATCAATTTATTTCCATCACAGCCGACTCTATCTGAACCCAAACCTGCAAGGATTGGTGATGATTTCAAAGATGTTTTTCAGAAAATCTTTGTTAAAAACTGGCATGTCCTCTTTAAAACACTTCCACTTTTTCCTAATGATGAAAAATAACAATACAAAAAACCAATTTGAGTGTTTCCTGGGTTTATGTATCTAATCAGTTAAAAATATAAATATTATTTGTGAACACAGCCTATGCATTCTTTTTTGTAAGCATCTTAATTTCATCATCTAATCAATATTGTTTAGCTTTTTTTTACCCCACTTAGAATAACTTGTTACATCAAAAAAGGCAAGCATAAAGAATTCATCATTAGGAACTTCCCTGGTGGCGAAGTGGTTGGGAGTCGGCCTGCCAATGCAGGGACATGGGTTTGAGCCCTGGTCCAGGAAGATCCCACATGCAGCGGAGCTATAAGCCCGTGTGCCACAACTACTGAGCCTGCACTCTAGAGCCCACGAGCCACAACTACTGAAGCCTGCGTGCCTAGAGCCTGTGCTCCACAATAAGAGAAGCCACTGCAATGAGAAGCCCACACACCGCAACGAAGAGTAGCCCCCGCTCGCCACAACTAGAGAAAATCCGTGCACAGCAACAAAGACCCAACACAGCCAAAAATAAAATAAATAATTTTTTTAAAAAAGAATTCATCATTAAATATTAATAAAATGAAAAAGCACAGCTCAATGTAAACACCCATTATCGACCTAGATTTTCTATTAGGTACACATAAATATCCGTCATCCTGATAATTATTATTTAATATAATTAAAATTTGATTAAAGAATGTAGATTATGTTACTGTAAGGCAAGAAATTTGGTTACTTGGAGTGGTACATTAATTTATTAAGTCATTTCTAATCAATTCAACTTTTCTGCCACCTAGCCCCTGAGGACCACTCCTTTCAGAGTTCCACACCAGTGAAAAGGCTGGTGATACTGGCCTGCTAAGCCACACACTAAATTGACTAGAGTCTCCCATATAATGCAGCCTTTGGCACCCTCGCTCATGGAAAAGGAGTATTTTCCTGGTCATCCATAATACTATTCTATAGCTGCTTACCCATGTCCTGCCCAGTCCCAGCGGAAACACTGAAAAAATTAGAAAGTTAGAGACACATCCAGTCCTAAAACGTAAATTAGGGATGGACTGCAAGAACTTGGATAGCCAAGCCCAACAAACTGGTACAGTTTTGACTTCACTATTAAAAGCTGTGTCACCTTAAGCAACTTATATATCCTCGTTAAGCTTTAGTTTCCACCCTGCCAAACAGAGGCAATACTAATAGCCACCTCATATGTCATTGTTCTGAGCATCAAATGAGATAACGCATCTTACACAGAGGAATGCTCAGTAAATGTCAGTGCTTGGTGGTGATGTCGTTACTTCCCCCTAAAAGTCTTAGAGTGTTGAAATAATATTTTCACTTTACTACATATCCCTTATATACATGTTTCATTTATTGCAATATACTCTGATATGGTTAGCTTTTTGAGTCAACAGGATAAGTAACATTTCTTTGTTGCTCATAAAGGAAGTATGTCCTTACATCAATAATAAGAAAATAAGGATTTTAGAGAGGAATGTGGAACTGTCAACGTTACTTTTCCCTAAGCTGGAAAGGAAATCTCTATCTCCTTTCGAGTCTCTCCCCTTTGGATCTGGTCTTTGGAGCCTCCCTAGGACACTTCTGAGGGACAATGGCTAAAGACATCCTCTGCCACATGTAGGAAATCAGAAAACCAGGGAGGGAACAGAAAGTGGATCAACTAATTATTTTAATTATAAACCAGATTACTTACCTCTCTATTCCTCTCTGTGCTATTTTTTTCTTTATTCCCTAGCCTTAGTAAAACAGTAGGTAGATATTCTAAGAACAGGGATCGACTATGCCATGGGTAACTAAGTAAACTGGTGAGAGATCTCTTTCTCTGAAAGAGAAACATAGAGGTTAAGAGTTAAGCATCATCCAGCCACCCTCTTGAATGAAGACCCTCTGTCCATCACCAAATTTAAGAGTTTGGAATTCGATTTTATAAACTTTTGCAATACACTTGGGGAAATCTATGCCAAGCCCAAGTGACATCCACAAGCAGTACTGTGATCAAATTGGTTTCAGAAGGAAACCTAACCGTTAGGCTCTAAGGAACTCCTGGTGCCTGGAAAGACTCTACTTCATCAACTCTAAGAAGGCTATGAGGAACCAGTGGCTTTTAACTTCCTGATAATGGAGTTTTCTTTGCAGAAGCACTAGGGACACAAACAATACCTGACAGGCAGGAGAAGCCAAAGCTGCAGTAAAAACGTTGCAAAGCATTTTTGAGCATTTTATCACATCTCATCCATGTATTCGAAAATTGTTTACTAACATATTGAATGGAACTTTGTATAAAGCAAACATGAAAATATAGAGTCTAAGACTTTGATTCCATGTTATATTTTAATAATCTCAGCTTTAGCAAATGAACTGTGGCTTTTCTTACTTGTAAAACAATGCACGTCTTACCTATTTATCAGAAGAGGTTATGATAAAAGAATTGAGAACATATTTTTAAACACTTGAATCAGGGCTCTCAGTTAAAAATGTCATGTAAGATATTTTTACTTTGCCCTTCTTTTCTTGAAACGCACTTAAACGGATATAGAAGTTGAAAAATAGAAAAAATTTAATCTTCAATGAAGCAAAAGAAGCAGAACCTCAAACAGGAACTCCAGTAAATTCTTGGAAATCTGGGTTCTAAGAGCTGGTTATACATTCTAAGTGCCAAAACATAAAAAAAAAAAAAAAAGGTGCCTAAAAGCGTTATATTTTTAAAAGTCCTATCTGTTTTGATTAAAGAAAAAAACTAAAAACAGGAAGATGATCAATGAGAGAAAGAAAATGTCCTTGAAAAAAAACTAAATTCAATGCAATAGAATGATACAGAAAGAAAAGCTGAAGGAAAAAACTTACTGACATGAAATTTCTGGGAGAAGCAGACCATCAGGGATGAAGGTTGAAGAACTGAAGACAATTGTGAGTTTACAAAACAGAGTTTTCAAGCCCTGTTATTAGCCATGGACACCCCCTGAACACCAAAGCCAAGATAAGACTTATCCCAAGGAAAAAAAAAATGTATATAAAAGATCTTATGACCCCACCGAGATTTGTTGCCACAAACAACCTTTGAAATGAACTGTTAGCATTATATCTTCCTTCCCTAATACACACACACATTATTCTTGAGCAAACAGCCAACCTTACTCAAATATAAGAAATAATAAGGAAAAAAAAGAGCATGATAAATTTTTGAAATTAAAGAAACAAGCTTAAGCAAAATAACTTGAACAAATGTTACAGCAGAAAAAATAACTTGCTCAAGGATACTACAAAAACTGTTTAAGCTTAGTCATGAAAAATAAGGACAGCATTTCTATGAAGTGAGAAGGAGCTCAAAATAGAGATACAATAGCTCTAAAACAAAAAGAGAAAGTTAAAAATGAGCTGTCAGAGCTCAGCATGAAGTTGAAGACAATAAAAAATAGTATAGCAATAAAAGTCATAACTAGAGTAATGTGTATAAAATAAATATTATAAAGACAGAAAATAGCTAGATTTGAGAAGCCACACAAAATGAAATGTAAAAGGGCAAAGATATAAAAATGATTATAGAGAAGATCCTAGTAAGTTAGAAAATAAAGAACAAACATCGGTAAAATAATGATCCAGAGAAGAAAAACAGAACACAAATGAAATTCGAAAAGAAATGTTCCAAGACATAACAGACTCTGTGTCTTATAGCTTCTAACTATCATGTGAATGTGTGTTCCAAAGGCTTTTCAATAATGACATATCTTTATGATCATGCAGTCAAAGAGTACAAGATACTTAGGGGATCAAGATAAGACTAAGCAAATATTGAAATCCCCTGTACTAAATCATAAGCTTTATACAAGTGTATCTGAAAATTGCAATAAAGACACATCCCAATGACTCACACACACACAGAAAGAAAGAAATATGCTAATTCCAAGTATGGTCCAAGTTATGACCAGAAATTGCTAGGCAAGCTAAAAGCAAGAAGAACACTCAAAGCTTGAGCAATAACTAGAGCTTGCTGCCATGAAATTGGGACTAAAGCCACCAGTGTGAAGTCAGAGCTATTGCCTCCACAGCAAAGTCATAAGGTAAAAGTTAAGACATTCCCAGGTAAACAAAGGCTAAAGGGATTTATTATCACTAGACATCCCTACAAAAAAATGATAAAGGAATATTTCAAGTTGAAACAAAGAGACACTACATTATCTCAAAGCCACGTGAAAATATAAAGTTCTCTATTTAAGATAAACACAAAGACAAGTACAAAGACCAGTATTATCATAATTTTGGTTCATAACTCCACTCGATTATTTTACAGGATTTAAAAGAACAAAGCAGAAAAAGTAATGATAAATCTATGCTAATGGATACACAATATATAAAGATGTAACTTGTAACACAAATAACAAATTGGGGAGGGAGGCTCAACAGGAGTAGTTTTTGTACGTGATTCAAGTTGAGTTGTTCCCAGTTTAAAACAGATTGTTATTAATTTAGGGTGTTGTATATAATCCCTATGATAACCAGAAAGAAAATATCTATAGAATATAAACAAAAGTAAATGAAATCAACATGTGTTACTACAAAAATCAAATAGACACAAAGGAAGGCAGTAAAAGGAAATAAGGGATTAAAAAAAAAGATATAAAACATACAGGAAACAAACACTAAAATGGCAACAGTAGATTCTTCCCAAACAGTAATTACCTTAAATGTAAATGGATTAAACTCCCCAGGATCTAATTATATACTGTCTATAAGAGACTCATTTTAGATCTAAGGACACACATAAATTGCAAGAGAAAGTATGGGGAAAAAAGTTATTCCATTCAATAGTAACCAAAATAGAACAGCAGTGGCTATTCTAACATCAGACAAAGGAGTCTTTAAGTCAAAAGTGTTACAAGGCGGCTTCCCTGGTGGCGCAGTGGTTGAGAGTCCGCCTGCCGATGCAGGGGACACGGGTTCGTGCCCCGGTCTGGGAAGATCCCACATGCTGCAGAGTGGCTGGACCCGTGAGCCATGGCCGCTGAGCCTGCGCGTCTGGAGCCTGTTTTCCGCAACGGGAGAGGCCACAGCAGTGAGAGGCCCGCGTACCGCAAAAAAAAAAGTGTTACAAGGGACAAAGAAGGACAGTACATAATGATAAAAGGATCAACTTACCAAGAAGACATACAATCTTTTTCAATATTTATTTATTTGGCTGCAGCATGCAGGACTTTTAGTTGGGGCATGCAGAATCTTGTTCTCTGACCAGGGATCAAACCCAGGCCTCCTGCATCGGGAGCACAGAGTCTTAACCACTGGACCACCAGGGAAGTGCCAAGACATAACAATTTTAGACATATAGGTGCCAAGCATCAGAAGCCCTAAATATATGAAGCAAACATTGACAGAACAAGAGGGACAAATAGATGGCTCTACAGTAAAAGTAGTAGACTTCAATAGCCCACTTTTAATAGTGGATAGAACAACCAGAGAGAAGATTAATAAGGAAAGAGAAGATTATAGACCAATTGGACCTAACAAGTATATACAGAACACTCCACCCAACAGAAGCAAAACATGTTTTTCTCAGGTGCACTTAGAACATTCTCTAGGATATGCAGAACATTCTCTAGGATATGTTATATGTTATGTCATCAAAAACACCTTATTAATTTGAAATAATACAATTTTTTCTGATCACAATGAAATGAAACTAGAAATCAATAGCAGAAGAAAAACTGGGAAATCCACAAATATGTGGAACTTAACACACTCTTGAGAAACCAATGGGTCAAAGTTAAATCACAAGGGAAATTAGAAAATATTTTGAGACAAAGGAAAATAAAATACAGAATACCAAGGCTTATGGAATGCAACAAAAGCAGTTATAAGAGGGAAATTTATAGTTATAAATGCTTACATCATAAAAAAAAAGATCTAAAATTAACAACCTAAATTTGCACCTTAAGTATTAGATAAAGAATACACTAAATCCAAAGCTAATAGAAGGAAGGAAAAAAATAAACATTTGGACAAAGATAATTAGAGACTAGAAAAACAAGAGAGAAAATTAATGAAGAGAAGAGTTTGTTCTTTAAAAACATCCACAAGTTAATAAACATTTACACCTTGATTAGCTAAACAGAGAAAGAGAAAAGACCAAAATAATTAAAATCGAAATGAAAGCAGGGCCATAACTACTGATTATAGAGAAATAAAAAGGATTATAACAGAGTACTAAGAGCAATTGTACACACAAATAGGATAACCTCGATGAAAATTTCAGGACAAATTCCTAGAAACATTCAACATACCAAGATTAAATCATAAAGAAATAGGAAATCTGGACAGACCTATACATAGAAGAAAGCATAAAGGAAATCTTCATGACACTGGATTTGACAATGCTTTCTTGGATATAACACCAAAAGCACAGATAACAAAAGAAAAATAGGGAAATTGGACTACATCAAAATTAACTTTCTGTTTGTCAAATGACACAGTTAATAAAAAGATAACCCATGGAATTTTTAAAAATTACAAATCATATATCTGATGAGAGGTTACTACCCAGAATATATAAAAAAAACCCTACAAATCAAAAACAACAAAATCACATATCTGATAAGAGGTTTCCATCCAGAATATATAAAGAATGACTACAACTCAAAATGACAATAAAAAAATGGATGAATCTTAAATGCATATTACATTTAAAATAAAAACAATTTTTAGATGGGCAAAGGACTTGAATAGTTATTTCTCTAAAGAAGATATACAAATGTCCAAAAGCAGATGAAAAGATTACCAGTATCACTAACCTTTAGAGAAATGCAAATGAAAACCACAATGAGATATCACCTTATACCCATTAGAAGGGCTGTTATTAACAAAAACAAAACAACAAAACCAGAAAATAAGTTTTAGCAAGGATACAGAGAAACTGGAATCCTGTGCATTACTGGTAGAAATGTAAAACAGTGCAGCTTCTAGGAAAACAGTACTGTACTGTGGTTCCTCTAAAAGAAATAAAACTAGAATTACCATATATCCCAAAGTCAGATACTGGGACATATATATGCTTTATATATATATATATATATATATATATATATATATATATATATATAGGCATATACCCAAAAGAATCTCGAGTAGGAACTTGAACAGATATTTATACACCCATGTTCTAATAGCATTACTGTTGATAGCCAAAGGGTGGAAGCAACCAAAGTGTCCACTGATGGATGGATTAAAAAAACATGGTATATACATGCAATGGACTATTGTTCAGCCTTAAAAAGGAAATTGTGACATATGCTACAACACGGACAAACTTTAAGGACATTATGCTAAGTGAATTAAGCCAGTCAGAAAACTATAAATACAGTATAATACTGTAAGATTCCACATACTTGAGGTACGAGTAACCAAATTCACAGTGACAGAGAGTAGAAGGGTGGTGGCCAGGGGCTGGGAGAAGGGGATAGTGGGGAACTGTCATTTAATAGATGCAGAGTTTCAGTTTTCCAAGATGAAAAAAAGAGTTCTGGAGATGGATTATGGTGATGGTTGCACAACAGTACAAATGCCCTTAAGGCTACCAAACTGTACACTTAAACGTGGTCAAAATGGTAAATTTTGTGTTTTGTATATCTTACAATTTTTTTGAAAGCAAAATGAGTTATGAAGTCATGAAAAAGCATGGGTAAATCTTAAATACATATTGCTCTGTGAAAGAGGCCAACTATATACACTGTGATCCCAATATTTGACATTTTGGAAAAATAAAATCTATAGAGATGATTAAAAAATAATCTGTTTCCAGGAGATTGGGTGGAGAGGAAATGGCTGAATAGGTGAAGAACAGTAGGTATTTTAGGACAAGAAAAATTATTCTGTATGATACTGGGTAAACCACAGGAAGTTCCACCCACTGGGAGGATTCCCTGCACCGCTGCTCTCCAGGGCTTCTCCTGAGTGGGGTTGTAGGGAGTGACCATCCACTCTGAGTTCATGCCAGTGTATCATGCAGGTGCATCCATAGATCAGGCCTGAGTTTCTTCTTCCGTTAGTCAGTCACAGTGAACTCTTCATATGGTGAAGCCTATCCGGTAAGGAAGGATCCACAGCACAGAGCAGGTATGATGGAAGTCTAAGCTACCGGCCAGTGCTGTTTACTCATTCCTTCTGACTCCGCTTAGTCCCAGCCTTTACAGGCCATTTCCATTTTCAGGTGAATGCTGCTGTGCACATCCAATGTTAGGTTGGGTAGACGAGGTAATACTCAGTTCATAGTGGGCAACTGGGGGTGCACAGTCACTTGTTACAGTAGCAAACCAAGCTTATTTTCCATGAACAAAATTTGTTACCAGAAGAGGAGACAGATGCCCTTTCTGAAAACCCCAAGGAGTCTGGCTCTTAAGCTAGTACTGAAGTTGTTGTACAGCATCTACCACAGACACTTGGGACTTCTGACTCATATGGCCAAGCGTCAGAGCAGCTTGAATTGAAGCTCTGTTTCATGCAGACCCATTTTCTTGCTCTAAGACATAAGAACTAGCAGCCTTTGGGATGTCCAGAAAGTAGGCTAGAGTCAAATGACAAATGAGATGTGAGGGGAGGGATGGAGTGGGAGGTTGGGGGTAGAAGATAGAAGCTGTTACATGCAGGATGGATAAACACCAAGGTCCTACTGTACAGCACAGGCAACTATATTCAATATCCTGTGATAAACCATAATGGAAAAGACTATAAAAAAGAATGTAAATATATGTATAACTGAATCACTTTGCTGTACAGCAGAAATTAACACACTGTAAATCAACTATATTCAATTTAAAATTAAAAAATTAAAAAAACTGAAAAAAAACATTCAAAGAAGCCCAGCAAGTGTTATACCTCTTTTTCCTGCGGTTGGTGATTCCAAGCACATCAAATTCTCTCTCATTTTTGAAGGGCATCTCAAATTGCCATAGACCACTGGCCCTTCAGAAATGTCACAACTGTGGCATGGCCCTCAATTTTCACTGAGGTTATATCTCAACCTCTCACACACATATCTTACCAAAGCTTCTAGGAGGTTTGCTCTCTACTGCTCATCAGTTCCGTTTGGCATAATATCATAAACGTAATGAACCAGTGTGATGTTCTGTTGGATATCAAGATGATCAAGATAGCACTCAACTATATTAAGAAAGCAAGCCAGTGATCTCACATAGTCTTGAGGCAACACCATAAAGGAAGACTTGTGTCTGCCATATAAAGGCAAAAGGCTTCTGCTTTTCTTTCACAATAGGTACGAGGTAAGGTCAAAGCATCTGGGGATTCATACACCAGCTGTCAGGATGCATGCTGATCAGCCCCAGTAAAGATACCACATCTAGAACCACAAATACTGGCATTACCACCTGATTAAGTCATCAGCTCAGTGCTTTGTGACCGCCTGGAGGGGTGGGAGGGAGAAGCAAGAGGGAAGAGATATGGGAACATATGTATATGCATAACTGAGTCACTGTTATAAAGCAGAAACTAACACACCATTGTAGAGCAATTATACTCCAATAAAGATGTAAAAAAAAAAAAGATACAATCACTCTCCATGGCTCAGGGTTTATGCTCAGGGCAAAAAGGTAAAATTAACGGATGTGTGATTGGAAACACCAGTCCTGCATAATCTCGTCAATTCCCCTCTGAGTTGTGATATTTCTTTTGGCAGGAGCAGAGACAGTTCCAGGAGTATCCACTTAGCAATTCATGTTATAATAGTTCCTCACTCTATGGATAAGGGAAACAATGTGAATATTTTGCTAGAGAGTAAATGTTTTCCCACTAAACATTCTGGACCTGGAGAAAAAGTCAGATACTGGGACAACAGTTCCACTGGAAGCACAGTCAGGATAAACCAGAAACTAAGAAAAAAGAGGTGGGGCTGGGACTTCCCTGGTGGTGCAGTGGTTAAGAATCCGCCTGCCAATGCATGGGACACGGGTTTGAGCCCTGGTCCGGGAAGATCCCACATGCTGCGAAGCAACTAAGCCCATGCGCCACAACTACTGAGCCTGCGGTCTAGAGCCTACTGGCCGCAACTACTGAAGCCCACGCGCCTAAGGGCCCGTGTTCCGCAACAAGAGAAGCCACTGCAATGAGAAGCCCATGCACCGCAACGAAGACCCAACACAGCCAAAAATAAATTAAATAAATTAATTTATTAAAAAAAAAAAGATGTGGGGTTGACAAGGAATACGGTGGATGCCACAGATGAAAGTGAAACTTCTCTGAGCATGTTTTTATAGCTTTTAAAATTTATGAACCATGTATATGTTTTACATTCTTTAAAATTGAACAGAAAAGAAAAAATATAAAACTTATTACAGAGAGAAAGAAATAAAACCAACTGCACACCAAAATAAGAGTATAAGAACAGAAAGAAATAGTTTAAACCAAGCACCTTATGAACCAATACTCTGAAGCATACTAAGGACAAACAGAACTGCAAAAAAGAAAATGTCTTGAACTTAGTAGTTTTGGCAGTGGTGGTGTTTGTATAATAATCCAAAATTACTGTATGAGCATATTAGGATAAAGCAAATCTCTCTATATATATATACACATATATGTGAGTGTGTGTGTGTGTGTGTGTGTGTGTGTTTTCAAGCAGCTTTCTCCTGTAAAAGAAGATAGACACGAATATGGAATGGGATAGGTGACGAAGAAACCTGTACTGTTGAATTTGAATTAGAAATATCAGCAAAGGATCATGATCAATAATAATAATGACAAAAATAATAATAATCTCCAAGCTCCGTTTGCTACAAGCAGTGTCACGTAACAGCAATGAGCATATGTAGGTCCCATTCTAAATACCATTCCACTCTGGAAAAAAAAAAAAGACTCCTTGGAAAACTAGCTGAGCCAAGAAAATTATCCTAAGGGTCCACAAATAAACCTGACAGTACTATACATTTTAGCATGAAGATTGGATGATAATATGAAATTCTTTGGAATAGTTAGATTCAGATTTAAATAGCATGTTGGTTATTGTCTAGTGGTGATCAGAATGCGTTTCTCTCTTACGTGTATTCTCTCTTTGTATTGCCAGGACAGGAACCTTGGGAAATGCATTTCCAAATACCCTTGGCGCCAGAACTGTGAAGATAATGATGGTGTTTCCAAGGAAATGGACTGGACTGGGTTTGGGGCCCTTCCTTCTCTTGCAGCAGTTGAAGCACAGGCTTTAGCAGCCTGTGCTTCAAACTTTTCAGCAGTCTGGTGACCTCTGCATTCCCTGACTCTCCACTGGATTCGGGACTACAGGGTAGCTGTGATGTTGGTACCACCAACAAACCCCTCAGCTCTGACTGCAGCTTCCATCGGACCTGAAAACCTACTTGTGCCCACCTACTTCCCGCCAACTTCTTTATCTTCAAACCTTCCAATAAATGTGCATAAGTACCAGTTCCCTTTATTAAATTCCCTTCTGCTTGAAAAATCTAGAGTGGTTTATGTCTTCTTACACTGATAGCCAATTGATATAAAGAATTTTTATATTATTTTTATTATTCTTTGGAGAATACATTAAAACATTTAGAACGTATTAATAAATTAGGACTTCTGAAAATTTTTCTCTGACCTGATCTTGCAAGTCTACAATAATGAGTTTATTTCCTCTAAAGAAAGGATCACAGTTTATTCTCATAGAAACGTCAGTTATCATAATAAAAAGTATCCACTAAAATCTTCCAAAGATCACAATCATATTGGAAGGTAGATTTTAAAATATTTCATGGTGTGGGAACACTACATTCTAGATAATTCCTCTTGTGGACACCACCACTGTCATCACACGTCTCACTCTCCTCCAGCTGCTGCCGCTACAGAACCACTGTCTGGCTGGGCCATGACTACAACTGCTACCACTGCCACCACCTCCATATACCTTACTCTCTAATATTTCTGAATGCACACAGTATCCTGATGGACCATCTTTTCAATACAGATTCACACGTGCCTTACACACATTCACTCTACTGATCCTTGAGGGATTAGGGCCTCCCCGCCTTTTTAAGCCAGTACATAAGACACTGCAGAAAACAAAACTTCTGTAAATGCGCTCAACTCATTAAGTTAGGTAATTATTTAATGTTTCCTCTATCTGGAATTCCCTTCTTCCCTTCTTCTGTTGACTGACACCTATTTGCCAGCCGTGATTCAGTCTCGATGTCACGTTCTTAGGACTTTTTCCTCAGTCTCCTGCCTGCCATGGCATCGTCCAATCCTGCAGTCCCCTGTCCTTACCTCTGTGAATCCATTCAACGTACTTTATTGTTTTCCTGTGTAACTCCCGATGTCCTTAAGGTATAAATATGGTCATGACAGCAGTCAAAGAATATTATTTACCTGTGGCAATTCACTGTACAGAAAAGCATGCTTCCTTGAAATGTTTTAAAATTTACTTAGAAACAAACCAGAAGGTGGAAAAGAGTTGATGAAGGAAAAGTGAAAACAAATTTGGCCATGAATTAGTAATTGTTGAAAGTGGGTACCACGGGTTCATCATAATTTTCTCTGTTTCCCTTTGTTTGAAATTTTCCATGATAAAAATTCCAGAATCCACCACAAATGATTCCAGGAGTTCTCAGGGAGTATACAGTAATCAAAGCCCCTTAGCTACTGGAAGTGTCTGCTCTTTGTTCTCCGAATTGCCATGAAGCTGCTTTCTAGTCCTGCTCAGGCTGTAAGTGGCAAGGGGCCGCTGACGCTTGCCTAGGTCATGAACACTGGGGGCACATGCAGACGTGTGTGCTAAGGCTGCTGATTCCTGCTGTCCTGGGATCCAGGTGCTGGAAATGATAACGACTGGACCAAGGACAAAGGGTACCGTCTCTATAGATCCTTGTACAACCTCTTGCTTAACTGATGTTTAGCACTGATGAATGACCTGGTGCCACACATATCCAATCAGCATTTTAGCCAAACAGGCTTCTTTCGACTTTCACTTACTCTCCTACTGTAACCACCTCCTAACAGTCATCTATGTCTCCCGTAGGACACGAGATGATGGTAACTGGCTTATGGGCTTATCTGAAGGAGAGGTGCCCAAACATGTTCAGAATAACGTTGCCATTTCCTCTCCGACATATACCCACTTTCTCTGAACCCAGCTTGTGCTCACCTGACTTGCCCTCCTCCTTTAAGTCTAGCCTATTATTGAAAAACACTTTTTAAAAATGCCGTTTCTTCATCCACTAAAAATTACGCATAACTCTCCTACACACTACATGTGTTATTCAAAAACTCTATTATATAATAGTTAAAGGAAAGTAACATGTTTATTTTTTAGTGTATTATACTATAAACCACTTATTCCAGATAGTATGTGTTTAAACAGTATCTAGTTGGACTTTATCACAAATCATCTGGAAAGACCTATAGGGAAGAACTGGGATAATTACTATAAATTACATTTGGTGAGCTAGGGTCTTGCTAGGCTTAAACTAATCACTCATTGAGAGTTTGTACCTTTGGAAGGATCACTAACTTATTCAGGCCACCAAGGTACTATTTACTGTTTTTATTACTCCTGAGTCCCTGAAGCTAAACAGGTAATAAAAAAATCAACAAACAAAGGCTTTCTTTCCCACTCATCTGCTATAAATGATTTTACCTTTTATTTCTTGCCATTTCCTCAGGCAAATACAGAATCCAAATGTGATTAATACTTAGATTTTTTATGAAACGAATTTTAATTTTGATTAGCTCAAAACTGTCCTGTGTTATTCAACATTTGTAGCTGAGCGTAGAGACCTTTGGAAAGGGATTTTTTTTAATGAAAGAAAATTACACAAAGGCAGAAAAATAGATTTGCTTTCTCCTTTGTGGCTTCCTACATCTGAGATTTCAATTCCCCCAAAGAATCACTTCAGTATAACTCAAACTTTTATTCAGGCAATGTTATTTTTATCTACTTTTTCCAACCATTTTTTTAGTGTTTATTTTTCTCATTTTTTACTACATTTCCATGGACCTTTAGCAGAGAGGCTTTGTGTAATACTGAAACTTCACTTTCATAGGCTATAGTAAATAAGACTACTGCATTAATCTGAAATGTGTACATCATTTTAGCATTTAGAGCAGCACTGCCCAAGAGAAGTTTCTAAGATGATAGAAATGGTCTATATCTGTGATATGGCAGTCCTCAATCATACATGGCTATTTATTTCCTGAAATGTAACTAACGCAACTGAGGAGCTAAACTTTTCATTTTATTTAATGTTAATTAATTTAAATTGAAATAAACACATGTGACTAGTGGCTACCATATTGGATAGCACAAGTACAGAACATAAAGAACCAAACTTCAAATGGCAATAATAACACTCCTAAAAGCACAGCTCTGCCACCAACTTGCTGTGAGGCCCTACGATAAAGATTTCATGACCCAAGGAAGAACAGGGTTGGGCCAGAACAGGGCTTCCTAAGAAACGTCATGCTCTCAATCTCATGGCAACAGTGGCAGCCCACACCTTTCACTGTTTCCTATTCTCTTTATTGGTTTTGGGGTCTCCACAGAAAACATATATGGTTTATGAAGACACAGCATACACTGAATGACATACCAAAAAAAAAAACATATATATGCTGTCTACTAGAGACCCACTTCAGACCTAGGGACACATACAGACTGAAAGTGAGGGCATGAAAAAAGGAATTCCATGGAAATCAAAAGAAAGGTGGAGTAGCAGTACTCGTAACTAGACAAAATAGACTTTAAAATAAAGACTGTTACAAAAGACAAGGAAGAACTCTACACAGTGATCAAGGGGTCAATCCAAGAAGAAGATATAACAATTATAGATATATATGCACCCAACACAGGAGCACCTCAATATATATGGCAAATGCTAACAGCCATAAAAGGGGAAATCAACAGTAACACAATAATAATGGGGGACTTTAACACCCCACTTACACCAATGGAGAGATCATGCAAACAGAAAATTAATAAGGAAACACAGGCCTTAAATGACACACTAGACCAGATGGCCTTAATTGATATTCACAGAGCATTCCATCTGACAGCAGCAGACTACACTTTCTTTTCAAGTGCACATGGAACATTCTCCAGGATATGACCACACGCTGGGCCACAAAGCAAGCCTTGGTAAATTTAAGAAAACTGAAATCACATCAAGCATCTTTTCCAACCACAACACTATGAGATTAGAAATCAATTACAGGAAAAAAAAAACTAAAAAACACAAACACATGGAAGCTAAACAATATGTTACTAAACAACCAATAGATCACTGAAGAAATCAAAGAGGAAATCAAAAAATGCCTAGAGACAAATGACAATGAAAACACCACGATCCAAAACCTATGGGATGACATGTCATCCACAGTTGCTTTCACACTTGTTTATATCCCTATGGGTAGGGCCACTAAATGGTACTTGGTACCATGACCTTCCCGACAAAAAATAATGGAAAGTTGATGCATACAATTCAGGCCATTTAAAAAAAATAATTTCTGCTTTTTTTTTTTTAATCAAGAAGAGAAAATAATTGTCTTCATAATTGGCTTGACATAATTATGTAGACTTGTCCTCTGAATACTCAGCAAAGTAGATTGTTGCTGTTGCTTTTTGGGGTTTTTTGTTTCCTTTTGGCTTTTTTTTTTTTTGCTTTAATAATAGTATAGTTAAAAATTCTGACTGTTAACAAGTCTTTGGAGAGGGTTTACTAACTTCAGGAAACAACCTTTCATTAAAGCTATCCTAAAAAAAAAAAAAGCTATCCTCACCATAACTGTCATAAAATGCTACTATTATCACCTCATGTCCAAGCCAGCTGTTGTTAAGACAATACTGAGTTTTCAAGTACATCAAATACTACATACAACACAACTGAGATCCAAGGGCAAATGATATTAGAAAGGCAAATGTGCTATACAAATTGTAATTCTGTATCAAGGGCATATATTTATTTTATAGCTGTCGGCATGTTTTTTAGACCTTTTAAATTTGATAACTACTTACACGCTGGGACAGTTTAGTGACATTAAGTATTTTTATATTTAAAAGTCCCCAAATGTTTACACCATAAACACTGTGCAATACTATGGTTATAACCGTAAAATTAATTTGGTAATTAAACAGTCAAGTTTAGCATAGTAATGTCAAGCACAAATTATAAATGTTCTCGCTAGCCTCCTAAACTGGTACTTTATTAAACAGCATGGAAAACCTGGGCAAACTAACAATGCAATGAAAAAATCAATAGACATTCCTGACCTTTCTCCCCTACCAGTCCTGACATGACCTGACATGGACTTTTTAAACACAGCAGTGTTTAAAGCAAAAGGATGTAAAGAAAACTTGAGAGAAATAATTAGAGAACCACTGAAGTGGAACAATTAGGTTTGCAGTTGCTGAGCATTTACAACCAAACTTTATTTTATTTCCTCAGTAATTGTGTTCCTCTTTTTTTTAATTTCTTTGTCAGAAGTGCACATTGAATTTATAAAGCCGACGTCTGGCACCTGATTTTTCTTTAAGTGTGAGTTTATCTTCTCTTCCATAGTTAAACACCTTGTATGTGCCAGGCATGCCTACCTTCTCTTTCCCCTACTACCTGACCCCCAACTACAGCCTTTGTTCTCATCACCTGGCAATGAACTTCTTCAAGGTCACCTCTTACCACACAGAAGGGAGTTATATCGATCCACTTTCTCCCTAACCTCCGCTAAAGCTTAATCACTCTCTCCATCTCAAATGACTTTTTATGGTGCTGATAATGCTACGTCACTCAGGGTCATTTTCTAATCACTCTAATATAACAAGAAAAATGATTTGCAAATATGTAACTACAGTACTTTTTTTTTTTAAGTCCTCCTTTCCCAGGGTTTTCTCGAAAAGAGGATGAGGGCAAATCTTGCCGCCAAAACAACTCCTTGGTCAGCTTGGGGTTCACTTTAGGGTAGCAAGCAAGCTTTCTGGACTTCCTTAGCAAGATGGCAGTCATGAGAACCTGGCTTTGTCAAGAGAGAAAAACAGATTTCTTAGTGCATTAGTTCCTGTTTAAGATAACATGTACTCAGGCTAATGACTAGATCATTGATATAAGGTAGGCAGATGGGCCTCAGCAAAAAGAGGAAGGGGGGCATTGTGAAAGGAATGAAGACAAAGGGGACATAAACCTAGAGAGCAGTGCATAGCGGTTTAAATGAGGAGCTAATCCTACCCAATAGTTATTAGGCCCATGGCCTTAGGCAAATTACTCTGAGACTCAGTTTCCTCATTATCAGCCCTATTATTACCTAATGATAATGGCTACCTTTTAAAGTCATTTTCTCATAAGATGGTTGTCAAGATTAAATGCTAAAGCAATGAAAAACAACACACTTCAACTCCGCCTGATACACAGGAAATGCTCTGTACTGTTGGTCATATACGTTCATGTCTACATCTCTCCATTTTCTGGGCCTGATTCCTGGAGAAGGGAGGTGTGTTAAGGGAGATGCGTCCCACTTAAGACCCTGGGGACTTGCCTCAGAGGTGGCTCCTACACCAGTCTGAGTCTGCAGGACGCTACTTGAGAGTGATCTCGGCAGGACAGCGTAGCTATCTCAGGGAGGAACTGGGTTAGCTTGCTCCCGGGGGGCGCTCTTGGGGCCAGACATGGACAGCACCTGGAGGGCCGCAGACACTGAAAGGAGGAGGCCCGGAAATGAGCCAAGGTACTGGCTGGGCCACTGGCTCCAGGAGGGTCACCATCACAAAGGTAAAGCAGTTCCCACCCAAGATCCCAATCCAACCTCATAGGGTCCACAGAACCAGCAAGAGCCAAGGATGGGGGTGGGGGGCGGGGAGAAAGATGACCAGTTGGGTCCTGACCCTTCTAAGAGAGAGAAAAATAGGTCACAAGTTACATTAGCCCCAAACGCACATACAGGGTAAAGTAGAGTGCTTAGAACTAGGTACTGTGAGGCATGCACGGGCCATCGGGACTGAAGGAGGAACAAAGGAATCAAGCGATCACGTACATACTGAGTACCGAATGAACTCCAGCCCTTTTCCCCTGTTATGTTGTCAGAATCCCGGATGCAGAAGCATCCAGGCAGAAATTGAAAAACACTTTCTTGGGGTCTATAACCAGACCAAGATTAAAGACCTAAATATACTGACCGGCCAGTAAATATACTGAGCGACAAATATACTGAACATCCAAGGGGTTGTTACCACATACACAAAACAAGCCTATTCAGAATACTCTATAAGATCATATTGAAAACACTCCCCCACCACACACACACATATTCGTGACTTCCAGTCAGCTTTTCCACACTCTTAAATAGGAGAAGACAAAAAGCATGATCAAACATCCTAAGAAAGCTTGTAACATGTAAATTACAGACAATTCCAAACAAGTAAAAAAAAAAACACGTAATCCATCTTAGAGGAAAAAGGAATTATCTTCAAAAGTAAGAACATTATTATTAACACTATCAATGACAGGAAAGATGATCATTTATCCATGGTGCAGGATTGGTACAGGAATAAAGAACAAAACATTCAGAGAAAAAGAAAAAGCTTTTGCAATTTAAAAACATCACAGTAGAGTTTAAAATTCTAATAGGAGATTAGGAAGATAAAATTGAGGAAATCTCCCAGAAAGAAAAGCAAACCATCAAAGAGGTAGAAGAAAAAGAATAATAGAAAAGTACAAGGAGTTTTAGAAAAACAGAGAAAATCAAGGGGAGGAATTTATCAGAGAAATAGTTTGGGAAATTTCTGCAGAAGTGACAAACATTAGTTGCCAGACTGAATGCCTAGCACAATGGATGGAAACAGACCTATACATTGTGAGTTTTGTAAATGCTGAGGGTAAAAAAGATTTTATAAGTTATGGAGAGAGAGGGAAAAAACCACTCAGATCATATATAAAGTATCAAGAATCAGAATGACTCTAACTGTAGCACGAGAATCGAGAAGATAATGGAGCTTCAAGTTATAAAGAAAATTCTAAACCCAACAAATAGTCAATAGTCAAATAATGCATTCAAACATGCACAGTCTTGAAAAATTTATCTCCCATGTACCTTTTCTTAAAATGCCACTGAGGAGGTATTCCACTGGGACTATTGGGTGGGCCAATAGTTTCATTCAGTTTTTTCCATAAGATGGCTCTAGTAGCACTTAGCTGTCTTTAACTTCATTCAAAACAATTTTGTTAGATTGTGACATCTGTCATATCAGCGTGCGTTTAAAAAAAGATATCTAAATTGGTGAATTTTTGTGTAGCCATTTTAATTTTGAAGATAGAAGAAAAAAAGCAATGTTTTCGGTAAATTATACTTACTATTTCAAGAAAGGTAAAAACACAACTGGAACGCACAGAAGGATTTGTGCAGTATATGGAGAAGGTGCTGTGACTGATCGAACGTGACAAAAGTGGTTTTCGAAGTTTCGGGCTGGAGATTTCTCGCTGGACATTGCTGGGTAGACCAGTTGAAGTTGATAGCGATCAAATCGAGACATTAATTGAGAACAATCAATGTTTTACCACGCAAGAGATAGCCAACATATTCAAAATATCCAAAGTATTGAAAATCATTTGCACCAGCTTAGTTATGTGAATCGCTTTGATGTTTGGGTTCCACATAAGTTACGCGAGAAAAACCTTCTTGACCATGTTTCCACATGCGATTCTCTACTGAAACGTAATGAAAACGTTCCGTTTTTAAAACAAATTGTGACAGGCAATGAAAAGTGGATACTGTACAACAATGTGGAAGAGAAGAGATCAAGAGGCAAGCGAAATGAACACCACCAACCACACCAAAGGCCGGTCTTCATCCAAAGAAGGTGATGTTGTGTATATGGTGGGATTGGAAGGGAGTCCTCTATTGTGAGCTACTTCCGGAAAACCAGATGATGAATTCCAACAAGTACTGCTCCCAATTAGAATGACTAAGGGATTTCCCTGGAGGCACAGTGGTTAAGAATCCGCCTGCCAATGCAGGGGACACAGGTTTGAGCCCTGGTCCGGGAAGATCCCACGTCGTGGAGGAACTAAGCCCACGAGCCACAACTACTGAAGCCCACATACCTAGAGCCCGTGCTCCACAACAAGAGAAGCCACTGCAATGAGAAGCCCACACACCACAACGAAGAGTAGCCCCCGCTCGCCACAACTAGAGAAAGCCCACATGCAGCAACGAAGACCCAACGCAGTGATAAATAAATAAATAAATAAATCACAGTACTATAAATGATCAAAATGATAATCCTGAGTATTATTTTTTAAAGTAAGCTACTTAAAAAAAAAACAACTGAAAGTGGCACTCGATGAAAATCATCCAGAATTAGTCAACAGAAAACACATAATCTTCCATCAGGATAATGCAAGACAGTGTGTTTCTTTGATGACCAGGCAAAAACTGTTACAGCCTGGCTGGGAAGTTCTGATTCATCTGCTGTATTCATCAGACATTACCCCTTTGGATTTCCATTTATTTCGGTCTTTACAAAATTCTCTTAATGTAAAAAATTTCAATTCCCTGGAAGACTGTAAAAGGCACCTGGAACAATTCTTTGCCCAAAAACATAAAAAGTTTTGGGAAGATGGAATTATGAGATTGCCTGGAAAATGGCAGAAGGCAGTGGAACAAAAAGGTGAAAACATTGTTCAATAAAGTTCTTGGTGAAAATGAAAAATGTGTCTTTTATCTTCACTTAAAAAACCGAAGGCACTTTTTGGCCAACCCAATAGAACACAAACCAAGACAGAGGAAGACCTAGGCTACAGAAAGAGGAGAGAGGCCGTAAAAAGGATACGTCAATGGAATTCCCGGGAAAATGGAGAAGGGAGAGCCCAAAACTGACAGATACACATCAATGATATATAGGGTGACGGGTCCAGATTAGAACACTGTGACTCAAGAAACAGATGGGATGAGGGTTATCACCAAGATCCCCATTGTCACTGTATGTACCATCTTTATAACCTCAAAACAAAATGCCTTGATGAATCTCACTCAGATGCATATCTGCACTTAACTTCACCTAGCGTTGAAGTTCCTCCTCTCTTTTTTATGTCCTGCTGCCTGGATCTGTTGATAATGCTCACTTCTCCCTCTCTCTCAAAGTAAGTAGTCATCATTGAACTGTATATAAGAACAAAAGGTAGACCATGGGAACTTAGAAGCAGGAGACTCCATATCACTTCTGGACTTCAGTACCTGGCCTGTATTCTAGATCTGTCAGATGACCCAGTTTTACTAAGACTTATGTTTCTTAAGACTGTTTCAGGTCTCTATCCATTGACTTCCCCACTGACTGAGAGTTAAGAGTTTTTCTTGTTTGTTTTTTTTGCGGGATGCGGGCCTCTCTCTGTTGTGGCCTCTCCCGTTGCGGAGCACACGCGCAGGCTCAGCAGCCATGGCTCACGGGCCCAGCCGCTCCGCGGCATGTGGGATCTTCCCGGACCGGGGCACAAACCCGCGTCCCCTGCATCGGCAGGCGGACTCTCAACCACTGTGCCACCAGGGAAGCCCGAGAGTTAAGAGTTCTATTAAACTCTTAAGGAAGCTGAAGTCAGACTATGATGCAGAAGCTTCTCTTCTTCTGGATCCTTCTTCTAACAGTGGTGCTGTTGTTATTCCCTTTTGCAACTAGGTTTGTCTTTGCCACATATTTTTCAAAATTAAATATATTATATTACGTAAGTTTATGTACATGGGCAGAAACACAACAAAGGAAAGAATAAAAAAGATGGGAAAATTTTGGACAAGGGCATATGGGCGCTCCTGAGATACTGCAATGATCAATTGCTTATCTAAAGTAGGAAAGATGTTGAGTGTATTACCACTTTACTACTATTAATTTGCAAACTACATGTATACAGTATGATACATATCAAAAACAAAATAACAACAACAAAGAAGAAATAAAGAGAAAAAGGAAGGAAAGAAGGAAGGAAGGAAAAAGAAGAAGAATGGCAACGTGAATATTATCATTCATTCCTTCCTGTTTAGTAATATATATCCATTCACTATGTATTATTTACAAATAGATTCTTGATCACCCCCTGTAGTTTCCCGTCTATATATACCCCACTTTACCATGGACCCAACATCTTTCCAGCCTCTTAGAAATTCTACCCTGTTATATTTTAGTTCTGCTACAGAAATTTATATCAACCTGACTGAGTGCAGCGTAAAGGCATCTTTTAACACTTCTGTGGAGAGCATATTACATAATTTTGCCTTACAGGTTTATGTTTTCAAGGATGTGAATATATGAAGAGGGTTTATTAACTAGAGTTTCCATATACATGAATTTAGTGTATCTACACATTTGATTTTAAAATATTTTTCAACAGTCTTTTACACTTATTTCTGACAGAGAAAAAGAAAGAACTCTAGTCAGAGCTAAATTTACCACTATATATACAGAGGATGCCTATAATTTATCCGTATTAAAAGTAGTCGAAACCTACACAGACTTACATGAGTTTTGTCCAGAACATTAAAACACTTCTCCTAAATGTTTTGAAAATTATTTGATATATCAGTGACTTCATTGGATTAAACATTTTTATCTTTTTAAGCACAAATACCCATGGAAATGAAACATTAACAGTTCAGTTAACATAAGAGCAGCAAAATTATAGGCAAATTTTATTATTATCATTGTCTAATATTAACTGACACCCTGATATGTTCCATATATTGTGCTAAGTTTTTGATTTGTGTCTAATCAATTCTCAAAGTAAACTTCAAAGGTAGGAATGATTACTTTCTCTCTCAGAGAAAAAAATTGTAGCCCAGAGCGCTTATGTTACCTGCTCAAACCGTAAGGCTAAGTCAGTAGCATAACATGGGTGTCTAATCAGATCTGGTTGATTTTGAAGCATAAGTCTTTCTATAGGAGAAGTGGAGGAAGGAGGAAGCAACAGTTTTCAGCATAATATGGGCCAGAAGCCATAATGATGAGCTCAGAGAGAATCAGAGTCCTGTGCTTGGAAAACCTAGCGGAACAAAGCCTTGCGAAGTAGGGAAGGTAGAAAGTCAATTTTAAAAGGTACATATCTTTGTCTACAGTCATCCCTAGCTATGAAAACTGCAAGGTGTTTTAATGGTACTTTTCTAAATCTTAATCAATTCTGGACTATTATGCTTTTTAACCCAGAGCCTCCCTGGCACAGCTCTGTTTTGATGATGTGGATTCACAAACTTCTCTTATTTTATACCCACAGATAGGCTTTCAACAGTTCCACCCACCTATCCTCATCAAAGCTCCAATAAAATGGAAAATAATCATTTAAATAAAGTAGATGTGTTATGAAAAACCTACAGTCTCACGTGGTTGCGCCACTTATATCTATCCAGGGTTACGTGCCCTACTCTATGCCCTATGAGATCAAACTTCAGACACTATTTTTCCTTGCACTGGCAACTGGATGATACAGTTTTGATTTCAAATTTGACTCTGTTTGCTTTATGGTACCATTTGCTTTTCATCTCTGCTGTTTTCCACTGGTTGTACTTTGTATTTCTAACTGCAGTTGGTTCAAATCTCTACTGGGATTTCAGTGGAGTCATTTAGCGCTTACACCTGTACACCTTCCTCGGTGAGTTCAGTGCTGCTAGATCTCCTGAAAGCCCTTCTAAGCCTTGTTTTAAGTTCACTAACATTTCTGCCAATTGACCAGTCCCTGTGTCAGCGACAGATGTGTGGGGTACATTAGCTCCAGGCCTAGCTCTGCATGATAAAGTACCTCTTTGGGGGACGGTGTGACACAATGTCTAAAAAAAAGTCTGGTAACAAAAGTCAATATGTGCTTTCATGTTGAACTATCCTTAGATTCCCCCAAACAGTTTCCTATAATATCACAAAATTCCCTCTGTCCAGGGTGAAACAGACTACAGAGGGGGTCAGGCAGTCACTTTCTACAAAAGGCTTTGTTTTTGACAAAGTGATATTTTTTTCAGTTTAATCTCTTCTTGTAGATACCCAGGAAGTTTGAGTCATAGTAGCACATATCACAGATGAATGCATGTGAGTTCACAATAATTACTTGCAAAATACAGCGTCCTCTGAGAGAAATTACTGAAACAAGTTATTTAACCACTCTTTGAGATTCATTATTAATAAAATGGTGATGGTAACAGACCTAAATTCAGGCTGCTGTCGTGCAATTGAGAAAATGTATGTAAAGGAGTTACCAGACTGTCTGGATTTTTTTTTTTTGGTTGTTTATTTTCTACAAATTTAGCAATGACTTAATTTCTACCATTAGATTCACATATACAAATACTTACTTGTAAATACACAGAGCTCAACTGCCTAGGTTCAAACCCTGGTTTTGTCCTACACTGGCTGGAACTCTAGACAAGTTTCTTAGTCTTTGCTCATTAGTATGCTCATTGCTACTAGGGTGGGGAGAGCTAAAAATATATATGTATTTATACACACATGTATCTGTATTTATTTCTATACCTATCTCTCCATATTGACAACATGAGTTTACAGCCATGCCATGAATTCCACTCCAACACAGTAGGGTTCATCCTAGTTTCAACCCTTTCATATTTGTACCCGCCCCCACTTCTCCAATGGTGAGAAGCCTGCCTCCAAACATCTACAGGAATTTACTTATTTGTTCAATGTTCCTCTATGTAGACAGTCTCCAGACTCTACCAGGTAGCCGTGTCACACAGAATCTTCCCTCTGTGGACTGCACCCCTGCCAGACTATTATGCCTTTCTGCACCAATGCCTTCCTTTTTCTTTTTTTTGGCCACGCTGCTCAGCTTGTGGGATCTTAGTTCCCCGTCCAGGGATCGAATTTGAGCCCCCTGCAATAGAAGGGCAGGGTCCTAACCACTGGACCGCCAGGGAGTTCCCAACAATGCCCTCCTTGAAGCGACACAGTGGTTCTTACTTCTTTTTTTTCATTAGGAATACAGAAATTTCTTTTCTGTTTTCTTAACTTCTTTTTACATCATGAACTCCTTTGAGAAGCTGATACCAACTACCTAACCTTTCCCCAGAAAGTGCATGTAAACAAACCTGTACAAAAATTTTATACAATTTCAAGAGGTTTGTGCTAGCATCTTATGACATTGACCAATGTATTTAATTTCTCTTTGACTCAGTCTTTTCCGTTTAATATGTACATCAGTAGTGATAACAGCTCCCTCAAAGGAACTGGTTTAAGTAAGAAATTGTATCTTCGATGCTTAGAGTACTATGAGCAAAGTATAAATGGAGGTTATTAGAATGAAATTCCCTAGTCAGTTCTCAATCCACATTAGGATCTCAAATCCGTTGCTATGTACTTCTGTGTTCTCGTAATTCATTACTTCTCTCCTGGATTCATTCACTACTTTTCCTGAGTCTCAGTTCCCTCTTCTCTACAATGGTGATAATCATACCTATCATTCAGGAAGTTGTAAAAATTAGAGATCATATATGATAAGTAACTGAAATATAAAGTATGTTTGAAAGTGGTGATAGTCACTGATGTTTCTGTATTGTACTGGCACATCTTAGCCCTGGAGATTTGTTTATTCCCTTTCTTATGCTTTGAATGCTTTTCTCTAGTTATCTGGTCATTTTGTCTCACCCATCCTTGACCAGCCAGACAAATTGTACCTTATCGTCAATGTTTCTTTGGTCATCCCATATGAATTGTATTCTTTGTGGTTCCCTCGTGTTTGTTTCTTCTACACTCAACCCTCTGACAGACGTATCTTGACTTAATAATTTAATGTAACTGCATTTATAGGGGTTAGATACAAGAATCATCAATTTCAACTGTCACATAATAGGTTTTACAACAGATCAGCCAAAGGCGTTGTCCACTTTTCTATCCATCACAACTTACATAAGGATTCATGGGACAAGTCTCATGGTAAATTTAGTTTTTGAAAAGTTTATGTTTAGTAATGAAGTTACACACATGTTGTCTTTACACTGCAGGTGCCGTAGGATGGAACAACTGTGGGCTTTGTCGAGCAGATTCAAATCCTGGCTTTGTCACTTCCTAGTCCTGTGAATTTGGATGATACACTTAATCTCCTTGAGGTTTATCTTGCTATTTTGTAAACTGCGGATGATATCCTTTCCTGAAAGGATTTTATTGAAAATTTAATCAGAAAGTACACTCAAAGAACTTGACAAATACAATATAACAAGGTATGCTACAGAATTCCCTGGTGGTCCAGGGGTTGGGACTCTGCACTCTCACTGCCAAGGGCCTGGGTTCGATACCTGGTCGGGGAACTGGGATCCCGGAAGCTGCAAGGTACGGCCAAATATATTAATTAATTAAAAAAAAAAGATGTGCTAGGTCCCCACCTTTGCCATTAATTCTTCTGACTAAATCATTTCTTTCTTCTCCTTAACTATTTTAATACTTAGAGCTAAACCAGATGTCTCTTTTCAGATAACATGTAACATCTCACGTGGTTTTATTCATTTTTTATCCAAAATGACATTTTGGGGGATCTAGCTTTTCGAAATAGATGTAGAATAATTTCTAAATAAGTAAAACTAAAATGTTCATGTTTATTCAAATGGATTACTTTTAAGAAAGGTAATAGTCAAATAATACATTTTATGTAACTCTTTTCTACCCATATACATGAATCTAAGAACAAATTGAGAGCATTTTTTGAAAGATAACAATGGGCTTTATTAGATTCTTTTACTATTATTTTTATTACTATTATTATTATTACTGTAAGACGACTGGAGAGCTACCCTCTTAACAAATTTTTAAGTTCAAAATACAGTGTTGTCGACAATCGGCGCACTGCTATACAGCAGATCTCTAGAACTTATTCACCTTGTATAACTGAAACTTCATACCCTTTGAAGAGCAACTCCTCATTTCCTCCTCCGCCCCTGGTAACCAGTGTTCTGCTCTGTTGCTATGGTTTGACTATTCAGATACTTTATATAAATGCAATCAGGCAGTATTTGTCCTTTTGTGACTGGCTAATTTCACTCAGCATAATGGAAGGCATGTTTATTTATTAAAGCTTCATTATCAAAACCATCCTTAGGAAACCTGGAGTCAAACTGTCCAGGTTAGAATCATGGTTTTAGCAGTTAACAGAGGTTTAAATTGGAGGCAAATTACTTATCCACTCTGTGCCTCAGTTTCCTCATCTGTAAAATGGAAAATAATAGCATCTATTTACTTTGTTATTTGTCAGAATTAAAGTTAATTTGTGCAAAGTGTTTCACAAATAGTGCATGGTACAGACTTAGATAAATACTATATAAAATTGGCAACATTTTAAAAAAGAAAACGAAAAGCAAGTCTTCCTCACTATTAATCTATTGAAATGATCTGCTACAATATTCTAAAATCATTTAAATATCAAAATCATGTCTATACAAACACTAGTAGAAACATTCTAAGGATATTCTGATCCTATATTGAGCCAAATTACCAATCTTGTACTGATAATGGCAGAGTGACCACAATGACCAGTTTGCCCTAACTCTATGTAGGTCTTTATTATATAGTTATTGGTATTGAGACGTTAGCACAGTTCTCAGAACCACATTATTACATGTATATGGTCACAGATTAAAACCTGAACTTCAAACCTAAAATCAGTTACGTCAAATCTGTGAAACCAGATTAAGGAAGTAAAATCATCTAAATTTGCTGAGGCCGATGGGCAACCATTTTGACCAAATCCTCTTATCTTTCCAACTGGTTGTCTTGAGATTTTGTAGTTGCTTTAGTACAAACACTTAAGAAGTGAATATCATACTCATCTACCTCACCATTTAGACTGACGATTGCAGTTTGACGATCTAAGATAAAAGATCTATTCCGAGTGCTGGTAGTTATTACTTCAGGATATGAGCATTTTCAAAGATGAACAGAATGTACAATTTTAGGGCCATAAACTAGTTTCTGTTACTACTATTCTTATGGGAGTGTTTATGTTTCAAAAGTATTTATCAAAAAATATAATTTTTTAAAATATCAAGGCCATTTATGCTCCTTTGGATTATTTCCGAAGCTTTAGATGCAGTGTTTATCAAAATTGTTTGTCTTGGAGAGGGGAGAATGACATTTCGAGACTACTAGCTACTTATTTGGGAATGCTCTGTCAGATAATCAAGCCTATAAATAAGACCTAGAAGCAGCTGGAACAGAATTGAATTCCTCTGGATAAGTGACATATGTGTCACCCAGGGAGAAGCAAAGACCCTGTCTAAAATAATGCTGACTGATGAGACAGTGCATGTCTTCTCATACAAACCACACATTTTCACAGAAAAAAAAAGAAATCCAGTGTCCAGAGATATTTTAAGTTTCATGACTATGTACTTTAAAATCAAATGGATCAGTTTCTTGAAATTTTAGCAAAAGGAGGCAAGATGTCCAACTTTTTCATCATCGATCCCAGGTTTGTGTTTTGGAAACTGCTCATTCCAGCAAGTGTAACAGCATATAAAGGAAAAAGTTCAAGTAGAAGGGGCTCAATTAAGCATATTTATAAAATGTCTGCCTTTGAGCTAATTACATACATAGCACTATGCAGGTTTAGCAGTGGGAAAACATCCCACTGGTTTCCATGGGATGTCTCTTCACATAAAGGAAAATAATGAGTATATTAAGAAAGTACTTTGGTAAGCAGTAAGGAATACAGCAGTTAATCAAAATTATCTATTAAAGTGGCCTGATTTGACATTTGTCTTTATAAAATCAACCATAAAATTAAATATCATTATGACATCAATTTTTGGTACTGATATATTGGTGAAAAGACTCAATCACTCTCTCATACTTACAGAAAAACAAAATGTTACATCAGAAAATAATACATAGTTGAGGGAACTTATCCTATTTGGGGAAATCTGTTGCTGTTCTTAAAAAGTGTTTCTCAAAAAGAAAAAAAAAAGAATGAAATAACGCCATCTGCAGCAATATGGATGGACCTAGAGATTATCATACTAAATGAAGTGGTCAGAAAGAGAAAGAAATACCACATGTTATCATTTATATGTGGAATCTAAAATACAACACAAATGAACTTATCTACAAAACAGACTCACAG
Source organism: Pseudorca crassidens (assembly GCF_039906515.1). Lineage (NCBI taxonomy): Eukaryota > Metazoa > Chordata > Mammalia > Artiodactyla > Delphinidae > Pseudorca > Pseudorca crassidens. The sequence goes on along the minus strand of NC_090297.1, from coordinate 172,061,474 downwards.
AGAGAGAAAACAGCCTTTCACTGCCAAGGGGGGTGGGGAGGGATGGAGTGGGAGTTTGGGGTTAGCAGATGCAAACTATTATATACAGAATGGATAAACAACAAGGTCCTACTGTATAGCGCAAGGAACTATATTCAATATCCTGTGATAAACCATAATGGAAAAGAATATGAAAGAGAAGTTATACATATGTATACCTGAATCACTTTGCTGTGCAGCAGAAATTAACACATTGTAAAATCAACTATACTTCAGTAAAATAAAATTTTTAATTTAATTTTTAAATTTCTCTTTATCTTTGGAATTATAAATAAATAACTAAATTCAGTATAAACTTCTATTAACCTGAGATGCTAATTCATGAGACACATAGATCATGGGATCTAAAAGAGGAAGCAGAATAGTTAGAGCTGCAACATGGAGTTAAGACAAAAAATACTAAAAACAGAAATGTGTGGACATAAGTCAAAAATTATGATTTATGACCAAGAAATTCTGCTTTTAGCAAATTTTTTTTGCCAGTTCTGAAGACATGGAATATGGAGCATAACATGCAGTTTGAACACCAATCATTCATTTATTCAGCAAATAATTATTGAGTACCTAAACTATTCACTGTCATTAATTTCTACCCAGTAAGCAATAAGCTATGTGTACAAATAAGAAAATAGGGCAGCTCATGTGGGCCTAGCATTTTAACAGTCACTGTATGTTATTTCCAATCACTGAAAAATGCTGCCAGGTAAGGGTTAGGACTCCACTTTCCATGTGAGAAAACTGAGGGTCAGAGAGGCTCCCTAACTTGTTCAACATCTGGAATTCAAATCAAGATCAGTGTTGTTGCTAAGCTCTTTCAAGTACAATGATGGCAAATAGCTATGCCTCAAGGGGAAATATCTACCTAAATTGAGGTTAACAAACCTGCTTTCAGAATTGAGAGTTAGGAGAAATCATTCCTGTATTTATCTATCCCTCTCTTCTGTTTTAATCATCTTTTAAAAATAGAGCAGTTCAGGATAGATCACTGAACACAGGCCAAGATTTAACTACTAGCAACTGGTTCAATGGGCCAGTTTTTAAAAATTAACCATACAAATTAAACCAACTTATCTTAGAATTCTTATGAGTTTAGAGAACTAGCTATAAGATTTGCAGTTGCATTTTTACATAAACTACTGTCACTTTGGAAATATGGTCCTTACAAATTCAATATTTAAAACTGACTCATTTGTCTGCTTAGGTAGGTTTTTCTTTTTGTTGCAACGGTAAATGGAATTGTTTCCTTAATTTCTCTTTCTGATCTTTCATTGTTAGTGTATAGGAATGCAAGAGATTTTGTGTATTAATTTTGTATCCTGAAACTTTACCAAATTCATTGATTAGCTCTAGTAGTTTTACGGTGGCATCTTTAGGATTTTCTACGTATAGTATCATGTCGTCTGAAAACAGTGACAGTTTTACTTCTTCTTTTCTAATTTGTATTCCTTTTATTTCTTTTTCTTCTCTGATTGCCATGGCTAGGATTTCCAAAACTATGGTGAATAAAGTGGCGAGAGTGGACATCCTTGTTTTGTTCCTGATCTTAAAGGAAATGCTTTCAGTTTTTCACCATTGAGAATGATGTTTACTATGGGTATGTCATATGTGGCCTTTATTATGTTGAGGTAGGTTCTCTTTAGGCCCTCTTTCCAGAGAGTTTTTATCATAAATGGGTGTTGAATTTTGTCAAAAGCTTTTTCTGCATCTATTGAGATCATCATATAGTTTTTATTCTTTAATTTGTTAATATGGTGTATCACATTGATTGATTTGTGTATACTGAAGAATCCTTGCATACCTGGGATAAATCCCACTTGACCATGGTGCATGATCATTTTAACGTGTTGTTGGATTCTCTTTTCTAGTACTTTGTTGAGGATTTTTATGTCTATGTTCATCAGTGATGTTGGTCTGTAACTTTCTTTTTTTGTGATATCTTTGTCTGGTGTTGGTATCAGGGTGATGGTGGCCTCGTAGAATGAGTTTGGGAGTGTTCCTCCCTCTGCTATATTTTGGAAGAGTTTGAGAAGGACAGGTGTTAGCTCTTCTCTAAATGTTTGATAAAATTCGCCTGTGAAGCCATCTGGTCCTGGATTTTTATTTGTTGGAAGATTTTTAATTGCACTTTTGATTCCATTACTTGTGATCGGTCTATTTATATTTTCTATTTCTTCCTGGTTCAGTCTTGGAATGTTGTACCTTTCCAAGAATCTGTCCATTTCTTCATGCTTGTCCATTTTATTGGCATACAGTTGCTTATAGTAGTCTTTTACGATCCTTTGTATCTCTGCAGTGTCAGTTGTAATTTCTCCTTTTTCATTTCTAATTTTATCGATTGGAATCCTCTCCCTTTTTCTCATGAGTCTGGCTGAAGTTTTATCAATTTTGTTTATCTTCTCAAAGAACCAGCTTTTAGTTTCATTGATTTTTGCTACTGTTTTCTTCATTTCTATTTCATTTATTTCTTCTCTGGTTTTTATGATATCAAAAAAACAAACAACCCAATAAAAAAATGGGTGTAAGACCTAAAGAGACATTTCTCCAAAGAAGACATACAGATGGCCAACAGGCACACGAGAAGACGCTCAATATCACTAATTACTAGAGAAACGCAGATCAAAACTGCAATGAGGTATGACCTCACACCCGTCAGAATGGCCATCATCAAAAAAATCTACAAATAATAAATGCTAGAGAGGGTGTGGAGAAAAGGGAACCCTCCTACATTGTTGGTGGGAATGTAAATTGATTCAGCCACTATGGGGAACAGTATGGAGATTCCTTAAAAAACTAAAAATAGAACCACCATATGACCCAGCAATCCCACTACTGGGCAAATACCCTGAGAAAACCATAATTCAAAAAGACACATGTACCCCAATGTTCACTGCAGCACTATTTACAATAGCCAGGACATGGAAACAACCTAAATGTCCAACAATAGATGAATAAATAAAGAAGATGTAATATATATATATACAAGGGAATTTTACTCAGCCATAAAAAGGAATGAAATTGGGTCATTTGTAGAGACGTGGGTGGACCTAGATTCTGTCATACAGAGTTAAGTAAGTCAGAAAGAGAAAGACAAATACATTAATGCATACATGTGTAATCTAGAAAAACAGTACAGATGAACCTATTTGCAGGGCCGGAATAGAGACACAGACGTAGGGAACGGACATGTGGACACGGTGGGGGGATGAATTGGGAGACTGGGATTGATATATGTGCACTGCCTTGTGTAAAACAGATACCTAGTGGAAACCTGCCGTATAGAGCAGGGAGCTCAGCTCAGTGCTCTGTGGTGTCCTAAATGGATGGGATGGGACGGGATGTGATAGGATGGGGGGGTGGGAGGGAGGTCCAAGAGGGAGGGGATATATGTATGCATATAGGTGATTCACTTCGTAGTACAGCAGAAAGTTAACACAACATTGTAAAGCAACTATACCCCAATTTTAAAAAATAAAATAAAACTAACTCATTAGCTATGGTTGATAGGCTCTATATGCACTTGTCAATAAAGATTCTGGTTTATGAAAGTTAGAATTACAGTCTGAGGAAGCAGTTGCAGTTGGCACCATGCAAGTAAACCCTCAGTCTTAAGAGTCAGAGGACAAGAGTTCATGCCAATTACAGTCACTGGAAAGTAAGAGAAATCTCAGAAAAGAGAAGGCAAGAGGGGGAGTCCAAAATTCTGTGAATAAAACTTGCTAAATTATTTGGCTGACCATACAACTATGCATGTTCTAAATTCAAAGCAGCCAGTTAAGGATAACAGACCTGAACTTTTATTCTGAGCTGCCACCCAAGAAACTGAGTTTGCAATTTAATCCAACTACATTAACTGCTCACTAAAACAAAAATCAACAAGATTCTGGGCCTCCACAACATCACAGTAACCATGTTCATGATATAATCCAGGAAAATGTTACTTATTCTCCAAAGAAAACACAATAAATAGAGCCCAACACTAAGGTAATCCAGATGTTAGAATTAGCAGATAAGAATTTAGAGCAGCTTTTTATTACTAAACTCAATGATACAAATAAAGTTATGGTCCTAATGAATAAAGGGATGGGAAATCTCAGCAGGGAAGTAGAAAATATAAAAAGGAACCAGATGGAAATTCCAGAACTGAAAATTGCAATCTCTGAGATAAAAACTTCACTGGTGTGCTTAACATCAGAAAGAAGATGAAAGGGGAAATAATCCGTAAATTTCAAAATATATAAATAGATACAGACTAGTATAGATATTGTGTATTTTTTAAAGTCAATGCATGCAGTATAAAAATTTCACTAGCCTTGGATCTTCTCTGAGAAAATTATATTAGTTTGATTAGTCTCTCCCGTAAGATGATCCCTGCTGTTATGTTAGGCCAAAGGGTGTAAAACTGTGTGAAACAAACAACTTTATCCTTCTTCTATACTGTGGTAAGGGGTGCTTAGTTCCATATTTTAAACTTAGCATCTATCAAGTGTATTCCAAAACATATCTTTACCTCCACACTAGATAATGATAGTGATGTTAAATGTTATTTTGGTGGGTTATTGTAGCCTAAGTGACTCAGTTTATGTTTCTCATCAAATTCCACAAAGACTTATTTATATAGCAAAAATGACAACTTTTTCCATTTTTAATGAAAAATATACTCGACTCAGGAAAGTGGTGATTTTTCCTTTGCTGTTTTGTTTCCTAGTGTGAAGCCACCTGAAGAAAATAAATAAAAATCAGAAGCTTTATGTGCATTAGAATCAGAGAAAAAGTGTGGTCTGAAGGGAGATTTTCATGAAGCAAACACAGTCTAATAAATTTCCTTTCTTCCAAAGAGTATAACAATGTAACTTCTTGGGATAAAATAGTCACTTACTGTCCTTTGCTTCTTTAGCATGATAATCTTCCCAATTTATTTAATATTTTCATTGGGCTAGTGACCTAAAAGTTATCGGAAGCCTTCCTTATTTCTTGGAACTGTCAAGAAATCTGCACACGGGAATTTGAAAGATTATAAAACTGAATACAAGAGTACTAGGATCCACAGTCTAAAATCAGCACATACCCCCCTGTCATAGAGCATGGGATTGCTAATGGGGAAGTTCCTACTCCCCAGCCCCTACTCCTCTGGATTCATCCATGTTCAGTGATTTCTGATTTCCAAACTGCACTTGATTTCAAAAAAAAAAATTTTTTTTTCAAGCCTTCCTCAATGTAAAAGGCCTAGGTTAATTTTATGGCAGTGTGACTCCTTGTAGTACGTATGTGTGTACATTTCCAACTGAGGCGTTTTCCCCTTATTTCACCTTTCTCGGAATCACATTCTAATTAAAGAGAAAAAGAACACTGGATCCTACTATCCTTCTAATGTTCAACCTGACGTTCACAATAAAGACCCAGGCGTGTAATGACTACTTCTCAAGTCCTCTGGGTTTACAAACACCTTCATTTCTAAAGCTTTAACAGAACATCTTCTTGAGATTAGAACCAAGAAAGCAGCAAAAACCTAAAAGAACTTCTTGTTTACTTTGGGTAGAGCTTTGTTCTGCATGACAGGCAAATTATCTACTTCCCTTTATTTTTGACCAAATGAAAACAAACAGATGTTACTCCCTTGAGCAACAGTAATTTTATATCACATTTTAACTCTCAGTAACCCTAATGAATTCTTATTATTGAACTGATAGATGATCAAATTTTGAGTCAGAGAAGCAGTTCAAAACTAGTTCTACTTTCAATTGCTGCCCTAAATCTCCATTATGATCATTTAGACATTTTTTTCTCCTCCTCCTAGGAAGAAATGAGTTCTTTGGGACAAAAAAATAATAGCACATTTTATCCTAATAAAAGTTTGCATTTTGGAAGCAAGGGTACAATAATGATGGGGACTAAATTAATTATGCACTACCCATGCAGCATTTCTTCCACATTCTCCTAATGCAATAAACTGAGCATTCACAAAGGCTAAATTCCTCATGGTGCTGACAAAGAGAGCCTGAGCTGTAGAAACTAGAAAAGCTCTAGCAGCAGTGGTGCTTTATACACCGTGAGTACTTTAAGACTAAAAATGTAGTTTTATCTCAGTGTGAGGACAATCCTATTCAAGGGAAGCTTTGTAATTGAAAGTTGCCCAATTGTGCACGGACTAACCTAAATTTCAAGTAGTACAATTCATCTTAGTCAGTATTTCACTTAAATAACAAAGTTTCAGTAAAGCAGCAAGTGCCCTGACTTTATGTATTATCAACGTTGATGCCCTGAATGTGTTTCTGCTTTTGCAAATGATGGTACATGTAAATAGCATTCTAGCTGATTCTGATTACAAAGTCAGACAGGCAGAAAAATTCACCTATGGTTTAAAAGAACAGCAAATGTTACAATCCTCGATCTTCAGCAAAACAATAATCATTTAACCTACAGCTAACTTATCCACGGTTGTGGCATACATTTTTTGCAAGTTAATTTCTTTATGCTTCTTTTGATTGATTTTTTTTTTAACCAGAGCAATGTTTTTTCAGCTACCTTCATTTATGTTCTATTTTCTGACTATTGAGATCTTGTCTGTCAAAGTCATTATACTGGAATAGCAAGTTCACTTAAAAAATGAGAAATACAACTTCCATAATTGCATATGTTATATGAACGATATGAAAACCGCCAGCCATGATCCATGAATGTGTGTATTACAAAAATTTCTTTTGACTTTTGACAGATATCCCAGAGGAAAACAAATAATAAAATAGGGTCTGCTTCATTGTTTCTCACAGTGGGATTCAGCTTTGCATCTACTTCTCTTTGATCTGCTTGACAAAACATAAATCTGGACTCTAGGCTCATTTAGAGACAACTTGCAAAGAAGAGGTTAATAAATGTTTGTATTCACGGCATCAGTTAATGTCTCTCCTTCAATTATTTGAGATTATCCTGAAGCTATGATTTGTCTGACAAATTTATATTTATTATATATGCATGTCCGGATTTTGCAATTTCAGGTCCTTTTTGAGTCCACTGGCTTAGGTCAACTCAAACATACGGACTACTGCCCAACATTGCCACATGCATGTTTCTGAGCAAAAATTCCTTATTAGCTATTCAAATGTAGTACACAGCCTAGAATCTTGGCGTGATTCTCCTCCTGCCCATCTGTCATCATTATTTTGGCCATTTGCATTGTGATATGCCAAGATGAACTAGAAACAGAAGACAACAAAGGTCTGAACAAGGGATCTAGCCTTCAGGACATACAACCAAACTTACTTTTCCCCGTAAAATGTTTCTTAAAAATCGCAAGTCATTGAGAACTGCTACTTAGTTTTCTTTTTTTAAGTATTTTCCTAATGGTTGGCTTCCGAAAGTAAAAATTGTAAGCAATAAAAATTTGCTTGGATTTTTCACTTTGGTGAGGTTCATATCACATAACCAGCTTTACAACTTCTGTTTTCAAGTCCTAGATTGTAGTACACAAGAATTTTTTTTATATAATCTGTTATTCATTAGAAATTGTGACCAGGGACAGCTAATGATAATATCTAGGGATAGCCAGTTTAATAGGAGAATGAGTAGAGTCTGAAAGAACTATGTTAGCACAGGGAGTTCACATATAGAAGGTGAAAGGTCATATGAAGGTGAAAAGGTGGTGGAGAAAGTCAAGAAACTAAAATCCAAGGACAGAACCAGATTAGAGACCAAAAGGTGAATTCAGGTTCTCATTTCAGAGCTGGGAGATAACAAGCTTAGAGTAACCTAGACGAATTTTTACAAAATATATTCCCATTTTGGTACCTTAAATGCACAACGTTCAATAATCTGACATTAGCACTCCCAGGTAGCTAGATATCAATTGACTATGTCCAAACCTTATAAAATTCCAGAAGCAATGCTGTTTCAGACACTGATAACACTGACTTAATAACTGAATAATCTGGGGAAAAATTCTCCTTTCAGCATTTGTCCCATTAGCTTGATGCAATCTACAGAATAAACTAAATGTTGAGTACACAGAGTAGAAAGATGAAACATCCACTAGTTTTTCCCAGTTTTAGTACCGTTAAGGCCAATTCATACAGCATTAAACTGTGAGAGAGGGGGTGGAAACAAATTAACAAGGATTCAGGAGGCAACACGTTTTACCTTCATGAGTCAAAAATGATCATTCCACAAAGAAAAATTATGTCCTTGTTAAAATTCTCCATCATGTCCCATCCTTAAATATGTGCTGAAATACTAAATTTTCCCCCTTTGATTTACACAAAACTTTATAAGGATTGGTTATTCTCAGTAAGAAAGATAAACTGGAGACAGAAATAAAGGCTTTTGCTCTACTGACCTCTTACCCTCAAATTTAATGACGGACTCTAATGTTTTCTGTATACTGTGCTAAATCAGATGTTATGGACTGAAAGTGTCCTCCCAAAATTGATATGTTGAAACACTAATCCCCAACGTGATGATATGAGGAGGTGAGGCCTTTGGGAGGTGATAAGGTCATGAGGGTGGAGCCCTCACGTATGAATTAGTGCTGAAATCAAGCAGCACCCTGTGGGGCTCCTGGGCACAAAAGCCTTTCTGTGTCCCCCATTCTGTGTTTGC